>NC_135536.1:10669794-12075720 GCF_045843805.1 Urocitellus parryii | reverse complement strand
TGCATCTCCAGTCTTTTAAAAATTTTTTGTTTTGAGACAGGGTCTTACTAAGTTGCTAGGCTGTCCTTGAACTTGCAATACTCCTGCCTCAGCCTCCTGAGTTGCTGAGATGATAGGTATGCACCACCACTCCTGGCTATATCCTGCCATTTTGTTGAACTTGTTTATTAGCTCCAGCAGTCTTCCAGTGGAGTTTTTTGGATCTTCTAACAAAAGGATCATGTCAACTGTAAACAATGATGTTTTGACTTCTTTCATATTTGTGAACCTTTTATTTCCTTCTCTTGCCTAATTGTTCTGGCTAAAATTGCAAGTACTACATTAAATAGGAGTCGTGAGAGTTGACGTCCATTCTTATTCGAGATTTTAGGGGAAATACTTTCAGTTTTTCCCCATTCACTATGGTGTTGGCTTTGAGTTTGTCATATGTAACCTTTATGATATTGAGGTAAATTCTTTCTAAGTTTCTTCAGTGTCTTTTTCATGAATAGGTGCTAAATTTTGTTGCATTTATTAAAATGACTATGTGATTTTTGTCCTTAATTTTATTTACATGGTGAATTACATTTATTGATTTGTGTATGTTGAATGATTCTTGCAGCCCTAGAGTGAAACCAACCTGGTCATGATGTACAATCTTCATAATGTTGTTGACTATAATTTGCTTATATTTTATTTATGTTCATCAGGGATATTAATCTGTAGTTTTCTTTTTTTAATGTGTCCTTGTCTGGTTTTGGTATCAAGGTGATACTGGCTTCCTAGAATGAATTTGGAAGTGTTCCACCCTATTCTATTTCATGGAATAATTGAGGAGCATTGGTAGTAATTCTTCTTAAAGGTCTGGTGGAATTCAGTCCCAGGCTGTTCTTTGTTGGAAGGTTTTTTAAAACTGTTCCAATCTCATTGCTTGTTATTAGTTTGTTTAGGTTTTCTATAGCCTATTAAAAGAGGTTTGGCAGATCATATGTGTATAAAAATATATTGGTTTCTTCCAGATTGTTCAACATATCCAAATAGCCCATAATGATCTTCAGGATTCCTGTGATATCTATGCTAATATCTCCTTTTTCACCTCTAATTTTATTATTTTGTGTCTTCTCACTTTTTTCTTTTGGTTAGTTTGTCTGAGGGTTTATCAGTCTTGTTCATCTTTTCAAAGAGCCAATGCTTCACTCATTCTTTGCATTTTTTAAATTCTGTATTTCGTTGATTTTGACTTTGATCTTAATTATTTCCTTCCTTCTGATAACTTTTGGAATTGGTTTGTTCTTGTTTTTCTAGGGCCTTGAGATGATGCTTCATTAGATTATTAGCATCTTTCTGATTTTCTTCTGTATGCACTCATAGCCATAAACTTTCTTCTTAGTGTCCGAAATATTCTGATTACATTGTATTGCTATTATAGTTTGATTCTAAGAATTTTAAAATTTCTTCCCTGATTTCTGTATAACCCAGTCATTGTTCAAAAGTGTATTGTTTAATTTCCATGTGTTCATTTAGTTTATACACTTATATACTTTGTCAATGTAATGATTTCTAATTTCATCCCATTATGATCTGATAAAATGCAAAGATTATATCAATTTTGTTTTGTATTTGCTAAGAGCTGCTTTTTATGCCTGGTAATTTTTTATTGGATTCTTAACGTTGTGAATTTGACTTTATTGGGTGCTGGGTTTTTTTTTTTTAATTTATATAAATAAATAAATAAATAAATACTCACAAGCTAAATTACGTCTAAGTTTTGTTAGGTGGATAAGAGCAGAACTTTTTGGACAAATAATTACTGAGTACTACTATTGCATTACCAGTGTCCTTATGAGTACAATGTTATATGATTACAAGATTTTTCAACTGTGACTAGTAGGAACACAAACTATTCTTGACCTTATGTGACCACCATGGATTTTATCTTCAGTACTGGGTCATTTTCTTACCTGTGTACATTGGTTAGTATTCAGCTGAAGACTCAAAGGGATCCCTTTGCATATCTGTCTGTGTCTCTCTCCCTCCCTCTCTCTTTCTTTCTTTCTCTCTGCAAATCTCTCCCTTCCAGTCTTGTACCCTGCAAATCTACCCTTGACCTCCTGAACCTCAGCTGCATCTTAATCCAAGAAGACTACTGGGCTCCACCTGGGTTCCTCCTGATGTGTTACTACCTGGAAAACTCTCTCCAGACAGTGAGCTAGGGCTCACCTTGTTTGTTTCTCTGTCCTGCATTACCTGATGCTCGATATCTGAAAAATCACTGTTTCACATAGTTTGTCTGTACTTTGCAGTTCTTTCAGGTAGTCTGGTCTTGGCTGATAGAGATGGTTTTACCATCATCTTTAATTCTGAGGGCAGGAACAGGCATTGGTGAAATGAATACAGTCTAATGAAATAGGAAGTTTTCGATTTGTTCTGTAGCATAAATCAAGTTAGGAGAAAAGGTATCACTTTTATTTTGGTGAGAAACAGCATATTTTTTCAGTGCCCTTCAGTTTTCTGGATATTGTTTTTAGAGAGAGAAAAAAAAAACTCAACCAGCTTTGTTATAACATTACAGAGCCCAAAATAAGTTACATCTAATTCTTACTGACAGCTTTGTAGAAACCACTAGCAAAAAGAGAACTAAAATGAACATTACTCAGTAAGTCAAATTAGCATTCCTGAAATAGGATGACTATGGGGTTATATAATGCTATCAGTAGTGATGAGCTTTAATGGATGCCTTCAGTCATGTGATTTCTAAGTCACAAACCTGAGAGTCCCTTGCAGGCATATTTTAGAATTATATGATCACATGTTACATCAGTAGGAAGAGAACAAAGACCCTTTTAGAACCAACATCACTGTTCTCCTTGTTTGCATTATCTGTACCCTTAGTGCCAGTGACATTACTGGAGACAAAGTCCACCCAGGGCCACCCCCCTCCCCTTCCCAAGTCTCTCAGGATTTTTATTAGGAGGTTGTTTCAAGTATTTCCCCAGAATTGAGAAATATAGGCCTTCTTCCATAAGAAATAGTCAGAGTCAGCCAAAGTCTATAGACATGAGGACCCCCAGGGCTTGCTTTCTGCTATGCAGATGTTGTGTGGGGAGATGGTTTGACTCATTACTTTTTGCCATTCAGAATGTTTAGCTGAGCAGTCCTGTTCAGAGAGGGCCAGAGAGGGCATGGCCTTACCTGGCACCAACCTTTGTAATCTCATGGTTTGGTGTTTTTTGTTTATTTGTTGTTTCTTTTTTAATGAGAGTTCCAGGCTAAGTGAAGCATAGAGAGGGTGTGATTTTGTTTTAGTCCAGTCACATCTTTTGGTACACCATGCTCCATATCTAAACACAGTGTTTATGTTAGCCATAGAGTGGTAGCTGACTGCAGCATAAACACTGTGTTTAGGAATGTTGAGGACTAAATGTCAATGCAAGTTAGCAACTATATATCTTAACAGAATTTTAAAAGTAGAATAATAGCCAGATTTAGCCTTGGAAACAAAAACAGGGAGAAATGCAGTTTATCAGTTCAAGCAAGTTTGTTTTTAAGGGAGTGTCTGTGCAGGCAGAATCTCTCTCCAAGCCCAGAAGCTGTCCCTGCTCATGGTGAAGGGGGCACCCCTCTTCAGAAGTTGTAGGGATCTGGATTAAACTCCAGGTCCCTCACAGGGCCTCCAGAGTCATCTGAGGTATCACTAGGCCGATTCCTAGTGGCCTGGCCTCTGCTTCTCTAAACTCCTTGTCCCGACATGTTCCTGTAAACCTCACTTCCATCACCATGTGGGTCTGTCCTGCCCCTCGTTGCCTTGTGCACTCCCACCTCGGACCTGTGCTCAGACTTTCTCTTTGCTTCCTGGAGGGCCTTGAATTGACCTGCTACGGCCTCTGTCACAAAAACCGCAGAGCCTGCTCTCCTGCCATTGCTGGAGGCCGGATGACTAGATTGAGGTGTGGGAAGGGCGGGCCCCTCCTGAGCTCCTCTCTCCCTCCTACCTCTGGAGGAGCTTTGACATTCCTTGATTTGTGGATCTCTGCCCTCGTCTTCAGGTGGCATTCTCCCTGAGTGTACCTGTGTGTGTCTGTGTCCAGCCTCCCCTCTTCATAAGGATGCCAGCCATATGGATTGGGGGTCCACCCTGCTTTAGTATGACCCCAACTTAAGTAACTACATCTTCATCTCCATTTCCAAAAATGGTCCAATTCAAGGCACAGCGTGAATTTTGTGGACACATGATTTAATCCAAAGCAACCCTACTCTATGTTAGAGTGGAAGGTTGGAAGGAACAGGGAATGGAATGATATGATGTATAGCTTGTTAAAGGTCTCAGAAGTTCTGAAATAAACTAGCACTTCCAAACTTGTTGGCTCATAGTCCCCTAAGTCATTGAAACCTCACCCAGGTTGGTTTCTGTGGAACCCACTGTGGGAAATGTCACATTCTGTTCTGGACTTCTGGTTGTACAAGGCCATGAATATTTACTTATAGTTTAAAGGACTGAAGTGTGACCAGGAGACCAAAGCAAAGAGAGGGAAGCTGCTCCTGGAGGCAGTGGGGCCTAGGCTCCTGTGCTCCATGGAAGGGCCACATCAGAGGGACAGCAGAGCCTAGTCACCCCAGCAGGGACTTGCTGCTTGCCTATGTGCACACCCACATTTTACAGATGACCAGCTCCATCTTGCTGAATTGTCCCTTCCAAATCACAGCCAGCACCTCCAGGGGTGCCTTCTCTATCACTGGAGGATTCTGTCTGCTGCCCAGTGGTATCTGCTAATGACTAGAGGCTAGAAGAGTCCCCATTCCTCTCAGAGACTCAGTTCTGAAGAGCCCATAGAGGAAATTCTATTTCAAGAAAGTGAGGGCTTAATTAAATAAATACACATTTAATTTCCTGTGTTTGGTAGCTTTCAAGAGACAGTCATTTGCTCTAAAGTGTGTGTCTCAGGCACTCACGGGGTGCTTATTAACCTCCAAATGCCACTGGCTCAGTGGGGTTTGGCCTGAGAAAGACATTTTGCTGGGGACTGAGAGCTGCGCAGTGGGGGCTGCTTCCGCGCACAGTATAAAAAGCTCCAGCATGGGCTGTGCTCCCTTGCAGTCAGGGAAGCCTGTGTGGGAAAGTGGAGAACAATAATAATGAGGCTTCTGTCTCTCTCTGTGCAGCTGATACCTATGTGGTTGCCAATGATTCAGTCGAACATCAAGGTAAGTCACCTCTGGGCCAGTTGGAAGCTGTTCTCTCCGGTAAACATCAGAACATTCATAGCAATTGTTGACACTCCACTTACTGTGAGGAAAGAGGAATTCACCCTGTTCCTGGTCTTAGGGCTGATAATACAGGAGACCCTGTGGACCAGGTAGGGGGCCCACAGGTAGAGCACAACAGCCGGAGCCTCTGTCCCTCTGCTCACTGTTGATGAGGATGCAGGTGGAGGGTGCGTCCCTGGGTCTGGGCAAGGCTCAGTCCCCTGATTAGAATGCAGGCCCCAAAGCTGTCCTGTCCTCGGAGGATACCCATGGGATCTGGTCCCAAGCACATTAGTGGTGTTTCCTGACCACTAAGATTGATTTTTTTGTGATGGGCAAAATTCTGTTAAGAACATTAAGTGAATGACCAAATAGAGCTAGAAGGAACCTATCCCCTCGTTTTATATATGAGGACATATGAGACCAAAAGGAAGAGGGACTTGGATAGGGTCCCACAGCCTGGAGGGGGAAGACCCCGATCAAATCTATGTCCCAATCCCAGGCCTCACCTGGAGTGATGTCCTGTCATTGTAAGCATACTTCGTGGCTAGCAAATGTAGTTCCTGGGGCTTGACAGCAAGTTGGCAGAGCCAACCACCCACTCCATCCAAGACCACCACATCACAGTGCTAGGAGTATGGAGGCTGGGGGGAGGCCAGCAGCTCTCTTGCTGGATTTCCCCTCCAAGCTGGGGAAGGAAGAGGGTCACAGGGAGCCTGACCAATTGCCAGGCATAGAAAGAGGGCAGGCAGCTGTCAACAGTGCTGGCAGCCTTGTGTCCTGATTGTGGCATCAGGACTATTTGTGGCCACTGGCCGTGCAGGGCATCTGCAGTGTGGGAGACCTTCTTTCATACCAGGCACTAGTTTTCCCTGTGGAAAGCGGAGTGGCCCATACTCCCCTGGAAGCATCAGAGCTGCTGTTCCTCTGCTTCACAGAACGAGCTGAAGAGGCCTGCACGACTTGCTGGGGAGCTAGGAGAAGGAAGAAGAACTGTCTGGCTGGCCTTTCCATGCCCTGACATGAGGACAGAGATTGTAATATGTTAAGATGTAATGGGCACCCACCATGGCATATCCTCTAACACTCTGCAACCCACTTGGGCTTTACAGAAGCCCCTGAAGGAAGTGTTACTATTCTCCCACCTCCACCCCTGCCTTGGAGGAACCCCTGACCCAGATTGATGAGCCAAGGGTCAGGATGTGAAGCCAGGGAGTCGGGCACTAACCACAAAGCCAGGCCTGTGTGGTGAATAGCTGCCAGAGACAAGCGCAAGTGTCAGCCCAGCCACTGGTTTGTCAGCTTTGCTTTCCTGTTTCAGAGAGTCAGTCAAGACGGGCATGTCATTATTTGGATGGAGTTTGGCTTCTGTGACTCTGGAAGTGGGACTGTCCCATGTCCCCCACCCTGAGTATTGCCAGATTTGAGAGCTTCCCTTCTTAGTCCAGAGAGCCCTGGAGCTGAGCAGGGCCCTGCCTGCAGAGCAGCCCCGAGCGATCCGATTCTCCGGGGTTGCCTGGGCCCCAGCAGGAAGGAGCTAACATTGTGTCTTTTCTTAACAGCACTTGTCTGCGGGCCTCCAGCTTCGCCTCCAGGCCATTCAGAACCACGTGAACCACCACAGCCTAAGGACGCTGCCGGGCTCAGGTCAGAGTAGTGCTGGCCTGGTGGCCCTCCGCAAGTGGCTGCAGTGCACCCAGTTCAAAATGGCCCAGGTGGAGATCCAGTCCTCTGAAGCAGCCTCTCAATTTTATCCTCTATGAGTGGACTCCTCGGCTCTCAGTGACAACACTCTGGTTTAGCAATAATGGGTTTCAAAACAAAACGATTCGATCCAAGCAGGTTGGGGACATATTGGTACTGTACATCCTCTTCCTAGTTTAGTAAAAGACGTGCAAAGGCCGGAGAGGGCCACAATGACGCTTTCTTGCTACACATATTTCTGATGACTCCTTGGGCTATCTGATTAAGTGTTTCCTTACATTATTTTTTAAAAACCAAATCATTTTTCTTTAACTAACTTCTATTTTTTTTAAGAAAAAAAAATAGACTGGTGGGTACTCACAGAAAAGTTGTATAAGTCCCCCTGTTGCTATTTTTGATGATAGAGAATAAATAGGGTTTTTGAAACCTTTGTAGTGTTTTTTCTTAAAATCTACTCTTGGCAATGCAATAAAAAAAAGAACAAACAAACAAACAAAAACCTGTCACCATAAGCCAGTGACACCTGACTGAAGCTTTTTTGTCATTATCCTGGGAAAAGTGGCAGCTTGCAAGGAACGTTACAAAGTGCACTTAGAAATTAGGTGGTCAAACTGTGCCAGTTGTTTTCTTTGTTTTATAATACCATTTTCCAAACCTGTCCAGTAAGTTTTATTATTTTTAAAACTAGTTTTTCAACTCATTAGTTTTAGGCTGTACTTTCTTGTAAGCTTTATGATAACCACTTTAGTTTTGTGAATAATAAATTTTACTCTTTGGTTAATACTTGTATACTATTTGACTTAAAGCTGTAGATCTCATACTGGACCAAACGAGTCCTGCATTGGTTGGCACAGAGCACAGCACTGGAGTGACACCTCTACATGGAGTTTTAGTAGTGTGAGAGCACCAAGATCCCCACCACGCACACCTCGCGTCTGGCTGTGCATTCCAAATGAAATTTCTCCTCTTTATCCCTGTAATGCACTGACTTAAAAGAAGACTTACTACACATTTAAACTGTATATTGACATGCTATTAAATGCATTTTTTATTATCTTTGTGAGACTGGGGTTTCTTAAAAATCAGTTTATAGAGCTAGAGTTTAGTTCCTGGCAGCCATTTCTTCTAAATTTTACATCTTCTAACTCTTCTTAAATTTGCAGTTAGTAAGAGGAAGAGGCTTTCTTTCAGGTAATGTGGTGAGTTAGATACAATATTGATTCCAAGTCCCTTCTCTCAGAGGACTTGAAGGGCATGAGAGCATTCCCCCCCCCACGTTGGTTAGGGAGCGCCTCCCTTTTCTTCAGGGAGGCTTCATGCTGTTACCTTCATGCTTCTCTAAGGAAAACGAGGCCTTGGCAGTGTGAGTGTTTCACGTGAGTTCCAGAAAGACAGCGTGGCAGATGTTCATTCTATGAAAACTTGCAGGGAACTTTTGGGCCCTGTATTAGGAGCACAGATAGAAGTGATCTTCCCGAGTATTTTACTAACAGTTCTGCTGAAAGGAGGACCTCCCACATAGGCCCAGTGGAGCCTGGCTGTGCTTCTGTGAACGTTGTGTCTTGTGTTACAGTAAATTGTGCATCTGTTTATCTCACTTTCAAAGTGACAGCTTTGAGAGTATGTGCAGTGTCTGTGCAGCCAGGCTCTGGGAGTCTGTGTTTAATGATAATTAATGTCTGTTACATTGGAAAGGATTCAGTGAAGCACCAGGTCTTTTTTGACATGCCCAGTGGGCTCAGCGAAAGCCAACTTGTGACATTCTCTTTTTGTGCAAGGATTCCTGAAGAGGGTTCCAGAAGCAGGCTACAGGATGTGGCCCTGACTGCTTTCCCTGGTAGGGAGGGGTTTTGCTGACTCCTTACCTGGGCTCAGCCAGAGGCCTGGCTCTTGTTAGCTTTGTGCCTGGCCCACCCCAGGGGGCCTGGGTTTTGGTGGCCCCATTCTACCATTAGTCATGAACCGAGGTTTTTCTCCAGCCCCATCTCCATTGCCCTGTGTTTTCCAGGTCTCTGTCCCTGCTTTCCTTTGCGTTTGCATTCTCCTTGAGGTGGAGATGAGCCCTTAACACAGGGCTCCTCCTGGGCCCCGTTTAATGCTTTCTACTGTCTGGACCTGTTTCCTTTATCCCAATCACCATCTGGGGGCTCGGTTTCACCCAGGCAAGTCTCTCTCCTTCTGTGCCCTTGAGAACTGTGACCCCTCTGCCAATCAGACCCCGGTAACTGTCCCTGCCAGCATGTTGTCACTTCACTGGCTGATAGTACCAGTGAGCTTCCCTAGTCTGTGCGGTGTCCACAAATTTCCTGTATCCTCATCTTCCATTGTTCCTTTAGGTCAGCCCTCCAGCAAGTTGGGCTCAGGTACTTTTAAGACAGAAGACAGGAAGAGAGGGGAAGTAAGGCACGTTAACAGGATTGGCCCTAACAGGTAGGAGAAGCCATTCACCTAGGTCAAGGACCAGCAAACTACAGACCACAGGCCAAATGCAACCCACTGCCTGGGTTGTACAGTTTTATAGAAGCAAGCACAGCTGCCATTTGCATATTATCTATGGCCGCTGGCAGGCTACAATGACAGAGTTAATGATTCGCAAGAGACTGTGGCCCAGAAAGCCTAAAATATTCCCATTTCACCCTTGAAAGGAGATGTGCTGGCCCCAGCCCAGGTGAAGGCCTCTGAGGAACGCTGAGCTGAAACTCTGCATAGATATATTTTTCCCACCAGTTCAGGGTTTTTAAAATTTTATTATTAGTGTTTCCTCATCTGAAAATAGGAACCGTGACACATTCTACCTCATAGGGCTGTTGAAAGAATGCAAAGGAAAGATGAAAGAAGGGAAAAAAAGAGCTTAAGGTAACACCTGGCATGTGGCAAGCACTCAACAAAAGTTATTGATTATTAATTTTTATTCTCATGTTAAAGCCTAGAAAAGGAGAGGTACTTGTCCAAGGTTACATAGCTTTAAGGGGCAGAACCCAGACTAGACCCCAGGCTGTCTGACCCCTAAAGACTGTTCCAAGCCTCCTCTTATGGTAACTCCCACTAAACCTCACATCAGCCCAGTGGCAGCCATAAAAGCAAGGCAGAGGGCAAAAAGAGACCCCAACAAAATTTTACCTGATCCAGGTTTGGCCAGTACTAACTTTGGCTTGGAGAAGGGCTGAGGAATAGACACAGTTTTCCTTCCCTCATGGAATCTTCTGTTTTCAGAGTGTGAACAGGACATTCTGAGATTCCTAAAAGTGGAATGAGCCCAAATCTCCAAATACGGAGATTCCATTCTTTATGATTTTTCACAGTGGGCGTGCCTCTTACTAGTTGAGTGACCTTGGACAAGTTATTAAACCTCTCTGCACCTTTGTTTTTCCGTATCTGTAAAATGGAGCTGTTTACCAATTGCCTTGGGGTGATAAAAAGCTCAAATGGGCAAAGGACTGTGATGGTACTTGGGAGACTGTGCCAGAATCCACGGACCTCTGGGAAGACTGGTGCTACCTTATGAAGATCACACAAGGGGACAACTCACAACTACAGGCTCATTTGGGTTCTTTTCAGCCAATGCTTCAGAATCAAGTCCTACGAGATGGTCGGTAGCCAAGAGTGTCCTGCCTCCATTGTATGCAACTCTTTGCAAACATGCCTTTTTCACCACACATTGGAAAGTTTCCAGCAAATCTCTTCCCTAAGAGTCACCTGAAGCCAAGTGGTTGCTGCAACTTTATCACCATTTCCAAGCTACAGCAGGCCAAATAAGATTGGATTGGATCAGAGAAGATGGATCGTCCACTAAGACTCTTCCATGAGCTGGGATTGAAGGGTCTCTTTCATTAATTGGACAATGCAGATAATTTATTATACTCCTTTAATAATTTGTAAGTATGTTTATTGGGAAAATTGGATGTTTTGACAGTAATGGTAGGTTCTTAAGAAGGATGGAGTGGTTGGAACTCAATGGAATGGTACCAAACCATGGTTTTATGAAAGTTGAACCCTTTGGAAGATGTTGAGGTATTACAAGTAAGAGGCTGTCCAGTTCCTTCTGCTGCTAGGAGCAAGTGTGAGCCTCTCATGAAAGGGAATCAAGAGAAACCACAATAGCCACCATTTGTGAATCGTCTCCTTGGTCCCAAGCACTTTACATGCATTGTCTTCATCCCTCAACCCCCCTTCCCTGTGTGAGATAGATGTTATTACTTTTCCCAGTTTTGCAGGTGGGACAACAGAGGCCCGGAAGTGAAGTGCCTTATCCAAGATCATGCAGCCAACAGTAGCATTAGGACCCAAAGGCCCTCAGGCTCCAAGTCAGGACCTCAGCCAGATAAACTTTCATTTCCCTTTCATTTTTTCAGTTCTAGGGTCTTTTGGCTGCAGTGTGCCAGGAGCATGGGGTAGAGAAATCTGAGAGCTTTTTGGAGGCAGGTCAATTGTATTGGTATCTCTAAATTTTAATCCAGCCACAGTCACTTCATCTGACAAAGGCATTTTTCTCCTTTCATTAAGAGTTAATTTATATGGAAAAGATTATGGATCACAATTTAAATCCCATTTAGTCTCCCAATTAATATAATAGTTTTATGCAAAAGAATAAAGTTGTATGAATTGAAGATTCTGATGGTGAACTCTATTTGATTTGCGACCTATTGAGAGTTCACTCTGCCCTAAAGAATTTGCCCTTAATGAGCTTTAATTATAGCTACCACTTATGAGAGCTTACTACACATCACACACTTCCAATATAGCAGGTAGCTTAATCTTCACCAGGATGGCATGAGTGGGCACTCCTGTTATCAACTCCATATTAAAGATGAGGAAACTGAGGCACATAGAAATGGAAGATTTGCAGGAGTTACTCTGTAAGAGAGAGAGCAGCATTTGAATCTGGTGTGTCTGCCTCTGAAGCTATCCATAAACTGGTAGTTGAGTACTGAGTAAAGTCCTTCACTACTCGTGTGACCGACAGGGTAACTTAGAACCTCATAGATCAGAAGTCATCACTGACAACCTGCGGTTGAGCCTGACCACAGCACATGTTGTTTGAGAGGCTTGAATTTGTAATATCTCCTTTCGATTTGAAAGGTGGAGCTCACTGGCTCCAGCTTGGCTCAGTCCTGCCACTGACCTGGCCTCTGAAGAAGGAAGAACCAACCCCACAGCCTTTCAACAGAGGTTCTGGGACCTCTGGGCAGGTTCACAAGCCTGGAAACTTCCCTCATCCATCCACTGGCCCACAGGCTGTGAGTTTGCTACCCTGATTTAAACTAACCTCTCACTCACAAGCACCAGAGGGGAAGGGATTTATCCAGAGTCATTCAGCCAGAAACTCAGGCGCAAAGTCAGGCTTGGAGCAGTGCTGTCAGTCCCACATGAGCCCCTGGTCCCTGAATCGCTCCTCTGCCCCAACCACCATGGTGGTTGGGGGCCTTGCTAGGGAAGGTTCTGTGTCCTGCTAGGGAGGGTCAGGTGTGTGGGCCAAAGTGAGCCCTGCCCTACTGTGCCCTCCAGGGTGCACAGGACATTTGTGGAAGCCAAGTAAATTTTGGAAGAGGTGGCTTTTTAATTATGCAGTGCAGACTGGCCCCCTGCAGCCAGTGGAGGAGGGACCCTCTCACGGGGCTGCTGGCTGCGGGTTTCTGCCCCTTGAAGTGAACCAGCAACTAATCCAGTGTGAAGGACTGCAGCGCTCTCCAGGTGAGGACAGTCCTGCAGGCCAGCAAGGGCAAGGGTGTGGGAGCTGGGCAGACCGCAGGGTGTGCGGAGCCCTTGGCCTGTGGGTTGAAGCTGGCGCCAGCTGCATTGGGTGGGATCCTGGACTTGTCTGCGACCTGGTCTCTGACCACAGGGAAGTCGCTGGATCTTGCTAAGCCTGTTTCATCAGCTGCAGAGCGGAGGCATGATTCCCCTGCCCTGGAGGAGCACTGGGAGCGATGCCTCTCGGGGAGTGAGCACAGAGTGGGGGTGACAGAGCCAGGGCCAGCCTTCCTGGAGCGCTCCTGCTCTGTGGGCCCGGCTCCGTGATCCTCGCCTTGCTTTCATGCAGCCATTTATTCTCCAAATTGCAATGGCATGTGACAGCTGTGTTTTGCTGAAATGGAATCACAGCTTGCGATGGGCACTTGGCTCCAGTTCTTTCGCGTGTGGCATTCCCACGCTGCTGCACTTCGTGCGGTGACTCAAGGCTCCCCCCACGCTTCTGGGTCTGAATGAGCAACTGGGAAATCCTCCTCCGTGTGGCACGTTGTGTTGGCATTTGGACTTCACACAGTGTGGGCACATCATTGTGTTTGTAATGGGGATAATATTTTGAAAATAATAAATGGATATGTTTTTTATTCTTCTCCAGGATACTGTGTGCCCCATTCTGTTCCATGGACAGTGTGGGGCAGGAAGAGGCGAGGATTGAGGAAAGTTCTGGCCAGTCAGGTTGAGGGTGCAGAGCCCACTTCTTCTGGACCCTAGTGGATTGTTGCAAAAGGGAAGGGAGAGAAGTGTCGAAGTGTCTGGCTGGGCCGGGAGGCCAGGTGGGCGTGTTTCCCTTCCCTCCTGGTTGAGGACGCTGTAGCATTGCTCATTCGGAAATGAACCCCAGAGGCCCAGAGGACAGTGGCACATAAACAGCAGTGTCTACAGCCCTCCACTGGCCTGTGCAGGTGGGCAGAGGCCAGAAATCCCCAAGGATTTGGTGCTGAGAGAACAGGAAGATGGGCAAAGACCACAATCAGGAGGGTGAACCCTCCAGAGCTGGACATTTTCAGCCAGAGCATGGGGCCCGCCAGAGATCCTAAAAGGCCAGAAGGGTCGGGGCACAGCCCACTGTCACCTGTGCAGGAAGCAAGCCAGGCCAGCCCCCAGAAGCAGGGACCTGCGAGAACTTGGAAGACACCATGTGCCCTGAGGCCAGCTGCCCCGTGCCAGACGGACAGATGCCTGCTCAGGGACACATGGTGGGTGCTTCCTGGAGGGGACACAAGACTAAGCATCTACCCACAAGAAACCTAGTCATCCAGAAGCTACTAGGGAGACAGGAAGAAGCCAAAATACCATCAGCTTGAAAATCCAGGTTTTTCTACCCACACCCCACCCCAAGGAGGTGGGGACTATAGCTTTGTGAAATAAAATGCTACATTCTTTTCTTTATGCCTGTGAATACTGTGTTAAATTATACTTAAGTTAACAAATATTCTGTGCCAGGCATGCTTAGATGTTTGCAGGAGGCTGGATATTTGGTAATGAGTAAGACCAAACACTGGAGGAGGCTCCTGTTCCCTTTCACTGTATATTCTAACAGGGGGAGAAAGACCAGAAGCTTGCAGCAGCCCGACAATGATTCTTTGGTGGTGGAAGTGCTATACTGATAAAAACTAAGGGGACAGAACACAGAATGACTAGTGGTGGCCAGAGAAAGACTCAAGGTAGAAATCAGGGCAAGAGTGAGCCAAGTCCATGGCCCCATTTTACAGATGAGAAAACTGAAGCTCTGAGAGAGGAGGAGCTTTGCCAGAAGTTCCATCTAGAATGATCACTTGGGTCCAGGAATCCCTGACTGCACGTCCTGCGGCTGGGAAGATACTTGGGTGCCCATCTGCAGGGAATGGAGCCTTTGAACTCTGAGGGCCCATCCTGGTTGAAAAACCTTGAGCTGTGGCCACCGGGCTGGGCCTGAAATGTGGCCCTGCCACAGCTGCTTTGCTGGTCCTTGTCAGCCCCTCATGTCGCTAGGCCTTTGCTTGCTCTCTGTAAGATAAGGGTGAACTTTGTGCCTCTGAGGCTTGAGGGAGGCTCAGAGAAGTCAGGCACAGACAGATGTGCTGAGGAGCTGGCCTGGGTGTCCCTTTGGCCTCTGTCTGCTGTCACTGTCTCTGTACACATTGCAGACCCATAACCACCCCCACCCTGTGCCTGAAGGGCAGGCCCTGTCCTGTTTCCCTCCGTATCCCCAGGACACTGCACAGGTCCCCCATCAGCACCTAGGGTATCAGCTGACAGAGGGTCTCGTGCTGGCAGGTTCACTGCGGCGGGACGGGGTAGGGGAGGCAACAGGGAACACCCACAGGAGAGGGCCGAACACGAAAGCTGTGTGTGCAAGACTGTGCCACCCCAGGGGGAGTGACTCCAGCTCTGTGCATGTGTGGGTGTGTGTGCCGGGTGCTCAGGGTGGAGACAGCCTGTAGAGGGACCTGGGCAGCAGATGTGATGTGGCCACCCAGATTGGAGGGGCAAACTGGTCAGGGACCGCAAAACCCAGCAAAACCCAACCAGGGAGTGGGCATAGGGTGCAGAGGAGGCTGACCGGATTATGGGGCTTATGACAGGGATGGGACTGGGGAGGCCCTAGAGCAGCCAGACCAAGATGGTGGAAGAGATGGGTCTACCACAGCCAATGGGGGTGCTTGAGGGAGTTCAGGAGGGCAGACAGTGATCCAGTGGGGAGAGGAGAAACCTGGGGCAGGTGGACAGGGGACTGGAAGTCGGTGGGTGTTGCTAGAGGGGCTGGGTGGGTGGAAGGGTGCCTGGAGGCAGATTGGAGGCCAAGGCGGGATGAGCTGCTCTGAGGAGCTGAACCTCTGCAGTTTCCAGCTGAGGCCTCTGCTGGGAGAGCTGAATCCCAGTGTCCCATGTGTCACCTGGCGGGAGCAGATCCTCCGTGTTGGGAACTGAATGAATGAATGAAGGAACAAATAAAGGAGAGCTGACACCAGATGCTGAGGACACTGGCCCAGGGGACAGGAGAGCCTGGGGAGCAGGGGCAGAGGTGTGGAGAGTGCCTGCTCCATCGCAGAGGTCGGAGAGAGAGGTGGCGACTTGCATAGCAGACGGGCCGGCCGGGAGCCCTGGCTGGGCACATCTGGGGAGGGAGACAGGGCATCTACCAGGGCTTGAGCGCTTGGTCAGATTCTTTCTGAGAGCTGCTGTGGAAGAGGCAGGAAGGCACCTGGTGCCAGGAGGGGGCAGCGTGGGGAATGGGGGAGGAGAAGATGTGGGTGCCCCAGCAGGATGGGTCACTAGCTGGGTGGGATCAGCACCCAAAAAAAGGTGAGGCCACTCGAAGCTACACCAGTGAGCTGACAGCCGGCTGGCGTCCAGCCACTCGGCTCTCCCAGCCTCACAGGTCTCTGTCCTGTGGGAAGGAGGAGGAGCGTCCCTGCACGGCCCCCGGGGTTCAAGATAGGGATCCCACCTTGCTCCAGGTGGCAGGCAGGTTGCCCTGTGGGTCCTGCTGGGTCTCCTGCTTTGCTATGGCAGCAGGGCCCCAGAGAAGGCAGGGGGCATGTTGTTGGCTGAACTGAGCATCAGAGAAGTGGCCCTGGGGAGCTGGTGCTGGGGCACCCCAGGCCAGCCCCTCCTCCCTCCCAGGCTGGCAGAGCCTTGCCCTCCCCCCACAGCTCCCTGCCTCCACCCTGCCGGCCTCTGAGTGGGCTCTGGGTGCATAGGACTGTGTGTGAGGCCTGAGTGTCCCACTGGCCCTCACGGCACCAAAGCATGGCCCATGTAGGTGGTCAGGGGACAGCAGTTGTCACTCCAGCCTGGATGGCACAAACTACTTCCACTGTGTGCATACACCTCACAGATCCAGGTGTGCTGGGGACACTACTGAGAGGTGCCTCGGGGCTCTAGTGAGAAGCTCCAAGACTCCCCTCACATCCCTGATGCCCAGAATGCGGGCCCTTCCCGAGTCCCTGCCCTGACCACCCCAGGGCTGTGGCCAAGATGGGGAGAGATCTTTCCCCCACTCCAGGCAAGAAGGCCTTTTCCAAGTCACTAACTGATGCTGTGGGGAACCCAGGTGGGGATAGAGGAGCCCAGTGGAGCCCCAACTGTGGTGACACGATCTAGGTTGGGGTCCCCTCAAGTATAGAGGGTCGGGCTAAAGGTTCGGGTTGCACACAGCCCACCCGTTCACTGGAATCTAAGTGCTCCCTTTCCACTCTGACCCGCCGCCTCACTTACCAACAGGAAGGACAAAGTGGCACAACTCCGGTTTCCTCTGCCTTCCCGCGTCCCGGCTGCTGGGGCCCATCCAAGCAGAGCTGCTTTCCTGAGCAGTGCTGGAAGTGGGGCTTCCTGGTGGTGAGGCTGGGGGGCGCCCACAGAGGGTCATGCTCCAGTGGTGGGCAAGCATGGGGACCATGCTGTCTTGGCCCCTCTGCTTGGTGGGACGGGGCAGGCCATGACTCCATGCAACAAGGTGGCTGGGGACACTGTGGGGCACTGACAATTGGGCACAGGAATGGACACACTGGGAGGTGGACACTAGCTGCAGATTGACTCCTGGCTCCCCAGTGTAGCCAGTCAACTCCTGCTCTCGGTGATTCCCATGAGCACTTGCCAAGTTGGGGTGACCAGCTTCTTCCATTTGCCTAGAACCTTTCTGATTTTATCCCAGAATATTGATCTCAGGTGTTAAGATATAAAAGAGAGATAAGACACACACTGTACCATGGAGCCCCGGGCTTGAGCAGAACCTCTGCCTGGCCCGCCCTCTCCTTTCCACCCCACACCCAGGAGCAAGTGCCTACTACAGATGACAACCGACAGCCATCTTTATAAGGATATTTTTATTGAAAATAAAAAAGTCACGGTGCTTCCTTCCTCATAAGCAGCTTACTGTGCCCCCCACCCCAAGGCTGCTGGTCCCGCTTCCTATACGGAAGCCTCAGCATGAAATTGACATTATGGCTTGTTGGTGGACAAGACAGCTTCAACTTGTACATCTGTCCGTTGAGACAGAACCCCAAGGGACAGGTCTTTTCCCCTGTACACACGGCACGTTGCTAAGAAGGCAGTTTCAGGATATTTACATTCATGCATTACGTGTCTGATGCTACCTGGGCTGCTTAGATCATACTTTGTACAGATGCTGAGTATAGTAATTATATATATATATATATGTATAGATATCTCTTTAAATATATATAACTATATATAATATATATGTCTATATTTTTACACCTATTAGTCTTTCTTCCCAAACTTCCTCTAGAAGCTTCTAGGAACACCTGATGACTCCGGCAGATCCTAAATGCCATTGGTTTTCTCCCCATCAAGATGGCTGAAGACATCTGAGAAAATGCTCAGGAGCATGCGTTTCCTCCTTGGCCTCTGAGCCCGGCCTCATCTGAGGATGGGCCTGCATTGAGCACCACAGATCCATTTTAAAGCAAAACGTCCTGAGCTCACATGCCCTTTGGTCTTAGGGCTAAATTTCTGGTGGCCTCACTCTCTGCATTGTGTATCCTCTGAATGGCCAGCCCTGGGTGGGGGGCTGCTCTCCAGTGAACCCTTTTGACAAGGGGGGCTCCTCCTGGGTTTTCTCTCCCTGGGCAAGAAGGGATTTCACAAGCAAAGGTGAGGGGGTTCACGTGCCAACCCAAGCCCTGGATGTCTCAGAGGCCAAAGCACAACAGACAGCTCAGTCACGGTTCCTGTAGGCCAAAGGTCAAATTTGGGCTAGGCCTGAGCCAAAGTTGGGGACAGTGGTACCTGGTGGGCATGGAAAGCTGCACCATGCTGAACCTCCCTGGGTCTGGTCCAGCCTTCCAGGACCCTGTAGCCACAGGCCTCCCTCCAGCTGAAGGTACCTCCCATGGCTCTGGAGCTTCTGAGTATCGCGGGGCCAGGTGGCATGAGTTTAGGGCATCTCCCCAGGCATCTGTTCAGGACACCGGTGGCTTGCATACCACAGGAGGTGCAGGCCATGGGGATGTGCCCTGGGGGATCTGCTGCATTCTCACCTTCCCTACCCCTATTCCTCTGGCCTGCTTGTCACCAAGTACTGTGTCCCTAGAGTGCTGCACAGGGGCAGCCAGCATGAAGGCCACAGGCAGCCCTGTGCCAATGCCTAGGTGCTGGGGAAGCAAGATCCAGGTCCAAACCCAAGCCAAGTCCTCAAGCCAAGAGAGGGAAGGAAGACAAGGCCCCCATGGGAGGGCATGCCCAGGGCTGTGCCCATCAGCCTGGGGCAGGAGAGTGGCTCACGGCTCCAGCGGCACATGGGCTCCAGGACAATGACATTTCAGCCCAAATGGGGGCTGATTTTCACGGCTGACAGTCTTACCTGGATTTGAAAGTCTCACCTGCAGCCCAAACACTGGCCAGAGAAGCTCAGTGGTGACTTAGGTGGCAAAGCAGGTGCAACCAGTTAATCCCTACGAGGCCAGTGGGTGCTGCCATTGAACATGGCCAGTAGTTTCTGAGCAAGTGTGGGGGTGACGCAGGGAGCCATGGGGTCACAGTGCTCTCCTAACCGTCAAGGGATGCACAATCTCCAGGCCTCCCAGGACGCAGCAATGAGCCCCCTAGGGCAGGTGACCATCTTGGAAACAGCTGGCAGGGCTGGGGGTTCCCTGAGCCTGGAGGGTCCCTCCTTTCCCTTCCCACCCTCAGGAGGGTTCGAGACTCTCGGAGGACGGGACCCAGAGAAGACATTCACAGGGAGAAACTGGGCAGAAACACCTCTTTCTGGGGACTCTCAGGAGAGGGTCTGGGTGCCATGGTCAGGCCTTGGGAGACTCTGGGGGACACAGAGGATCTGCATGTGTGGTGGTTCTGCCTCTGCAGCAAGGCCTGGCTCACACGGGGGCTCGTTCCTGTGGGACCAGGTGTGGGGCTGGGAGCAGGTGCAGGGGCCGTGGCCGTGGCCTGGCCTAGGCTCCTGGGACACACCGCCTCAGAGTGGACGAGCCCCTCTGGCTGCTTCTAGGGGATCTGCAGGTGGGGCTCACCACCCCATGGCAGGCAGACAGGACCTCGGGACCCAGGTGTGGCTGGGGACAGAGGGTGGAGCAGGCCGGGAAGACTGAAGACGATAGAAGGGGGGTAAGGACAGATGGGTGGGAAGCACCGTTGAAAGGGGACGTCTGTATCATGGCTGTGTCGATGGCTTCTGTTGGGATGTTCACAGAGAAGCAGGTGGGCTTCCTGGAGGAGGGGTTCGGGGCCTGGGGCGGGCTTTGGATCACTTCTCTTTTGGCTAAAGAGGGGGCACCTCCCCAGGCCAGCAGGCAGACCCTCTGTCTTCCTCAGAGTGCGTGCTTCAGGTAGCAGCTGGGGGACAGTCAGGGGACCAAATATAAGATGAGGAGGAGGTGGAAGCCTCAGGTGTGACGCTGCCCCAGCGCTGCATGCAGGGGCCAGGCTCAGCTTGATGTCCATGCAGCCCCTGCCTGAGGGCTGGCCGGGGCTGGCCTGGGAAGAGGGTGGGTTCTCCTCAGAAGGCCCGAAGCCTACAAGACAATGGAGTCCTGGGCAAGCTGGAGTCAGCTTGTGTCCACTTGGCTTCCCATGTCCACTAGTACCACCAAGGTGTCCCTGTGGCCATCGGGTCTGGGCCTGGGGGTAGACTCACACCACCGCACTGTTCACGTCCACCCCTTTGTTGCTCTGGGAGGAGCTCATGGGGTACTCGGCAATGCTGGTGCCATTTTCATCTTTTCTCAGTGGTTTCCTAGAAGGGGGTTGGGGAGGCAGGGACATCGTTAGATACCAGTCACTGTGGGGTGGACCTCTGTATGTCCTGGAATGAAGCCCTCTCTTCTGGGTTAACATCGTTACACTGCTGGCCCTGTGGGGTCCATCAGAAGCTGGATTGTTCTTAACTAGAGTGTAGCATGCAATCTAGGAGATGAGACCATTGCTAACCAAGCAGGCCTGAACTGGGACCGTTTAGACAGATCAGAACGTACAGTCAGCCTCATAGGATCAAGCGTGGAGTGATCTCATTGATTGTGGTCATGAACATGGACACAGGGGGAGCAGACAGTGAATAGAAAGAGGCACCCATGGGCAGCTTTACCCTCTTGCTTGTGTGGCCAAAGGAAAATGGAAAATATGATGAAGGGCATGGTGGTGGTTGGAATAATGGAGGAGGGGGTAGTAGCAGTGGTGATGGTGGGGATAGTAATGGTGGTGGTGGTAGTGGTGATGGTGGTGATTCAGGTGGTGGTGGTAGTGGTGATGGTGATGGTGATGGTGGTGATGGTGATAATGGTGGAGGAGGTGGTGGTGTGATGGTAGTGCTGGTGATGATGGTGGTGGTAATCATGGTGGAGGAGGTGGTGATGGTTGTGGCAGGGTAATGGCAGTGGTGATGACAGTGATGGTTAGACCCAGAACAGTAGTGAAAGAGTGATGATGATGATGGTGATGAATGCCCAAATTGAATTACCATACATCCATGCTTTTTGAACCCTTCATCCTAAATCATCTGCAGCTCATTTCAGAGGTTGCTGAACCCCAAGGTCCATTGTTCTATCCATACAAGGGACCAGGGCCGTTGGAGGGAGGCTCTGAGAAAGCCCCTGCTCAGTTGTTGAGCTCCTGAAATCTCTGTGCTACTGTCTGTCCTGGCCCCAGTCATTCAGGAGAGCTCCAGCCCCACCCGGAGTATCCACACCCTCCTGGTCTGGGCTGCCCATTTGGTGTCCCAGCTCCATGCCACAGTCCTGCTGTACTGGGTGGACCTGATCCCGTCAGGCACCTCCCAGGTCCCCAGGGCTGAGCCTGAATGGGCACTTGCTGAGTGCTGTCTCCACTGCACATTGTGGCCACCGTGAGAAGCTCAGGACGATTG
The DNA here is from genome assembly GCF_045843805.1 of Urocitellus parryii. Lineage (NCBI taxonomy): Eukaryota > Metazoa > Chordata > Mammalia > Rodentia > Sciuridae > Urocitellus > Urocitellus parryii. Next base: position 12,054,224 of record NC_135536.1, on the reverse strand, counting down.
CATCTGCCTTCTCGAGTGTCCCCAGAGCCTCCCAAAGGCCATGTGAGCGGGGCTGGGCCACGGTGGCTGGCTCCGTGCCTGCGATGCAGCCTGTCTGAATGAGCCTGGTGGAGGGAGGTCTGTGAGGAGATGGCCAGTGGCGGCCTGAGTGGAATCGTGGGCCTCGGAGAAGAGGGCTGAGCTGCAATCTGTTCACGGCTCCCCTCTCCCCTGTGGTGGAAGAGGCTCACAAAACCAGGAGGAACTGGGGGAGCATTCTGCGCTGTCAAGCCTGCCCAGGGCTTCTTCTAGAAAGGGAAGGGGACATCCACGCTTCCTGCCACTTTGTGCAAAGCAGTCTTCTCAGACATGTCCTTGTCCCTCCTCAGAGTTCCCTGAAGAAGCAAGGCTGGAGTTAAGGGTCGCTTTATGGGAAACTGAGGCTTAGGGAGGGCTTTGACCTGCTGGGGATGACGGGACCACCACCCCCTGCCCCTGCATCCTAGGCCACACACCCTCCCAGTATTGGGACAGCATCCCCTAAAAATGGGTCCAAGGTCCTGTGGGCATGGGATGGCCTCCCTCACCCTCCTGAAGGGTCCTCCACACCTGGCTCTTTCATTCACCTCTAACCTGGGATGTCTCATGGCATGGGGTCCTAGAACCCTGTCGAGGGAGAGGCTCAGAGACACCTGCACATAGTGAGGGGAGAGGGTGGCATCCAGGGCTCTCCTGAGAAGTGGATGTGGCATGCTCCCCTCCTGCCACTGGAGCCAAGTCCCCAGCCATTGTGCTCCCCGAGCTGTGACCCAGAACTGCTCCCAAAGCCTCTGGGCTTCAGTAGTACCCAGGGGAAGTGGGATAACAGTAACATTGATGCTGCACTTAGGGGCAGATGTCACAGCTCCGCTACTCTCTGTGTATCTAGGGCAAGCTGAGCAACCTCTCTGTGCCTCAGTTTCATCATCTATAAAATGAGCACAGTAATGGTGTCCATTTCATAGGCTGGTTGGGAGGATTAATTGTGTTAGTGCACGTCAAGCACTTGGATGAGCATCTGGCAAACAGTAAGTGCTCCATAAGTGCTTGTTAACTCTTTGCTCTGTGCTAGAAGGTGCCAGCAGGGGCTGCTCCACTGGCTGGTAGTGGTCAGCGTCCTCCAGTCTGCACAGCTGCCTACCTAACATGTGCCCGTGACGATCCAGAAGGGCTATGGGGCGATGCTAGGACCCAGCCTGGATCTGGGCTCTGTGGGCCAGTCAGGGCTGGTCCCCCAAACCAAGGAGAGGCATGTCCACCCTGGTCCAGGCAGAGACGGCCACCGAGGGCTCCCTAAGTGGCATGGTTCCTAAAACCAAGAGAAAGGTAAGTGAGCTCTTCCTTGGCCGCGCTCAGGACGTGCCCAGGAGGCCAGGCCCTCCCACCTGCCGCCTCTCGTGCCCCTTGTGGCATGGGAGCAGCAGGCGCTCTGTGTTCTCCGCTCAGAGTGTTGTGTTGACGACTCTGGATGCCCACAGTCCAGCGACCTTGGCAAAAATTGAGCCTGCCTTGGGCAGGAAGTGCCAGGACCTAGGTGGCACTCTGGGGCTGACTGGTGCTTCCACCCTCCACCGCGGCTCTGCTGGAGATGCTGCAGGCAGGGTGCAGCTCGGGTGGCTACCCAGCTCCCCTTAGTCTCACCCCACCCCGGAGGGTTTGCTTTCAACAAAGTGGGGGTTCCAGGTCCCAGGTTCTCCCTGCCAAAGGCACCCACCTCCCCACTGCTCAGCCCAGGACAGACACACACACACACACACACACATGGCAGAGGTCGGCCACGGCCACCAAGCTATCCCTGTGAGGAGCAGCAGTCCCACTTCCAGGCCTGGGCACCTCCCCACCACGTCCCAGGCAGATGAGCCAGGTCTGAGCACCTGCACACCTGGGTGGAAGCTGAGGGTCTTGACCAGATCCCGGGCTTCAACTGAGAGGCCTCCTCGGGGGAGCCACATGCTCAGAGGGGACAGTGGAGGGCGTGGCTGGCTGGGCAAGGGTCCTCTCACGGGCTCTGCCTTGCAACTCCCCTAAGCTCTGTGGCTGGGATTCATTCGGGATGATGTCCTTCCGAGCCAGGATGCTGGAGAAAGGACCAAAGGGCCACTTACAGAAGCCTGGACAGAGGTCTCCGCACTAGCTAGAGTTCAGTGACCATCCTTCAAGCCCCTGAGGTGCCAGCATGGCTGAGGGGGTAAAGGTCCTTGGCTGGAGGGTCTCTGAGCAGGAGAGGCCCCCATGGCACCTGTCTCATTGGGACACTGAGAACCTGCTTCTCTGAGGCTCCAGGAACAATGACTAGTCCAGAACCTTGACCCAGTGGGCCTGGGGAGCTGGCTTCAGAGAGGGGTGAACTTCTTCAGAGCTGGGCACAGTGGCACACACTTGTAATCCCAGCGGCTCTGGAGGCCGAGGCAGGAGGATAGTGAGTTCAAAGCCAGCCTCAACAAAAGCAAGGTGCTAAGCACTCAGTGAGACCCCGTCTCTAAATAAAATGCAAAACAGGGCTGGGGGTGTGGCTCAGTGGTCAAGTGCCCCTGAGTTCAATCCCCGGCACACACAGACACACCAAAAAAGAAAAAAAAAAAAAAAGAAAGAAAGAAAAAAGAAAAAGGCAGAGCTCTGTTTGGGTCCACGTCAGCCAGCGCTGATGGAAAGGAGTCCACGCAAGCTCCTGCGCCCAGGGCAGCCTGACACCCGCCACATCCCGTCTCAGCCCAAGCCCTTCTTGGAGGCAGGACAATGGTGATGATGGTGGGAGACACTGTGGCATCCGGACTCAAAAGGAGCCTGTGCATTGACCAGGGAGAAGCCAAACCCCAGACAGCCCAATGACGGGGCAAGGCCCAGGGGCGGTGCTGGCCTCGGGGGGAATAAGTCTGGATGGTGCAGCAAAGTGCAGGTGCCAGCTCCTTGAGTGCAGCAGGTGCCCAGGACAGTAGATGGCTTTAGCAGTTGAGGCTGTGTCCCGAGGCCCAGCACTTGACCAGCAGAGGCCCCTACGGGGAGTGTGCCAATGTGCACTCGACTCCAGAGGGAGAAGTGGTGACCTGGACTTCCAACCAGGGACAGCACTTGGGCGCGTGGGGGGGGGGGGTTACAGGTGCCTACACAGACAGCAGAGAGACGTGACGGGTGGGAACAGCTGTCTAGCCCCAGCTACGACATCAGGCACTCACCTGGCCACAAGTGTTTGTCCCTGAGACAGACCAGACGCAAAGCCCAAGGGAACCCCAGATGCATTCCAGGGGTGTTCTTGAAGTTCATGGTGAGTGGAAAGTGGACGAAGAATTTCCATCCTGTCCTGAATCCCTGGGCCTCCCTGGGGCTTTGGGCCAGCCTGTCTCCGTGTCTCCTGTCCCTACCCTTCAGCTAGTGGCCTGAGTACACTGAGCTAGAGTGTGGAGGAGGCTGAAGAAGGACTCAGAGGGAAGGGCAGAGATGGCAGAGGGTGGAGGAGACCGAACCTGGTGCCAGGGTGGGGCCTGGCATTGAGCCCTGGGCACGTGCTATTTACTCCAAACAGATTCTCCTTCACTCACCCAGGGAGAAGGGGGGAAAATGAGTTTGCTGGAATTCTAAATGGCCTTCGTCAAATTCAAAGGTGGAATCTGGCACGTGTGTCAACAGGCCTCCATTCAAGCCAGAGAAATGGTCACCAAGTGGCCCCTGGTGCAGGGGCTGTGCCAGGCACAGCGGGGAGAGATGAGCGAGAGGAGTGGGATCCCGGCTTTACCTCTAGAAAGAAGGAAGCACAGGCGGAGCCATGGACTCAGACAAGCCGTTGGGCGGGGGAGAGAGAGAGCTGGCATTTTTTCATTTGCTCATGACCTCTCCAAGGCTGCTGTGGTTCGGACCCCAGGGAAACTCATCCCCAGCCCTGTCTGGCAACGCAGCTGCTCTGCAGGAAGGAAGGACAAACCCCTATCTGGGCCACCCTGAAGTCCCAAAAGAATGTCAATTCTGGAGGAAAAAAAAAAAACCTACTTCCACTGATGAGCTTTCTATGGAGTGTATATTTGGGCGCGATCTTACAATAAGTTCCTGAAAGAATCAAGATGAAGAAATGAAGCCCCGGGACGGGGTGGGGGGAAGCCAAGTATGGAGAGTTCCAGACAGAAGCCTGTTAGGAGTGCTGGCCCTGGGAAGCTGCTGCGGGGACCGCAGCCCAGTGACTACGCAGCAGGCCCAGAGAGCCACCAGGCCCCCCGAAAGAAGGACGGAGTCTCCAAGAGGAAACTGGCACCATGGGCCTGAGCACACCGAGAGGAAACCCAGGAAAGCAAAGAAACCGTGGTAAACGGCAGGCTCACGTGGTTAGACTAAGGTCACCACTGAATATCCTGAGCCCCACCCTGGGAGACCACCCGTGGAGGATGGAAGAGAGGAAGAGTTTTGGGGGTCTGTGGGTTAGGGGTGCCGACCCTGGTATTCCATAGTGGAAAGTTAGTAGATAATGTTCCAAATTGGAGGAAAACTCAAATAGCTGTGTGCACATCCCTTAGCATCGGAGGAGACACAGCAGCAACAGCTGTCAGAAGTGGCCGCCTCTCAAGATGGGGATGGGGAAGAGCAGCGGAAGTCAGGGGCTGTTGTTTCCCTAATAACTTTATGGCACACAGGACATTTTAAATTATGTGCATGTATTAACTCTGACAAAAATAAAAACTGAATTAAAAGGTGGTAATGAGTGCGCAAAGCCCTAGCCACACTTTTGAATCATTAAGCTCTTTAAAAAAGTGTGCACAACACGCCTGACTTGCCGGTTGGTGGAAGCAACCCCCTCTGCGTCCCCTCCTTCTCTGCCCGCTCACCTTCTCTTCATAGCGATGTCTTTTAAACCACCTTGTGGATTAGTTTGTGGGTGTGGGTGTGTTATCTGCCTGTCTCACTGCAGGATGAGGATGGGGTCTCAATCCTGTTCACTCTACATCCCTGGAGCCTGGTCTAGGCCCTGGCCTACAGAAGATGCTCAATACCCGTGGACCAACACCAACTTTCTGAGAAGCCCTGTGCCAGACAAGGGCTTTTCCAAGTCACCACGGAAGAGGCTGGAGCATGGAGCATTCAAAAGTGCTCATTCCACAGGAAGTGGCTCAACAGCACATCTAGTAATAGCTGGAAGGCAGGCTCTTCAGCCCCGGCCGAGAGTACCCACTGCACTGTCCACAATCCAGTCTGTAGGACCGGGGCCCCCATCGGCCCCACTGTCGCAGCCTGAACACGAGACGGAAATGGCTGTCAAGAGGTTCAATGGCAAAGGCACAGCAGCAGCAAGGACCAGGGCCCTGAGGCCCCCGGGCAAGGCCTCTGCCTGTCCTCGGGGTGTGGGTGCCTCTACACAGGAGCATGGTGTGTGTGGGGGTCATCTCTCCTCAACACAGGGGCTTCCAGGGGGTGAAAGGGTGCCAAGGCCACCCCTGGAGGGCAGCTCCCTGCTGAGTGTCCCCAGGTCAGTGGGGATCTGGGGCCTGGCCTTCCCGCTGGGGCAGTGGGTGCCTTGGAATTTCATCTTGGTGACTCGATGGCTCACCCTGGTTTAAGATTCCTCTTCCCCTGTGGACTAAGAGGCTTTGGTTGTCTGGACTCTCAGAGGTTCTGTCTGCCCTCAGCCTCTGCCCTGGCCCTGGAGGATGAGGTTCCTGGGAACGCTGACCACTACACTTCCCATAAGACCAGCCCCTTCAACCAGGCCTCCCGACTCTCTTGACCCCAGATGCTCAACCTGGCAACTCCCAGATCGCCTCCTTCCTACCCCAGCGGATTCTAGAACCATCCTCCTGCAACCTGGCTCTGAAAGGCTGGGGGGGGGGGCGTTCCTGAGATGGGAATCTCCCCTGGGACTGGAGGCCGCGAGAGCTCAGAAACGTGGGGCTTCTCACTGAATTTTCCTTTCACAGTGACACGGGCTGTTCCTGTTTCTTGGGAGGAAAGGCATGTTTCAGATGAATTATTGACCAAAAAGAAATGGCCGAGAGCAGAAACCCTCCGTCTGCTCTGGGGAGAAGTGCAGACAGACCTGGCTAGCACCAGGCTCTCTACAGCCCCCCAGGACAGGCCCCCCGGGCTCTGGCAGTGGTCTCTTCCTCTGTCTGCAGTGTGCACGGCCCCCTCCTGGCACCAGGTATTGTGTTTCAAGGACACTGTCTCTGGATTAGGGACAACCTGAAGGCAGAGGCTGGGTCTTATTCCCCGTGTCCCAATCTTGGCCAAGAGGTGGAGGGGCATCATGGTGTGGGCTGTCTCCAGGTGCCCCCAGCTGCCCATTTCACTCTCTCCCTGCTTGGCACCCCGGGAGGCTGATCTCAGACTGCATCTCTCCAATTCCTCGGCATCTTGGGTTTGGCCGCTGGAGGACCCACGGGAGACCTGAGAGGCACAGAGATGCTGGGGGACATGTCCTCCCCTTCCTGTGTGTCTCCGCCATCCTGCTGGGCAGACCCTCCCTGGGGCTAAGTCTCCGTTCCCTTGGCTGCTGTGCTGGGGAGCTACTGCCCCACGGCTGCTCTGGCTTTGTCAGCCCCGTTTGCTCCCTGGACCTGCCCTGTCCCTGGGCAAAGCTGCCACAGCCCCTGGAGGGAGCCTTCCCTTCATGCTCCTTCCCTGGTCATCCCCTAGCCCTCTCAGAGCCCAGCTCAGCTAAGGCAGGGCAGCACTACCGTGATGAGATGCTAGTGAGAGCTCTGTCTGTCTGTCCTTCCCAGTGCTGCAGACTCGCCCTGCCACACCCACAGGCCCCCCTTTTCCGCACCCCTGAGCAAGAGCATCCAGGCCGGTTCTCGCCCAACACTGGAGTCAAACGTCCTGGTAAAGTGGTGCCATGGCCAGGGCTGGGCTCTGGAGTCACATGGTTCTGGGCTTAAATTCTGACTTGACTGCTCCCCGGTTGTACCATCCTGGGCAGCTCCCTAACTCCTCTGGCCCGAAGTTTCCTCATCTGCAAATGGGGCTGTTTGGAAAGAGATGAGGCAAAGAGGAGCCAAGAGTGTGGGTGAGGGGGTGAACCCGGTGCCTGGCGAGGAGTTGACCACAGTTATTCCCTGGGTATTGACTGTCGTTTTAGAGACTGCCCTGCAGCATGGGCACTGGAGAAGGGGGGTCCTGGGCTGGGAGGTCCATGCCCAGGGCATGGCCTGTGCTGCTTGCAGCAGCCACGCTGGGTCCTGCTGCTGGGTCTGGCCTCTTCCGCTCACTTGCCAGGACACTGTTGGCCCCCTTCCTGGATGCTTGACCATGATTCATTTTAAGACTTTCAACTTGATGATGTTGGTCTCTGCTTTTGAATTATTGAGGTGAGGTCGCATAGGCCAACAGATTAAAAGAGGTAAATGAAACGTTTTAGGTGTTATGATCATTCTTCACAGGGACGGCAAGGAATTAAAAACACTTTCTTAGATTCGCCGTATTATTAACAACTCCCATTACCCTTTGGTGTTTGGCAATATTTTTTGTTCTTTTGGGTTGCGCCGGGCCTGACACACAACTGGTGCACGTCAAACGCTCGTGGAATCAAACTCCCTAAAAAAAATGGGGCATCGTGACTGAGGTTTACTTTAAAATATTCCAGCAACCAGAAAGAAAGAAGAAGAAAGAGGAAATAGATGCAGCAAATACAGCAAAACCTTGGAAACTGCGGGATGAGGGCGAGGGCAGAGGGAAGTTCGCTGTACAGTCTTTCTGCTTCTTAAGGGCTCAGCAATTGCTATGATTTTAAAAAGTGCTGGAGGGTGGGTGGAGGAGCCCGGAGCCCAGCTGTTTCCCCCCAGGGACTGGGCACAGTGACACTCACCTTTTTATGGCTTTGTAGCAAATGATGACGAGCACGGTCAGGAACACCAGGGCGGCACAGCCGACGGCCACGATGATCACCAGCCCGGACCACCAGCTCTCCTCATCGGGGCACGAGGTAGAGTTGGGAACTGGAAGACACAGGAGCAGCTGAGTCTCGGGGGGAGCATCAGAGGGTGCCACTGGCATGGACCTCCTGGACATCATTACCCCCAGGAAGGCCCTCTGACCTCTCCTGCAGCCCCACCCCCAGCCTGCAGCGGGTGACGTCATGCCTGGCTCCCAGCCAGCCCCTCCCCCGTGCCTCCATCCCAGCCCTGGCGTGCACAGAGCAGGGGTTAAGTGCCGCGCCCGGGCCATCCATCCTCCCTTGGCATGAGCTAACTGACAGCCGGGTCAGGTTTAATTTCCCATGAAAAATAACAGAACATCTCATTCTCTCAGTTGAGGCATTAAATCCGGTTCCGCTACAGGTGGGGGTGGGGAGCGGCTCACAGGGGACTCCAGGGGAGGAGAGAGAAAAGGAGGCGGTGAGGTCAGTTTCTTAAGCTAATTGTTGCAAGAGGCTGGCTCTGTGCAGTCGTGGGTCTGGCCTAGTGGGGACACCTGTGGTCATCGCAGTCTGTATGGGGGTGGCCAGAATGTGGAAAAGTGTCATCGACAAAGCACCTGGCACTGGGTGCCATGAGGCCCTCTCATTGTTATCCACCCATGAAGTCTTTGGGGTGAATCTGCACCCCCTCCATATGGGCTGTGTCGGGTGCCTCTGAAGCACAGGTGGTGTCAAGAGGCAGGCTCAGGTCCCTCTGAGAAAGCAAAGACCCCGCAGAGCTTCATCCCAGAGCCTGGACCCAGAGCGAGGTCCTGGAAAGACCTGGCACAACTGGAAAGCCGTGCTGGGGACGGCAGGAGGGCTGGGTGGGGGAGGAAGGAGAAGGAAAGGGAGGGAAGGTAGAAAAAAGAGAGGAAGACAGGAAGAAGGATGGATGGCGGACAGACAGACAGTGCCAGCCTTGGGCAGGTCTTCAAGATACAAGAATATACCCAAAAGAATGGGATATGCCCAGCCTCTGTCCATTCAAGAATAGGTGGCTTGAGGACAGCCCCAGGACCTGGGGGACAAGGGGGCACCCTCCTAAGGACAGGCAGACAGTCTTGTCATTCTGATCCAGGGGTTAGCTCCACCTCAAGTGCACCCCTGACAGCTTTGACAAAGGTGTCCACCTGCAGAGGCCACAGCCCATCACAACACAGAACTTCCCACACCCTAGAAAGTACCTCTTTCTAGCCGGTCCCCACCCTGAGGGCAATGGCTATTCTGATTTCTAAAATCATAGATTAGATTTGCTTGTTCCTGACATTCACATAAACAGAATCGCCAACGTTCTCTTGTTTTTCCTTTATCCAGCAGAGTGGTGGAGACCCATCTGCAGGTTGCACACTTGAGTATTCCTTCCTCTCTGTAGCTGAGCAGAACTCCGCCATGTATGCTACCATTTGTTTACCGTGTCCCTGTGGATGGACACCTAGGCTATTCCCAGGTTTTTGAGCTGCCGAAAGTCGTGCCTGTGAGCCTTTGTGGAGACATATTTTCATATTTCCCTTGGGTAAACGCTCGGGGTGGGGCTGCCGGGTCCTGGGGTCTGTGCAGATTGGCCTGATAAGGAACTGCAAGCTGCTTTTCCCCAATGCCCCCACTTTTGTTCTCTCCTGGGTAGAACCATGGAAGATGCAGAGGAGATGGAGACACGGTGGTGACGAAGTTGTGACTGAATTAGCAGCAGCTGGATTAAGAGATCCAGGAAGCTATTATGCACTTCCCAGGGGGTTGGTGCTAAAACACCATTAGCAAATGCAAGGTCCTGGGGTTGGACCTCAGATCCCACGTAGAATCAGCTGTGCTTCCCATGAAACAAGAATGCCACCGGGCTGCCCCAGCCAGGGCAGGATCAGGCCAACACTGAGAAGGTACAGGATCCAAAGTCAGAATAAACTCAAGTCAGGGGAGGGCGGCCCAAAGAACTCCCACTTACCTCTTGAGGAACTTGCTCGATGTCTTTTCTTTTTTGAAATATCAAACCCCAAATCCTTCCTCCCAGTTCCTCAGTTGAGTTGTCCCTGACTTGGGCTAGTCTTCCCAGGGTGACCAGACAGAGATCCAGGCCCCGTGGGGATCAGACACACCATCAGATCACGCAAGGCTGCCTGTCCCCACGGGGCCCACACGCCAATGCCTGACCCCCTGTTCTCACTGACAAGGATTCGGTTCTGGTTTCTGGGCCAGGGGTTGTTTCCCCGAACAGTAGCACTTGGAGATTTGTGTCTTTGGTGGTCACAATCCCAGCAGCTATGGGCACTCATGACAGTGAATGAGGTCTTAATGCCCAAGGTAGAACTGTCCCTTGAAAGATGCCAACAGGCCGAGAAATTCCATCAGCTCGAGGAGCCTCACTTGGAATCACTCGATTCCACAGCTCCTCCTTCCCCTGCATAACCATGAACGGGGTGGGAATGTCCTTTGTATGGTCACTTTTCAAAACACAATGGATCCTGACAGCAGTAAGCTCTAGCTGAGTGCTCCCCTCCAGCATGCAGAAGAAGCAGCTTTCCCAGGGGCCAGGCTAGAGACCTCAATCTTTGGGCTACCCGCCAGGCCTGCCCCCGCCTCAATTTCCCTGTGCTGGATGTGGCCAGTACCTCTCTCCAGAGATGACAAGGCAGCTCATCGTGTGGGTAGCTGACGGTTTGTACCTGAGAGGACAGTGACCTGAATGTGCTCATTCGTTCATTCACCCACCAGATACGCACGGAGCACGCCTGCTGCTCCACACTGTGCGGGGAGCTGGGGCTCTCAAGATGAATCACACGGAACCCGCGCCCTCCCTAGGCCCGGTGCCAGCTACCCCGTGAGTCACTACGAAGCTGACTGAGACCTGATCCTCTTGCTCAGGAGCCAGCAGTCTCCAAAAGAAGAGGCACACACAGATGGCTAACCTGCCAGGTGAGGTCATCTGTGGCTGCAGGGAGGGTGGCTCAGGGGCAGGAGAGATGGCTCCTGAGAGACAGGGAGAGACAGGGGAGGCCAACGCAGTCAGACTGTCAAGAATGCCGAGCTCCTGCCTCCTCTTGTCACTCTCTCTGCACATGACGGAAAGGCAGGAGGTGTCCCGGTGTCTCAGAGGTCGCCACACCCTTTCCGAGTCTCGGCAAGGCTTTGCCTGCTGTCTTCAGGAAACATTCCTGTGGCCTAGAGGGATGGTGAGACTAGATGGCCACCAGAGAGGGCAGTTTAGAAAGATCTAGGCTCGTTTTGAATTCATCAGAGGAGCCGTGTTCTTAGGAAACGTATCATTAAAAGCTCTGGGACTTCTAGCTGGGTGCAGTCGCACGCCTGTAATCCCAGCGACTTGGGAGGCTGAGGCAGGAGGATGGCAAGTCTGCAGCCGGCCTGGGCAACTTGACAAGGCCCTGACTCAAAATAAAAAACCAGAAGGGCTGGGGTGGAGCTTGGTGGTAGAGTGCCTCGGGGCTCAGTCCTAGGTCACACACACACCAAAGAGCCCCTGCTGCTGCTTCCACCCACCCGAAACACAAACCTGCCAAAGACCAGATACGCAAAACAAGGGTCCTCACAGAAGAGGACATTAGGCCACAAGAGACAAGAACCGAGTGAGGCGGGTCCTGCCCTGGGCCCACCTGCCACCTGGGCAGTTTCTCTCAGTGGTGCCGGAGGGGAGCAGCCTGGCAGGGCCCGCCAGGTGCCAGTCCAGGGAGCTCCCAAGACAGAGGAAGCCTGTCCCCAGGGGAACTCTGAGTCTGAGGAGAGGAGGGAAGCCCAAAAACAAATCCCTGGCTGAGCATGATTGGGTCTCGCGGCAGGTGCTACAACAGATATGGAGGCCAAGAAGCCGCCCTGCAGGTGCCTGCAGAGGAAGTAGGAGCAGCGGGAGCTTCAGATGTCCCCTGGACGGGTCCCGAAGGCTGAGCCCATGGGGACCAAGCGGTTTCTAGGGAGAAGTGGGGGCTGGTGGCTCCACCCCAGGACCAGGGCCACAAAAGAACTGTGAGCTCCGGCCAGCCCTCCAGCTGCTCTCAGTGATGGACGCCTCCCCCGGTTCCTCGTGGGTTTGTGGCTATCGCAGGAGACGATGGAGGCAGAGCTCCTGTGGGTCGGAGGAGTACAGCCACCTTCACCCGGCGATGACTGCAGGCTCACCATTTGGCACCGTGGCCACGGCCTGATTGCATCTCCCCTTGTAGCAGTAGGACACCGAGGACAGAGCCGGTGTCCTAGAACAGCTCCCAGCCAACTCGGCCCACTAACCCCGGGGATATGCAACCCGGGGAACAGCTGGCTCCATCAGAGCCAGAGCCAGCTGTTTGGAGAAGCTGTGCACAGATGTTTGGCTGTCGGGGGACTGAGCAAGAGACGAGCGAATCAGACAGCAGTGCATAGTTTGGAAGCAATCTGTTTCGCAGCATCTCTTTCAGCAGTAATGCAGTCTGCTTCCAGGAGAAGGGAGTGACAGCCATGTCATTTGTTTTAAAACCACATTTCCATCTTGAGTCGGAGACTCCGTCGGTGGCTCAGCCTCCTGGCCCTGTGTGTGGCCCCCTCACAAGGCCAGCCATTCGCTCATGCCGCATCCTGCTTGTTGAGTTCCAGGCACTGTGGGGACACAGTGGGCCTCGGGGACGTCATCAGACATCTCTCCCAACTTCCAAAGTCTTTGGTGACTCATGCGTGCCCAGGGGCCTGAGTGGTTTCCTTTGGTCCCCAGGAGCTGAATGTCTCAGCTTAACTGGCCTTAATTACGGTCGGGGAGGCGGCTACCCACAGTGGCCATCTACCTCCAGCCTCCTCCAAAGCCCGGTGACCAGCCCCACTGACACGTCAGGCCAGCGCCCGCTTCTGCAGTCACCAATGCTGTGGAGATGGGTGTCCATCTCCTGCCAGGGGCGAATGCCCATGAACCTGCTTCCCAAACAGCAGACCAGCCCTGCCATTCCCAGGGGAAAATGAAGGCAGAGCTGTGTGGGCTGGGGTCACCTCTCCTTCAAGGGTTCCTATGGGATTGGTGACACCACCAGGCAGAGGTGACAGCAGTCACAGGTCCCCACTTCAAGCGACGGTCTAATGGCACAGTTGGTCTTTCAGTGTGGAGGGTCCCTCTCTGGACTCCTGAAGGGTCCTCAGGAAGTTGTCCAATGTGTGGGACTCTGAGCAAAGAAGTGCCCAAGGGTCTCAGTGTCACCCCAGCGGGCTGTGACTTCTCACTTCTCTCTGGCTCATGAGAGCAGCAAGGGGACAGGGAACTTTGTCAAAGGCTTGTGTGGTGACAGAACCTGTGTCACAGACCCTGGGGACCAAGGAGGAAACCGAGGCTGTGCCCATGGCCGTCCGGGGACCAGGCCCTGGTCCTGGTGACTGTCAGTGCTCTTTAAGTACTGTCCTAAAGCACCGCAAATGGTGCGGGTTCTCAGAAGCTCCTTCGTGGTAGACAGCCCTTATCCTGCCTGGGGGCCCAGGGCCCGGGCCTGTTGGGCTGCTGGACGCAGACTCAGTGTCCACTGAGGAAGGCCCTTGTGAGGGCAGGGGCGCCTCCTCCCTCTCGCACCCCACCCACAGAGCCCCATTGTCTCTGGACACAAGGGACTGACTCTCAGGCCTCCACTCTCCACTTATGGACACCAGGCATCCATGGGGAGGCCTGTGCCAGGGATGCCCACCTCCCACAGGGGCCCCGGGGCCAGCGTGGGTGTGGGGCAGCTGGCCGGTTTCTTGCCCTGAAGGTACCAGAGTACATGGCTGGACTCACAAGTCACGAGGACAACATGGACCTTGGGGCTTGTGCTGACCTCTGAGATCAGCCCCCACTTCTGGGGAGAAATAAGAAATTGCCTTGGGAGTTGTCCAGGTGGACAGGACACCCATCTGTGCCCTGGCCTGGGGGCCCTTCCACCCTTTCTCTGCTGCTGGGTCTTGGGAAAACCCCCCTTTCTTAAGTCTTCCCAATCCTCCCTCCGGCTGCAGCCGGAAGCCGCTGGCTGCCCAGTTACCAGCTCTCAACAGAAGGAGCGGGTCCCTGGGGGCCAGGCTTTGGGAGGTGGGTTTCCCATGGTCTGAGCTGGGCTGGTTGTCCCTGTCCTTCTGCCTCCAACTGGCTTAGGGGTGCGTGATTCTGGCTGGGGACGGAAAGGGAAGGCCTGCTAGGGCTTCAGGAAAGGGCCTCCTGGCCCTGAGGGAGAGACGGGGAAGAGGCAGGCCCCTCCGCCTGGACACCACGCTGTCCTTTTTGTTCCACAGCAGGGCAGCTGATGTGGCTGAGGGTCCGGGGACCAGGTGCTCTCGTGTGACATGAGGGGATCCTCGAGGGGCCACTTCTGAAGGAAGCTGGGGTCCAGGGAGCTCATCCAGCGGGTGTCGGAGTGGGGGGGGAGGAAGGCAAAGGATGGGCAGGAGCGGAGGCCGCTCTTGGGGGCTGGAGGGGGTGCGCCCTGCACAGGGGGCGCCTGGGCCCAGGTCCCGGATCCCGAGGTGCGGGGAAGGCGGGAGGGAGGCTGGGGGCAGCCATGGGGCAGCAGGGACGGGCAGGAGCGGGGGAAGCTCCTTTTGGATTATGCCCATCACCTTAGTGAAGAGCTGTGAGGGCAGGACAGGGGCTGGTGTCCCAGGGACAGCAGCAGAGGTGCAGCCAGGTGTCTGGGATGTGGGTGGGTGACGGACCCGGGAGGGGAGGAACACCAAGGGCCCTGTGGGGTGGACGCCAGGAACACAAACCTGCTGCAGCCCCCTGCAGCCCCAGGGGCAGGTCAGGAGCTGGAAAAGCCACCCCTGGTTTTGTCCAGAGCCTGAGTGCAGGGTGGGAGGGGGGTCTCACAGAGAGTGGGGACTCTGGGGACAGTGCCCAGAGGAGGAAGCTGAGGCACAGAACCAGGTGGAGCAAAAGTGGGCCCTTCACTGCAGTTGGCATTTGAACCTGTGACGGAGAGACGGCCGACCAGCCAGCGCCCCCAGGGAACTGTGGACGGCGATGGGGGGGGGGGGATGACACAGGTGCCCGGGGGGAGGGGGAGGGTACCCTGGGAGTGGAAGGGGAGACTGCTGTCACCATGGGCGTCAAGGACACCTCTTTGAAGAAGTGACATTCAAGCTGAGCCCCGTGGGGAGGGAGAGAGGAGGTGGCCCTGTGGAGAGGTCCCACGGGGTTGGCTAGGCTGGCAAGGGTCGGGATGGGGCCACGGGAAGCTGGCACCCCAGCCTCTCTGCTCCCCTGGCCGGTGGCGGGTGTCCCTGACGCCCAGGGTGAGGGCTCTGGACCCCTCCATCGGTGGCTCTAACCCGGGGCCCGGGCTCCCTGGACCACTGGCCCCTCTGACCTGTTTGTTCTGCCCTGTGTTCTGGGCGCAGAGCCCAGCGTGGTGGCCGCGTGGCCGCTCATCATCAAGAGCAGTGTTCTCAGGCTGGACTCCCGCGGGGCACTTCAGTCACCTAATCCATTATTAATAATTGTCTCCACCGTTCCTGGGCCTGATTAGGAAAGAGAAGGATGAATTGGGCCTGTCTCTCAGGCGGGGGCAGCCACGGCTCTTCCCCGTGTGAGGGAAAGATGAGCCCGGCGCCCACAGCAGTGGGGGGCGGCTGGCGGGACTCATTAGGCTCCTGATGGCAGCTGAGGACCCTAGTTCTTCCCCCACACAGCCCTCCTTGTCAGGCTCCTGAAGGCAAGGACTCGGCACTCCTCACTCCTTACTAGTGCAGTGTGACCTTTGTTCTTACCCTGGGTCTCCTCCCCAGAGCGGCGAGGCCTGCCGTGCCCCCGAGAGGCCCAGCTGCACCAAAGTCCCCCACTCGCCAGGTCTCCTCTGGAGACCTGCTTTAAGAATCCTCATGACAGAGTCCAAGGACAAGTTCTAGGTCAGGAACTCACCACGAGGTCACCAACGTGTGGAACGTTCAGGTGCCTTCATAAAGCATCCAACCGAGACAGGGCTCCACCCCAGCTCCACCCCAGCGAGATGCGTGGGACCCTCTGCATTCCAGTTTCTTTCTAGAACCACCCTTTGCTAGTTCTCTGGACAGAGCCCAAGTCCTGTTTAAAAGGTCCCTGTTGGGTGAGGCCAAGACCCACCCCAGGATGAGAAAAAATTGCTACTGCTCATTTGGACTTTGCTTAAAGAAATTAAAAGAAAAAAAAAGAGAGGGGGGAAGAAACCTTACATGTCTATGGCTCTGGGACAAAACCCACAATATTAAAGAGAAAAGTATCCACACTGATGGCCCAGAGGTGACCGTCCAGCCAGTAGCCACCAACCACTTAAATGTGCCAACTTAAATTTAAATTAACTGAAATTCAATAAAGTTAAAAATTCAATCCCCCAGTTTCACTGACTGTATTTTAGGTGCTCAGCAGCCACATGGAGCAGACGGTTGCCACATGGGTCACTGCCATCTCTGCAGAGGGCCGGTTGAGGGCGTGGGGCCAGAGCACAGGAGGGGGCCCGCTCTGCTCCCTGTTCTAAAACAGCAGCAACGGCTCCTTCTCTTGTCCCATGGGAAGCAAACCAAGACAGCCACACAAAGGCCACCGGTGCTGTCTGTTGTCACAGCATGGGCTTCTCACTCTGTCTCTGACTCTTAGATCCCTTCCATCAGGAGCGGGCAAGGCAGGAATGACTATCATTTTACAGGTAAGGAAACTGGGGGCTCCTCAGGGTCAGAAAAGCCAAGTCACAGAGCCCTGAGGAACGTGACAGAGGCACAGCTTCTGGGTGGCTGCCCTGGGACAATGAGAACCACAGGGGGCCCCTCCTCTCAGGTCAACCCTGGTGAGCTGGGAGAGGGCCAGGGCACCTTCTCACACTCACAGCCTGGTGTGTGGAATCCCTGGGCCTAAACAGTGGTCTCTGTGTTTCTGAGACACTCACAGAGCGCAGGGCTGCCCGGGGCCGACCTTCCATGATGGGTAGATGTGCCCCTGTGTGTGCCAGGCCCGGGACCGCGAGAATCCTACTACTGCCATATCCACGGAAAACTAACGACTGTGTCACTGGCCTCTCCAAGGCCGGGGATGCCGAGACTGGGCAGAAGGCCCTGCCTGGCAACCAGCCCCGCCTGGGAACTTCATCCTCTCTCAGACAAGCACCTCGGTTTAAAGATGAAGGTGCTGGGTGCTGGCATTGCCACTGAAACTCTGTGAGCCTTGCAAGTCACTTCATCTCTCTGGACCCCAGTAGCCTATCTGCGCGATGGGGGTGGTGACCTGGGCCTAGGGCAGGGTCCTCCACCTGGCTACTCTGACATTTGTCATTGTTGTAGGGGACCGTCCTGTGTCCTGTCAGATGTTGGCAGCCATGCTGGACTTGCCCACTAGATGACAATGACACTTCATTCTCACTTGTGAAGGCCAAATGTCCCCTGGGAACTAACCCACCCCTGGGGAGACCCACGGGACTGGACAATCTCCAGGGCTTGTCGTGGCTCCTGTGCTGGGTATAGAGACCAGTGCGCCCCACACCACACGGGCGCAGCCAGCATGACAGACCTCCCTGGCCAATCGAAGAAGTCAAACTTGTGGCCTTCCAGCTGTGACATTCTGAGACTCCAAGCCAATTGCCTTCAGAATGACCCCTGGCTATGGAGAGGCCGCGCAGCGGAACTGTCCGTAACAGGGTCCCAGAAGAAGCTGAGGCATTATTTCCAAGGCAGAAGACAATGCGCCCTTGCCACCCACAGTCCAGCTCATTCTACAGCCGAGGACAAGGCCCCCATTCACTCAGGGCAGAGGCGGAGGGGTCAAGGCTGGGAAACAGTGGTCTCTGGCCTTTTCTGGTTGCCGGCGAGGGTGACAGAGAAGCTGGGGAGCAGGGGACAAGCGCTGCTCATGGTGGAAGAGGGGGGCATAAACCCAGGGGTGTGCCTCGCATCCCAGCCCACCTGGCGGACACTTGCCAGCCTTCCCAGGTGGAAGGCCCAACCGCAGGGCTTCTTCGAGGATGCCAGAGTGCAAGCCTCGCTGGACTGGAGAGGACCCTGCCCCCTTCCAAACAGCACTATCCCCCACAGCCGGAAGGGAACTATTCCTGCCAGGCAGCTCCAAGTCGGGGTGCACAGGCCAAACCCCAGGATACGCTAAGTGCCCTAACATGAACTAGGAGCAACTTTCCCGTTGTGAAAAGGTGCTATGACCACGATTTATACAAAGCTTCTGCCACAACTGCTTATGTTCATGTAAAATGCCACTGCAGAGACATGCCAGGCTGTCCCTGAGCCAGTTCTAGGATTTGCTGGTCATCTACTGGCAGATAAGCAAACACCTAAGGTTTCAGAAACTTTTGTGGAGGAAAAGAATTATATTAATAAAGTTCAAGGCCAGGCACGGTGGCCCATGAGTATGATCCCAGGAACTCAGGAAGCTGAGGCAGGAGGATCACAGGTTTGATGCCAGCCTCAGTAACTTAGTGAGACCTTGTTATTAAAAAAAAAAAAAAAAAAAAAATTAAAAAGTTCAATTTGCTTAATAAAAACATAATGGTAGCAGGTGTCCCTTGGCAGGTGCCTGCACATCACCTGATTGAAGTCTCCTGATCCATCAGGAGATGTGCATGTCATTGTCCTCATTTACAGAAGTGAAAACAAGTCCCATGAGGAGAGGTCAGTGGCGGAGTCTGAATTCCAGGCAACCTGACCCCAGTGTCCCTCTTCCTTCTACCACAGCCTATTACAAGTCAAGCAGAGACCACGGTCCTTGGATTTGGGCAGCAGGGCCTTGGTCCAGCTTGAAGAACAGATTTTATCATCAGCCCGGGGGCCTTGATGTGAGAAGAGCCCCTAACCGCAGTCCCGGCCCCTCCAGCCTCTCCCCAGGGCGGAGGGCAGGGTTTTGAAGGTTTGTGAGCCAGACCTAGGGTGAAGGGCCTCATTCACTCATAGCTTGCTCCCCAGAAATGAGATCAATAAGATTCTCAGCAAGGGAGGGGGGGGGCTGCGTCATGTAATTTCCAGGAGGAATGCTCCCCCTTTAATTCCTGAGAGTCGAGAGCTCCCCAAGTACCACGTGCCCAAATCCAATGGCTTTGTGCTCCTGAAGAACCCAGCCACTGCCATCTGCTCTTTATTTTCCATGACAGCTGGGCACACAGGCCACCCAAATCAAGTGCTCCATCATTTTCCTTTGACAGGAACATTACTGGGGCCTCAGAGGTGAGACTGCCTCAGACAGACAGACAGACAGGGTGACACTTCAGAAACCAGCAGTGTCCACCTGCTTTAGAAAACCAAAGTGACCAGGACCAGACATCACAGCCAAAGCCCTGGTGAGGCACTCACTGCCTACTCTGGTCTCGGCCCCCTCACTAGGAAATGGGGTGAGGTCTCTAAAGAAAGGCTTTTGGTGCTGACGTTCCACAATTCCAGAACCATAAACCAGGACCAAGACCTAGAAGGTTCTAGAAACACCCAGCAAGAAACTAGGTGGAAAAGAAATGAAGGCCTGAGGTTCAGTTATCTCCCCAGAGGCAACCACTACAGAAACCTTGAACTCTCCCATTTCCTTCCACTGACCAGCTTTTCAATGTTTCTAGAATATTCCAGGTCAGGCAGACAACCCATTTGAGGGTCTAAGCCTGTATCTAGTCCAAGTGAGAGCGCTCCATGTGTACTGGGATCCCATCACTCGTGAGCTATAATGCGTATTTCTCATGACGTATTTCAGCAGTGCCTTCAGATCAGGGTGAGTACAGCTGCCTTCTGTATTTAGAGCTGAAGGTAGGGTCACTCTGGATGTGCCACAATTTATCTAGCCACTCAGGAAGGGCTATCGTTCAGACGTAGGACCTCAACCTTTTACAGGTGATTTCCTAATGCAAAAGGAAGTTTCGGCCCCAAGATGGACCTGATAGCAACCTGAGCCAAGCCGAGCCACAGGTGCTCCTGAGGAATTTCACCTGGCCCAGGCACACAGGTGGGGGCTGCCAGGCAGTTACTTCACCTGAGGTCCACCCCTACGCGGGGCTGCTTTCCTCAAATCCGGGTTGCAGTGTCCAAGCATAGCTAACCTGAACCCCAAGTCTCTGATAGGCACTAGGACCTTTTCCAGAACTTCTGTTGGATGGAGATGTGGAAAACCAGACGTGGTGGGCTCCCCTCCCACCAGCCAACCACAGGAAGTGAGGTCTGGGCCTTCGCCCCCGGCCTTCCCGGAGAGGTGTAGCAGGGCCCACGCACGTCACAGAGCACGGCCCCCAGTGTCCTGCTCGTCCCTCCCCAGTCACCCAAGCAGCCTGTTCTTTCCTTTCCTCTCTGCTGACCCCACACTGTTCCCCTGGTGACCTTGAGGAACTCTGCTGAGCCTTTGCTCCCACATCCAATGACAGCACCCGGAGATGCTGGTTCTTTCAAGAGAAGAGAAAAATCAGGATTTTAAAATATGAAGTATCTTGGATGGTTAGGTACCATTTCCCCTCTCTCTCTCTCTCTCCCCTCTCTCTCTCTCTCCTCTCTCTCTCTCTCTCTCTCTCTCTCTCTCTCTCTCTCTCTCTCTCTCTCTCTCTCTCGTTGGATGTGGCCTGTTGGCCCGTTACTATAGTTTCCAGTATGGCTGGCATTCTTGTACTTCTTAGGGGCAGTGCTCTGGGCTGCAGCCTCTGGGACAGATGGACTTCAACCAAGCTCTTTGGGAACAAAGAAGGAGACGAAGCTGTCAGCCCCAAGCACAGTAAGGAAAACAAGGGCCGCGCCCTCAGGGCCGAGCCTGTGTCTGCTGCTCCCTGGCCGCCCTCAGCTCCTTAGCCAAGGGTGAGCGGGTCGGAAGGTCCCCGGTGGCTGCTCCTAGCCCCTGTTCTCCTTCCCCCAAGCCAGGCCCATGGCTTCCAGTACCCGCCGGTGGCCGACTCCCACACTCACAGCTTCAGCCCCAACAAGTCCCCCAATCCGACTGTGACTCAGCACCTCCACTTGGCAACTTCTGAGTTCACACGTCCAAACTGGAGTCTTCATTGTTCAGCCCTCAAGCTCCTCCTCCCCCAGTTACCCACTCGCCTGGGTGGGAGTCCTCCCTGACAACCCCTCCGCAGTCCTCCCTCCATGCCCTCCACCAGTGGGGACTGCTGCCAGTTGATGCCCGTTGTCCTCCTCCACACCAGCCTCCTCTCCGTGTTCCCCGCCATCCTCCACCTCGCAGCCTGAATTAGACACCCGCACCCCGCTCAACCTCCTTCAAAGGCTTCTTGCCAAAGGAAGCATCACACCCAGTCTTTTGATCCTGGCCTTGGTTAAATGCTGCTCCCATTTTAGTCACTCAGGTTCAGACTCTTGGAAGGAAGAATCTGGAAACTTTCTGAGCAGCGTTGGAAATTCCAGGGCAGGCACCCACAGGGAGGATGGATGGCTTGTGGGTTTGTGGTTAGAGTAAAGGAAGGAAGGAAGGAAGGAATTAGTGCCGTTACTTAATGGCTGCACCTCAGAGGCAGCAGCAGTTAATACCTGTCGGCAGCCACCGCCACCCCGGGCCCCCTCCGCTCCTCTCCCACAGAACCTTGAGCCCCTGGGTGGAGCCGCCAGAGCTGGTTAATCCCACAGGGCTTAAGGGCCCAAGAAAGCATCTTAGAGTTGGATGCGGAGATAAACTGCTTTTCTGGTTATAAAGCCCAGAATGTTCTCAGAGATGAGAAGAAAATCCTTTGTGTATTTCTGGCTGTGAAGGAATCCAGTTCTGGCCTGGCCCGGGGAAGGGCCGTGGGGAGGGGGCTCTGTTCCACAGTGTATCTGTGTCTGAGGCCTGGCGGGGACCAGCGTGCCTCTGAGTGGGATTGTCTGAGCTGTCCCCAGTCTCTGAGGTGAGCTGGGCGTTTCAGGACCTTCGGGCAGGGAGGAGGAAACATTTAGAAATTTCGAAAGCAGTCAGACCGATTTGGTAGGTCTTCAGGCATGGGATTCTGCCACCTTGGGGCCAAGAACCTGAAGAGAACTCTGTGCTCAGTGGAGATTCTCCTCACAGCGTCACTAAATCATGACACTCGTCCGAACCCCAGGCAGGTTCCGCCCCTGGGGAACCAGCCAAAGACAGACCACCAACAGAAATCAGGGCAAACATAGATTTAAGAACATGGCCCAATACAAGTACCTGGCCCCACAGGACGATGTAACAGTTCAATCTGAAATAATATTCACCAGCAGAGAACAACGAGAATCGGATGAAGGACGCAGCCTGTCCTCCAGCCATGCAGGGTGTCCAGGACCACAACTAGGGTGTCCCTGGGTGAGTTCAATGTGCCACAGATTTCCCAAGTACCCATGAGAAGACCCCAGGTGACAGCTTTGTGGGTGGACTCAAGGGACACCCATTTCCAGGTGTCCTTCCCTTCAAGTCAGTGGGGTCACCAAAGGTGGATGGAGACCCCCAGTGATGCTGATAGCAGCTCTGAAGACCTGAGACGGATGGCGTGTTACATCTCCCTGCTGTGGGCAACCGTAGGCCCTGGGCACGAGGTTCATAAATTAATCCGGATCAGCCCAAGAGTGAGAGAGAACCATCAGAAGAGACAGCCCCTTCTTCCCACAGTCGCAACGCAGGGGGCTGAGTTTTTCAAAAATGGAAGGAGCCACCTCTGCACAGGGTACCCCGTTAGGACTTGAAATCGCTGCTTGGAAAGAAGCTCAGTGGCTAAGCAGCACCTCTGCAGGGTCCCTCTAGCACAGGAAGATGGGGGCAGGTCATTGACCACCACAGGCCAGGGGCACCCACCCTCAAGCCAAGTACCAGCAAACTGACACCAAGTCTCCAAATACACCCCTGATTGAGAACCAGGTGGAGTAACAGTCACCTAAGGTGAGAGAGGGAAGGGCGAGAGAGGAGCAGCGCTGCCCTGGGTGGGGACGCAGGCGAGCCTGGGCCAGGAGCATGAGGAGCGGGGTAACGGTGACGGGAGGAGCTCATAAATCCAGCGCTCCTGAGGGTCACGATGCCGACATTCAGACCCAGAGGGGGCAGAGGTGTCCTTGGCAGAGACCACCTGGTGCTCAAACCCTTCCTGGACAGCCTGGCCTGGGACACTCGAGCCTCCACGGAGTCCCTCCTCCAGAGGCCAAGGGGCTGTACAGATGCCACCACCAGGCCACGGCGGGTCCCCACAAGCTCCAGGAAGGCCCTTGATACAGGGCCAGCAAGCGCCATTCCCACGCGCAGCCCGGCCATATTTAGAGAAAGGAACAGGGTAGAGAGGTGGCGTGAATAAACCAGGTGGTGGAGGGAATGAAACACGGCCAACGTCTTGCACCATCTTAGAAAGAGGCGGCTGCCTCCGTGAGCAACCCGACAGAGACTCTCGGCCCCGCTCCCGGCCCGTGAGATGAATGGTCTCCGTGCACCCCGCAGCCTGGTGGCTCCTCCAGCTGCATCTGGGAACTGTCACCTCTGTTTCCCTGAGTCACTGTCCCAGCCCGACCCCCCTCTTCTGTCACTTGGACAGCACTGTAGCTATGCGCTGGCCTCCCCCACAGCCGCTCACCCCCAACCCACTCACGGCCAATGACCGTCCTAAAGAGCAAACCCATCAGTGTCACTCCCAAGGCTTTCCGCAGCAGCACTCGGAAGGAAGTGTCTCTGGGCTGTGTAACTTACGGTTTACCAGCCTCGTAACCCCTTTGAGGCGGCCCTCTCCCCATCACAGTGCCCAGCAGGGTCATCTTTGGGCTTCTTGAACCTGTCGGTTGCTCCCGCCCCAGGGCCTCTGTGTGCAGTTCCATCAGCCTGGACCGTTCTCCCCGGTATTGACAGGGCAGGTTCTTCTCTCCCTTCAAAGTCCAGCCAGAGAGGCTTCCCTGGCCTCTGTCCAGCACGCAGGGCCTCCCCTCTTAGAGACTTCATTTGGGGCCTGGAATCACCCCTCTAGTCCCAGATGCCCCTGACTGCAGTGCCTGGCCCGGAGTCCGTCCCTAGGTGTCTCTCAAGTGGCTGAGTGAGCCCTTGAACACCTGCAGGGTCTCCCCGGGGACACCTGCTCCATCTGGTTCTTGACTGGGAAACTAGAGGGCGGCTGGGCTGGGACTGTTCTGCTTCCGGCACATTGAGTGTCCTCGTTGTTATCTTGACCTCACTTGTCCCCTCGACTTCCTTCATTGATCACTCTCACACGATTCTTAGGGACACTCCAAGTCCCTTCTCCTGCCCACAGAAAAAACCTCCCTTGATGGTCAGATGGACTCCCGTCTGGGCCAGGGCCTGGGCACTGGTAGTGAGGTCTGAGAGGCCACTCTGGGGACGTCTGTCCTGGGGTCCTGCGGTGCAACAGGGCACCCACTCCCGGCCACTCCCAGAAGCATTAGCGTGACACAAGTTCACCTCCCACACAGGGGTACGTCCATTCCCCCTTTAACTACGCAGCACCACGGACAGGCTACCTAGTTCAGACCTGGCTGGGATCCCAGCGAAGGCTCCAACTGGCTGGCTGGGAGGTGACACCAGATGGCTGTGTCCTGCCTCAGCACTGCCCCTGCCCCGGGGCCATACTGGGCAACAGCCACTGTCACGGCTTGGGTGGGATCCGTCCGGCCATGCTCTCTGTTCCCATCCTGCCCCCCACTCACCTGGGACACCACCCATCAGAAGAGCAGCAGGCTCCTCTCTGGTGCTGCCTGGTCCCAGAGGCCATCCCCTCTCCCCTGTCACTGAGCTGGTGTCCCTGCTTCCGCCCCAACGCCCACTCTAGTCCCAGTACAGTAGCCAGGGGTATTCTGTTGGGAGCTTCCAATTGCAACGCCCCTGGGCTCCGTGGCTACCCGCGCCCCCTTCACACTGGCTAACGAACCCCTGGCCAGCGAGGGGGCCAGCGGGCGGCATGGCCAGTACCTCCATCTCACCTCCCGCCTGGCTGTGGCCACGCTGGCCTCTGCTGCTCCTCACCCAGCCGGTGGTCTCTGGTGGCTTTGGTGCCTGCCTCCCTCACCCTTAGGGACAGCTGAGCCCAGCTGTCCTTCCACCTGGGCGGCCTCCCCAGGTCCAGCCAGCTTGCCGTTCCCTATCCCCTCCAGGCCTCCGCTCAGGCTGTGACCAGGCCCCTGGCACTTCCCTCTCAGCACACAGCTGCCAGCTTCAGGGCTGCCTCGTCCACTGCTCCCCTGATCGGCCGCACGTCTACTTTCCCAGCTGCATCTCAAGCTCCGAGGACGGACAAATGCTCAGGAAATATTTGACTGTCTGCCCACCCCGACCTGGCGCCCCCAGCCTCGGCTCCCAGAGGCTCCCAGGGGCTCTGCTCTGACCCCTCCTCGGTGCCCACACCTGTCACGGCACTGACCTGCAGTCCTCCAAGGGCCTCGGTGGCCCCCGGCCACCCCATGCCTGCTCCCTTACCTCTGGCTCAGGCTATCCCCGTTCTGGGAGGGCAGCTCACCTTCCAAGACCGAGGACATCCAGGACCTTCCAGGCCCACGGTGGGTTCTGTCTCCCCAGGCCTCCTGCACCTCCCCAGGTGACGTCACCTGTGGCCTCCGTGGCCCCAAGTGGAGCCACCCTGTGTGTCTCGGGGTGCAGCCTCCCCTGCCTCATTCCTCTCCTCAGCAGCTCCTAGGTGGCCTGGGCTGGGCTGGGGGAGGGAGGAGCCGGGGAGCCGAGGGAGGTGGGCCCTGGGCTGTCCCCAGAGCTCTTCCGGCCTCAGCAGCCTCCCTGCTTCTGGCCTCTCTCCTCTCCTCTGGTTCCATCTCAGTCCCCAGGTGCTGTCCTTGCCCAGCTTCTCTCCCTCCCCATCCTGGCCTCAGTGGTCTCTGGTGGCTTCAGTGCCTGCCCCCTCACCCTTAGGGCAGCTCAGACCTCCGTCCTCTGCTCACGACCCCCAGCTGATGCTGACCCATGGCACCTCCAAGGTGAGGAGACAATTCTGGAACTCTGGGCCTCCACTATCACAGCATCCTCCTCACCACAGCTGGTCACCTTGTCACCGTCACCTGAGCCCTTCCCTTCCTGACAGTAGGCCTGCCACTGAGCCTGGGGGGTTCTCAAGCCCTGCTCCCAGCACGGCCTGGCCGGGCAGGGGACTGGGCCCTGGTCCAGCCTCTTCTCCCTCCCCGCCTCAGCTGCCCCCAGCAGGGCTCACTACAGAGGGCTTAGCCTGCGGGGTCTCCACTCAGCCCTGCCGACTGTGCCCTGCCTGAGACGAAGTCCAGAGCTCCCCCGTCCCCGGGTTTCCTGTCCTGCCCTTCCAGCTCACAGCTCGCCTCACCGTCCAGGCACATTCAGGCCGGGGACAGCGGGCTCCCTTTGCCCAGGTGCGCCCTGCCAGGTGCGCTCCCTCCCCTGGGGACCCTCCTCCGCCTCAGCTGAGCTTCCTCATGAGCTCCCTGGTCCTCTCCACTGGGTCATCCTCGGTGACCACATGCAGTCCTTGGCACACCTGCGGCCCCATGAACATTGGCTGAAGGATACATGACTGTCCCCCCAGGCCTCCTGCACTTCCCGTGATGGACAGCTCCCAATCTATCTATTAGGACTCCCTCCGACAGGACGCCTACTTCAACCCTCCCCTACAGACGGGCAGAGGAGGGAGAGGATCACTTTCCTTGTAAGCATCTGCCGCTTTCCTGGGGACATTTTGGGCAGGAAATGGCAACGGTGAATCACAGCAGAAGAAGGTGACAGCCTGTGGCAGCTGCTTCTGGTGTCCTTCCAGGACATGTTGCGTCTGTGCCCTGGGAAGAGTCACTCCTCACTCCTGGGCTGTGATTGGTGGGCGGTGGCACAACCACCCAGCAGCCCCCACCGCCAGGCACAGTCCCCAGTGGTGCCGAGCGCCAGGTGCCGCTGAGGTAACCTGCTTCAGATTGTGCCCCTGAGCTTGACCTCGACTTATTGGTCAGACTGACCGCCTTGTCTTGGACACGAGTGCATCCTGAAGCCATGCTGATGAGCTGACGTGACAGGGTTCTCCCCGTGCCGGGCACTGTTCTAAGCCTCACAGCAGCCCCATCAGGAACAGTGCCACAGGAGAGGAAGGCTCTTTCCCAAGGCCATGCAGTCACAGCAGGCCACCCGTCCCAAACCACTCCAATCTGGGATTCGCAGGCAGGTCCTAGGCTGCTGACTCAGTGTCACGGGACGGATTTGAAGCCTGTGAGTGACTGTTCTTGCTTCAAACAACCTCCATTCAGACATTGTCTTCCCATCTCAGTGATCCACTGCTTCGGGGAGACTGAGTCGACTCAGCACCCAGATACCCGACTGCAGCACCCCGTTCCCAGGAGCCCCGTGCTGCGCCCCTCTATCCTCTCCAAAGGCCAGATGAAAGTTCTGTTCCCCCAAAAGCTCTCTCCCCAGGTGTTTTAATAGATGTTATCTAATTTGCCTTCATTTATAACATAAAATGAATGTCATGATATAAACGGGAACCCACATGAAGCCAGGGTGACAACGAGACCCCCTGGGCTGCACAGTTCCCTGATGGCTTCCCGTAAGCAGGCAAGACGGAGCCAGGCCACCTTCACCCCACGGTGACCACAGAGGAGTGGCTTTCCACAGGACGCTCATCTGTTCTAGACACTAGGGTAGGAAGGCGACGCTTCCTTGAAACTGAGTCCAAGTGAGACACGTCCCCAAGGTACCCCACCTAAGATAGGAAGTGTGTCTGCCATGTGCGGGTGACAGCACAGTCAGAAGAATAGACCTCCAGACACCAACAACCCGGATCTCAACAGTCATCTCAGCCCACGGAGCAAGACACACCCAGAGAGTTCACTTGGGGGTGACCTTGGGAAAGCCACGTGGCCCTTCTGAGTGGTCTCGAGGTCAGGTTTTCCGGGAGGTGGGTGACCTGGTGATGCGATGGTGTGGAGCTAGTCTCTCGACCCCCAGGTGCCCGCATCAGGTGATACCAAAGAATCCCCGATGCACACCCAGGCCACCCTGTCTCCCACCCATCCTCGGGATTGTGACCAAATGCATTTGGGGCTGCCCACTGCAGACACACGCAGGGCCTCCCATCAGGGGCTTCCTGTGGTCACCATCTTGGGCCCCAGGGCTCCCGTGGAGCATGGCACACAGAGCTCACAGACACTCAGGGAACAACCTGCAGAGGAAGCCCAGAGGTGACCGAGTCCACTACGCCCTCACAACTGGGGGCCCTGGCAGAAGACCTCATTTATTGGCAGCAAAACAGTGACCCGGTCTCCTGCCCTCAGTGCAGGTGACCAAGTCATGCTGCGGGTCCCACAAAGAAGAAACGAAGGAGGAAAAACAAGGGGAGCCAGCTGCACTGTGAGGATGTGTCACCGGGAGGCAGGGCTCTGAGGGCGGGCTGCCTTTCGTCCCCTCAGCGTCCCCGAGGCTCTCCAGGCACAACTGTGTGTCCAGTGGATCAAGACACAGAGACCGTTGAGGAGGCTGAAATACACACCCACTGGCCACCTCTCCTTATTGCCAGATAGAAACTCATAAAGGGAAGATGGAAACTATTCCATCGATGGAACTCTGAAAGGAAAACGCAAATTAACAAAAATGAAATCACTTCGCCCGCTAAGCCCCAGCTTCCAGCTCAACGAGATGGACCCAGGTGCGTTAAGCAGGCCACAGCCTCACCTGGAGCCCAGGTTCCACAGACATCTTATCACATGCGCTATCCCGCCCCTGTTAGCTTTTCTCAAAAGCCTGGAACTCAGAAAACACGGAATTCTCTCCAGAAGTTCCCGTAAGTGGGAACTTGTCTGTTGCTCAATTTAAGTTTTTGTCCCCACATCTGGGACCATGGGACTTGGCAGGTTAAAAAGAAAACCAACAGCGGTGCAGGCTCCTAGGGACCTCAGCCACTCACGCCGGATGCCCGTTGGGTACAGGACAGCCACCAGGATAAGAATGTGGCTCCAGCAAGGACTGCGCTGACAGTGGCCTCTGGGGGCGGGGGGCGGGGGTTCTTCTCCTACAAGCACCTTGGAGATGGAGAAAACAGAGGCAGAGAGGCTGAGGGACCGCGCACAGCTGGAAAGAGCCAGAGACTGTCCCGCCCCAGGCCCAGCTGTTAGAAGGCCACACAGGTGGCTCAAGTCAACCAGACAGAGACCTTCCTCCAGCGGAAGGTGAACACCCGGGTCAGGGGCAAGCCAACGATGACAGTGACACTCAGCACCACAAGCCCTCGGAGCAAGACACGCCCAAAGCAACCCACAGTCCCCATCACATGCACAGTCCCCATCACACCACACCCAGCCAAGGCCAAGGTCAGCGGCATCCACTGGCCTCTGCAGCTCATAGGGACCAGCTTCCCCTGCTGGGCCCATCCCTTGGCCTGTGGCCCCAGGGGCAGGGCCTCCTCCCCTGCTTGCCCGCACGCGCCACAGCCCTGCGTGAGCCTGGTTTGCAGTGGGACCTCAACCTTGGTTCACAAAGAATCGGACCCTGAAAATGCAGCAGCTGAGACACTGGGGGACACGGAACGGCCACCAGCCCTTCCTGCCCCACCTGAATCTGCTCATCGTCCCTTCTGCATGGTCACAAACCTCTAGAGGACCAAGGGGGGCAGCGCTGTGACACCTGGTGGCCTCCTCCGCTGGGTCATTCCTCAGCCTCTCACAGCCCTCATGCGCCCTCCCTCCCCACACGGCCAGCCCTGGGGGCTACCCAGCCTGCCCATCTCCAAATCAGACTCCTCCGCCCGCCCATCACCCCAGCCAAGAGGTCACCCACTCCACACCCACAAAGGTGTTTCAGTGCCGAGGACCCAACCAACAGCCAGCACCAACTACCAGACGCCAGAGAGAAGCCTCCTCTTAGTTATTAACTGTCCTGTCCCACACAATTCATGCAGGTGCAAGAAAGACCCGGGGAGGCCGTCCCACATCAGGGACAGAGTGGGCGAGAGCTGCGCAAGTTAAGCCTAACTCTGGGGGAGCCTGCAGACAGAGAACTAGAATATTACAAAGGCTCCCAGAAGAGGGACAGAGGCCCACTCAAGGGAAGCCCCCCACAAGCTGACGTCAGTGATGGAAGGGGAGTGTTAAGCAGGAGAAAAGGCAGGAAGTAATCAAATGACTTCCCTTCCTCACCTGCTGGGCAGCCTCAAACATGTAACTCACCCTCTCTGAACTTCTGGACTCACAGAAACTGGGAATAGGTTGAGGGCTCCTCCCTGAGGTTGGGAGGAGCGGCCATCCCTGACATTGACCCAGCAAGCCCAGGTCCTTGGCTCTGCGGCTGCCGTGGGCTTTGCAGCCAGGCCCTGGAGGTGCTGTTGCTGGGCTCGCTCCCGCCCAAGCATTCAGGGAATATCCAGCTGTGGCAAGGGCTGTCCTGGGAGGGACACAGAGGACCCCGAGGAAACCTCTTCCTGTGGAGGACCAGCGGAGTCTACACATCCTTCCGCCCATTTCATCCCTGGGGTTTCCAACACGAGGCTCCTGTCCAGCAGATGCCCTAACCCCGTGGAGCGAGTTCCAGTCTGACAGCTAGTGACCGTGGCTCTACCGCCTCATCAGCAGCCACAGCTCCGCAGCCGTCATTGATGGTGTTGGCTCGTCCTCCCGACTACCCGCGGTCAGCAGGGAGGTGGTGGGCCATTCCACAGACTCAGAAACTGAGGTTCCAAGAGCAAAAGATTCCTCACCCAAATCCCATACACAGCTGAGCAGCCTGGCGTCCAGCCCCGAGGGCAAGGAGGGCCTGGCGTCCAGCCCCGAGGGCAGGGAGGGAGGCTGAATTGTGCACCCCACCTTAAGCCAGCCCCTGGGGGGGGCCTGGAGACCCCCAGCCTTGGCAGCAATCCTGCCCAGGGGGGAGCCATACCAGGGAACTGAAGCTCTGAGAGCAAAGCCCAGGGCCACGGAGCTGGGGCACCGGGTCTGCTCCCCTGACCAAGGGCACCAGGCTCATGGATGGGAGTGTGGGGAGTGCAGATCCCCAGGCCCGCCCCAGAGATCACACCTTCCAGGGGCTACAAACCATCCAGCGCCCCTTGGCCCGCGGCTTGCACAAGGGTACGGCTTGCACAAGGGTACGAAGAGCAGCTGTCCCAGGAGGGTGTCACCCTGCCTGAGTACAAGGGTGTGGGCCGAGCGTGAGAGAGAGACGCACAGCAGAGGACGCGTGTTCAAGAACCATCCGCCTCACAAGAGCCCTTCCACGCTCCTTCCCAAGGGCAGGCAGGACTCAGGGCGAGGCTGCTGGATGGTGGCACAGAGCTGGGCCATGAGAGAGGAATGCCACACTGGGCTGCCCCTGTCCAGTGATTCCCGATACAATTAGGGAAACCCAATGACCCCACGTCAACATAACAAAGATGGATTTTTAAAACGGCCATGACTTTCCCAGAAGAAAGGTGCCCAGGAGTGACAGGTCCCCAGGACGGCGGACTTGAGGGCAAAACCCAGGACAGTCCTGGGCAGAGTGGGACAAGCTGGCCCCAGTGAGTGGTGGATGGCTTGGATGCAGAGGGCGGCCTGTCTGGCCACGTGAAGGACGCCCAGCCGTTCCTGCAGCGGCCTCTGGTCGTTACTTCCAGAGGGGACTTTGCGGATCTGCAGGAACGGCTGTCCCTCTCCCCATTTCATTGCCCCTCTGTCTCAGGCACCTGCACCCAAGCCAGCCTCCTGCAGATCAATGGCATTCTGCTGACCCTCGGGCCCTGAACCCTGGGCCTGTGTCAGCTGCTCTCTCCTCCACTCCCGCCGTCCCCGGCCTCCCTGGGAATCCTCTCCGCTTCCCAGGGCCTCCCTGCCTCCCCGCCTGACTGGTCACAGTGAGAGGCAGAATGGCATGGTCCCAGGCGTTCTCCAGGTCCAAACCGGAGCAACCGCAGTCGCAAACCAGGACCTTGACCACTCAGCAGTCAAAGCCGAAGCCACTCTGGCTAAAGACATGTTCACCCGTTTGAACCACCTGGGGTTGATTTCATCCCTTTTGGGATCACCTGTCCCCTCCAACAGCACCTCTTTACCCCCCCACCCCCAGTCTAGCTGGCCCTCCAAGCCACCTCTTCCGAGTGGCCACCAGCAGCAATGGATGCCCGCCCAGTTTTCCAACGTACTTCCCACTTTGGGGATCCCCAACAGAACCCTGTGGAGTGAGTGTCGTCCATGAACCTGTTTTCTAGAAGAAGAAGATGCTGAGGCCTGAGTTGGCCATGTCTGGTCCACCAGTGGCCCACTGATGGTCCACCGATGGCCACGGGACCCACACTGCCCTATGACAGTCAGCCTGGGACTTTCCCTGGGGGACAAGAGCTCTCTGTGGAGGGAGATTACCGACTCGGGTCTATGGGATCCTGGAGCCTGCAGCCACGGGACTTCGTCAGCCGAGACAAGTCACCCAGGAGGGATCGGGGGACACGGAAAGAGACTCCACACCCACCCGAGGCACGGTGGGCCCAGAGTCGGCGGTCCCCTCTCCCCATGTGCAGCACCCTCTGGCTCCTCCCCGGCTCTGGGCACTGAGTCATATGATACCGCAGCCCACCAGCCCGACCCACCCTCTACCATGTCAGGAGGTCGATCTCCCTGAGACAGGCACGCACCACCATGTCACCTCCCTGCTTGACGCACGTGGGGGTAGGGACATCACTGCCCACGGCAGCTTCCTCAAGATGGCCCATGTCCCCGCCGTTGATTGAGCTCATTTTATTTTATCATTTTTAATGTTGTTTCCTTACTTATTTTCAGGTATTGGGCCCAGGGCTGCCCTACCCTGAGCCACATCCCCCGGGTTTTGTTTGCTGTTTAAATTTTGAGACAGGGTCCTACTAAGTGGCTTAGGGGCCTCCTTAAGTTGCTGAGGCTGGCCTCAAATTTGCAATTCTCCTGCCTCAGCCTCCCAAGTCACTGGTATCCAGGCACGAGCCACCACGCGTGGCAGATGAGCCGATTTTAGGTGGTACCTGACCCAACACTCAGAACCCTGCCTCGTCTGGATTCTGACGGTCCTCCACAGGGCCGTGTTGAAGCTTTGGTCCCAGCCCATGACACTATTGGGAGGTGGCAGAACCTTTGGGAAGCAGGGCCTGGGCGTGTGCCCTTGAAGGGAATATGGGGCTCCCCATCCCTTCCTGTCCCTCTGTTTCCTGGTCACCAGGAGGTGAACAGGCCCCCTCCACCATGCAGTTCCGCCATGATACATTGTGCTGCCCCAGGCCCAAAGCCACGGAACCCAACCACCATGGATGGAGACCTCTGCCGCTGTGGGGCAGAACAAACCTTTTCCCTCATCAAGTTGATCGCTTAAGGTATTTTGTTACAGTTACAGAAATCTGACTCCCACAAGTCCCACGAGAGAAGCAGGCTCTCCCCGTGATTCCCTCACCACCTTCTGATGGCTTCACAGAGCGTCTCGGCCTGCTGCTCCCGTGGCTTGGACACGCTTCTGCCACTGGCTTCTCTCCCTTTCTATCAAAAAGAGAAGGTTCAGAACCTTCCACCGAAGGCTAGAATTTGAAAACGCTGACTTGTTGCATTTCTTTTGATGGCTGCCCTGCTGGTTAAGCCAGTGACCCTGGGTTTATTTCTAGCAGTCTTAAAGAACTTTCTTTGGATATTAATTTTTATACACAAAATGTGAGTCTAGGTAAAGAAAAAAAAATAGGGCGAATAATAGGTGGTATCGGATACGGCGGCTGCCAAGAGCGATCCCCGGGATGAGAAGCGGCTGACTCGGCCAGGCACACAGACCCCTGGAGATCAGCCCATGGGCCACCCTTGGAAACCCTGCCAGGGACTGGGTGTGGTTTGTTCCACCAAGACTCCTGCTGGAACTTGGCTCCCAGGGCAGTTGTGTTGGGAGGAAGGACTTTAAGAGGGATTAATGTCTTTCTCATGAAACTGGGTTAGTTCTCTCAGGAATGGATCAGTTACGCCCTTTAGTCTCTCTGCCAGGGTCCGCCTGCCCTTTCACACATTTCCCCCATGTCTTCATACAGCTTCCAGATGTGCTGCTCTGAAGTCTTTCCAGCCTTCAGAACCATGAGCCAAAAAAACCTGTTTCTTTTATAGCTCACCCAGCCTCAGGTATTCTGTTATAGCAACAGAAAACAAATTAAGACAAACCCACTGAAAGACCGGTGACTCCCAAGATGGGTCCCACAGAGCCATAGCACCAGGCCTTTGTCTGTGCTGCTCCTTCTGCCTGGCACCCTATCTCCACAACCTCCTATCTTCCTAGAACGACCTCACCCATTCTTTTTCCAGGGCCCAGGACTGAACTCAGGGTCTTGCGCATGCTAGGCGAGCACTCTGCCACTGAGCTAAATCCCAACCCCTCCCATTTCTTCTTAATGACCCAGGTCACGTGCTGTCCTCTGGAGCTCTATTTTTGCTTAACTACTCAGGAATTTCCAGTGTCCCTGGCAAAAAAAAAAAAAATTGTGTTCTCTCAGGCTACTCTTCATGAGTGCTGACAAGATGGCCTTTCTGGAAGGGCTGAAAGATCCCAGAAGACCAGATGGCCTTTGAGCCCTGTGTATGGAGCCCAGAGAGTGGGAGGAGCAGGAATTCCAAGGAAGGGAATGGAGTGATCTCCAGGGGCAGGTGCCCAGGACCGTGTCCCCCAGCCCAGGACGGGGTGCCCTTCAAGATAAGAGGTGAGCAAGCACTTGGTGTAGGAGGATCCCCTGGAGGCCTGGGGTAGAGACCTGCGAGGCCCAGGGTCTCCACCTGAGTCTGCACTTGACTGTCTCCGAGCCTGTCCTCCTGACCATCCTGAGCCCCACCCCAAGGCCCCCGACTCTGCGGGCCTGAAGTGACCAGGGAAGCTGTACTTTAAAACCATTGCTTCAGTCGCTGCTGAAGCGGGTCATTTGAGGGCCACACTTTGAGAAGCCTGGGGCCACAGGGTACCAGGCAAGGACGGGGATGGGCAGGGGCCTGGCAGACAAAAATACAAGGACTCGCACTAACAAGATGCCCCAGAATACTACGTCGCCGACTGCATACCAGGTGGGAAACGCGGTCTAGTAGAGAACGAGCCTCGGCAAGGTTATTTAAAATATGCTCCAGATAATTCAATGGAGATGTTCAGTGAGGTGGGGGGACGTGGTCTCGGGGATCCTACAGACCAAAACGTGAGTGGTCCGTCTAAAACACAGTCTCCCTTTAGAGACCCCATCGACTGGCTGTTGTAAGCAGGGAACTTGACAGCGTAGAGGTCAGGGCTGGGACCGTTTCTGGCTAAAGAAACGTTCTTCTGTTTGAATGACCAGGCAATCTAAATTGCTCAGGGATGCAGTCATCCAGAGAGGAGAGGAGGCCAAAGAGGCTTTAGCAGAATTGGGTGCAAATGGCTAAAAGGCCCCCGTGCAAGGCTCCCAGAGCCCGGCCTTTGATTCTACCCCGACTGGCTCCTTACACATGAATTCAAGTCGAGAAATAAAGCTGTGTGTGTGGATGGGGTGTGCAAATCAGGACCCAGTGGCTGCCCCCTGTAAAGGTCTGGCCTGCAGAACAATGCAGGCCGGGTCACTCATCACACGGAGATTGACTTTTATCCGATTAACCGATGGGAGAAACATCCTTCTCCATCTCGCAGGAGCATTCTGTGGAAGGGCGTTTTGCAGACTGCAGGGAAAAGTTAGGCCTTGGCTTCCCTCCCGCTCGGCCAGTGGAAAATTACAAAGGAGGCAGGACTGTCCTCGGCCTCACTCACTGGATCTTCCCGGGCCCAGGAAAACACAGAGAGCAACCCGGAAAAAACAAGTGAGCCTTTACCTACCTGGGGCGGAGAGGAGCCTGGGGGGCGGCGGGGGCGGGGGCGGCGGGGGCAGCGGAGGCGGGGGCCGGCACTGGCAGATGTGTTGGCAAGTGTCCGTCACCTTGGAGCAGGACTTCTGGGGCTCACCGTGCGTCACCTACAGACAGGGGCGCACCCAAAAGATACAGGAGAAAATGAAGCTCTGGAAACCCCCAGGGGCCCACCCAGGTCCCTGCCAGGCTGCAGCGTGGGGCCCATCCCCGGGACCCAGGCAGGGAGAACAGGCAGAGGGCACGGGGGCATGGCCTTGGGAGGCCGGCCCGGCAGCTCCGCAGACCAAGGTTTTGTCCCCAGCTCTGCCAGGATCCCGGGGCAGACGACCTGGATATTGATGGCAGAGAGATAAGAACCTGAAGGAAAACCTCTAGAACTTCCCTCGGGTACAAATATAGAAACTGAGGCCCAGACAGAGGTGGACAGTGACAGTAGAGTGAGTCTGTTCAGTCACCTAAGCCCAGCACTTCTTCGCCTTTCCCTGCAACAGCACAAGGCCACACCCTCAGCTTCTCCCCAGTCATTGTCCCTGTGGCCTGTCACCACTCTGGGGCAAGGTCCCCATCTTGGGGAGGAGTCCTACCCGGCCGGGCCTCTTGGTCCAGTGGGAAACCATCTGATCAAACCCTCTCCAACCGCCGAGGCCCAGGGAGTGCCTCCCCAGTGCTCAGGGGGTCAATGGCCCACAAGACCCCGCCTGGGCCCCCAGGCACCCTCTCTGCCCACCCTCACGCCCTTTCAGGTTCTAGCTCTGGCACATGCTGTTCCTGGGGCAGGACGCTCTCAGGCCCTTGCCCGCTCTGTGCTACCCGGCAGCTCAGATGTCGCCTCCCGGCCCAGGGCCAGTGTCCCTATGGGCCCCACCCCAAGCACCAGGTTCTTCCCTGTTTGCTGCCTGTCTTCACCATGGAACCGCCATCTCTGTGAGGCAGGGCCAGGCCTTGGGTTCCCTCTCATTATTATTAACCGGACAAGGAATGCCGACACTCACAGATGTTTGGCAGATGGATGGAGGGACGGGTATCACAGACGGGAGCAGGCCCTCTGCCCTGGCATCCTAGCCTGTGTTTTCCTAGCCCTGGTCTCAGTTTCTTCATCTGTCAGCAGGAAGCTCTTGCTGGACCAGGGGCCCCAGCCCCGGCGTACACTGGAACCCCCCAGGCAGCTCTCACAAATTCTCCCACTTGAGCCTCCCTCGTGCCTGATTCAATCTGAATTTCACAGGTGGAGCGGGGCCTGCGTGTTTTCTTCAGCTTTCCTCCATGTAGGCAGGGTCAGCCTGAGAGGCTGGCTGAGACCGGCTGCTGGTGGCCCTCCCTACAGAGAGCAGGAAAGTCACAAGTGTGGGTTTCGGGCCTGCTCCGGGGCCTACGCTGACTTCTAGGCCTGAAGGGAAGAGTGGGTGGTCACCGCCCACCTCCATGTGGCCCTGGGAGACACTAGAAACCCAGGACCCCAACTTCCTTGCAACTGTGAGTAGCCTGCTCTTGCACGATGAGGCTCACGGGAGAGAGGCAGAAGGGTTGTGCCCCCTCAGCGCTTGCCAGCTGCAAGGAGGCTTGGTAATGGCCGTGGGGGTGAGGGTGGGGTGGGCTGCTTTACAGCCAAAGTTAATATCTGAGAGGCCAACGAGCTCCTGCTCACCACCGTGTGGGGTTGGTCAAGGACCATGGATCGCATGGGGCGGGGGGGGGGGGGCTCTATCCACAGCCTCCTCCCCTGGGGCAATCACAGCAGCCCCCAACATTGGGTCTGCCACCTCTAGATGACCACTTTCCAAGGCCCCAGGGGTCACTGGAAAGTTCCATGCTCCAACAGCTGGCCCCCGAGACCGCTTCCACCAAGGGCGCGGGACATCAAGCCACATCACGGCTGAAGTAACGTGTGCCAGCCTCGATGATGGCACAACTGGCACGAGGGACTTCAAGAGGAGCATGCAGGTTAAACCTGGCCCGACACGATGACCTGTTTTTTGTGGGGGGATATAAGGGCACAGATGTGTAAGGGTGTTGAACGAGGGGCAGGAGCATCAGGGCCAAGTTCCCAGGCTCGGGGAGGAAGAGGGGAAGGAAATGCACTGCATCCTAACAACTCCACGTTCTGGGTCCCCGACTGAGACGGGAGCAGGTGCCACTGCCTGGCCTGCTGCTCTCACAGGAGGCTGTCCTCCTTCCTGAGGGACACAGCGTTGCCTGGTCATTTGGTCCAGACAGCAGGCTGTGGCTGCTGACTCTTCCTCTGCTGACGGTGGCTCTTCAGACCCTGGCCAGCGTCTCTGCACCGGACTCTAGCAGGACCACCTGGGCAGGCTGTTCTGAGCCCCGCGCCCCCGGAATTTAGACTGAGGAGCCTGGCGTTGCTTTCCCACCCTGCACACACTTTTTCTTTGTGGCAATTTCCTGCTGTCTTGTGCTGTCTGACTCCCCACACTAAGTGGAGGGTCTCCTGGGCAGGCAGGTAGGTGAGTCTCTGCAGTATTAACCTGAACAGGTGACCTGCTGAGCCTCGCTGGGTGTCGGCCCCAAGGATGTGCCCTGATGGCTCCCTGAGAACCAGGAAGGGAGGTTTACTAGCCACACACAGGTGGGACAAGGGCTCAGCCAGCCAAGCAATACACCATGGCTGCCCAGGGCCTGGCGTTCAGTTGGTGCTCAATGCAAAGGTACGTTGGGAGATGGTCTGCCCAGCAGTGGAGAAACAGCATCTACCCTCGTCCCCAACCAGTTCCACACTGGGGTTCTGCTACGTGGCAGTGGTGCAGCCCGACCAGCAGAGAAGGGACCTCGGGCTCTGGGAGCTGGTCTCAGCATCTGTCCCCTGGCTGTTATCTGGGGAGTCTCACCAGGAGAGGGAACTTGCCCTGAAGTCACCTGCTCTTCACTGACTCGACTGACAGAGATCAGAGGCGCAGAGAGGCCAATGACTTGCCAAAACCCCACAGAACCCAAACTGGCGTCGTTCCTTACTGAGAAGGCTCTGCCTCCCTGCCCCACTCGGCAGAATCCTCCTCCAGCCAGGATCCTGCCAGTGCTGCGGCTGCACAGAGTGGGCCAAGGCACGGCATCGCCTGGCTCTGGTGCCTGTCGCTGTGGTCCGAGGGACACAGTGCTTCACGGCTGCTAGTCCCCAGTGTCAGCACCCACTTCCCAACCACATCCCACCCCTGCCCCATGAGTGAGGCTTCCAGGTGTGGGAGGTGCTGCCTTCCAGTCAGGGCTTAATTCGTCCACTCCTCTCCATTCCCTCTGCTACCGTCCCCAACCTTGGGCCCCCGCAGGTCTCCACTGGGCAGCCTTTCACAAGGATTCTCAGATGGAAAAATGTCCCGTTCAATCGGAATTACAGATAAACCACAAAAACTTCTCAGGATAAGCATGCCCCCACTATCGGATGGGTTAGATCTGTGCTATCAAGCATCCTGTGATTTATTTGAAATTCAAATTTAACTGGATGTCCTATATTTTTATTTCCTAAATCTGGCGATCCTACCCTCGCCAGCCCCTTTGCTCCTTGTCCTATCCCTCCCTGAATCCATCCTTCCCGCTGGAGCTGGGCTGATTTCTGAAGCGCCGATGTGAGACGGTGTCATCTCTGACTTCAAACCCTCCACAGTCCCCTTGGGCCTCAGGATCAAGTCTAATCTGCAAGACACCATGTTAGGGGCTCACAACCGTAAGGGAACCTCCCCGGCTCTCTCCCTGGCCTCCTGGGGCTCTGGCCTCTGCTTCCCCTCATTTGCATCCTGACTCTCAGCCACAGCACCAGGGCCAAGCTGTTTGTGCCCACTGAGCTCTCTTGCTTGTAATCACTTATTTAATCATCTCTCCATGGTCAGACTAGCAATGCCACAGGGACATTAAGCCCCTTGCACTTAACACAGGCCTAACATACAGTAGGTATCCAATAAATGCCACTGAGTAAATAATCTAGGCTGTACTGACTGTTGCAGGCTTAGGCCTCACCTGGGCCCAGGCTCGATCCTCATCTGCACACAGAGACCCATAAGGCCAGACCTGAGCCTGTCTCCCTGGCGATCGCTCTAGACGGGCAACCTCAAAGATGATGGCTTCTGGCATCTTTTATGGAGACAGGCCAGCACCACAGTAACTTGATGAGACACACTCCTGTCACACCTAATAAATCTGCCAGCCTGTCATCCTTTTCCTTTGCAAAAAAAAAAAAAAAGGAAGCATCTGAAGTGAACTTAGAAGAACCCTAAATCACAAAAGCACAGAATCTCAATTCCACACACATTAAAGTAAGAAGGGGAAAGGAATGCCCCCACCCGCCCTCTGGCAATTTAAATGTCATCTGACTTTAATGATTAAGTCTCTTATCATCTGGCAGCAGCTAGAGGCTTCAGGCTGATTTCAGGGAGGAGCCTGGTGCTTTGGGGACCCCAGGTCTCCTGCCTCACAAATGACCCCGTTAATCGTAAGACTTGGCTGCACTGGCCCTATCCTTCCAAATGTTTACCATCCTGGAGGATTCTTCTGGCAAAATGCTCATGGACGCAGAGATAGCTCCAAGCCTTTTCTTCAGCTCCTTCTTGAGAAACTCCTGTGACGTGACAGATTTTATTCTCTCCACTTAAAGAAAAACACATGGCCTCTGCACTTCCATTTGTCCTCTCCCCTGCCACGTTCCTCTGGATTCAGCTCTTCTGCTTGAAAACCAGATCCATTCATTCCAAAACCCCCTTTCCCTTGGCTTCTCTGTCCCTATCATTTGTAAATTAATTTTTCCAGAGCCTCAAGCCAAGATTTTTACCCATTCTATTTATCTGGAGGATTCCTTTTCTAATTGATTTTCATGAAAATTGATTTGTATTGAGTAAGAGGATCTGAAACACACACACACACAATTGCTTGTATGAGCACTGCCTGTTTCATAGGACACCTTAAAAGCTGAGCTGCTTATACAAAATAATGTCTTGGGGTGGGGTGGGGGGGTGCTGGGTGGCAGTGGTCTTCTGGTTAGATCCTGCTAATTCGCACAGCAGACTAGCCTAAAAGGCTGTCCACCTGCACCCCTTGCTTAAAAAAAAAAAAAAAAAAAAAAAAAAAAAAGAAGCCCATAGAAGGGAGGAAGAGAGAAATCGGTCAAGCAATGAATATAAAAGCCAAGGGAACTTCACATCCCAGGCTCAGTTAAAAGTTGAACAAGGGAAACTAGTCCCTAGCCGCTGAAGTGTTTAGAAGTGACAGAATCCTGAATCCCGGGGACACTCAGCTGAGTCAAACGGCTGTTTCACACATTCAACAAAACTGTCAGTTCCAAAAGGAAAACAATTGTGAAACTGAAAACAGAGCAGAAGACGGGGCCTGGTGCTGGGGGTGGTGACCTGCTCAGAGCCCTGGCTCTCTATGGGGGTCACCCAGGCCACCATGCAAGTGGGACTGACCGAGCTGGTTCCCAGCAGAGAGGGTCTCATCATTTGGGGCAGCTCATGGACCACAGCAGACTGGCAAGCCATCTCATCCATCCCTTCCTCACTCAGTCACCCCAACTCAGGGCAACCCTCTGAATAGTCACTGACCCCAAAGTGCCACCAGGAGAACATGAAGCTACAACTACCTCAGAGTGGGTCTTTCAATACCCCCAAAAGTAAAACTTCTAACAATTCAAAAATGCCATACTACCTGGTGATTGCCAGAAACCCCCGGGGCCAGAGAGAAGAGGGACATTCGTCATACTTATCTCAGTGGCAGTGACGCCTACCCCTTAGTGTTTACTATGGTCCAGGCAAAGTGATCTACTTGCTTTATCTCTTCAAGTACTTAGAATAAGTAGCACAGTCAGGAAGAGACCAAGGAGCAGAGGGGGTCACATTGGTCGCCCAAAGTCCCTTGGCTGGTGAGGGGCAGAGCTGACACACACCAAAGTCCTCTTGACCTCTCTCCACTGTACCACTGCTGTGTCCTCTCTGGATCGTACCAGGGACCATCCCATCTGAACTTCCCATCAGCCCTAAGAGGTAAAACTTCAGTTGGTGGCTGCCTGGCCTCTGTGCCAGGGTCTGGGAGGTTCAAGGGAGGGTTCACCCTCAAGTAGTCTGACAGATGGGACAGGTCCTTATATGGGTCACAAGTAGCCACAGGCATAATCTGTCAACATCCCCAGTTCCACTACCTACAAAGGAACACACAGGGCCCCTGCCTGTTTTGAAGACCAAAATGAAGTGACCCAGTGAGTTCTGGAGGGAAATAAAGAATGCACATTCTTGGGATCATTTTTCTTTTCAAGTTTGTTTCTTTCCCCAAATTTCTGCAATAGAAGGTTACCATCAAAAGCTAGTCCCCAAGCCCTGTTTCCTGCCATGACCTTGTCCTGCAGGCCATAGGCCACAGGCCATAGTTGAAGCCTCTTTCTGGAGTTTCTTATCTTTCCAGGCCCCAGGACCAATCAGTGGCACTGCTGTAGGAGCCAGGCCTTAGGGAGTGAAATGACACCTCCCTCCTCCCAGCCAGAGCGGCCCCCTTTCTCTGCTCACCTGCACGAAGCCCCAGAGCGGGTGGAGCGCGCAGTGCAGCAGCAGCGAGGGCCAGCAGCAGCCACGGCGCAGCACCAGGTCCCGGAGGAGCATCTCGACCCGCGGCGCCCACTGGTGGGGCGAACTGTCAGGGGAGCAAGGCTTAGGTCAGGTGGACACCGCACGGGCACCATCACCTCCGCGCACCAGCACACGTAGCAGTCCGGGTCCGGAGGGCACGCCCCACACTCTGGGGCACCTTTGTAAGTGCACCTTCGATTGAGCTTGCACACACGCTGACTCTCGTGCATCTCGTACTCACAGCCTACCGTGGCTCAAACCCCCAAAATACTGCGTTCACACTTTGGCCCCATGCACACCTCCAGAAAGTCAACTTACTGAACCCCATGCACCCCCAGAAACAGTCATGCACAACTCACTCTCACTGGGAGCACACTTGAAGCTCGGCGGGAACCACTCACCCTGCGCACACACCCACAGAAAGAGCCGTGCGCACCCACTGACCCCCATGCACACCACAGACTACTGCCTGCACACTCTTTGAACCCTCCATGCACAGCATCACGAAATCACTGGCTGCGTTGCACCCTCTGCCCCGCGGCCTCACTGCGCACACTGCAACATATGCACCTCCGTGTGCACCCGGGTTTACCCCCCCCCACCCCGAGCCCGGATCTCCCGCTCCAGGGCGTGGGTTTCCCTTCACGCCTCCATCTCCGCCCGCACCCCTCCGATGCCCCACGCCACCTTGCCTGGTGGCGGCCCCAACCGATCTTCGGGGCAGAGAAGAGAGGTCAGCGTTCCCCCCGCAGCAGCTCTGTTTCCCAGCCGCCGGACGGCCCCCATTTAAAGCCAGCCGCCTCCCCAGTCCCCCCGCCCTCTAGGCGGGGCCTCGGTTCTCACCCGGGCGGCTGCGCGGGCGCCTGGGGGCTTCACATGCCTAGCAGGAGCGCCCGG
Organism: Urocitellus parryii; assembly: GCF_045843805.1. Classification (NCBI taxonomy): domain Eukaryota; kingdom Metazoa; phylum Chordata; class Mammalia; order Rodentia; family Sciuridae; genus Urocitellus; species Urocitellus parryii. Next base: position 12,011,273 of record NC_135536.1, on the reverse strand, counting down.
CACTGGAGCAAAAGTTTGCGCGCCGCTTGGGCCTCCAGGGCTGCTGAGCTGGGGCCCCGGGCGCGGCGCGCTCGCACGGGGCGCAGGGCGCGGTGGCTCCAGGCTGCGCCTGGCCGCGCGCGGGGCGGGAGGGGGGGCGGTACCCAGGGCCGAGGCGGGGGCGGAGGGCGGGGAAAGTCGCCTCCAGGCCGCCTGGAGGGACCGCTCGAGCCCCCCTCGAACCGTTGGCGGCTCCCCGCGCCGCCCCGGTCCCCGCCCTTGCCGGTGGCGCCGCGCGGCTGCCCGGGGCGCTGGGTGCCCGAGCTTTCCGCGCCTTCCGCCGGCCCCCGCGGAAGGCAGCGGCGAGAGGCGCCGGCCCGGAGCGGCGGCTCGGACAGCAGGGCCGCGGGCGGAGGCGAAATAAATAATGCACGAAAAAGGAAAACAGACGTGAGCGGAGCCAGAGCCTCGCCCGCCTCCCGCCCGAGGCTGCACTCCCGCCCGCGCTCCCCGCCGCCGCCGCCAGCGCCGCTGCAGTGATTCCTCGTCTCCATCTAGCGAGGCTATTGTGTATTGGGCGCTTAATAATTTATTTATTCACCCTGGAGGCCGAGGACTCCCAGTTCCAGGGGATCGTGCCCCTTGTTTGCCCTTCTCCCCGGTATATCCCGAGACTGCGGGAAGGTCAGAAGGTCTAAATTGTGGAGATGCCCTCTCGCTCTCCTTCCTTGCTGACTGCCCCCTTCGCCGCCAGTCACTGCCGGTGCCGGGCTAGGAGGTGCAGGCCGCCCCTCCCAAGGCCCTGCGCCTTGTCCTTGCTCCCCTTTGCAGTTCCGGGAGCGGGACCTGCGCTCAGAGACTCGGCTGCCTCTTGTAAGGAGTTCAGACGGTCCTAAGGAGAACCTTTGCGCCACTGCTTTTCTTCACCCATCAACAAACTGTTGGAGGCAAGATTATCAACAAGTCGGTTCTTCAGGAAGGAGCCGGGTTGCCTCTAGCTCAGACCATCTGCTCCTAGCAGTTGCACGGGCACCGGCAGGCGCTCTGCTTATCTGGTGGAAGCGCTTTGCAACGGCTTTGATTGATGCGGGGATTGGGGGTGGGGGGGGTTGTTTCCAGCGAGGGCCCCCATGCCTGGACCATCCTTTTTTTAGGTTGGGCGAGAGAACCAGGGGTTTAGGACACAGCGGAGGGTCAGACATCATAGCCAGCGCCCTGACTAAACATTTACTCAGCACCTTGTCTCTTCTCTGTGGGCGCCCTCCAGTCACCCCGCTGAAACCCACACTGTAAGTGTAAACTGTTTGCTCTGCAAACCAAGCTTCCAGACCCATCTCCTAGCGACTCCTTCATGCCAGAGCCTACACAGGGCTCTTCTCCACATCGACTTGGCAGGTCGGCACTGCCACCAGGGAGATCCTGAGGAACAAAAGTCTCCTCCCTTTCCTCCAAGAACCTGGGAGCTGGCCCAGGAGGCATTGAATCAGGCATTGTGCTGTTCTCTGGCTTTGCACCCCAAAAAGGAGAGGAAAGAAGGGAGACCCTGGAGAGGGCAATTGAGGCTTCCTGGACAAGATGGTCTGGGGGTGGAAGAACATGCCAAGCATTTTGGTAGCCGCCTGAGCAAAGATAGGGGACATTTATTCCTCCCTTCCTTCATTCCATTCATAGCGTTGAACACCTACTAAGGGCCAGACAGCATTGGATTTTGCGTATAGACCAGTGAACAAATGGGATACCTGCACTGTCAGGGAGGAGGGATGAGAAGGAAGTGATGGGGAGAGGGGATCTTACGTGACTCATGGACAGTTGGAAGAAAGGGAATGAAGCACAGAACTGGCCCACCCCAGAGGTCAAGTGACCCTGGGAGTTGCCGTGCTTTTCTGGCTTCAGCATGTCAAGGAATCTCACTCAGTAGGGGACTTCTGTCTTTAGGTATGACAACAGCTCTGCGGTCTATACCTGGAGTTCTTTGCCACTTGAAAATATTTAACACCACACACCTTTTAATTCATTTTCCACAACTCTGTGAGGTCAAAGTACTTGCCGCATTTGGAAAGTTCAGAGAAGTTTGTGACATACACAGAATCACACAGCTGCACTCTGGGATTCAGAAACACTAACCCCTCATTAGAACTTCAAGACTTTGGGAGAGCCTGGGCGGGTTTTGTGTATTTCAAAGCCCTCGTGATCAGTTCTGGTCTTCAGTATTCCTGTACTGGACCTCATTGAGGTACCTCTTGAGAGTCGCCTGGCTCCCATCTTCCTGGCCCACCAAATAACATGGAATGTCACAGCTTCCCTTGGGGAAGACCTCTGTTATAGACCTCTCATGCCATAGCAGGAGATAGGGCAGCCCTGGCTCCTGTCACTCACCCATCTGGATTCAGATGACAACCTACCCCAGGCACATGATGAAGGGAAATGGAGAAATGAGAGACAGAGACCAGGCAGAGACAACGCACAAGAGTTTATTTGTCAGAGCTGACAAATAAAGGCAGTCTCTCTACAGCAGAGAGAGACAAAACAGGTTTGAGTTCTGGGACTTTTATGGGAGAGGCTTAGAAATCAGAGCCCGGAGGGTCCTAATGAGGGTGGTTAAGGGTTGGGTTGGTGTGAGGGAGTGGGGACCCTTTCTCAGAAAGGCCCTTGGGTGGGAAAGCGTCACTTTTTTCTTAAACTGGCTGCTGTCACTTAAGATGGCTGTCCAGATGGTAAGCAAGGACCTTATATTCCCCTCTTTTTTATTTTTTTTGGGCCCCTTGGGAACAGGGACCTAGGTCAATCTTCTGTAACTGCTTCCTGCTGGGAAGGGGTGGCGTTTGAATCCCTCATTAGGGGTGCAGGATGTCCTTGGAAGGACGATGGAGGTTGATTGGTGCTGGAATGCTGTTCCCGGTGCCCCAATTTTTGGTGAGGAATTGGTATTCCTGTAACAAAAGCTGGTTTATAGTTTGATTAGAGATTTTTTGGAAGGCCTATGGCAAGGAGAGGGGTCAGGAAAGGAAGTGTCCACTGGACAAGGGGGTTACTTAGCCGCCATCTTCAGTAGAGGAGAGCTGTTGTTGGGGTTGTTTTAGCTTGTCCTTTACTATACCAGATTGATTGACATAAAAATAGCATTCCGCCTGTAGTTACAGACAAAGTCCACCTGTTTTGGTGGTAAAAGGATCAAGGCCCCTTCAATTCTGCAGAATCGAGCTGGGACTGTATGGTTAGTATGGTTGGAGCAAGTCTCCATGTGAGTCTTCTGGAAATTGGAATGGTAACTCCTGATAATGGTGCCCTGGGAGGAGAGTGCAGAATAAGGGAGGAGGCCAAAAATGAAAACGGGAAGGGTGGTACTCATGGTTCCACAGTGTCCTCGTGGTCCTCAGGGACGGAAGGAAGATGGGGGGTTCCGGCCTTGGAGAGATGCAGCTTGAGAGGGCCTGTGGGTCTCACTGTGAAAAAGGGCAAGAGGACTGTTTTAAATGGGAGTTGTGAACCCAATATGGGTACCCTCAAGGCGGGTCACCGAGGGAGTGGTAAGAATGACCCGATAGGGTCCAGTCGATTATGCAGAGAATTGTGAGAAGGGGTCCTGTTGGAGGGGGGCGGTTAAAAAGTACCAGGTCGCCAGGAGAAGGGGAAGAGGCAGAACCAGGCTTTTCCAGAACAGCATTGCTGTATTGCCAAAGAAGGTCCCCAATGTATGAAAGAAGGGGCCAGAAAAGATGAGGAGCCAGGGCCCTCCTGTACTTGGGAGGGGTGTGGGAGAGGCTCCTCCAGAGTTTCAATGCATGAATGGGTAAGAGGAGAAGAGGAGGAAGAGTCCGGAGGAGCGGGGAGGAGAGGAGCAGGCTTTAAAGGTGAACACGTGTGGAAGGTAAGACTGGGATCTCCCACCAGGGACACCTTGTATCTCTATACAAGGCGACAGGGGGTAGGGAATGCAAGCCCTGTAGGTGAGCAGTTCCTCTAGGTGGTGGGGAGCCAGGATGGGGGTGGGGTCCAAAGGTGAGTTTCTTTGACTTGTTAATGAGAGGCTGTGGCCAAGGTTGGTAGGCCAGGGGCCCACCCCTGAACAGTAGGGTCAAGACTCTTTTATAGATAAGCCCCAGGGGCAAAGGCTGGCCCAGCATGGGTTCCAGGACCCCTAGAGAAAAATCCCTGCTTTTCAGCCACTTAAAGGTGAAATGGGCCTGTGAGATCAGGGAGATAGAAAGTTTTGAAGTCATTCTTTTGTGTTGGAGTCAAGGGAAAAGTTAAGTTGACAGTTTTTTGGTTTTTTTTTTGGTCTTAGGCCTCTTATCCAGCCTGCTGAGTCTGCCCTTTGTATTTCAGTGTTAGCTTCAGTGTGGCCTTGGCCAGGGACATTGCTGCCCAGGGCTTTACAATGTACTGTGCCCATAGAAGCAGGGAGGAGGTTCTGCGTCCCTTGTTTGTCTAGAAGAAGGGTCTCTGGAGAATCCAGAGCTTTAGTGGCAAGTAGAAGCTGGCAGGGTGGTGGGCAGGAGGAGCCCAGGGAAGGCTAAGAGTGAGAAAGGAGAGAGCCTGCACATTGCCAGAATGCCAAGTGCCAATGTCTCGGCTTGGCACAGAATCACGAGCCACCACACAGCTTTGTAGGTTCAAACAGCAATTCTTTATTTCCGATCTCACACCAGCCTCCACACACGTTCAGGGGCAATTCCCAATATGTCCAATCCCAAATCCTACTCCACGAGGCTTTTTTCAAATCCCATTTGAATCTCACTGAGAACTCAACGGGAACAAGCAGCAGGAACACCCTAATCCCAGCAGCAATAATCTTCAACCTCAACTTCCCTAAAACTCCTATTGTCACGCCCTAAACCCAAGGAGGGAGATACTTCCTGCAGGAATACACCCTAATCCTGGATCCACCCTGGTGATTGAGCAGGGTCACCTTTCTCAAACACACAAGCAAGGTCGCAGCAAATTTCCAAGGCAAGTCCATTTAACATGGGGTACACTGGCAAGGATTACGATGCGTCATACCTACTTGGTAATGGCCCTCAGCAGCATATAAGGTGTTTCCTGCCATTTTCCTGAGCGCTTGCAAACATTGTGAAGATTCCATAAAGCACTGGGATCAAAGGTGCCATTAGGTGGCCATTATTCAAGTCATAGAAGGGCCATGACTGAGTGGAGGGTTGAATTACTCAGGAGCCAGACGGAGTGGGGCTAAGTGGGCGAGGGGACAGCCGAGAGGTGAGTCGGGGGGATTCTGGATTGGGAGTTCCCCATGGTGAGTTGGAGTGCTGGAGTGGCAGGAGGCAGGCGTCGCCGGCTCTAGGACAAATCAGAGTGAGAGAGGGGTCAACATTGGAAGGGGTGGTCACCACCCAATTCACTGGCCCCAGGGCTGAAGCCTTTCTGGGACTGAGAGAAGGGAGTCGTCACCTACTATTTCCCTAGTCCCGGGGTTTGCCCGTAGAGAGTCTTGTTGCCTGGCCAGGGCTTTCGTGAGCTCTGCTGAGGAGCTGAGAACCAAGACCTGAGAGTGAACTTGCCCAGCGGAAGGGACGGGAAGGTCGAGAGTCTTGGTGCTGGGCCAAGATCTAGGTTAACTTTTGTCGCTAGAGAGGAGACTTGTCACTGCCTCTCCAGGGAGGGGGAGGGAAGGGGAAGGCCAAGTCTTCTCCCCAAATGGGGCCAGAGTGTGGATGAAGAAGAAGAGCTCCGGGTGAATGGCAGAAGGTGTGTGCTCACTGTCCTGGGCCCTCAGGCCAGGATCCCAAAGCATCCCAAATCACCGAGGGGAGAGCAAAGCTGATGGGGTGATCAAGGCTGCTCTGCAGAGAGAGGGCAGCGGCAGCAAGGAGGGACAGCAGGTGTTGTGATTGGGCCAGAAAATGGAGGGGGGTTTGAGGTGACCTGAATGGCCTCGTGGTGTGAGGCGATGCCAGCCAGTAGGGTCCACCTGGGAACGGGTAACGGGAAGGCACTGGCAGATGGAATAGAGGACGGTCCTAAGGTGAGGGTGAGGATCAGGGGAGCAGCAGGTGAGTCTGGATGGAAGTATATACGAGGGGAGAAGGAAAGCGTCACCCCCAACTTTGTAAGAATGTCCCTTCCCATAGGGGAACCGGGCACTGTGGAATGACCAGAAAGGAGGGGTAAAAATTAGCCAAAAGCGCAAACAAGGCTGAGTGTCTGTGAGGGTTGTAAGGTTTGCCCTCTACCCCACAACAGAGGTCATAGAGCGAGTGGTAGCCCCAGGACTCCTTGAGGACTGAATATGTAGCCCCAGGGTCTAGGAGGAAGGAGACAGGCCCACCTGAAATGCACAGTTACCCTGGGTTCCCGCGGAGTGAAGGGACTGGTCAGTGATGGGGACCTGGGCCTCCCCAGTCCTCTGTAGTCAGTCTTAAGAGTTGGAAAGGGGAGCCAGAAGGGCTGGGTGGCTGGGAGCCACAAGAACTTGGGGACAGTCAATGGCCCACTGTCCCTCCTGATGGCATTTAGGACAAGGGCCCGTAGGCTTGCAAGGCTTGGGACATGTACAAGCCCAGTGACCCAGCTGACCACATTTAAAACAGGGTCCAAGTGGTCCTGAGGGATCCTTCCGTGGGCCAGTGGAACCAGGGACAGATGCTGAGGCTGGACAGACAACTTGAGCGAGCATCTGATATTTCTGCTCCCAGGCCTTCTCCTCTCTCCCGTTATACACCCTAAAGGCCACTCCCACCACCTCAGCTTGGGGAGTTAGGGGCCCCCTCTCGAGGTGCCTTAGTTTGGCCTTAATATCGGGGAAACTCTGGGAGAAAGAGCAGTCATGAGAGTTGTCTCCCATCTGGAGTCTCGGGGTCCCGATTAGTATGTTGTAATAAAGCCTCGGTCAGGTGGTCTAGCAATGCTGAAGGGTTTTCACTCTTATCTGGGAAGATCTCCTGGAGCCTTTCACAATTGATAGCCATAGGGGCGGCCTTTCTAAGTCCTGCCAGGAGGCGAGTAATGAATTGGTTTCTACTAGTTACTCCTCCAGGCGAATTATAATCCCACTGGGGTCCTGATTGGGATCCCGTCAGTGCCTACTGGATGGGCAGCGGAGGTCTGACGTCCCCGTCAGCATAATTTCTAGCTTGCTCCCAAACTCACTGTGCTCCTCGGGCAGGAAGGAGGGTGTTAGACAAGATCATATGGACGTCAGGGAAGGTCGGATCGTGATGGGTCAGACACTGAGACTCTTTGATATGTGCACTTGAAGTGGGACTTGAAGAAGTATAGGACCCAAGCTCCTTTTCTATTGTGAAAGATTTGACAAAGAGAAAGGCACCTGAACCCGGATTACACCATCTACCCAGCCACCTCGAGTAGAGGACACAGAGATGCAGGCTGGGCAGCGGCAGCCCATGAATGTGTGGTAGGAGGACAGGAGGGCGGAGGGGCCCAGGGGACAGTGGCCCAGAGGCTTCATTAGAAAGAGAATCGTGGCAGGGCAGGGGTTCATCCGCTGGGTCGAAGGAGAAGGAGTCCTGTGCCGCAGTCTGGCTGGGCACAATTCAGGAGCCACTTGTCAAAAGAAACAAACTTTATTTTTAAAACTACAAACGCCAAACAAAACAGCTCCTCAGGAAAAACCCTCAGAGCCCAACTGCCACCACCGGCTTCCACACGCCTCTCCCACACACCAACCACCACCTCCCACAATCCTCCTGCTCTTGAGGCCGATTGGCTAGGTCGCGTGGGCGGAGCCAAAGAAGTCCCCCAATGAGCAGTTCCGTAGTCTGAAGGGCAGGGAAACAGCCCAATGAACATCACCGCAGAGGAGCCAATCAGCTAGATGTTGCTGGGGCCACTGTGAGCCAATCATCAGCCGGCAGCTGGAAGTTTGCTGGGGCCCCTTTGGCTGTGGCTCTCAACAGTCCTGGGTAGGATCTTCTGTCCCTTTGGAAGCAGACTTAGGGGAGGTGAGAGCTCAGAGGACTTGTGCAGGAGTTGCAGAGAGAGGGCTTGGAATGCAGAGAGGAGAAGACTGAACATAGGATATCTCTTTCCATTTTCCAGAACGCTCACAATAGTTGAAAAGGCCTCTGGTAATATTGGTGCCATTAAGTGGCCACTTAGAGTCATTGTCCAAAGGATACAGAGGCCAGGTCTGATTGCACAAGTGGATAAGTTTTGGGGGGTTTAGGTCCAGGGTGAGAGAGCTCAAAACCCAGGACCCAAATAAAAGACCACGTATAGACCCAGTTGACAGTAGGGATCAGCCGTAGCTATGAAAGCTGTGGCTGGGGGTGCCTCCAACTACACAGTAGCCCCAGGAGTGCCAGATGTTCAACAGTCACTTCCTGGGACCCATAGGTCATTTAGGTCGACTGGAGACAGGGGTCTTACCTGCAATGTCCAGTGGTGGGTGCAGAGAGGGCGTTGGGCAGAATGGAGGGCCTGGTCCCACGAGAGAATCAGGATTGGAGCCCAGGGATGCTCAGTGATCTTTGAAGAGGGGAGTGGGCACACCGGGGAACCGGATCCCAGGTTTCAGCACCAAAATGAAGGAAACTGAGGAATGAGAGATGGGTAAGTGAGAAATGAAAGACGGAGGCCAGACCCACAAGAGAGTTTACGTGTCAGAGCTGACAAATAAAGGCCATCTCCCTAGGGGAGAGAGGGGCAAAACAGGCTTGGGTTCTGGTTATGGGGCAGGCTCAGGAATCAGAGCCAGGCGGGTCCTGATGTGGGCCGTTAGGGGTTGGGTTGGTGTGAGGGAGTGGGGAGCCTGTCTCAGAAAGGCCCTTGGTGGGAAAGAGAAACTTTTTCCTTAAGCTGATGGCTGCCACTTAAGATGGCCATCCAGATGCTAAGCAAGGACTTATACAGGGGACCCGCTAACGGGGGCCACCTGGTAACACTACTCCAAACCATAAGGGAGCTAAACTTTGAGGCAAACTTTAGACAATGAAAGACAAGACATGAAGCCAGAATATGGACCCCAGGGTTCCTCTTGGTCAGGAGATGGCCAGTGGGGGTCACTGAGGAATGGCCGTGCTTTCTTCTGAAGATGTGGTCAGCTGCATGAGGTCCCTTCTTAGATTCACTTCCCTCTTTCCTTTCTGACTTCCCCTCCCCCCCTTACTGTGGTTGCTGGGACTTTATCCCTCGATTAAGGGTAAGCCAGTGTTCTAGTCAGTTTTCCCGGAGGACAGAGCCAGTAGAATGGAGTTATTCAATGGGCTCAGATGGTCAGGGGCTGGATAGTCCCAGGATGGCTGTCTGTGGACTGCAGAGCCAGGGAAAGCGGTGGCTGCTCAGTCCACAAAGCTGGAGCGTAAGAACAACAGGGACCCGTGGTACAGCCCTGGGGCTGGTGGCCTGGAAGCTCCCTGGAGACTGGTGCTGCAAGTTCTTGTTCAGAGGCTGCAGATTCTGAGTGTGAAGTCTGTGGTCTGTGGAGGTAGCAGGAAGAGCAGAGCTTCCACACTCAGAGGAGCTTCCCCCTTCTTGCACTCTGTTTTTTCCGGGTTCTCGGCCTATGGGGTTGTGCTGCTGGTGTTCAGGGCTGGCCTTCCCTGCTCGACATGTGAGAGGGTCTGGAAGCACTTCACCGACACACCCAGGGATGTGCTTTATCAATTTTCTAGGCACCTCTCGATTTAGTCAAGTTGACAACCAAGGTTAACCATCCCAGCAAGCAAGCTTGGCCTCAGGCTGTGTCTCCTAAGGAACAAGGACAATGGGTACCCCAGGAGGCCCTGAAAAGTAGGCATCCAGGAGGGGATGTCAGGGTGGGAGATTCCGTCCGTCCATCAGCCATGGGGCCCCCACAGTTGATGGTAAGCCGGGCTGCACTCGGTACGCAGTGACCAAAGCTTCCTGCAGCTAACTGGAAGGAAACACAGGTAGGGAGCCAAGTGCTACAGGTCAAGCCCATGCTGCTGCCCCGGCCCAGTGTGGGAGACGTGATGATCAGAAAGAAGGACCATGGGGTCATCTAGGTGGCTTCTTCTGATGGTGCTGGAAATCTTGTGAAAGTTGCTCAGAGAAGCAATTTTCCAACTCAAGCCCTGCTTTGGGGAAGTTTTGAGGCCGCCACCAATATCCAGGAGACAGACTGTTCTAGAAATGAAGCTCAGGATCTGAGCATAAGCGTGGCAAAGCTGGAAAAGAGACTGAGCCACATAGGGATCTGATGTCCAAGTCGGGGCTCTCATAGAGAAAGAGTTGGGCTTCGTTATCCTGAATAGAGACATTTGGTGAAGTCTAAAAATTTGGGGCCCCCAAAGCCCCCAAAGCCCCCCAACCCTCTGTATCGTAGAAGTGACTCTCTCCCAGATGAGCAGTTCCTCTTGGTCCAGGCACCACAATGACCTCATGAAGGCAGGCACCTTGAAGATGGCACTTGTCTCATGACAATAGCCTCCAGTAAATAAGATGAGAAGTCAGATTTTTTTTTTGGAAAAATAATGAGGGAAAGGCCAGAAGGCCCAGAGAGCAGACACTGTGATCACAAGACTGAGATCCCATCCCTTGCCTACGTTCCCCGGGAGGAGAAAATGTCCTTTGGGAAGGCATAAGAAGAGCCCTGGCGAGGGGCACCTGTAGGAAGTTCACTGACGGCTGTCTTCTGAGGTCTGGGTCTGACAATGGGAAATGGTGAGAAATTCCCTCTTTTGTATCAGAGGAAGTCAGGCAAAGGCAAAGGCCAGGCGGCCCCCCCAGTCATAGGAGACACAGGGAACATATTTATCTCACTAGGCAGAAAGGCCGGGTGGCCATGAGGGTTCCGTGAGCCAGGGATCCAGGCTGACAGATGGTGACGTGACTAGCGTGAGACAAATGGAAAGCTGACCAGGGTGTTGCTTGGTTTGTATAAACATTTTTAAAATCCACAGAGTAAGAGCAGAAAGGTGACGTCAGCTACTGTAACGGACCCTTGTCTAGGTTGGCCCGTAGCTTGGAACCCATTGAAGGAAAAGGAGGCTGAGTTTCTTCAAAGAGGCATCAGGACAGTCGGGAACGACAGCACTCCAACATGCGACAGAGGGGTACACTTAGGACCCGTCTCCAGTAGGTCCCAAAGCAGCAGGTAAGTGGCTGAAATAGCTGGCTCAGCTTCCATGTCACTCACTCTGCTGAAGCTCTTCCTCAACTTACACCTTTAGCCTTCAACAGTAGTTCCAGGGGACAGTCTGGTGGAGGAGGAAAGGAGCACGTTGACACGATGCATTGGTGTTAGGAGGAGGAGTGACCAAGGTGCAGACATGTACTCACTGCCAAGAGGGTGCCAACAATGAGTTGGATAGGGTGACCCAGCCTCTCCCTTTGGCCATGCCGGAGCCTCCCTGAATGATGAGGTGGTCTTTCGAAGGCTCAGCCGTGTCATCAGCTCAGAGACAACAGCTTACAGGGTCAGAGCACTGTCCTCCTGGACATGGTGTCAATAATGTCTCCAGTATCTAGAAGACGAAGTTAGGTGGAGTCCCCCGAGTCCAGCTGCCAGTGAGATGCCTGCAGGATCTGGGATTCCTGCTCCTGCAACCAGACTCCAACTCCAGAGGGTTCGAGGTCCTATCTCTTAGATGGCTTCACTTCCACTAAGGAATGCAATCAGGCTCCACTAAGCTGGAGGCTGTGACTGACCTGGGCACCTTGGGCTTCTCATGCCAAAGGACCAGGAGGAGTTTCTGTACTGGTAGGTGTGGGAGCTGGGGTTGTTTTCCTTCCATGGGTGCAGGGTCTGGTGCTGAGGACCAAATTGTATCACCTCAAAGTACAGGTGTTGGGGCCCTCACTCCCAGTGTGATGATATTTAGAGACGGGGTCCATGGGAGTAATCAAGGTTAAGTGAGGTCATAAGGATGGGCCCCTTTCCAATAGGACAGTTGTCCTTTTAAGAGGAAGAAAGACTAGAGCTAGCTGTCCACATCTGTCTTTCTTTTCCCAGTCAGAGGTGGCTGTCTCCAGGCCAGCAAGAGCGCTCTCACCAGAAAGGCCCCCCCTGGGTCTCAGCCTGGGATGTCCAGCCTCCAGAATTCCTGTGGCTGGCCGGCCTGAGGGCTTTTGTTATGGCACAGAGAGTCTGGGACTCCCCCGGGGCTTCTCTGCTTGGTGACAACCACGACCAGGACATGACCTCTATACCGTCCCGGTAAGAACCCCGGACAGTTGAAGAGCTGGCCCTGGGAGTCCAGAATGGAAGATGGGGGGGGCGAGGAGAAGATGAAGAATGCCAGCCATGGCCCGAGGGCGAGCTGGGGCCTGGGACTCTGCCTTACTTGACTCTTCCTTTCGGTCTTTTCTTAGGACGTTATAAATGACCTCTTCAAAAATGGGACTTGTCCCTCACTCTCACATTGATGGCATTTTGTTCTTCAGTTAGATCCAGATATCCCGGGAGGGTGGGAGCACCATGTCTCGGTCCACAGAACCGGGCGATTTAGAAAAGAAGAGGTTTACTTTGGCTTGTGGTTTTGGAAGCTGAGAACATGGCACGGGCACCTTCTCAGCTTCTGATGACAGCCTGGTGGCAGAAGGCACGCTGCAATGCATAATCCATGTGGCCCTGGGGGAAACGAGAGAGCACCAAGAAAGCCCAGCCTGCCTCTGCTACAGCCCACTGGAGTGGGGACGTTCACTCCCCACGAGGTGGTGCCTTGGCCTGATTACCTCTTCAATGTCCCCCCCTCTGCCCGACACTCACTTGGAGGAATTAAGCCTCAGCAAGAGTATGGGAGGGATGAACCGTGTTCAGACTCGCAGAGTGCTGGGTGATCGGGATTTCATGGGCCCCAGAGGTTGGGACCAAATGCATCACATAAAGGAACACCGTGGCAACAGGCTATTTCCTATCTGGAACATCTGTGTAACTGCAGAGGATTGAAAGAGGACCTGGGCTCTGGGGATGGGAGGTGGCTCAGTGGTGAGCGCTCGCCTAGCACGTGTGAGGCTCTGGGTTCGATCCTCAGGACCACATAAAAATAAATAAATAGATAAATAAATAAATAAATAAATAGATAGATAGATAAAGGTCCCATGTCCAACTATGACTAAAAAATATTTTAAAAAGAACCTGAGAACCTGGGCTCTTGAGTGGCAGCGCCTGATTCTCACTAATTGATTTCTGGAGAATTCCCTAAACCATCAAGCCTGACTGCTCTCCCCTGTCAATCATGGATTAGAAGAGTATTAGACATAACTGGACCACAGAGAGGGGGAAGGATTAACTGAGTTAATTGATATAGCTTAGCATATTGTAAGTGCTCAAAAAGAAGGGAGTCATCTCTAATTATCTTGAAGGGTAGAGGGGTGGAGATGCGACCCTCTTGCAAGCATGCCAATCAACATCAGGGATCTTTTTGAGGAAAACACAAAGGAAAAAACACTTTTGACCAGTAAAGGAGTGCTCATCATCCAACCTTGAAACTGTGCAAGCTGATTATTTTTTTGAAAGGAAGCAGTTGAACATGCAGTTATTCAGGAAGACACGGGTGTTATTCAACCTCGCAGCTTGAATTGAATTAACTCCGTAATTGCAAATGTCACCACTTACAGGTTGGCTGAGTCTGTCTGGAGAAGGTATTTTCCTGATGAGTCAAGGAGGAGGAGCCCAAGTCTCTCCTGGGCTTTGATGGAGATGTCACTGGTTCTCAGGTTGGTCTGGACCCCTGCAGTAGCCTAAGGGCTGGGCAGGATGATTCCCAGGACCTGGGAGGGCAGCTGTGCTTTGCCTCAAGCTGTGAGTTCCTTCTCTCCTCACCCACATCTTGGTCTAGGTCTTTGAGGGCTGGAAAGAGTCAGGTAGAGGCCCATATTTTAAACTTTACTTGAAAACGAGCCGTATCTTCCCTCTTGTCATTTTTTCATTTGGGGCGAAAATGCCAGGTTTGGGCTCACTTCATTGTCCAAGTCACACCCAGTCCCATTTTCCTACATCAAGAGAGTCCTAAAAAATAAGAACCAAGAGAACATTAGGTTGGAGCCACTCGACTGGCTGCGGCTTTGTCTAAGATGGACCGAGGTCAGCCCCATGGGTCAGTCAGAAGCCACCAGCAAGGAGATGGTCCTACTTGTCAATATCGCCTATTCTAATGGGGGAGAGGAAATAAATGGAGCACTAAGCTGCAAACAGGGCCATTAGTCAGCTCTTTCCCTGCTGTGACCCGAAAAGAACCCAAGTTTATTGGAGGCTCACGGTTTCAGAGGTCTCAATCCACAGACAGTTGGCTCCATTGCCCTGGACCTGAGATGAGGCAGGACATTATGGCAGACGGGTGTGGAGGAGGAGAGTGCCCCAGGACATGGCCTCCAGGAAGCAGAGAGAGAGTTTTTCTCATCAAGAACACAATACATAGCCCAAAGGCACCCCCCAGTGACCACCTCCTCCAGCCACGCCCTGCCTGCCCACCGCCACCACCCAGTTCATCCCTATCAGGGATTAATGCACTGATTAGGTTAGACTCTCCTAACCTCTAAACCTCGCATTGCCTCCCACCTGAACCCTGGTGGCCACCCCATCTCTAAACCCTAACGTCTTCCCTGCTTAGCACTCCTCAGAAGACTCCCTAATGCAGCCCCTCGGCAAGCCCCCTTCTGCCCCTGTGCCTTACACTCCAGGGCTTGCAGTTCCCAGCGAGCATCTTGCACTTCCCACCTCTCTGCCTAGAATCCCCGATCCTCTGGTGGACTTCGCTAATCCTTATGCGGTCCTGTCTCCCTCTCTATCATGGCACCTGTCACAGTGTTTTAGGCAGGTTTTGTGTCACTGTGACCAGAAGACCTGACAAGAACAATCAGAGGAGGAAAAATTCATTTTGGCTCATGGTTTCAGAGCTCTCTGTCCATAAACGGCTGATCCCAAAGCTCTGGGTCCGAGGAGAGGCGGACCATCATGGCAGAATTGCATGGAGGAGGAAAGCAGCTCAGGACATGGCAATCAGACACAGAGAGAACTCCTCTCATCAGGGACAAATACAAACCCCAAGGCCACCCCCCTAGTGACCTCTGTCCTCCAGCCATACCCTCCTTGCCCACAGTCATCACCCAGTTAATCCCTATCAGTGGATTAATCCACTAAATCATGACTCTCGTCATCTAATCATTCAACCTCTGAATGTTCGGGCATTGTCTCCCACATGAGCATATGAGGACACCCGACCGCTACATCATAACAATCATGGACTCTAATTATGCAATTGTGACATGGTTTGGATGTGGCCTGTCTCCCCAGTGTTAGTGTGTTGGAAGCTTGGTCTCAGAGTGGTGATGTTAAGAGGTGGTGGGAACTTTAAGAGGCGGGGTTTAGTGAGAGGCAGTTAGGTCACTGGGTCACTGGTTTAGTGAGAGGCAGTTAGGTCACAAGGATTAAGGGAATTCTTGTGAGGCCTTGAGTTGTCATTGTGAAAATGTGTTATTATTAAAAAGTGAGACTGAGCCCTCTCTGCTCTCTTCCTCTTACAATGTCATTGCTCTCATACATACTCCCACATTGATGTCATCTGCCATTAGGACCTCACCAATGGGGATGCCTGATCTTGGTTTTTTGCCCTCCAAAACGGTAAGCTAAAGAAACCTCTTTTTTTTTTTTTAAATAAAGTGCCAGTCCCAGGTGTTTCATCATACCAACAGAATCTAGAGCATGTGAGGTCAGGGAGCTGGTAAACATTGGTGATTGTGGAAAAACCTCTGATTTTGGTGCCAATTGAATCTGGATCAAATCCAGGAAGTCCTCTTAAGCTCTCTGAGCCTGAGTTTCCCTGACTGTAAAATGAGCATGCTGGTATGCACCTGGCTGGATCCTAGTGGGGAATATCAGAAACAGTTCCAGTTTCCAGCCCAGACCTTCACAGAGCAGGCCCACAAGAGGTTGGGTCCACCTTATCTAATGGCCGGTCCATCTCTTCCCCTGGTGGCGAGAGCCTTGTGGTAGGAGGTCTGTTTATTCGTCTTTGAGTTTGGACATCTGGCACCACCTAGTACAGAACAGGAGCTCCACAAGGGTCTGAGAGCCACTGATGAGGCTTAATTAACTGGAATCGAGTCCCCCTCCCACCTTGCCTTTTCCATATCCCCCGTGAATCCTCCTCCAGTCTCCTTGCTATTTCTCAAACCCACGGACCTGGGACCTGGCTGTTCCTTCTGCCTAGAAAGCTCCATCCCAGCTCTCCCACCTCCTTCGGTGTTGGCTCACCTTCACTTTTTCAACAAGACCCACTGCCGTGCTTTGACTATTCTGCCCCCTCCAAATCCATGCCTTGGAAAATTTACCCCCAGTGCTGCAGTGTTGGGAGGGAGCTGAGGGCTCTCCTCTGGTGTTAATGCTGCGATGGAAAGGGCTTTCTCAGTGGGTTTGCTCCCTTCTGCTCTTCCGCCAGGTGAAGAGCAGTGTCCTTACTCTCTGGAGGGCAAAGTATCCAGGGCACCATCTTGGAAGTGGAGCTGGGCCTCACCAGACACCAACCCTGCCAACTCCTTGACTTGGACTTCTCCATCTCCAAACCTGTGAGACAGAAATCTTTATTCTTTATAAATCATCCAGTCTCAGGCATTCTGTTACAGCAGCACAAAACAGACCAAGACACCTGCTCTGACTGCCCTATTTAAAATTCTGGCCCACACCCACTGGCTCTCACTATTCTCCTTCCTTTACCTCCACCTGCCCCCACGCCTAGTCTTACTTACTACTTTCTAACGCACACATTATTTTCCTTTGTCTATGATGGGTCTCCCTCTCTAGAAGGTAAACCCCAGGAGGGCAGGCTTTGGGCTCTGCTGCTTATTGTCTGGAGTGGACACTCTGTGTCCTGTGTCCATCTAGTTGTAGCAGCAGCCTTGATGGGCAGTTCCTCTGTACATGGGCTCCCCCCACCGACCTGCAAAGCAGCTGCTACAGGGTCTCTCTGCCTTTCTGCCTGAGAGCCCAGGAAGCCCACTTAGCAGGCAAAAACTGGAATTGTGGGGTGGGGGGCCACCACCCAGGGGAAGTTCTGAACGGTGGTTTGTTCCCACCACTCCTTGGGGGGACAGTGGTGTGGTGTTCGATGACCCACAGCAGAGCTACTCTAAACACAGCTCACTGGTTCTCCTCCCACCCACCGCATTCTCTGTGCCTGCCCCCTTCCTGCTTCTGGGTTCACGCCCCACATAAATCCCCTGCACCCAAGTCATTGTCTCACATCTGCTTTTAGGAGAAATCAAACCAAGAGACCCAACACGCTATTCCGGGAGCAAGAATCCCCAGCTCGCCCCGCAGTGGCCAGTCCATATTTGCTGAAGGAACGTGGAAGGCGGTTTGCAAAGTCCTACATTTTGCGTTTCGCCTCACGATTTGCTGTGTGGGTGACTTGATCTGAGGGGGAGCTGGCTGCATTCTGTCTCTTCGTGTTTACAGTAGGATTTTCACGGAGTGGCTTCTGCCTGGAAACCTGTCTGGTTTGACTTTGTAGATTTTTCCGGGAACGAGGGCTTTGCCATTTACTTTAGTCAGAAATGTCATAAGCGCACGCGAGCGTGGGGATCCGCTGCTCAGCCCGCGATGACCGCCAGGCACCCAGCTGTTATCCATGACTTTTTAAAGAGCACCCCTTCTTCAGGGTGTGACGTGGAGTGGATTTGGTCGGAGGGTCCCTGAAATTCCGAGAAGATCACCCTTGCTCACTTAGGCCCTCAACGAATAGGCATTAAACGCAAATTCTGTGCCAGGCCCTGGGCACTGGGGTGGAATTGCCTGAAACCAGGGCTCTGTCCTACCCCAGGAGCCCCGGCCTGGCGGGGAGTCAAGAAAGGAAAGGGATGGTCATGACACAGGATGGGCTGGGAATCCCGTGCCCTCTCCTAGGAAGGCCTTACCCTCTGCCTTCCCGGCAGAGTCTGCCCATCCGTCAGATCCAAGGCGCAGCCCTCAGTGCAGGTGGCACCCCTCCCCCAGGGCCTCCCAGTGTGGCGGGCAGCCTGTCTGCAGGGACTTGCTCAGCTGCCCTTTAACCCTTTGAGGCTGGTGACCTGGGAGAAAAACATCTCCACTCTGGTTTCCAACAGCTGGGTTTGCACCCTGGGGCTGACCTGTCCTGTTCTTGGGCATGGCTGGACCAGAGATCCCGAGAGTGTGAGGACTGAGGCTGTGGGAGGGAAAGGTTGTGCCCAGCTGGGCCTGCGAGCCCAGCAGAGATTTCCAGGAGGCACTCAGGGGCCTGTGGGGCAGCGCTGGCTGTTTAAGCACGACAGTGACATTCGACATTTGTGGTATCCATAGTCCACTCTGGCAGCAGCGAGGAGTGGGGTGCAGGATGGGGTGTGGCCAGGGAGAGGCCGGTGAGCTGAGTGCCCAGGGGGGAGCCTGGACGTGGAGTCACTCCCTCAAGGTTTGAATAACAGCCTCTATCCATCTGTCTGGTCCTGGACGGTCAGTTAAATTCCCCGAGCCTCTGTTTCCTCATCTATAAAATGAGGATGATAAATACCATCACTTGCCTTGCCTGGGAACATCACAAGAGAACAGGGAGGAGAGGGCGTCTTGTGGACTTTAAAATACTAAGTAAGGACCAGACGGGGTCAGCAACACCTAGAGAAGGGGCTTACGCATGGCAGAACTCGCCTTCTCACTCTGGGAAGAGGAATACCAGTCGAGGACAGTGCTCCACAGAGCAGGGTTCAGGCACTTTCCAGCCAGAAGATCCACCATCTGCAGCCTGTAGGGTTCTGTGTACCCTGTGGTCCAAGACAGCTGCTCAAACCCCAGCCCTCGTCCAAACTCCAGCAAAAGGAAGTGAGCAAGAAATGCTCCCCTCAGGGACATTTCTGGAAGATTCAAAGGACACTTGTGCTGGCATCCTATTGACCTGGGCGTGATTGCATGGCCACACCTGGCTGCAAGGGAGGCCGGGAATCACATTTCTTAATCAGGGCAGTCACATGTCCAACTTAAAATTAGGGATTCCATCACTTTCCTCATCACTAATGAGGAAAGGGGGGACATCAAGGGACAATCAGACAACCAGCAGTTTCTGTCACATCTTTTAATGGTTTGGATTGTGGAGTTGCATACGTTAGACTTCTTAGAAGTGGAGTGCGTCTAACTGTAGGAGGTTCTGGGCTGTGAGTAAGAGCCCCCACAGGTCCAAGGCTTGGTCCCCAGCCTGTGAGGCTGTTGGATGATGGAGACATTTAACAGGTGGGGACAGGGAGTGGTCTTCTGCTCATGGAGACATGCCCTTCAAGGGAACATGGGGACCTCGGTCCCTTCCTCTCTCTCTCTTTTGCAACTGAAGTGAGCGGCTTTGCATGCGCCTTCACCATGATGTAATTCCTTGGCGAAGGCTGGAAAGCAACGAGGCGACCAGCCGTGGACTGCTCCCTCCAGGACTGTGAGCCAGAGTGAACCTTCCTTTTTAAAAGCCGATGCTGTCAATGTCTGTTCCAGTACAGGGAAGCCGACCAACGGAGATGAACACCAAGCAGCAGCCCCTGGGAGAGACCAGGAGGGGTGCTGATTGTCACGAGTCGCTCAGAGCTGTCCCTGAGCCCTGGGTTCAAATCATACCCCAAGCAGAGAGAGAGACACCCCCTAAGAAAGCCCCCTCCTACTGACACCATCCTGATGAGCAAGCAGAGAAAGGCTCGTGGAGCTCAGGTGACGGTGGCAGGCGCAGAGTGCCCCATGGCACGACTGTCCGGGTAGAGCGCCAGAGAGAAGAGAAGCCCAGCTCGCTCTGACCCAGACCCTGAGCTGTGAGGGTGTGGGAAGAGGGCTCTCTAAAGGAGAAGCAGTGACGTGGGACCAGATGACCCCAGCCTGTAGGGATTATGGTTTAGATGTGAGGTGTCCCCTCAGAGCTCATGTGTGAGACAAGGCAAGAAGGTTTAGAGGTGAAGTGACAGGGTTGTAGGAGCCCTGACCTCGCCCATGCATTAATCCCCTCTTAGGGACTAGCTGGGTGGTGCTGTGGGTGTGGCTGGAGGAGCTGGGCCTCTGGGTGACTGTGGGGTTTATATTTTGTCCATGGAGAGGGGAGTACTTCTCTCTCCCTCCCTCCCTCTCTCTCTCCCTCTCTCTCCCTCTCTCTCTCTCTCTCTCCCTCCCTCCCTCCCTCCCTCTCTCACTCCTTCCTGGTGTCTGTCCTGAGCTGCTTTCCTCCACCCTGCTCCTCCGCCCTGATGTTCTGCTCTGGAGACCAAGCCTTCCACACAGGAGCCTCTGGGGACATTTCATATGGCATAAGAGTAGGTGTGAGGCCGGAGGACGTTTGCAGGTGCTGGTAACTGGGTGTGTTTGCTTTGGCTTCTCCTCCCATGGCCCTGCCAGGCTGCCAGAGGGGAAGGCACACAGGGCAGTGTCACGCTGGTCCAGGCATCCCAGCCAAGGCCACCAGCCACCAGCCAGCTGAACCTTGGCCTATGACCAAGTCCAGCCAATGTCCACAAAGTCCCTTGGCCAAAGCCACTTGAAGGTTCGTGAGCAGGGCCAACCAGGCCAGCAGAGGCCACGCAGATCAAAGCATCCTGCAGGCTCACAAGTTGAGGAAAAGTTCCTGCTTACACCATCAAAGCCTCGCAGCACTATTGTGACTGTAGATGGCTGAGATGGGAGGTCACAAAACTGCTCAGCTGCCATTGAACCCAAGCAGTTCAGCTGCACACTTCCAGGCACCGTTCCACACTTGGAGTTGGCAGATTGTGGCCCGAGGCCCCACGCAGCCTGCCACCTGTTCTTGGACCACCCACAAGCTCCTTTTCATCAGGGGGACAACAGGGTGTTCTGTCTCTGAAAACAAAGTAAGCAAAATGCTGTTCCATAAAGGAGCTGCATGTTCCTCACGACACGCCTGTGTTGCAAACTTTGCACTTATTACATTTCCCATTTCATTAATAATGATTTGTGGGACTTTCTTCTCTCTCATGATTTCAGTATCTACCTGGTACCTCTAATTTTGCAGCTTTGTTGTAGGGACAGACAAGGCAAGGCAACAAAGACAGCAGGAAATCGTTTTGTTTGGCTGCAGCCAGGTGCAGAGGGCACAGCTTTTGCTGTCATCAATCAATCCCCCGAACCCCGAGTTCAGGGAGTTTCAGAGTTTTATACCCAGCATGTAAGGGAGGGGCTCAGAAGTTCACAGTCTGCAGAAGTTCACATAGAAGCAGCTTTTCCTTTCACTCTTCTGGGCAAGTTAACTCTTCAAGGACCACACCCGAGAAGGGGGGAGCTTCTTCTCCCCTTTCTTTCCTCCCCTGCCAGCTGCTACCATGGAGCCTGGTTGGTAACTTCTCTTATCTTAGGAATGTGGACATCTCTGTGAAGCCCAGCTCAAGACCAGAGCCTTGTTTGCACATTTCTTCAAAGTCCTATACTGGATATGTTTGTGAAAAACTTGTAAGGGGGTGTCCAGCACCTGGAGTGCTGGTATCTTCCGGGCCAGTGGCCAAGTAAAATAGGGCGACATGAGAATAGGAAGTTTATCTACATTGAACTCTTTTGCAGAGACTCTTTTGCTGACAGTCCCCAAATTATCTAAGCTGAAGATTTCTGGAGAAGCCCAGTTAAGACTTTTCTGTGGACAAAGGGGTGCCACTTCAGCTTGACCTGTGAAGCCTAAAATGTACCCTCTGGCTCTTACAGATCGAGCTTGCGGTTTGGCCCTAGGCCAAGGACATGGAAGGAATCAGAGATGCTCTGGGGTCTTCTAGTTCAAACTCAGAAGCGGAATAGACACAGGTCTCGGGGATCCTCACGGAACCCCTATACTAGACTTGTCCAAAGGCCTCCGAATCTCCAACAGGGCTGTCCTCGGCCCCCCATGGCCCCCCCTGGGCTGCTCCTCTCTCCCCTGTCTGATGGCTCACCTGAGCAGGATTCACTTTTTCCAGCTCCACCCAGAGATCCCGAAAATGAATTTCTGCCGAGTGCCTCTTCGATAATTAAAAAATTTAAGCATTTACGACGATTTGTGCCCGAGATGATGGAGACATTCTCTCCTGAAGAGTTTCACAATCTGGCCTCATTAGGGAGGAGAAATGGAATGAGAGAATTAAAGAGAAAACTCATTTCTTCTCCGAGTGTGTTAATGAGCTGTGCCACTGGAGGCCATGTGTAAGTCGGGCTGCGAGCAGCTGTAAATTAAATTTATTACGCGCCGAGGGATTCTAATAAACATTACTTAAAAATAGCAACAGACAGTCATTTGTATTCTGTCATGTGACCTGGTTATGGAGACACTTTTGTGTCTCTGCTATTAATCAGAGTTACTTTGAGAGGCAGTTGGTAAATTCTTTTAGAGGTACTGGCCCCTCGCACTTAATTAAGATGGTTCTAGAAAAGAGCAGGGTGAGTCAAAAATAGCCTTAGTGTGTGTATCGTGGCACCCTGAGGCCATCCTCGCTGGTTAGAAGATGTTTATCAGACTTTCCAAGAGGGACAAACTTGAAAGGAAATGTCAACTTTCTTTAATAAAATCTCAGACCCTGGGAGGTTAGCACTGGAGAACAATTTCCTAACGAACAGGGAGAGACTGCTGGGCCTGGCTGGGACCAAGTGGCCTTGAAGGCCACTGCCAGCCGGGGCCAGCCTCATGGGGGTGCTGCTCAGTCTTTCTTTTTGCAACCAGGGATTGAACTCAGGGGCCCCTGACCACTGAGCCACATCCCCAGCCCCTTTTGTATTTTATTTAGAAGCAGGGTCTCACTGAGCTGCTTAGCACCTCCTTTTAAAAGCTGAGTCTGGCTTTGAACTCAAGATCCTCCAGCCTCAGCCTCTTGAGCTGCAGGGATTATAGGCGTGTGCCTCCTTACCCAGGGCTGCTCACTCTTTACCCCTCTGGCCACACAACAGATGACGGTCTTTCTCTCAGACTCTGGAACGTGGATGTTGTGACCATGCTCAGAATTATCTTTGGCAAATACCAGACCCGGGTTTGCTCCCTGATGGAAACTCCTGTCGTTGGTTGCTGTCTCCCACCACTCTGCTCAGCACCACCGACTGCAGATGGACATGCATTCTGGGGCTCAGGATCTGGAGTCAGACTGAATCCCTTGGAATCATAGTTCTGCCATTTATTGTCTGGGGAACTCGCTGGCCTCCATTCCCTCCTCTGTAAAATGGGGACATTATCCCATCACACAAAGTTCTTAGGCCATCACAGGACATAATCCAGGGGAGGGCTGACCGGATGCTTGGGAAAGCTCTTTGGAAATAATTTTAAAATAGTGCAGTGCTTGTCCGGCATATGTAAAGGCCTGGGTTCACCCTCCAGTGTTGCAAAATCAGAAACAAAAAAAATGTAAAAAAAAAAAAAAAAGGCAACAAAATGCTTAAAGCAGCTGCTTGCCAACCTTGCTGGGCTCCACTCCCGCCAAGTTGGCCCAAGCCCACTGCCCCTGGCTCTGCCTCCTGGGCGAGCTTTCATTGTCGGCAGCTCGCAGCTCAGGCATCAATCATCCGAGAAGCCTCCCCAGACCTGTCTGGCTTCCAGAGCCTTCTTCTAGGCTCCAGGCATGTCACATCCTGGGACACCAGGTCCTTGTTCCCGTCAGTGTGTCCGAGCTGCTGACGCTTTGTCTGAGACCGCCATGCGTGTCGCCAGAGGTCTTTGAGGGCTGAGCTCATGTCTGGTCACCTTTCTTCCCAGCGTCTGCTGCATATCAAGTGCTCAGAAAGTGTCTGTTGAATAAAAGCCACGGCTGAGCAGGGGTGATCGAGAGCAGGGGCCATCGAGGACGGGGATGGGGGGCTCACCGTCAGAGCCTGAGCTCCCCTGAAAGTGAGCCCAAGGAGCAGGGTGAGGCAGAGGGGGGTTTACTTTGACAGTGACAGAGGCAGGCAAGGGGCCCAAAGGCAACGACGTGGGTGATACTGAGCTGGCTTCTGCCGCGGGCATCTGGGGTTCAGTCCCTCCGGGGACCTGTATGAAAGGAGCCTCAGAATTTCTGTGATGGGAGGAGGCTGTGGGGTGCCCCCCTCCCGCTGCTGCAGGGGGTGAACCGCTCTGCACTTCCGGCTGCCCTAAGCTTGGGCGGGAAGCAAAGGTGTGGCAGGTTCTGCCAGGAGTCCAGGAGCTGCCCATCGCAACTCTGCTGACCTCAGAGGTGGTGAGGGGGCAGGACAGGCACCGGAAGTGCAGGTGTCATCAATTCCCAGCTCCTACCACAGGCTCCTTTCATCTCCCCCTCAGTCTTCCTGCTTCATGTGGTGGCCCCCTGGACCCCTGGTTTGGGAGAGTGTGGCTGGACAGTGGACCTCCAAATCCGGGCGCTCAAGCCAGATGTGCCCTCTTCTCTTGGCTCCTGATTCAGTTTCCGTTCTGGAAACTCATCCTCCCTGGGAGCCCTGTCTACAGAAGCCCATCTCCGGGGTAGCCCCGGGGCGATGCCTCCTGGTCTTCAGGGACTTGTGTGGTCTCCTTCCACAATGACTCGGCTGCCCCTGTCACCAATAGGCTAAGGTGGAAGTGACAGTGACTCCTAGGCTAGGGCATGGAATAATTCAGCGCCCACCTTGGCCTCTTGGAGGTGTCTCTCTGGGGGAGTCAGTGGCCATGCTGTGAGAGCACCCATGGAGACAACCATGAGGAGGGACACGAGTCCCCAGGGAACAGGCAGTGTCAGCCCATTGTATGCAGGAGTTGCCCAGGAGGCCCTTCCCCCGTGCCTGACAGGGAAGTCCCTCAGGTGTCAGATTCTGCTTTAGTGTGCAGCCCAGTCACTGTCACCATGCCCCTGGGGGAGGGAGAACCTCCCTCCACAGGTTTTCTCCTGTGACTTTAACAACGTGACTGCACATCAGCCTAGACTGTCCTGGTCTTGGCAAGAGACGCACCCCAATGTTTCCATGCAGCCCCCGCTTTTTTGAAATGCTCAGAGAATGGTGTGAGGAGGTGAACTGGAGGGCAGCCCGGGAGGGGACAGTCCCCAAGCTTTTACTGGGTGGAGTGGTCCGAGGGACTAACCCGTGTGGACTTGGCCGTGTGGCAGGCTGGGGACTCCGGTGTGGACTTGGGAAAGGGGGAGCGCAGGCTGTGCTGGTCTACAGGGCTGATCCTGAAGGCACATCCCATAATCCACACCATGGACTGGAATGAACCTGGAGCTGGTCTGGGCCAGTGCAAAAGCCCCAGGGAACTGAGAGCCACGGCGGACCTGGCCACAGGCAGCCTGTATTCTGGAGGGCAGGTCAGAGGTCGTTCAGGGTTCTGTCCACTGACAGTCACAGTCTGGTTACTGAGCGGGGCTCAGAGTCTCTACCAGTGGACTGGTTTCCAGGACCAGACCCTAGTCCTCAAACGAGTGTAGGGATCTCGTCTTGGGAAATGATGTTCTTCTTATACAGGCTCCAGCCAGGCCTGGCACACAGAGCCTTAGCCGGGGTGAGCAACGGTGAAGAGGAGGAGGAGGAGGGATCCAGGGGGTTGGAGAGATGGCCCACGTGGCCCCAGGCACATGTCCTTGGCCAGGGCAAGGAGAGCCGTTGTGGCTCATGCCTGCTGACCGGGCTGCATTGGTCAGGACTGGCTGAGCACCTGGTGTGATCACCCCTCTCCTGGGCTGCCAGCAGGGGACCTGGGAGCTGGCACTCCCTGGAGCTGAAATTCTGGAAGGTGGGACATGCCTCATGGGAGGGGATGAGACAAGGAATAAACAGGCCAGAAATCGGTGGGCAGAAGATGGACAGAGTAAGGCCTGGACCAAAAGAAGCTGCCCTGGGGAGAAGGCAAGAGGAGGGCGCTGGCCGAGCTGGTCAGTGATGGGCAGTTCATGATCCTGCTCGTAAACCCCTGATCTTTTCAGAAAAGGATCAGGGTTTGATGTTGGAGAGTTTCGAAATATTTTTCTGAGGGTTCCTTAGTCCTTTGCCACCCGAGGAGAGGACAGGCCTCGAGCTCTCCTTTTCCAGTGTGTGATATGCTGCCTTCCTCAGGGGCTATGGCAGGGCTGGGGCTCCAGGTGGCTGATGGCCTGATGCCCGTGGTTCTTCTGCCAGGAGTTGCCCCCAATCTGCACACTTGCCTGGGCTGATGGGGGTGGCTGTCTGAGGTCAAGGGCTCTCCGCAAGATGGATGGGAGCTGTCTTCCTGTCTGGCCGATGCACGGGCCTAGAGCACAGGAGGAGCTGTGTCCCTGGCTCTGTGGCTCTGTGGCTGTGTGATGGGATCATTCATTAACATAAGACATGTTCTGTGACCCCTGTGCCTGGCACTGCGGCAGACGATGGGGACGGTAAGAGTAGCAGCATTTACTGAGCCCTTGCTAAGCACCAGGCGTCTGACACTTTCTAGTCATTTAAACACATGGATCCAAGGAAGACGTGAGCTGCTCTTGGAAATCAGGCAACGATGATGGAGCTCCGTGCTGGGCTCAGGGAGCCGTGGCTCTGGAGGGTGACATCAGGAAAGTGACAGCCCCAGCAAATGGAGGGACCAGGCAGAGAAGGAGGCAGAGGATGGACACAGGCCTGTGGACAAGGGGGAGTGGCCCATCTGGGGGCCACAGGGCTCAGAATCTGTCCAGACCTCAGTCCCTTCACAGTGGAGGGAGAAGAACACGTGGCCACAGGGTTGTTGTGAAGACTAGGTGCCACGTTGGAGGCCCACTGCCCAGGGTGTGCTTTGGGTCCAAGGGGCCCTCAACAAGTGAAGTCCGTCATTACAGTTGTGGCGTGGATCCACCTCACCCCCTCCCAGATCTCCAGGGTCACCTCGTCCTCCTTACCCTGTGGCACGCGCCAAGGTGGCAGAGTCACACTCTTTTTAGAAGCAGCATTCCTCAGAGCTTCAGGAGCACCCTGATGGGACTGGGGTGCACCTACACCCCAGAAGCGGAGGGTAAGGCTGACCGCCATAGGTGGCTGAAAGAGCCCTGAGCAGAAGGTCGGCGAGACTGAGCAGATTGACCTTGGGCCTATCATTCCCTGGGCCTCCTTCCCCCTCTGTTCAGTGAGAATACACAGCTGTCATTCAGAGCCGCCAGGGGTTAACTGGGGTGGAGTGCGGGGACTGAGGCCCAGGGTCCCTCTGTCTTGGACAGCAGGGGTGCTCCCCGCCCTCACCTTCACCGTATCCACTCCACATGTTGGTCGGGAAGGACAGTGGACCAGGAGTCAGGCCCTGGGTGAGAGGACAGAGGGAGCTTGAGACAGCATCCACCCTGAGAGCGCCAGCTAAGGAGAGGACCTGAGGCACAAACGGGGTGTCATGGCTGAGGAGACATGGATGCTATGAAAACCAAACGTCTGTGGCTCATTGTGGGGGAAGCACCACTGATTTCCAGGAGGAAATACAAGCCAGGCTTGGGGCACCATGAACTTCAGTTAGAGTCCTACAGGGCCAGAGGCCCAGGGGAGTTTGCAGGCCTGTGGAAATGTTCTGGGACATGGCAACTCTCTGCCATGTCACAGACTGTGATTGATTGTTCTGCCTGTGCAACTGGCCTCTGGCTGTTCCGAGCAGGGCTGCTTCAGTTGTGTGCAACAGATATGCACTGGGGTGTCTACTCTGGGCCAGGGACACAGAGTTCAATATAACCTGACCCTTCTTCAGAGGGCTCACTTCCCAGGAGGCAAGATTGGGGTAAGATACCAGTGATGTAGGGCTGAGAGGTCAACCAGGATGTTGAGGGTCATGGAGAAAGAGCAACCAACTCAAGATGGAGGTACCAGAAAGATCCCAGGAGGCATGAGCTAATCTCAAAATCCAGTAATGTTGTAGGGACAGACAAGGCAAGGCACTGAAGACAGCAGGAAACAGTTTTATTTGGCTGCATCCAGGTTCAGAGGGCACAGCTTTTGCTGTCATCAATCCATCCCCTGAACCCCGAGTTCAGGGAGTTTCAGAGTTTTATACCCAGCTGTAAGGGGAGGGGCTCAGAAGTCCACAGTCTGCAGAAGTTCACATAAAAGCAGCTTTTTCTCTCACTGTTCTTGGCAAGTTAACCCTTCAAGGACCACACCTGAGAAGGGGGGAGCTTCTTCTCCCCTTTCTTTCCTCCCCCGCCAGCTGTTACCATGGAGCCTGGTTGGTAACTTATCTTAAAAATGTAGACATCTCTGTGAAGCCCAGCTCAAGGCCAGAGGCCTTGTTTGCACATTTCTACAAAGCACTATAGTGGATATGTTTGTGAAAAACTAAGTAAGGGGGTGTCCAGCACCTGGAGTGCTGGTATCTTCTCTGCCAGTGGCCAAGTAAAACAGGGCGACACGAAAATAGAAAGTTTATCTACATTGGACTCTTTCGCAGAGACTTTTTTTGCTGACAGTCCCAAAATCAGCCATGGTGAAGAGGGCTTTTCTGTGGAGAAAGGGGGTGCCACTTCAGTAACAGCCACCTTCCATTAAGCAACAGGGTCTTTATGTACATTATCTTGTTTGATCCCCATAACAATCATGCAAAATTATCCCTGTTATTTCAAAAGGGAAATAGTCCAGAGATATCCATTTGCCAAAAGTCATGCAAGTAAAAAGAAAAGGAAGTGGGATTTTAAGTCCTGTGTGCCCCTTAATTAGGAAAAGAAGAAGAAGAAAGGAGAAGGAGGAGGAGGGGGAGGAGGAGGAGGAGGAGGAGGAGGAGGAGGAGGAGGAGGAGGAGGAGGAGGAGATATCTTTAACAAGAACAGATCCAAAGACCACCTTGATGCTGGGATTGGCATATGAGAACATTTTAAGAAGAACAAAACTATTTTCAAGGACTTAAAGGAAAAGATGGTGTTATCAAAAAACAAAAGAGGAATCTCAACAGAGAAATGGAACAAAAGAACCATATAAACATTTTAGAACTGAAAAATACAAGAAATGAAATGGAAAATTCACTGGATGGGTTTAACACTGGATTGAAGAATCCAGTGACAGATTCACAGAAATTATTACATCCGAAGGAGAGAGAGAAAGGATTAAAAAAGAAGAGGAATAGTATTTCAGTGACCTCTGAGCCCAAACCAAGCAGTGTAAGATATGGTTTCTTAGTCCATTTCGTGCTGCTATAACAGAATTCATGAGGCTAGATAATTGATAATGAACAAAAATTTATTTTTCATAAGGTTCTGTAGGCTGGAAAGATCAAGATTGAGGGGCTGCATCTGCTCAGGGCCTTAAAGCTGTACCATCTCATGGTGGAAGGTGGAAGGAGAGCAGAGAGGGGGTCGGGAAAGAAGAAGGCTTTTATAGCTAGCCCACTCTTGTGACAATGACATTAATGCATTTATGAGGGCAGAGCCCTCACGACCCCATCACTTCTTAACGATCTGCCTCTCAGTACTGGGAATTAAGTTTCTAACTCTTAGGGTTTGGATAGGAGGTGTCTCCCGAGAGCTCCTGTGTTAATGTTTAGAGGTGAAATCATTAGATTATGAGAGCTGTAGTCTAGTCAGTGGGTTGATCCATTTGATTAATAGTTGCAAGGACTACTGTGTTGGGTGGTAACTACAGGGACCTAGGGTGTGGCTGGAGGAAGTAGGTCATGGGGGGGCATGACCTTGGGGTGTATATTTTGTTACTGATGCCTCAATGTACTCATAGTCTCTCTCTCTCTCTCTCTCTCTCTCTCTCTCTCTCTCTCTCTCTCTCTCTCTCTCCCTCCCTCCCTCCCTCCCTCTCCCTCTCTCCCCACTTTCCGGCTGCCATGAGCTGAGTAGCTTTCTTCTGCCATGATATTCTGCCTCATCTTGGGTCCAGAACAATGGAGTTGGATGACCATGGGCTGAACCTCTGGAAACATGGCATTAAGTGAAAGGTTTCCTCCTCTAAGTTGCGATTCTTGGGTATTTTGCTCACAGCTACAAACAGCTAATTAACTCACTGACAAATGAACTTTGGGGGACACCATCAATCATGACACCTGGACTCAGACCCCTGGAAAGAATAGAGAAGGAAAATAGATTAGAAAAATATTTGAGGAAACAGTGACCAAAACATTCCTCCATCTGATGAAAAATACTAGTCGGTGGATCCAAGAAGCTCAGCAAATCCTCAAAAATCTAGAAACATCACCATCAAACTTCTGGGAGCTAAAGACAAAGACAAAGCTTGATCTGTAGTCAGAAAAAAATAACACACACCACCTACAGGCAACCAGTGAAAATGAAGGCTGTCTGGCTGTTATGGTTTAGATACACCGCATCCTCCAAAAGCTCAGGTGTGAGACAATGCAAGACAGTTTAGCCGTGAAATGCGTGGGTTATGAGAGTTCTGACCTAATCAGGGCATTAATCCTGGGTTACTTGGAAGAGGTGGTCCCTGGGGGCATTCTGTGGGGCATGTATTTTGTTCTGGGTGAGCAGGGCTCTCTCTCTGTTCCTGGAGGCCACATCTGAGCTGCTTCCCTCCACCGCACCCTTCCGCCATGATGCTCTGCCTCACCTTGGGTCCAGAGCCATGGAGCTGGCCGTCTGTGGACTGGGACCTCTGAAACATGAGCCCAAACAAGCTTTTCCTCCTCTAAAATTGTTTTTGTCCAGTCTTTTGGTCATAGTGGCAGAAAAAACCGACTAAAACACTTATCATCCAAAACAATGGATACAGATGGAAAGAAAAGTGGGATAAGATTTGGAGCACCATAGACCACTGTATGAGTAAAGTCAAGGGACTCAGATACACTGGTGTTCCCTGCAGTGTTGCTTGTGGCAAAAAAAAAAAAAAAGGTAGAAACAACCCAACAGTCCATCAGCAGGTGAATGGATAAACAAAATGTGGTATAGCCGGGTGTGGTGGTGCACACCTGTAATTCCAGCTACTTGGGAGACTGAGGCAGGAAAACTGCAAGTTCAAGGTCAGAATCTGAAACTTAGCTTGATCCTGTCCCAAAACAAAATTGAAAGAGCTGTGTATGTAACTCAGTGGCAGAGATTCTCTGCATTCAATCCTGGTACTGAAATACACACACACACACACACACACACACACACACTATAATTTTTTTACAATAGAATATTCTTTAGCCATAAAAAGAAGTAAATTCTGACACATGCTACATGAATGAACCCTGAAAATACATGCTAAGTGAAATAAGCCATACCCCCAAAAGACTAATATCATATGATGCCCATTATATGAGGTATCTAGAAAGGGCAAAAATCATAGAGACAGAAAGTGAATTTGAGATTACCAGGGGCTTTGGGTAGGGAGTTAAGAGCTGTTGCTTGTTTTTTTTTTTTTTCCTTGCGGTAATAAGAAAGCTTTTCATGGTTGTGCAACATTCTCAATGTAGTTAATGCCACTGAATTGTACATTGAAAAATTGTTAAAATGGCTAATTCTGTGAAATATATACTTTATTACAATTTTTAAAAATAGTATAATGTTATACCCTAAATCATTGAGTTGTATACTTTAGATGGGTGAATTGTGTGTTACATGATTTAAATATCAAAAAAATATTAAAATATAAGAAGGCAATGAAGAGATTTTTAGATGTTATGGTTTAGATGTGAGGTGTCCCCCAAAAGCTCATGTGAAAGACAATGCAAGAAAGCTTAGAGGTGAAGTGATTGGGTTATGAGAGCTTAACCTAGTCAGTGCATTAATCCTCTGATAGGGGTTAACTTGGTGGTAACTGTAGACAGGTAGGTAAGGTGTGGCCAGAGGAGGTGGGCCTCTGGGGAAGTGCCTTTGGCACATATATTTTTCCTTGTTGAGCAGAGCACTCCCCCTCCCCTCCCCTCCCTCTTCCCTCCCCCTCCCCATCTGTCTCCCCCTCCCTCTCCCTCTCCCTCCCCCTCCCTCCCCCTCTCCCTTCCCCTCTCCCTCCCCCTCCCTCTCCCTCTCCCTTCCCCTCTCCCTCCCCCTCCCTCCCCCTCTCCCTTCCCCTTTCCCTCTCCCTCTCCCTCCCCCTCCCTTCCCCTCTCCCTCCCCCTCCTCCCTCCCCCTCTCCCTCTCCCTCTCCCTCCCCTCCCCTCCCCTCCCTTTTCTCTCCCCCTCCCCCTCTGCCTCTCCCTCTCTCTTCCCCTTTCCCTCCCCCTCCCCTTCCCCCTCCCTCCCCCTCTCCCTCTCCCTCTCCCTCCCCTCCCCTCCCTTTTCTCTCCCCCTCCCCCTCTGCCTCTCCCTCTCTCTTCCCCTTTCCCTCCCCCTCCCCTTCCCCCTCCCTCCCCCTCTCCCTCTCCCTCTCCCTCCCCTCCCCTCCCTTTTCTCTCCCCCTCCCCCTCTGCCTCTCCCTCTCTCTTCCCCTTTCCCTCCCCCTCCCCTTCCCCCTCCCTCTCCCTCTCCCTCCCCCTCTCCCTCCCCCTCCCTCTCCCTCTCCTTTCCCTTCTCCTGCCTGGTACCATGCTCCCAGCTGCTTTCCTTCACCACACACTTCCACTATGATGTTCTGCCTCACCTTGGGCCCAGAGCAATGAAGTCAGCCATCTATGGACTGAGACCCTCTGAAACTGTAAGCCCCCAAATAAGCTTTTCGTCCTTTAATTGTTCTTGTTAAGTGTTTTGGTCACAGCAGCAAATAAGCTGACTAAGACATCAGATATGAATGCTGGGAAAATTTGTCTACTCTGGGTCTGCACTTCAAGAAATGTTTAAGGAAATTCTTCAGGTTAAATGTAAATGACAGTAGAGGGAAATTCAGATCTGAAAGTAAGAATGCTAAACCCAGAAATGTTAGAGCTACTGATAAATATAAAAGATTAAATTTAATCTCTTGATTTCTTTGAAAATCAAATGACAATTTGAAACAAAAAATAATATGATTATAACATCAGGTTTATGGTATATATAGGAGAAAAATACAACAATAACATCACAAAGGATAAAAAGGTAAACATAATTATACTCTTGCAATGTTCTCAAACTTGGCAATGTGAAAAATGATACATGATGTGGAGCAAAATTGACTTTAAGCAGACTATGATAAGTTAAAGACGAATATTAGAGTTCCTAGAACAATCAGCAAAAAATAACAGAAAGCAGTATAGCTTCAAGTGCAATAGAGAAAATAAAGTAGAATGCTAAAAATTAAGTTAGTGCAAAAGGAAGCAGGACAAAAGAAAAAAAAAAGGTAGAAAACCCAAGACAGAGAAGAAAATTGCAAGACCATGGGCTTACACAGAACCAGAATAATAATTACACTAAATGTAAATGGACTAACTCTTCCAGTTAAAAAGCAGAGATTACCAGACTGGATAAAACAGCAAGACCAACCACACTTCTATATGCTGTCTATTAAAATCCTGTGCACTTAACTGTAAATATGCAAATAGGTTAAAAATAAAAGGATGGGAAAAGATATACCACGTGAATATTGTTGCAAAGTAAGGCTGAGATGTAATTGTGTTAATATTAAAGGAAGCAAATGTTAGAACAAAGCCTAGTATTACAGAAAAGGAAGGACATTTCATAGTAATGAAGAGGTTCTTCTATTCAACAGTAAGACCTAGTGTGACATGTGTGTGATGTGTGATACTAGCAGACTTCAAAGTGCAGGAAGCAAAGAGTGTCAGAACTGAATGAGAAGAGGACACATTCATGGTAGATTTTAATGCTTGTTTCTCAGTAGCTGACTTCACAACTAGACTCTCATCTGTGGCTCCAGGGGCCTGGAGAATGCCCAGCAGCTGCCCCTGGGGATGGACACAAAGTGAATTAACTATCATCATGGCCGGCTGGATTAGGCCATGTGGTTCTTATCATCATCTGTGTTATTTCCTTTGCCTCAGAGTTGATAGCGTCCCATTTTGTCCCATTTTCCACTGGAGGAGACTGAGCCTAAGGAACAAGCAAGCTGAGTGGTCAGACCAGAAACCCTGTGGTGGCCTGCCCGGCTCCCTTTTCATAGAAACTTCTGCCTCTATTGTTTATATTCATCAGTGATTTTGCCCAGTAACTACTCTATGTGCTGGGCCCTAAGCAGCCCCACTGGGGGAACTGGTGAAAGTTTCCTGATAGAAATGATGTTCCTGTTCTTTTTCCCATCCTCCCCACCCTGTTCCTCACCGCTCCCCAAAGGACGTGTATTTTTTACTTAATTTTTTTCTATTCAAAATCTGGACTTTTTTTTTTATTAAGAAGCATCTATACAGATAATGAAAAAAAGAACTACTGTTCCCAGCTCAAGACCAAGGAGATTACAGCAAAGTGCAGAAAATAAAGTCTCCAGAGAAAGTCCTTCACAGCCCACACACCCACACTCACGCCTCCCATGACGTGCTCCGTGTGCTAATGCACACAAGTGCTCACATACTTGCTCCCACATGGCTCCCACACCCAGCACACACCCAGGGCTGTGCCTGCACACACACACACACACACACACACACACACACACACACTCACATCCTCATTCAAACACACGTGGAAATACAGTACAGTAGGGATTTCCTCCTGTATCAAGAGAACTGTGTGTTGGCTTAGCTTCTACTCAATGAGTTTTTGATGATGCTGTCACTAGCAGAAAGTCATGAATTATTTATCAGATCACTCAATAATTAATAAAAGCCATCGAAAAAGCTCTGTGGGGTCAAAACTCTGCACATACTCCCTCCCTGTCGTCAGAGCGTGGGTCTGTGTGCATGTGAGAAGAAGGGACGGCTTCCGGGAGCTTCCGACTTTACATTAGCTTTAAAATGTGCAGTTTATTAAAAACAAAACAAAACAGAAAGCAAAACCACCAACAAAAGGGATGCACACACACTGCTGCAGCCTGATTCCGTTTTCCAGCTGGTGACTTTGCAACCCTCAGAGTCATGAACCCCTCTGGGCAAGCTGGCTCCGGGAGTCGCTCCTGATAGTTTTGGGGACCCTTGACTCCCTGAGGTTTTCTCCAAGACTATTTAAACATGCCACAAAGGGACAACCCACCGGAGAAGAAAAGACGAACAGCTAATGTGCTCGTGAAGAAATGACTCACTCCCACATCGGTGAAAGAAGTTTGGGGAACTGGGAGCACCCCCCCAGGGGCCGCTGGGAGCACCTCCCGAGGGCCAGTGGGAGCACCTCCCGAGGGCCACCTTCTCTGCCAGATGAGCAGGCATTTTAAACCTGGTAAGAGGACAGCGCCATGGTGGTGCCGCCTGGGGCCAGAGCCCTCAGTCCTAGGGGAGCGTGGACGCGAAGAGTGTGGTCAGGACGCGTCATGGCAGGGAGCGTCCAGCACCTGCCTCCGGTGTCTGCAAGGTTCAGGTCCTGGATCCACCTCCACCTCCAAGACTCAAATCTGAGAAAACCCTTCCCTGTGGGGAAGAGCCTCGCCGGCCAACAGCTCACCCTGGTGCTGGGCACACGCAGCGGCATGGCCACCAGCCCAGCCGCCCGGGCCCTCCACTGGCCCGCAGCCCTCGCCTCCTTTGTCCCCCTGTGGACAGTTTCACACTCACCTCTGTCCCCGCCCTCTGCTGGGAACCTGGCCCAGGACAGAAGCTGGAGGATGGAGGTGCCCTCGCCACGGCACCCCCGAGGCCTCTGCAGGGCCTGGTACCCGAGTCCTCCCCTCCCTCCTCCCGGTGGCCACAGCCTCCACTTTAGTCCTCCCTCTCTGGCTGCTCCCAGTGGCTCCCTCTAGCACTGAGGCAGGAAGGCAGGCACATGAACAGCGGGTGCTTCCTCCAGCAGAGCGGGTTCTCAGTCCTGGAGCTGGAGTCCAGCTGACAAGAGCCCGGGCACCGCAGCTGGCCCTCGTGTTTTCTACAGACTGAAGAAAGCCGAGGGATCCATGTTCCCAGAGCCTTGTGACGTGGCACATTCCGAGGGGCTGATGGAGTTGACTCCACTGTTAGGATCTTGCTGGCTATGGTGGGAGGAGGACTGGACAGCAGCAGGCACACAAGGGAGCCACGGGCCCAGGATGGAGGCTGTGGCTGGTCCAGGTGGGGAAGGTGTGGTGACAGTAGAGCTGGACACTGGGACACACTGCACCTTGAAGGTGGAGTCAATGGCTCCTGCTAATGGAGGAGATGGGGGACCGAGGGGGGCCAGGGACCCCGAGATGAGAAAGATTTCCAGGTGTTTTGTTTAACCACAGGTGAATGTGGGGTTGTCAAGGCCCGGCTGGAGTTGGGGAGGGGCTGGCAGCAGAAGAGCGCCTGCGGCCGCGGGACGTTCAGGACGCTGGACACCATGGTGGGCGCAGGACCAGGAGTCGCACATCTCCCCTTTATCCTCTCTAAAACGGGGGTGAGAAGGACCCCCCAAGTGTGTTGTAAGGAGTGGGGGAGAAGGAAGCCCCCTGAAGGAGCTGGTGCAATAGTAGGTGCTCAATAAACAGCAGCTACATTCAGGTGGTTCTGGTTTCCTTCCCACATGACCAGAGCCCAGAGGTGGGTGACCCCTACACCACTGCACAGACAGGAGCTGGGACTGTGAAGGGGCCAGGGGTCTCGCGCCAGGGCAGACCCCGAGTCCCCTGGACAGAGCACTCAGGCCCTTTCCCTGCTGCAGGGCCGTGTGTTAGGGGTGTGTGTGTGTGTGTGTGTGTGAATGTGTGTGTGTGTGTGTGTGGATGTGTGTGTGTGTGTGTGTGTGTATCTGTGTATATGTGTGTATGTGTGTGTGAGTGTGTGTGTGGGTGTGTCTGTGTATATGTGTGTGTGTGTGTGTGTGTGGGTGTGTCTGTGTATATGTGTGTGTGTGTGAGTGTGTGTGTGAGTGTGTGTGTGGGTGTGTCTGTGTATATGTGTGTGTGTGAGTGTGTGTGTGAGTGTGTGTGTGGGTGTGTCTGTGTATATGTGTGTGAGTGTGTGTGTGGATGTGTGTGTGTGAGTGTGTGTGTGTGTGAGTGTGTGTGTGGGTGTGTCTGTGTATATGTGTGTGTGTGTGAGTGTGTGTGTGAGTGTGTGTGTGGGTGTGTCTGTGTATATGTGTGTGAGTGTGTGTGTGAGTGTGTGTGTGGGTGTGTCTGTGTATATGTGTGTGTGAGTGTGTGTGTGGATGTGTGTGTGTGAGTGTGTGTGAGTGTGTGTGAGTGTGTGTGTGTGTGAGTGTGTGTGGGTGTGTCTGTGTATATGTGTATGTGTGTGTGAGTGTGTGTGTGAATGTGTGTGAGTGTGTGTGTGAGTGTGTGTG
This sequence comes from Urocitellus parryii, assembly GCF_045843805.1. NCBI lineage: Eukaryota > Metazoa > Chordata > Mammalia > Rodentia > Sciuridae > Urocitellus > Urocitellus parryii. The sequence continues at coordinate 11,974,400 of NC_135536.1, read as the reverse complement.
TGAATGTGTGTGAGTGTGTGTGTGAGTGTGTGTGTGAGTGTGTGTGTGAGTGTGTGTGTGGGTGTGTGTGTGGGTGTGTGTGCGTGTGTGGGTGTGCACAGTGCGTCCTGACTGCTGGACCCAGGGCCAGGGCTCCTGGCATTTCCCTGCCCACCTCCCTGGGCCTCCTCCCGGCCTCCTGAGTCACTAGTGTGGCCTTGGGCTTTGAAGACCACTTCCTTCTAAGAAGGACCGCTGGCAGCCCATTTGCTTTGAAATGGGCGGCGGAGGCTTTGACTGAGGACGGCATGGCCGGGTGCCTGTGTGTGAAGAAAGGCAGTCCCAGGCTCCGAGGTCACTGACCCCCACCTCTGCTGGGTCCTGACCCCCACCACGGCCCAGCTATGGACCCGGCCCTGCTCCTCACCTCTCAGCCAACCCTGGGCTGGGCTCACTCTGGGTCTAGACTGGACGATGCCGTTGGGGATTTTAGTGACGTCCTCACTCTGAACTGCATTCCCATTGGGCCGCGATCTGAGACTTGTCCCCTGCTCCCAGTTGCTAATGGTATCACCTTGGCCGAGTCGATCACCCACCTGGGAAAGGGGGATATCCAGTGACACCTCCTCCGGGGTCTTCCCAGGGCCCAAGGGAGAGAAGGCCCAGAGACCGCTGTGGCTCTTGTCACTGCCACCTGCTCAGCTTCCCAGGGGACAGGTCTGGATGCCCACGTGGCAGGCGGGCCGGGGTCAAGCGCGGCCAGGGCTTCCTGCAGGGAGGATTTGTCATGCCATTGTCTGAGCCCTGCTGTCACCACTTGCAGACAGCTTCCACAGTGGGGGACACTGCGGCCATTGTCAGGCCCTCACCCCCAGCGCAGTGACTGGTACTAACAGAGATCCTGGAGGCCCTGCAGCCCCGGCCCACCTGGCCAGCGGGTTTACTGCCCATCAGACGGGGTGAGTCTCCTGTGGCTTCCCTGGCCACAGTCTTTGTGTGTGTGTGTGTGTGTGTTGGGGGGGTCACTTAACCAAGATGGAGTTTAGGAAGCAGGAATAATGATCGAACCACATCCTCAAACCTTCTGCTGTGGGAGACAGGGACCGCCAGCGCTGGCCTCCAGGGCCTCTGGTGATCGGCAGGATCCACACCACGTGGTACGGGGGCTGCTCAGGGGTGGAGTCACAGCTGGCTTCCTGGAGGAAGGGGATCAGCGGCCCCTCATGCAGGGGTCACAAATTCGACCTTCGCGGGGTCTTGGCTCAGCAGGCGACACCTGTGTTCGTTCTTGAAAGTCTCCCACGTTCTCGCTGTTCTCCACCTGTTCCTGGCCCGGCTCCCCCAGGCCTCTGTAAGGAAGGACTGCTGCTTTCTCTGAGCACCATGTCCCTGTCCCGTCACCCCCTGCCGCCCTGGCCTGGGAGTGGAGACCTGGGCTCTGAGTTCCACTCTGCCATGGGCCATATGTACCTTGGCCCGGTGGTCCCTGTGCAGGCTCCGGTGATGGCTCAATCCTGGAGTGCACACACCAGGCCCCCTGCCGACCCCAGGGATGTCCTGTGCATTCCTCGCACCCAGACCACAGGTCACCTCCTCTGGGGAGCCTCTGGGGATCACCTCTCGTCCACCCACCTTGCCGCGCCCAGCTGGGCCCCCTCCCTTTTCTGCTTTGGGGGGCCACCCCACCCCATACTCAGCCCCGTGGGCACCTCTTCCTCGGCTCTGTGTGCCTGGCATCTAGCACGAGGCCTGGCACCCAGCAGGGGCTTGGGAACATTGCCGAGAGACTCAAGAACCCAAGTCCAGACGACTCAGTGAAATGGCGACTCCTCCACCCCCAGTCGGAGCTCCTTCGGGATCCCATCTCGGCGCCTCGGCTTCCTTGTGTAAGGGGTTTGCCTGGATGGTCTGAGGTCAGTCCAATCTGACTTAGGTTTGTCCACCTGGCATGTCCCCAGCCCCAGGCTGCCCCCACCCACTTCAGAGAGCAGTCACCAGCTGTGGCCTTCGGGGTCTCTCCAGCTTGCAGGGTGACACTCCATGCGCCAGGCTCTGGGAACACCACGGCCTCGTCCCCTCCTGGTGTCTCTGTTCCGGGGGGCTCTGAGGCCTCAGGGACTTGGAGGAACCTGGGGGAGGGAGCAGAAGAACTCTGAAGGCAAAGAAGGATAGAGCCTCCTAGCTGTGGCCAGGAAATGTCATCTCAGCGCTTCCCAGAGTCACACTGGGGACCCACAGGTGGCAACCCCTGCTGGCCCATGACCCTCCTCTAAAGGAACACCTCCCACCAGGTCCGCTACCCAGTCCATCCAAACTGGACCTGCTGCTGTGAGCGGGCAGGACCCCAGCCTTGCCACAGCGAGTCTTCCCACAGCCTCCCCAGGCCTGGGGGGGGGGGCAGGCTCAGGGCAGTGAAATGACATGCTGACGTGCTCTTCCAGTCCTGACCTGGCGGTTTTGTCCCCCTTTTCTGTCCCAGGCACTGGTGTTGAACTGCTGATCCCTTTTCCTGGTGGTGTCGAGACACCAACTGCTTAACAAAAGGTAAGGATTTCTTTTGAGAGATCACTCTTCTGCTCCAGAACCTTCCATGGCTCCCCACTGCCCTGATGTTGAAGCGTGAGACCCTCAGCCTGGTCTTGGAAGTAGCTAGGAAAATTGCACCCAGCCTAGGCTCCTGCCCCACCAGCCTATCCAGACTGGTGCAGATGCCCTTCCCCCATGACAACCTCAGAACCACTCCTGACCGAACGTCCCCTTCTGGACATATGCCACTGAGACTTGCTAAGTGCACGTCCTGGTCTCTGCCCAGTCCCTCTGAGGCAGACGGGCACAGTGGAGAGGAGCCAGCCCAGCGGGAACAGTGAGTCAGAGCAGAGCTGTCCTGGCCCAGAAGAGCCTAAGACTCGGCCCCCTGGAGCACCCCTGCCTGCCTGGACTTCCATCTCGTCCTCTGGACTTCGGCTCATGACCTGGCTCTTCCGGGCACCTCCCTCTGACCTGGGCACCTTGAAATATTTACCAGCTGCTGTGATTCCTCCCAGGATGCCACTTCATCGTCACAACAGCCCCTGGGCGGAGGACACCCCCAGTCCCATTTTACAGATGAGGAGTCTGAGGCTTCCCTGGGCCACTGGGCTTGAGGGAGTCCTAGCTAGAAAGAGAGAAGGAGTCATGGTTCTCTCCTTCCTCCCTCTCGTTGCCAAACACCTAAAGGTGTGAACAGAACAGACCTTCCCTCGCTTCCCGGAAACTCGAGTCCCCGAGCCAGAGCCCAGCCCCCCGGAGAGCACAGGGGTCTGTCCTGAGCTGGAGACCAGGGACCACGTGCCTCCTGGGCCCGGCTCTGCTTCCTCCAGTGACAGATGGAGATCCACGCTTTCTTCCTGGGCTCTGGGCTCTCAATCTGTCATGGCTTCTGGCACCCAGGGCCGTCCTCGGCTTGGGCTGAAATCCAACAGAGTCATCCTTCCTCCCGCTGAATCTTTAAAACAGAGCCCAAGGGCCGTCAGTCACTTCCGCGAGCTGCAGGAGATGATGGTGGCCTGATGGGGCTGTAATTTCCCGAGCTCCTGTCTTCCCTTCCCTCCTGCAAATGGATGGGACAAGGCTGTGGCCTCCAGGGACCCCACTGGTCATCCTGGTGATGCCTCCCCTGTGGACCCCAGTCAGTTCTCTCCGGGCCTCTCAAGTCGGAGCACAGCTAGGAGAGAGAGTGTGGGGCTGCGGGGGAAGCCAGCTGCTGCGACAGCTGCCCTCTGGGCACTGCTGTGGCTGGGGGTGAAGGAGTCCGGGCTCCTGAGGGTCAATGCCCGGAGCAGGGGGTGCACCATGGTCCAGAACTTGCTCCTGTTTGGCTGGAGGCGGGGAGAGCCCTTCAGAGCATGTCAGCAGTGGGTTTACTCTGAGTCACCCTGGGCTAGACCCTTCCCACATAGCGTCTCCTTCCGCCTCCACCACAGTGGTGTAGAAGACAGAGTCCAGACAGGGAGACCGGCACTCACCAGGGCCAAGTGATTAAGCAGAGCCGGGATTTAGACCCTGAGCTGAGCTTCAGGCCATGATCCTTCCACCGTATTGTAAGGCCGTCCGGAAGCTTAAGGTCTGCTTAACTCCTATGCATCAAAGTGACAGGGGACTGACGTGCAGACTGGAGAGTGGGATTATGGGTTTATAGAGATTGATCAAATTTCTACAGGGCCTGAAATAATTTCTCCTAGCCATCATGGCTAAGTCTGTCATCCGCTGGTTTTCAGTAGGCACAAGAGTAGCAAAATCATGCGTTCTGGGGGGATATGTCATGGAGAAAACAGAACAGCCTGGCGAATCCTCCAACCCCATGTGCGAAGTCCTCTAGTGGGTAGGAGGGTAGCTGGATGGGGGCTGGCGCCCGTGGCTGGAGGACCACTGGCTGGGTCTGTCGCATGCACAAGTTCTGTGGACCAGGAGGGTTTTCAGGGCACGGAGAGGAAGTCTGTGTCCCACAGCGTCTGGGGCCTCAGCTGGGAAGATCCAAGGGATGGAGGGGACTCTGATGGCCACGGGCTGGAGTCCAGAGTCTTCACCCACAGGCAGACGCCTGGGCTGAAGGGCCTGTTTGGACCTGTGTGGGGTCTCAGGGCCCCACCCATGACCCCGGGCCAGTGCTGTGGCTTTAGACTCGGGCTAGTGAGACTCCTGACCACGGGTGGCTTGGGGCTCAGAGAGACAGGGACAGCCAGGCAGCATTCTGTGACACACGGCATCGTGGCTGCCCTTCTGACTTGGTTGGAGCAGTCACAAGAGCCCTAGCATCAAGAGGCGAGGACACAGGTCTGCTCTTGAGGGGGGGCGTGTCTGGGACTTGCCAGGTTTCAGCACCACCCCGGCCCCCTGCACGTTCTGGGCACGTTCTGGGCACATTCTGGGCACGTTCTGGGCACGTTCTGGGCACGTTCTTGGGCAAAAACAGCTGAATTCATTCCTGCGTGGCTTTCTTCTTCGGGAGCCAGTCTCGGCTTCCCCTTTGACAGTTCATAAGAAGCAGCAAGTGCTGAGCGCTTACCTCAGGCTGATGAGGGCGCCTGGTGCTCCGTGGGGGAGCGCGGCTTCCCGTCCAGGCTCCTGACCCACGTCCCACAGACTGGGCGGCCTGGGAATGGCACCCAGTTATTTCTCATGGTCCTGGAGGCCGAGAAGCCCAAGATCAGGGTGGCAGGAGATCAGTCCCGAGAGGGCTGCTTCTTGGTCCTTAGATGGTGCCTTCACTGGGCGCTCACAGGGTGGAAGGGGCACAGGGCACTGATCCCACTCAAGAGACATCATCGTGACATCGTCACCTCCTAAGGCTCTGACCCTGGGGACGAGGATGTGAATGTGGAGGGACAGAAGCATTCAGACCTTCACATCTTACAAATGTGAGACCCAGGCTCGTCGCCCCAGTCCCCGCAGTGAGGAGGGGCCAGAGGGAGCCACATCCTGGGGTCTTGGGAATCTGATTAGTTCCTGAGAGGCAGTTAGAAAAAGCAAGCCTGGCTTCTCCCTGACTCTTGGCTTCCGGTCTTGCCGTGTGATCTCTTTCTCTCCCATGCACTCCTGCCATGACACCATCTGCCACCATGTGATGCAGCCAGAGGGGCCTTTCGCCAGAGAAAGCGCCAGGCTATTTGGACTTTGAGCCGTCATTGTGAGCTAAATAGACCTCTTTTCTTAATAAAGCATCTATCCTCGGGAGTTTCATTATAGTAATGGAAAGGGATGATTACTTACTAGATGGGTTCACCATAAAAGTTCATTACAAAGCTGTAATCATAAAAACTGGGAATAACACATATTCATCTTCAGCTTGGAAATGGATAAACGGTGACACATTTATGTAATGAAATATCACTCAACAATTAAAGAAAAACAACAAAAGAGCAGCACTCAGAATAATATGGGTGGGGGGTCTCAAAGGGACTAAACGGAGTAAAAGGAGAGACGAAAGAGATGCCACTTACCTGACATTCTGGAAAAGGCAAAAATGTAGAGACAGAAAACAGAGTAGGTCCAGGGACAAATGGACTGCAGAAGGGCTTGAGAGAGACAAGGGATCTTCCTCAGCCTTAAAAAGGAAAGGGAATCCTGCAGGACATTAGGAGGTTGTAAAATGAGATGCAGCCAAGGCAAGACGGCTCAGTCATGGCTCCTCAGACATGAGACTGGTTCTGGGGTCTCCAGCAGGCACCCCAATCTGCAGATGCCCAGATTCAAGTCTTCTCTGGACGACTGACAATACCTGACACGACACGACGTGAACCCTGTGTCAACATCGTGCATTGTTTAGAGAATGACAAGAAAGAAAGGTCAGACCTTCTTCCTCCAGTATTTTCAATCCACGTTTGGTTGGACCCCGGTTCGAGAACCCACAGATGTGCAGAGTCACAGGATCCCGTTTATACAAAGCATCTAAAGCACGAGAACTGAAGAAAAAGAAAGCAAATCCACGTTCTGCAGGGACTGGGGAAGGGGCGGGGGGTCCTCAGCAGTGCAGCAGCAGGTGGGCAAGCCAAGAAATTCGTGCTGGTCACCTGTGGGAATGCACCTCATGCTACTGAACTGTGCACTGAAAAACGGTCGAGACGGCAGATTTTATGTTACATGCTTTTAAAAAATATTTTTTAGATGTTAATGGACCTTTATTTATTCATTTACTTATATGCAGTGCTGAGAATCAAACCCAGGGCCTCACACATGCTAGGCAAGCACTCTACCACTGAGCCACAGCCCCAGCCCTGGGTTATAAGCTTTTTAACTATAGTTTTAAAATAAAAATAATTAAAAAGAAAGGCTTGATAAAGCCCTTTGAAGGGAGTGGAACTATTCTGTATCTCGATTGTGGTAGAGATTCCCCGACCCTATGGATTTGTCAAACTCATGAAACTGGATGCTAAGAAGGGACAATTTGGCTGCCAATCACAATTCAGCAATTAAATTCTATGTAATTTAAATTCTATGTAAATTATGACCATGCATGAAAATTATGTGTGTGTAATCGACCTAACATAGAAAAAACAAAAACAAAACGTCTTTGGAACAACAAAAATTCCACTCGATGGCTCAACATCTACTTAGAGGTAGTTACCCTGGGCCAGGCCCTGGGGGACGAGGTGAGTCTCATGGAGTTTACACTGTGGTGAGGGCAAATTGATGGAATGAAAAAAGTAGTCCAGAAATAGAGAGATACAGATACAAATATGTAGATACAGCCCTCATGTATCCATCTGTGTCTTTTGAATTTAATAGAAGATAACAGGGCATTTAAAATTATAGACAAGCTGGGTGCCGTGGCACATGCCTGTAATCCCAGCAGCTTGGGAGGCTGGGGCAGGAGGACTGCAAGTTCAAAGTCAGCCTCAGCAACTTAGTGAGGCCCTAAGAAACTTAGTGAGAAACTGTCTCAAATTTAAAAAAATAATAAAAAGGCCTGGTGATGTGTCTCAGTGGTTAAGCACCCCTGGGTTCAATACCCAGTATAAAAAAAATATTAACAGGGAAAATTTGACTATTCCATAACTACTAACTTTACACCAGACCCCCAAATAAAGTCCATGTCAAGATCACAATGTAGAAAAATCAGTGTTAAAAATGTCAAAACCATAAAGAATAAATAAAATATGAATATTTATGTAGCCTTGGCCTGAGGAAGAGCTTTCTAAGCATGAAGCCAAAGGAAAATACATAAAAGAAAAGATTAATGGGTTTGGCCACTTATAAATTGAACAGCCTGACATCAAAAACACTATAAATAAAACGAAATGTCAGACCACGATGAGTAAACACTGTTTGCAGCGTGTATTGGGGAGCGAGAATTAATAACTTTAATGCATCCAGCGGTGCTATGAATTGATAAGGAAAGGCAGCTATTGGGATAAAATGGGCAGAGGACATGCAATGTGACATTTTCATCATTTCAGTTTTGTATTTCAACAAGTCACAAAACATGTCATAAATACAATGACCGAAAAAAAAACAAAAAGCCAACCCTCAAGAAGTATATTCAACAGGACGAAAAGGAAAATCAATGAAAGGCCAAGCAAGACAAGCTGTGAGTTTTTTCCTATCAAATTGGGAACAAAGTTTTAGATGATGGTCTTCATCGCGAAGCGGAGATTTGGGACCCAGGCGCTTCCTGGCCGCCGGCAGGATGGGAACTGAGAGACTCTTCTGGGACGGTCATCTACCCACGACCTCTCTCCGCGCCCCTCAGGCCGGCCACCAGTGGTTGTGTGGAGTCAGGCGGGGGCTGGAGGTCAGCACCCTGCATTTCCCGCCCCCTGCTGACTGCTAGCTGGGCAGGGGGGAGGGAGAAGCCGGGGGAGGTGCTAGGTCTGGGCACAGGCCCATGGCGCTCCCTGAGATCAGTGTGGGCCCCACTCTCAGAGGTCCCAGCGCCTGCCACAGTGGCCTCTGAGAGGTCAAGCTCTGAGTGCAGTGTCCCCACCAGGGGTCCCAGCATGATCCTTAGGACTGGGCTTTGAAGTGTATCCCCCAGAATTGGTGCCTTTGAGATGCGACCCCAGAGTCACCCCACAGTGAGAGTTGGAAGTGAGGCCTTTGAGGGGTGATTCAGGTTAGATGAGGTCATCAGGGTGGGGCCCTGTGATGGCTGTGTAGGAAGGGGGACCTGTCTCACCACCTGATGCCCTCACCGTGTCACAATGCATCAAGAAGGTCCGCCCCAGACACCCTGCAGATTCCGGAGCCTGGGACTTCAGCCTCCGGAACTGTGTGTCCAATAAAACTCCCTTCTTTATAATTACCCAGGCTCAGGCGTTTTGTTGTAGCAACAGAAAATGGGTGAAGACAGCAGCGCCCCTGCTCCACAGGTGGTTCTACAGCTCCACTTCTCCCCTTTGGTCCCCCAAATCCCAAGGTCCTCACTGCTTCCTGCAGTTTTCATCTGGGTCACCTCAGCGTTGTTTTGCTTCCCATCTTCTCAACACCAACATCATCCAATCCCAGTATTGAATCCTCTCTAAAAATCCCTCTGATTCCCTTCTTCCCCTCCTAACTCTGACTAATGTGCTCTTTGCCCTAGAAATTCCACTTCTAGGAATTTTTTAAAAAACAGCAATGGATGTGTCATAAAATGTGTGACCTGACTTATGAATAGCCAGGGGGGTGGGTGGCCATCTAAAAGCCCATGAAGGTGAGTGTTTTGGGGTTGATTTGTGTCCCCCCAAAGACCTATTGAAATTGTAACTCCCCAAACCTCAGACTGAGTTTACCTGGAGTTAAGAGTAGACCTAATTGGACAAGATGAGGTCTGGTGTAGACCCTTCGTCCAAGCGACAGGTGTCCTTATGAGAAGAGAAGAGACACAGACTCACGGGGAGGAATTCACACAGTGGTGGACCCAGAGGTTGGAGGGACGCAGCCACAAGCCAGGCCTGGCCAGCAGCCCCAGCAGCTGGGAGCGGGGGAGCCGAGCAGGCTCGCCCTCTGAGGTCCTAAGAAGGAACCAACCCTTGATTTTGGACTTCTGGCCTCCAGATCTGTAAGAGGAAACGTTTATTCTGTTCTAAGCCATCGGCGTGTGGTGCTGGTTACAGCAGCCCCGGGAAACGCCGAGGATGGCACTGGTGGGTGAGCCGAGCAGAGGCGCGAGATGGAAAACAGAAAAATGACTTAAAGGTCAGCATCGCAGTGGGTGTGGAGCCCATGAGAAGACGTGGGCCATGTGTTAAGCTTGAGCCGCTTTGGTACATTTTATAAAAGATGGTGAGCATCAACAGGGCCCTGGGAGGTCGTCTGCAAAAATAATGACGTCAGTGATGTGGGTGGGGGTGACTGGGATTTTTGTTGTCTTTGTTTTAATGTCTGTTTCTGAACTTTCTATATGGAGGGTGTCTTGGTTTTGAACAAGGAGAGAAAAGATTTTCTTTTTTTAAGTGCTTTAGTCCTAGTGTGACCCTAGCCAGGACCCTCTAAGAGAGCCTCGCCACTGTGACCCTTGGCGTCCTGTGGAGAAACGGAGGATGCTTGTCCCCCCGGGCGGGCAGGTGGACGCACCTTCTTCCTCTCCTGGACGTGAGCTCCACTGGGCACCTAGAGAACGAAGAGGAAGAGTATCCATGATAGATGATCCAAGATGACATGTGGACAGGCCAAGGAAGTCTCTCCACTATTTTTAGCATCCGCCTCCTTGGGCTCCACAGACCCTCAGGCAGTTTCCCGGAGAGGTTATTTGGTTATTTATTCATAAACGTTTTTTACATTTATTTTTAATTTTTATGATGAAATTTTCAAACCGTGGAGAGAGGGCGGAGGCCACCGTGGGCCTGGCATCCTGCTTCACGATGAGGTCCCGTGGCCACCCACCGGCCCCACCTCCCCCTGGAGTGTTTCAAAGCAAGTGACAAACGGTTCACAGGTCACTCATCGGCACTGCCGTTGGCGTCTCAGAAATGCAGGGTTCCTGTGGATATTTTCTTACCGACTTCATCGTCTGTTATCACATCGAAAAAAATGACTCAGGATTCCTCCGTGTGGCCAGATCTTCCGGCCAGAGCCAGCTCTCTCCTGGGCTCACCTCGTGCTCAGAACCCTCCAGGGTGGAGTTTCCCCACCTCTGAGGACTTCCGTCTGCTGCTCTCGCTCCTTCCTGGGCACAGCTGTGGAGGGCAGGCAGGCGGGGGTGCAGCCCCATCAGCGGGCCATCCTAGAGTTGAAGAGTCCCTTAACAACTCTCCCCTCTGTCCACACACGCGCCCCTGTCGGTTCTGTTTCTCTAAAGAACCCTAACTCCAAAAATAGCACGAGCCAACTCTGCTGTGTGCCCCTGAACACGTTGCTTAATCTCTCTGTGCTTGTGTTTTTGCTTCTGCGAACTCTGGGGCCAACCCATCCTATGACCCACTTCAGGACTGACTGACCATTTTACCACCCAGCACCAGGATCTGTCTCTAGTGGGTGGCGAGTCCCAGCAGGCGGCTGGCCTTGTCACGGCCTGGAGCAATCCTTTCCCTTGGAAACTTTAAAAGGGCAGCAGCCACAACAGCAAACCCGGTGCTCATGGAGGGCAGCTGAGCTGGTACAAGAACTGAAGGTGGGAGCCTAAGCTCTGCCTTGAGAGAGAAGCACAACCTGCCCCTCACCCCGTCTCTTGGGTTCCCTCCCTCCCCACCTCTGAGGGCTTCCTGTCCTCTCTGGCGTCTCAGCCGAGTTCCAGGAGAGGTTTGTCCGTGTGGTCCATCAGAAGTCCATTGTTATGGCCGTGCGGGGCTCTTCGCAGCTGAGCAGGTAGGGCGTGCTGATATTTCCCTTTTACTGCAGAATGTCTTGTTTTCCTAGAATTCATAGTCACCTTGCTGTTGTTTGTTAGTGTTGACATTTCCATGCTCTTTTCTGTACTTGTCACTAATATGCGCCCTAGACGCCTTTGGAAGGTTCAGACTCATTGGCTGTTACATCCACTTTAACCTTCTGGAAGCTTCTCCTGGAGCCTTCAAGTTGCTCTGGCTGCTCTCCAGGTCTCCTTCACCAGCATGGGGTGGGGACGGCGGCGGGGGGGTCCTTCAACCCCTCTTTGCCCTGCTGGGCGCTGCTTCTAGAATCTCTTGCTCGCTCTGTGGCTTGGGTGGAGCATGGCTTCCAGAGAAGGATGCATGGGGGGTGATTTCGTTTTCTCTGCTGCGTCACAAATTGCCCCCAAATGAGGCCGCTTAGAGCAGCCCCATGCAGCATGTCCCCGAGTCTGCGTGTCAGGAGTCCAGGGTGGCTCGGACGCTCAGGTCTTCTCAGGCAGAGCCATGGAGCCACCCATGCTGTGGGCAGAGTCATCTCAGGTCCTCGTCACGTGGGGCTTTCTTCAGGACGGCACGAGTGGCCTCATGACACACTGGCCAGCTGCCCACAGAGCGAGTCAGTGAAGACAGAAGAGAGTCAGAAGCCACAGTGTCTTTTCCAACTTTGTCCTGGAAGAAGCACCCATCAGTTCTGCTGCCCTGAGGAGTCTCAGCAGGTGAACTCCAAGACCCCTGCAGCCTGGGCGCCATCTTGGGGATGGGCCACCCTGGAGGTGGACACGGGAGACCTGCCTTGCTGAGATGCTGCCTGGCAATAGACCTCACCACAGTCTGCTGCCTACCCATTTCTACAATGGAAATCATCCTCCTTTCGAATCTTGAAAGCACCACTCTGTGGTCTCCTGACTCCACAGTTCTCCCGAGAAGCTAACCTAGAGTTCCCATTCTTCTCTCTTTTGGAGGTTTATTGTTATTTTTATTTTCTGTATCTTCTGCACAGAGCTGCATGGCGGCTCCCCAGGAGGTGCGGTCTGGCCTACCCTGTTCTCGGCGGGTGCTCAGCTCCTCTTCCCTGGAAACCCGAGTCTGCCCTCTTCCCGGATTTGGATCCTGAGCCTCCCATTTTCTTTTTAGTTCGGGGTGTTTCCTTGTAACCTCTCCTTCATTCCTGGGGGAGCTCCTCAGCTGGACCTCTCTTCCCTCTTTAGGGCTGTCTCGTGTTCCCTCGCACACCTGCTCCCTGAGGGCAAGCACACCCCCTGGTCCCCGCCACCAGGACGCCTGGACACAGCCCCGCCTCCCCCCTGGGCTCCGGCCCGAGTAGACACTTAGCCACACTCCCTCAGCCGTAGAATGAGGATACTAATAATAGCGCCTGCTGTGTTCCTGTCCTAAGATTGTCACAACAGAGTACCACACACTGGGTGGCTTAAAGAATAGGAATCTATTCTCAGTTCTGGAGGCGTCAGGGGGCTGGTTCCTCCCGGGGGCTCCGGGAGACAGTGGGCTCCCCGCCTCGCTGCCAGCTCCTGTGCTGCTGGTGGTCCCCGATGCGCCTGACTCACGGGCGAGTCACTCCCCCTCTTCGCCAGGGGTTCTTCACGGTGGCTTCTGCGTCTGTCTGCGGTTCTCTCTCCTCATGTGCCACCGTCATTGGATTAGGGCCCGCCCAGTCCAGCAAGGCCTTCTCTTGATGATGTGTGCATGAGCCCATTTCCAAACAAGGTCATGTTCAAAGGCACTGAGGCAGGGCTGGGACGCATCTTCTGGGGACACAGTTCTAACTGCCACCTCTACCTCGAGGGATCTGTGAATTGTACCATGTCCCTCTCATCCCTCTACGGAGATCAGTAGTTTAAAGGTTGTAATTTCCTCACACAGACCTGTGGTCTCCAACTTACCCTTCTCTGTTGGTTTTGGCCTCTACCAAATGTCCTGGGAGCCCCAGCTTGTGGCCCCACACGGGGACAGTGACTAGCTGGTTGGAGCCTGGTGGTGCAGGCGGGGCTCGTCCACTGCCGCCGTCACTGTGGTTGGTCACGGTGTTCCATCCAGGGACCAGGTGACTGCGCTTCCAGGTGTTTTCCCTCCAGCTCTTCAGATCCTGTCCCTCACCTAGAAGTCAAATGGCCGTGGCCAGGGACCTGGAGACCAGGTGGGGGTCCCCCGGGGTCTCACCCTCTGTCATTCCTGCTGTCCCCCCACGGCCCCCAGCCCAGCCACCCTCTCTTTCATTCTCTGGAGAACAAGCCTTCCACCCTTTGCCAAGACAAGGGTGGACACGGCCCCCTCTTCTCTAAGCCATCGTCACCCACTGCCCGGAGTCCCCGGCTGCCAGTGCGGGTCTTGGGGAGAGGCTGCTTCTTGGCTTCCCCTGATGCTGACCAGGGAGTCCTCTCTCTCAGATGTCCTAATCCAATCCGCCTTCTCCATCCGTCCAAACGTTGGCTGCCTGCATTTCCCTCTTGGCCTCCTTTAGGGGTGCAGCCTGGACCAAGGCTTAGTGACCAGATGGCATAAGCACAGCCCGTGGAGCCCAAGATGTAGGTCACTGGTGAAGCACTGGCTTAGGGCATGCGCAGGGGCCTGGGCTCCGTCCCCAGCACCATTGAAAAATAAGTAAATGAATGAAACCTTGCTGTGTGCTGGACATTATTCTAAGCACGTCATGTTCACGTATGTGCTGAATCCTGAGGTCCAAATAGGGACACCAGAGAATAAATCGGGCCCACTGACTTCCATCAGTGACCCAGCTGGTGAAGGCAGCACCAGTATGGACACCCCACAGTCTGGCCTCCAAGTCCCTGTTCTGAGCCTCCTATTGCACAAGCAGAGTCGTCTACGTGGGGGAAGAGGGACAGGCCACCCCTCTGGGGGCCACCTTGTCCTCAAGAGTGGACACTGCTTGAATCTGTTGGATCTCCTTTAAAATGGTGTTTCCAAGGTGAGCTTAAGCCCGAGGAGTGTCCTATGAATGTCCAGGCTGCCCGTGTGTCGTCTCAAGCAGAAGGGGAGCGCTGGCCTTCTGTGCGTGCCTTCAGGCTGAGAGGTCACTTCCTCCTGCGCTGCCTGGGTCTCCACTGTGGCCGAGGACAGCCCCACCCCTCTTGTCTGCAAGCTGGGCAGGTGCTCCTGGGTGGCTCCTGGGGACAGAGCGCCATCTTACCCACATGTGGGTCCTTAGTGTCTCCCAGGACAAACAGGCCCCGCTGCCTGGGTTCTTCACGCCATTCCTGGGCTTCCGATCCTCTGGTCCTGGTTCCCGGTACCGGGCCCCCAGCTGGCCCAGTGGACATGAGGATGGAGGTGCTGCCTCCTGCGGCCCTCTCTGGCGGGGTAGAAATTGGGCCCTCCGTCAGGGCAGATGCTGCGCTCCTGAAGCAAAGCCTCCCCAGGCAGGGCGTACACATCTCTCTCCAGTAGGTGTCTACGTTCAGGTAGGCCAGGGACATTATCGGCCCATCTTGAATGGCTTGCCCTAGTCCAGGGCACGTGGGTGGAAGTGACAACGTCTCAGAGAGACCAGGCTGTAGGAGGCCTTGCTGTTTCTGCTGCCCGTTTGGCTCCCTTTCTGTGTAGCGTGAGAGGAGCTGTCCCCAGCTGGCCTGCTGGCTCAGGGGAGATGATTTGCCTTTTGTGTGTGTGTGTGTGTGTGTGTGTGTGTGTGTGTGTGTGTGCTTTATTTTTTTTGTGGTGGTGGTGGTGCTGGGATTGAGCCCAAGGCCTTCGAGCATGCTAGGCAGGTGCTCTACCACTGGGCCACACACCCCAGCCTTTTCTTAAATTTCATTTTGAGACAGGATCTCCCTAGGTTGCCCAAGCTGACCTCAAACTTGAAACCCTCCTGCCTCAGCATCTCCAGTAGCTGGGATCAAGGTGTGCACGTCTGCACCGTGGTTCAAGGAAGATGAGAGATTGGGAGCAGACCCAGAAAAGAGCAGGGGCGCCATGCACCCCCAGCCCAGCTCCATCAGCTGGCCTGCAGGTGGGCATCCTGTAAAATAAATGCTATTGTTGTGCACTGCAGAGTTTTTTGACAGTGCCAGTCCAGGGTGACTCACGGATGACTTCTACTCCATGAAGGTGACACTCACCTAGGTCTGGGAATCTAGACCCAGCCCTGACTCCCATCCGTGCAGTGGAGCCGTTCCAGCCACTGGGAAGGGGAAAGCTGGAGAAGGAAGCGCTTGGTTTAGGGAACTGACCAGGAAGTCTACTCAGCGCTTCTGCAGGTGTCTGGCGGGAGTGCCCTGAATCCCATGACCATGCCACGCTGCAAGGGAGGCTGGGAAATACAGGCTGGTTATGAGCTGTGTCCTCCAAAACCCTCGTGTTGAAGTCTCACCGTCCCCACCCCACCATACTACAGAATGGGACTGTGTTAGGATACAGTGTCCTTAAAGAGGTATTGAAGTTAAAAGAGATCATTAGGGTTTTGTCCTAATGTGATTGTCCTTGTAAGAGTCGAAGGCACAGACACACACAGAGAGGAGTCCCAGGAGAAGATGCCAACTCCAAGCAAGGAGAGAGGCCTCAGAAGAAACCAGCCCCCAACACCTTGACCTCGAGCTTCCAGACTCCAGGGTTGCAAGAAAATAAATCTCTGTGGTTGAAGCCACCAAGTCCAGCTATGGAGGCCCATGTACATTAACACTGGCTATGGCCAGGCGCTGCTTCCCAGCTGAAACCTGGGGGACAGCAATGACAGTGTCACTGAGAAATTAAAAGGGACATGTGGACAGTTAATGTCACCCCCAACGTCTCACTCGCGGGCCTGATACAGCAACACTCTCACCTTCCAGCCCGTTGCCAGAGTCCCTTGTGACATGGGAGCCCTAACGTGGATCTCTAGGCAGCTGACCCCTAGTGCTCTGTGTTTCATTGAATATGTCTGTCGACAGCGTTATTCTCAGAGGCCCTAGGTGTCACTAGATTATGGTCAGGTATCCATGGTCATACATTGTTGCGTACTTCTAGGTCACAGACAGGCTTGTGCCCGTGCATGACTGACATTGTGTTTGGCTGGCTCTGGGGCTCAGCTTGGAGACCCCTCAGCAATCCCACCCCATCGTCTTGCAGCAGGAGTGGGCTGACAGCAGTCCAAGGCGGGGGCAGATACAACGAGGACTTGGCCCCCTTTGCACAGGATCTGGGATGTGCCAGAGTGTTCCCTGCTTTGTACCTGACAAGTCACTGCCTGCCCAGAGCTGAGGAGTGGCCTCAGGGTGAGTCGGTGTCCTTGCCCTGAAGGCATATTCCCAGGGAGGGCTGGTCGGCCACCTGCAGTCACAATACTATAAAAAAAAATGTGCAATACAGTAATAAAATCGCCTTTTTGGTACATTAATGTTAAGATAGGGCAACAGTATTCCTAACAGTAGCTAATAACAATCATAATATCAAAGCAGTGATGAAGATAAATGATACTCAGAAACAGCTGTGACATTCACAGTATGAAGGAAAATTTAAAAAAAAAAACAACAATGACTATTGAAGACTCTTGTGATTTTTCTTGGTATCAAAGTGCTATAAACATCAGGGTGACCTGTTACCTAGGGTATAGTTTTCCCCATCCAAGTTCATAGATGTCCCTGAATCCTATCTACAGACCACCTAGGGCTCCACAGACCCGAGCTCAGAACCCTTGCTTAGTTCACTATTAACTGGAAGAAGCTGAAGCAGCCTCGGATCCAGAAGCTGGAACTTGCAGCCACAGCTGCAGAGCTGGTGACTGGCTATAGCTGCTGTCTGGAATGGCTCCCCAGGTGGCCGGGGACTTGTGTATCCATCCCTCCATCCACCGACCCACCCACCCATCCCTCCATCCATTGTCTCATCCCTCCATCCGCCCTCCCATCCCCCTCCACCCCTCCATCTCTCCCCGCCTTCACTCAATAAATGTTTACGAGCTTGACTTGTGCCAGGCTCTGGGCTGAGAACCCCAGCAGATTCTGGACTGTTGGAAGAGAGACGCACAAATGCATTTAGATATTATATTCAGTATGATATTCTTCTAATACAGAGACAGGACCCAAGTGAGGCAGGAGCCAAGCTGGGGCACAGGGAGCTGCTGGTACAAAGTCCCCAGGCTGCGAAGGGGCCCGCTGGCAGAGCGTGTGCAAGAAGAGCCCGGGGTAGGCGCCCAAGGGTGGGTGGGTCAAGCTCAGGGGAAGAGATCTCACAGACTTTCCAGCCAGGCCCCGGGGACTGCTTTTCAGAGGGCTGCAGATTGGGAGGGAGTCGACTCCAGGCAGGAAGGCCAGCGAGGAGTCTGGGGGACAGGCCAAGCAGGAGATGGCAAAACCCAAGTGATTTGGCTACTGCCAGGTGGCGGTGGGAGAAGGGACAGGCGCGGGAGAGGTTTCTGAAGGAGAATTGACAACCTCTGGGACCCTGGGGGGACCTGGGGACTAGACCCTCTGAACTGGAACCTGGGAGTCTGCTTGTGCCAGTGACTCAGACCCGGGACACAGGGCGTGAGGGGGAGATGGCGGGTTCAGTGTGAGCTTGCCAGGTCCCCGTGGAGTCCTGGGGGGACGTGGGGGTAGGGAGCCGTCTCCTGGGGTTGGAGGTTTGAGTTCCATTTCCCCAAAGAGGAAATCGGAGTGCAGCAGGGTGCAGAGGGCCCTCCCAGGAGAGCCTCTGGGGACATGTGGGACACGTGAGCAGAGGCTGCCAGTGGCAGGTCAAGAGTGTGTTGGGCAGAATTTTGAAAGTGAGCAGGTCACAGGGTGAGGGAGTTCCGCCAGAACGTTCCAGCAGTGCAGAAGAAAGATCCAGAGCTCACGGGGACCCCGAGTCACGGGCCGCGTGAATGTGCGAGAGCGCACACTCAGGGCCACGAAGATCCCCCAGGACCAGGGCGCAGGTGGACGGTGTAGCGTGGCAAACGGCAGCCACGGCGGGAGGCCTCTGGGTAGAGGGAGTCCACTCCCACGTGTGCTTGGGGAAGGCCTCCCGGGAGAGGGCCAGGGAAGTGGGTGAGCCTCTAGTCCCCGGGAGAAGGAACAGCTGTTGGGCCACGATGAATCTTCCGGAGCTTCTTGCCAGGAGCAGACGCCCAGACAGGTTGGGCGGCCAGGGACACAGATACAAATAGGTCTGCTCTGGAGCAGCTTGAGCGGTTCCTGCGGAGTCCCCTGGGACGCTCCTGGAGCCGGCGCCCATCCAAAGCCTGGGAAGGAGGAGGCGGCCATTGGATTAACACCAGTGAAATACAGCCTCCGAGCTCACCCAGGTGACCTTCCCTCTCGAAAGCGGCTACAAAACCATAAAATTAATGGCCCATCATTTAAAATCATTTTAAACAGCTCTGAGCTCTCCAGCTTCCTTCCAGCCCTGTCCTCCAGGAGCAGCACCCGGCTGCTGCCCTTTCCCGGAGCCCAGCCCTGCAGACCCTGCGGCACCCACTGAGGCCTGGGGCTGCTGCCTGGGGATGGATTTTTCCAGAAGCCGTACCTAATTTGTCTGGGCTGCAGATGGAGTGTCTTTCCCAGGGGACGCTGTCCTCTGGCTTTGGCAGCCGCCTTTTCATGCTGAGAGGGGACGTGTGTCTGGGCCAAGTTCAGGAGGAGCTGAGTCTGCTGTGTCTGCAGTCCCCAGCATGGGAGCCCTGGCTGGCTTCTGATCCCAGGTGCCACTGCAGTACCGGGGGCTTGGGCCCTGGTGTGCTTTGGCTCTAATGCATTCCTCACGCTGTAGTTCTGTCCCCTCTGTCTGCCTCCGGGCGTCGGAGCCCTGCCTCTTTCCACGGAGCACAGCTCTGTCTAGATCTGTCTGTCCATGTCCCTCTGTCTGCTGTCCCCTGCGTCTCAAAGCCCCATGTCCCTCAGAATCCCTGTCTGGAATTTCCAAATAACTGTGAGCTGCCTAAGCCCCTGTGGAGCACTGTGTCTCACTGATGACGGTCACACTGAAGGTTCATGACACCCGTCCCCCTGGCCTGTCACAAGTCCTGGGAAGGTCCTGTCCCACCTGTGCTTCCCGCCTTGCTTGTTCTGGTCCCTTTCCGTAAAGACACCTTACTGACGTCCTGTGGAGTGGACTCAGTGGCATCTGTGGCCCTGCTCCGTGTTTCTGTCCGTCTTACCAGGTCTGTCTGTCTCTCTGTCTCTTCCTTGCCATCTTGTTTTCCCTGCTCCTCTGGATGGAGCTGCCTGGAGCCCAGGTTGGGGTGGGGTCCCGGGGCTCCCGTGGGTCAGGGTGGCTTCAGGCAGGTACTGCTCTCTGTGGGTCACAGGGCATGGGACTGGGGAACGTTTCCACGGGAACAGGGAGGGAGCCAGAGGGTGACGGTGCTGCATGCACTGGGTGTTCTTCCAAGTCCTGGGTGGGAGGTGCCGCCAGAGGGAAGCAGGGCCAGCTCCACCGCAGGCAGGACAGGGTACGTGCCTGAGCCCCGCGGACCTCCACAGACACCACCAGGGACCAGGCCAGGCCACGGACCCAGGATTAATGGGAACATGAGTGAAAAGGAGAGGGGCGTGGCAGCGGCCTTTGAAAGGCTGCCTTCTCCTCCTCCCCACTCACTGCTCTCCCTACCTCGGCGGAGGCCCTGCTTCCTGTACCTGGGTGTTTTGAGCGGGATGTCACCCTGCCTCTGCCCTCTGCCAGGGAGGGTCCTTGTGGTGCTGGCGTTTGTCCATGTGCTGAGTGTCTCCAGGGACCTCTGCAGTGGCCGCTGAAGGGATCCAGGGAGAGGGCAGGTCTAATCCCAATTCACAGGTGAGAACACCCAGACGCAGGGAGAGGCTAAGTGACCTGCCCCATGTCACTCTCTGAATGAGTGAAACATGTCAGTGAAGGCCCAGCCCACCCGTCTGCCCCGGCGGGGAGCCTGGGATGTGGCCCTACAAGCCATTTCCTCAGCCCTCCTCCTGGCCAGGCAGCTTCTCGGGGGGGCGTCAGAGGCCCCCCTGTGCAGGCTCCCTGAAGCCCAGTTGCCTCCGAGCTAGGGCAGTCGGCAAGGTGGTGGGTTGTGCTCTGGGCCCTGGCGGGTCCTTGCTGACCTGTCTTCTTTCCCTCCCGCTTCTGTGCCAGGAGGAGCTGCAGGCAGGGAGCTGGCCCTGCTGCCAATCTCTTTGGATCCTAGAACACTGACTGTCAGCGACTTTGGTGGCAGGTGAATTTCCAACCCCATCTTACGTAAGGAAACACAAAGTTCATGTCTCCAAACATGCCAGAGGATGGACTCTCAGCTGTCACCAGTCATCAGCAGGGGCAGAATGAGGACAAGTGGGTACAGTAGAACAGGACAAGAAGAAGGGGACTCAGGGTGGGCTGGGCTGGCCAGTGTGGATTCCAGTGTCCCACGGTGGCCATGCTCCTGGGTGTTTCCTTCCATCTTTACCACAGTCCTGGGAGGGAAGGGCTACCAGCACCAAATCTGTGGAATACAAATCTGAGGGTCGGGAGGGTCTGCAGCCAGTCCTGCTGTCCTCACCTGGAAGCAAGTTCCTCAAGAGCTAAGTGCTTCATTGCTGGTGAGTTGGTGCACACTGAGGCTACTGCATGGTCAACGAGCCAGAGAAGAGTGTTGGAGAAATGATCTTGGTCTCCAGGACTTGCCTGAGCTCCCTCAGACCATCAGTGTGGCCAGAGCCCAGGCTGGGTGCATCAGCCAGCAGGAGACAAGGAAGAGCCTGAGACACCTGCAAGGAAGAGAAGGTGCCCACCTGGGAGAGGAAATGGGATGCCTGGGATGGCAAGGTCCAGATCAGCAACTAAAAAGGCTTAGTTTTCACTCTGAGACTGTCGGGGAGGGGAAAGCCTGGGAGAACTCGTTTTGGGGTCAAAGCAAATTGCAAAGTAAGATGTGCAATAGAGAGGCATCGGTGTGAAAAGATACAGAACCCACAGCCTTCCAGCTCCACGTGTAGACGCAAACATTGATGGACGAGTAGCCAAACTGGAAGGAGCTCCCTAAGCTGGCCATGGAGCTCCCTTCTAGATGCTGACCAGGGATGGACCATGAGGTGCCCAGGGCGAGAGGTTGGGGCGGGAGGGAGTTCTGATTGCTCTGTAGTGTTTGAACTGCCTACAGCAAAATGTAATCACGTTTCTTGGCTAATTATAAATAATTGCATAAGTAAATAAGAGAAGTACAAGTCTACTGTGTGGATAATTAATACTTGGGAGTCAATGATTGGATGGATTGATTGAAATCAACGTCGGTGTGTGTGTCCTCTACAGACCCCGTGCTGGAGGCTGGAACGGCAGAGAGAAAAGATGGAAATTCTGGCCCCAAGAAGCTCAGAATCCAAGGAAGAAGGTAAATGGAAAACCTGGAACGACAGCCCTGGAGCACTGGGAGCCCAGGGAATCACAGAAGGTCACACTTAGGTAGGGCTCTGAGGGACAAGTAGGAGTCCGACTCGGAGACAGGGCGACTGGTCCCGGAGGAGGGAAGAGCCTGGGCAGAGGCTGCTCGGCTGCAGGATCCAGGGCCCTCTCCGGTGGGCACAGCCCGGTCTTCCTGCCGCTCCCCTTACTCCTGCCACTGATACCCCCCGGCTGACCTGCATGAAGACGCCAGATTCTAATCCTACTACGTCCCTGTCACCTATCTCTCAGATCCTGCTTCCTGTCTGGAAAAGGGGGGTGGGTAGCAGTTCCTACCCTGGCAAGTTTCTGGAGTCACCGTGGAGATTGGATGGGATAACGTGGCTCAAAACCCAAGCAAGAAGCACCAAGTGAACATTACTCGGAGTCCAGTGTTGCTTCTAGATGCTGACCAGTCCCCTCATCAGAAAAATTCCTTCTCAAAAATGATGTGAATTTCCCCTCTTGTGTCCCCAGGCCTCCATTAACCAGGGACAAGCAAACCCTCTGGGCCAATGCCCTTTCAGAGAGCTCAGGCTGCGGGGAGAGAAGGGGCAGGTGTGGGCGGGGCGGGGGGAGATGGCTTCCTCACAGCCACGGGTCATGAGGACACAGGGCAGGCCTATCTCAGCTCCAGCTGCAAAGTCCTCTGCTCTCAGCCTTGGGGGTTTTCAATATATATATATATATATATATATATATATATATATATATATATATATATATTAATGCCTTGCTAAGGAAACCCACGCTGGGAAGATTCTGGGGTCTTTTCATTCCACAGAGGAGAGCTCTGGTCTTCTGCTGGGGGTACCCAGGACCCCTGTACTGACATGGCCATGGTCACTTCTGACACCCCTCAGCCTGGGATGCGAAAGGAGCACCACTCAGAACTCCCAGGGCCTTTGATGTCATCAGGGATCAGGTGACAGAAGAGACCCAACAAGCAATAAGCAGGCAGCCGTGGCATTTCGTGGGATGGTGGCAGCGGCCCGGAGGCTCTGCTGAGACCAGGAGTTTCCGGAGGTAGAGCCTGGCCCCGAGTCAGCACTTCATACCATTAGCCCCAGTGCTGGCATACAGCAGGCGCTCAGGCCTGAGCGCTGCGTTTGTCCTCTGATCTTAGCCCAGGTGGGCTGGGGCTGGCCGCCCCTCCATGCCCCCCACCGGTACAGCATGTGCTAGATTAATGAACCAGCTCCTCCAATGCTAGGAAACCTATTCCACTTTAATGAAATCCAATTAGTGGCTGCACCGTGGAGCCCTGGCCCTTTCAGACTAGGAGATGCTGAACAAGGGCAGCTTCCTGTAACCCAGATGTGCCTGCCCCGCCTCCGCCTCCCTTCCAGGAACAGCACGGCCAACAACTATTTTTCAGCATGTTTTATCTCCACATGCACCTCTGTTCCCAACATTTCCCTGTCTCAGGATCCCTCAGGGGCTACCCTGCAGGGGAACACAGGGGAGTGTGCTCTTGCTTTTCATCCACTCGTGCACCGTCCGGTCTTCCACTTACTCCTTCTCCTGCAAACAGACCATTTTTATCCACCCATTCACCACCCTTCCATCCACACATTCATTCACTCATTTACCCACCCGACCTCCCAAAGACGCATCCATTCAAACCTCCATCTACCCACCAACGGACTCACCCACTACTTGCCATCCGTCTGTCCACCCACCCGTCCACTCACCCATCAACATATCCACTATGCATGCATCATCCAGCCCCCCCCCATCCATCCACTGCCCATCCACCTGTTCACCCACCCATCCAGCCCCCCCAACCATCCATTCATCCACCTACCCACCCATCCATATACCCACCCACCCACCTACACACCCATCCATCTACTCATCCACCTATTCATCCATCCATTCATCCAACCATCCATCCACCCACCCACCCATCCTCTTATTCACCCATCTATCCATCCACCCACCTACCCACCCACCTCCTATTCACCCACCCGTTCACCCACCCACCCATCTAAACACACCCAATAAACATTTCCTGGAGGACCTCCTTTATGCGAAGTCCTTGGCCTTGTACTAGAAAAACAATGATGAACAAAATGTAATTACTCCTCAGAGGAAGCATCAGTTGAGCAAAACAGATGCCCAGTTATGGTCAAGAGCCTGAGTTCTTACATCAGAAAAACCCGGGTACGATAGCAGCTTCACCCCCAGGAGCTCAAGAACACTGACAGATTGCTCGCCTTCTGCACACCTCAGTTTCCTCATTGCAATGCCACCACCCCATAGGTAATTGTTGTGATAATTCAAGGAGATAATTCGTGTAAAGTGCTTAGTCTGAATCCTGGTACATATGAACTACTCCACAAGTGATCAACAACATCATTATTTATAGTATTGGTACTATTATTCATACCATTCCCTCATGTATTAATTATGAAATGACTTATGAATGTAATAATGAATTTATCTATTCCATGAATATTTATGGAGGCTCTACTGCTTCTCCTAGCTGGGCAGAGCTCTGTGCCCTTCAGGGGTTTATAATCTTGTGCAGATGAGATATAGACACTTGAAATTGCTCAATAATAACAATAACTACAAAAATAGTTGCAGTGATCACAGTGAATATTTACTGAGAAATTATGACCTGCCAGGCCTCGTGCCAAACGCTTTACACATATGAAAATATTTTCACACTCTTCTGAGACCGTATCTGGTCTTTTTCTATTTTACAGATAATAAAAACAGGGCAAGGACAGAGTGAGTGCCTTACCCAATGCCAGCACAACCCTGCAGTGGCTCCTCAGATCCGGTATAAGGAGAGTTGGGATTTGGACCCAGCATCATCCCCATCATCCCATTCAATAAAAAGAGGCTCAATCAGGATGCACTGCAGGGGTGTGAGGGAGACTCCAGAGGGTCAGCTGCGCAGCAGAGAGGAGGAGCAGGTGGGAAGCAGCTTCCTCGTGCAGGAAGCACTGAATGCACTCCACACTCCCTAGTGTGGTGTTTTAAAGCAGATCCATTGTGTGAAGGAGGTGGTGCACACCAAGCCGAGCCAAAGCCCCCGCTGTGGAGTGTGGAACTCTAAGGGAGTGGCCGTCCCAACCCTCATGGTCTTGTGAGAACAAGGGCTGCCTGCCTCCTAATCTCACAGGAGGTCCTTGCACTTGCAATATCTAACAAGCAAGGGACATTTGCTAGGGCTGCCACAGCCAAGTGTCCCAAACTGGGAGGCTTCAGTAACAAATTTATGATCTGCTGTGGTTGAACCTTGTGTCCCTTCCAAAACCTGTCAGAACCTAATCCAAGGGGGTGGTATTGACACTGACGTCTCTGGGAGGCTTGCCCTCTGCCTCATGCCTCCTGAGGGTCCAGCGCTCCTGCCCTCTCAGGATGCAGCTTCAAGGCGCCATCTTGGGAGTGGCGAGCAGCCCTCACCAGGCCACAGAACCTGCCAAGTCCTTGATCTTGGACTTCCAGCCTCCAGAACTGTGAGAGACAAATCTAGGCTGGAATTCATGTTGTTGAGGCAGTACAAAACAGACCGAGGCTTCGTCCAACGGGTCTGGAGCAGTGGTTTGTGGGCAATCCTGGCGTTCCTTGACCTCTGCCTTCACCTCTATATGCATTTCCCATGTGTGAGTTGAAATGACTAGGCATATCCACTGCGGGTGGAAATTTCCCCTGTTAATGAGGACATCATTTCTGTTGGATCAGGGACCCACCTGTTCCAGGATAAGACCATCTTAATTTTACTAATTACATCTACACAGACTTTATTCCCAGACAAGTTTGCCTTCCAAGATATTGAGACTTATGGATTAGAGGGAGCCCCAGTGTCACCCACAGCAGAAGGGAACTGTGGGAAACAGTTCCCAGCCTTACATGGGTGTGCGGTAGCAGGATGAAAACTGTCCGGCGCAGGGCTGAGAGCTCGGTCTCCTCCCCCGGGTCCCTGCGTGCCTGAGCACCTGCTCTGGGCCAGCCCCCCAGCGTGGGGTTGGAGACTCAAAGTGCTCTGGGGTGAGCTGACAAGTAAGTCAGCGCCGTGTCATTTGGGGCCGAGCACTGGGTGCACAGAGGAGGAAGCTGCTTGGGGACGAGCATCAGCTTCCCTGAGGAGGGGCTGGAAAGAAGGCACTGGAGCCCGCAGTGGGGAGGGAGGACAGTCCAGGGCTGGGTCCCCAGGCCAGCTCCCATGGGAGGGAGCAGAGGACTCCGGAAGCTGAGAGCCACCTTTCTGGTGGGAAGAGGGGACAGTGACGACACACCTCCACCTGACGCTCTCCCCCATCTCCTCATTTTCAGTTTGAGGAAACTGAGGCTCAGTAGGGAAGTGACCTAAGGAGGTGGCCAGCAGGTGCAGCTGTGGGCACACCCTTCACACTGTGGCCATATTGGGAGCCCGTCACCCTCTTCCCAGACTCGATCAGCTTGGCCTGTGAGGCTCTGTCCTGCCACTCCGGAAGCCACCTACCTTCTCCCTTGGGTCCCCAACAGTGGCCCAGCAAACATGGGAGCTCAGAAACACAGAAAACAATTGCCATGGGGCGGTGGAGCTGCCCTGTCCACGGCACCTCATTCGCCAGCCTTCACCCTGGCCTTGAAGCGCAGGCCCCGGTGTCTGTGCATCTTAAACAGAACAAGTTAGAGCCACTGTCTTCTCTCACCCAGCGACCAAGGTAGGAGCCGGTGGTTCCCTCCGCTGCAGAGAAGGAGGATGTGTCTAGACAGGAGGAGTCGCTTGTCTGAGGGTGGAGTGCAGAACTGAGGGGTGCACGGGGGTGATGCTGGGCTGTGGGGGTATGGGTGCAGGCTGAGGGGTGCACAGGCATGCAGAGCTGTTGGGAGCACAGAGATGGCTACGGGGCAGTGCTAGGATGCAGATGATCCCTGGTGGAGAGCCACCCTTCATCTAGGAGGAGGAGACGGGCCTCGCCTGGGGACCCCCATTTGTATGCACAAATGGGCTCTGGTAGAGTCTGCTTGGTGCTCCAGGACACTTCTGCTCCTGGCAAGGTACGGCAACTCCTTGACCCGTGAGGTTGCCCACTCAGCACCTGGTGTGTACAGGGACGAGATGAGTGCTGGCAGGGATTTCAAAGCCTGGGGACCCTGCCCCCCCCCCAATTTCTATTTGTCCATGAGAGACTTAGAAACCACTCCTGGTGCTTTCCCAGGGGACCAGGGGCTCAGGGGACCGTCAAGACCTCTCCCAGGGCTGCTTCTGCAGGCGCCTCTGGCAGGTAGCACGAGGGTTGGGGGGAAGGTCCTCTCTGGCAGGGATTCAGTTCAGGTCCTGGCCACAGGCTTCCCTCCGTATAGGGATGGCCTCTTGCTACCCCTCAGGGTCACTGTCCTGGTTTCTGAGCCACAGGCAGAGCCGGCCCACAGGTCTCCAGTGCCCAGAGCAGACTCCCAGGCCGCAAGACTGTTGTGTGCACTGATCCCTCAATGACAAAGCCAACGAGAAAGTCCTGATGGGGAACGCGCTCAGCAGCTCTGTCCTTGAGCAGCCTCTGGAGCCTCAGTGTCCCCAAGTCTGGCTCCAGGAAAGTGATTCTTGTGTGGCCAACTCAGACCTTTCAAAATGCCCTGGGGCAGGTGGTTTCTGCCTCCTCCAGGCCCCTGGGGTTAATTTGCCTTCTTGGAGTAAAGATGTTGACTGTACTCCGTGCTCAGCCACACATTAAGATGCTTCTGCGGGGTTGATTTTGGAGAAGTGACTCTCTGGAACTCTGGCCTGGCGGGGTGGCCCTCCGCCTCCCCTGGGAGAGCAATCAGCCCCCTGCCAGGCTGTGGGAGGAGGACCAGCCTCTGGCCCCGGGAGGCCTGTCCAATGAGAACCTCGCCCCAGGCGCTGTCTCCAGGCTGTGGAAAATGTCCCATTTTTATATATAAATAAATCATTTCCAGAGATTGCTCAGATCGCAGCGGGCTGCTGCTAAAACGTTCTAAGTGGGCCCTTCCCAGACACTTTGTTAAACGTCGTTATCAAGTTTGGCTGTTTTTCTCTGCTAATCTTACAAAGTCCCCAACTCCTGGGGCTCTGGCCTGTTCTGCCAGCCAGCCACGAGCTGCATCCATACCTCTGGGGACAGAGAGCTCACTGCCTGCAGGCTGCCGATTCTGTGCCCGGACACCACCCACGGCCCACAGGCTTCTAGAGATTAGTGCTGGCAGGGACCGGAACTCTCTGCAGCAGTTCATCCTGGCTGCATCCCGAGCCAAGCCTGGCCCTGGCCTCAGAGGACGTGCTTGCTCTCTCTGGGAGGCCACCCTTGCTTCTTGAACTGGGCCAGGGCTGTGACCTCCTTCCCACGCCCTGCACTTGTCCCTGCAGACCTGGCTGGAACCAGGCCCTTCTGTCCCTCAGGTGCACACGGCAGGGCCCTTTTCCCAGGAGTCCTTCTTGAGACCGTAGCTCTCGAATGCTGCCTCCTTACCGAGGCCTCCCTGCTCTCCCAGGGAAAGTGTCCTCCAGGGCCCGCCCTCTGTCACAGGACCCTGCGCACCTCTCCAGCTGGAAACACCCACTACAGAGTGTGACGATGAGGCATTGGCTTAGGTCCCAGCCTCTGTGGGATTAGAAGGTAAGCCCCCCTGAGGGTAGGTCTTGGGCCAGTATGTGAAACAGGTAAGCAGGAAGGTAGCCTGGTCCTTCCTCCTCCCTGAGGCACCTGCCAGGTGTCTGGCTCTCGACCCCTTTTTTTCTGATTTTCCTCTGGGGAAACTCACCATTTCCTCATGCATGCTGAGATGGAAATTCCATCCACCAGACTTGGCCGATCAGCCAGTGCCACAGTGGTTGATTCAGGAAGGACCCATCACCAGGTGGGTGCAAAGAGTGACACCTTGGAACTTTTCCTGAAAATGTTGAATCAGAAGTTGGTTCTTTGGGCAGGTTTTGCTGGGAGTCAGCCAGGATCTGCAGGGGTCCACAGGAGACAGAGATAGATAGATGATAGATAGATGATAGATAGATAGATAGGAAAGCAGTCCTAACAACATGGTTAGGACCCCTGGATCCAACTCTGCCTGAAATCCTGAACTTTGCCTGAGCCAATAGATGTTCCTACTTTGCTTAAGCCTTTTTTAAGCTGAGTTCCCGCTCACTTATAACTGAGAGTTATGCTAGGCTAGGTTGAAAGTGGTTTGAAATCCAATGCCTTGTTGATACAGATACCAGTCACACAGAATGCATTCAATGCTTTAATTTTAGCTAGCTCGTTTTCATGTATAATATTAATAAAGACAACTACAAAATTTACATGTTTAATATTCTTCAGCCTTCATAAAGTTTCCAAAAGAATAATCATGGAAAAAAAAAACCTTATTTCAGTCCTAGGAGGAGATTGAAGGAGGCTGAAGGATTTGCCCAAAGCCACCTAATCAATAAGTAATAGAAATGTCTCAAGATTTGTGGAAATGTGACAGAAATGGGTTCATATTTTGTGTAAAGAACCTACATAAACCAGTAGCAGTGGCACACACCTATAATCCCAGCAACTCGGGAGGCTGAGCAGGAGGATGGCAAGTTTGAGGCCAGCCTCAGCAATTTAGCAAATAAAATAAATAAAATGCAAATAAAAAGGACTCAGTGGCGGAGCATTCCTGGGTTCAATGCCCAGTAGTGAAACTAAAACAAACAAAAACAACAGAAATTTCTAGATGGAACAAAATAAAACAAAACAAATAAAAACTAACCCTCTTGTAGTACATGAACAAGAAATATAAATATGCATCCATGGAAGGAGCGACTCGGGAAGTAAACCACCAGCAGGAAAAAGGCCCAGGCTCACTGGTAATCCACCAACTTCAAGTTGAAACAGGGAGATACTACATTTTTCTCATCTTTAAAATGTGCAAAGATTAAAGCATACTCAGAATGCTGGTGTTTACACAGCAAAGTAGATAATCCTCCCTGACACTGAAGGTCACATAAACTAAAACAACCAGTTTTGAAAAGTTATTTGGCAAAAACACATTTAAAACAGGGATTGGCAAGTGTTTGTGACAAGGGCCTGGGAGCGTTATTTCCACCCGAGAACCACATTACCTACGTCACAACTGGCCCGACCTTGGATGGGGTGAGAAAGTGGCTCTGGACAAAGTGTGAATGAATGAATGCCTGTGGCTGTGTCCGTAGTAAAATTTCATTCAGAGGAATGGGTGATGACAGGCTGCAGGCCCTGGTTTGCAGACCCCTGGTTTTAACCACTGCTTAATTATTATTAAGATGACAATTTATAAAAGCATGTGCTGCCGGGCACAGGGGCGCACTCCTGGAATCTCAGTGGCTTGGGAGGCTGAGGCGGGAGGATCGTGAGTTCAAAGCCAGCCTCCGCAAGGGTGAGGCGCTAAGCAACTCAGTGAGACCTGTCCTTAAATAAAATACAAAACAGGGCTGGGGACGTGGCTCAGTGGCCGAGTGCTCCTGAGGTCAATCCCTGGTCCTAAAAAAGAAAAAGTATGAGCTTACATGAAAATATACTTTGGATGTAAAATGAAGTGAAAATCAGCAGCTGCCCGACTGTGTATGATTGGAAGCACTCAACGGGAGTGCCTAGGCTGGACAGGGAGAACAAATGCACCTTAATGACGCTGCATAAAAGCCCCAGAGCCTAGAATCTTAGAGCTGCCGCTGTTGATCTCTCCTCCTCTACAACCGAGTTGCCCTGCTTCCTGCTGACCTGGCCATCTCCGTGGGTCTCAGGAGAGCAGGGGAGGCCCGGCTGGTGTAAAGTGGCCTCCACAGGATATCTCTGCTGCGTGTGGTCACTGACCCCGGCAGGCCAGCCAGCACCTCACCTGGCTGTGCGAGAGTGGTCTGGGAGAGAGCAGAGGCAGGGCCTCCTGAGGCCTCACTCAGAGCTGGCACACGGCACCTCCCCACAAGGCCCACGGCCAGTGCAGCCACGTGAGGCGTCCAGATGGGAAGAGCTGCACTTCACGTGGCTGAGGCTCCAGGGGAAAAGGCGGGGGCTGCGGGCATCTGCAACATCCAAATGCTCTCTCAGAAGGAAAGGTGTCTCCCCTCCTGCTCCTGGGAAAACCAGAGCTCCCGGGAAGTCCCCAGGGGCTGCAAGACCCGACGGCCCGTGTGTCCCCAGGTTGATGGTGTTAGGAAGTCCTCGGACCTTTAAGAGGCGGAGCCTGGAGGGAGGCCTTTAGGTCCCTGGGGTCGTGCCCTCGAAGGGGATGTGGGCCAAGGTCTTTCGGTTTCTCTGCTTCCTGGCTCATGACAGTGGCTTGCTCCGACTTGTGCCCCAGCACCTTCATGGGAGGCCCAGAGCATGGGCCACCTGACCTTGGACAGGAGCCTCCAGGACTGTGAACTAAATAAGACTTTTCTCCTCAAAAGTTCATCGTCTGGGTGTTGTCACGGGAAGCTGACCGACAGGGCTGTTGGAACCAGCTCCTAGCTGCACAGGCTGCATGAGCCCCGAGGGTTTACCCTGGCCTTCGCCCAGCAGAGAAGAGCCAGACTCAGCCCCACGCTGGCCGGTCAGGGTCAAATCACCACGACAGGCACCACCACCGGGATACCTCAGGGCAGCCCTGGGGTGTCGATGGATAGGCTCCTGCGTCCTTCCTTT
This sequence comes from Urocitellus parryii, assembly GCF_045843805.1. Classification (NCBI taxonomy): domain Eukaryota; kingdom Metazoa; phylum Chordata; class Mammalia; order Rodentia; family Sciuridae; genus Urocitellus; species Urocitellus parryii. The sequence goes on along the minus strand of NC_135536.1, from coordinate 11,943,253 downwards.
AAAGCACAGAGTTTAAGTTGTGGGCAAGTTTTGGTCTACAGAAAATCGAGGAGGTGGTACCCAGAGTCCCCACATGCCCCCTGGCGCCACGCCATCAGCGTCTTGTGCGAGTGCCGTCCACGGCTAAGCCTGATCCACCTATCCTGAGGCCGAGGGCCTGGTTGCAGGCTGGGTACTGGGTGCTCCGTGGGTTCTTATGAACACAGCCAGGGGTCCGTGGGTCAGCATCGAGCAGGGTGGATCGACCTCTCCCAACTCGCTCCTGCCTGTGAGCCTGGGGAGTCACCAGCCTTTAATGCCTTGTAGTTTTGCCTTTTTCATGGCGTCACGAGCTTGGAATCGCACGAGGCGGTCTTTGCAGGCTGGTTTCTCCCCTAAGAGTGGGCATGCAGGTCCGTCCCCGAGTCTCCATGGCTTGACAGCTTACTGCTTCCTATTGTGGAGTGTGATCCCAGGGTGAGACGGACCAAGTTTATTGATCTGTCACCTCCAGGACCTCCTGGCTGCTCGCAGATGCCGAGGACACTCATTAGCAGGTGTCTAGGTGGACGTGTCTTTGTCTCATCTGAGCAGTCACCTAGGACGCCTGCTGCTGGGTCGCACGGTGAGCTGTGCTCTGTGCTCTGAATACCCTCTGTCTTCCCAAGTGGCAGCTTCCTGGGCTTCCTGTGCCGAGTGCCTGTCACTCAGCACCCTCGCCAGCTTCAGACGGCGGACATCGGCTCTGGCAGGGACGTAGTGGCCGCCTCTCCTTCCGGTCCTGATTTGCCTTTCCCCAGTGACAGTGACACGAGGAGCATTTCTCACCGCTCAGTTGCCATGGGTTTATCTTTGGGGCAACACTGGTTCAGGTCTCTGACTGCTCCTAACTGGCAAGCCCCTGTGGGCTGAGTTGGAGGGCTCCTGGCGTGCTGAAGACGCGGTCTCCTATCAGATGGTTTTTGGTGGGATGTCTTCTCCGGCTCTAGCCCCCTTTCTGTTCTCCTCGCAGTGCTTTTTGCTGAGCGTTTTTATGATTATTATTAATTAGATGGAGTCCACTCACACTTTTCTTTCATGGGTCAGACTTTCCCTATTGAAACTAAAAACTCATCGCCAAGCCCAAGGTCACCTGATCCACTGTCCAGGAGGCGTGTCACTTTGTGCGTGTGTTTAGGTTTTAAATAAAAATCTTTAATCAATGCTGCTTCTAATCACACACACAAAAAAAACATTCGAAACACAAAGGCATGAAAAGACTAAGATACAAACCTCTTAAGCAGCACTTGGCTTTGAAATCCTCAGAGAGAGATTTTCTCATCGTCCACGTGCTGCGCGAAACAGCCCCGGCCATCGCAGTGGCTCGATGGTCTCCTGGTTTGTGTCTCGTCACCGTCCTTATCAACCTGTCCCCGGGTCCATTTCTTGTTGCACATTCCATCTTGTTCTGTGTTCCTTGAGGAGGACAAGGAACTCGTGACCGTCTCTGCTGTGGGGTGGCTCCCCCCGTTTCTGGCGGGACATTCCCTCTGCTCCCCATACGTGCTGCTCGGGGATCTCTGAGGATCTGCCCATCGCCTGCTGGAGTTCCGGCATGGAGGCTTTCCCTGGAGGCTCAGCCTCTGTAGAAGAGGCCCAGTAGTTACGTTTGTGGGACATTCTCCTCCAGATACTCCTGCAGCTCCCCAGTGGGTCCAGGAGCCGGTCCTGTCCGCCCTCTGACTTGATCCTTCTTCAGCTTCGAAGGTCACTCTGGATGTTTTGTCTTCCCCCCGTGGACTACGCTGTAGCCTGGAGTTGAAGGTCCATCTGTTGAAGGCCAGGTCCCAGGGAGGTGCTGCTGGGGGTCGGGAGCCTCTGGAAGGTGGGGCCTAGTGGGAGGTCACTGGGGTGTGTCCTTAAAGGGGATTGTGGGGCCCCATTTCTTCTTCCTCCTTTTTTAATTTTTTGGCCCAGGGCCTTGCATGTTCTAGGCAAATGCTCCACCACGGAGCCACACTGTAACCTCCTCTTCCTCTTTTTTTTCTTCTTTTTTTTTTTTCACCCTGCCACATGCTTCCCACTATTGCCCTGGCCCATCCACCTGAGGCCCACAGCAATGGATCTGTGCAATTTTGAACTAGAACCTTCAAAACTGGGAGCAAGACAAACTTTTTTTCTCTATAAGTTAGCTCAGGTATTTTCTTATAGTAACAGGTGTTAAGGTCTGTAAATAAGTCAAAAATAACACCTGGTATTTTGCCAGAGAAATGTTGGAGTTCGTAAACAAGTCTGGATGGTGCCTGGCAAAATGTCAGAGGGAGTGGTTTGAGAAGTAACAAAAGTGAGCCATTAAGTGTGGAGATTCCTTATTGGTTGATTGATGTATCTAGTTTATGCTAATTAAGATAAGCTGTGCAAAATGTATAAATAGCTCTGTTGTCCTACAATAAATGGCTCCTATTCCTGCTGTATCAGCGTACACAAGTTATTCGTCACCCCCCGGTTATTTTGCTGCAGCCGGACCCCGGCAAACAGGAAACTCACTGATCCACCTCAGAACCAGTTTGTTGATACCCACAAAAGAATCGACGGGTATTGGGCTGAATCTGTAGATCCAGTCAGATAAACAAATTCCGTTCTTTTACTAGGGCCCAGAGGGGTGGACTGACTTGCCTAAAGTCAACATAATGAAAACCCCTATTTATTTGATTCTAACACAGAGGTGCAGTTTACTGTTGATGCTGAGAGATGACAACCATAATAAAATTGTCACTGCCCACACATGACATGAAAGTCACAGAGGGTGGGCAGGGGCTTGGGGGAAAAAAAACCCTGGAGACATCAGTGGGAAGTCCCTTCACAGCTGTGAGTCCTGCAGTGCCTGACGGCCAGCATCCTGCTCCTCCAGGACAGAGGGGGACCTAGATGACCCTGGGGGAAGCACCGTCCAGAAGAGCTGGACCCTGGTCATGGGGATGTTGGGGGACACCTTAACCAGTTGACTTTGCTTATATTTCCCTTTGGTGATATGTGATTTTAAAAACTCCTCAAAACCTAGATCTGAACTTGTGTCAGCGCTCCCCTGAGAAATGCAGAACGAGGACTCAAGTGACCGGTGGCGTGTGTCCTTGCAGTGGGTCTAGTCTGTCACCTCTATGGCAGCTGGCTCCCCTTTCTGAGTGCACACAGTAGCAATGCCTCTCGACCCTGCACCAGCCAGCCTCCCGGGAGAAATCCAGGGCGCCCACGAGAGTCGGTACAGGAATCATCTTGAAGTCACGGGCAGGTTGGGGGTCAGTAAGGGACACCCCCACCTCGTCCTCCAGGCTCCCTCTGACCTTGTGCTGTGTCTCCCACTGTGAGAACCAGAGGCCACGGCGTCCTCAGAGACCTTCCTCCTGGGACTCAGAGCATCATGGAGAATCCGGTGGGCCTGGGGACAAAAGGAAACTCCCACTGGGGGTCACGCCGGATCTGTGCACAGAGCTGACCACAGGCCGTGTGCTCAGGCCCCTGGGTGGGTGGACAGGGAGCCCTGGGCTTTGTGGCCATTGGAGGAGGCCCCGGGTCCTCTGTGGCCTGGAAGTGGCAGGGCCAGGTTGGGCCTTGGGCTGCCCCGCGCACCCCCCCGCCCTGTCCCACCTGCCTGACGATGGACAGCAGGACCTCAGCTGGCGGTGTGCCTGTGGGTTCTGAGCGTGAGCTGTGTGTCTTTCACACTTGGCCTGAACGCCCCTGGCCACGTCAGCTCTGCGGGCGTGTCTGGTGGACTCTGAGCTCTCGTCCCCTTGACTTCTAAAGTCGACTCTGCTTTGCCAAATCTGCAGTGGGCCCAGGGTCTGTGCAGGTCAGAGCTGGGCCGCTGCCCCAGGGCCCCCTGGGTGTACAGATGGAGACACAGAGGTCCAGAGCAGGAAGGTGAGGGACACAGGCCATGGGTGGGTGGGGCAGGGACAAAACCCCAGGGGCGGGGGGCTGCCGCTGTGCTGGGGCTCGGTGTGGGGTCTCAGACCAGTCCCTTCATCTTCCTCCCCTTAGCAGCCTCGACTGCAGAACAGGGTGATGACGGCACCCCTGTCCCCAGGTGGCTGTGAGAACCAACCAGCCCTGAGCCAGGGGGATGTTTCTGAACACGACCCAGAGTGAGTCTCAGTCCATCACCCCCAATGAGCTGGCCGAGCAGGCCTCTGGTGTTTGTTGAGCGACTTAACGAGGGTGGAAAGGGCACCACAGACTGTAAAGCAGGGGACTTGCTCCTTGGGACGTTAATTAGTGTCCTGTGAGGCCTGAGTCTCACCAGCGCTGTGTACGCTCCAGAGGGCCTACGGCACAAAGACTGCCCTGGCAGTCCCCTTAGCAGAAGAGCCCGGTTTTCCCTCGTGGAATAAAGAAGATGGTGATGGTCTGAGCAGGACCGGCCCAGCGGCGAGGCCCCCTGGTGTACTGTCCACCCAGCCTGAGGCCGGAGGCCACAGGGACCAGAGTCTGCAGTGGGGACTCAGAGCTGGACCGGGCCTCAGAAGGCCTTGTCCCCACCACTTTATGGAGGAAGTGACAGAGGCCCAGGGGACGAAGGCTTGCCCTGTAACCCAGCAGGTCAGCCTGACTCCGGTCTTGGCTTCCTGATCCCAAGCTCTCCCATTCTTTCCCATCACATTAAGGGGAAAGGGGCCTGGCCCAGGAAGTGGGCTTGAAAGACCTGGGAAGTCTGGGGCGGGTGGCAGCTCTTCACGACTCCACCCCACTCCAGTCAAGAGAAGGTAGCCTCCGGAGCCACGCAGTGCACAGACTGTGCAACTGTACGCAGCAGCAGCCCTGGTGGGAATCAACACCAAGCGCTGTCCTGACAGTGCTCTAAGCTTGTCCCAAAGTGGTTCATATGCAAAATAGACAACCCACATGACTGTTAGCTGGCGTTTTCCGTAAACAGTGGGGGTGCTCCCCAGTTAGAGAATTCCAGACGTCCACATTGTAACCACCAGCTCCTCTGAAGACCCCCTGGGGCCCTGGGACAGGTCCACCTTGGCACCCTTTCCTCCTCTGTACATGCCGTAGTCCCCTCCAAGGGTCCCTCCTGGAGCTTGGTTCACCTCCGCACAAGCCGCAGAGCCCCCCACACCCTGGGGCCTCCCTCAGCCACTGGGCACTCCTGCCTTCACCCTGCCCACTGGCCTTCCCAGGCCACCTGGTTGGTGAACGGCCCTTGCTGTCTGCTCCCGTGATCCTGCAGCCGCGGGTCCTGAATCCCTCCCTCGCCTGGCGTCGGCCTGGCTTCCCGTCTCTCCTGTCACTCCCTGGGCTCCGGATCCCTGCTCCTCCTGGGCGCGAGCAGTGCTCATTGTCTGGCCTCTCGTCCCCAGTCCCCGTCCTGGTGCAGCCGAGTGGCCTTAGCCCTCTCTAGAATCCAAACCGTCCAGCGGGGCTTTGGAGACTGTCCTGTCAGGCGCCACAGCCCCTCGGTCCCCCTGCGCCCTGCTCCCCAGCAGCAGGCACACAGCCGCAGCAGCTCCCTCTGGGCTTTGCAGGTCTGTCCACACCTGCTGGGCTTCCCGCAGCCCCTCTCACCCCATCTCCACCCGCTCAGCCCCCTCCACCTCCAAGACCCACTCAAGGGCCCCTTGTCCAAGAGACGCTCCCTAGACCTCCAGGGTCATTTCAACACCCAAAGCAGAGTTCAGCCCCTTTCTCTGTCCCACCAGGGTCACAGAGGACACACCCACAGGCTGGACCTGGCTCTCCATGTGGTTGCTCCAACCCCACCCGGAACGTTCTAGAAATCCAGGTATGGGTGAGAGTGATGTGGGAGGAAACGACCTGAGGGATTTCTCCTGGGAGTGAAGCAAGGACAGGTGCCAGGCTGTCTGAGGGCCATGGCTAGCGGCAGTGGCCTTGCCCCTCTCCTCCCAGTGGGCACGGCCCCCAGCGGGTGCCACTGCTGTCACCGCTGCCCCTGCACGGCTGTGGCCAGCTGCATCCTGCCTCAGCAGCCTGCGCCCGGTGGGTGATGTTCTGCTGCCCTCTGGGCCGAGGCGGTGGTGGTGTAGGATGCCCCTGGGCGGGGACCAAGGCCCCATGCCCCGTGGTGAATGTTCTCCTGTGGCAATGGCAGGAGGGGGGGTGGCCCTCTCTGGCTCCCCAGCTGTGCCTTGTCATGAACTCCCAGGTGCTTGGCGTTCCCACAGGCCTCGCGCCCACGACTGCTCAGCTCTGTGGAGCAGGGGTCTGTTCCCAGGTGGGCGAGGGACGCTGGCAGGAGGGGGTGACTGTCTCAGGCTGCAGTCAGGCCCCCCCAAGCCTCCCTCTCCGTGACGCTTTAGGATGAGCTGAGCTGTCACTGCTGCTTGACTCTGTGTGCAGTGGGGGAGGGGGAGCGGCCGCAGGGTCGCCATCCCCTGGGTCCCCACCCCCTGGGTCCCCACCCCCTGGGTCCCCACCCCCTGGCAGGCCCTGGAAGAGGAGCCTCTGGCCCTGGGGTTCCTGCTGCCTGGACCACCTGGTGGTGGCTCTGGGAACTGCAGGTGTAGACCCAGGGGGCAAAGGCCACTAGGTTCATTCTGGCGACAGGACAGGTCCACAGAGGCACCCATGATTTTAGGGGTCCCTGCCTTCTGAGTCAGGTTTGGAAATCAAGTCTGCAGGTCGGGCCCATCTGTGTCCCGCGGGCCTCGGCTCCCTGCCTGTCTCTGAGGTCCCTCTTCTGTCGGGAGCAGGGACGCCCGTGACACTTGGAAACAGCTCGGGAGGTTCTGTTCCAAGCGCGAGTTTCAGGGTTTGGGCAGAGTGCCTCCCCCGCTTCCTGGGGACAGAGTGCGTCTCCTCCTGGACGCTGGTGTCCGCCAGGCGGGTTTGAAGATGCTCAAATGACTGATGCTGTCACCCGGCCCAGGGCCCGACTACCCCGGGCCTGGCCTGACGTCACCTCTGGGTTAAGAGCAGGCAGGTGGCGGGCAGGTCACCTCCTCTTCTCCTGGTGTTCACCACCATCAAAGGCCACAGGGCTCCTCCTCCATTCCAGAGGCAGAGAGCGCTGCCCGGGGCTGGTGGAGGGACGATGGCGACCACGAAGCGACAGAGCACTTCTCCACACACTCCCGGGCTCCGCACCCTGGCCTGGCCTGCTTCCTCTGTCCCCACTGCTCAGGATTGACCTCTGTCCTGTGGGACAGCAGCATGTGCTCACATGTGCCTTCTGGCTCCCAGAGTTTCTTTCCTGCTTTTAAAGAAAAAGATGGTCATTTAAAAAATGATGCGTTAGCCCGGCACTGGTGGTGCACACCTGCAAACCCCGCGCTCCGGAGGCTGAGGCAGGAGGATCGTGAGTTCAAAGCCAGCCTCAGCAACTTAGCAAGGCCCTGAGCAACTCGATGAGACCCTGTCTCTAAGTAAAATATTAAAAAAAAAAAAAAAGGGCTGGGGATGTGGCTCCATGGGTAAGTGCCCCCTGAGAGATCAATCCCAGGTACCAAAAAAAAAAAAAAAAAGATAGGATGTCCCCGTTCTCTCCCTCTGTTCTGAACTTTCCGGGGGACCCTCTTCCCTGCTTCTCTCGCCCCATGGGGCCCCTCTGTCCTTGCGTGCAGTGGGGGAGGGGGAGCGGCCGCAGGGTCCCCATCCCCTGGGTCCCCACCCCCTGGGTCCCCACCCCCTGGCAGGCCCTGGAAGAGGAGCCTCTGGCCCTTGCTTGCTCCTCCCTCTTGGCTGGTCCAGCCCCAGGCCTTCCTGGCTGACCCTGGTCGGTGGCCTTGCCATCTGTGTCTTCTGAGGCCCAGGCCTGGCCCCGGCTTTGCCGCCCTCTGTGCTTATCTGCTCCCTGGCGCTGACCGCGTTAGGAAGCCATTACCTCTCTCTCCCCCTCAGGGCTGTGATCACTTTCCTGTTCTTGGCACCCAGCCTGGCCGTGCTAAATAAATATTTGTTCATGATCGTGAATTAAGCTGCTTCAATTGAGCCACTATCAATCAGCGCTCGGCCTGTCCAGGGGCAGGGTGCTCACCGCCTAGAACCGGGCTCCCCCACCTCGGCTCCCTCTGGGTCGGCAGCGGCTCCCTGGGACGGACAGGGATCTCTCGAAAGGGTGTTCTGCCAGCTTGGCACTCAGGGTGGGGGGCGGCAGAGCAGGTGGACGGAGAGGCTGGACAGCCACATAAGCTGGGGAGGATTGTGTCCCGTCCAAGGGTCGCTAAGTCCTACCCCCAGCACCTGCAGACGAGGTCTCGCTTGGAAACAGGGTCTTTGCAGACGCGATCACTTTAGGACGCTGGTCACCAGGTCGAGGGGGCGCCAAGTCCTTCAGGGGGATGCTGCCACTGTCAGAGGAATGCCAAGGATTGCCGCACCCACCAGAGGCCAGGAGAGGCCAGGGAGGACGCCCAGGCTTCAGGGGAGCACTGCCCGCAGGCCTCGCCTCAGGCTTCTGGCCTCCGGAGCTGTGAGAAGTGTCCCTGTGTTAAGCCACTCGGTCTGTGGGTCCTGGTTATGGCCCAGGAAATGGACACAGCCCAAAAGACTGACGCGCCCACTGACGGGAAATGGCATTCATGTGACCTGACAGGGCCGGTGACACTGTGCAGGACAGCCTCCACTCACCAAGAAAATCCATTTCCTTTTCTCAGCCTGGCTCAGGGTGGCTCGTGCCTGGGGTCTGCGTGATGGAGGGAGAGGAGGGGGCCTGGAAGGAGAGGAGGACCCCTGCCCGCCTTCTTTCCTTCCCCTGGCTCTGCCTGTGACAACCAGGCAGCCCAGCCAGGCCTGTGGCCTCTCCTGACCCAGGAGCTAAAAATGGGTGTTACATTTTTAAAGGGTTGTGAAGGAGGAGGGAGAGGAGGAGGGAGAGGAAGAGAGGAGCAGAACCCACAAAGTCTAGCGCCTTCCTGAACCTCGCCGTGGACCAGATGCCCAAGGACACCACATGGACAGGAAGAGGACGTCCCATGGCAGAGTTTTATGGTTTAGTCCACCGCAGCATAATCTTGAAGCCCAGCTGTCAGTGCAGGCTAGCCTTGCCGGACTAGCCCAGAGACCCAGGGAGATTTTTACTGAGACTTCTGGGAAAGGGATCCTTATTCTTTCCTCCTAGACCCCAAACCTGAACTGTGTCCCCTCCTGCTACCAGTGAGTCCTGGGACGTAAGCCTACAGAGAGAAGGCAGGGAAAACACTCCAGGAGCTGCCGGTCCTGATGGCACCGAACCCGAGAGACAGCCATTCCTGCAACTGACCCTGCGTTGGACTGCTCGGCTTACAGGAGCTGACAGGCCCTCCCGAGGTCTTCAGACACTCTGGACTGGTTTCCATGACATGCATCCAGAAAGAGGCCTAGAGAGTTTGGGATTGTGCGACGTTGACCTTGAACCTGCTGTCATTCACTCAGAAAAAGGAGGAATCGCACAGCTTTGGTGTTGTTGCTGTAGCAGTGGTCACAATTCACGGTGCTGTTGCTCCTGACACACAGAATGTCATGAGGGCCTTTCAGGGCGGTGGCTCAGAGCAGCTGCTTTGAACCAGGACTCTGAACTTAGGAGTGGGAGACACGAGGCAGGGGTGAAGAGCTTGTCCACGCACCCGTGAAGACGGGGTGCTCTATACAGACCCAAGGGGGCCAGCCACAGAGTGAGTGGCAGAGCGAGCCCAGGGGCACTGCCTTTGTGTACAGGGATGTGCAGGAGAGAGGAGCCAGAGGGCGCCCACCTCGGGAGTCGCCCCGATCTGGAAGGAGACCCCAGGGGCTGGAAACCGTGGCTGCCTGCAGGGGGGCAGGGAGGGAGGGAGACCCCTGTGTCCAGTCTCCTCTGTGCGTCCTAGGGGAATGGCTGCAGGAAGTGCAGACCTATGGGATCCCAGGGTTCAGGCCACAGGTGCCATGAACCATAACCCAAAAGTAGCCCGGCCTCTGCTCATCATGCACCTTGCTCAGTCGCGTCCTCTGCGGGGTCAGAGGTGGCCTGGGAAGACCAAGATGGCCCTGATGGAGAAGCTGAAAATAGCAGCTGTGACTCAGGACCCACAGGGGACATGCCGGTGGTCTCAGCCTGAGGCGTCCCCAGCTCAGGAGACAGCCACGCTGGGGCAGGCGGGTGGGCTCCCTGAGCTTTCGCCGCCCCCTGGGCCGCCGCCGGGTGCCCGTCCTCCTCTGAAGCCGTGGCACCGCGCTGTATGCAGGTCCCCTTGGGCGGAGATAGCAGTCTGAGGGTCGTGCTGCCCGCACCTCCAGGGACAGATGCTGAGCCACATGGGCCCCTTGCAGTCTGCCCCGGGACGGTCGGCAGCTGGGTCAGCCTTCAGAGAACCGAAGGCCTGGGTCCTGGCTGGGCCGGGGGGACTGTGGGGCCCCGAGCGCGTGCTGCTGCCAGGTCCCTATGTCAGAGCCACAGGTGGAGCCGGGGAGCAGGCCAGGCCACCAACAAGAGGCAGGGCCTGCAACGGGGAGGACAGGGCCTGGCCCTCTACCAGCCTCGGCTCCTGCTGCCACACTGGCCGCAGTGTGCCTGTCCCCACAGAGGCCTCCTTCAGCCCCTAGTAGGTCCTCTCCTCTCTCAGAATTGCCACCAGCCCCCTTCCTCAGAGCCGCCATCCCAGCTCCTGTGGTGCCCAGCCGTGCCCAGCCCTGCCCCTCTCCCCAGGACATCCAAGAGGCTCGGGAGGCACCTTCTGGGGGTGGCCCATGCCCTGCGTCTGCTCTCGAACTCGGGACCCCACTCCGGCTGGGCAAGGAGGCCTGAGCCATACCACTCCCGGGACTCAGTCCTCTCACGGGGTCTGTCCCCAGCCCACAGACCACCCATCGTGTGGGCTCCTGCAGCAAGACCAGCTGACACCTGAGCTGCCCAACCTCCACCCTGCCACGTCCGGTGCAGGGGCACACAGTAGGCACTCAGCAAGTTCGCGCTGCTGTTGTGCTACTGGCCCAGCCTCCTGAATGGGCCTGACCTCTGAGTGGAGCCCGCGCCCTGCAGCCCCGGGGAGGGCGGGCTCTGCCTCGACTGGCTGGTGACCCTGGAGTGGCCCATTTGTCTGCACCGCGACGTCCCCATCTGGAAAACGAGGTGTGAAGAGAAGCTTCCAAGAAGCTGGCAGCCATGACGGGCGTCCTGTAGTCTCCCTGAAGTGCCAACACGCCCAGACCCTGGTCTGCCCTGGGCACCTTCCTGGGGCTCCCGGGTCCCTCTCCACCTGCCTGAGTGTTTTCATACTGAGGTCCAGGGCAGGGCCAGGCTGGCTTTGCTCTCTGCTCCACCGGCTTCTCCAGGGCCGTGGGTGAAGGTGGCCTTGGCCACCTTGTTAGGACGCCATGGGAGGAGACATCCTAGGCTCTTAGGCAGAGAGGAGCCCTAGTGCGGGCACCCCAAGCTGATGCTGGCTCAGCCCTGGATGTCCTCTGGGGACACTGTCCCCAGCTGCAGTCACTCCTTTTCTGTGGCCATAGCCTTCCGGGCCCCTGGCTGCTGACACTCCAGTAGTGGTCACTCTTCCCAAGCAAGGCACGGCCACAGATTCCCTGCTGTCTGTGTGGACACCCCACCCCAGGTCCTTTGTTAGCGAGGGAGTTGGGGCTTGGAAATTCCCGGTGGGGCTAGCTGGCAGCATCCAGCTGGGGGCCGGGGACCCTTAGGCCAGCTCCCCTTAGGCCAGCTCCCCTGGCTCCCCAGGCTCCAGACCCTGCCATTTGGAGAGGCCACAGTGCCCTCTGCTGGCCATTGGCTGGGGCCGCACCTCTGCAAGAACATCTACAAAGAACTGAGAAGGAGGAGGGAAGTTCTACCTGTGCTCTGCCCAGGCCCCGCCCCATCAATCCCCACCTCCCTCCGGGTCCCTCAAAGAACTCCCTGAGTCAGCCGCCCTCCTAACCCGCCCCCCCAGCTATGCTCCTACTGGCCCATCTACTACACACCATTCATCTTTGACTCAGCCAAGCCCACTTCCTCCAGGAAGGCTCCCCAGACTCACCCAGGGGTACTGGCCTCCCCACTTCCTGCCCTGGCAGTCCCTACAAGAATATATCTTACCTGTCCATCTGCCTTTCCCTGCATGGCCGTGCACTCCCTGGGGGTGGGGACCATGTCCATCTGTCCTCAGCCCCAGTGCCGAGCTGCTCGGGGCGGGAGCTCGGGTGGGAAATGTTTGTTGAGGGACATTTTAGTGTCAACCTACTGCAAAGGATCTGGGTGTTGTGGGTGCCCTAGAACAAGACCCCCAAACAGAGCATGAGAATATGCCCTTGAGAGGAAGCCCAACCAACGTCAAGGTGTAGACCTAGATGGAACCTGCTCCCATCACTTCCCGCCCTCCCCCTCAACCGTCCCTGCTGGGCAGCGGGGGTGTCCTCCTCGCAGACCCTGTCCAGAGCGCCCTTGGACTTTACTTTTCTTCTCCCCCTTTTTTGTGTGACTCTAATGGGGTCATGCTAGACTCATGATTCTGTATTTTTTTATTTCGGGAAATGATCCACCTTGAGGCCTCTAAGTCAGCATCTGGGGTTTGTGTCCTTCTCTTCAGTAGCTGCGAAGCGTCCCCAACCCTGGCACTACTGTACTGTGGGATTGTTGTTTATACCTCAGTGAATCTGGGGAGAAATGCATTTGCTTGGTGGCTTTTAATTTAATCTAATTTTTTTTTTTTTTTTTTTGCAGTTGCAAGCAACTTTTCTGTAAACAGCCTGGTGCGCAATTCTTTGTGCCTGTGTGCGACTATTTCTGTAGAACTGACTCATAGAAGTGGACTTGCTGGGCCGGGGTGGGGGTGGGGGTCTGCTTCACATTTTAACAGACACTCTCAGAATACCTCCAAAGGTGGGTGCTGGCCCACCTCACAACACGGTGCCTGGGGGCTTCTCTTCTCCCCTCTTTGCAGCTGGGTGTTACCAGACTTAGAAAGGGCGCCCTTGAGGTCTCCCAGAGAAAAGAGGTCTGGGGGTTGCTGGGCAGGTGTGGGAGCCTCCCCCTCTGGATTGCAGTGGAGCCACCCTTGCTTCTCCTTGGCCCAGGAGGGAGAGTCTGCCGAAGCCCTTGCCCAGGCCCTTCTGCCGGCCCCTGCGGGCAGAGGGGCTTGGGAAGCCCAACCGGAGCCCCAGAGCAGCGTCCACATGGAGTTGCCTCTGGCATGGTTTCCAGCCAGTTCTTGGGGAAGCAGCCCCTCCTGCTCTCTGGGCGGAGAAGCCAGGTTTGGGAGAAGCGAAGATCCCAGGCTTGATGGTGCACTGAGAGGCCAGGAGGACACAAAGCTCCCTGCTGGGTCTTGCAAGACACACAGGCTGTGGGCATAGACGCCCCTTGTGAGCTGCAGGGCAGAGTCCATTGGGCCCAGAGTGGGGCGTGCGGGGTGCTCGCCTCCTGTCCCAGCCCCCCTCCTCCCCCCAGCAGGGATGTGGAGGATGAAACTTGGAAGTAGCTTGTCATGTGTGCAGATAGCTGGGGTGGGGGACACTGCCAACCCCCCCCCCAGGCCTCATTCACCCCACGCAGCCATGTCCTAGGCAGCTCACCAGGTCCTGGGGGAGGAGATGCTCACAACCACCTGAGGTGGGTTTTAGAACACGTGAGTCTTCGAAGCGCCCAGGAGGACATGGAGTGGTTTTCGTTGTCTGTTTGACTCCACTAGCCCTCACAGGGGGACTTGAAATGACCGTGGAGGAATCAGACTAGGGAGACAGGAGGGAAGCTTTGGCGAGGTCAGCCACCAGGCCACCAGGCCACCAGTCCCAGGGCCGTGGAACCCCCTGGGGACTCTCACTCACGACTCAGGAACATGCGTGGCCTCAAAAGTGCATCTTTAAGAAGGTCAGAGGAGGGGGTGTGGGTGCTGGAGAAGGGAACTGAGAGCTCAGGGCGCAGCCAAGGCCAGACACCGTGGGAAGGACCCCGTGCTAACACCTGGGCGTCTGCACTTCCTTCTTCCCAGGAGGGGAGCAGAGGAGACGGTATCATTCCCATCGACAGAAGAGGGGACTGGCCCCGCCCCTGGGCATGGGTCTCCCCTCTTGGCTTCCTGGAGCCTGCAGGCCTCACGGGGACCTGGCCGACTGCTCGGTGGCCTTCAGAACTGAGCTCAGGTGCGGGAGCTTCCAGAGCTGCCATAGGCCCCCCACTCCCTTCCTGCTTCATCACCCCCACCTGATGGCTCCTCAATTCCCCTCTCCCGCCTCCTCCTCCCCCAGCCCAGCCCCTCCAGGCAAAGTAGAGGAGAGGGCCTGCAGCCGGAGTCCCCTGCTTGGCGAAGACACCGTGGGGTCTCTGAGGGTCCCAGGTCGGCTGGGAAGAGAGGATAACCAATCATGGGGTCGGGTGGAGGACAGGTAGGAAGGAGGATGAGGAAGGATCTGGAATATCTGAGAAGTGCTGGAGTGGGAGGGGATCTGGTCAGAAGTCTAGGAGGGCTAGGAGGGGCTGGGCTGGAGGCCCCCAGCACTGGGCCAAGGGCGGAAGCCTGTTGGTCCCGCTGCACGGAGACCTGAGCAACTCCACGGCGCCCTCTCGTGGCCATTCGAGGCCAAGGCTCAGTGCTCAGAAGAGCCCTGCGTTGTCCTGTCGAGGGTGCAGAAAGTGGGTTCAGGGCAGAGGGGAAGGCTACTGCTCCCGGGGCCAAGATTCTAGTCCAGAAATGCCACTGATTCTCCAGGTGGCTTTGGGCAAGCCATTCCGCCTCTCAGCCTCAGTCTCCTCATCTGATGAACAAGGAACCAGATGAGATGCGTGTGTCTCACAAATGGAAGTGTGGACCCCGGGCCAGCCCTGGGCGAAGCCCACTGGCTGTGTGACCTCAGCCTCCTCCAAGGACCTCCAGGCAGGTGCTACCTGGCAGTGGAAGAAGCTGAGGCTCAGAGAGGTCACGGAGAGGGGAGGAACTGGGACTTGAGACCCGGTCTGTGACCTCAGAGCCCTTTTCTCCCCTGCCCCAGGGTGCCTCTCATGGTCTCCAGGTCCCTTACAGGTGTCCCCCATTTAGTGTCTGCTGGAGAAAATAGATTTAAGCAGAAATTGGGGTCTTGGTAGGTAGATGAGACAGGAATGAAAGGGTCAGGACATTCAGACCTGGAGCCACCTCATAGAAAAAAAGCAGTCGTTGCAGGGGAAGACATCATGGCCACAACTCAGTTAGCCATCAAACAATGTTCTCTGGGCCGACCAGCCACCGGGGAACACAGGAAAGGCGTGATGGAAACATGCTCAACAGCAAAGCCCTCGGTGTTGAGTATTAACCTTGCACCTGTTCACACCAAGCTTGCTGCTCCTGAGCAGCTCAGAAGCTCTTGAATAGTCATCCATCCAACCATCCAACCAACCAACCACCCACCCATCCATCCCCGGACCTACCCACCCACCTTTCCATCCATCTACCCATCCATCCATCTGTCCTCTGTCCATCCATCCATCCATCTGTCCATCTATCCATCCAAACGTCCATCCATCTATCCATCCACCAACCTACCCACCCACCTTTCCATCCATCTACTCACCATCCATCTGTCCATCTGTCCATCCATCCATCATCTGTCCATCTGTCCATCCAAATGTCCATCCATCTATCCATCCACCAACCTACCCACCCACCTTTCCATCCATCTACCCATCCATCTGTCTGCCATCCATCTATCCATCCATCCACCCACCCACCCACCAGCCCACCCATCCGTTCACCCATCTACTCGTCCCTCCATCAAACATTATTGAGCCCTGAGCTATTGGCACCTGCTTCTCAGGAATCCCTCATCACATGTGATGGAGCTTAGACTCGGAGACCAATAAACACAGAAGAGTGTGGCTTTAATTAGCTGCATGTTGTTTATCACCTTGAAACAAGCATTTATTATCTCACACGGTGGCCTTGGGCCAGGAACCTGGCTGAGCTAGGTCTCTCAGCTCCAAGTGTCTCGTGAGGTTGTGGTTAAGATATTGACTGGGGCCGGAGGGTCTGCTTCCAGGACGGCCTGTCACCTGGCTTTGACAGGAGACCCCGCGTCTTCCGTGGCAGTCGGCCGAGGACCTCTCAGCTCCTCCTCAGTGGTCCTCTGTTCAGGGTGGCTTGTGAGTCCCCACAGCACTGCAGCCAGCTTCCCTGAGTGAGAGACCAAGAGAAGGAGGAGCCGGCTGCACCTGTTGACTTGGTTTCCAGGTGACATTTTTGCTTTTCCTTCTAACAAATATAAATGGGTTAGAAGAGCATCTGGTCAAGGAGGCCGAGGTGGGAACGGGGCTCCGCCTCTGCAGGGAGGAGCACCCGAGGGTTCTGGTCTGCTTCCACCCAGCCCGTGAGTGGCAGGTGCTGAGCTGGAAGCGTGTGCTGAGGGGTGAGAGGGCTGGGAGTCAGCCCCCCTGCTTCCAGGTGGAGGGAGTCTGGGCAGGGAAACTGTACGGGGGCAGCAAAGAAAGAGCTGGGCTCTGCCTCCTGCCAGCGCGACCTGGGACAATTGCCCACCCCTTTCTGGGTCTCTGTTGTGGAATGAACCAAGACCACTCAGGTAGCTACTGGGAGACTCAGAGGCTGCAGAGGGAGAAGGGGCGGCTCTGGGGAGCCCAGGGCCCTGGTCCCAGGAAGCTGGTGGTGGGAGGACCAGACGCAGGGCCTCTGTGGCTTTGTGGTTCTGTTGAGTTGGCCACAGGAGCACACAGCAGGGAGCTGGTGGTGAGGGACAGCTTAGGGCATGTGGCCTGGTCTTCTGGCTGGTTGCTGCAGAGACTGGCTCTGCGGCTACCTGGGCTGGCCCTCGTCCTTCCTTACCTTGAGCTCTCAGTGTCTGGTAGAGCCCCCAGGGCCCCTCGTCCTGATATTCCAGGAACTGACCTTCCCACTTGGAAATGTGCAGCAAGACATGGGCTGGAGGGAAAGAACTGGCCAGTCCAAGTGGTCACCAAGCCACAGGTGAAGGCTTCTGGACAAAATGGAGATGGAAAGAAAAAGAGGTGACTTGAGTTGCACCTCGTCCCTGTGGGTGCTTCCGGGGATCTCCTAGTTCTAGGCAGCAGGCAGCATCTGGAGCTTTGACTCAGGGTGCTCAGGGTTAAAGGTCACCTGAGCGGACACCCCATGCTCACACAGTGCTGGAATCTACACTCCTGTCTTTCCCCCAGCTGACAGGCCAGCTCCTCTTGGTTGCCTCTAGAGACAGGGAGCTTGCTCCCACCGGAGGCAGCACCCAGCTGATGTGCTGGGGGCGGGGCTGCCTGGATGATTGGCACTTGTGCAGGGAGCTCAACCCTCCAGGGCCTGCCCCACCCATCCTGCCCCTCCTCTTCCCCTCAGCAACAGTGGCTGAGGCTTTGCCCCTGGACGTTCCCTGGGGAAAATGATTGCATGACCCCGGGATCCAGGGCCGTCTTACCAGATTCGCCCCAGTTTGGAGGATCTGGGAAGGATGTGGGGCTGGGCGATTCTCACAGGGAATCAGGGACTAGGAAATGAGTACGACCAGGGGGACTGTGTGCACATAAAGTGCTCTCAAGGGACACGTCATCGTCACCACGGCACAGTCCTACTAGGCCATGGAGCTCCTCTGATGGTCACTGGGTGGGCTGGCAGGAGCCCCTTTTCCAGGTCCCCCTTCTCTGCAAAGCAGCCACCAACTGCCTGCTTGTCCAAGCCTGAGGTCCTGCACCTCCCTCCCTCCTGCTGGGTCTGACCCAGCGTCTCCTTTCCACGCCTCTCCACCCCGAAACATCCTGGCCTGCCCGGGGGTTGGGGCCAAGGACCGGGCTCCTGTCCTGGTGCTGCCACGGGCTGCGGGCTGGCCGGGCTGTGCTGGCAGCAGAGGGCCCTTCGCTGAGCGGCTCACCTCTTCTCAAGAGGGATGGAAGGGTGGGGTCCTGGTGCCTAAATACACCAAATATCTGACAACACTGGGTCCTTCTGCAAGGAGCTAAAACCAGGCACAGCAAGAGGCAGCACCATTACCAGCCATTACCAGCCGTGCCCCCCTGGGAAAGTCACTTCTCCCTGTGCCTTAGTGTTCTCATCTGTGAAGTGGGGCTGACCTTCCGAGGGAGGAGTGGGCCAGGGCCCCCTCTGATGGCTCTTCCCCCTGCCCCACCTTGTGGACATCTTCCAGCCTGGTCAGACCCAGGGCATCCTTGGGACCCATCGTGGTCTCTCCGGTCCCAGTGAGCCCAGCAGAGTACCCTAACTACCCCCAATTTACAGATGAGACAAATGAGGCCCTGAGAGGCGAGGGCACCCACGCAGTGCAGTCATCTGAGGAGTGTTACCCCTGCAGGTGTTGGCACGCTCTGAGGGGGCCTTCCGCGTGCCCAGCCCAGGTCAGTGCCAGAGGAGACAGTGCCAACCTGGGAGAGCTCAGCCAGGGTGCTGGCGGGGAGCGGGGTCGGCTCCAGCATTCACGGTCATCACAGGTTATGGAGCAGGACCTTGTTAGGGAGCCCAGAAGGGAGTACCCGTGCGTGAGCAGGCAACCTGGTCTTTGGCCAGATTTTTTTTTTTTTTTTGGTGGAAGGGCACCAGGGATTGGACCAGGGGCACCCAACCCCTGAGCCACATCCCCAGCCCTATTTTGTATTTAATTTAGAGACAGGGTCTCACTGAGTTGCTTAGGGCCTTGCTTTTGCTGAGGCTGGCTTTGAACTCGCGATCCTCCTGCTTTGGCCTCCCGAGCTGCTGGGATTACCGGCGTGCTCCACTGTGTCTGGCTGGCCAGTTTTGCCACTACCCCTTTCCCATGGCAAGAGTGTATAGTCAGGGGATTTTTAAAAGTGTGCTGTGGGCTGTATTTGGGACACCCGGAGTTGTGATCAGGGGTCCGTCCAGAAATAAAAGTTATATCTTGTAGAACAGGCTCCAGGGTATCACTGGAGAGGGACAGGCAACTGGGACACTGGGAATCTGGAAGGCCAGAGGGACAGTGCCCACCGGGACCCATCTGGAGGGCACAGTGGTGTTAGAAAGACCCCAGGGTCTGGAGCCGGGGAGGGTGGATTTGAACCTCAGCTCAGCCTCTCACTAGCTGTGAGGTTCCTTCCTGAGCCTCGCTTTCCTCCTTTGCCAAATGGGGGACTGTGGGGATCCCTCAGAGCATGTCATGAGGATAAAATGATCAGACACGTGAGCCGTGTCCCACGGTTAACGCCAGGTGTGGGCTCGGAGCTTGTTTGTGTCTGTTGACACGGACGTTGAACAGACGTCCCCTGGCCTAGGAGGAGGGAGACCGGTCAAAGGAATAGATTCCTGAATGAGCCATTCCCTTCTCTGGGGCTCTGTCCCCTGGAACAAAGTCACAGGGTTGGGGGATCGGAACACCAGGTTTCGTACCCTGCGATTTCACACTGGACTCAGGGACCCGGGAACACAGCTGGCCTGGGGCCACCCTGGGGGAAGACCTCTCTAGTCTATCAGAGCAGCCTTAACACTGAGCCAATCCAGGGCCTCGGAACCTTTCCAAAGGCACCTGCCAGCCACCACCCATCCACTCCGAGTTGACAGTTGAGATTAAACTGACTTTTCATTCCTGGCCTGAGTGGGAGGAGAGACGCTCGGAGAGGCCCTGGAGGACACAGTCAAGGTGACGGGCTTGCAGCCCTGGGACCCAGGTGGAGGGCAGTGGCACGGACGTGGGGCCATGGTCCATTTGGGCAACTCCCCAGGGGCACAAAGACATACCAGGTCCTCTCCACCGCGGGTGGGGACACACACACCCGGGAAGCCTTCACCCAGGCAGCCTTTAGACCCAGCCCAGCAGGGGGCAGGCCCGGGCACACCAGGCCACACGCTCTCACTGGTGATCTCTTCCCCTGCCTGGGAACCACGCTAGCTCCTCCTTACGGATGGGGAATCTGAGGCTCAGAGCTTATCGGTCTTGATGAATGATCCTGAGATCAGAGCAGTGGCCGTGGGTTGGCGCCATCTCCGCTCCCTCCTGGGCAAGTCACTTAGCCTGTGCCTCAGGGTCCTCACCTGTCGTCATGGAGGAGCTAGTCCAGGGGAATCTTTGGGAACATGGTCCGGCACTTGGCTGGTGAGCTATTTCCCAGGCTGCTTGCCTAGCTGTCCTACGCGTCCCCAGGACCTTGGAGTCTATGCTGCTCACAGTAGGTGCCAATCAGGTGTGCCTGCACCTGACCCTTCCCGTGCTCTCCTGCCTTCAGGGGGGCTCTGCTCCCCCCATTTTCCTTAACACGCTCCAGTCTTGCCTCCATCACCTTGGTCCCCAAACAGAGGCTGTGGAGTATAAGCAAAAATGATCATGGGCAGGAGAAAGGGACAGATCCACAGCCACAGCAGGGGACCTCTGCACGCTCAGGAGTTGACAGAAAATCAGGAAGGACATGGGGGCACTGAACAGGGGCACCAGCCAACAGGATGTAATTAACATACACAGACACTCAGGCCAGGCCACCAACAGCAGAATACAGGTTCTTTTTAAGTGAACATTTATAAAAATAGACCATACTCTAAGTGATTAAAAAAAAAAACACCTAAAAGTATTTAAAAATCTGCTGGGCACAATGGCCCACACCTGTGATGCCCACTACTCAGGAGTCTGAGGCAGGCGGATCACAAGTGCAAGGCCAGCCTGGGCAACTTGGAGAGGCCCTGTCTCAGATTTTAAAAGGGAGGGGACAGGGGCTGTAGCTCACTGGTAGAGCACTTGCCCAGGACTTTTGAAGTCCCCAAGTACCTCAAAAAATAAATAATAAATTCTCTGACCATAATGTAACCAAACTAGAAATTAATAAAAGAAAGATAGTCTGAGAACCTTGGAACCCTTAGAGATTAAAACAGCACAGTTCTAAGTAATTCATGGATCCTAGAGGCTCTCTTAAGGGAAATTTCAAAGTATACTGAGCCAAATGAAAACGTAAAGGCAACATTATAAAAATGTTGAGGTGCAGCTAAGGCAGCACAGAGAGGAAATGTTATAGCACTAAAATGCCTCCATTCAACAAGAAGGGTCTCAATCATGAAGCCCCACTTCAAGAAGCCAGAAAGTAAAGAAAAATAAACCCAAAGAAAGAGGGAGCAAGCAAAGAACAAAAACAAGGCAGAAATCAATGAGACAGAAAACAGAAAGATAGATAATGGGAAAAAATGGAGAAAGAGCTGGTTCTTTGAAACTATTAAATATTAATAAACTTCAAGGAAAACTGAGAGAAAAAGCAGATCAGCAAATCAGAAATGAAATGGGATGTCATCATAGATCTGGCAGACATTAGGGAAGGACAAGGTGACTGGGCACTGTGTGCACACCTGTGATGCCAGCAAGTTAGGAGGCTGAGGCAGGAGGACCCCACATTCAAAGCCAGCCTAGGCAATTTAGTGAGGCTGTCTCAAAATAAAAAACAGAAAGGGCTGGGGATGCAGCTCAGGGATAGTGCTCACTCATGTAGCATGCAGGAGGCCCTGGGTCAATGCCCAGGAGGAAGGAACAGGAAAAAACTAGGAAATACTATGAACAATTCTGTAAACGTAAGTTCAGTGGCTTAAATAAAAGGAATCCATTCCTCCAAGACCCCAAGCGAACACATCCAGTATGAAATATGAAATAAATAATCTGAATAGTGCAATAAATTCTTTAGAACATCAAATTTATAGTTAAAACCTCCTGAAAAAAGAAATCTCCAGGCCCAGGTGGTTTCAGTGGAGAATTCTACTAACCAGCGCTGATTCTGCACAATTTCTTCTTGAAAGCAAGAGAGGGGAGCCCTTCCCAATGTATCCGGGGAGGCCAGTGTTGCCAGATACCAAAGGCAGATGAGAATACATGAAGAGAGCTGCAGGCCAGTGCCTCCCCTGAACGTGGGAAGCACAGCCAACATCTTCAACAGAAGATTAGCAAATCAAATTCAGCAAGTCGGGGTTTGACCGGAATGCAAGGATGGCTCGATTTTGGCCAACCAGTCGGTGTGACGCATCATATCAACAGACCAAGCAAAGGACAGCACCCCAACCTCCTCCTCCAGGTGCACATGTGCACAACAGGACGTTATTCAGCCTTTAAGAGGCGGAAGTCTTGTCCCACTCTGTGGCCTGGCGGAGCCTTGAAGACTCAATGCAGAGAAGCCGGCCAGGATGGACAAGCGCTGTATGATTCTGCACTCACCAGGGACCCAGACTGGAGGTACAGGGGACGGAGTGGGGGTAAAGGGAGGCCCTGGGAACGAGGTGTCACTGTGTCATGGAGATGCTGAGACGGTTCTGGAGGTGGACAGTGACTGTCCGGCCATAGGAGTGTCCTTAATGCACTGAATGATGCCCTTAAAATGGCTGAAGTGGTAAATGTGATGCTGGCATATATACTTTGGCACAATAAAAATTTTAAACAGGCTAAAACCCACCAAAACCCCACATGATCATATCAGTGGAGGCAGAAAAATCATCTGACGAAATTCACCCCCGTGCATGGTAAAGACCTAATTAAAGGCACCCCAAAAGCCCCACAGCCACCATCTTACTTATGAAAAATGGGTGCTTCCTCTGAGCTCAGGAGTAGCCGAGGAGGTCAGCCCCCAGCCTCGTCTGCCACACAGAAGCCTGTCCTGGAAGCCCCCTAAGGCACTGGGCGATGAGCAAACCCACGAAGCCGCCACCTGTCTTCCTGGACGCTTTGGTCCTTGAACTCCTCATCAGATACAGTAAGGTTACCTGATGTTAGGAGAGTGACTCTGCCACCCCAATTTCCATCAGGAGAAATCATTTGCCAATTCTGGGATTTTTATGTGTTACACTGACTTATGACACACTAGCCCCACATAAATCTTGCAACTGGGAGGCTGAGAATCAATGATGTCTTCTAGCAGGAAACTGAGGCCCAGAGAAGGTGGTGACTGGCCCAAGATCACACAGCCAGGCAGGGGTCAGAGGTGAATGATCTTACTCCAAAGCCAGCTCGAAGTCAGCTGAGAACAGTGTAGCCAAAATCACTTCTGGCAGGGGACACGAACACTCAGTTGCAGGGACTGGCCAGGCTGTGTCATCTCCAGTGGCTCTGCAGGCACAACCCTGCTGGGAGGTGTGGCTGCCTGGGCAGAGGCACTTCCGCTGGTTGCTCTCATCCCGGCGTCCACTCTGATTACAAGTGACACCAGCCGCGGGCAGCTTTGAGGGAAGCTGCCGTTATATAAGGGGTTACATAAACCATCCTGTGATGTCTGCGTCCAGCCACGGAGCGCTGGTCAGGCCACGCTGTCCGGGGGAGGGCAGGGCTGGCAAAGGCCCAGGGAGGGTCGGGCTGGGGACTGACAGTCGTCACAGAGCATCTCACCAGGGTCCCCACATCTCACCCGCAGCAGCTGACGGTGGGATGTGGGTGCGTCTCCTGGCCGGAGGGCACCTGTGTTTCCCTCTCTGTCCAGGGGAGTGAGGGTGGCCCCTGGGACGAACACGTGACTTGGGACACATCCTGTGTTGGCATCAAGCAGATTCTCCCTCCTACCATCAGGTGTCAGAGGAGCTCAGAGCTGGAAGGGAGATCACAGCAGCCACCGCTGGGCGGGGAGGGGAAGGGGCCGGCCGCCCCCAGGCGCCCAGCCGACTGAAGGGATGTGGAGGATTCACCACCAAGTAGGACCGCAGCAACCTGGAGCATCTCAGAGGCCTGCTCTGTGCTGAGTCTGAAGACACCAGAGACTCGGCAGCCCATCTCCCTCCTCTCCTGGGGCTCACCTGGCTGGATAGAAAGGTGTTTCCAGTTCACAGGATTAATACCAATTCATGACAAATGTCATAAGAACTGTGCTGCCTTCCAGGGGTGTCAGATAACTAAGGGCCTTCCGTATGTGGCTAAGGAGGTTGGACCTCATCTTTGTCTCTAGGCACGGGAGAGGGGGTCATTAGTAATGCCAGGAGTTGGTGAGAGGCTTCCTGGAGGAGGGGATGTTTGCACAGGGCCTCAAAGAAGGCTGAGGGGACGGAGTTGACCAACTTGGGCCCAGCATCAGAGGTTTGAAGCTTGTCTCTGGGTGCATCACCAACTGCAAGACAGAAAGCAATTCCCTGCCTGCCCAGATGCAGGGCCAGAAGGAGGAGAGTCCGCAGACCTCCAGAGTGAGGCAAAGTGCCACCATCCTCAGGCCGCAGCTGCTCTCTGTCCCCTCTAGACATGGATCGCCACAGCTGGACGATGACCATCACACTCTTGACCTGCGTGGACGGTCAGGGGTCCCAGGCTCAGCAGGAGGTCGAGGAAGCATTGTGGCTGTGCCCACGGAGGCCTGGCTGCAGGTTCAAGTTCTGCAGCTCCTCACTGAGAGGTCTGGGGCTGGTCACTCCACCGCCCTCTCCTGGTTTGTAAATGGCAAGGACGCCGAGGAGTCCTAGGCTGCCCCAGGGGACCGTCCACCAAATGCTGGTGGCACACAGGAGGTGTCCCACACATCTGCTTTCCTCCTCCCTCCCCCCTCCCTCCTTTCCTCCTCTCTCTGTCCTAAAAGAGAGTTTGGTGGCTGAGACATCGTCATGAGGCACGTGGCTGCACGTGACAGGTGTTGGTCACCCAGATGTGAGATGTCAATGGAGCACCATGTGACAAAGCCGTTTGAGAGCTCGGTGCTGTGTGAGGTGCAGAGGCCCAGGCTACTATACAGGCCACCAGCCCTTCTGGTGACCGAGGGGACAGGAGGAGAAGGCATCAGAAGGGGAAAGGAGAGGAAGGGGAGGCAGAGGCAGGGAGAAAGGCCAGGAGGCGGGCGTCCACTGGCCGGGCTGCTGGGAGGCCCTGCCGGTCAGCATTTCCCAGGAAGCTGCCCCGGCCATCGGCCTCACCTTCCCTGTGGCCAGTTGGTGGGCAGGGCCAACACCAGCTCTGGGCTCCCTTGCTTGCTCCAAGCGAGTGGCCCTGCTTGCAGCCCCGCCGGCGTTGGCACGGTGACAGTAGCCAAGTGTGCAAACTTGTGCCATTGTCCCCAGGCCAGGGGGAGCCATGGAGACTGGCTAATATGACACAGGAAAATGTTTGCTGATGGCAATTCTATGGGCTTTGTCCACCTCTTTCTCCATCATGACGACTCGATTTAAGTCCCTAACTGTTTGACTACAAATGCAAGGGGACCGTGCAACGCCAGCCTTTTGTCCGGCCGCACTGAATGGGCAATTCAGGCTTTGTGCAGCTCAATTGAGGAAGCAAACATAAAGACAAGATTCCTGAGGGCTCCGGCTCCCTTCCCATGGATATGCCAGCACCCGTCAGGGCCGTCCCGGCCACCTTCCCCACGACGGTGCACCACGGGCCCACGGCCCTCCCGCGCCCCGGCCCTGGGGGATCCTGGGGCAAGGGTGGCGGAGAGGGCGAGGGACAAAGATGGAGACGGAGAGCGAGGCCCTCGACACTCAAGGACAGTGGGGAAAGCGGCCCGCCCGGCTTACCCTGTCCGATTGTCTGTCTGCACTGGAGCATAGCAGCTGCAGTCTTTGGGGGAGGTTTGCAAGCCCGTCTCCACCGGCCGGCCCCTCTGGGCCCTGGACATTCACACACACACACGCACACCCTCGCACACACACAGCCCCCTCGAGAAACCAGGGAACCGAGGTCAAGGGGAGGAGGGGCGTGGAGGCCGGCCGAGCAGGGCCGAGGGTAGAAATTGACCGGGAAATGATTGCATTTGGGAGCCGTCTTTTTTGTGATGGTCCCCATGGTGACAATTTGTGACGGCAAAGAATGTGGGAACGGGGCGCCGCCGCCTGATTGGGATGCTTTGTATCTGGAGAGGCGCTCCTGATTGGCCTGGGGCCCCGGCCGGGAGCTGTCCTCCATTCAGCCCACTCAAGGGCCGCACATCTCGCCCGCGCACAGAGCTCGCGGCCGCCGGGCCTGCCCCAGGTCTGCGGGGGAACCTGCCGGGCCACGTTGGCGGGCCCGGTCCGCACCTTCGGTTAGTGTGGAGGCCCGGCGGCTCTGGCCCGGCTGGGTGGGGGCGTGGGGCAGGCTGGGGCCTGGGGGAGGGGTGCAGTGCCGTGGGTGGTGGCCCAGGAGGCATGAAATTGCTGCAGATGCTTCTAAGAGGGAGTCCCTGCTGCCCGCAGCCTGAGATGAGCCCGCAAGGCAGGTCTCGATTAAGTGCCAGACAGGGGTCCTGCCTGGTCCTGCGTGAGAGTTGGGGGTGGAGCGTGGGCCTGAGGAGGGGGCGGGGAGGTGGGAGGGGGAGGCCACCACCAGGGAGGAGGGGGCTTGGCCTTCTCTAAGTGTGGCCATCGCCTCCGTGCGCAAGTGAGAACCTGGCTGGCCAGTGGAGCTCGTCGGCAGCGCGTGGTGTGGGAGTTGGGCAGAAGGGGATGCCACCCCAGCAGCACCACTTGTAGCTGGTCACCTTGGGCAAGTGGCTTGACCTCTCTGAGCCTCAGCTGCAAGAAGAGGGCAGCAGACCCCAGAAGGCTCACTGAGCCCATTAGTGCCCGTCCCATCACAGAGCTCAGGCAGTGCTTAGCCACTGGCACCGTGTCCCATGGCCCAGGACCCTGTTCAGGGCAGAGGGGTGCTGGAGTGGGGACACTCTGCATCCTGCTTTGGTGGCCTGAGGTGAAGGTTGGGTGTGGCTGCTCAGAGAGACTCCAACGGCCTGTCCCGTCCCCCCAGGTCAGCTCTGCGCCCCTCCTCGGAGCTGCCGGCCGCCAGCAGAGTCCACCCTCTTCATGGAAAGCCCCAGGCAGTGGCCCCCTGGTGATGGCATCCGACAGTGATGTGAAGATGTTGCTGAACTTTGTGAACCTGGCCTCCAGCGACATCAAGGCGGCCCTGGACAAGTCCGCGCCCTGCCGCCGCTCCGTGGACCACCGCAAGTACCTGCAGAAGCAGCTCAAGCGCTTCTCCCAGAAGTGCTCGCGGCTCCCGCGGGGCCTTCCTGGCCGGGCCGCTGAGCCCCACCTGAAACGGGGGCCCGAAGACCGGCCCGGGAGGCTGCCCCTCCACTCGGGCCCCGGTGCCAGCCCCGGCGGGGGAGGGGGCTGCCAGGAGAAGGCTCTGGGGAACCCCCTGAGGGAGGAGCGGCTTCCCAAGGAGCAGAGCCTCCAGGGGCAGAGTCCCGACGCTGCCAAGCCTGGCCAGGTGCCCATGAGGAAAAGACAGCTGCCCGCTTCCTTCTGGGAAGAGCCAAGGCCCACCCACAGCTACCCCCTGGGGCTGGAGGGGGGACTGGGCCCCAGGGAGGGACCTCCCTACGAGAGTAAGAAAAGTTGCAAGGGCCTGGAGTCCTTGGGGCCTGAGACTGCCCCGGTGCCCATGTCCCCCAGGGCACTGGCTGACAAGGAGCCCCTCAAGATGCCCGGGGTCTCCCTGGTGGGCCGTGTGGATGCCTGGAGCTGCTGCCCCCTCCAGTACCATGGACAGCCCATGTACCCAGGCCCTCCAGGGGCCCTGTCCCACAGCCAGGTCCCCGGCCTGTGCCTGTGGAGGAAGAGCCCAGCCTCGCCCGGGGAGCTGGCTCTCTTCTGCAAGGAGGTGGAAGGCCCGGGGCAGAAGGTGCACAGACCCGTGGTCCTGAAGCCCATCCCCACCAAGCCGGCCGTGCCCCCGCCCATCTTCAACGTCTTCGGCTACCTCTAGCTGGGCTGGGAGGGACTTGGCCCCCTCCTCCAGATATCAGGGGCCCCCAGGAGCTCTCCTGAGGAGGAGGGGGCTGGGCAGTGGCCTGGCCTCTGGGGCATTGCAAACAGCCCTTTGTGTGTGTGTGGGGCAGGGCGGGCAGCACCGGGGGGGGGGGGGGGGGGGGG
The DNA here is from genome assembly GCF_045843805.1 of Urocitellus parryii. NCBI lineage: Eukaryota > Metazoa > Chordata > Mammalia > Rodentia > Sciuridae > Urocitellus > Urocitellus parryii. The sequence goes on along the minus strand of NC_135536.1, from coordinate 11,915,657 downwards.
GGGGCTTCTCAGGCAGACACCAGCCAGCCCTGCAGCCTTGGCAGCTGGGGGGCGGGCCCGGCGGGCCCCAACCTGTCCCGCCCGGCAGATCATCCCCCTGACCCTTGGCTGACCATGGGCCCTTGCCCACCAGCATGGCGGATGCCAGTTTCACACCTGTCCGCTGTGAGCCAGTGCCACTTGTTGTCCTGTTTGTTCTCTGTAAATATTAAGAAGGTTGAAAGAATAAAGACGTTTCTTTTGCAGTTTCCACGTCGTCGTGTCATGGAGCTTGGTGGCCCCCGGCCTGGGAAGCCCTGGCTGTGCCGGGGCTGCGGGCTGCCTGCGGAGGCCAGCAGCCAGGGGAGGCCGGAACTGCAAGAGCCTCCTCAGAGTCTGGGGATGGGCGCTGGGGCTGCGGGTCAGAGCTCAGGAAGGAGGGCGGCGGAGGGCGGGGACCCCCGGGAAGGGCTCTGAGACCGGGCAAGGCCAGACCTGGAGGGTCCCCGCTGCTCTGGGCCAGGGAGGCGGGCTGCAGTCTGGTCGCTGTGGGCAGTCCCATGGCCGGAGAAGCCGGGCCCAACCGTTCAGCCCCTTGAGGACAAAACAGGTGGTTTGGCCAGACTGTCCCCGTTGTGAGCAAGCCTCGTGTTCTAAGTCCATGGGCAGAACAGAACGAACCCCCCAAACCAGACCTCAACCCAAACAGCAAGATCCCAGGTTCCCGCCGATTCCTGTCCTGGTCACCTCTCCAGAGGGCCACCAGTGGCCAGAGGTGGCCCTGGCTGGCAGGACTCAACTAGTGGAGCCCCTGCTCACAGCCCAGAATTGCTCTGCTGCCCTGGCCGTGGTCCTGTGGTGGACAGGGCTGGGCCTTCAGGATACAGAGCTGTCCAGTTGATCAAAACAGGGGACCAGAGGAGACGGTGGCACCTCATCAGCAGTAGGATCCTGGCTGAGCTAACCCCTGCCAGCTTCGGCCTCCTCATCTGCAGCCAGTGGGCCTGGGTCAGGGCCTCCATACGGCTTCTGAATCCCCTCAGCCAGCACGGGCCCCTCTGACCCTCCAGGAGGCCACCGGAGGGCAGCTCGCTCACTACCCAGGTTCACATCTGATGGCCTTAGAAGACTTGGGAGCCATAGGTGCTGGCAAGACTGGGCAAAGTTTCTCTGAGTAATTATCTGACATGTGGGAGGTGGGAGGTTCTCAGCTGGACCCGCAGCCCCAGACTGCCTGGTCTCAAAGAGGGCTAAGGGGCCAGGATGAGGCATGTGCTTTCCTCTGCCCCCAAGCGTCATCACACAGGCCTTCTGAAGCCCGTTTGTGCCTCAGTCACCGCCCCCAACCGTACAGCAAAGGGTTAAATCTTGCATTCCCAACCCTGTCATCTACCAGCTGTGTGATACTGGGCAAGTTACTTAACCTCTCTGTGTTGAAATTTTCTCAACCAAAAAAATGAGATGGACCAGTAACTGCACTGCACAGATCCCTAAAAACTGCACTGACCACAAGTCCCCTTCACACTTAAATGGTGGCGTCTAAAGGCCCTGCCATAGTAAATACCCAAGCAGTCACACTCCCCAGAGTGCTGCCTGAGCCCAGTCCTGCTGGGGTTCTTGGCTGGAAACCAGCTTGTCCCCACTGGAGCTCGACTTTCCAGGGGACCCCTGCAAACCCATGCATCCGAAAGTCGGAGGCTTCATTTCTAAGACACAACCAGAGGCACAACGAACCCCCACATGGAAAGAAACTGGGGAACACACCTGCGTGCATCTGGGGAGGCTTCGCTATTTAAAAAAACAGGCAGCCACAGCCCCCGGCCAAGAGCACGTGAGGGAGCGGGCCAGCAGGGCTCCTGCCTCTCAGCCTGGAGCCCACCGGGCTCAGCAATCTGCTCAGGGCGGAGTTGCTGCCCGCCTTCCAGGACAGGAAGGGTTCTGTGACGCTGTGTGACATCCCTGAGCCTGAAAACCCTCCTGGGCTGGGTCACGTGGCAGGGGCTGGCAGCTTCTGCAGAGGGCAAGGCTGTCAGTTCTTCTGAAGGAGAAAAGGCCAAAGGAGGAACGCAGGGCCTCACCCGGGCACCAGGCAACTGGAACTGACCCCTGGAGCAGGCCCCAGCCAGGCCTTGGCCACTGGATTGTGGGCAGGAGGGCGCAGGGACCTTAGAAGGCCAGGGCTGGGCAGGGACCTCGGGAGGAGGCGGACCAGAGCTCTGACCCAGTGATGGACAAGGATGACCCTGGTATATCCCAGCTCAGGGGACCAAAGCCCTCCACTCGGGGCCTGTACTGAGCTTGGTGGCTGAGCTCCAGGACCCACCCCTCCCACCCGGGTCCCGCACCCTAAAACCCTAGTCTCCTCAGAGAGGTGCCCCGTCCACCTGGACCTCTCAGGGAGCCGACTCTGGGCTGCTGGCTGTCAGGATTCTCTGGACAGGATGACCTGGGCAGCAGGTGTTGGCCTAATGCCCACCCTGGCCCGCGTGCACCTAGCAGCTCAGCCTGGCCGTGATGGCCTCCGCTCATGTTGACCGGCAGTCATCTGACGTGGGCCGGCAAGCCCTCTTCTAGTCGGGGTACCCAGGAGCTGAGCCTTCCCCCTGCGCACCAGGGCTGAGATGCCCAGTCCTTCCCGCCCGGGCCTGTCTCCTACCAGTACCATGAGGGCCTGGGCAGGATGTGGCTGGGCCCCGTCTGACCCCGGGCTGCGAAGTGCTGCTCCTCCTGGGATCTCCTGACCCCACGGACACCCGTGTGTCTGAGCAGAAAGGCCACAGGGGCCCCATGGCTCACTGTTCAGATGAGGGACCAGAGGAGCCAGCAAATGGTCCCACAGGCCCAGCGGCTCACCTTCCAAAGGCCCAGAACTCCCCTGGCCTTGGTGAAGGTCCCACCGGACCCCAGGCTGGCCGTTCCTGCCCTGCTGAGGCTGTGAGCACCCAGACGCGAGGCGTCATTCCAGGGGCAGGGAGAACACTGAGGAGTTAGGGGGCTCCCATGAAGACGGGCTGCAGGGTCTCGGCCCAGGGGCCCCTGAGAAAACCCCAGGACGGTGGCGAGCCTCATCCCCTCACCCGCCTCACCCCAAAGCCGGGCTCTCCCATGAGCCGCCAGGGCCAGGGCTCGCCCTCCCCAGGACCTTCGCCAGGGCTTCGCCCGCCCGCCCTGCGTCCAGCACATCCACCACAGAGCCCACCACGGAGTCTTTTCCTATCTCAACTTCTGTCGCAAAACAGGGGGCCAGGAGGCTCAGCCCTGGTGCCAGAAGGCCTGTGGGCACCGACCCCCTGATCCCGATGAAGCTCCCGTTTCCACGGTGACCGAACAGGACAGGAAAACCACTGGGCAATGGGGTCCCTCCTGGTCAGTGAAAGATACACCTTCTTGGATGACATGTTCCCCATGTCTTGTCCCCACCACTGCCTGGAGCAGGACTGAGGACCTCAGGCCTCAGGGGAGTCGGGGAAAGGGACGCCGCCGCTGGGCAGGGTGACGTGTGTGCAGCATTTATTGTCTCAGTGAAGCCCTCCAGACCGAGGGCCCCCTCCCTGGTCCTGGTTGAGGTCAAGTGGGGGGTTACACGAAGTGGTGGGGCGAGCACGGGGAATGCTCTGAAGCGAGGTCACCGCATCCCAGAGAGGCCAGCCCGTGCCCAGGAGTCCTCCAGCACAGTTCAGGTGGAGGCCAGGGGTCGCTATGGCCCCCACCTTCCCCGGACCCCGCAAGCTCTGTCCAGGCCCCGGGATGGAGCCGCCCCTCATTCCCAGAGGCAGAGAAGGTCTGGGCTCCACTCCACAGTCTGAAAACAGATGATCCTTCTCCGTCTCCGGGTGCTGTGCTCTCTGCTCTGGACAAAGCTCGGGCACAGACCCGGCAAGACAGGTGGCTGTCCCAGGCGAGAGGGAGGCAGCCTGCAGCCTTGTCCTGCCCCAGGTGCTCCTGGATGTGGGGACACCACCGTCCCGAGACTTGGAGAACATGTGCAAGGGGCCACTCGGCTTCCCAGGCCCTTACTGGGTGTTCTCGTATTTCAGGTATCTGATCAGTCTCCCCGGGAGGGGCAGCGTGTCCAGGAGTTTGATGCGATACTTGCCGATGGCCTTTCGAACCTGCAGCCGGCAAAGGTGAGCCAGGGGTCTCGGAGGTTCTGCGAAAGGAGGGAAAGAGACGCTGGGTACCACCGACGAGGGTGTGCGTCTGCGCCTCTGGCCCAGGGAGGCCCTTGGGTGGCACAGCTAAGTGCAAGGGGTGTCTGCTTCTGGACCCCCGTCCCTACAACTGAGGAGACCTGGCAAAGCGCCGACCCGTGTCACCCGCCTGGATCTGCACTGCCCCAGGAAGTCAACAGGGTGAGCACTGCTGCCCCCGTTGCTCAGCTGAGGAAACGGAGGCTCAGTGAGGGTCTGGGCCTGATCCAGGAGGCTCTGGGATAACGCTGGCCTCCCCCTTGTCTCGAGCCCCTTCCTCTTCACACACAAGGAATCCGCTCTATGCCCTGAGGGTCCAGTCTCCCCGGAAGGCCTCCCGCAGCAGCTTCTCAGCTGGGAGGCAGGGTGGGGAGAGGCCGGGCAGGGACCACACACCCAGTAATGGGCCATTTGTTTATTTGGGCACATGGAAGGTCAAAGAACGTCACCACATTCATTAGCAAGCACTCGTGCCCCCTTGCCACCGCAGGCCCATGGTGGCCCAGGAGTTGTGAGAAGGCTTCACATCCCGTGGGGCCAGGTGGGGAGGAGGCAAAGGCGTCCCAAGACGGGAAGGCAGCAGGGGCCCGGCCCAGGGGCCACCAGCCGCAGGTGGGGTGGGCGGAGGGTGTGGAGGGACGGACTGAGGAGGCCGGGGGCCAAGCACCACCTGGTACTCCTGGCCCAGCCACCCACCCCTCTGCTCTCCCTGGGATGGAGCCCGCCCTCTGCCGAGGCAGCACCTTCCCTGGGGAGGGAAGAAAAGACTCAGGGTGGGGTATGGGACCCAAAGGGAGTCCTGAGGGCGGGGCTGTGAATCAGTGCCCTGCTGCCCTTCAGGGCCTCCTCCGCCTCCTGTCCAGGATAATGAGGCCAGCATCAGAGGCTCCAATGCAAAAGCAGACGGAGAGGGTCCTGCAGCGGGAGGTGGACTGAACCCAGAGGTGCTGGTTTAGAGCTGTCGGTCCCCTGGGCTGACCTGACAGAACACCAAGGGCCCTGGGGAAGGCTTAGCTGAGACACTGCCCCTCCCTGGGGAAGGCAGCCGGGCAGCAGGGGGGGACAGAGCCAGTGCACCCCACGTCCAGACACGGACCGCTCCACCCTCTAGTGGCCAAGGATCGGGATGCCAGCTGCCAGTTACTCAAGAGTCGAGGAAGGTTTGCTTCGACACAGAGCTGTGCCTGGAGAGTGGCCGGTTACCACCCTACCCTGCTGCTGCTGCAGTGGCTGTGTCAGAGACATCAGCTCAAGTGCTCTTCGAGCAGCTGTGCTGATGGAAAACACTAGAGTCTGGGTTCACAGAGGGGCAGGATCAACAGAGAACCTGGGGAGTCAGTGTCGGGGAGCTGAAGCAGCAGTCTCATGGGACAGGAGCAGCTGTGAGGGCGTGGCAATAGCCTGCCGGAGGTCAGACTGCATCACCTGATTGACAGACACCTGGCCAGAGCCCAAGACAGCCCTGGGCAGCTGAACTCCTCCGGGCAGATGTCCACGGCTGTCACCAACACTGCTTGTGACGCCTCACCTGCCCAGGTGAGTCCATAATGCCTAAGAAGGATTCTGGCCTCCCTGGACTGAGGAGGCAGGCAGGCTGACCCATCTAAACTGTACTCATGAGCTGGACAGTGGCCAGACCCCATTTCCCTGTGCCAGAGCTGGGAGGGGCTGGGCTGTGAGCCTGACCCAACTCCTCTGTTCGGGTGGGAGGAACCCTGGCCACAACTATCCTGCTTGTGGCTGGTAAGGCTGGCTCCAAGCCCAGGGTCTGATCCACGGCAGATCTGTGGCCACAGGTGATCTGTGGGCCAGCAGCACTGGCCCCACCCAGAAGCCAGTGGAATGCAGTGTCTCAGGCCCACCGGCTGCTGATTCCAGCTGCCTTCCTGACAGAGGCCCCGATGCTCAAGCGCACCGTCCAGTGGACACACCCCATCCCCATCCTCTCCTCCTCCTCCACACTGCCTCGGGCCCCAGAGTGTGGCAACAGACTCCACAGCCCTCCTCAGGAGGCCAGACACTTCAAACAGCATGGGTGGACGCTGGTCAGACCCGGGTTTGAATCCCTGCCTGCTACTACCTAGTGGGGTGACTTTGGCCCTGGTGACATCTCTGAGGCTTGGTTTTCTCATTTGTCATCTAAGGAGGCACCAGCGACACACTGTAGGTGACAGGCAGCACAGTGCAGAGCCTGGCACTACCCATTGGTAGCAGTCACAGCCCCCCAGGGGGGGGACCTGCCAGCGGTGGCAGCAACAGCCCTTACCTGCCTTCTCCTTGATGATGGCCCAGTCCTCAAAGCTGTCGATGTGCTCCTTCAGCCGGGAGCAGAGCTGCACGTTGCCCACGTAGTCCAGGAGGACATCGATGATGGGCCCCGCCCAGCGGCTCACCTCTGGCGCCGACAGGACCTCGCAGAACTGAAAGGCAGCACACGTTCAGGGACCCTGAGGCCAGGAGGCAGCCGGTGCTCCCGGGCCAGGTCCACACTGCAAACCTTTTCCCCTCAACACAGACCTCTCTCGACACAGGCCCCTAGCCTGCGAAGATGGGCACCTTAGGCAAATCATGTGGTCTCTCTGAGCCTCAATTCCTTGTCTGCAAAATGGGTATATGCTGCCCATGTCAAGGGGATTTTTAAAAATTAGAATTCAGGTAACAGACACAGAAACTTCTTTGTATACAGTAGGCAGCCCATAAATGATGGTCACGAACCATTACAACAGGATGGCTCTTCATTTCCTTTTCATTTTACAGACTGGTTTAAACCAACATCACGCAGGTCCTACCTCTGGGACAGGGCTTTTCTGCCCTCTCCTAACCTCACACCTGCCCTCTGGTTCCTGCCGCTGACCACCACATTCCAGGTGCCACTCTGCAGGGCTGATGAGCCTGGGTTGATCAGTTCCCTACCAACTCCTAGCTGTACTGCTGTCCTCTTAACTTTCTAAACACAGCAGAACAAAATAAGGATTTATTTCATCATCCAATGTGACCCACGAAGTTCTGCTGCCTCCGAAGGTGCTAACCGCCAACCCACTGCCTCCCAAGTAGCCAACTACAAGTTTACACTCCCTCCGAAGCCCCTTCATCGCTAGTTCCCACCATCGCTGGAACACTGACCACTAACCCACACTGCCTCCCACTCTCATGGGCCTCCATGCTCTGCTGCCCCTAACGCTGTCCACACTCTCGCCAAAGTGTGCTAACCACGAGTCTACACTGCTTCTAAAGTACCCTGACACCTGGCTCCACCACCTCCAATGCACACGGACTGGCAGGCCACCCCTGGACCCCACGATGCCCGCGCACCTGGACCACGCTGGGCTCCTTGTCCATGGGCGCCTCGTAGAACCTGCCGGAGCGCTGCGGGGCGGGCGGGTGCGGGCCGTTGCCGTACAGGCAGGAGAAGCAGGGCTCGCCGTTGCAGCCGAGGTCCATGAGGAACTTGAGCAGCGACAGGCACTTCATGGAGAACATGATGGTGGCGGGGAAGGCGGTGGGGTGCGTGGCGATGTAGGCGTCGATGTTGGCGCCGTGGTCCAGCAGCAGCTGCATGGTGCGCAGGCAGCCGTGGCGGATGGCCACCAGCAGGGGGTTGATGATGTCGCGGTTGGGGTCGGCGCCGGCCAGCAGCAGCAGCTCGGTGGCATACACGTTGTTGTTGACGACGGCGAAGTAGAGCGCGGAGGTGCGGCGGTCCTCGTAGAGGCGCGCGCGCTCGGGCGCCAGCGGCGTGTTCACGTCGAAGCGCGCGTCCAGCAAAGCCTCCAGCACCGCGTCGTTGTTGCGCTCTGCGGCCAGGTGCAGGGGACTGATGCCGCTCCGGCGCACGCGCGTGCGACTTGTCACTGGCAGCAGCATTTGCACGATTCTGCGGGCGGGCAGGGCAGGCGTGGGTCACTGGGTGGCCGGCAGGTCAGGCAACCCCGCCCACCGAGGGCACCGAGGGGCAAGCAGGCTCATGACTACCTCTTTGGGGGCAAAGAGAGTTGTCTCTTTCTGTCCCCGTTTTATAGATAGGGAAACTGAGGCTCAGAGAGCTTCAACCATCTTCTCTAATTCACAGCCAGAAAGGGGTGGAGCTGGCTTCAAACCCAGAACCCTTCCAAAGTCTGGGTTCTTAAAAAACCACCTCAGCCAGGCTAGACTGTGGCTCAGGAATCTCCCACTGACTTGTTTCAGGCCAAGGGATGGGGATTGCCCATTTCCAGCCCAATAATCAGGAGGAATTGACTGGAGGTCCCCAAACCTAGTGAACATCCAGGCTACTCCCTGCAGGAGGCAGCAGAGCCTCGTGGTGAAGCCCTGTGTCCTGGGGCAGGACACCCAGGAAAGTTGGTTTGATCTTTATGAAAACACATGAATCACATCTCGTCATTCCCTCTCTGCAAATGAGAAAAGCCAAGGCTGGGAGAGGTTAAGGGGCCTGCTCGGCCACACAGAGAAGGCAAACCAGGGGTTGTGCCCTCCCTCTGGCTCTGGGCTCAATTGCCCTGCCTCAGGCCCTGGTGAGGCCAGGGGTCCTGAGGGACAGGAGAGAGCGTACTTATCTGACCCAACCACTCCTGCTCCAGGCTGGTTAGCCAGCTATGTCCCCAGATCCTTCTCTCCCTCCTATGAGATTCAAGGCCTCCTCCCCTGGAGCTGACCCCAGCTTCTCCCCGCTTGCCTTTGACCCAGTGGGCCACTGCTAAGGCTGGGGCTCCCTGCAATGGGACCCAGACACTGATCTCCACCCTCTGACTCCTTTAATCTCTGAAGTCCTCCCAACAGATGAGGAGATGAAGCTCAGAGAGGGTATTCGACTTCCCCAAGGTCACACAGCCAGATAGTGGGAGGCCAGGGTTTGAACCCTGAGGCCAGCTCTTAACCCCTCCCCTACTTCTGATAGCGCAATCGGAGTGACAGCTGATATATCTTGGGGTTTTGATCTTCATAATGTGTGAACTTACCTGCCTGGTTTCCCTTCACTGAAGCCCTGTGGGGTGGCCGGAGCAGACTGTGGACTTCTTTTGAGCCGCTGTGGCTCAGAGAGCTTAATAAAAAGTCATGCAACGGGCGGGGCTCACCCCCAGGACCCCATGACTTGGCACTCTTCCCCTAAACCCCTGCTGCCCCCAAGAACAAGCACCTGCCACCGACATGATTCCAGACCCTAATCTGTCCAGTCGGGGCTGATAGGTGACCTCACAGCCCTGTGTGCTGTTCCAAGAGGTGGCCGTGAGGGGGGAGGGAGCAGGTGCCACCGGGCTGGTTCCCACGCCTCTCCTACTCTTGGCACAGGGAATCTCTCTGGCTTCCTGGAAATCTGATGCCAGCAGCCTCCTGCTGGGATCTCAGTGGAAAGTATTATTATTGTCAGTGACACTGTGTTTGGCTAAAATCTGCCTCTTAAACCTCAAAAGAAAACCCACACACCCTGGGGGACTAATTGCCTCCTAATTTTTATTTGTGCAGGCCCTGGAGGCCTGACCTTGCTCTGCAGAGGTGCTGGTCAAAGGCAGGGCTGGGGCCTCGCCCTGGACCACAGCCATGGCCAATAAATGCTGTGTAACAGCCGTGACAGGCCCAGGCACTGCCCTGGGGCTGCTGGCCTGCTATCCTGCTATCCTGGCAGGTCCCAGTGGGTCCCCAGCAAGCCCCTGCAGAAACAAGGACAAGACGTGCCGCCTCAGGCCCCAGAAGGGTTGTCGCAATAACATAGTGAATCACCGGGTTGCTGCGCGCTTCCGCAGGACTTGCCAGCCAGGAGATAAATGTGCAGTACCCGCAGCCCCCGCATTGCCCGGAGGGTGAGACTAAGCCTAGGCACGGGAGGGAAGGATGAGGGCAGAAGGCGGAATGGAGGTGCCTGCAGGCTCGGCCTTCCCAGGGTGCCTACTCTGCACTGTGGAGAGTGGCTCCTCGGGCCTGGCCAATCCTGTCCCCCAGAGCATTTTGTGAATCACAGGGGGCAGGAAGGCCAGGGGATGACCCCAAACAAGGCTGGAGTCATTGTACCTCTCCCAGTGGCAGGTGCTAGGATCAGCTTGCTGTCACTCAAATGCACCCTTATGGAGAGAAAGCATGAGACCATTGCCCATAGAACCCTAGGTGTCCGGGAGGCCTGGCTCCCTCCCTCCCTCCCCAGGCAGGAGCTGCACCCCCCAGCCCAGCTCTGTTGGCAGAGGCCGGGGGCAGAACAGGCCTGCCTAGGACTGTATCTAGGAGCAGCTCGGCTGGCCACCTCTGGTCTGCCGTCCAGACAGCTGGGCCTTGTTCTGAGACTCCCTCCATCACTAACAAAACCCCCTCTCCTCGCCCCTGACCTTGATCTCTGCCGAGAGTTCTAGCTGCCCAAGGCTGCAGCCTTCACGCAGGTGCGGCCTGTCGCGGGCTCCGCATCTTGCCTGAGTCCAGCCCAGGAGCAGGGAATAGATGAGGGATTTGGGCCAACACAGGCTGTTTTTAGCAGTGTGGAGTCCAGTGTGGGCAGCAAGGAAACTGGGGGTCCCAGAAATAGGTGGCCCTGGGTGACCAACCAGCTCTGCCTCTCAGCATTGGGCCATCCCAGCCAGGTCACTTAACCTCCCTGAACCATGCTTCTACAGAGGGACACTTAATCATAATAAAGGTGACGGTGGTGACAAGGCTGACGGTGTCAGCTACCTTTCCTTGAGCCCCTATGGCTGTGAATACTCCCCTCTCCCAATAACTGTGATCATCATATTGCTGAGCATTCCCTCTGACTGCTTTATACATTGACTGGGGCTCAGGGGTGGAGCACTTGCTTAGCACCTGTGAGGCACTGGGTTCAGTTCTCAGCACCGCATACGAATAAATGAATAAAATAAAGGTTCATCAACATCTTAAAAAAGAAAGAAGAAGAAGCAGTGGCTGCCAGTATGCTGACAGTCCCAGCCCTCTGCACCCAACATGACAAGCTCTGGGTCACCAGGATATGTGGTCTGACCTTCGTCAGCATTCGCTGTCAGTGTGACAGGTGAACTTGACTTTCATGTGGGAAGCAGCTGCCCCACCAGCACAGCTGAGCTGCTCAGACAACCCAGCCCCAGGTTTGTGTGTATGAAAGAAAGAATGTTTGAAAACAAGAGATCAGAGGGAAGCCTCAAATGCAAGTTTGCATTTTCTACTGGCCATAAATGCAAAGATCCTGGTTCTCCCACCCCCACTCCCTCACCAGCTGCAGAGGAAGATTAGCCAGGCAGCTTTAGAAACCCTGAAGTCCCAACCAAAGCCCAGATGGCTACACCAGAGCCTCTGAGAACGGGCCGGGGCATAGGGTTTGCAGAAACGCAGGGTCCCCTGAGCAGCTACGCCCGAGAATCGCCTCTGTCTGGGGAATCTTGGGGGGTCTGCTCTTGTCTGACTCACACACTTTCTGTCTTTGGTGCTGCTCTCTGGTTCCACCAGCTGCCTTTCCAAACTAGAAGTGAAAACAGGAAAAAGTGCCCCTTGGCGGTGACTAAGACATTGGGGTCTTAAGGACTTCTGTCTCAGCCATGCCCGAATGTCACGCCCTCATGTTCAGTGTGTGCTGAAGAGCTGGCGCATCTGGCGGATGGCCCCAGCCTCCTGGCCCCACTCCAGGTGGTGACGGTAGGGGGCAGGGAGTTTTGGCAGGTGGCTGGCTGTGGAATGCCTATGGAATGTCACACCAGATCCCCAAGCAGCCTATGGGAGGTGGCCGTGGAGAGGGCCTTTAATGCCACATGCCCGGGTGGAGTGAGAAGCCGGGCTTGCTGGCCACGGCCCTGCCAGGTGGCAGAAGCTGCTGGGCACCCAGCTTTAACCCTTTGTTGGGCAGCCTTCAAAACATGGGTCGGGTGTGCGGGGAAGGAGGCAGGGCTCCAAGGCCAGCACCCTCCTGGCGTCTTTGCTTCCGTCTCTGGGGTCCCGATGCCCCTACTCCCGTGCCCCTCTGCCCAGTGAAGACGGCCGACACCCCTACACACAGCCTGTTCTCCTCTTCTCCCTGCCTAGAGGACCCGGGGTGTGGCCCAAAGCCCCTGGGCCCTGAGATGGGACTTCAGGGGGAATTTTTTGTCTTTGTAAACTGATCGTTCACCACTAGACCAGTACGATAAATGTTGGCTTTTAAGATAAATTCATGAAAGTTAACAATTCAATTAAAGAAAGACATTTAGCTATGAGAACACGTCTAAAGTCGGGGAGAAAGGCCACGCGGGACCTCAGCTGAGGACACGCTGGCCACGGAAGGTGCCTGGCGGGGTGGGATTCAGTCCCAGCCTGGCTGTGGCTCCCGTGGGGCAGGTCCCTGGGCCACCCAGGCCTCAGGCTCCTGGGAGTAGAGGTTGACCTGCCTCCCTGCAGCATGGTCTTGAGGCCCACGTGGGAGCACACCCCACCTGGGAGATTCCTGAGCCCAGTCTGTCCTTCAAGGGCAGCAGGAGCTGCATCGTGGGTAAGTGTTCAACAACTGTCTCCTCCACGGGCTGGGGTTGGGGGCACGGGGAGGAGGGAGCAGACCTATGGCCTCTGTCAACACCTCTGGTGGCACATCCCCCACTGTGGATGACTTTAGTCACCAATGCGAGATTGATGAACGTAGAATTGGGAAGAGGTACACACAGTAGGCTCACGGGAGCCAGCATGGGCTGACTGTAGCCCACCTCAGCTCTAGCCATGATGGCCTCTGTCCACTAGGACCCCACGCAGCTGAGTGCAGCAAGTTCCTCCCTCATATCACGAATCTGTGCATCTGTGTATGTGTATGCATGTGTATGTGTGAATGTGTGTGAGTGTGCATGTGTACACGAGTGTGTGAGCATATATGTGTGAGTGTGCAATGTGCACAAGTGTGTGAATGTGCATGTGTGCATGAATAAGTGTGTGAGTGTGTGCACATGCATGAGTGTGCATGTGTGCATGAGTGTGCACGAGTGTATGTGTGAGTGTGTGCATGTGTACATAAGTGCATGTGTACATGGGCTTGCATGTGTATGAATGTGTACATGAGTGTGTGTGCACGTGTGTACATGAGTGTGTGTGCATGTGTGCATGTGTGTGCATGCATGTGTATGAGTGTGTGCATGAGTGTACATGGATACATGAGTGTGTGCATGAGTGTGCACGAGTGTGTGTGCATGTGTGCATGAATGAGTGTGTGCAGAGTGTGTGCCACATGTATGTGCATGCATGTGTATGAGTGTGTGCATGTGTGCATGTATGAGTGTGTGCAGAGTGTGTGCCACATGTATGTGTGCATGTGTGTGCATGTGTGTGCATGCAGGTGTATGAGTGTGTGTATGAGTGTGTGTGCATGTGTGCATATATGAGTGTGTGCAGAGTGTGTGCCAACATGTGTGTGTGCATGTGTGCACGAGTGTGTATGTGTTCTTGCATGTCCATCTTCCCTCCCCTGACAGCATAAGCTTCTCTCATCTTGCTCTCTGTGCCCTGTGCACAGTAATTGGTACCTCGGGTGTTGGAGGCACTGCCTGTATGCCTGCTAACTGCCTGGCAGGATCTCTCTGCAACCCCCCAGGTATATTCACTAGTTCAGACTCATATCTGGCCCTCTGAGTGGAATTCCTATTGACATGACATTTGGAGCCTGCTACCTACAAGCTGTGTGACCTTAAGCAAATCACTCAGCCTCTCTGGGTCTGGGCTTCCTCATCTGGAAAGCAGGGATAATAATAGTATCCATCTGGCCAAGTGGCAGAAAGGATCAAATAAGCTTCGGATGCCTAGTCCAGGCAGGAGCGATGGGCAGTATTATTGCTCTTATTGCTGTGGCCGCCGCACCAGGTGGCCGCTGCCTGCTTGCTAACAGTGGGGGCGTCCCTCCTGTGGGAAGGGTGCCCTCCCGCGGCCGTCCCCGTGGCCCTCCCGGGGGTGAGCGGGTTGGCAGGGCTGACCTGTAGTTGCCCTTCCTGGAGGCGATGTGCAGGGGCAGCAAGCCGTCCTTGTTGGTCTTGTTGGCGTCGGCGCCCTGGGACAGCAGGAAGGCCACCACGTCCTCGTGCTCGTTCTTGCAGGCCTCGTACAGGGCCGAGGCGTTGTCGCTGGCCTGCGTGTTGATGTCAGCGCCTGGAGAGAGAGCAGGTCCGGAGTGATCAGGGCGGCCCCTGCTCGACGTGGCGGCCATGGCCACGCAGGGAGGAGGGGTGGGCTCCGGACCCGGCTCCCCTGGGCAGCTCCCCAGCCGCCCGCCTGGTGGGCCCGGCCGAGCCGACTGTGCCTGAGGTGCCCTGACCAAGCACCTGGTGCCGGGCACTGGTAGCAGCCGCGCCCTCCCTCTGAGTCCCCACGGGTGGGAGCTTGGCGCTGTCCCTGGTTTCCCACCCTGGGGGAGCGCTAGCCCAGGGCAGCGAGGCAGTCTCCGCAGGCCGCCTGGCTCCGACCTGCGGAGCTGAACTTGAACCTTGGTGGTCCGATGGCAGCGGCCACGCTCTTGACCCTCACTCCCTCTGAGAGGCCCGGCTCTGCCCTGAGAGAGGCCTCACGATCCTGGCTGAGCAGAGCTTCTCAGAGAGGGGACCCTGATAACCGTCTGGCGTTTGTTGTCAATCTGCCAGAAATAAAGATAAGTGACTTTCTCTCTCCTCCTAAGAAGTCCCTGAGCCACGCCGGCAGGAGGGGCAGGGGCGATGGATCCAGCTCAACCTCCCACACCCTCTGCATCTCCCGGGGTGAGGGACAGAACGCTGTGTGCATGATTTTTCTGATTTCTCGGCAAAAAGAGGGTTTGTCAGTCTTTCCTTGTTCCGGAAGGAGAGGGCCCTGCGAGAGCCTGACAAGTCCCCGAGGGCTGAGATCAAAGGCTGCGGAACCGCAGCTGCCTTCCTGCACGGGCTGCTGTCTCAGGCTTTCTGGTGACTTTGTTTTCAACTATGTGGGGTCCTTCTCGGGTCCAGTGGAAAGAGGGAGGCTTTGGTGACAGCCGAGGACCAGCTCACGTTTCTGTGTCATGGTCTCTGAGCCCCATGGCCGCAGGCAGCCTTTAGGAGCCTCCATGGACCAGAATATCAGTCCCACCTCTCTGGTCACTGCAGGAAGTGAAGTGCGGCTCTCGGCACAGACAGGACCTGAGAAGGCGCCCATCAACGCCACCTGTCCAGGACAAGCGTCCTGAGCAGAGGCTGCCCTGCCCTCCCTGCCCAGGGAGAGGCCCCAGGCCCTCAAAGCCAGGCTCCTGGGAAGGCCTGCGTCCCGCCAGCCCGCCTCCTGCTCACACAGAAAAATATTTGGAATGAGAAATGGACTCAGCCCACCCAGGGGACAGCCCTGCCCGCTGTGTCCGCAGGACACCTGGGCAGATGTTCGCAGT
Organism: Urocitellus parryii; assembly: GCF_045843805.1. Taxonomy (NCBI): domain Eukaryota; kingdom Metazoa; phylum Chordata; class Mammalia; order Rodentia; family Sciuridae; genus Urocitellus; species Urocitellus parryii. The sequence continues at coordinate 11,900,189 of NC_135536.1, read as the reverse complement.
TAGCGGCTCGCCCTTCCCGCCGAGCACCCTGCCCTCTGCCCCGCCTCCTGGCCTGGGCTTCAAGGACCCTGCCTGTGTCCCTTTGTTCTCATGCTGGTCTGTCCAGAATCGTCCCTGGCTGCAGGGAGGTGGCTGTGTCTGTTTTCCCAACTGCTCAGGCACGTGCTGAGGACAGGGACCTCCTCTGGACTCAGGCCCCTGACAACCCTCGCAGGCCGCCATGCTGTGGCGAGTCTAAGCAGAGGGTCAGATGGACACGGGTCAGAATCCAGGCTCTGACTCTGACGGGGACCTGTTGTTTAACCCCTTCACGCCCCAGTCTCCTGCGTATTAGATGTGGACACTGCTGAGCTCCCTGGGCTCTGGGGAAAAACTCCAAGACCTCATCTTCTGCTTAGCAGAGTGTCTGGCACCCAGCAGGGGCGCAGCACAGGACTCCAGGCCAGCCCCAGGGAATGCAGAACCTCTGGCCTCTGTGTCGCCCTGGGGGGCAGAACCTTTCCTGTGGAGAGGAGAAAGAACTGCCCTGGCCTCAGGGACTTCATAATGTAGGCAGAAATGCTTTAGTTTCTCCGGTGAAGAGTTTTCTTAGGCAAAGAAGGCAGAGAACCTGGGTTCAAATCCCAGCTCTGCTACTAATTTGCTGTGTGACCTAAGAAAAAATCACTTTCCCATCCTGGTCCTTGGCTTCATCTTCCAAGTAAAGAGGTGACCTCAGTGTTGTCTAAAGTTCTTTTCTGACCTCGAAGTGTGGCTACTTAGTTCTACAGCTAAGTCTGCTACTGGCTATAGATAGGTCACCTCCCTTTCTAGGCCACAGAGAAAAATGGGGGTGTTGGGCTGGGGAGACGGCAGATGTCACCCCCACGGTGCCCGAGCCTAAAGGCAGATATACCAGTGGCCCTCCACAGAGACACCGTGGGTGACCAGCAGATGACACCTCCACTGTCCCCCGCCGGCTCGTCCCTGAGGTCCTTCCCAGCAGGGGCCCTCGGCCACTCACCGTGCTTGGCCAGGAACCTCAGGGCCTCCAGCTGCCCACTCTGCGCAGCCACAAACAAGGGGGTGATGCCATAGGCGTTCTTGGCCTCCACCTTGGCGCCGCCGCCCACCAGGATCTCCATGACCTCCAGGTCGTTGCGGGACACCGACTCGTGCAGCGCCGTCCAGCCCCGGTTGCAGCGGTGATTGGTGTCCGCCCTGTGCTGCACCAGGATCCGCACGGCCTCCGCGTTCTTGCGCTCGCAGGCTGTGCCCAGGGACAAGCCAGACGGTCAGGGGCCCTGGCAGGACCCGGCCAGGCGGCTCCGTCTGTCCCCTCACTCACTCATCGGCCAGTCACTCAACCCAGAGCCACTGGATCTGCCAAACCCCAGCCCCTGGGCCGAACCCAGGGTGAACAGTTAATAGGGGTAGGGAGCCCGGTGCCTGAGGTCACACAGACAGGAAGTGGCAGGACTAGAACCAGGCAGTCAGGTCTGGAATCTGTCCCCTTGAATATTTCAGGACTTCCCTACCTCGCCCCTTCCAGGGTCACCTGCTCCGGTCCTCCACATCCCCGAGGCCAGGCGGACCTTCCCACAGGAGGAGTGGCCATTCCTGCTCAAAGCCCCCCCTCAAAGCCTCCTGGCCTACTTTGGGGTGAAGTGCACCTCTGAGCCCTGCTCCTCTCCTCAACCTGTTCCACCTGCCTCTTGAGCCACACCCGTCTTTGGACTCCAAACGCACCTGGGGCTCTGGCCAGAGTTCTCACCATGGAGCCGTAGGTTCCAGCTGGGGTCAGCCCGGTGCTTGTCCACACTGACCCCCTGGGGCCCCCCTGGGTCAGAGGTGGAGAGGGGCACAGGGGCTGCGGGTGCCGTGACTAAGCAGGACCACGCTGCCCACCTCTCCAAGCCTCAGCTTCCTGCAGAGGGTCGAGGCTCCCTGGGGGGATGCTGGGGGGCATTTGAGGCACCAGCAAGGGGCGTGGCCTATGGCAGGACGGGGCCAGGAAACTGCCTGGGACTTAGGGCTCCTGGGAGCTCTGCCTGGGACAGCTGTGGAGCCCACCCGGGCCCCCCAGGCTCTAGGGCAGATACGCCCACCACAGGTCCTCGAACACCCAGGTACCTGCCACCCAGTTCCCACCACCCACAGAATGTCCCCAGTGCTGGGCCTGTTGTTTGCAAGACGCCACTGGCTGTGAGTGGGTCCCTGGGAGCTAGACACTCCAGAGTGCAGCACCTGCTGGCAACGGCTGGGATTTTGACTCTGGGTGCTGCTAGGGCAGCCAGCGAATGTCCTTGGGTGATGATGGACTGAGCAAGCCCAGAGGATCTATTTTTCTTGAACACACCTCCCCTGCCCTCCCCCACTGCCCTCCCCCACCCTCCTTCCTCCCCCTCCCTCCTCCCCCTTCCCCTCCCCCTCCCCCCTCCCCTGGGGGTCTTCATTGCCCCTGCTGGGTTGTAGCCTACCTGGGCCAGCTCACAGGCATGGCCCATGTCTTCTCAACTCTGAGCCTCAAATGGCATAAACGATGCAGCCCAGAGAGGCCTGCCCCGTCAGAGTGGCCACGGAGGGGCCGCGCCCTGGGGGAACAGGCTGCTCCGTTGCCCACCCAGCTCCGGGGCTCACCTTTGTAGAGCGGAGTCTCTCGAGACTTGTTGGAAATGTCAGGCTCGGCCCCGGCCTGGAGCAGCGAGAGGACGCAGTCCAAGTGTGACCTGCATGTGGCCAGGTACAGGGCCGTTTCCTCCTGCAGGGTGCGCTGGTCCAGGGCCCCCGGGTACGCTGGGGAGGGCAGACCAGGAGCTCATGAGAGGGAACCATCCCCGTTTCCTCCCCATTCCAAGGCCCAGCTGCATGGCCTCCTCTGAAATTTGCCGACCCCAGAAGACCTCTGCCTCGCCCATCTCAGGGCTGCTCCTGCTTCCCGGTGTGCAGATGCAGCTCAGACACCACCTCCCCCTGGAAGCCTTCCCTGGTTGAACGGCCCCCTCACCCCCAGCAGTGGGCCTGTCCTGCCTGTGCGCTCCCACCGGCCATTGCTGGAGACCCGCTTCCCGTGGAGCGTTTCTGAGTGTGGTGGGCTTTCAGGGGTCTGGGCTGCTTGAGGGCAGAGGTGACTCCTGCCTGCAGGTGTCACCCCCTGTGAGTCTGGCTCGGAGGAAGATGGGGCTCGGAGAGGAGGCGAGAGTGGCCGAGGGTCGCACAGCTGGTGAGAGGCAGCCTTGGCAGAGCAGAGGCACAGCTGTGGGGTTTTATACCAAATCAGCCCCTGGAACATTCTGGAACAAGCTGGCAGCGGTCCGCCTCAAAGTCAGCCCTCCCTCATTCCTTTTCTAGGAATCAGGCTCCGGGGTCTTGGGAGCCCTGGTGGGAGGGCAGCGGGGGGGGGTGACTTGGGGACTTCAGCCTGCCCCTGCCCCGCCCCTCACCTCGCTGCAGGACCTGCAGGCAGCCCAGCTGGCCGTAGTAGGCGGCCTCGTGCAGGGGCAGCCAGCCCTCCCCGTTGGGCTCCGCCAGGTTCTTCCCGTCCTTGATCATGGCCTCCAGGCCCTCCTTGTCACCCTCCTTGATGGCCTTCAGCACGGGGTCCACAGCCCTGAGAGAGCAGGAAGCAGCCAGGCCTCAGGTGCGGCCAGAGGCAGGGCCCAGTGAGGAGTCCCTCAGTCCTGGGTCCCAGCTGGTTCTGGGACAGGGCTGAGCCCCCTGCAGCCCAGTGCTACAGGGACTCAGGGGACCTCTCACCCCTGTGCATTCTACGGCTGACGCTAGTTCACACCAAGGGCCTTCTACCAAGAGGACGCAGCAGAGCACCGGCCCGGGATATCCACCCCCACCCGCACATCTAGCCACTGAGAAACTCCATACCCCCCTGGAAGTCCTCACGAGGCAAAACTGAGGACCACAGAGACTCCAGGGGTAACGGAAGAGCACCTCTGCTTGGCTTTCTCAGGACCCTGTTCACTCATTCATTCATTCCCTGAGTGAGGACCACCACGGCTGAGACCCCCAGATCCTCTTCTGGGGAGGGTTCTGCATACATAGCCCCATTCCCCAGATGGAGCAGGTGAGGCCGGAGGCCAGCCTTGTGCCTAGGTGCCTTCCGCTTCGGAGGGGCTCTGAGGGTCTCCAGCACCAGCTCTGCCCCCTCCCGGAGCTTCCTGCCGTGTGAGCTGCACTTCCTCCTGACTCTCAGCCTCTGCGTTATTAATAGCTCGAGGGCACCGGCTGAGCTAGAGACCCAGCAAGGACGGTGGGAAACTGACCAGATAAGTCCTGGAGTCCCCATCAACACTGTCACTGCCACCTGATGAGTCCACTTAGGCCAGGACAGAGCGGCCCCCCTTTGACCTCAGGAAAAGTCCCAGTTGGGTATGTGGCTCTGCTGAATCGAAAGGGATGGGGAGGGGGCCGGCTGTTCTCATGGCCTGGATGAGGGGGCGCAGCGAGCCCCCAGGACCTGCCGCCCAACCCCGGGTCTCACGTGTCTCTCTACATGCAGTCAAGGACCTCGGAGCCCTCAGTGCCAGACATGGACGGCTCCTCGGTGAGCTCAGACAAGGTCCCTGCCCGAGTGGGGCAGCTGCTGGGGTGTCGGGTCACCAGAGACTAGCAAGCTGGTCAGGACCCTAGAGGTCACCTTGACTTCGTCACTTTGACTTCTCCAACCCAGTCCTCCAGAGAGGGAGCCTCCGAGGGACAGCCCCTCTCTGGCAGTCACGCAGGAAGTAGCAATCTGCTGGAGAACGGAGCTGGGCTTCTCCTCCCCAAACTGCCAGACCCTCCCGGGGCACCGGGGAGCAGCGGGCGCCGGGTCTGGAGAGGCTGGGAAGGAGAGCAGGAGGCGCCGGCTGCCTCTCTCCCCTCCCGGCAACACCATTGAGCACAGAAGTGCGGGGACCAGGGCCGGCGCCCCTCTTTTGCTTTGAGCGGCTTCTACCAGGGGGGAGCAGGGGGAAGGAGACAAGCTCTCTCTCTCCTCCTGTGGCTCCAACGATTTCTGGGGCTGAGCACCTGGCACTCGGAGGAAGACAGACGGAGCCAGGCAAAACGGAGGCTGCAGGTCTGGGTGCTTTGGATGTGCTCAGAGGACCCCAGAGGTGGCGGCGGAAGGTGAGACAGGGTGAGAAACAGAAGGTGCAGCTGGCTCCTGGGCTCCCCCTCCCTGCTCCTCTGGGACTCTGGGGCTCTGAGCCCATCTCCCCAGACCCTTCTTGCCGGGGCCCCAGATTCAGAGCCCTACCGGCCCCTCCAGCACACACACCTCATTCTGGGGGCGTCTCCAAAGGATCCAGCCCAAGCACAGTCAGGGGGTCAGTTCCTGCAGGACAGCAGCCTGCGGCCACCAAGCCCAGCTCAGAAGGAGCAGCTGGGGGCCACACCTGGGTGGGTTTGCCTGCGAGGTGCCCCGTGGTGCCGTGTCTTCCTGAGGGCTTCAAACCTGCTCCCCTCCCCACCTTCCCTGACACCCCGGCTGGGGTGTGCGCGTGGCACTGGTCTGGGGCCGGCGGGGGCACTTACTCCAGCTGGGAGGTCTTGAGGCTGTTGTATTTCTGCATGACCCCTTGGAACAAGCCCAGGGGGGGCCGGGCCGGGGGGTTCTCCGGCGGCGCTGAGGACCTGGAGGGAGCAGAGCAGGAATGAAAGAGAGAAAAGTATTCTGCATAGGAGAAGCGGGTCATGGCCGGAGGCAGGACGGGACGGAGGGAGAGGCTGAGTGACAGACAGACACAGGGCTCTGAACCAAAGCAGATGGCCGGGTCCTCTCTGTGTGCTGGACACAGCTGCTGTGTCTCTGGATTATTTTTGGCCCTTGGAGGAAGCCCTGGGAGATTTAAATGACCATATAAGACAACAATGAGGTTAACCTCACCCACTCCCGCCACCCCCTCCCCAGCCAACCAGGGCGGCAGATAGGAAGCAAGGTGACGTTCTTCACCCAGGAGGAGGTGACAAGTGGTCAGCGCAAGTCCTAGGTTGAAAGGGGCTCAGGGAGCAGGCCAGGAGAGTCCCCATGGAGCTGGACAAGAGATTCATGGGCAAACGAGGGGGCAGGGAGCCCACGCTGAGAATCAGGCCAGGTGTACCCCTCACCCCGACCTTGTGGGCTCATCCGGCCAAGACCCTGCCCAGGGTCAGGAGCTAGACTTCCAGAGGCTACAGGAGGAAGGTGCACACAGGGGAAGGTCATCGGGGCTGGGCCGGGAGGCAGATGAACAGGTTCAACCCGGGGCACCGTATCCACAGAAGCTGGGACTGGATCATCTTCTCTGTGCCTTATTTCCCCGCTAATAAAGTGGCGCAAGAGCAACCCCCGTCTGGAGGGCTGGCGAGGGCTGCCCTGGTGACCCGTGTGAAGTGCAGGGGACGGGGCTCCCCCGGACAGCCATTCACTTGACCATTGTGTCACCTCTCGGAGCCTCGGTTCCCCACCGCATTGGGCTGTCATGAGGGCAGGAAGGAGGAGTGGCAGCCACCCCATGACCCGGGTTGGCCTGGGATTGTGAGAAGGGGGTAGGGGGTCCCTGACCACCCCTCCTGGGGGTCAGCCCTGACACTCTGGGTACCCAGCAGGGACACCTTCCTGTCTGAACACCTGGGGAAGGGGCTGTCCATGGGACTGGGGAGGACATCACTCCATGAGTGGCTCCCCAGGGGCCACAGTGATGGTGACCTCCGGAAGGGCCCCTGCTCCCCCAGGCCAGGCCAGAACCTGCAGATTCCCTGGGCCTCTGAGCAGGGACAGGCCTTGGTGCCAAGGAGCCACCAGCCAGGGAGGCGGCCTGCTGGGGGTCTGCAGACCCTCCTCTGCCTCCTCCCATCACTCCCACCCCCTCCCCCAGACTGGGCAGGACACCTGCCAGGTTCACTCACTAACCCCAAAGGTGGGTACCCAGCGGCTGCTTCCACAGACAAGGGAGCCGGGGCTCTGAGAGTGTGGGTTACTGGCTGGGGTCACGCACAGCAGGTAGGTGGACAGAGCCAGGCTCAGGTGGGCTCTAGGGCAGCCCCTCCTCCAAGCGCCTGCCCTTCCCTGCCTCCCCTCCTCCGCTCCGTGGCTGCACACCCATGGGCCTGGGCTGTGAATGGGGCCCCACGGCTCTCTGTGCCTCAGTGGCAGAATGCAGGGTGGGGCTGAAGCGCCAGATGGAGGCTTCCTGTGCCCACTGCTTGCAGGACAGCAGAGAAGCTCAGTGTGTCACGCAAACCCAGAGCCACCATCTCAGGCCAGGACCTGCAAGTTCCGGCCTGGTCCTCCCCCCACAGGGCCTGAGGGCTGCTGGCCTGGAGTGGCCTGAACTTGCTGCAGACCTAGGCAGGTGACAGAGCCCTGACCCAGGCCACTTCTGCATTCAGCAGCCCTGTGGTCTTGACAAAGCCCTGGGCTCCCTGGGCGTGCTTTCGATTACTGAAATGTTTTCAGCAGGATGAGAAGCACTGATAAAACCCTGCCACGCTACCTAAAACTGGGACCTCTGTCTCCCTATAACAACAGCCAAGAGAGTGGCAGCAGCAGCGGGGAGTTGGGGCTGATGGAGGTTCTGCCTCACGGTCTCTGATGGAGGCAGAGGTGCCTTGTTCCCGTTCTGCAGACAGGAAACCATAAACTGAGTCCAGTTCAACAACGGCTCCCCAGCTCTGGCTTGGTCCCAAGCCCTGTGCCTGGGCTAAGTATACAGATCACTCAGTCACATCTTTCTGTGGATCTCAAGACGATCAGAGGCCAGTGGGGTGGAGACCAGGACAGACAGAGCCACAGCACCACAGGACGGGATCAAGACCGGAAGGCTTGTTTGGGAAGTACTAAAACTGGGGTGCATTAGCTTGTTTTGGGGGCCAGGCAGGATGGCTACCCAGAGCCCACAGACCTGTGCTCTTTGGGGCCAGGACGGGAGGCCCCACTTGCCTGCCCCCCAGGGCAGGGGAATTCCCAGCAGAGCAAACCGTGGGCTGAGTCATCAGGGTGAGAGGAGCCTGGCCTGGGCGGGCGGGATGTGGCTGCAGGTCGTGCCCTGGAAGAGGCCCAGGTGGGACCCTGTCTCCCTCCGACACTGAGCAAGCAGCATGGCTGCGGTCTCCCTGCTGGGTCCCCATGTGCCCCTGGTCTTTACCCTCCAGGCCTCCGGCTAGGGACCACTCAGGTGCGGGGCAGACCCGGCCCATGGCTAGCACACAGCAGGGCAGTGGTTTGGCTGGAGTGGTTGGCGGCTGTGCACGGATCAGCCCAAGCAAGTTCCTGCTTCAGATTTTCCTCCTTTTTCTTAGAAATGTAGCCTTAAATAAAATGAAGAAGTTTAAAGACCGCCCAGACCCAGCTTCCTGGACCCCTGAGTGGCCTCTCCATGGACTTGCTTCCTGGAACGTGGACCCTGCATGCTGGGGGCCAGGTCGGCCTCTCAGGGAGCCCTGGAGACCCGAGTTTGACAAGTGACTCCTGCGCAGGTTTCAAACCTCGTCCCGCCACACGGTGGTAGGGCAGAAGCCACTTGGGAAATGACTTTGAAAGGGAGCATCTATCTTGGGAGGGGGTGCTGACCCGAGTTTCTCTTCTAGGATCCCAGAGACTCCGTTCTGTAATTATCACAAGATGATAACCACAGGCCTAAGAATCCTTATTGCTCCAAGGTGCTTTTATTTCCAAAGAACATCCGTTAGGTGTGTATAATGAGGCTAAGCCCCGAGCACAAAAGGGTACAGTATCTGCTCGCTGTCTCCAAGAGGGTCCCTCTCAGGAGACCTTCCCAGGGTGACAGGGGAGTTGGCCTCTAAAGCAGAGGCAGTGTGGGCTGGTGCCCCAGGGACTCACAGAGGAGGCAGGGGAAGCTCAGACCAAGCTGTCCCCATATTTGGTGTTCCCCAGAGTCCTGCACTGTACCTGGGGCTATAGCTCAGCACTTGCCTCTGTGTGGGGCCCTGGGTTTGAGGCCCAGCACCACGAGACAAATGAAAATGAAAATGATGATAATAATAATGATAATAAAAGAAAGGGAAAAAAGAATACTGCAAGCATTCTTGAACAGGAAAAAATAGGTCTCGCCATTTTAGGCATAAGTCCACTGGGGCTGAGAAAGCGTAAGCAGGACCCGAACCTCGAACTCAGTTCTCTCTCCAGGGCCGACCTCCTCCCTTCCTTAATCCTCCATTCACTGGCTCTCAGACGGCTACCTGGCACTTGCCAGGGGTCAGGCCTGGGCTCATGGAGAAGGGGACGCGAGGTCCCTGCTCTGGAGGAGTCCACAGGCTCATGGAAGAACAGACACCGCCACTCGGGAAACCCCAGAGAGGGCGCGGGGGCGGGATCCACTCGACCTGGAGGTGTCCTGGGCAGGACCTGCTGAGGAGGTGACATTTCATGGGAGACCTGGAGGATGAGAGGGGCCCCTGAGGCCGCGGTGACATCCTCTTTCTGCACTTGCTCTGGACCCCCTGGCGGGACCTGCCCTTCAGGGTGGAGGTGTGGGGGGCGCTCGGTCCTCCACCTCCGCCAAGCCGAGGGGGGCTCCTAGCACCGCGTGTGTGAATCATGTGTCTTCGGGGACCCTGAACCCTTGGGTGGGAGGCGGATGTAATGAGGCCGAGCCCCACTGGGGGGTGGGGAGGGAGCAGAATCAGCAGCACCTGGTGGAGCCTGAGCCTTTCAGCTCTCGCCTCTGCTGTCTTGTCCTCTGTGAAGTGGACACAGGGGCGCGCCCTTGCATGGGTTCTGGAGCAGCCAGGGCACGGGTGTGGGGTGTGACCGGCCAGGCGTGCGTGCCCTGGGGTGCAGAGGAGTGTGGGGGCTAAACACAGTACTACAAGGCTTTTCCTTCCAGGGTCAAGGGGGCAGAACTGACGTTCCCAGGCCCCGCAAGCGTGAGAAGATGGCTGGGACGTGGCTCAGCGCACAGAGCACTTGCCTAGCATGCGGGAGGCCCAGTTCCATCCCCAGCACTGGGAGGAAAAGTGAGAAAACGCCACTAACCCTGCTCCCCGCGCCACTTGGCCGGGATCTTAGATGACCCTGGAGAGTGGTCTGGCCCCTGGGAGACTCTTTCCCAGGAGGCTGGGCGAATGCCCCTGTGGGTCTCTGCCTCCTCACCCTTCCCATGGAAGACCCTCTCGGCACCCCCAGGACCCCCAGGAGGAGCCCCTGTGCTGGGGAGAAGGCGGCAGCTACCCTGGGGGACGTGTGGCTTCGTGCAGCTGAGGCTCTGGGCAGCAGGCCCTGTCACTATCGGATCCCCTCCTGAGAAAGAGGAACCTGTGGGCTGACTTCAGCTGAACTGGCCAGAACAGGAACCAGGGGCCTCCTGGAACCCCGCCGTGGTGAACCCTGTCCCGGCCCCGGGTTTCTGTTCTCCGGTCAGGGCCAGCTGGCGACCTTCCTCCTCGCCTCCTCCAGCTCCCCAGGGCTGCACACCTTCCTCTCCAGAGGGGGCCCCTCCGCAGCAGCATCCTGGGCTTGGGCCCAGCCAGCCTGGGGGAGGGGGCCAGCCTCCCAGGGCCAGAGCTACGTGGGGAGCCCCGGGGAGTGTCTGGGGGGACGGGGCGGAGATAAACCTTCTCCACCGTAGCCCCTGTCACCTGGGACCTGACATCGGGAAAAGGCCCTTTGTTGCCGCTGCTGTTAGGAGAGAGGGCAGCAGAGGTTCTGAGAGGCAGTGACTTGCTCGGGGTCCCCCAGGACTTGGTGCTGGACACAGGGAGCTTGGACCCTCCCATTAACGCCAGCGTGGCTGTCACAGCACCTCCTGTCCCCCACCACCCTCCTCCAGGTACACACTCGGACTTGACTTTGAGGAGAAAAATATTTTTACAGTTTATGTATTTCTTTTCTAAAAGCTTTTGAAGGTCAAGTGCTGATTATCTCTCTGGCTCCTGCCTTCTACAAAGAGGGAGACGTGCACTGTCCGGTCAGCGGCCACTGGCTAGGTGTGGCTAGTGAGCGCTGGACGCGCCACTGGCCTGAACTGAGAGGTGCCATGAGGATAAAAACACACACTGGATTTTTCAGGGGGAAAAAATAAAGTTTAGGTAAAAACCTCATTCATAATTTTTATATTGGTTACATGTGGGAATGATGGCATTCTAGACATAAAAAACATTAACTTTGCCTTTTTTTATCTTTACTTTTTAAAAAAATATATACTAGGAATTGAACCCAGGGGTGCTTACTCACTGAGCCACATCCCCAGTTCATTTTGAAAATTTTTTTATTTAGAGACAGGGTCTCACTAAGTTGCTGGGGGCCTCACTAAGTTGCTGAGGCTGGCTTTGAACCTGTGATCCTCCTGCCTCAGCCTCCCGAGCTGCTGGGATCCCAGGCAAGTGCCACTGCACCTGGCTCGCCTTATTTTTTTAATAAAGCTGTTTGAATATTCAATGGCGCCCGTGGAGCGAGGTGGTGGCTCATGCCATATCTCACTGGGTGGTGCAGTCCTTAGAAGGTGCAGAGCCAGGATGGTGAGCAGTGCCTAGACGGGGGAGCCAAGGAGGAGGCAGCACGGCTCTGCGGGTGGACGTCCTGGGCTACCCAGATGGGCTTCCCGGGGGAGACGGCTGAGCAGCCTGAAGTGCCGGCCACACTGAGCACCGTGGTCCTGCCTCACTAGAGTAGGAAGCCTGGGGTACAGGGCACAGCCGGGGCGCTGCAGCCAGACAGTCCCGTCCCCACACCCGGCTCCTCCCTGTGCGACCTGGGCTACCCTGAGCTTCAGTTTCGGTCCTGGGGATGGCCAGGAGGGTCCTTGGGAGGATTATCTCCCGAGGCCGAGCTTGTGCGGCTGGGCTTTGATCTCTGTAGGTTCTGCATTCCTTCAGATAAAAAAAGTATTTGGAAAGAAGTGTACCGAGCATGTACCAGTTTTTTCCTGTCGTTATTCCCTGAACAATACAGAATGACAAAGATTTCCGCAGCACTGACATTATCTGTGCAGACCTGGATATTCGTGGGGGTCCCGGAAACAGCCCCTCTAGGATACCTGGGGACAACTGCACAGCACACATTGCAACACTTGGCACTGTAGAGCTCGATACGTTTAGATGGCAGACGTGAATCATGAAGGCGTAAAAGCGTGCTGGAGAGCAGGGTGACTTGGTTTGGAATGAGCTGACAGAGGCCCGGGCGGGCCCAGCTCCTCTAGTCAACGTCACCTCGCTTACCTGGTCCATGGGTAGAAATGGGCAGGCTGGTGGTTGGCACGCGAGGACACCGTGGCCTCGGCAGTGGCCGGGCCCCGGGTCTTGTCCGCCAGACTCTGCTCGATGGCCATCTGGACCAGCTCCTCCTCGCTCAGGCTGCTGTACAGGCTGTACTCCTCGTTGCCGATGGCACGTTGCGGGCCCGGAGCGCTGATCTCCGTGGCCATCCCCACTGCTCACCCTGGCCTCCAGAGGAGACGCTCCACGGGGCGGGGGGCTACAGCAAGTCCAGGAACCCTGCAAGGAGACCGAGGCCATCTTGTCACGCAGGATCTTGCAAGACAGTTTGCCCCCAGGGAAGGCCAGGCTTTTCCCTGAAGATCACACGTTCGTGTTCTATTCATTCAGTAGCCATACGATCTTCCAAAGCACCCTCCACCTACACGCTCTCCACCCTGCCGACTGCGACTCACCAGGTCAGAACGAAGGCACCCATCCATCCACACCTCCATCTCTTCACTCACCACCCCGTGCATTTCTCCACCCACCCACTTATATATCCTTCCATCCTTCATCCATCCATGTATCCAAGCATTAGCATTGACCCACCTGTCTGTCTGTCCATCCGTCCATCCATCCATCCATCCTTCCTCCCTCCTGCTCACTCCCCTGTTCATCCACCCATTGACCCTTCTACCCTCCCATCCATCACCATTCACCTATCTCTCCATCACCATCCACCATTCAGCCAGCCATTAATCCACCCACTCACCCCTCTCTCCATTATCCATCCTCTGTCTGTCCACCCACTCACCCATCTACCCACAGGCCTTCCCTCCGCCCACCCTACCTATATCTATCCGGGCATCCATCCACCCGACTCATGGCTTTTCCTATCTGAACATGGATGCACGCAGAGATTAACTGAAAGGTCACGTGCTGTGCCACTTCTCTGTGCGGGGCACTCTTCTGGGGACACAATACTGGATAGACAACCGTGACCCGGCAGCCCATCCCGGCCTCACAGAGCTCACCCAGCACGTGTACCCTCCTCTCCTGGCCTCCTGCACTCCTCCTCCCCGGGGAGGCCTGGAGGGCCAGAGACAGATCAGACCCAGGCGGGCTGCTGCGGCTCTCCCGGCCTGGCTAAAGTCAGCCATTAAAAGGGTCTGCCGTGTCCCTTACAGGGACCCTCTTCTAGAACAAAAAGGCCTCAAAGAGATCGGAGCTGGTTGAGTCAACCACTTTTAGGAAATGAAATAAAACCAACTGAGCCCGATTTTGCCTCGACGGGCTGGCTTCCGTGTGACGGTGGGTCACGGTTCTTACCCCGGCCGAGCACTGGGGTCACGTGAGGCCTTAAGAAGACACCCCAGATCCCGGGACTGTGCTCGGACTCCATCAGCAAACGTGTGCTCCCCTCCCCCCAGCAGCGGCCCCCTCCCTTCAGCGTGGACATCGGTCCACGTCCACCTGGCTGGCTCTGCCCCTGAGGACACAACACGAGCCGGCAGGTGAGGAGAGCTCTGGCAGTGCCCTCTGTCACCGTCACCAGGAGAAGGAGGAGATTCCCCTGGAGCTGCAGCCGGGGCCCCTGAGAGAACCTGCTGGGGATGTCACATGGATGTCACATGGATGTCACAAAATATGATTCTCCTTGGGAGGAGCTGAGTGGCAGGGACATTGGGAGACCCCAGGGACCAGGCGCTGCACCTCCCTCCATCTGGGAGGTCACGTGGGGTGTAGGTGGCTGTGGGACCCCTGAATGCGCGTGGTCTGTGCGTTTCTGTGGACGTGCCGCGGAGGCCCAGCCCGCTACTTAGAAAGCAAAGCAGCTTGGGGCCCGCCTCAGACCAAGTCAGAGTCCCCGAGCTGCCCAGGTGACTGGAACCACCTCCTGAAGAATGGCAGCCAGCAGGCAGAGGCAGAGGAAGGACACTGAGAGAGGGGGCTGGAGTCGGGGACCCTCCCGGGGGAGGGACTCACATGGACTCCTGCTGAGCCCCTGAGAGAATTCTTTCGATTTATCCTTGTCACAGCCTGAGGAGTGACAGTCCTCTGCCGTAGCCTGCCCGGCCCTGGCCTCCAGCCTCAGGCAGACCTCACAGAGGCCCCTCTGCACAGCACAGTAGACCTGAGCTTCCTTCCCTTCAAAATCTGGTCCCCGCGCCCCTCCAAGCCCCCTGCACCCCGGCCTTCAGAACGGCAGGCTCCTCACTTCTCCAGGCCGAGGCTGCGCCCCTCTTCTGGGAAGCCTTCTAGAATCTTCTGCAGACACTTTCTCCTGGTGAGCTGCAGCCAGGAGCTGAAGTGTGGACTTGAGCCTGGACGCTCTTAAAGCCAGCACCTTAGGTGAGGAGCTTAAAGTCCAGGCTTCATCACCAGGGGTTGTGGCAGAGCCCATCATGGCCATTTCCCCTGAGAGCAGAACCCGGCTCTGTGCAGGTAGCAGTGTCCCCTGTCCCACAGATGAATCATGATTGTTTCAAGACAGTTGGGACGATCCCACCCTCTTGGTCAGTGAGTCTTTTAGCAGCGGGATCGTAGCCTAGTTTTGCTCAAGGAGCTTTGCGGAAATTCTGCTGGGGTGTTCCCAGGAAGGACCTTCTTCCCTCACAAAACAAGAGAGGTAGGGAAGAAAATGACTCCCAGGCCCAGTCCCTGTATTCGACCTGGAGGACTTGGTTCTTGGAGCAGTGGCAGCCTTCCTGTGACCACGAGTTTGACAGAGAATGATAAAATGAGTTTGACAGTCTTGTGGGTTCTTCACAGTCATTGAGCTACCAAACCAATCCTGAGTATGCCCACTGTAGCCTATTTGTTAGATAAAGATTGAAAGTTCTGGAGGTTTAGCCAGTGTTAGTTGAGTTTTCTGTTATGTGCTGTTGAAATCGTCTTAGCAGATGGTTCTGAGGCCTGACTGAGAGACTCTCAAGAGTTTTAGCCAAGGCTCTGGTCTTACCCCAGACCAATGAGCGCAGGTCTTGGGAACTGGGGCCAGGGCCAGCAGGGTTTGGGGTCTGTGAGGGTCTAGCCTGTGGCCGGGGCTGGGAGCCGCTGCTCTAGGTCAACATCAGGGGTCTACTCTGCATCCCACATGGGGACGGCCCCGGGCAGCGAGACCCCAGAGTCACCTTATACCTGGTGCTCGGCCTGATTAGTTTTTAAAGCCATTTCAGCAGCCGTTTTTGTTTATAGTGAAGAAGTCCAGGCTGGGAAGCGGGAGGCCGGGTCAGCGTTTCCAATTGGCCACAAGCTCCCGCTTCCTGTTTCAGGTCCTCGTTTTACCATCTGTCATAAGGCAGGGTGGTCTGGAGCCTGCCCCCGGGCACTCCCACCCTGCGGGGCCACCTGTGCAGCCCGTGGGTCCCCCGGCCTCTGGCCTGGGCCTGGCCCCAGCCTCTTCCCGGCCTCTGTGAGGCCGAGGCCACTGCAAGGTCTGGGGTGGCCAGATCTGCCTTCAGCGGGTGGGGACGGTGCTCAGCCCAGCAACAGGAAGACGCCCTGCTCTCTCCAGAGCTGGGGTCTGCTCTTACCCACCCCCGGGGCAGGGCAGGGCCTTGGTCCAGGTGCCACTGAACTAAGCAGAAGTGTCAATGTCCAGTGCCACGGCATCGTGGGGTCCCATGCAAAGGTGTCCGTTAAAAGTGGAGGGCAAGAGGGAAGAACGCGGACCAAGAGTCAGGGACTGAGCTATGATCTCCATGCCAGTGCGAGGGTGCTGTGTGACCTTGGCTAACTCCCTGTCCCTCTCTGGAGCTCAGCTTTCCCATTGCAAAAAGAAGACTCCAGGCTACAAGTTTTCCAGGGCTCTTTGGTTCTAAGGTGACCTGTTCGACATGCCCTCGGCATACCAGAGCTGAGCGTGGGACACGGGAACAGGGAAGCAGGTAAAGGTGGACAGACGGAGGGCTTGATACCAGCCACCCTAGGGCTACTTTCAGTTCTGCTATTTGCTCGCTGTGTGACCTTGGGCAAGTCACCTCCCAGTTCCAGTCCCCTGGTTCGTGGAAGGAAGGTGAGCTGCTTCCACCGGCCGAGGGAGACATGCAGGAGCAAAGCAGTGTGTAGGTGGCTTGTGGGGGGAGCCTCGGTTGAACGGGCCCGCAGCCCCACCCCCAGGCCCTGCAGCCTGGACTCACAGGCAGAGGTGTGGGCGGAGCAGGCTGAGGACGGGAGCAGGCCACCGCCCTGCTGGGGAGGCTTGGAGGCTTGGGTACCCAGGACGGCTGCAGTGTGCACGCCATCTCTGCCCCCTCCCAGCCATGTCCCTCAGCCTGGTTTCTGGCAGACCGTCTGGGGAATGACCTCCCCTGAGGCTCCAACAACCGCGTACACCGGCCCCATCCAGGGAGCCCAGCCCCACGGCCAGGGCCAGGCCCGGCCGGAGCTGGAGGGAGAGGAGGAAGGACCACCGTTCAGCTGCGGGTTTCTAACCCCTGCCACAGCCCTGCCAGGGTCCTGCTTCTCCACCCATTTCACAGAGGCAGAAACCAAGGCCCCCCCCACTTGGAAGAGCAGTGGCCGCGGAGGGCCCAGGACCGTTGTGACCACCTCACATGTCAATTCAAGGAACCCCATGGGAGCTATCCGCCCCAGGGGAAGTGGGCCCTGCAGTCCACACTTGGGTGCTGCAAGAAGGTGACCGGAACTCCTGGAAGGACGGGCCAGCCCGGAGCACCCCCTGCTGGCCCCTGTACTCCCACTTGCCCTGGGAAAGGACTATTTTAATCCCAATCTGCCTCCTCCCAGGGGTTCCCCGGGGCCACTGGCCGGGATTCGGGCCTGGAAGGAGGCCAGCCTCAGCAGGGGACTTGGAAACGGAGCCGTGCAGCGTAAAGAGCTGGGTAAATGGAGGCCGGGGGAGGGGCAAAGCACCACGGGGTCCATCACCAGGGGCCACCCTCCCCAGAGACAGGTGCCCGTTTCACAGATGGAGAAATGGACAGTCCAGGGCGCCTGCAGCTAGGGACCGGGGACCTGGACAACCCTGGAGCTGACTCCACACGCGGCTTCTCGATCTGCAGCTCAGTGGCCCCAGGAGATGTCCCCAGGGTGTCCCTGGAAGGTGCCACCAGCCCGAGCTGCAGAGGACCGTGAGGAGGAGCATTCCCCCCCACAGCCCAGGCGCTCACACGCGCCACCCCTGTGACTCTGCTGAGTCTTCATTTTGCACCAGAGGAGGCTGGAGGTGGCCACCTGCCCAAGGAGCCAGAGGCCAGGGCCTCAGCGGGAGGGGCCAGCGCCCCTGGGTGGATCGGCCTCCTCGGAGGCGTGTGTCCAAGGCTCCTCACGTCCTGCTGCTCTGGCTGCCGCCAGTGGGCCTGCTCCCTTTAGGATCCAGAAACTTCTGAAGAGCAGGACTGTGTCACCTTTGTGTGTGACCCCAGGACCTACCCGAGGCCAGGTACACTGTGGGTGTTCAATAGCTGCCGGGGGGACCGTGAGCAAACCATGGAGTCCTGATGAGGGTCACGCCTGCGGAGGCCAGCCTTCACCTCGCAGTGGCCATGACCCTGTGGCCTGGTGCCCCACTGCCCAGAGTCCAGCCCTGCTCTGCCATCTACTGGCCGCCTGAGGCACAGCAGGTCACCGACACCTGGTGCCTCACTTTGTCACCTGTGGAGACAATAGTAGCATCTGGCAGCTGCTTTCAGAGGAGATGAGGTCACAGCGTGAGCAGCATCAGGCCCCCAAGATGCAGCGACTCTGCCCTGACCCCAGAAAGCAGGTGACAAGGGTCAACCCGTCCCTGCGCGGAGGCCGCGTGGCCCATGGCAGCCTTCAGGGAGGCTGAGTGAGGGTGGGATTCTCCCCGGCTCTCCTCACGGAGAACAAGCCCGAGCTGCAGCCAGCTCCAAGGCCTTCCTTGGACAGCAGGGACCGTGTCTCCCAGGCCACAGGTCCCAAGGTCAGGCACAAGGTCAGGGATGGGGGAGCTGGGGAAGCACGCCACCTCCCTGGAGCCTGCCTGGGTGCGGGATGCACCCATCCGAGGGTCCTCCTGCCCCCTCCGCCCTCCTGCGCTCAGGATCTGCTGCCCCGGAACTTTGGAAGGACCTGGTCCACCCCACGCCTCTCAATCCTGGGCCTGGATTTCTGCATGAGGCCACCACTTACGATGACAAGACGGGCCTCTCAGGGAGCCCGTAGTCCCTTAGCGGTAAGGGGCACGTAAGTGTGCGGGGCCTCCAGTGAAGGCAGGGCCCAGGGTTTAGAGCCACTTGCCACCCTCAGAAATGGGAGCAGTGAGTGGCTTGCCGTGGCCTTCCCTGCTCACCGCATGATTCCCTGAGAAGGTGGCGTTGCCCCCATCCTGCAGATGGGAAAGTGGCAGGGAGAGAGGGCCGTGTGCCTGACTTCAGACTCTCACCTCAGGTAACTAACTGCAGCAGCTTTCGGCTGTTTTTAAAGATTTAAGTAAAGGCTGGAGTCAAAGTGGAGAATGGATATATATATACGTTTAAAAGACTGAAGATGAATGGATATTATATATACACATTTACGCTCCTACGTATGGTTGCAGCTTGAGCCATCTACCATATAAAAATTCCTTATATAATATGCATATATATTTATTCCGTCCTCCTCTGTATTTGTGGGTTCCGTGTCCAGGCATTTAAACAACAAGGATCAGGAATATCCAGGAAAAAGAATTGTTCCAACGACTCTGAACATGCACTGACTTTTCCCCTGTTATTATTCTGTCAGCAACACACATAACAACTATTCACGTAGCGTCCAGGTTGAATGTGCCATCACGAGTCACCTGGAGATGGTGGGGGGTCCACAAGGACCTGTGCAGACACCCTGACGTCTCATACAGGAGACTTTCCCCAGATGTGGATATCTGCAGGGGGGTCCTGAAACCAACGCCCCTCAGATACCGAAGGATGAACATACACGATACACATCAGACATGCCCTCTGCAGATCGGTTGCAGGATTTTCAGGGTCTCTCAAAAGTCACGTTGCCCTAGCCAGAGGCAGTCCTGAGAGCTGCTGCTTGGGCTACCTGGGGACACAGGAGGAGGAGGGGAATCACCTCGGACTGTCCTTGGCCCCAATATCAGCCCTGTTCTGTTCAGTGCCCTGTCCTGCTGTCAAAAACCATCTTTCTAATCCACCAGCCCCAGACCCAGAGGGGTCCTTCCAGTTGGGACTGTGGATGTAGACAGCCAGGTCCTGAGTCCTGTTGTTTAATGCCTAAACAATAAAAAATACGCTGGTTCCTGTGGGTCCCTGGCAGGGTCCTAGCTGCTGCCTTGGGCGGAAGCCTTTGACCTCTCAGTACCCGGGAGCACCAGCTTCCCATGTGCAGATGGGGAGACGGAGGTGCAGAATGTAAGGGGCAGAGGGGCTCCGACTGCATCTGCTGGTCCCTCTTTGCACCTGACCCTCTGAACATGGCAAGGGGTTAGTCACTCTGACCCTAAACCTGGCCCCGCAGGAGGTTTCTGCCCTGGAGAAGGAGCGACTGGCCTTGGTGGAGGACAGGGCCCCCCAGCCCTCGGCCCCCAGGAAGGGCTCCAGTCAGAGTCCCGGGTGGCCTTGGCAGGGGCCAGAGCTGACAGGCCTCTGTCCAGGGCCTCACAGCTGCTGAAGAACCTAACATGCCCTCCCAGTGGCCGATGGAAGACTCTTGCACGCTGGCTTTGGGTGCCAGGCCTTGGGGCTTCTGAAGGTGGGCCAGAGTCACCAGAGGACCCAGGACTCTGCTCAGGCTGCAGACCCCACCATGCCGGGCCCCTTTGTCCTCTGTAGGGAGAGAAACTGAGGCACTGAGAGAGGGTACACCCAGCCAGAGGTGGACCAGCCAGACCCAAACCTGTCCAAACCTGGCTCCCCTCCCACTCCAGCACGACCCAGGCCCCTGCCCATTGTACAGGAGGGGAAACCGAGGCCAAGGCTCCACCGAATGGAGCCAAAGCTGGGTGGCCCTCTGGGGAGTCTGGGACCCTGGCAGTGCAGCTAGGTGGCTGATTTGTTTATTGGCCTGCCTGGAACCCAGGAAGCTGCCCAGAAAGACAGCCAGAGGAGAGAGGGAATAAATAAAACCATGATAATGTCTCTTTTCTGTGTCCTGCGCAGAGCCACAGCCTCGGGCGGTGCCCAGGAGCAGCATGGGGAAGACATGGGTGGCCGCCAAGTTTCCGTCCTGTTTCTCTGGGCCCACGCCGTTGAGCAACAGGCCCGCAGGTCACCTTCCTCTCAGCCTCCTGGGTGGAGGGGCCCTTCCCTGCCTCCTGGCCCTGCAGGGACTGGCCCTTGTCCCAGGCCCCTGTCCTCCCTGCAGCCAGACCCATCAGTGTGGCTCAGACACATTCAGTGCTGGACACAGCATTCCAGGCCCCTGACCCAGTTTCTGCCACGGCTCTAGGAATGCCAGGCTCTGCCAGCTATGCCAGCGGCCAGGGGTGGCAGAGATGGGTGGGCGGGGCTGGCCCGTCCACCTCTGAGCCTCAAAAATAACAACAGTGGCTGTGCCCACCCCTGTCCAGCTCTCCAGCCCAAGTGCCCTGCCTGGCCTTGTTCTGTGCATGGGCAGCACGAGGCCTGGACCCTCTTCCTGGCCCCCTGGGTGGCAGGACACAGGGGCCTGGAAGCAGGTGGGAAGGCTCAGGCGAGGCAGGGGAACCCTCCCAGCACCCCAGCTGCAGGTCTGGCCGGGAATCTTCTAAGCCCCTTCATGTCCCCTCCCCTCCCTCTGGGTTTCGATCTTTCCTTCTCTTCTCCCTGCTTTCCCTCTCTCCTCTCTCCTCCTACCTTTCTCTCTCCTGTTTTCCTTTCTTTAAAATAAAGCCCAAACAGGAACTCGGGTTAGGAATCAGGTAACTACTTCACCACCGGCTCCACCAGCCTCCCTGTCCACCCCAAGCACGTGGACTCTGTTTATATTCTTGAGCACTGATTATTCCAGAAGATGGTGTTGAGCGGAGGGGCCTAGAGACGCAGAGAACTCTGCGACAGATGCCACCTCCAGGCAGCCTGGCCTTGGCAGCTCAGGTGGAAGGCCGCTGGGCGGGCACGGGGTATTTTTGTGCCTCCGTCTGGCAGGCTCTTTCAGGTCCTGCCTGTGCTCGATGTGTGGGCACCGCATGATGCTGGGGCAGTGCCAGGGACATTTCAGCTGGGGGCAACAAGGTGCTGATTCCCACTGCCCCGGCCCCCAGAGAGGCCAGAGGAGGTGGTGACTTAGAAGGTAGGCCCTGGAGGCTCAGAGGCCAGAGTTCGAATCCTGCCTCCAATACCTTGTAGCTGTCCAGCCTCGGGCAAGACTCACCCTCTCATAACCTCTGTTTCCAAATCTGAAAAATGGGAGCAGAATCATCTCTAGCTCCTGGCGACTTTGAGAAGAGTCAACGAGAGGGTTCACCACAGGTGCCTGGACCGCTGCCTGGTCGTCCTCTGTGCCCAGTGGCCGCTCCTGGCACCGCTGGTGCTATTCCTCATTCTAACGTCACCATGGAGGGATGATGGCGGCCCCCACCCAGAGCTGCCAGGAGGCCCCCCGCCCTGGCCTGTCTGTGCACAGAGGAAGCAGGTTGGGTGGCACTGAGGGGTCCCTGCAGCCCCTGGAGGAGGCCGTGCAGCTCGTCCCAGCTGGCTGGACCCCCTGGAATTCCCTGAAGCCTCCCCTCACGAGAGGGGCTTTTCCTTCCGGGAGCGTCCCTCCTGCCCTGCCCAGGGTCTCAGCCAGCAGCCTCTGCCATTTACCTCCCCTCCTCTCCCCTCCATTGCTGCCTCCGCTCCTCGTGCCCGTCCACCCCCTGCCTTCCCCGGAGAGGCCTGGTCAGATCCACCCTCCTCTCCTCTGCTCCAACACTTCTAGAAGATGGTGTTGAGGGGAGAGACTAGAGACGCAGAGAACTTCTAGAGCATGTTCCATCTGCCCGCTCAGCCTCCCTGCAGCGCCCCTCCCACCATCGTCAGGCCACTGTCTGGTCTGCCTTGTCCCGGCTGCTCCCACACCTGGCCCCTCGCCCCACCCCATGACATCCCCCTGTCCTTCCGAAGGACGTCACCTCTTTAAACGTGCCCTCGTGCGCGCCTGGATGTGCACAGGTAAGGAGTCTGCTCGCTTCCCTACCCCCAGCTGTGGACCCCACCTGGAGAACCCTCCTCCCTGTTTCCTCTCCTGAACCCCAAGAGGCTGCAGGTGGAGCCCACGGCACCTCGGTCACTCAGGACCCCAAACTCCCACGCACGCACAAGCCCCCGGGGAGGCGGCGCTCACTGGAGTCCCCTGCGTGAAAGCATCTGTCTGTTCACCTGACCTGAGACCAGTCCCAAAGACATTTGTCAGACACAGATATTGCCCGAGACCTGGGGACCCAACAGTAGCATCAGTGACAGCCCCTTCTGCATTTCTACTTCTAGACAGTCACAGCAGAGTGCCCAGCTAAGCAGGAGTCCTCCAGAAGAACGGAGAAGTACATGCAAGTTGCCAGTTCTCTGTCCCTCAGACCCCAAATGAAAGTCCCCAAGGGGCTGCAGGACTCCAGAGAACAGGACTGCTCTCCAGGGAACAAAGCAACCAGAGGTCCCACTGCAGGACAGCCGGCAGGTCCCCACAGGCCGGGCAGGTGGGGTTGCGTTACCTGTTAGACGGGAACCAGGGACTTGCCTGGGGGGTGGTGGTCGGAGCTCTCCTGAGAGTGAGAATTCAGAGCCCAGAGCTGTCCTTCTGCCCTGGCCCTGCGCTTCGGGCTGCTGTGCCAGGCAGCTGGGTGACGCGCTCCTTTGAAGCAGGGAGTTTATTTCGGGCCCACCGCATGACCACTGATGGCGAGCCAAGCTATACGGTGCTCCGAATCTCAGATTTCCTGTTCCAAGACGGCACAGAGGAAGCTGCGGGGCCCCTTCCGATCCTCCGGGTGCATTAGAGCCGGACTCTCACTTGGGAGAGCATCTCGGAACGTGGGCCCTCACGTGATGTCACCAGTTGTGATCCTTGACATGGAGGCCATATATGGGTATGTTTCTGGAACTACCCAGGAGGGAGCGAGAGAGGAGAGAGATGCAGAGGGTGAGCCCCAGGGAAGCAGGGAAAGGGAACGAGAGGCAGGGAATTGGGAAAGAGGCAAGAGCCAGGGAGAAGAGATGGCCTCCAGACTGTCCCCGCTAGGGTGGCCCACAGCACAGGGGACGGCCAGAGGGGCGGCCGAGGGAAGAGAAGGGGCTGAGGAGTCGGCACCGAAGGCCTCTGGGAAACGAAGGGTCAGTGCAGATGGTACAGCTGGTGTTCGGAGACACAGGGTGTCCTGTTGCTGGACACTGTGGAGGGGGCAGGGGATAAAGGGTAGGACACTAACTAAGCAGCCACCACACATAAAATCATGTGGGCGAGCTCTGGGCAGACTCACAGGCCAGAAGGACCCCTCCCTCCAGGCCTGGAGGACACCTCCATCCCTGAGGCAGGGGGATGGCACACATGGCCAGCCACCAAGCATCCAGGACGTGCCCAGGCACTGCCAGGTGCTCACAGGGCCACAGGCAAGTCAGATCCCAGGCCCCAGGGGTGGGGGCCCGGAGGTGCCGTGGTCCACTCCTCTGAGTGGAAAAAGATTTCCGTTTCAAAGCCCCCTTCCTCTTGGAGGACCTGGGATTTAGGACAGCCATCAGATTCCTCCTCAACTCAAACTCAGGACCCTCACTTCCGATGTTCCACGAGGAGATAACTCTCAGATGCCAGGCGTCCAGGGCCGAGCCAAGGTTCACCAGGGATGGGAGGGGCATTGTCGGTGCCGGGATGTCTCCCAGCTACTCTGGCACCTGCTGAGTTGTGTACCACCTGAGCTGGGACAGTCCGGAGGTCATCTCAGGCGCATCCTTCCAGACCACGTGCTGTGGCAGGGTGGGGAGGGGCTCCGTACTGTTTGCAGATTCTCCTGGGGGTAAGACCAAGACCGGCTTAGACTGGAGACGTCTCTCTGCATCTTGATGCTTCCTGGGGCTTCTTGCTGGGGGTGAAACACAATTTCCTCTGCTCACCGACTACCACCAACCCCCTCTGCAGATTTGACCTGTGGAGGGTGGGCCTGGGTCGCCTCCCAGGCCCCCGTTAGGTGCCCCCTGCTTTGCCCTCTCAGGACAAACTTCTCATATCAAGAGAGCTGGGGAAGCTCGGCCTTCAAACCTTCCTGTCTCATTCCTGAACTTGGCATTTGAAAAAACAAGAATCCAGCCGGGCCCAGTGGGGCACCCCTGAAATCCCACAGCTCAGGAGGCTGAGGCAGGAGGATCACAAGTTCAAGACCAGCCTCAGCAACTTATCGAGGCCCTGAGCAATGCAGCGAGATCCTGTCTCTAAATAAAACAAAAAGGGCTGGAGGCGTGGCTCAGTGGTTGAGTGCCCCTGAGTTCAATCTCTGGTAGAAAAAAGAAAGGGAGGAAGGAAGGAAGGAAGGAGGGAGGGAGGGAGGGAGGAGGGAGGGAGGAGGGAGGGAGGGAGGGAGGGAGGAGGGAGGGAGGGAGGGAGGGAGGAAGGAAGGAAGGAGGGAGGGAGAAAATCAAGAATTCAAGTTGTGTGTGGAGAGTCTCGGGGACAGGAGACGCCCAGGGGAGTACAGCAGGGCAGGGTTTGGCTGGGCTCCTTGTTCTGCTGCACTTGTGAAAACCCTCCAAGTAGGGCTACCATTGCCCCATTTCACAGCTGGGGAAACTGAGGCTCAGAAGCAGCCTGTCACAGTCCCACAATTGATTCATGACTGTGTGGCCCTTGGATTGCCTTAGGCCTCACCCCAAACCCTGTGCTTTCAGCCACAGCTCTGTGCACCACGTAAATATAGGGGCAGAATGAAGAGCCCATAGGCAGCGTGGGAAAATTCCCTAGGGGAGAGGCTTCTGTGTTTCGGATCCCTTAGGAAAAGAACCTGCTAGGAGAACGCCCAACACACACGCATCCTGCAGACTGGCGGACAGCGCTCCCTCTGCCCTCTGCCCTCTGCCCCCTGCCCCCTGCCCTCTGCCCCCTGTCCCCACACCAAGGAGTCTAGCATCACCGGGTCCCACTGTGCCCGCACCTGCTCAGGGTCCATGTGCTCCTGGCTGGGGTTTCAGATGGGGCCAGCATCCCAAGCGTGAAGGGTCTCTCCAGGTGCACACTGGGATCAACCTTGCCGGTCTTTCTCCTTCTCTCCCCATCGGAGACTCAGACTTCTGCTCGCAGGGCACAGGACTCAAGCACGAGGCCCAGTGTCCAGAGGAGGACACCAAGTGTGTCACTGGGGCAGAGCCAAGGTCTGAGCCCCGAGCCCCAACCCTCAGCACCGTCTCCTTCACTGGGCCACACGAGAGCCGAGACTTTCCACAAGAGGGACCAACCACGGGCCACTCAGAGATGTTCCAGGAGGTGGAGGGCCACCCTGGGCCCCTGCCCAGCCCCACCCAGACCCAGGACCCCATGCTCACTCCCCTCGTGAAGGGATATTGTGTTAATCAACAGCACAACGTCATAGTAAATGGCTGTTTTATGCCACTGAGGACAGGGACATTGGACATATGCAGGAACCAGATCTGTCATCAAACATTCTCTGAGAATCAGCTGTCACTCTTTCCCACCCCGCTCTCCTGAGGGGGTCACAGTGGGAGAGCCTGGGCTTCCTCAGATTTCCACTTGTCTTCATTTCCATGGAGAAAAAGATTCAATCTAGTTTGGTTTGGGGATTTTTTTTTTTTTTTGGCCTGTTTATGGGAGAATGCAATCCTAAATCTTTTCCAAGTTCCTGAACTTCTCTGACCATAGGCTTAGCTTGGACTATGTCTCAGTTGTGATCTTTCCGACTGAAAGAGCTCTTGGCTGCTCTGGTGTCCAGAGCCCTCATTTCCCAGTTGAGGCCCAGAGGGGTGCTGTGACTTCTCTCAGGTCACTCAGCAAATAAGGCACCAAATAACTCACACATTGAAAACTAGGCCCGTGGGAACCAGGGTCCACAGAATCAGACGCCAGTCTCCTAAAGTTCAAGTTCTCTCCAACAGAGGCAGGGGCGGTCTCTGGGCACTGATTCAATGGAGAAGGTGAACAGTACGGCCATAGAAAGAACTGTGCTAGATCCAGGCCTGGCCATCGTGCTGCCCTGCTCTGTCCTCGAGCCTGTCACCTCCCTCTCTGAACTGCAGTTGTTCATCTCCAGAATGAGCAAGTCAGGTCACTGGGTGAGGGCCAGCCCTGCGTACCCGAGTTGTACTGACCGTCCCTGCGCCCGCGTCTACCCCAGAGGCTCTGACCTAACTCATCGAGGCCTACACAGCACTGACTGGTCTTTAAATTTTTTATTAAAAGCTTAACAGACCCACAGTAAAGCTCAGCACATCTTCACCAACTGGACACTCCAGCATCTGAATCAGAAAGAGAGTATTTCAATCACCCGGCAGCTGCCCTTCTGTCCCGCCCCCCTGGCTCGGCCACCCCACCGGTCCCTGGGCTCTATTGTCTTGAACTCATGTGAATGAATCCTGCGTCCTTGGAGGTGGACACAGGGAGATTTGCCCGAGTGGGTCCACCTAGCTGTGGAGGGTTCGCTGTGATCTCTGCGTGGATGTCTCACTATGACTAGGTGACAATTTATCCACCTACTGCGGGTGGACTGGAGTCTCGGGAGATGGTGAAGGGTGTGGCCGTGAACCTCTACCCAGTGCCATCGGGCACACACCTGGGAGGGGAGCACGGGGTCGGCCCGTAGCCCTGTGTTGGGTTTGGCGGTTCAGGAGGCCCGAGTGCCCGTTCGCCTCCGGTCAGCCAGGAACAGGAGTTCCAGTTCGTCCACAGCCACACCACCTGGCCGTCCCTCTGTTGCACGTCCTCCATTCTGATGGACATCCATTTGCATGTCCATGATGACAAATTCCAGCGAACATTCGAGAAAGCCTGGCCGCAGCCATCTCTGGAGCTTTTCCAGGGTCCCCAGCTTGGGGCGAGGTTCAGAGGTGGTGCTAGGGATAGTTCTCCAGGGAAGGCCTGTGTGAAGTCAGGAAGGAGCCGAAGACGGAGAGACGAGGAGAGAAAAGCCATACAGCTGCCCGGCCTGCAGAGGAGGAGGAAGGTGGCCCACCAAGGGGTCACCCACAGGACTCGGGAGGCCCCAGGGCGGTCTCTCCTGGCCCTGAGTAGAACCCGCCTGCCCCGTTCTCCAGCCCCACAGAGCTTGGCTTTTCTCTGGTGCTCACTCTTCGCCCCTGCCCCATGACACACGATCGGCACCGCTTTACTGCCCGTCTCTTTCAAGCAGAATACTTCCTCCCTGGGCTCACTGCCTTCAGTACTGCCTGGCACGTAGTAGGTGCTCAGTAAACCACGGTGGTGTGCTTGGACTCATACAGCCCCTGTGTGGGCAGAGAGGGAAAGGGACTTGCTGCTGTCTGTCAATCCCAGAGAGGCCTCTGAACACACACACACACACACACACACACACACACACACACACACCCAGAGTCCCCAGGCCTTTCCCTTCCAGACTTCTTTCCATGTTCATGTGTTTATTTTAATCTGAATTCCCATGAATAGAGGGGTGTGTGTGTGTGCATGTGTGTGTGTGTGCGTGTGTGCATGTGTGTGTGTGTGTGTGTGCACGTGCACTGGAGAGGCATCTTAGGAGACCCAGCCCCAGGAGGGTCCGAGGGGAATGAAGACCTGCACACTTTCCTGTGACAGTGCCATCGCTTCCGGGAAGGAGGGAAGGAAAGAGCACAAGAAGGAAGGGCAGCCGGATCCTGGGAGCTGGCCGCAGGTCAGTGCCACGCCCTGGGACGACTGACCCACTGATGGAACGCCATCCGATACCCTGGGCCCTGGCATCCTGGCTCCCGGCCCGGCTGCCTCTCCATATCTGTTTATTTTGGTTTCAAATAACTGAGGTGAAGAGGAGCACGGGCCCTGGGCAGTACTCTGGAGGGGGAGGGTAGACAGCGTCCCCAAGCCCTGGGAAGAGGAAGGGGCAGCTGTCGGGGGGCCTAGGTGAGCAGGGAGAAAGCTGGTCTCCCCACCCACGAGGGTCAAAGTGCACCCTGACCCACACCCTCATGTGCACCCTGCACCCAGATGAGGGGGCACCCTGGGATGAGGCTTGGTCACCCAGCAGTGGCTGGTAGGCACTGGCCCAGGGATGGGCCGTGCAGCTGGCTCAGGGTGGCATCGGGGGTCTCCCCTCCTGTGCGTCCTGCTGTGCCTGGGTCCCCCAAGGCCTTCCTGAGCCGGGGCCATTCTCTGGAATACTGGTATATGTGCAAAGGGGGAGCCAGCCAGCGGGGCCCTGTAAGAATGTCCACCAGAATTAGCAGACCTGAGCCAGGTGCCGCGGCTCACGCCTGTATTCCCAGGGACTGGGGCGGGGTGGTGAGGCCAGAGAATCCCAAGTTCAAGGCCAACCTGGGCAACTTAGCGAGACCCTGTCTCCAGATAAAAAATTAAAAGGGCTGGCGATGTAGCCATGTGGCAAAGTGCCCCTGGGTTCCACCCCCAGTACGACAGACAGATGGATGGACACCAATCGTGGTGTCAAGGGGGCGGGGCTGTTTTCAGCTGCCTGCACCTTCCTGAGCCGTGACTGACGCTTCAGATGCCAACGGCCCAGCCTGGGACAGCCCAGCAGGTCAGGCAGCACAGGCAGAGCCTTGGCCTCGGCTGGCCTCGCAGCCCCCTGCTCTAAACCCACTCCCCCTACACTCTCCCAAGTGTCCTCCACACGAGCCCCTGTCCCTGCCCATGGCATCCCTGGGACTGCCTGTGTGAGCTGCCACTTCCTCCCAGGAGGAGTGTCCAATGGGAAAAGGCCCAGGCCTGGTGGCCATGCTTGGCTAGCCCTGGGCAAATTGGCCACCCTTGCTGAAGAGGCCTGTCACTTGCAGTCCCAGCCCCCCCCCCATGGGCCCTGGAGTCTGGGGATCCCTTGCTGTGTGACCCCAGCTGTCCCCCACCCCGTCTCTGGGTGATTTTCCTTCCGATAGCAGAAGTGAGAGCTCCAGGGTCCTAGGGGATTAAGTGGGATTCCAAACTGCCCGCGGGACCCAGCGGCTTCTTCCTCCCCAGGCCACCTGCAGAAGGGAAAGGCGTCTCCCACAGGCCAGGACTCATGGGTGCTCAAGTAGCCCATGGGCTGAGGCTGGACTGTCCCAGAGGCTGCTGGCTCTGGTGGCCTGCCAGTCACTTGGTCTCTCCGAGGCTGCGTCTTGCCATCCCTGAATCACCTGGGGATCTTGGGAACGACATTAAACCCCGAGTGGCCACAGGCCCCAGTTAACTGCTGGAAGCAGGTTTTCCATAAACATAAACATGTTCAGAGCAGAGCTGGGAGCAGCCTGTTGCCCTTCAACTGGACACAAAGGCCCAACAAGGCCAGAATGGGGTAGGCCCAGCCTCGTTCCCCGGGGACTGGTCACTGTGGGCTGGGCCTACATCTCCCGCTGGATGTGACAGCACCTGGCCCCTGGGCAGAGCTGGACCAGCCTCCTCCAGCCCTAACTTCAGCTGGAGAGGGGAAGGAAGGGGCAGGCCCGGGGCAGCCTCTCTGGAGCCAGCGCCAGACACACAGCTGCTACCCCTTTGGTGCCTCTGCGGGGGCAGCCAGCGAAGGGTCCCTGCTCTCAGCCTTTCACCCTGGGCCTTGCTCCTCAGGGAATCCTAAGTGGCCAGCGACGTGGGGTTACAGAGGGTCAGCCAGACCTGGCCATCCAAGGGAGGCCGCAGCTCTGTCCACCAGGTGAGACAGGGCTCTGGGGGGGGAGGCGGGGCTGAGAACACAGGGTGAGGGGCCGGGCGAGGTCCTGGGGGAGGCCTGACTCTGTCACCTTGACATGGGAGGGACAGGCAGGGCACTCACTCACCAGCACCCCTCCTGGGGTCTGGGCACTTGCCAGGCCGTCCCGAGAGGGAGGCGTTATATGCTGATGTTAGGGACAGGAACCGAGGCCCACCTGGCCCTGCCCAGTCTCAGTGACGGTGAGACCCAGCCACACGGCCTGTGTCCCACGGAGAACTGAGGGAGCGGGCGGAGAAGAGCTGGGCCGTCTCACCGCCCCTGAGCAGCCCTCTTGCTGAGGAAGGGGGAACCCTCCTTGAGTCTGGAGGGGGCAGAGCTGTGGGGCCTGGCAGGAGCCATGGCTCTGGCCCTGTGCAGGGCTGTCGCTGCCTCTCGCTGCCTCCCATGCAGATGGGCTGGGTGGAGGGCCATGGCACGTCCCCAGGGGCCTCTTTACCTTCCTGGTGCCCTGTCCCGTCACTCTGGGGCAGTTCCCCCACTCCTCCTACAGGAACTCCACAGGTGGCCGGCAGGGGAACCTCTCACTGGGTTAGAGCAACCCAGGAGCAGCGCGGTGACCCCCTTGAAGGTTGGGGGTTCTTGTTTAGACTGGAAAGGGGGAAGCTGGGGGCCTCATTGGCTGCACCTGTGCTCCGTGGTGCCTGTGGCCACCCTGGCCTCACCCTGGAGGAACAGAGGGTGGGCGTCCAGCTGCTGGCAGGATGGCCGATGTGTGAATCCGCTTTACAGAAAAGTATTAAGCATCAGATCAAATCCCTTGTTCTCTGAGTTCTCCGCCTCGTCCCGGTGTGTGTTTGCTGAGGCACATGTGTGAGCTGCTGGATCGTGACGTATGTGCACGTGTGTGTTCTGAAAACTGACAGCTACACACGCAAGGGACACCTGACATGATGGAAAGCACTTGGGCCTGACCCTGTGGCTGGTCTTGGCCCTTCTGGAAAGTTCCATGTGACCTGGGCCATCTTTTCCCCTCTCTGGATCCCTGAGAAGTGGAGGAAAGACGGCCCTGTGGCGCTGTTACGAGCACGGAGTAGACTCGGAACTCAGCGCCTCTGAACCTGCAGAGTGGCCGTAACCTGCTGTCCCCGTAGCCTGGCTCTCTGAGAGCACAATGCCCGTTGGGAACCAGTGGGAATTCAAGTCAGCCCGCCTGAGTATTCCAAATACAGAAATTTAAAAGTGGGATAATTATTTTGGAAAAGTCTGAATCTTGGGACTTGAGCTTCGTGGCAGATGGTTTCACAATAACTGTCCGCTGCGCAGGTCCAGTGGGCACGCGCTCCTGCGGCTGCGCTGGGTGCAGGGGCACACTCGTGCACACACTCGGCCTGGAGCAGGCGCCAGTGAGACCTGCCCTCCAGGAAGCTCGGGGACCCTGGCAGGCGCTGCCACGTCCACTCCTGCTGCCCTGGGAGAGGGGGGCTCCGCGCCTGGACGTGTTTCCAAGTTCCCATGGCTCACGTGGGCCAGGTCCTTCTTTCTTCTCCCCCCTTACTTCCCAGTTTTCTCGTTGCCACGGAAGCTGGCCGTTCCCGACAAACTGCACCGTCATAGTTCCTGGCCTGGCCCCGCAGAGCGTGTGACCCAGGCGCCCAGGCCCAGCGCCCACGACCGCCAGGCCTGCCCTGAGGGTGGCTGCCCTCCATCTGCCAGGCCCTGCCAGCCTGGACTCCTGGGACAAGGCTGACCGGGCCGACCCACAGCCTGCTCTGGGCCCTCCTGGCCGGCCAGCTGGCCTCTCAGACTTTGCCCTGCCCTCAGGGCCTCTGTCCCTATATTTAGTGTCACTCTTGGCCCAACAGGATGGAGTGTCTGTTGTGCCACACGTCCTGGGATAATCTCCAGGCCCCGATGCCCAGTGGCCTGGTTTCTGACCCAGGGGTCTGTGGGGCCCGAGGGTTGCTGCTTCCAGAGAGGGAATGGCCGGTCTTACGGAAATAAAAACAGGCGCCCGTTGATCACATCCCCCGGTCTTCTTTGTGGGGTCTCCAGGGTCAGCCCCAAACGCCTCCCACAGCCTGATTTCTCCCTCCCGCCTCCACCTGTGCCCCACCCTCCTGCCCCTTGATGCCGAGGAGCCCTTTTGGACCCAGCAGGTCCAGAGAGCAGTTGGTGTGGGGCTGTGGGTGCCGGGCTTGGCTCCATCTTCCTGCCACCCCTGGGAGCTGCTGGGTGGCTGCCCCATCCTTCCGAGCCCAACTTCTCACCTGCAGGAGGGGAGTCACAGCCGCAGCACCTTCCTCCAGGGGCGTGGGGCGGGTGGGGGTGGGGTGGGACTGAAATGAGGCAACACACTGAGCAGGTTCAGGGCAGAGGTTGCTCCAGGCAAGTGCCCAATAAATGTAACTATTATTATCTTTATCCTCAAGGCGCAAATTAAACGCCATAAGCCCAACCAAGAGCCAGAGGCCAACACATGGGGCGGATGGCCCTGCCCAGGGGAGGCAGCCGGGCAGAGGAGGAGGGAGCAGGGGGGGACAGGGAGGAGGGGTGGGGGAGGGGAGCCAGTGCAGAGGGCAAGGGGACCGTGGGGTCCTGGAGGAAGGATGGGGTGAGGATGGGAGGGAGAGGGAGGTCGTGGGGGAGGGATGGAGGATAGGTGGGAGTTAGAGGAGGGCGCAGAGTGGGCATTGGAGGTCTCAAAGCTGCCAGGCTGCCTTTGTCCAGGCCACAAGTGGGTGCATGCAGGTCCAGGGCACAGCACAAGTCCAGGCCTACGGGGACTCCCCCAGGAGCTAGATGTGACCGGAGTGCAGGGGGCAGGGTAGGGCAAAGTGGGGTCAGCCCTGTGTCAGGGCACTCGGCTACCGTCACCAAGGGTTGGATTGCATCCTACGGGAGGCAAGGGGCAGCGTCTAAGCAGCTCAGAATTCCTGACCTCTCCTCTCTCATTTCTGCAGCTCAGTGCAAGAGGTCTTAGTGGGCGGGGTCAGAGCAGGGACCTGAGCCTTGGGAGGGAGCTCCTGGGTGGGACAAGCCTGTGGAGACAGCTCAGGGGCAGGGGGCTTGGGTGGGGGAAGTCCAACCCTGGAAGTTGGTAGAAATCTTGGGAGAGGTTTTGGATGAAGGACCCCAAAACCTGATGAGCCACAGAGCAAGACTGTGAGGGCGGAGGGCCCCATGGACACCTGGCTGCACCTGCTGGGCCTGGACTCTCCTCTTGCTCGGCCGAGGCAGCTGGAGAAGCTGGGGCCTGCATGTGGCATCTGGGCCTCTGACTGGTCCTCCCCGTCTGGGTCTGACCTGGCAGGGAAAGTCCTCTAAGTCTCATCAAGGGGACAGAGCCCAAGGAGGATTAAGACCTGGTTCCCTTTTCAGACCACATGGCCACCCAGGTGCTGCCAGACCCAGGCTCCACCCTCTGTGCCCGGCTGGTGGCATAGGGTGTTGCCTGGGCTTCCTTGTTCCCAGGACGCCCCGAGGTCCTGACTCTTGCCATCTGCATTGGCTAAGGCTCGCGCCTGGATCCAGACAATGGGAGGCTCCAGTGGACAGGACGGGGACAGGACCAGGTGTTTCTTGCTCCAGCTTCTCTGTCTCGGGCCACAGTTCTGACAGGCTCCTCCATGGCTGCAGCCCCAGCTGGGCAGCTTCTCACCAGTCCCCAGGGTCACCACTACCTCTCCCTGCCTCCTCTCTTGGTGCCCTTGACCCTGTCCCTTCAATAACTTCTTTTTGGTCAACCTTTTTCATGAGCCTGGCGTGTCTTACCTAAGGATCATCAGATCCAATATAGAAATGTCTACTTAGATTTACATTTCCGATGAATAACAAATGCTATCTGTAGTATAAGTGTGTCCCCAATACTACATGGGATATACTTACACTACATGATTACTGGCTTCTTACCTAAAATCCACATCTTGGCTTTCCTTCTCGATTGGACTATTGTTCTCTCAGGGCTCCTGATGGATGCCTCCTCATGCCTCTCAGCCACCCCCAACCACAGGAATAGCTGGGTTTGGAAATCCCACACCCTGTCACACAGAGACAGAGCGGGGGCTGCTTCTTTCTTAGCTGACAGTGGGAGTCTTCCCTGCAGCAGGAACCGTGGCCTAAAGAAGAGGAGGGGAGGAGATTGACTAAGACATTCCCTAGCTTCCTGATATCAGCCCCAGATGCCCCCAGGCCCATTGGCAAGTCCTGGCCATTGGCAGTGGCATGGCAGAGGTGTGAGGGGGTTGGGATGCAGGACAAGGGCATCTAGAGAGGGAATTAGAAAGATGTGGAGCCGTTATCTGTACTGCAAACTGGCTTTGGAGTCAGGTTGAATTCCCTTTCTGTCTCCTCCTAGTCATGTGACTCTGAGCCTCAGTTTCCTCATCCATGAAATGGGGATAATGATTCCTGTAGGCAGCCAGTCTGCAGTGAGATTAAAGGGCCTGTGTGCTCAGGGCACTCAGACAATGAGAACAGGAAGCACCAAGACCCCGCCTCTTGCCCTCTGCATTGGCTAAGGCTTGCTGCTGTGACAAATGAACCCCAAGACTCAAACAGCGGGGTTTCCTTCCTCTTGAAACATCTGCATGTGGCCAGGATCTTCACCAGCAAATGCTTCTCCTCCCTTCGGGTATTTGGGCCCAGGCTGCCTCTATGGGCAGCTTGGCCAGGTCAGAAATGTGTCTCCCCAGGTTGTAGCTTTTGTCTGTGTGAAGCTGGAAGGGGAAAGAGGACGGAGAATGGCGTGTGGAACATTCCACCACCTGGGCCTGCAAGAGGTGAAGTCACTAACGCTCACATCCTGCCAGCCAGAAGGCAGGCAGTGGGGCCCCTTCTAACCAGGCAGCCTGGGAGAGGTTTCCTAGATGTGCTCTCAAGAAGAAGGGACAATGGGTTTGGTGGCCGCCAGCAGACTCAGCTACCTCCACTCCCCAGGAACTAACACTGCTAACAGCACCCGAAGGAAAGAGCCCCAGGAAGAGGACAGTCCTGGTAGTCCCCCTGGTCATGATGGTGAAATAGAGGCTGTTCATGGTGAAGGTTCCCTAGAAACAGGTCCTGAGATGAGGATTTGAGTTCTGATTGTGCATTGAAGAAGAGATCTGTATCAGTATGTTTTCTCTTGCTATAACAAAACACCCAAGGCTGAGTGATTTATAAAGAAAAGTCCAACCCTGGAAGTTGGTAGAAATCTTTGTAGGCTGAAAGTCCAAGACTTGGAAGCCCATAGTTTGGCCTCTGGTGAGGGCCCCTTTGGATGGGTCATGTCACGGATGATGGCATCGTGGCTGGCAAGCACGCAAGAGGGAGAGATGGCATGACATGACAGAAAGCCAGAGAGAGATTCAAGGGCCAGGCTTACCATTGACCACCATTCACTCTCCGCGGAACTAACTGGGTCCCACGAGAACTGTGTCAATCCCTTCCCCAGAGCAGCACCCGGGGACCTCACCACTCCCACCTCTTGGCTTCCACCACCCCAGTACAGCCACACTGAGCACCAAGCCTCCACCACTGGAACACTTAAGGGACAAGTCACACCAAACCCTAACAGGACCCCACAGAAGGTGGCAAAGGAGCCGAGGAGTGAGACGGGAGCGGAGCCGGCTGATGGGAGCCGGCTCACAGCGCCCAGCCAGGCCTCTGACTTGCCCGTTGAGGGAGTCCGGAGCTGGGTGTTGAGCTCCCTCTGGGCCCGGCCTCCGTGGCCTCTATACTGGTCAGAGGAGGCTCAGGCAAGGACTGCAGTGGAAGCCTGGGCTGTGTGCCCAATGGTCATGCTGAGGGCACATGAAGGGGACTCCGGTATCTGCGACACTCATCACATGCAGAGTGCACCTGATTCCTCTCAACGGGTCCCCTGAAGGTCAAGGCCAGCATTAACTCCAACCTGTGGTGGTGTCCGTCACCTGCTCCCCTGTCCCCTGACTCGAAGGAGCAAGGTCACAGAGCTGAGAGGCCACCATCTGGCCGGGGGGCAGGCACGGACCTGCGTGGAGCTGCTGCTGTCCTGTCGAGACCTGGGTTCCCTTCTCCCCGCCGTCCAGTCTCTGTTCACCACTGAACAGGTGGCTTTGCGCTGCCGGTCCTGAGGACGCAGCTGGGGAGGGTGACTGCCTGCACCCCGAGGCTCACACTGGACCACACAGAAAGAGACAGCCCCAGCTTGGGTCATCCCTACTTTGCAGAAACCAACGGGATTGAGGCCTGTAAAGGCCAAGAGGAGGATCCCAGCCCTGTTCTGAGGGTGACTTCAGATGCTTTGAAAGAATCGACCAAGCACCAAACCCTGGTGCCCGATCCCTGGATCACAGGCGCCCACAGGTTTCTGCCGGGAAGATGGGTACATTCATTCTCCCTCCTGAGGCTGAGACTCTGCAGACAAGGACACAGGTCAGGGCTGCTCCAGAATCTGCAGGGCCAGTGCGCAGAGAAAGTGCAGGCCCTGGCTCGGAAATGACGGCGAGTCTCAAGACAGCGACGGTGGAGGCTTAACCAGGAGCTTCTGCACGCAGGGCCCTGTGCGTCTGCGTGTCAATGAGGTCTTGCTGCAAAGGCTTGATCAAGGGCCCTGCTCAGGAAAAAAAGGGCAGCAAGGTCACAAGCACAGCCTTTCAATGGCACCCATCCTGGAGGGGCCAGGCCTGTGCCCATCCTGGGGGAGGCCGGACCCGTCCTCCAAAGTTATCGAGAAGCTGCTGCGGGTCCTGGGGGGTAGAATAGATTGCTCTCTAAAGGGCCAGCCAGTCCCTTGACCTTGGCTGAGTCCCAGAACCCTGCTCCCAGGTCAGAGGCATTGGTGGCCTGGGCCCCAGGACAAGAGGCACAGACTGGATAAGAACAGCAGGCACAGGGTGACACACAGGGACATGCCATACCTTCCTGAAACCTGCCAGGGCTGGAGCATACCACCACCCAGGGTACCAGTTGCTGGGTCCAGCCTCCCCCCAGGGTGAATACTGCTCTGGGCAGGGGGGGTAGGGTCCTGTAATGCATCTCTCGTACCCAGCATGCTCTGCTGGGCAGGTGGGTGGCCCTCCTCCTGCCCCACATCCCTCAGGAGAATCCCTCAGGGTTTCCACCAAGTATGTTCCCCTGGGCGGAGTTGGGACAGGTCAAGTGGTGGCTTGAAACTCTCCTTGACCTGGTTTCTCATGCGACTGGTCCCGAGAGCCCCCAGGATCTAGCCTGAGTCCTTCCTGTGTCTCCTGGGGTCTTTCCTGGACCCACTCAGATGTGCTGGGGTCAGGAATCTGGGAGGGCTCAACTGGGTTCTCTTTGGGCCTCCCAAGGCCGGAGTCGAGGCCCAGGCTGTACTCTGGAGGCTTGGGGAGAATCCACTTTCCCACGTCCCCAGTGGGTCGCCAGCTCAGCTCCTTGTGGCAGTGGGACGGGGTCCCATTCTCTTGCTTTTGGCTGGGGACTGTTCTCAATTCTAATGGCTTCTTTGGACTTTGCCCATGACCCCTGGCATTTCAGCCCAGAGAAGGATGCACTCTGTTCCCAGTGAGTCCCGCCCCCACTCCGGATTCCTCACCCGCATCTTCTGCCACCAGCAGAGGAAACGCTCTGCCTTTAAAGGGCCCGACCCAGGGATCATCTCAAGGCCCACTGACTCGTGACCTCGAATCCCCCTGCAAAATCCCTGATGCCGTGGAGGAGAACAGACTCCAGGGGAGACCGCGCAACGTTGTCACAGCCCCAGGGACCTTGGGGGAAATCACAGGGCATCCTGGATCCTGGTTCCCTCCCTCCCCCCTGTAGCTCCTGCTCTCTCTCCTCACCGACGTCCCCAGCTGCTGCCAGCATTTTTAAGAACATCAGGATCCCTAAAAAATGATATGAAAAAGGGCCGAGTCCAGGCCACCCAGGAAACTGACAGGAGACCCCAGCTGGAGACTTTCAGCACCCCCACCCCCAGGTTTGAGACCTCTCCCTCCAATCCCGGCCCATGGAGACCACCCAGGGTCAGGTATGCCTGAGGGAGGTTTTGGAAAGTGCCAAGACGCCCTCTTGTGGGCTGTGAGGGGACAGCTCCGATGGACAGGGGTGAAGCGGGGGTGGGTGACCCAGACAGAAGTGGCCCGTTTCCCTGCTTAGCTGGAAAGCATGCCAGAGAGGCCTGGCCTTAACCACAAATGGCTGTGGACCAAAGAATGGTCACCAAAGCTGGAATGCAGAATAACAGTAATAATAGCAACTGATGTTAAGTGCTTTGTGTAGATTGACTAATTTAATGTCCACCACAGCCTTAGAGGTAGCCGTGACAATAGCCCCCCTCCCCCCCCCTTTTCTGCAGTTTCTCTTCCATGGTTTCAGTTACTTGTGACCACTGAGGTCCAAAAACATTAAGTGGAAAATTCCAGAAATAGATATTTCACACGTTTTTAATTGCATGTCATTCTTTTGAGTAGCATGATGAAATCTATTGCTATCCCACTCCATCCAGCCTGGGACACCAATCATCCCTTTATTCAGTGTATCCATACTGTGTATGCTACCCTCCTGCTGGTCACTTAGTTGCTGTCTCCTCTTATCAGATTGGCCATTGTGGTATCACAATGCTCGTGTTCAGGTAATGCTTCTCTTACTTACTAGTGACCCCGAAGCAGGAGTAGTGATGCTGGTGCTTTTACTACAGTACATTTCTATAATTGTTCCATTTTATTATTATTGGCTGGGTCTAATTTATAAATCAACCTTTATCTTAGGGTGTGTACGCCTAGGAGAAAACGCCGTCTATGTAGTTCTCAGTACTATCACAGTGGCGGGCATCTGCAGGTGTCTTGGAAGCCTCCTCCAGGGATAAGGGGGACCCCCTGTGTTGTTAACCTCGTTTTGCAGAGGAAGAAACAGGCTCAGGGAGGTTAAGACTCAGGTGAGGTCAGAGGGTTCAAGATGAAAGAGGAGATGACGGACTTGCCCTTTGTGGTCTTTTCATGCCCAAATTCACAGCTCTGTCAGTGCCGTGATTTGGATCTGGAATGCTCTCCAAAGGCTCCTGTGCTAGACGCTTGGACCCCAGCTTGGCACTCCTGGGAGGTGGCGGGACCCTTAGGAGTCCTAAAGTCCCCTGCCTACTGGGGGGTCCTCAGGCCTTGAGGGCTTGTGGGACCCCAGCCTGTTTCTCTCTTTCTCATCCTGATCTTGAGGGAAGCGGCTTTGCTCGCCATGTGCAGCTGCCCCGTCCAGAGGCCTAAAAGCCACAGGTCGTGGCTGGGACCCTCACACCTGAGAGCCAGATCAGGCCCCCTCTTCACCAGTTGACCACCTCGCTGTTTGCTATCGTTATGGAGGAAGGACACAATCAACCTCCGTCCCAACCCTAGTGGCTCTAATGACCTGAGACTCCCCACGTGGGGAAGAAGTGGGGCTGGAACTACGGGGGGACACTACGGGGGACAGATCTGGACTCAGCCCAGGGGAAGGTTGACACCCCATGGTCAGATTGGCCCAGGGCAGGAGGCCACCGTGGAGGGGGGACGCTGGCTGCAGGGGATCTGTGCAGGCGAAGATGCTGCTCTCACTTCTGAGGTCCTGGAGTGACACAACCGTCCCAAGCCTCTTGTCTGTGTCACCGCTAGGTTCTCGCGCTCCATCTTACGGGTAAACTGTCCCCAGCACCCAGGTGAGCACACTGAGACTTGAAGACATTTGTGACTATCCCCACAGACAAGTGAGCACATTGAGATTCGAAGACATGTCTCATGATGCCTACCCTCGTTGGTGGGGGAGTCGTGACTCAAACCCAAAGCCATGTCTCTCCAGACCTCAGCTGGTGACCATGCATCGATTGAGTGCCTGCTGTGTGCACTACTATCCTAG
This sequence comes from Urocitellus parryii, assembly GCF_045843805.1. NCBI lineage: Eukaryota > Metazoa > Chordata > Mammalia > Rodentia > Sciuridae > Urocitellus > Urocitellus parryii. The sequence goes on along the minus strand of NC_135536.1, from coordinate 11,860,558 downwards.
ACACCAGGACTCTAGCAGGACCCATCAGTCCCCGTCCTTGCCCTCATGGAGGTCACATTCCAGCTGGGAGGGAGATGACTCAGAGTGCCGAGGGGTGACCGTAATTGGTCAGGGAGCCACTCTGAGGAGGCGACTTCTGAGCAGAGATCTAGAAGGCAAGAGGGAGAGGGCACTGTAAGAGCTGGGAGCATGGCAAGGTGGACAGAGTGAACCACGGGTGCAAAGGCCCTGTGGTAGGGAAAGGGGACAGAGAAGCCAACGTGAGAGGGATGGCCACGGCGGGGCCCCATCATTGGGAATTTGACTTCATTGGTGATTTAACGCAGTGGCCACCAGCCCCAGTGACACGCTGGCTGCTCCTCCAGGCACCTTGTTGTTAAACTGTTAGGAGCCGAAGCCAACCACAGTGGGAGAATTCCCCCCATGGAAACTGGCCAGGGCCACAAGAACAGCTTTCTCCCTGGACAGCCCGATGCTGAACAGTCACTTGCAGGTCACTGGTTTTCTGCAGGGAAATGGGGAGGTTGGATTTTCTGAGACGTGCTCCCCCTGGTGGCCGGGTGGAGAACGGCCTGCAGGGGCCTGAAGCTGCAGGTGCAGGGAGGCCACGGCCAGGCAGGTCAGCGGAGGGAGGAGGAGGGACTCTAGAGGTCTTGGAGGAAGAATCAATGGCCTTGCAGGTTCAACTTGCATCCCAGGTTCAGAGCAGGAAGGTGACGTGGCTTGAACCCAGTCGGCCAGGCCTGACTGCCCTGTCCCCCAGACCTGGAGTTAAGGCTCTGGGACAGGAGGAAACAGGGATGTCCCCGGCTGCCCCTGACCTGGCCCCTGAGGTCAGAGCACCCGGCCCACCTCTGTCCCCTGGAGGGTGGTTCCTCTCAGGTGCTGCCGGGAGGGGACTGAGACCCTGGACACTGGGAAGCCCAGCCCCCGGTGGACCAGGACCAGGGGTCGGTCTTCCCTCCCACGGAGGTCGGGTCTCAGGAGGGCTGGGCCAGGGATGGCCTGGATATCCCAGGACCTGCTGGTGACTCCCCAGCCCAGAACCTTCCCGGGGCAGGGTAAGGATGAGCCGGGGGCAGCAGGACTGGGCCCGGCCGAAGCACCAAGGAGCGGGACCTCAGCAGGGCTGCCTGGGCCCTGGGCTGCTGCCGGATCTGTGTCCTCATGTGCCAAGGACGGAGGGAAGGGCCAGGTGGACCGCGGAGATTCTCCCTCAGTGAGGAGGGCAGGAGGCCAGAAATGCCTGTCTCGGAAACTTCAGGTGGATCAGCAGAGCAAGTTTGTTTCCTCACCCTCTCTCAACTCTGCCTGTGAGCAACCTGAGGCTCAGAGAGGCTGTGTGCTTCTCCTCTGGTCACACAGCTGGTCTCCCATTGACTCCACAGCTGCAGCCTCACTCTGCATCCTGAGCATCCCTTGGGCGGGAGACAGGCTGGCTTTGTCCCTCTTGGGAACATTTGGGGCTGCTGTAAGGATGAGGTTGGAATTCTGGGCAGGGAAGCTGGATCGGGTCCCTTCTCCGGCTGCACCTAATGATCCAGGCCCTGAGGGCTCGGGCCTTTGGAAAGGTGGTTTCACTGGTTCTACTGCCATTGACGGGCAGCTCTGCCCCAGGGCAGAGGCTGAGCAGAGGTCAGAGACCTGGGCCGTCTCCAGCTGTGTGTCCTCGGCAGGTAGCCGAAGCCTGTCCATGGGAGAGAGAGAGAGAAGCTAGTGGGGCAGTGCAGGTGTCCCTGGGGCAGTTCGGAGGGCCTGGGAGGAGCAGGGCAGAGTGGGATACTCAGGCCCAGACTTCTGGGCCCCGTGTGTGCTCGCATGGGTCTGTGCGCAGAAGAGCCACGTTCCATTTTCTCCTCTGCTATCCCGTCTTGCAATTCTTACTGATCCTTAATGACAGCCTCGAGTTTTCACTGTGCACCGGGTCCCCCAGGCGATGTGGCAGCCCTGCTACCAGGTCCTAACCCAGGAGAAGAGCCAGGTGCTGACTATAATAGGGCCACCCCTGATGGTGACCGGCACCCGCCAGGGCTGACCAGGAGAAACGGCCCCTCCCAGCCTCATCTGTGTGTTCTCTGGGCACTTCATGGGACTCTTCAGGCCAAGATAAGCCCTCACTGGGAAGCAATGGTTCTGCCAACGCCCCAGCCTCGTGCCTATGGCTTTCAGGGGCCACTTGGGTTAGGGACCTTAGCTTCTGGGCAGCGAGGTTCTGGGGTTCGGGAAGGAATGCTGCAGGTAAGCTGCCCCAGCACCTGCTTCAGGCCACAGGAGGGTCAGAGATGCTGACGGAGTCCCTCAAGAACAGCCTCCCAGCTCTACATCCTGGCCGATAGGACCCTGTTGATCCATCTCCAAGTGCTAGCAACTCAACTTCCCGAATGGTCTGGATCTCAACTCCCTGGAAGGACGACTCAGCTATTTCCCAACAGTGAGACCTTGGGCAAGTTATCCGACCTCTCTGCGTCTCAGTTTCCCCATTTGAAATATCATCTTCGACCTTGTGGGTGGGTCCTGAGGACTAAATTAACCCCCCACAAAAAGTGCGTGGAACCCGGGTGCCCAGTCGCCACCCCCGCTGCTGGTCCCCTCCACTCCTGCCCTCTGAGTCGGGGAGCATGCTCAAGCGCACAGTGTGACCAGGACCCCCTCTGAGAGCTGCCCGCTGCTCTCTGGTGAAGTGCAAAGCCCGAGCCTGGCTCCCGGGGCTTCCCTGGTCCCCTAACCCTAACCCTTGGTCCCCGGAGCAGCCAGGATTCCCAGAGCAGCAGCCAGGTGCGGGCCTCAGGGTGGGGCTGTCAGTCAAGCCCGGGGCGGGGCCGTGGCCCAGGCTCAGCCAATGGGCTGCGCTCTCTGGGTTCCTGAGACCGGAGAGGACGCCATCCTCCCCACCTCCCTCCCTCCTGCCATCTGTTTCTTCTCTGTGACAGTGACTTGTCACACTGCTGCCTGCCAGAAGCTCCTCCAGCCTCAGCCCAAGTCCCCTGCCTGTGGCCTGGTGGCCTCGCAGGCCCTTCTGTGCCCTTGAGCCTCTGCCCTGCGGTCCCTGCTGGCAGACGCCCTCCCACCAGCTTCTCCTTGACCTGGAGAGTCAAGGCTGGCTCCGGCTCCCTGCTCTCAGCTGCGCCCCAGCGCTCCTCAGCGCAGCCCTGGGACCTCTGCCCTCTACCCGGGTTCCCCTCACAGGGACCTGTCCCCTCCCTCGTCTGACCCAAGACCAGAGCCTGGGACCTCCGCTGCCGGGCTCAGTGGGCTCCACACGCCCTGGTTTCTAGGACGGGGGGCAGGGGGCTCCCTTAGGACCTGCTCATGGGCAGAGCCTGGCAGGGGCGGGGTCCATCCCCACTGAGAGGGGGGTTGAGGGGAGTGAGGAGAGGGAGGTGGGGGAGCAGCCCAGAATCCCAGTGAGAGGGGCCCCTCTGCCCCCCATTAACTGTGGTCATCCAGGAACCAGCCGAGCCCCCACCCCTGTGCCAACCCCTGCTCGGCTCCAGCCACAGACCCGCTCCCCCCAGCCCTGGCTCTCCTGCAGCCCTGCCCGGCTCTGCCCTTCCCCAAGGCCCTGCGTCCCCTCTGTCCTCCCTGAGCTCCCCGCTTCCCTCCCTGAGCAGTGGCCCCCACAGAGCCGGCTCAGGTCAGCCTGGCCAGCTAGCAGGGCAGGTGCAGGGCAGGATGTCAGAAGGGGCACCAGGCCCAGCGCCCCCAGTGACCCTGGCCCAAAGCTGCACGGGTACAGGCTGACCCATGGGCAGGGGAGTGTCCAAGGCCTGAGTCCTTTCTGCCTGCCGCCCGCACTGGGTCAGGTTGGCCCCGGGTCCTGGGGACCTAAGCCTGCAGGGGTGCTAGGGACATGCACAGGTGTCAGTCACCAAAGTCAGGCAGAAGGGGACGGAGGGATTTGGACTGATCCAAGGTCATCAGGACCTCCGCCTTGACTCCAGGTGACCAGCCTTGAAGCAGAGGCCCAAGAGTCCCATGGGGTGGCAGATGCCTCTTGTCCCCTTCTCCATGGAACTGAACCAGGAGGGCGGGGCAGGGGCCACAGGACATGGTGACTCTGGTTCTGCACACACAGGTCTGTCCCGAGGACAGAGCCAGCATTGTGATGTCACAGCTGGCTGTGGCTCTGTGCTGGGAGAGCGCGAGAGTCAGCTGGGCCCCGCTCCTCCCATGCCAGGCGGTGGACAGGCTGCCCAGCCCTGCCCCGGCTCTCTGCTCCCTGGGCATTCGGCTGGGAACACTTGGCGCTGCCGTGCAGAGTCCCTGCTAGCTGCCCTCGTCCCCTTGGGCCTGCAGCTCCTTGGAGGTGTCCATCTCAGCCCCAGCCCAGCTCTCCAGCAGGCGCACATGAGTGGTGCCCAGTGGGTGGGCGGGCGGTGGGCACGGAGCTGTCACGAGGGCCCTCTGAGCCAGCCCTGCTCTCAGCCCAACCTCTTTCCCAGATGCTGCTGGAAGTCAGCCCCTCTTGGAAGATCTGGGGGTGATGGGGCCCTACCAGTTGTGAGGTGGCCGGGGTGATAATGCCACTGCAGAGCGGCACCCTCAGTCCTATATCCCAAAGGCCCTGGACTTCAGATTCAATAAGCCCAGAGTCCAAACCCAGTTCTGCTGTGTGACCTTGAGTGGGTCCCAGCCCTCTCTGAGCCTCGCTTCCGTGCCTGTGTAGCAGGATTGCTAACCGGCTGCAGAGGACTGTCGGGAGCATGAGGAGGAAGCCACTGCTGTGACCGTTCTGACCCGCGACCCCTCCTCCATCCCGCGTGGCCTGGGGTGCTGAGGGGCAATTCTGGTGCCATGGACACAGCCCAAGGAGCTGATCCAAGCGATCCTGGTGACAAGGACGGGGACCTGCAGGTGCTGCTGCAGGAGCTCTGCCAGCTGCAGGCCAAGTATGTGTTGTCCCAGGGCCTGCTGTGCCCTGCCTTGGCCCCAGCCCCAGCGCCACCCACAGTGAGCCCAGTGGCCAGGACGTGCAGAACTGCCCCGTAGAGGCCAGGGAAGGGACGGGGGCGGGCAGCAAAGCCTTGAAATCAACCCAGCTGTGGCAGGAGAGGTGAGAGGCGTGGCCACCACCCCTTGATGACCTCGGATCCTGGCCAGTCCCTGCCCCCCGGGGCTGAGTGACCTCCTCATGAAGGAGGGGCTGCAGGTGGCCATCCCAGTGCACCTTGACCCCCAGGAAGTCCATCTGCGAGGGTGAGCGGGTCCTGAGTGGAGACCCTGGTCCTCGCCCTCACTTGGGGCCTTAAGTGGAGGCTGCTCTAACAGCCCGAGTAGATGGCGAGGGACGGGCCCCAGGAAGGGCGAGGGCGCGGGGCATGAGGTACTCAGCCAGACGGCTCCCCCTGCATGCCCCAGAGAGGTAGGGGGGCTTGCTGGGCCCCTGGGGGTCACTCCGAGAAGCCACTACAGCCCCTGTTTGCAGAGGCAGACTGGGGCTGGCCCTGCCCTGCCCTCTGCCCCCCAGCGCTGACCTTGACGGGGCCCAGGTAGGCCACCGACTGGACGCTGCTTGCTTAGAGTTCCTCCAGGAGTCAGCTCAGGGGCGGACGGGGGCCACCTCCCCCCACGTGGTCCTGGCCTGCTGTGGGGCTGCTCTCCACCATTGCCCAGGGAGAACCCAGGCCCAGGGAGGTGGCGCACCTGGCCGGGGGGGGGCTCTGCCTCCTGGACGGGCGTGGCCACCACCTCCCCGCTCCAGGAGGGGTCTGTAGACCACCCCCACCCCCACCCCACGCCTGTCTGGGGCCCAGTTGGCTCAGCAGTAAGACGGGATGAGAGGCCCGTGGCCGACGGATGGGCAGGAAGCGGCCAGCTCAGCACAGGGCCCAGCAGGAACCCACAGAGGTGGCCTGGCAAGGGGCTATGCAGGGCCGGGGTCCCACGCCACGTCCTTGCCTCTGGCCCCACAGGCAGAGGAAGCTGAAGAGAGCCGTGCAGAGGCACCAGGTGTTCGAGGACTACCTGATGAAGGTCCTCAAGAAAATCCCCAAAGGTACGCGCCTCCTGGGGCCTCCAGGGCTGGGGCCGCCCCCAGCGGCTCCTCTGCTGACCCGGAAAGGCCACCACCGTGGCTGAGAAGGGCCGAGTCCCCCTCCTGGTCCCCACCCAGGGTCCCGGCTCGCCCTGGCTCTCAGGCTAATGGAAACAGCTCTAGTGACGGTGGCCAAATAGACTGATTCCGCCACGCGAGGAGCCCAGGGCCGCTTTCCACGCTCAGCCACGTGAGCCACGTGGACAACCACCGCGGGCCTCTGCGCATCCGCAGACCCGGCCAACCCCAGGTGCAGACCAAGGCCCCGCCTTGCCCTGCTCCTGAGCCACAGGCCACAGCTCACGGACCCTCACGTCGCTCAGGCGTCACTCAGGTTTCAAGGCCACACGGGACCTGCGGGTTCCAGGTGAAGGCAACGTCATCTCACATAAGGGACTTGAGCAGCCTCGGGTTTTGGTGTCCACGGGGGTCCTAGAACCAGAGCCCCTGGGATACTGAAGGACAGCGGTATTTTGTCTGTGGCTTTTTGGTTTTGCTATTGTGGACTAAGAGTGGGTGCTTGAAGGGGATATAGCATTATTTTGTCTTATCATCATTTGTTCCAGGGTCCACTGTTACAAGTGCTGGAAGTTCTTTAGAAAAGGAGAGACAAAAACTTTAATTATTTATTTAATATTATAAAAAAATAAAAAACAATGATCAACATTAAGTATTTACTCTGTGCTAAGCTCTTTAGCAGATCTTTATGACACCTCCTTCCCAGCCTTGGGCTACTGTGCTACCCAGGTTCAGAGGGGGTAAGGAACTTGCCCAAGATCACACAGCCAGGAAGTGGTGGGCTAGGTGCAGCCTCTGATCCATCCGTCTTCACAGCCGCTGTGCTCAGGGCCATATTAAAGGTACTGGCCAGGGCCGTGGGAGCCTAACCCTGCCTGAGGGTCAGAAAAGGCTTCACAGAGGAGGCCACCTCTTTCAGGGCTCAGATGAACTCAGCAAAGAGCAGGCACAGGGCTGCAGCCCCGGGGCACAGTGGCAGGTTTGGGGCTGGTGGGTCCCATGCAGGAGCTGGCAGGGCTGCTGGGGGGGTGGCTGGGGCAGGGCCTCGGGTGCCAAGCCAAGGGCGGGTGTGGGGCTGCTCAATTCGGGGCTCAGCCGCAGACACCCCACCCACCTGGTCAGCGCCCGCCCCTGCCACCCTCCCTGTCCCCACAGACAGCAGCCTTCGGGAGGAGCCGGAGTCGGCCCTGGTGGAGGCCATGGTGCGGCACTACGGGCGGCTCCTCACGGCCAGCCAGGAGGCCCGGAAGTGCCTGGACACCTTCTCCCAGATGAACCAGTCCCTCCTCCAGAGCCTGGAGTTCCTGGAGGAGGGCCATAGGACTCTGGTGCCGGTAAGTGCTACCTGGAGCTGGTCACCCCGGCCAGAGCAGCTGGGGACCCATTTCCTGTCCACCCCAGGGGACCTGGGGTCTCCTCCCTCCCTGTCACTCTGCCTGTGCTTCAAGGGCCTTCCGTGGGGTAGGAAATCCAGGAGCTCTGGAGTCGGGCAGACTGGGCTTCCAATCCCAGGCCACCCCTGGCCGGCTGCAGGATGGGTGTCCTGTCTGAGCCTCAGTCTCCCTGTCTGTCAAATGGGGCCGACACACCCTCTCGTGAGACACCAAACACAAACTGTGTCACACGAAGTGCTCTTGCTGGAGGGGGCACACGTCCGCGGGGGAGCCCATACTGCCATTGCCACGTGAGGAAGAGTGACCAGTTGCTTGGTTTGTCCCAGAGGGCCACTGTGGGATGTTTGGAGCGTCTCTTCCCCCTAGTGGCAGTGCTGCAAAACTACGCCACTTGGTAGTTTCTTTTCCTTTGAGGGCGGGATCCACGCAGGTGCCGGACACTGGGAGAAGCACCTAAATGAGCTTTATCTCATTTAAACCTCCCTCCAGCATCTGCAGGAGAAGGGGCAGTTATTCCTGGGAGATTTGAGAGGAGATCAAGCAAGGGTCGGCTGAATGCTGTCCTCACCCACGAGGTGGAATCCTGTTCCCTGGGGTCCCTTCCCTGTTACCTCTAATAGCTCAGAACACTGCGTGGAAGCAGCCCTCATCTAACCACTCATGTTTGGGGAAGGGGCTTAAGTTTCGCCTTCAGTCGCAGCCGTGCTGTTCTCATTTTTGAAGCAAGAAAAGGAAAGGCCAGAGAAGTGAGGCTGTGTCTGCCCCGTGTCTCCCCTGTCGCAGCCCAGAGTCCAGCTGGGCCACAGCCGGGGCCAAGCTGGGTCCCGGTGCCGCCCAGCAGGTCAAGGCCGGAGCACGCAGCCTGCTGGCTCTGGCTCGGGTGAGGGACACCAGGCCTGGGCAGGCCCTTCCTGCGTCTCCCGGGCCTTGAGCAGCCCCAGCCACTCAGACCACAGTGGGCAGGGAGCTGCTCAGGGTGGCCCAGGCAGATGACCCCAAGAGTCTGCTGCCCCATGATGACCCAGGCCTCTCACCTCAGAGCCTCAAGATCCAGCTGTGTCAGCTGCAGAAGAAGTGTCACAGCACCCAGTGGCAGAGGCTGAAATACAGCATCAGCTACCAGAAAGACGTGGGCGTGGACACACATCCACACATCCGGAAATACAATGTGAGTCCTGTCTGCTGGCTGGGGGGTGGGACCACTGCCTCCTCAACCAACCATCCCCAGCACAGACAGACAGACAGACACAGACACAGAGACACCGAGAAACATGGACATACACACCGACGCACAGACAGACGCACACACAGACATACAGAGACAAGTACAGACACACAGAGACTTGCATACACACACACTCACACACACACACACCCCACTGTCTCTCCTCAGCTAAGACGGGGAGACAGACAGTTAAGGACCAAGCTCTGTGGAGAAGCAGGGCTGGGCCCGCTGGCCTGTCCCAGGGTCTGGGATTGTGCCAGGCTGTAGCCAAACCTTATGTGATTTTTTTTTTTTTGGCCAATAATGGCATTTTAAGTGAGTTACTGTGCAACGTCGTAGGTCACCTGGTGTCTCTCTGGCCATGGCCTGGCTGTGCTGAGTGCAGGGCCAAAGTCCTGACCAGGTACCAGGGTGTCCAGCTCTGCTCCGCCCATGGCTGGCCTCAGGGACGTGGCTAGCTCCCCCCAGAGCCCCCAGAGCCAACAGCCCACACCCCCCAGCCTCAGGGACTGCTGAGAGGTCAGCTGGGGCCCAGGCTCGGGGCTGAGCGCTGTGCCGGGCTCCCTCCCCTGGCGGGACGCGGTCACTGAGTGAGTGTGGGACTTCTTGGCCCGTGGACTGTGCCGGTGGGACCCGGGTGGGCAAGACCTGCGGGCTGGCTGTGGTGGCAGCTGGACCGGACAGTCGTGGAGTCCTGGCGGCGGCACCTGACCGTGTGCTGGAGGTTCGGGTTCGCAGCCCCTGCCCCTGGGGAGACGCGCAGATGTCTCCTGAGAGGAGGACCTGGGCTCTGGTGGGAGCAGAATACGGCAGGCGGAGGGGGCGCCAGGCTCCGGACACCCCAGCCTGCGTGAGCTGGGGCAGGGGCGGGCAGCTGGCGGGGCTGAGCCTCGGTCCATCCTCCTGCAGGGCCAGCTGCTGGACTACCTGCAACTGACCGTAGACAACATGGCCCGGCAGTGCAGCCGCGCGGCCCACAGAGTGCCCGAGAGCCTGGGCCTCTTCTCCAAGCTCGACTGGATCAAGGTGAGGCCAGGGGCTGGCCACTGCCCCCACCCCCTGCAGGCCTCCAGCCTGAGCCCGTCCTGGGCCTTCACCCATGGCCCCCACCAGCCCTCCCTCACGGCTACGTGGTCCCGTGCTTAGGACCCAAGGCCCCCGAGTCTGTCAGTGAACTTGAGCCCCATCAGGTGACGGGGTCAGGGTGGTGCACAGGGGAACTCCTGTCGGGTCTGATCTTATGTGCAGCCCCTGGACGTCACCACCACCCACACACACACACACACACACACACACTCACACACACACAGCTACACACAATGCAGACATGGATGATGCTCTTTGCACACCAACAATACTCGTGAAACACACAGACACACCTGAACACTCGCACACGCGCAGACCCAGGGAGGGTCACACAATTACACACGAGCGCACCAGAAGGAGGCGTTCTAGGGACTGAGGGGCCTTCTGCGCTGGATCTTCAGTTGAAACCTCAATGCTGAGCCAAGTTCAGCCAAGTTCATTCTGGACCCTCTCAAGTTCATTCTGGACCCTCTCAAGTTCATTCTGGTCCCTCTCAAGTTCATTCTGGACCCTCTCAAGTTCATTCTGGTCCCTCTCAAGTTCATTCTGGACCCTCTCAAGTTCATTCTGGACCCTCTCAAGTTCATTCTGGACTCTCTCAAGTTCATTCTGGACCCTCTCAAGTGCATTCTGGACCCTCTCAAGTGCATTCTGGACCCTCTCAAGTTCATTCTGGACCCTCTCAAGTGCATTCTGGACCCTCTCGTGGTTGCTCCTGCAGGGACCAAATGAAGTAGATGCTTCAGTGTCTGCAGCACACTCAGAATCACATGCCCTCACAGGGGCGAGCTCCAGAACACGTTTGTCTCCCCAGAAGATGCGCTTGACATCTGGCTGCTTTCCTTTGGCCCCGCGTTCTTGAGGTTCAGCCACATTGTAGCCTGCGTCGACTCCTTCGTCATTGTTTATGGCTGGGTGGTACTCCACTGTGTGGATAAGGCACATCTGTTCTTCTCCATTCATTACTTGATGGATGTTTGAGCTGTTCCCACTTTGGGCTGGTGAACGTGCTGCTCTGAACATCAGCAAACAGGTTTTTATTCGGACATGTTTTCAGTGCTCTCGGGCACCTGGGTACATGCCCAGGAATGGCATTGCCGTCATAGCTCTATTTCCCATTTTGAGGAACTGCCGAAGTGCTTGTACAACTCAGGATTGATGCCCGGGGGTCTGGACGTCTCCACCCCTCTGCCAACCTAGGCACTGGCTGTGTCATTGAGCCGTCCTGGTGGGTGTGGAGCAAGTGGAATCTCCCCTTGGTGCCTTGGTTTCTGTTTGCATTTTCCTGATGCCGTCGGGCATTTTTTTTTATGTGCTTATCGGCCGTGAGTCTCTTGTTCTTTGGAGAAATATTTATTCAAATTCTTTGCCTGTTAAAAAATATAGCTATTCATCTTTTCGTAGCTGGGTTGTAAGAATTCCTTACATACCCTGGATGCAGGTCCTTTAGCAAACAAGGGATTTGAAAACCTCTCCCGTCCTGGGAGGGTCTTTTACCTTTCTAATGGTGTTCTTGGAAGCACAGATTTTTTAAATGTTGATGATCCAGTGTTTTCACTTTGGTTGTTTGTTTGCTGGTGCTTTGTGGGTCGTGTCTAAGAAACCAGTCCTCGGCCAAGGCCGCGAGACTCACACCTATTTCTGGTGTGTGGCCGTCTTGCTCTCCTGGTTTTGACCCGTGTGGCCCAGGGCTCCAACTCCATCCTCCTGCAGGAAGCTGGCCACTTGTCCTGATGCCATTTTTTCTTTCTTTTAAACAATTCTTTCCCCCGTTGAGTCGTCTTGTAACTCCTCAGAGATCAGCCGACTGTGAACGGGAAATCTGCCTCTGGACACTCAGCTCTGGTCCATGGATTTACATGTCTCTCCTCTTTTCTTGGGGGGGAGGGAGGTATCATGGATTGAACTCAGGGCCACTGGACCACGGAGCCTCACCCCAGCCCTATTTTGTTTTATTTAGAGACAGGGTCTCACTGACTTGCTTAGAGCCTCACAGTTGCTGAGGCTGGCTTTGAAATCACGATCCTCCTGCCTCAGCCTCCAGAGCCCCTGGGATCACAGACAGGTGTCACTGACCTGGCCTAACGTCTCTTCTTTCGTCAGCACCACTTGTCCTGATGCTGTGGCTTTGTAATGATTGGGGGCGGGGGGTATGCCGGGGGTCACCCAGGGCCTGGCACACACTAGGCAAGACTCCACCCTGTGTGACACCAGCCCTTGGGTAAGTGCTGGAGTTGGGCTCGGCCGGGCCCCAGCGCCTCAGTCCCCAGGGCAAGTCTGGTGCCCAGGGTCGGGGATGGGCACCAAGGCTCAGTGGCACATGGGGACCCTCCCCCTCCTGTCCGTCCTCTTCTGCTCTGGCTCCATCCTGCATCCAGACTTGCATTGGAGGCCGGCTCAGGGAGACGCCCCGTCCCAGGATTCCTAGCTCGGGGCACTTATGGGCAGGGCTCTTCTCTGGGGTCCCCTGTCAGCAGCAGCCAGCAAGAGTCCCCTCGAGAGGGACTTGTCACAGGAGTCTTTCAGGCCAATTCAAGGCTGCCATGAGACTCGACTTGGGGCACATCCAGCTGGTCTGTCTGGCTGGCAGCCCCAGGTTGTGACTCTGTCACTTGCTGTAGGAAGGTCACTGCTGAGTAAGGGCACGTTCATCTAAGTAGCCACAGCGTATTCACTCAATTTTCTCCCCAAGAAAACAGAAGAAGTGACAAGGTACTGTCAGGGGGTCCCCAGGGCCCCCCATAACAATCACATCAGGCCTCGGGGTCAATCTGTCAGTCCTCAGCCAACACTAATGAAGTCACCCAGACGTGCTCAGCATCAACAGGCTTGGAGGTGGGGGGACAGAGACTCACCTGGTCCTTCAGAGAGGGAGAGGGCACCGTCTAGTGGGAGCCTGGAGGGAGCAAGGAGAAGGGGCAGGTGGCCCTGTTCAGGAAGTCATCTGCCCCTCCTGGGCTGGGCAACTTCAGACAAGTCACACAACCTCTCTAAGCCTCGGTTTGCTCATTTTCCCAGGGGCACTGCACCCCGTCCTTTTGAGAGTTGTGGGAGAGGCAGGCCACCTGGGAAGTGGTGTCCAGGGGCCAGAGCCCTGTTGGGTGAGAGACTGATGTCCCTTTGCAGGAATTCATGTTGGACAAAATGGAGATGGTGAGGACGAACTCACAGCTCACAGAACCCAGGGAGTGCTGGGCAGCGGACAGTGCCAAGGACCAGGAGCCCAGGAGCTTCCCCAAGCCCTGCGGGAGCTTTCCAAAGAAGCAGGATCCCTCCCCCAGCACCCCCCAGACCCCCGTTCTCGGTGCCCAGGCCTCCGAGTGCTCCGGCCCTCACCCAGGGCCCACAGCATCAGGACCAGTCCTGTACCCGCCTCGCCTCTTTTCTCACCACCGCCAGCCCATGGGGGCAGGGGAGAGTGGGGGGCAGGGGGGGTGGGCAGGGTCCTGGGGGCAGGGGGGGGAGGGTGGCAGGGATGGAGTCGGGGCCTGCCTGGATCTAGCAGAGAGGAGCAAGAGGGTGGTGGCAGCCAAGCAGGGGTCCGGGTGGCAGCCACACACCCAGGAGCCCAGGCTGCGTTTCTCACTGTCACTAGAGAACCTGGCTCCAGACCTGCACCATGAGGTGACTCCTGAGACCGAGCTCCTGAGGCCCGCTTGCTATTGCCAGCTCTGAGTCCCAACAAATCTGGAAAATGCCACCAGCCACGGGACACGCAGGAGGCGACAGGATCCCTGACGGGTGCTGAGTCTGCAGGGGCCCTCCCTGAGGGTCAGGGTGGAGGCTGCTCTGGGGGCACCTGGCAGGGCCAGCCTCTCTCTGGCCTGTAAAAGCCTCAGGGAGTCCCCGACCTGGCCCCCTGCAGCCCCATGTTCTCAGGTCAAGCTTGGAGAAGGTCCATCTAAGTGGACACTGGCTTGGCTTTCTCCTGCTGTCACCAGGGCAAAATCCAGCAACCCTCTTGGCCCTGAAACGACCTCTGGGGCCCTGCCAATGAGGTCAAGCCAATTTATTGCTCCTACGTTGCTTATTCAGCTGAAGGTTCAGGGTAAGGGCAGATGATCTGTAAACCAGGGGGCTTAGAACAGGTGCTGACGCTTGGTCAGTGGAGCTGGGTCCACGTTCTTCCGGGTCCCGAGGGAGGCACGGGTGGGGAACCTTGAGCAGGTCTTGGCCCTGAATTCATTAGGAGGCTGAGCAGCGTGCAGAAGGCGGAGCCTGGGCAGGTCTTGAAAGTAGTTTGAAAAGAGAACCAAGGCCGGGTGCAGTGGCTGTGCCGGTCACCCCAGTGACTTGGGAGGCTGAGGCAGGAGGGTTGCAAGTTAGAGGCCAGCCCCAGCAACTTAGGGAGACCCTCTCTCAAAATAAAAACTTTTGAGAAAAAAAGGTCTGTGGTGAGGCGCTTCCATGTGGGGACATGGTCAGAGCCCCTGGGTTCCCTTTCTCCCCTGCTCTTTCCAAAGAGACCTAAGGGGTGGGTCCCACTGAGCTTCCGGTGTGGACAGCTGGGCCGAGGCCAGACTTGCAGTGCACATCCCTCGCAAGTCCTGCAGTGATGTCCCTGCTGCAGGTCCCCAGAGCACAGCTTGAGAACCTCTGCTCTAGACCTGCCCCAGGATCTGCCCCAGCAGGGCCACCGATACCCCTGCCTGGGCTTTGGATTTCCACCTGCGTCCTGGGGCTGCACCTGGGTTTGGGGGACAAGCACCTGCTGGTCTGGCCTCCTGGGAGGGTCTGGAGAACAGCGTCCCCTAGGCCCATCTCTGGCTCTGTGGCTGTGCCTGCGGGGCTCTGTGGACGGCTGGTTGTCCTGTCTGTCCCCTTTCATCTGCCTGCTGCGCGTTTGCTGGTCTGGTTCCCACGCTTTGTCACGCTGCCGAGGGATGACAGGACATGTCCTGGGTTGTGGTGGCCGGGATATCCGTCTATGCCCTCAGCTGGCTCTCTGAGGAGCCCCTGCCTCTCCTGGGCCATGGAATTGACAGGTGGCGCAGGGCACCTAGTGGTCTGCCGTCTGGGGCTGTGGGGGACTCGACCCAGGGCTCCAGGTCCTACCTGCCTAGAAGCCAGCACTCTGGCCCCGGGTCCCTGCCGAAGGCACTTTATTCAAGGTTGACGGGTGACAGGAGGTGCACTTGAATCTGTCCCCTGAGTGGTCGGGAAGAAGGGATTTCCGTGGCCCTGGGGAAAGGGGAAAGAAGGCAGCCTGGGTGTGACCCGGGTCTGGGCAGAAGTCAGCGCACCGTGGGGGGCACTGGCAGCTGCTTTGAAGTTGGGGAGCTTCCGTCTCTCCATTATTCTGGTCCCTCTAGGGCTACTGACCGGGGTGAGGGTTGGGGGTGGCTGGCTTCTGACGGGGTCCCTAGGTCCCCGAGGCCTGTTGTCGTCCTTGCAGTTGCACTCGTCGGAGACTTTGGTCTCGTCCTTGGGTTCGGCGCCTGCGTCCTGCGTCCTGAAGACCGGCTTGAACAGCCTGGAGGCCAGGGAGTTGCCCTTTGAGGGGTGGGATTCACCGGCCTGTGGCAGAATGCTGGGGCTGGCCCTTCTGGGTTGCCACACTGTCCAGGGATGAGAAAGGTCTCTCTGCCCTGCCCCCGCCCTTTTAAAGCTCCCCCTGGAGGGGGGGGAGGGAAGAGCAGTGTGATGTCCATCCCACCTGACCCCACAGCTGGGCCCTGGGTCCCCAGGACACACCAGGCCTGGGGAGAGGACAATTTCTGAGGACCAGACCTGCCGACACATTCCAGCTTTGAGCAACTTGGAGCCTGGGGACCTTCCCCTCCACCCTGGAGGAGGGGGTGACGTCAAAGCTGGGCCCAGGAACCGGCTCTCGGGGGAGGGTCCACCTGTGTCCTTTTCCCATCCCGTACACAGGTGTCTACTCCAGTCCCTCTGGGTGGTGGTTGAACATCTTGAATGTTCATTAAAACCACCGGTGACACTTGCCGAAAATGGAGGTGCCCAGGGCTGAATGCTCAGAGATTCTACATCGATGTCGGGGCCCAGAAGTCAGGAATTTTAGGAAGCTCCCGGTGGTTCCGGTGCCGCCGGCTCCCAGATCCCAGAGTGGGGAATACTGGGTACTTCAACATGAAAGAGAAATTCTGGTCCATATCTTGTGGTCATCGTCGGGAAGGGCTTGGAAACATGAGATCAGCCTGAGAGACCCAAGACAGCCAGAACGGCGTCAAAATATCCAAATACCTGAAAAGAATGAGCTGGGGAAATGTCTGGTGTTTACAGAGCTCTTACAGATGAAGACAAAACCATTGCCGATCTTTCACAGGCAAATCACAAATAAAAATGTTCTCCAAACATGAAAAAAGGTTTCAACCATATAGTTTTTGCCCATCAAAAAAAAAATCAAGCTAATATTCAAATGCTTGTAAAATAGGCTCTCCGATACTCTAGTCCTGTTTGCATAAACTCTCTGGAAAGTCATTTGATAAGAGGTCCAGAGGGTTCATGTCCCTTGGCTCTGTAATTCTAGCTCAAGAACTGAAGTTAATAAAGCCAGAGCTATTTGGTTCCAAATGAGAGTCCAATTCAACTTGGCTTAGGATAAAAGATGATGCGTGGAGCTGTCAGAGTAAAAGACCAGAGAGTCTAGCTTGAAGCACAGCTTCATCCGGGAGCATCTGTCAACGGAGTCCTCTCTGGCGTCCGGCTTCATCCTCAGGCTCAGCATGGACACGCTGGAGCCCAGCAGCCTCGGCCCTGCAAGCTCTGAAGGCAGAGTCGGGGGAAGGAGAAATAGCTCTTTCCACATGCTCCCGAGCAAGTCCCAGGATTCACCGTAATTGGTCACCTTGGGTTGTCCCCCTTTCCACAAATGACTCATTGGCCAGTCCTAGTCTACAGGTCCATTCCTGAACTATCCTCTCTAACTGGGGTCCAATTTTTAGCTTTGGGGAGTTGGAACATCTTCCATGGCCAGCAGCCATTCCCCTGGGGCCAGTGGTGTGTGCCCCGTGAGCCCCATGGACTGAGCGAAAGGGAAGGGGCTCCCCCAAAGGGAAATAAGGACACTGTTGTCAGAGGCAGACAGGACCAGGTGCCGGGCAAGCAGACACAGATATGCTCGTGACAGAGGTGACTATGGTTCTCTACCAAGATGTCCATCACACCATTGTGTAGAGCAGCTCAAACAGGAAAATGCAATAATGTACCCCAGAGGGAAGCCCTGGAAATTATGATAAAACTTTATGATTCTGCAGTCATCACATGTTTTCAAAGCTGTTTAAGGAAAACTCTCTCTAGGGCATAAAAATAAGTGGGAAAAAGGAAGGAAGAACATGAGCCAAATTTAGTAAAAAATACATGTATAAAAGAGTGGAGCCGGGCACGGTGGCACACGCCTGTAATCCCAGCGGCTCGGGAGGCTGCGGGAGGATCCCGAGTTCAAAGCCAGCCTCAGCAAAAGCAAGGCCCTAAGCAACTCAGTGAGACCCTGTCTCTAAATAAAATATAAAATAGGGCTGGGGATGGGGCTCAGTGGCTGAGTGCCCCTGAGTTCAATCCCTAGTACCCGCCCACCCCCACAAAAAAGAGTAGAAAGAAACACTGTTGGTATCCTCAGGGAATTGGTTTCAGGACCCCCAAAGATACCCAAATCAAAGGATGTTCAAGTTATTTTTATAAAATGGTGTAGTATTTCCATATAACCTGCTCACATCTTCTTGTATCCTTTAAATCATCTCTAGATGGCTTATGACCACGTAAATGCTATGGGGGCAGTTATTGTATTGTTTAGAGAATGTGACAGCAAAAAAAGTCTGTGCATCTCCAGACAGATGCATGTTTCTCTCAAACATTCTCAATTGGCAGTTGCTCTGAATCTGCAGGTGCACAGAGCCAGGTGTACACCAGAGAGTTGCTTCTAAGAGAGAGGATCCTGGCCCTATGAGGCAGTAGCAAATACCAGACTCACCCATTGTGGCAGGTTGAATAATTGTTCCCAAGTTGCCACCCTGGGGTCACAGACACCCATCCTTGAGCCAGCGCCCCCTGGTGGACAGAGTAGGCATTTCCACCTCTTGACTTTGAGTTGGCCAGGTGACTTGCTTTGGCCAATAAGATGCAAGTGGATTATGACACTAGCAGAAGTTTAAAACATGGCTGTGCAGGGCAGCTCACTACCGGTGAGCTTGACTGTGGTGAGAATGTTCCCTGGTTTCAGGAGGATGAAGGCCACCTGGAACAGACAC
Source organism: Urocitellus parryii (assembly GCF_045843805.1). NCBI lineage: Eukaryota > Metazoa > Chordata > Mammalia > Rodentia > Sciuridae > Urocitellus > Urocitellus parryii. The sequence goes on along the minus strand of NC_135536.1, from coordinate 11,842,594 downwards.
AGAGCCAACCTGTAACACGGATTCACCTGAATAATCCAGTCATCAGTCAACCCACAGGCCCATCAGAGAGAAATAAATGGTTATGAGTATAAGCCAGTGAAAGATTGGGGCTGTTTGTCACACAGCAATAACTGTCTGATACACCCACATACTCATTCACATTCCATGTCTCTCCAAACTAAGAGTCACCCTCACACAGGGAGCCAGTCCACCTGATGGAATGGTGTACCCCAGAAAGCTAGGGTACTCAGAAGTAGGGAAAGACTCTGCCACGGGTGATAGCAGTTAACTCTATATCAGAGGATTCTGATTTTCTATTTTCTTCTGTATAATTCTTTTTCTTTTGTATGTTTTTCAAAGTTCCCATGTTTAACTTTTATGATACATTTTGTTTTGAAAGTTGGAAACCAACTGTCCTTGCATCTCACAGATCCTAAGCCAGGTGTCCCCAAGATCGGGGCTCATTGTCAGGTCTTTCACCCACACGACTGTCTTCAGGGCTCTTGGAACCTGCACATTTTCTTTCCTCAAAGTGCATCTATCACCTCTGGTGCCCCCTCCATGCCCCCTCCACCGGCCCCTGCTCTCCCCCCCCCCGCCCCCGCTCTCTAGCCTTGAAACTTGGTGTCCTATTCTGATTCTGCTCCCCAGGCAAGGAGGCTAGCAGACTGTTTCCAGGAAACATCTGGAAGAGGCTTCCTTACCAAGGCCAGCTGGGGAGGGGCCAGGCACCCCAACCTTCACCCCTGCCCCTCACACAGGGCTCCATGTCCTGTCCCGTCCTGCCCTGGGTCAGGAAGGGCGGGCCCCTTGGAGGTTTGTGTCCTGAGGCTCCAGGTGCCAGCCTGGCCCATGGCGCTAGGGGGAACTTCTCCACATCCTCGCACCTGTGGGTTCCTCTGCCTGCCTCTGCCTCCCGGGGCTCTCACCCCTCATGGGCAGCTGCTTGGGCTTTCCACAGACACAGTCACGTGTGAAGTGCTGAGCCCACAGAGTGCAAGAGTGGGCACCCGGGGCCCCTGCTGTTGGGCACCGTGGAAGGGGCAGACACTGGGGCGGGAGGTGGCTCTGTGCCTGGCTGGAGCTGGATGGGTGTGGAGGGGTGTGGTGAACGGGGCTCCCGATGGCCCCCACTGCGAGAGCTTCCCGACAGGGTGCCCGAGTGCTGCTGGCAGGCCACCGTGCCTCCCGGCGCCATCCCCACGCTCCTGAGCAGAGGCATGGGACTCCTACCTCCCTTTTATGGGTGTCACGCACTCAGTGCATCGGGTTCCAACATGAACATCCCTAGTGCGCATGAGAAAAGGAGGCTCCTGGAGCTGCCGCCTGGCCAAGGGTTCCTTTCACAGCGGGGGCTCTCAGCCACTGCAGGCTGAAGGACTGTAGCGGAGTCTGGGTGGCGTCCCTGGGTGGAGCGAGGGAGGCGTGTGCTCAGTGTTGGGTGCAGAGCAGGCTGAACTGTGTTGTCTGCAGGGCAGGCTGAACAGATGTTGGCTGCAAGATAGCCCACACACTCAAACCCTCTCTATCTGGTCCTTTATCACCTGTTTGTGTCAAGTCCCAGCTCAAGGCTGAGCACTCAACCCCCCTTGGGCCAACAAGGCAGCTTGCAGACCCAGAGGCCCCATTAGATTTGGGCTATAAAAACTCCCTCCTGCCAGGCCCCCCTCTCTCTTGCCCCCCCCCCTCTCTTGCTCTTTATCTTTCTTGCGCGCGCTCTCTGTCTCTCTCTTGCTCTTGCTCTCTCCCTGGTCATCTCTTCTCTTCTCTCTCTCTCTCTCTCTCTCTCTCTCTCTCTCTCTTTCCTTCCTTCTTTTCTCTTTGTTGCACTGCTGCAATAAAGATCTTTTGGTTGCTCCGAGTGTTGTGGTCACTTTCCTTTCACTCAGTGTGGGGGAGGTCCTGCATCTGGGCACCTCCTGGGAGCCTGGGAGCTGGGAGAGCAGCCCGAGCCTTCTCACAAGTGCCCTGGTGGCAGCGCCTGGTGGAGCCCGAAGGCGTGGCTCTCCTTGGCGGAGCTGAGCCTGGCATTGCCCTCCAGGGAGGGAGGGACCTGGGGACAGCAGGCCACATGGAGGGCTGGGGCAGCTCTCTGCTTCTCTGAGCTTCCCTGCAGGGCTGGGATGCCAGCCGCCGGCTGCCTGCTGCCACTACTGAGCTCACACTGCAGGACCGGGGCAGTGGTGGGGGGCAAGTCAACCTTCCATGTGTGCTCCTGAGCAGCCCCCTTCCTCCCTGGTGTCCTCCCTTGTTCTCTCTTCAAGCCTCACCTCCTCCGCCATGAAACACTCCAAGCAGAGCTCTCCCCTGGCTCTCCCCTGGGAACCTAGAGTACTGCGTGCTCAGTCTCCACTGCGTCACCCATACTCTTCACCCCTTCCCTGAGGAGTTCTCAGGAAGAAAGGCTCCGTCCTACCACACACAGCACCCAGCAGGCAAACTGGCACAGAGCATCCCTCTGTGAATGTGTCAGATGAACATCTGACACATGGTGTCAGTGTGGGCACAAATGTGAACGCACAAATGAAAGTCTTAAGCAAAGAAATCAATACTTAAGTGAAAATTTAAGGGACGTGTAGGAGCCCAATCTGAGGGACATTTGGTGGGGTACAGAGGAACCTTGGCTAGCACTCAGGGTCAGCCATGTGCCATGCACAGGTGCTGATGAACGCCTGAGGCCACGGCAGGCGGGCAGCCAGGGAGGCTCCTGTGTCATCGCACACTGCGGGAGGACTTGCCCAGAGTGCAGCAGAGCCAGTGGGCCTCAGACAGGGATCTGGGCACAGCTTAGCTGGGTCCCCTGGCTCAGGGTCCTCCATGAGTGTCTATCAAGCTGCTGGCCAGAACTGTGGTCTCCCTGTCTGGAGGAGACCAGGCCTGAAGCTCATGGGCCAGGCTGTGGGGAGCTGAGGTTCTCACAGGCTGGCGGTCGAGGGCCTCCAGAGGGTCACCCGGATCTGCTCACTTCATGAGAAGGTGAGAGAGCAAGGGGACCGAGCAAGCCAGGCCACAGGCTTTTGGGAACCTAGTCTTGGCAATGACATTTCGTCACCGGGGTTGTGTGGCCAACAGAAGGCAGCCCCGCGGTGAGGGAGGGCCTCACAGGAGGGTCCTTTCCCCGCAGGTTTTGTGAAGCCAAGAACAGGTCTGAAGTCCAGCATCAACAGCAAAGTTTTATTCCGTGGCCAAAGAAGGGGGCAGCAGGAGCCTGACTGGGGACCAACCTCCCCACCCCCAGGGGAGGCAGAGCTTCGCAGGAGGGGTGGCACCAGGTTTTCAGGAAGGGGGTGCAGTTTAGGCGCCCAGGCACCACCTGGTGTCTTTCCCTGTCTGGTCCTTCCTGGCCGCTACCCTGGTGACTGTCAGTGGTCCTGGCCCTGCTGGGTGTTATTGGGCATGGAGATTAGATGATAAGGAGGCTCTGGTCTGTTAGAGGCCCTGGGCAGCCATCTTGCACCCGGCTGGTTTCAGCTGGTTCCTGCAGGAGAACCTCCTGGCGGTCTGCTCTTGAGGAACAGCACGGTCAGCCGGGCAGGACAGCGGGGCAGGCCGACCGCGGAGACAGGGTGCACCCTGCTCTGGTGGCAGCTGTGCGCGGTTGATTAGAGGTGAGTGGCTTGGTCCATTCCATCCTCAAGGGAGTGTTACTCAAGGGCTCAGGAGAGCGGGGAGGGTCCCTGGGGACAAAAGGCAACAGGACTTGGTGTCCGTGCCACAGGGGAGCCAAGACAGGACCCCGGAAACCTGCCACTGACCTCAGCTTTCTAGAGACCACGCCAAGGCTCCTCCCACTGTGGAAGCCAGGGGCATCTGTCACCTCGCCCAGGAGGCCACTCAGCACGCTGCCCTTGCTCTCTGAACTCAGAGCCAGGCCCCCAGGCCCACAGCCGGGCAGTCCTCCAGGATGCTTGCCTCACTTCTGAAAGGCCAGAGCAGCTGTTGTGCCGCCCGCTCTCGGGGCGCAGGAAGCCTCGCTCCTTTGGTGGACTCGGCCTGCAGGGCCATCTCCCTGGGAAGAAGCCAGTCTCCCTCCCTCGGGGACTCCCTCTCCCTCCTCCCCCTCATGGCGATTGTGCGGTCTCGGCAGCTCCTTCAGTGCAGAAAAAGGCATGGCGTGACCTGTCCTGGGTCCGATGGTCACACTCCTTGTTGAGCCACCCGGTGTCCTCAAGGGCGGGACGAGGGTCTCTGCCAGGCCAGGGCCCAACAGTACAGGCAGCTCACGCCTTTCCTCTGATGATGCAGTGGGTGACATGTGGCTGGGGGTCTCCTGTTCCGCCCCAGGAGACGCCTCTCTTCTGACACACTCCTTCTACCCTGCCGTATTCCAGAAGTTCTCCCTTTCAGCTAGCTCAACCTCCCCATTCTCTGATCCCATTGTTCTTCTTGGGAAGATCTTTTCCTGACTTGCCCCTGGGGGTGGGAGCTAGGACACCCACTGAGCCCAGGGCTCCATGGTCCTGCTCCCTGGGGCTGGGGCCGGGGGAGGCCAGGACGGCCACTCCAGCTCTTCTTTCTGATCTCAGCAGGGGAACCCAACATGAGACCCTAGGCTCATGGCTAGGGGGTGTCAGGCTGACCTGTGGCCATGGAGACTCCAAACCACGCAGGGCCTGTACTTCACAGGGGCGAAGTGCTTTGCCTCGGGGGTTCCTGGTTCCCAGGCAGAGCACGAGGAGCCTGCAGCTGCGGGGGCAGAGCAAGAAGTAAGTGCACGAAATGGCACCAGGTGAAGAGCCCAGGAGGGGCCTGCGCTGCCCTGGCTCCCCCAGCGCGGTGGCCGGCTGCCTGAGCCTCCCCTGCAGCAGCTCCGCCTCATTACCTGGGGGAGGGCGGGCGACCCCCGTTTCAGGCGCAGACACAGCCTCCAGGAGCGCCCTCCTGTCACTTGTGTATCTACACCTTCTAATGTCACAGGGCAGCTCTCAGGCCTCAGCGTTCCCTGTCCCCTCAGGCTTAGTCACAGGGGTGAGCAAGAGTCAGGCCCCAGGTCTCTACCAAGCAAAGCCACATTTATTGGGCACTGACTGGATACCAAGTACAGGGTCAGGGTCAGGGCACCCCACTTCACAGACGCGGAAACAAGGCTCAGAGGTGTGACTCATCCAAGCAGTGATGCCAAGGCAACTTGGCACACGTTTGGTACCACTGCCCACCCTCATCATCACCATGTCTGCTGTCCCCTCCAAATCACAGTGTCAAGGAGTCAGCACTCAGAGGACAAGAATCTCCACGGGGTGGAGTGGGGGATTCATGGCCACTGGCTAGTCCGGGAAAGCTTCCCGGAGGAGGAGGCAGACTGTGAAGGAAGGTGGGATTTGAGAAGCAGAGCCCATGAGAGGGGTGTTGGGGAGGGCCAGGTGCTGAGAGGTGGGAAGGCACGGGGAAGGCTCTAGGCACTGGACGGCATCCTCCGAAGCTCCCTGAGAAGTGGGGAAGTCAGGAGGAGAACAGGAACGTGCGCTGGGGCCACGTGGGGAGTGAGGGGTCCGACCTGGGAGATGCCTGCATATGGCCAGCCTAGGAGGCCAGACCATGAGTCACAGGCACGGGGACAGCAGAGCCCAGCCCCAGGGGGGCCCAGCCCTGCCAGGTCCTCTGCTGGAGGACGAGACACCCCAGGCCTCGCTCTCCCCTGTTCTGGTGAAGCCACTGCCTCTGTCCCCCACTGGGCACCTGGACGCTGGGCAGCAGGGGTGCTGGGAGAGGGGAGTCGGTTCATGGTTCACCCAGGCAGGACCCATGGACCCTCCCAGGGCAGCCCCAGAGCCTGCTCATATTCCAACTCTGAGCCACCCTGAAGAGAGACTGGAGGCTTGGCCAACCTTTCTCCCTTCTAATCGGCCCTTCACCAAGCTCAGGAAGGATCCTGAGTAGTTAGTTGGGAGAGATGACGATAATCTTTGTTCATTTGAGCTTCAACAGAAGAAAGATTCCATTTCATGTACCTTGGGATTCAGGGCATTTTGCTTGAAGTCCTCACTACTATTAGACTTTTTATAACCACCCAGATTGTCCAACCTGCTCATTGAACGAGAAACAAGAAGCCCAGAGAGGACCTGGGAGTTGCCTGAGGACACACAGCATGAAGGGCAGAACCCAGAGCCAGGGTCCCAGTGTTCCTTGTGGACTCAGGTCCATGCTCCCTCCACACACCATGAGGAGCCTGGGGCTGCGGGGCTCAGGGACGGGGGGGGGGGGGGGGGGGGGGAGTGAGCCTGGGGCTCAGGTATTCATGCAGCTCGTTCAAGGGCTTCTGGAAGCCTCAGTGGGCAAATTGAGGTGACTCATGGTCTCACCCATACCCCAAAGCACACCCCATGAAGCCACTCCAAGGAGGGAGGAGGGAGGCCTCACACTCCCGAATTGAGCAAGAAGGAGGAGTCAGAAGTCCAGGGGTCCAGCCTTACCTACCCAGCAGCTCTACAGCTCTGGGCTGCTCCTGTCACTTCCTTGGCTGTAAAAAAAAAAAAAAAAAGAAAAAAAACAGCCTGTGGTCCCAGCTACGTGGGCCTTCACAGGAGGAAGGCTTGAGCCCAGGAGTTCAAGGCCAGCCTGGACAATGTAGTGAGACCCATCTCAAAGCAAAACACAAAGCCAGAAACTTTCCAAAAAGCAAATAAGTGCATGGAGGCATGCACAACATGCATATGGCTACAACCACGCATATGGCTCCGGTAGAGCGAATTCAGAACCAGCTCTGCAGTCGGACACCTGGGACTAAATGAAAATCACTTGCATGCGGTGTAGATTTGGGCAAATAACTTAATCTCTCTGTGCTTCAGTGTCTTCATCTGTAAAATAGGGATAGTAAAAACAGGATCTACCCCCATGAACTAAGAAAATCAAGTAAGATAATATGTCTTCAGAGTTTGGGACACTGTCCAACATGGAGTGCTCTGTGTCACTGGCCACCTGCAAACAGCTGCTATTGCTGCTGCTCCTTCAGCTTCTATTGACCCCATGGTCCCTACCCACTGTATGATACCCCATTGAAGACAGGTGCAGGTCTGCCCAGAAGCCCAGCCTGGGGCCTGGGGCACAGGGTAAGGGTGGGGAGCATACTCTCCTGGAAGTACTAGTACTGATGCCCCCACCTTATAATGGGGTTACACCTGAAAACAAGATGATGATAAGCCAGATGTGTGTTCAACACACCCGCCATCCACACACACCCCATTTAGCCACCCGGCACTCGGCAGAGCCTCCGTTATTTTTCCTTCTGATCATGGTGGACCAGGAGCTGCCCAGCATCCTAAAGCAGTATCAGATGAATATTCCAAGCCCAGAAAAGATCAAAATTCAAAACTCCAAGGATCATTTCTACCGAATGTGATCGCTTTCACACCATGGCAAAGTAGAACCAAGTTGGCACTTGTACTCCTAAAATGGGTGTGTGCCCTGGGGTATGCATGTCGGAGTACCCCCACTCCCACCAAAAGCACAGTAGCTCCTCCAGGGGTCAAGTGAATGAATCTTCGAATGACAAATGCTCCTCGTTTGAGGCCCAATAATAATGAGCTTGCCAATGTGAGTCACCCACACCTGGTTCATCGTCTGTTCCTCCTACACACCCCTACAATTCCAGAGCCACAGCGTCAATCATGCTGAAAATTCAGCCATTCAACAAACATCAATTGGGTGCATGGCAACCTACTGACTCATGAGCCGGAAGGGGGTAAAATATTAGTGGCTACACAGGGGTGACAGGTGTCTTGATGTTATTGGACACATGTTTCTTAAGTGCTTGTCTAGTCTGATCTTGAGCAAACTATACTTATGTGACCTTATTTAAGAATTAATGAGGGCCAGCTAATATTTCAGGAGACTGCAGTTTGCTATTTTAGTTAAAAGCCCTTCAGGCTTGACAAATGAGGACCTAGTCTTCTCTGGGTTGGGCCAACTCTGAGGCTAGTTAAAAATCTTTCTGTATCTTTAAAAAGGGGAGGCATCCTGTCAAATGGGCCCTGAAACATAGGCTGAAGGCGCGTGAAGTCCCACCCACTTTCTGTGACGCCTTATGTCCCGGCTTCTGATTGCTCACTTCCGACGTCAATCGCAGGGCGTGTGTCTTGCTGGGACACAGTGGCGGTCTAACCTTTGCTTTGCGGAGCGGTCGGGTGTATTCTCCGCACGCCCCCCACGCCCTCGAGGCCCCCGCCGCCCGACCCAACGGTGGAGCCGACCAACGCCTCCCGCGGCACCCTCCCGCACCGGATCGCTCCTCGCTGGGGCGGGACGTGGCCCGACGGCGCCGGTCACTATGGTCAGTGTTCAGGGGGGAAAAGGGAAAGGGTGCGGGGGCGGGGTCCTCGCCTCCAGGGCGCATGTGCACTCGCGAGACTGGGGTCGGCGCGAGGGTCATTCTCCAGCGTTGTCCCCGCGGCGTTCCCACCCCCGGGAATACTAAATCGGAACGGGTTCTGGGGCCCCGGTACGCGCCCCGCTGTACCCTAGGGATGCCCAGCAGAAGGGCCCCAGCTCGGCCCGAGGTCCCCGGGCTGGCACATCGGCCCCAGGTGGCCCATGAAGTCGCTAGGTAGGCGCCCCGACAGGAGCAGGGGGTGGTGTGTGGAGTGGGGATGGGGGGGGGCTCCAGGGCTATGGTTGTCCCCTCTTTGTTAAGTAGCCCTCCCGCCCTAGGCTCACAGCCCCACCCACCAAGGGCTCGGCCATCAAAACCCACTCCTCTCCTGCCCCTCTGCCTCTGCCCCCGGAATGGACTTAGGGCTGACACGCGTGGCCGGGTCCAGGTGCTTGTACCTGTGGGTGGTTGGACTTTCGCTCAGATGTCAACAGGTCTTTGTAATTAGGAGAGGCTGCCTCAAGTTGGGAGGCATGAGTTAGGGGAAAGCCGACTAGAAGAACCCCTGAGCAGAGTCCTGTCTGCACAGGAAGAGCCCCAGGAGAGGCCAGACCCGGGCTTGAGCATGTGGGGACACAGGCCAGGCAGGAGGGGCTGCTTTCCCACTGGGAAAAGCTTCTGGGCTCCTGGTCCCGGGCTTTTGGTGTAACCCATCAGCATAACTTCCAGGTGGCCATGGGACTGGGCATTTTGGCCACCCAGAGCACCTTAGCTCTACGCAGAGGCTGGGGGCTGGGTCGGGAGCTCACCTCCACCCCTTGGGAAGCCAGAGGCTTGGGCCAGCGAGCTTTGCATATCCCTGCACTGGGCACTGGAAGGGAAGCCTGGGCAGCCCTGGACTCAGCTGCAGCCTTTCTGCAGAATTGAGTCCTGGAAACAGGTGTGCACAGGGTGCCGGGTCCTTTGTGCTCAGCCTCCTCCTTCCCATGATGGGTGGAAAGCGGGTCACCACTGCAGGAAGCTGCGGGGCTAGGGCGGGAGCCAAAACCTGCTCATGGCCAGGCGTGCTCTGAGGGTGTGTGGGCAGCCAGGGCACCTGAGCCCCGCTCTCCCAGACTAGCAGGCCTCATGCTGGGCGTGGCTGGGGCATCTGGAAGCACCAATTTCCTGCTTCTTCCTGGTGCCCAAGAGTTTCCCTGCTGGTCCCGGAAGGTGGCTCAGGTGTTTTGGCATTACCCACCAGGGAGTGGCAGGAGCTGAGGCGATGGCGGGGCCACCTGGCAGCTGTAGGCTGGCATGCCCTCTGGCCACCACAGGGTAGCAGAGTACACAAGGGCAATAGGGGCTGGGCCTCAAGTTCTGACCTTTTTGCTGTGCAGACTCCTCTTCCATCTGCTCCAGGCTCAGGGGACCAGAAATTAGAGGGCAGCTGGGGACCTGAGCATGTAGGCCTGACCCTTACCCTTGGTGGTGAGGGTGCCTTGAGGGTGCCTGCCTGAGAGTCGCGGTGGTGGCAGGTTTAGGAACAGTACTGGAGGCTGTGCAGGTTTGCTCTCTTTTGTTCGCCTGGCATTTTATTGAGCACCTGCTCTGTGCCAGGCACCATGCTGGGCCCTGAGCTAGGTGGTGGGTTTACAATGTTTGAGCCTGGTGGGGGTGGCGGTTAAAAGAGAGTGTCCTTAGAAAAGAGAGCTGCTTCTTTGCTTTTTGCTTTCCAGGTTAAAGTCACTGGGCGAAGCCTGAGGCAAGGTCCTGGGTAGAAGCCATGAAGCCTCTTGGCAGGACGGGGACTGCCACTGGCAGGGTCTGAAAATAGCGAGGGGTCTCGTGCTCCCTCAGGGTGCATTTTGTTCCTGATAAGTGAGGGGATGTTGGATGGGAACAGTGAGCCCAAAGGTCCCTCTGTGCGCCATCTCTGGGCGGGTGCTAGGCAGGAGTGAGAGAGACAAGAGCTGGTCCTCTCGGAGCTCGCTGCCCGTAGGCCAGGTGGGCTGGACCCAGGCAGTCCTGAGCCAGTGACATGACCTGAGAGGGGGCTTTGCGGGCACAGCGAGAGGTCAGTGCACCCTGGGAGAGTTGGGAAAAGCTTCACCGAGAAGGTCTTTTGAGTGGGGCATTGGAGGATGCGTAGGAGTGTTTAGGAAGCGTCCGGTCCAGGCAGGGGCTGAGGGACTGCGCAGCCTCTGTAGGCCAAGGGACTGGAGCAAGGCCAGGAGGGAGTGGGAAACCTGTGGGCGAGGCCGGCTGTGGAGGGCCTCCTGCTGTGCCGTGGAGCCTCCCTATTGCAGCGGGACCACAGCATTTTTGACAAGGAAGAGGTGGTTGATGTGGATGGTCTCTGCAGTGAGTGGACGCAGGTGGCAGTGGCCAGTCCACCACCCGCTGGCCCGGTTCACTGTGTGCCTTAAGTTTGCTGAGCTGCTGTAACACAGCGCCACACACTGGGTGTGCAGAACCATGGCGATTCCTCTCTCAGTTCCGGAGGCTGGAAGTCCCAGATCCAGTGTGTGCAGGGCCACACTCCCTCTGAGGACACTAGGGAGGCGTCTGTGCCAGGAGCCTCCCTGAGCTCCTGGTGGGTTCCTTGGCTGTGGCAGCCAAACCCCGTCTCCACATTCCTGTGCGGGGGTTTCTGGGTCCACGTTTGCCCTTTCCACAAGGTCACCAGTCATAGGGTGAGGGACCCACCCCACTCCAGTGTGACCTCATCTTAACATCACAGCTTCAAGGACCCTGTGCCCAAGTTAGGTTGCATTTGGGGGTCTGGGAGCTGGGACTTCAGCATAGCAATTCTGGGGGCACAATCAACTCATTTGGGTTGTCACAGTGTGTCGGATGCTGGGGATCCGGCAGTGACAGGTGGCGTCCCAATGGTCAATATGTGAAAAATATTAAATCTCAAGGTTCAAGGGTGATCTTCTGTTTGAGTGAGCTTTGGCGTCATCCCGACCAAAATACCTGACGAGAACAACTTAGAGAGGAGAAGTTTATTTGGGGCTCACAGTTCTGGAGGTCTCAGTCCACAGATGGTCCAGTCGTTGGTCTGTGCCCAAGGGGAGGCAGCACATCATGGGGGAGGGCCCAGGGGAGGAGAGCTGCTTGCTCCTGGCAGCTGGAAACAGAGAGAGAAGGGGCTGCAGGACAGATGCACCTCTCCAGGGTGTCCCCCCACAGTGACCCACCTCCTCCAGCCACAGCCCACCTGCCTGTGGTTACCACCTAATAATCCATTCAAGCCAGGATGGGCCAATTAGGTTCTAGCTCTCAGAATATAATCATTGCACCTCTGACTGTTCCGGCAGTGTTAGCAGGAATTTCTGGGGGACACCTCATATCCAAACTGTATCATCTTGCTCGACTCCATGTCCTGCCTCCTGGACACACTGAGGTAGGAGTTGGGACCCCAAGACCTTGGGCAGCCATACCCTGTAGCTTTGCTGGGCTTAGACGGTGCTGCCCTCATGGAATTGGCACTCTGTCTAGAACACAGCTGAACAAGTGAACCCACCTGTCAGATCATGCCCTGAGAAAATAAAGCAAGATAAGGCAATAGGGGTGGGGAGAGGAGCTTCAGTCAGGTGCTCTGGGAAGGCCTCTCTAGACGTGTAAAGAGCAGAGGAGCATTCTAGGCCAAAGGAGCAGCATGTGCAAAGGCCATGAGGTAGAAATGAGTGTTTCCCATTGGAGAACAATAAAAAAGCCATCATGGCTGCAGGTTAAGGAGAGCAAGGTGAGCAAGGGCCAAACGTGGCCAGAGCTTGGAGTTCATGGTCAGTTCAGGCCTTTCCTAAGTGAGGAAGCCATTGATACTGTAGCAGAATATCATAGACTAGGTAATTATAATGGATAGGCAGCTACCTCTTCATACTTGATAGTGGCTTGGGAGGGGACATCTAAACCACAGCATTCCTCCCCCACACCCCCACACCCCATGTCCTCACATACAGAATACATTCATTCTGTCCCAGCATCCCCAGAAATATCCATGCACTCCAGTCCCAACTCAGAAGTCTCAAGTCCAGAGTCCTGGTGGGGCAGGTCCCCGCTGTGATCCTGTAGGTCACACAGGTGATGTGCATTCAGCACAGTGCCCGGTCAGGCACGGGACAGACACGCCATTCCAAGAGGGTGGCCAGTCCTGTACGTCCCACACCCAGCAGCATCGTCCTCTGCTCTGCAGGGTCAGCCCCATGTGGACAGGGCCAGGGCCCATAGCTGTGGCCACTGGAGCCACCCAGCCATACCCAGGCGAGGGCTCCACTGGACTGTGGGCTGCAGACACCGCGCTCAGCTGTCCCTCTGGCTCCTAGCTCCTAGTTGCCTCCAAGGTCTTGAAATGCCTCAGGTCTTCTTTGTCCCACTGTCTCTGAGAATGGCCCCTGGTCCTGCCAGCCATCCACACTGGCATCTACAAAGGGTGGCTTGGCCGCGTCCTGCATTTGCTGTCCTGTGGGGACATTTCATGCTCTGCTGGCCAGGTGCAGGGTTTCCACTTCTTCAGTTATGAACTGCACCGTGGGTTGTTCGCCCTCGAGTCTCACCGCCTGCCACCGCAGCCCTGGCCTCGCTGCCCGGGGGCTCCTTCCTCCAGGCCCTTGGTCACGGCCCCACCTTCCACAGGGCGCTCGGGCGAGGACACAGGCGGCGGGTTCCTTGGCGCTTTATGGTGAGGATGGCCTTGCCACCCTGCACCGTCTGAGACTCACGAGCATGGCCTTCATGTCCAGGGGTCCACCGGTGTCCTGGTCATGCCACTTAAGTAGTCTCGGAGAACCAGACTTGCCTGTGGCTCTCCCCTCCTGAGCCTCAGGAACGGCCCTCGGTGCTGCGCTCACCATCACAGAAGTGGTCCCCCGCATGCACTGTCCCAGCCGCGACCTTTCTCCAGTTCCAAGGCCACTTCCATATTTTCAGGTGTGTGTCACAGCGACGGGCCACTCCTGGTTCTGACTTTGCATCTTGGTCCGGTTGTGCTGCTGTGACAGAGTGTCGCAGCCCACGTGACTGTAACGACAGAGATTTATTTGGTGGGTGTCTGGAAGCCGGGACGTCCTGCTCGGGTGCGGGCAGCAGGCAGGGTCCTGCTGTGTGTGGACGTGGTGGAGGCGTCCCGGGGCAGAAGGGCTGGAGAGATCAAGGGGGGCATGAGTCCACTCACGGGGCAAAAGCCCTGCCTTTTAATACTGTCACAGTGGCAGTTAGATTGCCACATGAGCCTGGGATGGGACAGACATTCTAGCCACCGCAGAGGGTGTTGGGGAAGGGGATTCCCCATCCATTAGCAGCTCTCACTGGCTGTGTGGGGACCATGGCAGGGTGAGCCGGAGGACCGTGGGGACCGTGTCGGGGTGAGCTGGAGGTCGGTGCACACCGCTGCAGCCTCCCTTGGGAGACAGCAGAGGCTCAGGCCAGACCCAGGAGCACAGCCAGTGGCGGGGGGAAGAGTGGAAGAGGCTGGGGGTTGGGGTGTGTGCTAGGGAGCTGGGAAAGCCAGCTGGTGACAAGGGGGAAGCTACTGGGGACCAGTGAACTGGAGCTGCTGCTCGGACACCCCCGTGGCTGGTGACCTTTTGAGGCTAGAGCCCGCGGGTGAGGCCTGGCAGGAAATAGACTCTGAGAGTCCACTGGGAGGATGTTCGTGAGCCCAGGCAGCACTTGAGGGGGCAGCACCCAGCTCAGGGCTCTGCAGAGCCAGCCAGCGCTGACCTGGGCCGGGCCCAGCTGCAGGCCTAACAGAACTTCTTAGCCAAGCCACAGAGGAGGAGCATGTTGTGTGACGTCTGCATCCTGCCCCTCAGAACCCAGGGACATGTTGCCATGGTGAGAGGAAGTCACAGATGAGATTGAATTAAGGAGATGTCACCAAGTCATCCAGGGGGTGCAGTGATGTCACAAGGGTCCTTACAAGAATAAAGAGGGCAGGGGACTTGGAGTCGGTAGACGTGACGGTGGAAGGAGGTGCCAGAGCCATGCATAGAAGGAGTGGCGCACTGGGACTGGCAGCTTCCAGGAGCTGGGAGCAGCAGAGCGGCAGAGTCTCCGGGCCTGGCAGGAGCCACTCTCCTCCCGTCTTACCTGCAGCCCAGTGAGACGCACTTTAGACTCCTGACCTCTAACTGCAAGAGAAGAAAATTGTGTTGTTTTAAGTCACCAGGTTTGTCCTTGTTTGTTGTAGCAGCAACAGGAAACTCGGGCTGATTGTTGTCCTTACACCTGAGGCTTCCAAACACTCATCAATGAAAGCTTTGAGGACTCGGTGCATACCTGTGTCATATATCATGTCCCCAAGGAGACGTTTGCCAGGGGCATTTCCTTCTAGTGCCTGGAGCAGCCCATGGCAGAGACTCCAGCCCCAGGCAGGCAGGGCCAGGGCCTCCAGAACTGACCTGGACCCTCTAAGAGGGGATGGTGCCCCAGTTCTGAACCCTGTCTTGCTGGCAGGTAAGGCTGGAGTCTCCAGCCTCTTCTGGGATGTGGCTTGAGGTCAGGCTGTGAGGCCGGCTGTGAGGCCAGCTGTGGCTGCTGGAGGCAGGGCCTGGTTAAGGAGGCTGACTCAGCCCAGGGCCAGCCAGCCCTGTCCCTCGCAGCCCAGGGGGAAGATGGGCTGGCCAGGAGCTGGGGGCTTGATGGTGGGGGTGGCACAGGCACGGCAGGGAGCCCGACCTCAGGTAGCCCTCAGGTGCATGCAGACAGGGATGTGGGGGAGGGGCGGCTGCGGGCAGAGGTGTGAGCCAGAGGCCTGGCTGGAGATGCTAAAGACTGTTTCCAAGCCCAGGTGCTGTCCTCCTGACTTAGTTAATCAGCATCTATTTGCAAACCAGCAATTAAAGATCTGAAATCCTTTGATGTGGCCTGATGAGGTCTGGCAGGGCGTGGGGCATGACCCATCTGTTCTCTCTCCATAACATCCTGGAAATGTTCAGCCAGGGTTTCAAAAGCAGACACCTATTAGCCTCAGCCAAGGTCAAACGCAGAGCATCCTTAGGATTTCCGATTTCCGGTGTGTGGTTTCTCCCTGGAGCTTGAATCTCTAGTATCACAGGAGGGGGAGGTGACTCGAGCTGTGCTGGTGGGGAGGGCGTGGGGGCTTGGGTCGTCCTGGAGGTATACTGGGTGGAAACCCACTTGTCCCCTAATTGTCCCAGTAAACCTTCGACCACTAGGGGCCGCTAGAGGCAACCCAGGCTCCATCACCCAGGGATGGA
Organism: Urocitellus parryii; assembly: GCF_045843805.1. NCBI lineage: Eukaryota > Metazoa > Chordata > Mammalia > Rodentia > Sciuridae > Urocitellus > Urocitellus parryii. Next base: position 11,827,084 of record NC_135536.1, on the reverse strand, counting down.
GGAGCAGCCTGGAGCCCTTTGTCAGCTGGGTGGGTCTTAAACAGTACTGAGTCCAGAAAAAGGATTCTCGATGTCTATAAAATAACATATGCAAATTTAGGACACCCCTGTACAGGCAGCTCTAGCACATTCTGTTTCTGCGGGGTCCCCAGAGCCGTCAGATCCGTGAAGACAGATTGTCCAGAGTCAGCTGCCGGAGGAGGAAGAGGGAGCCAGGGCTTAGTGGGGATGGAGCTTCTGGTGAGGACGATGACCTTCTGGAGAAGGATGGGGAGCTGGTCCCCAATCGCGTGGGCACACTTAGCACCACCAAGCTTCGCGCCTGAACGTGGTTAAATGGCACGTTTCACAACCCACGTTTTACCATAGTGACTTTAAAAGATAATTATTGAAAGATGTGCCACAGAGACCCTAAAGGGCTGAGGGTGGGAATGGGGCTGGGGCCCTGGAGGCAGGACGTAAACTCGGGAAAGTGCCTCGCGGAGGCTGCACTGGCCGCGGGTTCAGGGCCCTGGGTGTGGCCCGGCCTCAACAGTGTACAGGGCTCTGAGCCGAGTTTCCAGTGGCTTCCTCGGTGTGGCTGTTTAAAACAGCTTACATCAGTTTGTCAGAAATGCCAGGTCGACTGACGCAGGGGAACCTGGACAAGCTCCCCCATGCCTGCCTCGCCCCTTCCACCTTCACCTGGAGCCGTTGGTTGGGGGGAGGTGGTGGCAGGTGGCAGTTCTAGCCATGACACGCCCATCCCAATGTACTTAGGGTTGATTCCTCGAGCTCCTCTCTGCTCCTCCCTCCCCACATACTAAGTAACAGGCCGTTGGGGGCCTCCTGGGGCCTCCCTTCCCCAGAGTGTTGGTCCCTGTGTGTCTGGGGCAGTCCAGGAACAAGCAGCGATAAGTACGGTCATTCTGCTTTTTAATTCATCATGTTAAGAACCCCAAGTTGTTATGTTAAGCCTTTTGTTTGTTTGTTTGCTTGTTTGTGTTTTGGTACCAGGGATTGAACTCAGGGGCACTCGACCACTGAGCCACATCCCCAGCCCTGTTCTGTATTTCATTTAGAGACAGGGTCTCACTGAGTTGCTTAGTGCCTTGCTTTTGCTGAGGCTAGCTTTGAACTCAGGGTCCTCTTGCCTCAGCCTCCTGAGTCACTAGGATTACAGGCGTGTGCCACCGTGTCCAGCTCATGTTAAGCCTTTTGCAAGGTGTGACCAAGTTGTTAGTGAGGTGGAGTCCCCTGCTGCCCGCCAGGGTTGTCTGCTGGTCATCTTGCAGCTACTCAAGGCCCAGAGACTTGGAGAGCTTGAGGACTGGAGCTTCAGGGGTCCCATGGGCACTTGGCACAGGCAGGAGTAGGACTGGCCCCTGCCTGCCCTGCACGGTGCATTCCCCTATGCCCCAGCCTCCTTCCTCCTCAGAGAGCTGCTGAACTCTGCGCTTGGCTTCCTGGTGGCTTGGCATAGCAGAATGTCCACAGGCTTCAGTTACACAGCAAGGCATTCAATCACTTCCCAGCAGAGGGCGCCAGACCATGACACCAGCATGGGTACAACAATACTCACTGCACAAGATGGCTGTGGTCATTAAGTCACACAATGGGGATATGGTATCCTCTGTTCCAGAGTTTGGCTCATAGTAGGTGCACAGAAATGGCATATGTTAGCTTTCAACCTCGTGGTCGTAGGGTGGCTGCTGTAAAATAGACATTGCATCTGCGTTAGAAGTAGGAAGGAGGAGGATGGAATAGAGCATGCCATCTCTCTTTATCCAGAACCAGAAACAGTCTCAGAAGCCCTCCGCAGATTTGTGTGGGTGTGGTTGGCCAGCCCTTGTCACACAGCTGCCCATAGCTAGCTACAGGGAGGCTGGGAGCATGAGTGGGAGAGAGGTGGGTGGTCATGGCCCACCCGGTCATTTCTCATCATGTTGCCAGAAAACTGGGATCTGTGGGTGGGGAAGAAATGGGTAACCGCTGAGGGGACAGCAGCCTGCAGCGACTGCCTGAGCGCCACCTCGGTGTCAGGGCAGAAGGGAGCAAAGAGCCTGAGGCTGACTTTGCAAAGGAGCAGAGTATAGAATGGAAACTTCTAGAAATGAACTCAGGATTCCTCTCCCCCACCCAGACCTTTGTGCCTCAGGCCCTGTTTGGGAAGACTTTCTCTTGCTCTCTGGGGTGACAGCTTCTCCCCGATCCTCTGGGGAGCTCCAACCCCCCAAGTCTGGGGGAGGGGAGAAGAGGGACACGTGCGGGTTCCAGGGGAGCCCAGGCTGGCTCCGCAGGGTGGCTTTTATTTGTTCACTCACAGACTCCTTATCCCTCCCTGTGCCAGGCCCCGTGATGAGCCCTGGGTCTCAGGACACTGGAAAAGGCAGACAGTCTGACGAAGGGAGGCCAAGTGGCACTGGAGACATGGAGGTGGGGACAACCCTGCCTTCTAGCAATGACCCTTGCCAGTCCCAGCACCTATTCCCTGGTCTGATGCTGGGTGTAGGAATTGGGGCCAGAGAAGGTCATTCTCAGAAGTTTGGAGCCTGTCCCTGTGGGGACAGGAGCGGCCCTAGGAGTCACCAAGGCCCCACTGTTGCCCTGGCTGTGCAGCTCTGGCAGGCTAGTCATCACCACCCCAGGAAGGCTTCTCCCAGCGGCGTCAGGGTTTGTGACATCAGAGGCACTTCGGGGTGTGCCCGTTACTGAGTCAGCCATGAGGCCGACAGGCCACGTTCATGTGGTCAGAGGCCCAAAGTCAGAGACAAGCTGAGCGACAGCTAGGTGTCAGGGTCGGGGGCACAGCTGGTGGGGTACTGGGTTTCCATTACAGAAATACGGTGTACAGCCTTCCAGCTGGGTACCCTGTGTGACACTGGTCTCCCTGGGTTGCCGGAGCGCTCCCTTTGACCCAGGAAGTGTGAGCGGCCTGAGTAACACTTCCCCTTGCTGTGTTTTCATAGTGACGTGAGGGTGGATCTGGGGCGGAGTGGAGGCAGGAGTAGAGGCCCGAGGCCTTGGGAAGCCGGCAGAGCAGATTCTCCCGTGGTTTCCCTGGCCCTGGGAAAAGGCCGTTCCCCGCCCGCTGAGTTCTCAGCCCTGGAGAGACCTGGCTCTGGGAAGCCAGTCCATCTTGACTAGACTTGACCTTGACTTAGCTGGGCTGCAGCGTGAGCTTTGCCGGGAGGCCGTGTCTGCTGCATGACCCCAGATCTCCAGATCCTTCTGGCACCTCTCGACCTCCCCCTGCTGCCAGTGGGGGCCTCCTCATTCCGGGCTTTTCCCTAGACATGAGCCTGGCCCGGTGGAGGGGCCTGGGTGCTCTCCCCTGTGTGTGTGACAGTGGCCTGGGCAGGGGCTGGATGTACAGGAATGTTTGAGCGAATGTCCAGGCAGGATGGAGGCACAGGTTGGAGGTTTTATGTTTTACAAAATGGGTCAGTCTGCAGGTCACAAGTGACTTTCCTCAGAACCAGAGATACCTCTTCACCCTGCTGATCCCGACCATCCCTGTCCTGGCACTGTGACAGTCCAGGTGGGCATCTAGGATGCTGGCCACGTGCCCAGGCTAGCAGCTCAGAGGCCATCCACCAGGTAATGGCCGGGTGACCCCGTCAGGTGCTTTTGAAATCTTCACAGCAGTTCTACCTCCCTGTCTTTCAGAGTGAAACATCTTTCAACCTAATATCAGAAAAATGTGACATTCTATCAATTCTTCGGGATCATCCTGAAAATAGGATCTATCAGAGGAAAATTCAGGTGAGGAGGGGACAGGGAGGCTGGGGGTTTTAGATGGAATGGACTGGAGTCAGGGGTCAAGAAGGTGCCGCTTTGAAGTCTAAGAGTCTAGCTTGGGTTCCTGGGCCGATTAAAACACTCCAGATTATTCAGCAAGAAATCCATTCCTTGTTTTGTTGTTTGTGTGTTTGGTTTTTTTAAAAGACATTGTTTTAAAAGCTGAGCACTATCCCAGGTGCCCAGTTCGCTCACTAAGCTTCATCACTGCTGAGGGCAGGGACTGTGCGTCCCCACTTTACAGCTGGGGAAGCCAGGGCACCGTCAGAACCTGCTCCTGAGCGGCCGAGTTGGAATTTGGACTGGGCAGCCTGATTTCCCGGGTCGTATTCAAAACCAGTGCACCAGGGGACCTCTCAGGAAAAGGAGCCTCCTGGGGGCTGTGAGGCTCCCTCTGGGGACAAGGACAGGGAGGAGCAAAGCCCCTCATCTTGGGCAGATTCCTCCCCTCCTCTCACCAGGGTGGAGTGGGCTTGCTCCGGCACTGACAGGAAGTGCTGCCCAGCCCCCCAACCCTTGTAGTTCTGTAGACCCAAGCTGCTAAGGGCTCCCTCATGGGGTAGGTGTCCTTCAGCAGCTCAGGGTGGTGGCAGTGGGTGGCTAAAGATCCACAGGCCTCCCCAGGGTGCACTGCCCGGGGCAGGAGCCAGGCACTTCCTGCTACCCCACCAGCCTTCTCAGGTGGCCCAGGCTCTGAGCCTCTCCATCTCTATGATGGGACCTGGGGTTCCTGACCCCTTGAAAACCACGCTTTGCTGGCAGAACCCTGACTGCGGCCCCAGGGAATAGGAAAGGGGATCCAGGCCACTCACAGCCAGGAGCAGAGTCCCATGGAGTGGCATGGCCTTCCTCTGTCCTGCAAGGAATGTCTGCAGGACTGTCCACATGGCTGTGTGCATCGAGGAGGCCCTTCCTCCCACCTGCAGCACCAGTGCCCACCGGCAGCTCCGCTGACCCCCTGGCCCATACCTGTCTGCTCACAGGAGCCACCTCCCACCTCCCGGAAGCCCTCCCTGATTACTGCAGTTGGTGTGGATGTCCCTGTCCCAAGTCACCCCTCCTATCACCATCACTCAGCTGCCTGTCACCTCCCCTACTGCAGGCTGCCTGGGGACAGGCCAGGGTCCTCCATGCCTGACACTCAGGCCACGTCAGTGTATTTGTGCATTTGTGAATGAGCGCAGGTGGGCAGCAGGGAGCGAGTAGGCGTTACCTGGGAGGAAAGTCACTGTCACATGTTACTGCAAATGTCCTCATGTCCTTCTCTCCCGGGATCACAGGAACTCAGCAAAAGATTCACCGCAATCCGCAAGACCAAAGGGGATGGGAACTGCTTCTACCGGGCCTTGGGCTATGCCTACCTGGAGTCTCTGCTAGGCAAGAGCAGAGAGATCCTCAAGTGAGTGGGTCGTGGGTGGCGTGTCCCTGGGTTCTCTGTGCTGGGTCGGCCCTGGCTCTCCTGAAGGGGAGCTAGTGGGCTGCACGGGTGGCGAGTTGTTGGCGCTGGGGAGCCTGCTGCCCTCTGTGGTAGAGGCGAGGGCTGCCCAGAGCTCAGCGACCTTCCAGGAGCTTGGCAGCCCTGTGCACCCCTGCACGTCTGGGTCAAGCCAGGCGAGTCACATTGGCTGGGTACTTGGTGACCTAGGCCAACAAGAGAGGAACACAGAAGAGGAAGCTTACCCTGGTGTTCTGAACCACCCTGATGGCCTGGCCCCAGTGAGTGTGACCAGGTATTCAGCTGGCCGGGTGCCTCTAAAGCTAATGCCGCAGAGGTCCTGACCTCTCCAGCCTCGGTGTCCCCATTTGGGAAGGAGGACAGTATAGTGCACTTCAGAGTTGCCATGAGCATTCAGCAGGGTGATGCTAGCCAAGCCTGTGCCAGCTCCACATGCGCTGTTCCCCTCACTCATGTTCCTGCCGGGGTGCCAGCCCTCAGCTTGTCAGTCATCGTCTGAGGTACCACATGCAGACCCAGCTCCAGCCTGGGGATAGAGTCGTGAGCAAAGACAAAAATCCCTGCCTCGTTGGGCTTGTGCCAATGAGATTGTGGAGGAGATGGAAGTATGTGGGTGCCGTGTTTGGTGTGCCTGGTGGCGATGAGTGTCGTGGGGAAGAATCAGGCCCAGGGTGGCTGAGGAGCCAGGGCTGGGTGCAATGCAAAGCAGAGTTGGGGGCAGGGCACACAAGGCTTCTTGGACCTTTCTAGGGGTTGTGGCCTTCAGCTGAATGTTGTGGAGGCCACCTAGAGACTGAGCAGAGTGGGGACCTGACCTGCTGGCTCTTTGTTCAGGTGGAGGCATGGTGGGGACACAGCCCAGGAGGCATGGCTGGGGAGGGGTCCAGAACAGAGATGGTGGTGTGAGGAGCATAGGGAAGGGCCGTGGAGGGAAGTGTCAATTCTAGTTATCTGAGAAGGTGGCGTCTGCAGGTTCATGCAGGACTTGAGTGTGGCCCGTGGTTGGAGACAGGGTCCAGTCACCTCCCCTGTGCTAGCCTGGAGTAGCCATTGCTGCAAAGGGCAGGCAGGGAATTGTGGAGCTCCATTTTGGTGATGCTAAGTCTGAAACATCTGGGAGCCATCGAGTGCGAGTCTCCCCAGGTACTGGGGTGTTAGGAGACCAGTATTCCGGGAACAGGCCCTGCGCCCAGTGGCCACCAGCATTTTCTTTCATAAACAAATATGGGATCAAGTCACTCCCTGTTGGAAATATATCCAGGCCTCCAGGAGCCCAGGAAACCCTCCCTCGAGGCTCCCCAACCCCTTACTGCCACCTGCATTCAGGCAAAGGGTCCATCAGGATGATGGAGCTTGCACCTGTCACACTGCCAGACATGGGCTCTGGCCCGACTCTGACCGTCCTGTCCATAGTGCCCCAGGAAGGCTGCATGTCTGCTCTGTAATTCCCTCTCCCCAGGGAGTGGTGGCCTGCTGTTGTCGTGGGCATTAAGTGGCCGGCTCCTGTGAGTACTTAGACCCTGACGCGTGCACCATGTCAGCTCTTTTGTCATGCTGTTGGCCCATGGCACAGAGACCCCCACACGGATGGGGAGCTAACCCGAGGGTTTGCCCCACTCAGTGAGGCCTGCGGGTCACTCATCTCCACGTGCCCCAGGCCTGGCAGAGAGGAGCCCACAGTCTTGGTGAGGAGTGAATGAGGCAGGGGCTCAGGGGTGGGTGGCCCAGGGGCAGAGGGGAGAAGGAGTGGGGGGCAGGGATCCAGGAGCAGAGCTGTGTGCTCTGGCCTTGCCAGGACAAAATGTGTGGACCCAGAGAGCTGCAGCGGCCTCCTGGAGCGCTGCCAGTGCCCAGGCCACAGCTGGGGACAGGCAGGGGCCACCATGAGGCTGCTGCAGGTCAGACCCTCAAGTCCCCCTGGGACCTGACTGGAGGGGGTGCTGGTGGGCAGAGCAACAGCAGCCACAGCAGTAGAAAGTCCTGTCCTCACGCAGCCTGCAGCGGAGGTCTGTAGGCGCCCACGTGTGTGCAGACGGGGCCTGAGGCCACAGCTTGATGGAGTTGGGGAGCTGTGGGCAGAATCCAGCTCTGTGTCTGTGCCCTCCCCTGCGGCACCTCCTGGTCAAATCAGGGTCTCAGGTGTGCGCAGCCTGGAAGTGACCAGGACGCCTTTGGCAGGAACGCCCACTCCTGTTTTAGCTCCCCCTCCCCGAGACTCTCCAGGCCTTGCCCAGCTCGCGGCTTCTCCAGCAGTGGCAGGCTCTTGTGACGCCTTCTGCTCCCCAGGTCCTTGTCAGCTTTCCCAGGGGACAGGCTGCTGGGCTGGAGAACTGAGCATGGCATGGGGGCCGCGTGTGCCCTTCACTCGGTCCCTGCGTGGCACGCAGCCCTTCCCCCACAGCCTGCAGTTCCTTGGTTCTGTGTCTTGTCCCTGCTGTCAGCTCTGTGTGTCTTGGAGCCAGGGGTCAGGCAGGGGTTCCTTGTTCTGCCCCCGCCAGCATCATGGCAGGTGCCAGGCAGGCTCAGTGTGAGAGGCTCCACAAAGGAGCAGACTCAGAGCAAGACCATGGACGGTGACCGGTGACCAGGTCCTGTCAAGGGTTTAATAGCTGTAGGGTGGGGGTGGGGCGGGACCCCATCCATGGAGTTGGCCAATTTCTGTGGTGTAAATACCAGCAAAGAGTTGGGAAGAAACCAAGGTACCACACACGGTAGTCCCTACTGTGTGCCCACCAGACACAGTAGGCCCGTGACCTCATGAGTATAGGTGACATCAGATAATTAGAGAATGATGACCTTTGAGTATTTGTCCTCTTTGTTTTTTAGTATGTGGTGTTTCATCGTAAGTTTATGCCGTTTGGGTTTTAATAATGACCATGTGAACACCTGGCTGCAAACTCAGCCCTCTCGAGTGGGTGTACACCAGCTCTGGCAGCCCCTCAGGCGTGTCCTGCAGAGGGTCACAGGGGCTTCAGGAGGAACGTGCCAGTGGGGAATGGCAGTGGGGGCCCGTGGCTTGCTGTTGAGTTGCCTGTGAGGTGCCAAGGGACATCCGTGTGGGGGTCTGTGTGCTATGGGCAGAGCAGGAGCATTCCATGAGAGAAGCGTGTTGGTCACTCCAGAGATCCCCATGGAGGGGGGTGGGGGCAAGTGCAGGTTGCATGGAAGTGAGAAGGTGGGGCCACAGAGACAAGGAGGAGGACAGCAGGCCTCTGAGAGAGGGGGGCGAGTCCCTCACCTCCTCCACTGCAGCATGGTAGATGCCTCCCGGGTGGTCACGTGGGGACAGGAGATGGTCAGTGTGGAGTGCTTGGAGAGGTGGACAGGTGCTCTTCCTGTACCCCCTCGGTGTGTGTGGGGTTGGCATGGGCTGAGCAGTGGTCATTCATGGTGGCACCCTGTGTTCTCCCGTAATCACCCAGTCTACTGGCCTTTAGGTTCAAAGAGCGTGTCCTACAGACTCCAAGTGACCTTCTGGCTGCCGGCTTTGAGGAGCACAAGTTCCGAAACTTCTTCAATGCTGTGAGTTCACCAGGGCCACGCTGCCGAGGAGCCAGGGCCCTCCACACTGTGGAGCAGGCAGGAGTGCCCTGCTGAGCCCTGGGCCTGCAGCTCTGCGCCTGGGACCTCTGGCTCCTCCCATCTGGGCCTGGGGAGGTTCAGGATTGCTCCTGCTGGTGGCATGTGTGGGCACAGGGGGCCTAGTGCCCTGCCCTCCTTGCTGTCCCCATCCACTAGTAAAGGGGCAGCTTCCAGGACTCCTAGCCCTGTGCCACGCTGAATGTGAGGTGGAGGAACCCTGCCCATGTGGTGGAGGGGCCTGTGCCTGTCCCTTGCAGCGCCTCTGGTCTGACACACTGACCCCATTGCTTGGCCTTGGCAGACTCTAAGAATGCTGTCCTACCACGGCCCGAGAATCTCAAAGTGAACCCCTAGGGAGCCCCTGGGTGGGTTCTGCTGGGTCTCCCCTGCTGATGGCCAGCGGGGTGCAGTTTTACAGTGTGGTGGAGCTGGTGGAGAGGGACGGCTCCGTGTCCAGCCTGCTCAAGGTGTTCAACGACCAGAGCTCTTCCGACCACATCGTGCAGTTCTTACGCCTGCTCACATCAGCCTTCATCAAGAACCGAGCCGACTTCTTCCGGCACTTCATCGATGAGGAGATGGACATCAAGGACTTCTGCACTCATGTAGGTCCCCAGGGTCTCAGGTCTTGGGGACACAGCCCCGCCCCTGGGCTCTGCACTTGTCCATCTGTTGCAAACTTTAGCACCACTGTCCCTGGCCAGGGGATGGTGGGCGTCAGGTCTGCACTTGCAATTCAAATTGCGCTGGGTTCACAGCAGCACCCGGGCCTCCTGGAGCTGCCTGATCCAGGTGACTTAGGGCAAGTCACTTTCCCACCTGGGCATTTCCCTCTGGAAAACCAGGGCTTTGGACCAGCCTATTTATAAAATCTCAGAGTCACCTTGGCCCCGAGATATGTTTTTGGTTAACAGTGTATTTTTCTGAAGGAGGGGCCAGTATTTAACAATTGGGTAATTTTTATATGAATATCTGGATGTCTCTAAAAAATCAGAATATCAAGCCCAAGGCCCCAACTCTTCATGGCAACAGCAGTAGGCCCTAAGTAGCAGCTGGCCTCTCTGTGGGACACATCTGCCACCTCTACTGCCTTTCTCCATGGCCTCGTCAGCATCTAGACTCAGATACTCACCCACCCACCCTCTGGCCTGTCCCCCTGAGCACTTTGGCCTGGAAGCCTTTGATGACAGGGTCCTTTCATCCCTGAATCTTTGATGACAACCTGAAAAGTTCCAGCCCCCTTTTCAGATTCCTCATTTGGAATTCCGCATCTGCAGCTCCAGTGATCTCCCACTGAGTCGCTTCCTCTAGAGCCTCAGCCTCCTCTGTAGTGAGGTCAGCTCCTACCTCACGCATGGTTGTGAGATCCTGTCCCAGCACAGAGGCTGTAACCGTGGCCCAGAGAGCCAAGGCTGAACCCACCCGTCCTCTACAGGGCCTCCCTCTTAAGCTGGTTTGTTTTTCATTTTGGCTTTGCAGGAAGTGGAGCCCATGGCCATGGAATGTGACCACATCCAGATCACAGCCCTGTCCCAGGCGCTGAACATCGCCCTGCAAGTGGAATATGTGGACGAGATGGACACCGCCCTGAACCACCACGTGTTCCCTGAGGCCGCCGTCCCTTCCGTGTACCTGCTCTATAAAACATCCCACTACAACATCCTCTATGCAGCTGATAAACATTGATTAATTTTAGGCCACGCAGTGGAACCTTCACCTCACGGGACTGCACTCTAAATGGAACATGCCGGCTTTTCAGTTTTTTAAGCGATTTGGACTCTAACTAGAACATGTACAGCCTTTTGGGCAGAGCCATGGGAATGAGGCCTGCCCACTATGGATGGTGGTAACTTCGTGTATTTTTTGTATTTATTTTATGAAGGACCAAATACCTTCTAACTCTGGGCCAGAAAGCCAGGATCCCTGGCTCCGCATGCCAGCCAGTAACCGTGAGACCCTGTGTGGGTCACCTGCCCTCTTTGGACCTGTTTGTTCATCTGGAGGAGGTTCCTGCCAGTGTGGACATTCTGTTGTGTAAAAACAAGGAACTCGTGTTTCTCCTTGCCAGGTCCAGGAGGCAAACCTCAAGTCAGCTATTGACTTGGTGATTGACCTGAAGCTGTCAAGGTCAGTCCAGTCTTGTCAGGCTGACTGAAGGTGAGGGCTTCCTTGTGGTTCCTTCCATTCATGATGGGCCTGTTTTCCCACCCTTCACTTACAGAGAAAGAGAGACTTTTATACCAAAGTCCGGCAAAGGGCCTTTAGCCTTCAGAATGAAACTCAGGTTGTTGGAGTCCCTCTACCTCTCAGGGGAGAACAGCCTGGCTTTTAAAGACTAGATGAAGTCTAGGGTCTGCACCCAAATCTGTGTGTGCATGGCTGGGACTAGGAAGCCACAAGTGTCCTGCCAGCCCCAGTAAGTCCTAGATTACATCAAGGAAGGGGAGCTTGCAGCTGTGGACTCCAGATGAACAGTCATTTTGCAAGGCAGTCTTTGGCTCCTTCCTCTCACCCATTTTCTTTATGGCCTGACAAGGGGTTGGTGGGAGAGAACAGAAGAGCAGCTGTGGACGCTGGCAGGAGATTTCCTTGGTGAAGATGGCCTGACAGCCCTGGCTAGCAGCTTCTTCACTCGTCCACCTGGACATGCCCCCCACTTACGAAGCTCCTCGCCCTGCTGCCCCAGGACCCCTATGAGTCCCCCCCAGGCTGGCAGGCAACGCCCCGGCAGTGGAGCGTAATGACACTGGCTGGTTTGCGGTGCTGCCAACCACCTGTTTGCTGCAGGATTACAGGGAGACAGAGGGTGTAGAATCACCTTCTGGGGTCCCTATTTAATGGAAGGCCATTTTCTCACAGGTTTCATTGTGCAGGGATTTGTTAGAATATATTGGTGCTACTGAGGGGGTCTGCGACAGTCTATGCAGGACTGGGCAGCAGACTCCTAAGTCTTGACACAATCGTCACATTTGTATCACTCTTGCCTTGATGAAAGCCAGCAGCACTCTCAGAGTTAGGGTGCTTTAGTTCCAGGTGGACCCTGGTTCCCACTGTCCTTCACTGGCATTTGGACCCACGGGCTCAAGCTAAGTGATTATGTCCCTCTTTCACAGGATGCCACCTGACTGTCATCTCTATATTTGTTGTAACCCACCTTCTCTGGGTAGGACAAGTACCCAAGACAAGTACCACAAGACTCGGTGTATCTTCTGGTATCATCTGCCAGACAAGATCCCAGGGTGTCCTTTTCCACACTGATGAACACACGATGCTGGCTAATACCCGGGCCGCTCCAGGGGGTTGTGAGATGGGTCCTGGGCACTCCAGCTGAGCTCTTAAGCACAGCAGAAGCCAGCCCTAGCTACCAATTCACTGCTTTTGTGGCTGTGATATTCTGTGTGGCTCACCTGACCTTGGCTTCCAGGCCAAGGTCAGGTGAGCCGCACAGAGCTGCACTGGGCCCTTTTCTAGGAGAGAATCAGCCAGTTAGGATCAGGATGCCCACAGTCTGGCAGAAGCAGGTCATGTCATCTCCGTGGTCGTATCCTCTGGTTTTCTCCTTTTACATAAACCCACCAGCCAAATTCAAACCACCTGCCCTCATTGCCTCCACATCTTCCCTCAGACCTTTGTCTCAGGGAAAGAACTGGGGAGGAAGAGGCGTGGCAAGACTCAGGAAGCCATGTGGTCACCTGGTTTGTCTGAGTGGTGTCAGGTTGGCACCCCCACTTCCTGGGTGACCTGCTGTCCCCACAGAGCCGCCTCTTTCCAGACCAAATGCTGGAAGGAAGTTGCTTTTAGGGTGTGAATTACAACTGCATGTGTATGCTTTTTTCCCAGAGGAAATAATTGAAGGGAACTATTTAGCAACAGGAGGAGCAGTGTGCATGCTTTGGGCTGGTTTCCTTTTTAAGCACAAATGAAAGGGCTCTAAAACCTGACACCTGGGTTCAAATCCCAGCTGTGCCTCTCATCACTTGTGTTGTTTGATAAGTCTCTTCACCTCTCTGAGCTCATCCTCACATTTGCAAGAGAGACAGCAGGTATCACAGTGGTGAGATCACGTATATGAAAACACCCGACCTGTCGGTGCTCTACCCATGGGACACAGGGAGCAGAGCACTGCTAGATGGGGAAACCTGCCACCTTGGTAGTGACTGTGGCTTCCCCAACAGTAGGAACGTCAGGGGAACCATCAGACAAGTCTAAGCCAACACACTGCCACCATGAGCAGTAGTGGGAGGCAGGGGCTGTGGCCCAGTGAATGCTCAGAGGTCATACCCTGCTGCTTCCCTGGGCAGCCAGTGAAAAGTTTCCTAACATTAAAATGTTTTCCATAAACAACTTTTGTCCCAGCTTCTTTATTTTGAGTACCTGGCATGTCCCCAAGGGCTATACCACCTTGCTACAGGGCTCTGTATTGGAGTGAACTATGCAGGAGGAATGTTCCTTATTTAATGGGTGGTCCAGGACACTTGGGAGGCTCTGCCCACATGATCTCTCCCAAACCTCTCCACACCAGCTGAGAGAACAGCCTGGAAAGCTGGGTCTCTCAAGAATCTATGTCTAGCCTATGACAATGGCCTTAGGCCTCCCATGGCCCAGGTGCTCCTCAGGCACCTTAAACCTGCTTATTGACCCCATTGACTCTGTCTGCCTCATTTGGAGAGTGGAGTTCTCCTGCTCTCTGGCACATGTCAGGAGATGACCTCCCACAAAGGGGCGCTTTCTCCTCCTGCTCAGGTCACCAGTTGACACTGGGAGCCAGGAAGGTGTATTCCCTGGTGACACTGCTGTTTCCCAAGAAAAAAAGCAGTTTTCTGAACCTGCCCTGTGTCCAGAGGGAAGATGCTCTCCGGTTCTAATCCCACTTGGCTATTGTGTGGCCCTGAGCATAGCCTCAGATTCCTCACTTAAGCTTTGCCTTGGCCTTGAGGAAAACTGAACTGATAATCAAAATAGATAAAAAGCATCTAATAACAGCTGGCACTTAGTTGACAGTGCTACCTGAATCTGTTCAGACACAAGGCCAAGTGTCCTGTCATTTATCCAGAGGGGCTCAGGGAATCCTGCTGCCATCCTCCCAAACTTTCGAGGCTGAGGGAGGCCAGGGTCCTCTTGTGTACCGTCTTCAAACCCATAGGGCCCCGTGGACCAAGCAGGTGTGCTCTGTGTGAACATCCAGATGAGCTGTGCAGAGATCTGTGCTCCTCCTATGTTGTGGCAGCTATGGGTGCTCCCCTAGGGAATGACCCCGGGCAAAGCTGGGACAGTACCAGGACATTCGTTCCCTCAGCACAAATTTACACCAGGTCTGATGCAAGCCTCAAGGGCCCAGTCGCCCTGGACCTCAGCCCAGGGAATGCTACAGCAGGTGCTCTGAGGAGGGACCAGGGCACTAAAGTGCACTGCAGGGAGAGCACTGCTGCTCCTGGAGGACACACAGCAGGGTGGAGAGTACACAGGCATCCAGGTTGAGGGGAAAGCTGTTTTGTAAAATGGCTTGGGACAAAATGAAGTGTATGTGGAATCTGGCAGGAGTCCATTCTATCAATGAAGGCTTGAGTAAGATCCCGGGGCCTCCTGCTCCTGACCCAGCCAATCATGACTTAGCTCTGCAATGGGAGGAAGCCTTAGGACAGCAACCTCTGCTGTGCCCACCTTACAGGGCAGCTCAGACAAGCAATGGCCAGCAGGGAATGGCCCAGAGCTAGGTGGCTGGTAGGGTGCCGCTATGGCCAAGGGCAGGAATACGTGCTGAGGTCTTAGAGCAATGTACTCCAGTGACCAGCTGCCAAGGCCTACGATACGGTTCCACCCTCTCCAGGAACTAGCACTGTGCTGACCCAGGGGAACCACTAAGTTAATTAGGAAACCGCACACCCCATTTTCTGGCTACAAATATAAGAAGACATTCTGTCTCTGACCATTGTTTTTAATTCAGGAAATCAAAGAAGCCTGTAACACATAAGAAGCCTGTATACACTGGAATACAGAACAACAAGCTGCTGTGCAGGATTTACTCCAAAACAATGTAAACCTGCCTGAGACCCCTCCTGCTATGGGGAAAGAGCAGGAAATTTTCCTAATGGATTGAAACTGAGTGAAGCACTGAGTGAAGCACAAGGGTGGGAAGAAGCTTTTCACATACAACCAGAGAACAGACACCATGTGCAGACACCAACACTGACCAGGGGCAGTTACTCTGCACTTGTACTTGGCTGCGGCAGTCCTTGCTGCTGCTCTTTTGGCCTCTTCTTCTTCTTCTTCTGTTTGGAGAGGCAGCTCAGTGCCGACTCGCCAGTCCTTGGGGCAGCTGTGAGCTGGGGCAGTCTGCCAGACTGAGTGGGATACTTGGTTTTCAGGTCCTCTTTGAACAATGGCTGGGAGAGCAGGTGACGAAGCTCCTTCTTCAAGACTTTCATCTGCTTTTGTCGCCTACGCTCTTCTTGCTCGTCTGCTTTTCCTCCTAGAGGGAACACAAACAAGCTCATATTTACTAGGATGCACAGAAGCATGTTTCCTTCAATGGATAATACAATAAAAAAAAGATTCCAGAATCTTTTAGGGAGGCAAGTTGGCTTGATTGGATCTGTGAATAGTGTGGACTTCTGTTTAGGAGGAATACACAGGACCACCCTGTCCTTTATTCCTTATAAAACCCTTCTAAGAAAGAAATCATCTTCATTTTACAGAAAAGGCTGCTTGGATTTAGAGGGGTCACTTGCCTACGGAAACAGAGCTAGCTGTCAAACAGACCAGAATGCAAGACTCCAGCGGCAGATCGGCTTCCTTTCTGCCTCCACTTACTGTCCATTTGGGGCATGGCAACATGACTGGTACCACCAATCCCTCAGGAGTCAGTGAATATTTCTCTGCAGCCTGGCCCTCCTGCACCTCACCCAGTGCTGGGACTGCATGTGCAGAGGTGGGCCTAGCCAAAGGACTCTATCCCTGTTATGTCCTCAGAAGGGAAGGCCAGGGCCTCCACACCTTCACCTAAACCCCAGGCCTGAACTACAAGAACTTGCTTGTTGTCATCACAACCAATGCTTTGGTTCCTGGCTTCCATGAAAGGACAGCAGTAAGCTTGTTTCTGAAGCTGTGGCCTTTGACACTAGGATGCCATCAACTCAGATCAGCTGCATCCTTGATGGGATGGAAGGAACCTTGGTGCCATTAATTCTAGATGCGGTTCTGCTTCTGAGACTCCAAAGTTTTCCTAAGCAGGGACTGTGCAGACCCACAGTCTGAATCCATATAGAGGGGGCTCAGGCACTGCTGGTGGGGAAGCTGTTTCACAACACAAATCCCCTCTGTGAGCCTCTAGTAATTTTGATTTATTCATGCCATGAATCTTGTGGACAAGATCAAAGGAGATGGTGACACAGAAATGCTTTGTCAGTGTGGAAGATAGGTATAGTAGTAATAATAATGATAAATATAACTTAAGAAGTATCATAGACTTTGTTTGCCAGGCTCTGTTATACACACTTTATACTCCTTAATCAATCTTCAATCCTATGAGGTAGTTTATTACCTCCATTTTATAGATGAGGAAAGTAAGATACAGCAGAGAGGCTTGACTGGTCACATAGTCAGTTAAGGGAATGGGCTGGGAGCAAACATGGGCTGCGTGATGAGAGGGCCTGATCCCTGCACTATGCATGTCCAATGCAGGACGCAGGCAGTTAGAGCTCCAGACAGGCGAGACAGGAACAGACAGGCCAAGGACATCCAGTTCATCTGGGATTAGGGACCACCAGCAAAGGAGGAAAGGGCTCTGCTGATTCTGACAGGGCTCACAGCAGTATAGATGGTTCTGACAAGGCAAAAGCTGAGGGATAAAAGGAAAAGCTGAATCCTTCCTTAACTCCCATCCAGCCCAAAGGACTTACCTTTATACATCTCTTCTTCCAGTTCAATCTCCAGGGCAGCTGCTGCCTGCTCAATCCAAGAGTTGTGCAGACAAGCCTGGAAGTTCCGGTACTCGGCTTTCTCAATCTGTCGAGCTAGACGGATTCGCTCCTGGGGGAAAGGAACACAGAATTCATCTGATGGGAGTTCAGGTCTGTGGGAAGCAAAGTCTCACTAAAATTGTATTCCCAGCGGGCACAGGGCACAGGCCTATAACCCCAGTGGTTTGGGAGGCTGAAGCAGGAGGATCATGAGTTCAAAGCCAAACTCAGCAAAAGAGGTGCTAAGCAACTCAGTGAGACCCTGTCTTTAAATAAAATAAAAAACAGGGCTGGGGATGTGTCGAGTTCCTGAGTTCAATCCCAGGCACAATCCACCTACCCCTCAAAAGTTCCTGAGATAAGTGGTCAGAGAGATGCAGCTCAGCTCCTACTGAAGTGCATCTGCTTGGGTTCCTGATAAACCTGATAAAAGCCCAGAGGGCAATCACTATACACACATGCACATATCCAATCACAGGCCTCAGCTCTCCCATGGATAAACCCTAAATGTCTCCTTGGAAGTCCAGCCCAACCCAACTGCCAACCTACAGGTAGGGGGAGAGGTCACAGCTAGTTCTACAACTCTCCTCATAATTTTGGGGTTAGACTACAGTGACAAGAATCTTTTCCCCTCCTCCCCAAATGGGAGAGATCATGTAATGCAGGAGTCAAGAACCATGAAAAGCAAGGGTGGCTTTCAGTCCTCCTTAAGGAATTCTCTTTGAATTCTACCTTTCCATCATCCCCCACCTTTCCCCACAGAGCTAATATTCCTTTGGAGCCAGAGTAGACACCAGTCCTTGAACCATTCAATGCCTTTGGTCCCTCAGTAGCCACATACCAACCAACACCACAGTGCTCCATTGGTACCTGAACTTTAGCACGGACAGGCCTGCTCACAGGCTGGTGAACTCCTGGGGAGAACCCACTTTGCTTTGGTCCCTGACACACTGTGGTCCACAGTAAGCATCACTCACAAATGTGTGCCACTGAGTTAGCATGAACTTCCAAGGCAGAATTTACTGGCTTCTGTTTCAGGGATGTACCAAAATCTTTTTCTTTTTTTTTTAATTTTTTTTTTAGTTTTCGGCGGACACAACATCTTTGTTTGTATGTGGTGCTGTGGATCGAACCCGGGCCGCACGCATGCCAGGTGAGCGCGCTACCGCTTAAGCCACATAACCAGACCCCCAAAATCTTTAGTATCTACTTCAATGAGACACATTTAACTTGCTGCTCACAGCCCTCTGATAGGAAACCCATTTGGCCAAGCTGCACTCTCCAGTAGAGATGGAGGTGGGTGTGACCTTGGGACCAGAGTGAAAAAAATGGATGAGGGAGAATATACCTCATACCTTTAGTCACTCCCCTTTTCTCCCTTTTCACAGATCCCCCATTCAGCTGTGTGCAGGACATAACCTTGGTTCCCAAGAGTATGGATGCTGGAATCTCAGCAAGGTGCTCTGTGAGGAGTAGAGGGCTCCCTCTTAGCACTGGGGTTTGAATTTTTTTCTTTTACCTTGACTACATCCATGTATTTTGTCTGCACAGGGAACAGTGGAATGTCCTCATCTTTCTTAAGGGTTTTGTAAATCTTCTTAAAGTTGATCACATCCTCAGGCCCAATCAGCATCAGGCTTAGGCCTTCACTTGTGGCTCGAGCAGTTCGTCCGCTTCGGTGGATATAAATCTCTGAGGTGCGAGGGACCTGCCAAGCAGGAACTGGGGTCAGCACCTGGTGCCAAATACTGTTCTTCCCTTCATGGCCAGATCCCCAAACCAAACCCTCCTCCAAGCCAGCCAGGTAGGTAGAAATCTTTCTAGCATCACGAACCAATCCAGGCCTTCTCCCTTAGGCCCACATTCAAACTGTCCCTAGGATTAGCCCATTCATTGTGCATGCTTTGCTCTGCCATGCCCCCTACCCTGGCTCAGGTCCTTCTGCCTACTCAGGTAGACCATGACAGTCCCTTCTTATTTGATCTCTAGTCCTCCATACTCCTGCTCCTGCCTTGGACTGAGCTGACAGTGTCATCTTCTTGAGTCTCATCTCTGATCATAATCTCTTCCAGCTAAAGAAACTCCACAGGTTCTTCGTTAACTTTGCACAGGTGATTGACTGATGGTACTAACACCAACATTTATTGAGTAGCTGCATTGTGCCAGAAAATTCTAAGCACTTTGCATGTATTATCCCATTTATTCCTTACAGTAACAATATGAAATACTTTATGATTATCCACATTTTATAGACCAGGAATCTAACCAGAGAGATCAAAACAACCCCCCCTTAGTCACCTAAGTGGTGGATTCGGGATTTATTATGAAGCAGCTCAGCAGTAAAGACCATGCTCTTAGGCTACACTGCCTCTATTCCAACATATACCGGATGTTTACCCATGATAATGTGGCATGGTGCTGACACCCCTCTCTCCCCCAGCCTCAAGGCAAACACCATTAATGAAACACAGAGACTTCTCCACTGGGCCCAGATTGCATTTCAGTATTGTTTTCAATACAAAATTCTAGAATGATCTGCTCCTAATGGCTCTAGAAATAAGATCTATTTGCCATTCTTCACTTACAGGATAAAAGTCCTTCAGTGACCTGCCCCCAGTGCATTTCCTTCCATCCTCAGCAACTACTCAAGTACTCCTCTCTAAACACATCCCTCAACTCTAGCCCAATGTCCTCTGAACTAAATGCCACGCACCTCTGGAAAGCACTTTCCCATCTCCCAAACTAGAAATTACCTCTTTTCTAATACCTTTTGCCTTAAATCACAGTGATGGCCATCTACTCAATCTGCTAGACTTGACACCTCCTAAGAACTGGTGCTGTATTAGGTTCACCTTGGTATTTCCCACAAAGACTAACCCATAGCCCCTTCCCCAAACAGAAGCAGAGATTTGCTAAACTGAAACTAGTACCCTAAAATATTTTTATAAGAGCAAAGAAGAATTAAAGAGGAAAAATAATAATAAAGATATCATAATAACTACCACTTATCGAGTACTTACACTACAGGTGCTTCATCAGCAGCTCGATTCAGTTCTCATAACCACCCTCTCTGGCAGGCAGCATTATTACTTCCATTTTACAATGATTCTGCAACAGGAGTACTAAAATAATCTGCCCAAGCCAGTCAACTATGAGGCATGAGTGTGGAGAATGCAAACTGGCAGTTGGCTCTGGAACACACACTCCTAGCCACAACTACAAGCTTACACTAATATCTCTGCTACTACCAACATATGCTAACATTTAGTAAGTGCTTCTGATGTGACAGGTGGTTTCCTAAACTCTATCCATGAATTAACTTATTTTACCTTAATGAGAATCCTACAAATTAGGTACTACAATAGTTGTCATTTAACAAAAAAGAAAACTGAGGAACGGAGAGATTAAATATCTTGTTCAGGGTTACAAAGATGGGATTTAAGCCAAAGGAGATCTTAACTACAATACTTTCACACTTTTCTAATCAGGATAACCATTCGATATGCTAACATGTTTGAACATGGTTTGTCTCTACTAAAACTCAAGTTGTGTCTTAATTCCTCAGTTCAGCAGTGTTAGAGGTGAGGCCTAGTGGGAAGTGTTTGGGTGGAAGTTTCATGAACAAATTAATGCCATCTCAAGGGAACGAGTTCTTGCTTGCAAGGGACTAGAATGTGTTGTTACAAAGCATGGATGTCTCTATTCTGTTTTCCCTTTGCAGATGCTGCCTGCTTATTACACCTTTCCACCTTGAGGCTCCCAAACAGAAGCTGAACAGATACTGGACTTTCTATTTCTAGCCTCCAGAACCATGGGCCAAGACAAGCTGCTTTTCTTTGTAAATTACCCAGTCTGAAGTATTCTATAATAGCAACAGAAAACTTAACTTATATATTTTCCATTGCATGGAAAACACTAAGATTCTAACTTGATGATATTAAGTAGCTTGGAGGGAAGGGCTCTTTGACATTGGACTACAACTTCTGAGACTGAATCTTATCAGTGACATCAGTGGTTTTTAGATGGTTGTGGTTATTACCTGTTGTGGAGGCCTCAGAACAATAATTTCTCCTCCTTCCTCCAAACTTTGCTTTAAACTCCCCATTCAATGTAGGAAGATGCTTTCAAACCCCGAGATATCCCTACCTGGTAATGAATGACATGCTGGACTTTAGGAATATCCAGACCCCGGGCTGCCACATCTGTTGCCAAGAGAACGCAGCTGTGGTGGAGATGGAAAGCACATTTATAACTAAAAGCAATCATTATTTAAATTCCTACTATCTGCTGAGCACTCCATAATCCTTACAACCACCCTACAAGATAATACTATTGTCTCCTTTCATATGTAAAGAAACTGAAGCTCAGAAAAATTAGCTTCCCAAGGTACAGACAGGTCTATTCAGGTGCATAGGCCAGGATCCAAATCTGGATCCCACTGACCCGACTAACATGCTACACTCTGTGATGACATAAGCCCCCCCCCCCTCCCCGCCCCGTTCCTCCAGAGAAGTGAATGAGGCAAATGACAAACAGCATGTGTCCTAGGGTCTGACAGACTTATCTGATACCCAGCTCTATACTTCTAGGCTGAAAAAACTTGGGTAAGTGGATCAGCTTTTCTATATCTCATTTTTTTTTTCATTTACAAAATGAAAATAGTGACAATGAAAACAAATGACAGCTGGACTAGCAATTATTAAAGATAATATTTAGTCTGCACATACTATATGCCAGAAACTGTTCCAAACATTTTACATGAACAAATTTTCAACCACTTTATTCTTATAACAACCCTGAGGTACTTTCTATTATTATCCTAATAATGAGAAAATGAAGCATAGAGAAGTTAAAAAACCCGACCAGATACAAGTAAAGGAGCCAAGATTTGATCCCAGGTATTCTGATTGCAAAGTCTCTGCTCTTGGCAGAATTTATTCTGCTGATTCTCAAGGATGTTAAGATAAGTAAAACAATGGGGAGATGCATCTAAAGTGCCAGCACAAGACTATGTCTGTGTGTTCAATAAAGGTAGGTTATCACCTACTCTTTGAAAGTTTCTGTAAGACACTAATAGCAACCAAATACTAAATGAGGGTGACCTTGCCAATGCTGTGCGGGACTGAGCGACAAAACAAACTACCTTCTATAGATAAAGACTTTATGACAGAAAGTAGCTTCCACTGTTCTCCCTACCAGCCTGGCTCTCTGGCCCAGTCTCTAGAAACAGGCTTTTACTTTTTGGTGGTGCTAGGGACTGAACCCAGAGCCTTATGCATGCGAGGCAAGCACTCTACCAACTAAGCTATATCCCCAGCCCATGGAGACAGGCTCTTGACTTACTCTTCCAGACGGGCAAACTGCTCCAGATTTCTGAGCCTCTGTTTTTGGTGCATGCAGGCATGCAGGGTGAGTGGCATGATATCCAGGACTTTGAGGAGCCCAGAGAGCCGTTTGATACAGGAGATGCTGTTGGCAAACACTAAGCTGCGACCTGGATACTGCATCAGGAAGTAGTACAGATACAAGTCTTTCTCGTCCGTCTCACAATGGATCTTGGTCTCCGTCAGTGTCTCAACTGTACCCTCATTCCTTGTGAGGTCAATGACTTTTGGCTTGCCCCTCATGCCAATCTTCTGCATGAGGAGGTCAAGTTTGGCAGTTTTGTCCATTTTCTTTATGTGCTTCTTATGAAGGATTCGAGTTGGAGCTTGATGTACCAGTGTCAGTGTGGCAGAAAAAACGAGTGTCTGTCTCTTTGGATTGTACTGGGAATCATTAAGCATCTCCAGCAGCTGTGAGAGCTCAGCAAAATGACCTTTCTCAACCATTCGGTCAGCCTCATCCACTACCAGGCACCTGTAGATCCAGAAAGAACCATATCACTGGTGGTGGTGGGTCACAGAAATCATACAGCAGTACTCTACTCCTACCCCAACCACACACACACTCACACACGCAGGCACCCCACCGTCACTACCAGGGCCTCCCTTTGCATGCTTGGCTCTCTAAAGGCCTAGGCCTGGCTGGTACTATCCTGTGGCATTCTTTTGACAGGGAGAAAGCATTGCACATAGCATCATGTCACCTCAGGCTCACTTCAGAGTGGGTAAAGTAGAAAGGAAGAGGTACCATTTCTCACCTGAGCTGCCGAAGGTTGCTCAAATGAGGGTGCCTTTCTTTAACTAGCTCCCACAACCGACCTGGAGTGGCCACCACAATCTCAGGATGGCGGTTCAGCATCCGCTGCTGTTTCTGTGTGGACATGCCACCAACCAAAATAGCAGTTTTAATTCCTATAGGACAGAAAACATAGGGATGCTATTATTCAGTCTGGCTGCTTATTCTTTTACATGGCTAATATAGCACCCCCAGAATGGCCCAGTCACCAGAACAGCTCCCCACTTCCAGAAGTGCTAAAAGACAGTCCTGGCCTGAGTGCTGAACCTACTCCTAAAGGAAGTATCCAAGTATTCTGTGATTTGGGCCTGCCTACTTCTCCAATCTCATTTTTTTCTACTTCCTCCCTCCAATCACAACAGAAGGTCTGGATTTGAACCCAGTCAAGCTCTGGGAAACATGAGCAGTGCTGCAGTACAATGCTGGGAAAGATGTTACCTGCAGCTCTGACATACCTTCTGAAAACCCTTCCCATTCCCCTCATTAGCATTAATGTGAAGTTCCTCTAATGCCTAGTGCGCTGTTTTTCTCTCTAATGGAGGACTTCTCACAGTATTCAACAAACGAATGAACAGAGGATAATGCAGACAAAGTGTGAATAACGACAACTTGATAACCAAATTTCCATTGTAAATCTCCTTCCCCAAAGGAGCCCCCTGAGAAAATTAAGGCCTTACTCTAAGGCAGGGGTCATCAAACTTTGGTGGGGGAAGTCATTAGCAAAAGCAAGCTGTGTTGCTAACCCCTGACCTAAGCATCCATTATATCCAACATATTAACTGTTTTCCTATGTATCTAGAATGACTTAAGCTATGTAGTACTGTTGGGAGGACTGAGAAAATGTCACTCAATTAATTTTCTTTAGGGCTTAATTCCAGGAGAAAGGTTTCTCCTAGCTGACAAGAACGGCAGCTTATTCACCTTCATCCCTGGCATGTGGATTTGCTCAGGAAACGTATTAAATGAAACTAAACCTCACCTGTAAACTTGGCCACAGCATCAATATGTTGTTTGACTTGGACGGCCAGCTCTCGAGTGGGAGTCAGAACTAGGCCAAGCAGAGGACGCTTTGGATGCGATTTACAGGGAGCAATTTTGCTATCTACCAACTCCTGTTTTAACTTTCCAGTCTGCTCTTCATCAAGCTTTTCCTCTTTGTCCTCATTCTGTTTGGGGACAGGCTTCTCTGTGATCAGGGAAGAAGGGCCTTCACCAGCATCATCATCACAGAATGGTGCCTGGTCAGAGACTGAGGCACTGATCTTGCCTCCGACCTCAGTTCCAGCCTCAGGGAGCAGAGCTTCACTCTCAATTACTGTCTCATCAGGCAACATTCCAGACCCAGTAGTGGCCTCACTTGGTGATCCAGTCTCAGCTCCAGCCGAAGTCTCTCCAAGTGGCACTCCAGTGTTACTTGGGATGGGCGAAGGTTTCCTCTTATGCCACTGCAACACTGCATGAATCATAGGGATGGCAAAGGCAAGAGTTTTCCCACTTCCTTAGAAGTAAAACAAAATAAGAAAATAGTCATCAACTTGAATGCTGTTGCTTGCATTCATATAACCCTTATTTAACTTAACAATGGTCCTAAAGTACAAAAGTAGTAATGCAGGGAATTCAGATATGCCAAAGGAAAACTATAAAAGTGTTTCCTTAGGGCTGGGGATGTGGCTCAAGCGGTAGTACGCTTGCCAAGCATGCGTGCGGCCCGGGTTCGATCCTCAGCACCACATGCAAAAAACAAAGATGTTGTGTCCGCCAAGAACTAAAAAATTAAAAAATTTTAAAAAAGTGCTTCCTTTCATTGAAAAGGTGAAAGTTCTCAACTTAGTTAAGGGGAAAAAAAAAAAAAGAAAATGAGGCTGTTAAGATCCACAGTAAGAAGAAATCTATTCACGAAATGGTGAAAGAGAAAGAAATCCATGTTATTTTGCTGCTGTACTTCAAACTATAAAAATTATGGCCCCAATGCATAGTAAGTACTTACTTAAGATGAAAAAGGCATTAAATCCGTTAAGTATATATGTACAGGAAAAAGCACTATATGGGTAGGTTCGGTATTATGTGCAGTTTCAGGCATCAATGGGGGATCTCAGAAAGTTTAACTCAGGAAAAGCTGCACTGAAGAGCTACAGAGGGCAAAGTACTGGGACAGGGGGAGGTGATAGGGCACAAAGCATCCATATACCTCTCTGGCACATATTCTATGAATTCACCAGCCTAGAAACTCCAAAAATACTGTCGTAGGGTTTTTATGGTATTTCTATTATGTAGGCATGACTGATAAAATCAATGGCCATTGGAGACTGAACTCAAGTCTTCAGTCCTTCTTTCCTCCCTGGTGGCCAGGAGGAAGAGTTGTGAAAGTTCCAGCCCTCTGATCACTTGGTTGGTTATTCTGACAATCAGTTCCCATCCTGAAGTTATCTAAGGACTCCAGCTGCCAAGTCATCTTATTAACATACTAGGAGGAATGGAGGACCAAGATCAAATATTGTAGTAAAAGATGCAAGTTACAAAGGTTTTACAAACTCTGTACCAGGAACTGGGTCGAGAGAGGAAATATATGTTCACAGATACCATCTTTTTTTAAAATATTTTTTTTAGTTACAGATGGACACAATACCTTTATTTCACTCATTCATCTTTATGTGGTGTTGAGGATCAAACCTAGTTCCTCACCCATGCTAGGCAAGCACTCCACCAACTAAGCCATAACCCCAGCCTCACAGACCCATCTTATTTCCTCAATCATTTCATTAACTATAATTTTTTATGTTTTTTTTAGAGGTTGCTTTGGGATTCACAGTATATATATTTTATCTATCAGTTTACCACCAAGCAGTACTTCACATAGTATGGGATTAGCACCTGGAGTGGGGACAATCATATTGGACTGAGTCATTAAACCTAAGAGTAATGACATAAACTCCAGGTAGACAGCATGAGAATTTAACTGAATTGTAGGGGCATCCCACTGATAGATCTGAAGAATAGGTTGTCAGTGTGGCAAGAACCCACACAACATGGGATGTCACAAGTGTTCTGTAGGTATAAACAGATCTTTTTTTTTTTTAAATTTTTTTCTTAGTTATTGAAGGACCTTTATTTACTTATTTGTATATGGTGCTAAGAATCAAACCCAGTGCCTCACACATGCTAGGCAAGCACTCTACCACTGAGCTACAACCCCAGCCCCCAAACAGATCTTAATACAGGTTAAACATCCCTAATTCAAAAACCTTAATTCCAAAATGCTTCAACATAGAAATATTCTGAGTGCCAACATGACACCATAAGTAGAAAACTGCACACCTGACCTCATGTGACAGGTGGAAATCAAAAAACAAGTGCACTAAAACTTTGAATAAGATCACTTCCAGGTTATGTGTTAAGGTATATATGAAATATAAATGAATTTCATGTTTAGACTTGAATTCCATTCCCAAGTTATCTCATTATGTAGACACACATTTTTTTTTTAATCCAAAATCTAAAGCACTTCCAGTCTCAACCATTTCAGATAATACTCGATTGTGGTGTCACAAAAAAAACAAAAAACAAAAAACAAAAAAACCAAAACCCAATCCCTCATAGGTGAAAAAGGAATAAGGAACAAAGAATAATTGTGACAAATAGAAAATACCAAAACAACATATTTAAACTCAACTATTTTCAATAATCACACCTAAATATAAATGATTTCAATAATTCAATTAAATAGCAGAAATTGTTAGATTAAAAAAGATAAAATTATATGCCAACTCCAAGAAACCCATGTTAAATAAAGTTTTTCAAAAATACAATTATGGAAAAAAGACATACCATAGTATCATTAATCAAAATACAGCAGGAATAGCTATATTTATACCAAAGCAGATTTTAGAGCAAAGATTATTATCAGGGATAAAGATGTTCCTTTTCATAATGAAAAGGAACCAATTCACTTAGAGAATATATGATAATGTTTTAATCCATAAAACATTATGCCCCTAAAAATATGATTCAAATACATGAAACAAAAGATCTAATAAAACTGCAAGTAGAAAATTATCACAAAGAAAATTACGTATCTTTAGTGTTTAGAAAATTGAATTTGTAGTTAATAACTATCCTACAAAGAAAAGTATAGGCTACCCAAATTAATTTTAACAAATATTCAAGAATGAAAAAAAAATTCTAAAAAGTTCTCAGATAACTGCGTAAGATATTCTTCAAAAATCATTCTGAGGCTAGTATTATTGAATTTCCAAAACCAGACAAAAACATTACAAGAAAACTACAGATCAATATCCCAGAAAAATAAATCTAAAAATTCTCAGCAGAATTTTAGCAAATCAATTTCAATAATATAGAAACAGAATATATTGTGACCAGTTCAGTTTATCGCAGGAATATATTTAGTTTCACATTTGGTATGTGTGTGGGGGGAATTACCATTTATAATAACATCAACATGAAATATTTAAGGGTAAATCTAACAACAAACATGCAAAATCTATACAATGAAAACAAAAAATTGCTGAGAAAATTTGAAATGGAGGCATATACCACTTTCACGGGTTGGAAGAGTCAATATTAAGATGACATTTGTCTTCTTAAATTCGGTCTATAATCAATGTAATCCCAATCCAAATATCACCCTGCTTTTTAAATAAACTTATTCTAAAATCCATATGGGAATGCAAAGGCCTAAAATAACCAACAGTACTTTTAAGAAGAACTAAGCTTAAAATCACAAAAACCTGATTTAAAACTTATAGCTACTACAAGCAAGTTAATGAGATAGTACTGATGGATACAGATAAGTAGATCAATGATTTTCAACAAATATGCCAATTCAGTGGGAAGAACAGTCTCTCAATAAATGGTGCTAGAATAATTAAATATCCATAGGTAAAAAAACAAAAATAATTTTGATCACTACCATACATTAGCGTTAAGTCAATAAGAATCACAGACTGAAACATAAGGCTTAAAACAAAAAACTTAAAAGCTAAGACTTAAAGAAGAGTGACATTTCTAGAGGAAAACAGGAAAAAATTCTTTGTGATCTTGACTCAGGCAAAGAGTTATTAGATAAAACACCATCCACAGAAGAAAAAGTTGATAATTTGAACTTCATCAAAGTAAAAAAAAAAAGGTTTTTTTTCCTATCTTATTTTTTTTTTGCAGTGCTAGGGATTAAACAAAGGGCCTTGCCAGATTAGATAAGCACTCTACCACTAAGCCCCATTCCCAGCCCCAAAGACCTTCTGTTCTTCGAAAAACACTGCTAAAAAAAAAAATGAAAAGACAAGCCACATACTAGGGGAAAAAAATTTCAAGTCACATATCCAATAAAGGATATGTACTTAGAAAGCATAATGAACTCTCAAATAAAGAGACATCAGCAAAGTAGGTGGTATGGATGACAAACACATGCAAAGATGCTCAAAATCATTCATCACTAGGGAAATGCAAATTAAAACCACAAGGAAATAACACTAAAATTTTAGAAGTCTAAAATAAAATTAAAGACTGACCATACCAAATTATTCGCAAGAAATGGACCAACTTGAATTCCAGTACCTGGTGGGTATATAAAATAGTATAATCATTTTGGAAAACTCCTAAAAAGTTACATTTACCAGAAAACCTGGCCATTTCACACCCAGGTATTTGCCCAATGGAAATCCTAAGAGTATATCCAGACAAAGACTGTTATACCGATTGTTTACAACAATTTTATTTCTAATAACGAAAAATTTGAAAAGCACGTAACTATCAATAGATGGTTAAATCAGGTTCTATTCATTCATCAGAATATTGCTCGATAAAAAGAAATGAACAAACCATTGATATCTGCAATACCATGGCTTAATCTTAAATTATGCTGAGTAAAAAACAGCCAGATGTTATTTGCAGGTAAATGGATGGTGCTGGAGAGGATGGTTAGATGAAGTTGGCCAGTCCCAGGGGTACAAATGCGTTTTCTCTGATGTACGGAGTCTGATTCATGGTGGGGTAGGTAGGGGGAGCATGGGAGGAATGGAGAAACTCTGGATGGGGCAGGGCAGGGAGGTGCAGGGGGTTGGAAATGATTGTGGAGTGTGATGAACATCATTATCCAAAGTACATGTATGAGAACACAAATTGTTGTGAATGTACTTTGTATACAACCGAAAATATGGAAAAATGTGCTCTATGTGTGTAGTGTGATTTGTGATGCAGTCTGCTGACATCCTGTTCTATGGACCTCCTCACTGGGCAAGAGAGAGCCCACGATATAAAATTCCAGAAAACACAAATGAATTTACAGTGATAGAAAGCCTATGGGTGACCAGGTATGGTGGCACACTCTTGTAAACCCAGCAATTGAGGCAGAGGATCACAAATTTTTGAGACCAGTCTCCACAACTTAGCGAGGCACTAAGAAACTTAGTGAAATCTTGTCTCAAAAATAAGAAATAAAATGGGCTGGGGATATGGCTGAGTTATAGAACACCCCTGGGTTTAATTCCTAGTACCAAAACAAAACAAGTAGGTGGGAGGGAGAGGGAGGGCTATCAGGGAGGAAAGGACTTACAAAGGTACTCACAGTATCCTTTGGGAGTAAGAATGTATTCACTACTGCATGGTCAGCAGTCTGTCCACAGCCCCAATCAAAATGCATGGCCTATCCCAAGTCTTTTTGAGTCTTAGACTTGCATATGCATAGCATTGTATGGGAAAGTTGTGTTATGGAACCAAATGTCAGGTTCTGGTCATAGTGGCTGACAACAAAGACTTTGCCTTTGCCTTCTAGAGACCCAGTTCCAGGACTGTGCATATAGCAGAGCAGTACAGCAAAATGTTTAACAGCATAAAGGCCTACCTTAGAATACAAACATTACCACCCTTTCAGTTTTAGGGACATCATCTATCTTCTGTGAAGCTGTTTCCTCACTTATGAAATGGTAATAATGTCATCTACCTCAGGGTGGTTATGGGAACTGAGTTCATCAAAATAAACCACTTGACATAGTTCAGGACACATTTTAAATGCCCAGTAAATGTCCTAAGTTGTTATTATTATCTCCTATTATCTCCATTTCCCTTTTCATGGCGTTTCTTTGCTCTTCAAATTATGACTTTCACTTAGGACCATATCCCTAGTTTTCTTGACCACTATTTCAAAAACCCAAGGCACAACATGTCTAGATAGTCTAGTTTTTGGTGGCTACTATACAATATTGTACGTATATATTATGAGAATGTATGCATTGTTAGAATTAATTTTCACCTTTTACCAACTTAAAAAAAATGCCTCCCAGGAATTTAAAATTATATATGTAGTTTACATTATCTATATTTCTACCAGATACTGCTAGTCTTGCTGGACCAATAGTTCGAAGCTGTACAAACGCCTCCCCAGATGGTAATCTAATATACTCCAGTCAATAGGTCATTGTTTCCCAAAATCTTAGCCCAAGGGATTAGGAAATTTAAGTCTCTTCACACCTGTATCTACCTACGAAATATACCCAGTATCTATCCAGCACACTCAAATCAATGACAAGAAACTCACCAACTCCCAAAGCAGCCCTTTCTATATTTTGATAAGTCTTGAGAACAAGATGATACTTCCTTAACCTCATGAACATCTACTTACCTCCCCAGTAGGCCAATTTTAGCCTTACATTAGTCCTTTGAGCTATTCAGAAAGGCTCAAGAACAGAAAAAAAACCACCATTTGCAGGTCATTTACAAAGAACTGTGTAAAATTTACTATAGCATTTAATCTTCACACCAATGTAAGAATTACTGCTGTTCTCTCCATTTTATAATGGGGCCTTTAGGGCTTAGAAAATAAAGCTAGAATATCAAAATCAGGAAAAGGCAGATTTTAACCAGACCTGGCTGACTTCTCAACTACTTCATTCTATACTGCTTTTGTTGGTTACGCTCTCAACATCCCCCTCTCCCTAGTTCTCCCACCTGGCAGCTACAAACTCAATCTAGATGCAATCCTGTTCTGGCCAGAGCTGTCCTTACCTGTCTCAGCAGCCCCTAGGATGTCCAGTCTGTCACGGATGGCAGGTACCAAAGTCAAAGCTTGGATTGGTGTGGGTGCAGAAAAGCCTAGAAAGCTGAGTGCTCGGAGAACTGGTTTGGGCACAAACAGGTCCTTCCAAGCTGACACATCTGCCTTTTGGTCATGTACCTCAGGCATCCATGTCTTTGCTTTCTTTGGTACCTTAGGGGCAGTGCTCTGCGAAGGCTCTAATCTTTTTTTCCCTTTGTTTTTCTTCTTTTTTGGAACAGTATGTTCTGGGCTTTCTGATGCTGTCTCCCCTACCTCTGAATCAGGACAAATAGTGTCATCTCCCTGAGGCTCTGGCTCAGCATCTTTGACTTCAAAGTCTTTCTGGGTAGTAATGATTTCTTCAGTAATTGGTACCACAACTTTACTCTTCTTCAATTTGATCTTTTTCTTTGGAGAACTAGACTCTCCTTCCTCTTCTTCTGAACCAGCTTGTACCTTTCTCTTCTTGAGCTTCTCCTTTGAGAAGAGATTGGAGGGATTCTTGACAGCAGAGACCAATCGATAATCTGTCAGTTCCTCGAAGCATACCAAATCATCCATCTGTCCATCTGCAAACATGTTTGGGTCAATCTTCACCTGCTTCCATTTCCCCAAAACTTTGATGCCTTTGGTCTGAAATTTGCCACGGCTTGGTGGCTTTGGCCTTGATTTTGTCTCCTTCAACTTCATGGTTGCTAAAAAGGAGAGAAATGTTCCTTTAGGTTGGTGACTGAAAAGCATGGGGTTCTAAAGCAACAAATAATTTCTGGGCAATCTATCAAGTACCAGGCCCTGCAAAGAACTAAGAATACAAAGATGGCTATAACAAAGATGCTCCAGCCAAGAAAAGATGCTCCAAGCTAGAGAAAGAAATACACCCATAGCACAGGTGGCTTGGCCTGGAACAGGAGACACAGGAACTGGAGCAAAGGCATATGAGGTAAACCTGGTTTGAATTCCAGACCCAAAATTTAATGCGTGCCTGACCCTGCAGAGGGCTGCTTATTGTCTCCTGAACCTTAGTGTTTTCTTTTTTTTTTTAATATTTATTTTTTGGTGTAGATGGACACAACACAATGCATTTTATTTTTACGTGGTGCTGATAATCGAATCCAGGTCCTGCCTGTCCTAGTCGAGCACTCCACCGCTGAGCCACAACCCCAGCCCAACCTTAAGTGTTTTCATCTATAAAAAAGGGAAAGGGACCTGATAATATCTAAGTTTTGTGTTTTATGCAAATAACTGAAATTATATAAAGCACGGAGAATGGGGCTTGGTTGATTCCTAAGCCATTTGGAAGACAGAATAAAAATCTTGAGTTTTTGTCTGGGGGTTGGGGTGTGCTTTACTAAAAAGTGCACCGAGGGGCTGGGGTGTGACTCAAGCAGTATTGCGCTTGCCTGGCATGCGCGCGGCGCTGGGTTCGATCCTCAGCACCACACACAAATAAAGATGTTGTGTCCGCCGAAAACTAAAACTAAATATATATATCTCTTTAAAAAAAAGAAAAGTGCACCGAGCTTCCACCTTCAGCCAAGAAGGCAAATGCCTGTTCCGTCCCTCTGGCTTTTACCAAACGGGTTAAAACCCACCAGCTTTTTCGTCACGTTAAGTGACTTAACGTCCAGGCGCAATTTCTTCGGGTGGCACTCGGCCCATGCTTCTACCTAAGGCGTCAAAGTTAACAGATCCTGCGCAAAAGGCAAATAACTCTCGCTTCGAATACGGACCCACCTCCGACAGTCCTGGGTCTGGGGCGTGTCAACCTCTGGGAGCCTCAGTGTCCCCGTCCGCGGGATGGGGCCGCGCACGACCCGCACTTAACAAGCGAAGGTGACGCACATCAAAAACCGCCGTTGAAGGGAGGCCGGTCGACGCCGGCTGCGACCGCGGTGGGCAAGGGGCGGGGACTGTCACTAGGACGGGGTCGAGGTGGCGGCAGAGACCTGCACGGAAGCTCCCGGGCGCGGCCGCGGCCCGCGCTCTCGCCCCTCTAGCGTATTCAAAACCGAGGCCACGGGGCAGAAGCCCGAAGAACGGGAGCTGGGCGCGAGGACCGCGTGCAGCGCGCTCGGCGGCCTCCCTCTGAACCCAGCCTCCCGCCGAGGTCCGCGCCAGGAGCCCCGGGTCCCGCCCCGGCCGGGCTTCTGCTCGGGTACTCACCGCGTGGGTAACTTGGGGACCGAGCCGCAGTTCCCTCACGCGCGGGTCAGCAGCCTCAGAAGCCACCAGAGCAGGGCCTCAGCTGCAGCGTCGACCGCAGTTCCGGGGCGGAGCTTCCACTCACGCGTGCGCGCTGCCGGAGGAAGTTCCGCCTCCACGCCAACTCCGCGACCCGATTGGCTGCTGTGCGGCTTCAGCCCTAGGAACGTGGAGAGCGAGTTGGAGAGGAAGTTGGAGAGTGTCCCCAGCCTCACGCCTGGAAGCTCCTCTGCGGAGTGGGGCTCGGCGCAGGCCAAAGGTTCGTGCGCTCCATTCCTAGGGGTGGTTCGCCGGCGCAGCTCGGAACGCAAACCTTCTTGCGGGAGGTGTCCACTTATTGGGTACCCACTGTGTGCCTGAAGCTTTGCACACCGTTTTGTCATTTAACCGCTGAAGGTGCGGTCTCCACCAGGGTTTTGTGCCTTGCCCGTGGCACCCGGATCGTTAAGGTCGATCTGCTCGACTCAAAACACAGGCTTTAACCGCCAAGCGGGCTGGCTCCTTTGTTGTAATGCAGAGAAGTTGGCTTCACAGTGAGTAGTGACCTTTACCTCGTGGCTGTCCCGGGGCCACCTGAAACTCCTTTCGCATACCTTGTGTCTGATGATGCTGGGAATCACTAAAGGACATTCGCGGGGAATTGGCCCAGCTTCAGTCCGTTGTGCACTCGCCCCTCTCCATCATGGAGCCACCATGGGTCAGGGCTTCACCCTTGTCTTGGGGGGCTTGCCATTTGTATCTCCAAGATTTGAGGTAGCATAGAGCCTGTCTGTAACTGGTGCCCGAAGAAGTCTGACAAGAGACTGGAGCTGCCCCTGTTGGCGGGGCGAGGAGAAAGGGCTGCACGTCCCTGAGTGGCAGGTAAGTTGTGGGGTTGTCTTTCTCGAACCTTACCTAACAGGGCTGTTTGCTGGGGAAAGGAACCCCAAAAGAGGGGCTGGAAGTAAGACCCCCTGTGGTGGAAATTGGGAGCATCTTTCCGAGTCAGAATGCTACCCTGTGTCAGGATTCTCCAGAGAAAGAGAACCCGCAGGACGTGTGTGTGTGTGTGTGTGTGTGTGTGTGTACATTCATTTAAAAGAAATCGGTTTAATTTTTTTTTTAATAAGAAAGAGGGAGCTTCCAGCAAAAGCAAAAGAAGAACAAAGATTGTATTGTAACAGTGGAAACAGGTGTTTTTTTTTCTCTTCTTAGTATTTTATTTTCTAAGGAAATAAAAATGTATGATAATTTAATAGACAAAGAAGCAGGGCTTTTTTCAGTTGGTAAAAGTAATCAAAATCAAGACAAGTAAGGAATGAGTCCATGAACCCCAGGGACCCAAGCAGAAGCCTCCAAAATCATTGGTTGTGGAGGGTGTACTTAACAATGTATAGGTATGTCTTCAAAAACAAAACAGAAGAATATATGTGGATCATGTGGTTATCATCAAGAGTGCACCTGAAACAGTTGGAGATGGTGAGCTCATAAAACTCCCCAGTAAGAAGGTGACATGTCAAGTGGGGGAGAGCTCCTGGGGAGGGCTGAGGGTCTAGCATCAGATTACCTGGATCTTGATCTAAACTCTGTAACATGAGCTGTGTGACTTAGGCAAATTATTTAATCTGGCATCTGTTTCTTCATTTGTAAAATGAGAACAGTACTGTTATGGGGAGCTGCTTCAGAAAACACTCTTAGTCCAAATTCAAATCATTGAGAGCTTTATTTACCTGGCCAGGACTGTCACCCACCCATAGAGACTGAAGCTCTGTGGGAGAACAGCAACTTCCTGGCCTGTATCCTGGGAACTTCAAGATGAAAACCACAATTCAAGGACTTTCCTTAGTGTCATGCAAGTAAGCCAATCACAGAAATTAAAACAATAGTTAGTGGGACCCAAGAGCTCTAAGCAGGGCTGGAATTTTCCAGTTAGCAAGCTAGGACAGAAGTAGAGAAAAGGCAATCAGCTTTGCAAGTCAGTTAACCACATTTCCAGGTTCAAGCAGATGCTAGACAACAGTATCCTGACTTTGAGCAAGGGTCGGCAGGGGAGAGAATCTATTTCAAATTCATGTAGACCCACAAGTGCACTCAAACCCAGGATGTAGCTCTCCATGATCACCACTGCATCCTGAGAAAGGTATAATTTGTGGGGTACAAAGTACAGAAAAACAGTTTTTATAAGAAAACAGCTTTCATTTCAGTTTCTCAGAAACAGCTCTTGTAACAGTTTTTATTTTTAAAGAAGGCAGCAAAATGGAGTCTTAGGCCTGTCTGTGACAGCTCTCACTTTGTAATTGTCTTACCTCACTTATCATATCTATAATCTATATTTTTTACTAATCTGTAACCTATAGCTTACACTCTTACTGATTTTGATTAGCTTACACCACAACAGTACCAGTAACCCTCAGAGAGTTGTGAGGATTAAGTGGGATAATCCATGTAAAGTGCTCCATGTGGGACCTGGTGCATGGTGAGGCCAGGTCAGCCTTAAAACTATTCCTGTTATTTTCATCATGCACTTTCTTCTAAGCATTTTTTTATAATACACATCAAAATACAAAAAAAAAGTTTGGGGAAAACAGTTCAGTCAAGTGCCCCACAGTGTTATTTCAACCTTTTGCTGTTATCAATAACACCATGATAACTGTTCATGTGCATATGGTTTTTGCACATCTCTGATTCTTTTTTTTTTACAACGAATGTGAAGATGAACAATTTCCGGTCAAATGAACTTATACTGCATGTTATTAAATTGCTGACCAGAAAGTCCATGTCCACCCTACCCAGCAGGGAAAGAGAATTTGTCTAATCCTTCCCAAGTCTGCAAATGCTGGTATTTTCAGGTTTTTGCTTTCTGAGCAGATAATAAGGACATACTCATTTTCATTCCATCCCTGCCATGAACCATGGAGGAATAAAAGATAATGACGACAAATTGTTCTGCAGATGGCCTGGACTATGCCAGCTGACTTCCCTGTGCAGGAATGTGAAGGTGGAGGGGAAACAGGAACTGTAATTCTGCTTTTGCTGCAAGCAAAAATAAAAAAATAGGGACTTAAAAAAAAATAGGGACTTAATTGAGTCCCTATTTGATCCTTCCTTCCTTCCTTCCTTCCTTCCACCCAGGGGCATTCTGCCACTGAGCCACATCCCCAACCCTTTCTATTTATTTCGAGACAGGGTTTCACCAAGTTACCCAGTCTGTCCTCAAACTTGAAATCCTTCTACCTCAGCCTCCCAAGTCTCCAGGATTACAAGCTTGTACCACTGTTGGTACACTGGTGTTGGTTTTCTGCAGAAGTGGAGTTCCAGGCTCCAGTTCTTATCCTATTGGACATTTTACTGCCATACATGACACTTGCAGTTCATCCTCTCAGCCTTTTCTGTAATATATATCATTGTGTGGTGTGTGATTCGAGTTATAGATATTAGTAGTTAAGATTGGAATGGAATGAAAGAACTTGGGGATTGCCAGTGTCATGACACTAGGTGAATCTGAGAGGACTCTGAATTAAAGCTGATGGAATTGATGTAGCTTGTGAATTTATTGTTAGTCAATAAATTCTGATATTGTGCAAAGACACAAATTTGTCCAGTCTATGTTATTTTCTTGTGATATATAGGAAAGGCGAATTCAGTTCAAGGTCATGCTTTGCATATTCAAAAAAATGGCAGATGGGAATGCCTTCCACTAAGGAGAATTTAACATTATAAAGAGCAAAGTTTACTCTGAGGGCACCTAAAAGGAAAGAGTCTGAAGGACTCTTTTTGACTAGCTCCTTGTAAGATTCTCAGGAGGCTCTTACCTGAGACAAAAACAGAAAACAACTTGAGTGAGTGAGTTTTAACAGAGATTCATGCTGCATGAAATAAGCCAGTCCCCAAAAAGTCAAAGATCAAATGTTTTCACCAGTATGTGGAAGCTACACCAAAATAAGGGGAGAGGTGATTCATAAAAAAGAGGGGGAAAAAGGGAGAAGGAATTTCACTGAAATAGAGAAAAGATTAGTAGACAAAGAGATTGAGGAGAAGGAAGGAGGGACAGGAAAGGAGGAGAAGGAAAAGGGAAGAACAGTGGAACCGCCAAACTTTGGTACGTGCGCCTTGATATGGCAGAGGAGTCCCCACATCAGGTGTATCTACAGAACAATAATTTAAAAAACAAAATAAACTGTAAATGGATTGAAGAAGATGGAAGGGAGTGGGACAGGGGGTGCTGGTGTTAGAAATATCAGACACGCAAGAATTCAGACACGCACTAAGTAAGTTACTCGGCAAGGCAAATTTTACTTCTGCAGAAGGTAGTGCTATCAAAACATCTGGCAAACTAGCACACTGGGCAGGAAGTGTGCCCAGGGCTTTATCCCTGAGACGGCACTGCCCCTTGCTCTGATAGGAGGAGTTGGAGTTACAGTCCAAGTGATTGACTAATTTAAAAGAGGGGAGGGCAAGGGGAAGGGCTGTAGTTATGATCAGATCATTTCCTACACTGCAGGCATTATGATTGGCAGACTGAGGACAAAGGGAGATATACTGGGGGCTTCAAAATGGCTACATTTCAACCACATGGTTTAGATGACAGCAAACACATTTTTGTTACATATGAGGAAACTCAGACTATGGGTTTAACTTTGACAGAAAAGAGAACATGAATCTTACACTGGGGACTGAATTGGAGCGAGTTGTGTTCCACGCTTCTGTGATTGTGTCAGACTATATCCTGGTGTTGTAGATAATAAAAAGCAAATTTTAAAATTAAAGCAGTTTAACATAAAGTTCTTAATTTGCTTTATTTGAAATTCTAGATCAGTCTACACTTCATTTCATACAATAGGACCCTCCCCAATCTGGCCACAGTGGCACCCTGACCCTGTCACTTGGTCACTGGTAATGAGCCTTGCCCAGGAAAATCACCACAGTGACTAGTCTCCCGTTTCCTGTTCCTTCAGAGCTTCAGCATAGCACAGTATCTCTTGCCCTCGACACAGCCCACTCCAGGCCGATTCTCTGAAACTGAAGTTGCCCTCCGACACAGCCCACTCCAAGCCAATTCTCCGAAACTGAAGTTGCCCACCTCTGGACCCTTTGCTTTTTCAACTATGTGGAGCTGGTTCATTAAAATCCTCCACTGACCCCCTACAGTGACCTTTGACCCTCTGAGTTCGTCTCTGCCTGTGCTTTTGGCAGGGAATCCTATACCCCTCACTGGGCTCTAACTGAGGGGCTGCTCTGTATTCTATATATGTGTACATACATCGTTGTGTGAAGAGTGGTGTGTGACTTGAGTGTTATATATATTAGAAATTAAGCTTGGAATGAATTAAAAGGACTTGTGATTGCCCAGCGGATGACTATTAGGTGACCCATGGGTATTTGGTGAAATCACTACTACTATAAGTGGTTTGCTTGCAAATTTATTGTTATTCAATAAATTCTGACATTGTGGAAAGATACATTGAATTTGGCCTGTGTTAGTGGCTTAGCTTACCCACAGCCAATGAGCCCATCCTTTGCAAGGCAAGTTTAATTGGCACTCATCCTTGATTAATTTGTCTATAGTGGGATGACAGTATCCCCGTTGACCTTTGGGTATGGACTTCATTCAGGCAGGGCTGTTTAGCCTGCCTCCAGCTGCAGAGACTGTTCTGTGTTCTCAGGGTGGACAGGAGCCTGGGAAATGGATAAGGAGAAGGAGCAAAAGAACCCTGAG
Organism: Urocitellus parryii; assembly: GCF_045843805.1. NCBI lineage: Eukaryota > Metazoa > Chordata > Mammalia > Rodentia > Sciuridae > Urocitellus > Urocitellus parryii. Next base: position 11,788,184 of record NC_135536.1, on the reverse strand, counting down.
TACCTCTCTGCGTCCACCCAGGGCCATAGTCATCGTGATCAGAGGTGAGTGCCTGCTGGGAAGGGGCTCCAGCTGACCCGGTCCCAGCCTGGGCTTCCCTTAAGACCTACGACCTGCTTAGGTGAGGGTTGGATGGGCAAGGGACAGAGATGGAACGTTAGAGAATAGGACCATGGAGACAGGGACCCTAGAAAAGTTATTAACTTTAAAATCTGAACTGTACATATTTGGAGGCATCCTGGAAATGGCTCACAAACTGCAGTAGGACACAGGACGTGTCACCAGAACTGAAAGTTCTGCTACTTGCTGATCCACTAAAGCTCAGGAGACAGGTTGATGGAGGAAAACAGGTTTAGTAGATTGAGCTAGGGAGTGCTGGCCTGAGAATATATAACAATTTTGGTTTTCCGGAACTTTTCTGGCGCCTGCTCAGGCTGGGCTGGGGGTTCCTTGGTTTCATTCTCAGCAGGAGGAAACTCAGTTGCTGACAGACAGTTCATCAGGACCCTGGGAAGCCTGGGGCTTTCAGTGTTAAAGGGTTGTGTTCTGTGCTCACCATCAGAGGGCACTCCAGGGTTACACTGTTTCTGGGAAAAGCTCTAAGCTTTGGGTGCTTCTGCACTGCCACCAAGATGTCAGCTGGAGCCACAGAAAATGGGGAAAGAGTACTGCTGAGTCCCTTCTGCAGGAATCTCAGATAGAAAGTTCCTGGAAGGAGGTTCCAGAGAGTGAAGTGGCCCAGGGCTTGAGGTGAGGGTAGAAGCTGTGGCCCAGGGGCACAGAGGGTCTGGGTTCTGGCCAGGAGCTGCCCCTAACTTGCACTGTGTCTTCGTGAACTTCTTCCCTCCTGGGCTCCAGCCTCCCACTCTGATTTGAGGGGGCCTGCCAGCTCTCTGTTGGTGGCTGGGTCTCATCCTGTCTCCCACTTGGGTTCACCCCTGGGCATGCCTTTCACCTGTCAGCACAGCTGCCCCTAAGACCCCTCCCCCAGTGAGAGCTCCAGGGGGCTTCTGGAAGTGAAGGATACAGTGGGTCCTTCGGCTTCATATCCTTCTGGGGACCCTGGGGCCTCTGACCACAGCTGCCCGCTCTATATGTTCTTCTTCTTCATCTTTTTTAGGGGAGGATGAGATGTCCTAGTCATCTAGTGTGGCCGAGGCCTCCACTGGTTCTGTCCCTGTGGGGGCCCCAGGACCAGCTGGACCAGGGTCTGATCCCCCACATGCCCACCCAAGGATGGAGATAGGAATTTCTCCCACCTGGTAGGTATCAGAATCTGGACGCTGATCCTCAGCCTCCCCGACCTCCCCCTCAGCTCAGCTTCTCTGTTGTGTTAGAACACGCTGCCCTGATGGTCTCCTCCACACTCACTCGGCCAGAGACCACAGTGTGGGAGTCCTCTGGTCTCTGGGCCTGGGTTAATTTGTTTCTAAATGCAGGGGTAGGCTTAGGCCACTCAGATATCTCCCAGCACCAAGTCCCATCCAACTGGGTGGCACAGAAGCCCTTTGCACTGGCCTTACGTGCTTTACAAGGCCTAGCAGCTGGCCAGTATGGGCTGAGGCCTGCTTCCTGGACCTCTTGGCCCAGCCCATGGCCTGTGAGCTTCAGTCTTGCTGGCTCAGAGCCTAGTCCGTGGTGTCCTCCCCCGAGCACCTGTGTTGAGCCTTCCCTTGGGAGCAGGGCAGCAGAGGCACACTCCTATTTTTTTAATTTTGATAAAATACAAGTAAAATAAATACAAGTAAAATAAAATTTGCCATATTAACAGATTTTAAGTGTATACTTCAATAGTGTGTACTTAAGTACATACACACTCTTATGCAACCATCACCACCATCCATCTCCGGAATTATTCTTCTGTTGCAAAACTAAAACACAGTTAAACGCTCTGCATTTCTTACTCACCCTGGCCCCGGGCAGTCCCTTTAGGAATTGGACTACTCTCCTACCTCATAGACGTGGAAGGTGTGTGCCCTTATTTCACTCAGCATAATATCTTCAGGACCCATCCATGGTGTAGTAGGTGTCAGAATCTCTTTCCTTTTTAAGACTAAATTAATATTTCATTGTATGAAAGATGACATTTTATGTATTCATTCATCCATTAATGGACACCTGGTTTGCTTCTATCTCTTGATTATTGTGAATAAAACTGCTCTGAACATGGGTGCATCAGTCTCTTCAAGATTCTTTCAGTTCTTTTGGCTATATACCCAGACAAAGAATTGCTGAATCACAGGGTAATTCTATTTTGAACTTTTGGTTAGAAATAAAGGCCTTAACCTTAAGCTAAAACTATTCTGGCAGTTCCTTTTGATAGTTATCAGGCATTCCTACCTAAGAATCTCTTTTGCAGCCTCCAGTTTACTTATTTTTGGAAGTTACATTTAACTATTATTATCATTTAAAATGTCCAGGAACAGCTGTGTTTAGGCTTTGACTGTCTTTGCTAAGTATTTAAGATGAAGCAAGTCAAACTGACTTTTGTTTCTATCTATTGTTAACAGTCAGCTGAGTTTCCCTGGGAGTCCTCGGGGAACTTACAGCAGCTTCTCAGTTCTGCTAGTGCCATTTGCGCTAGGATGGGTCCAGGCCTTGCTTGACCATACGGCTTCCCTCGGAAGCATCAGGGATGTCACCCTTTTCTGATGACCCTCCTCTTTACAGCAAATGCACTGACTGGCTTCCTGTCCTCCACTGGTCTCATTAATCTCCCTGATCGGGAGGTTATGTGGCCTAGAGTTGCAGAGCCCTTTGGAGAAGTCCCCTATTCCCTGATTCAGACTGACTCAGAGGGCAAGAGCCAAATTTTTAATTTTAAAACTTAATCTTAAACATCTAGCAAATAAGTTAACAGCCTTATATTAAGAGTACTGGGCTTTAATGTCTATCTCTCTATCCTGTAGGTGATGACTCATTATAACTCATTGTCTTAAATTAACCCAGGTTGTGAGTTCTTAAAGTAGTACCTCTGCAAAACATTAACAGGCAATCTTTAAACCATCTATAGGCAAACTACAAAATAAAACTAACTAGGGTAAAAACATATTTAGTTTATGTAATAGCTACCTTGAATTTTGGCAGAGTTATACATTATAATCCCCTGTTTGAGATCCTGGCAATCGTGACAAAAACCAACTTTTGGACACAACCTTAAATGTACTGAAATCTGGTCTGCTTCTTTCATAGTCGCTCTCACATGTAGTGAGATGGGACATAGAGCCTTATCTCAAGTAAGGCGGGGCTCTTTATAAATCTTAAGTACTATAGTTCTGAAGCTGATCTTTGCTTTTTAGACATCATTTTACAAAGTCTACATAAATTGTTGCTCAAGTTTACATGAACATTAGCTAACACAACATAATATCACATCTAAAACATGAATTAAGGAAAGGCTGGAAGCTTTTAACCTCTTGTAGGAAAGTAGCAAAGTATTTTTGTGTTTTACAATAAAACCTTCACCCAGATTAGGCTCTCATTAACTTAAAAATACATTTAAATTGTATCTCAGTGTAGAAAGTAACATGGAACTTTACATATCTTATTGATAACAAGTCCAGTTACAGAACACAAATGATATAAATAAATCTCTAACATGTTTTTCTTTTAAGTCTAATTACCATACAACTTTAGATCACCAGCTTGATATAATGTTTTTTTGAAGTTTCTACCTTACAGACTTGTATACCTAAAATATATGAACACATTAAAATCACCATAACCTTGCAAAAAGCTGTGTGCTTATATAGGACTAAGGGGGAGATGGTAGGGCTTAGATATATGGCAGGCAACCCATCTATTGGCAAGTTCTTCCAGATATCGTCACCAGCACCTGAAGAAGATCAGAGCGAATAAAAATAGAATGAAGATAAAAATTAAGGCAAAGGTCAATTTTTGGCAGAAGTTCCATGTTGGGAGACTGACAGAGAAGAGGCCAAGGGCCATGAGGAAGCTTAAAAGGACGTAAAGACTCATGAATCCAGGATGGCAGATTAAGAGGTTCTTTGAACTTGTTGTTTCCCGCTGTCCCATGTCCGCTGCATTCCATCGTGCCTGGTAGTGAGCTTCAGCACTGAGTGAATTGTTCTCTTAAGGATGTTGGGGGTCCATCGGTCATCAGAGGCTGGTAGTGCCTAAGCAGAAGCTGGTTGGAAGTTTGATTTGAGACTTTCTTCAATTGGATTTGAAGGAACTTTATTATGTAGAGCAAGAGAGCACAAGAAAAGTATTGAAAAATAACAGTTGTTATTTAACCATAGTTGTGTAACTTTTTTTTAAGATTACTTGTTCAAAAAAACTTACACTTATAACCAACTTACACAGACCTTTTTTATCATTTACTTAAACCCTCTTAATTACTTAATTTCAGAAACACATTTTTCCTCTATTAAATCCATACCTAGAACCTTTTAGTTTTTCTTTTCCATCTGTTAACCTTCTTCTGTTCACATTTTGAAACAATACTTGTAAATTTTTGAATTTAAGCAGATTATTTTATAGACATCAACATTTTATTAGGGCCTTTTTTTGAACACCTAGAAAAACTTATAAGCTTAATTTTAAAGACATCTTTGCTTTTATCTGTTTACCCAATCTAAATTGAACCATTTGTATCATGTGAATCAAAGACATTTGGATCCATTTTTAATTTTTTTATGAGCGCTCCTCATCTGTCAATTGTCATATCACTTCGTGATATATGGACATACACACATACAGACATACCGACATACAACACATAACAAAAGTGTGCACACATAACAATAGTAAAGGCCTTGTAGCTTTTTCGCAGGTGAAATCTCCATTGCAATGTTTCAAAAACTCCACAGATCAGAAAAACATTAACCTAGGTCTGTAGGATCAAAATCATGAGCTCAAAAAAAAAGAATACAAAATCTAAGAAAAAGCGAGAGTCCTAAAAAAGATGACTGGCCAGTAGTTAGTAAATACCATATAATTTACTTCTTGGTTTGGTCTAGTTTGAGTTCAGGTAAAAAGACACTTTTACCCTTTTTTTTTTTTTTTCCCCCTTGAGCCTGAGCTCCAAGCTTCTTCTGTTTGCATATCAGCTTAAGCCCTGGCTGAGGTCTGGAAGGAACTGGGAAAACCGGAATTCTGAGCAGAAACCTCATGTCTGAGGCATTTTAACCATAAGTCATAATTTCCAGGTCTGGATGTTGAAAATTATCATACAAGTTTAAGATGTAATTCCAAAAATTTTATTTCTTTCCACACTAGAAAATCTTGCTCACATAAAACTGGAAATAGGATCTCTACCATCAGAAGAAATTTCTTTAGGATCATTAAGCCACTTCCTTTGTTCTGAAGTTTTTAAAGTAGTATTAAGTTATATTAAATCACCTGAAAAATTTTAAAAAGAACCATACACTACCATGTGTATCCAAAATTAAGCTTTGAAAATTTTCAAGACTGTTGCTATTTAATTATCTAATGTCATTTTAATAAGCCAGACCAACGTTCCAATTTAGCAATTTTTTTTTCTAAATCCTACACACTGAGGGGAACAGATACCAAATTAATTTACTATCCTTGCCCAAGTTAATGTACTGGTACACCTAGTGAAATCTTCTCAGGCTACCCAGTTCAAAATTGAAACTCTTTAATTTTTTTTTATCCTAAGTATTTAAGTTTTCTAGCATGAACTATCTGAAATCAAACTAAATAATTGCTTAAACCCAACTTTTAACTGCAAGATAGTGCAATGCTTTAGAAACCCATTCAGATACTAGATTGTTACAATAAAAAAATTATCTTTTAGACATACATTCAGCCCAGATCATTCCCAAGAAACAATCCATAACATCGACACATTACTGCATCCGTTGTCCTTTTTTTTTTTTTTTTTTTTTTTTTGTAGACAGAGGTGGACTAATCCTTAAAGTGCAGGGAAAGAACGAGGAAATTTCCCAAAGCAAAAATGGCTTTGGCAGCTGCTGGGATTAGTCCCCCTGGTTTGGTCTGACCCCAGGCACCAGGCATTTGCCACATCTCTTAACGTTTTAGTGGTCAGCTCCCAAAAAGTTCATCCTCTGCTTGCAGTTGTTTCAAGTGCTAGGCTTCCCCAAGAAGGCAGAGCGGGGACGCCTTAAAAGTCCCCTCGGGAGTGTCAAAATTTGTGACTGAAAATTTGGTTCCCATCCCCCAAAGCCAATTAATGCCTAATTTAATAATGAGGACAGGGTTTTGAGCAGGCATTTCCATTGGCGCTCAAGTGACTACGGGAAGAAAAGAAGACACTGCTTCCCTAGTCTCAGTATTTAGCCTTAGATGGAATTTACCACCCACTTTGGGCTGCATTCCCAAGCAACCCGACTCCGGGAAGACCCGTTCGATTATTCGGCCCCGGGATTTGGTGATCGCTGCGGCCGGGGAGGGCTGTAACACTCAGGGGGTTTGGGACCTGGTCCTGTAAGGGTCCGGCGAAACGTCGGAGTAAGAGACCACAAGAGACTGTCTTATGCAAAAGCAGAAGGGTGGGTTTATTTGGAGACCAGCATGCTGGGGCCCAAGCCCTCTATAGCAAAGAGAGATGGAGCCCTGAGAACAGCTTGAGCAGAGCTTATATATTTTCCATGGAGAGGACAGCGAGAAAAGTTACATTTTGTAGTTTGGCAGTTGGGGACAGCTCATTCTGGGAACAAGATTAGCAGATAGTCCACAGTTAGGGACAGCACATTTCTGAGAACAAGATTAGCAAACAGTTCTTAAGATTTCAACAGTGTTTTGTTAAGCATATAGAGAAACGGAGTGACAAGTACCTATTTTATTAACCTTTCATTTTTCACTTCTTCTTCTGGTTACTTTTAATCATAAAAGTGATCATTGGGGGGTGTCACATTCTGTGTCTGCTAGTGGGGTATATTGTTGTCTGATTACCATAAGTTTGATTTGTCCAATTTGGGATTGGAGAAAGGAAACTACACGGTTGAGCAAACAGAGTCCTAGAGTTAGCAACAATATAAGAATTATTAAAGGACCGGCCAGGGCTGATAAAAGTGTAGTTAACCAGGGGACTGTGTGAACCAAGATTTATATTACCTTTTTTGGGTCTCTCTCTCTCTCTTTGACGCTCTTCAAGGCGTCTTTTTAGTTTATTCATTGATTTTTTTATAACTCCAGTATGGTCTGCATAAAAACAACATTTTTCCCTTAATGCTGCACAAAGGCCTTTTTTTTCTCATGAAGAGGAGGTCCAACCCTCGCCTGTTCTGTAAAACAACTTCAGAGAGAGAGGTTAAAGATTCCTGCAAAGCTGTGATGGAGGTTTCTAATATCTTTAAGTTTTGGTCCATTGCTGTTTCTAATTGGGTCATTTGTTGTGTCCTATGGACCAGGGCAGTGGTCCTTGTGCCCACCCCTGCAGCAATTCCCATTCCTAATAAGATGGCTAAAGTGAGGGATACAGGTTCCCGGTGGAACCGGGTTGTATGCCCCCCTATTTGATCTTTAAATGAACCTGCGTCGTGATAGAGCACTCTGGGAAACATCTACACCATTACATAATTAATTACATCTGTTGACTATTTTATGAAAATATAAATAATGTTTAAGTATATAGAATTATACTGTTGTAGGGACGGATAAGGCAAGGCACCCAAGATAGCACTGAAGACAGGGAAACAGTTCTATTTGGTTGCAACCGGATTCAGAGGACATTGCTTCTGTTGTAATCAATTAATCCCTTGAACCCCAAGTTTAGGTAGTTTTAGAATTTTGTACTCAGCATGTTAGGGAAGGGGCTTAGAAGTTCACAGTCTGCAGAAGTTCACAAAAAGCAGTTTTTGTTTCTGTTTCTTTTTTTTCTCTGTTCTGGGCAAGTTAACTTTTCAAGGACATCTGGGAGGGGGAGAATTTTTTTTTTCCTTGCCAGCTGTTACCATGGAGCCCAGTTGATAACTTTTTTTATCTTAGAAATGTAGCCATCTCTGTGAAGTCCCAGCTCAAGGCCAGAGGCTTTGTTCACATATTTTGTGAAAAACTAGTAAGGGGGTGTCTAGCTTAGGAGTGCTGATTTTTTTCAGCTAGTGGCCAAGTAGAACAGGGCAACATGAAAAGAGGAAGTTTATCAATACTGAACTCTTTTATAATGACTTTTTTTGCTGAAAGTCCTAAAGTCAGCCATTGTGAAGACTTCTGGAGAAGGTCAGTTAAGACTTTTCTGTGGGCCTGGTATAGAGGGGGAGGAAGGCGGTGCTGAGAGCAGCTCCGTGGATCTGAGAACGAGGAAGGAGAGATGTAAAAGAATAATGGGAAAGGGGTTTGGGATTTTTCTAGCAACAAAAACTTGAGTAGTAGAACAGGTAGAGCAGAGGGGAAGACTGGGGTGAGTATCCCAAAAAGCCTGTGAGGGACTTTAAATTTTTAGTAACCTGTTTTTAGTAATGATAAAGCAACTTTAAAGGCCATTTTTATTACATCTTGGATAGTTCTGGTGGGACCCGGTGTGGGCACTGACAGGAGAAGAGAGGAGTGAATGGGTGGAGAGATACCTCAGTACTTGTTATTTCAGCAAGGGGGCAATGGTCTGAGAACTGGTGGAGGTTTGGGTTCCATCAGGTAGCCCCTGTATGTTTACATCCTTATCAGGTAGCCAATTTACATCTGGCTTGCGTGTCCCTACATCCATAATGTTTGTTTCTATTATCTATTGTATGGAAGGGATTTAATGGAATTTTAGTGGGATCTTCTTCATCAGGGATACCCAATAGAAAAGACCTATAGCCAACTGACAAATGTCTGGGTGGAGAGATGGCCACCAGGTACCTAAGGGGGCTGTATGCGAGATAGACCATACTTCCTGTTCTGTAGGATTTATGATCAGCCATTGCTGCTGAACGGGCTGATGAGGGTTAGGACTACTGGTGGTCAAGGGGAGAATCTATAGCCCTATCCACACAGCGAATATGCAATTTGAGAGGGTTACCAGTCTTTTCCAATTTTCAGCCAGAGTCTGGACAGGGCGCAGGCTTGAGATGAGAGGCATGGATCCAGGAAGTGATTCCATTTACCTTTACCGCTGTAGGTGTTATAAGTAGCACCTGGTATGGTCCTTTCCAGCGGGGTTCTAGGGATGACACCTGATGTTGTCTTACGTAGACAAAGTCTCCTAGTTGATATCGGTGTGGAGTCCTTTTGTCCCCAGGTTGGTAGGCAGTGGCCAGCTGTTTTTACAGGTATCGCTGGGTTCTTTCAAGAGCTTTAAGTCTGTCAAGCAACGGGGTGTGAAAGGAATCGTTAGGTCTTAGAGTTGGGGTCAGGTCCCTTAGTGGAGGAGGGGCACCATAGAGAATTTTATAGGGGGTGAGGTTACACAAAGAAACAGAGGGAGTATATTTTTGTACAAAACAGTGCATAAGGCAGGAGCATAGTCCAATTTTTTATGCCGGTCTCTAAGCTTAATTTTGTCAAGGTCTCTTTAATGGTTCTATTCATTCTTTCTACCTGTCTTGAGCTCTGGGGTCTATAAGCGCAATGTAACTTTCAATTAATCCCCAGGGTCCTGGTTAACCCCTGACTTACCTGGGCCATGAACGCCGGTCCATTATCGGACCCTATTACCTTAGGTAGGCCGTATCTTTGGAAAAAATATCTTCCAGGATCTTCTTGGTTACCATTTGCGCCGTTTCTTTTTTTGTGGGGAAGGCTTTAATCCATCCTGAAAATGTATCTACAAAGATTAGGAGATATTTAAGTCCATACCTTGCTGGCTTAATTTCAGTAAAGTCCACTTCCCAGAATTGTCCTGGTCTGGTTCCTCGAAGATGTCTTCCTATAGGAAGCTTGGAGGGGTAAGCATTAACCAATTGACAGACCCGACAGGCTTTTGTTACTCGTTCAGCTAATTTTTTTCACTGTGAGCCGGTTAGTGGAAAACTCTGTTCTTGATCCTTTAGGAATGCTTGTAATTTTTTTGAACCAAGGTGAGTGAGTTGATGTACATTTTTAATGTAGTGTAGGGCTTTCTGAAATTGCAGGCTGGGCTCAGTAAAGTCAAGGAGTTCAGTGTCAGTGTCCTTATGTTCCCTCAGTGTGGAAAGTGTTAACATGGTTACTCCGTTTAGGGCTGCCAATTTAGCTTCTTCATTTGCCCTCTTGTTAGATGGGGGTGGTATTTGCACAACGGTTTGTTTTCTGGGCTCAGTGAGCCATCGTTTATCGCCCCTAAGGGAATAGTCCAGGAAGATTACTTCTTGCTGGCAAATTTGGGCCTTTTTGGCAGAAGCTCGGATAATAGTGCTTGGGTCCCAGACTCATAGTTTTCCTTGGTATCGGCTGTCAGTAGCAGGTCATCCATATATTGAAGCAGGGTGACTTTGGGGTGCGTAGTTCTGAAGTTATTGAGATCTCTTTGGAGGGCTTCATCAAAGAGAGTGGGGGAGTTTTTGAACCCCTGTGGGAGTCTGGTCCAAGTTAGTTGACCAGACATTCCAGTTTCTGGGTTTATCCACTCGAAAGCAAACAGCAACTATCTTTATGCAGAGGCAAGCAAAAGAAAGCATCTTTTAAGTCCAGGACAGTATACCATTTTTGCTCGGGGTTAAGGGTGCTAAGCAGATTGTACGGATTAGGTACTGTGGGGTGAATGTCCTGCACTCTGTTGTTGATCTCTCTTAGGTCTTGAATAGGGTGATAGTCCCCGGTTCCTGGCTTTTTTACTGGTAGCAGGGGAGTGTTCCAGGCCGATTGACAGGGCCTTAGGATACCTAAGGCCAGATATTTCTGAATATGGGGCCTTATCCCATCTTTAGCTTCTTTGCTCAGAGGATATTGTTTAATATTAATCAGGGAGGCTGAGGTTTTTAACTCCACCATTATTGGAGGTTGTTTTACGGCGAGGCCTAACCCAGCAGTTTCTGCCCAGGCATCTGGGTAATCTGTTATCCATTTCTGGGGTAGCTTGCCTGTTTGATCAGTCTTGGGGGGTGTGAAGAGTTGATGTTCATCTTCTACTGACATAGTTAAAGCCATGACTATAGGAGTTTTTACTGAAGGATTTAGAAATTCCATTTGGGGGCCTTCAGGGTTAAAAGTTATTTTGGCCCGGAGTTTGGTGAGCAGATCTCTGCCCATCAATGGGGCTGGGCATTCTGGGATCACTAGGAAGGAGTGATGGATTTTTCCTCTTCCCAGGTCCATGGTCCTCTTAGTTGTCCAAGCCCGATATTTATTGCCATTAGCCCCTTGAACTAGAGACCTTTTAGTTGATAGAGGGCCCAATGGGGCCTTAAGGGCTGAGTATACTGCCCCTGTATCCACTTCAAAGTTTACTGGGGTCCCCTCCACTTCAAAAGTTACCCTGAGCTCAGGGAGGGGATCCGAGCCCCGACTTTCCTAGTCATCCTCCAGAGTTAAAATGGCTGGCTGGCGTGGTTTTGGCATGGGCCCAGGTATCCCTTTCTGTCTCCCTATCTCCTAACTTCTGGCCTATTTGTTGTTGTGACCAGAACCTTAGTCAATGCCTCAGTGTGTCTTTTGTTTCTTTCATCCTCCCTTTGTTCCTTCTCTTCCTCAGTTTCTCTCTTATAGTAGACCTTCTCGGCTTCTCTGACTAAATCTCTCAAAGTCATATCTTGTAATCCATCTAAACGTTGTAACTTTCTTTTAATATCCAGGGCAGCTTGCCCAATAAAGGCCATCATGACAGATGCTTTTTGATCCTCTGCCTGAGGATCAAAAGGAGTATACCTCCTATATGCTTCCATAATTCTCTCCAGAAACATAGAGGGTGATTTATTAGGCCCCTGAATAATCTCTCTTACCTTGGTCAAATTAGTTGGCCGTCTAGCGGTTGCTTGGAGACCCGCTATTAGAGCCTGGCGGTAAGTGGACAGATGCTCCTTACCTTCAAAGGTGTTGGGGTCTCAGTTAGGTCGGTTCAAGGGGAAGTCAGCTTCAATTATGTTGGGAATTTGTGTCGGTTGCCCATCTGGTCCGAGGATATTTTTTCTTGCTTCCAGGAGGACTCTCTCTCTTTCCTCTGTTGTGAAGAGAGTGCCTAAGAGTTGTTGGCAGTCATCCCAAGTAGGCTGGTGTGAAAACATCAATGATTCGATCAGATTTGTGAGCCGGGTGGGGTCCTCGGAAAAAGGGGATTGTTATTTTTCCAGTTATATAGATCTGAAGAGGAGAAAGGCCAATACTGGTAGACTTGCATTTCTCCACCATGGTTATCCTCTATCATTGGCCCATGAGGACGGAGGGGAAGTATCACGGGGGCTTCAGGATTTTTAATCATTTGCTGCCGGCGAGTTCCTTTAGCCGGGCCAGCTTCCTCCAGGGGAAGAGGGTTTATGTGTACCTTGGGGAAGTCATCTGAAGGGTGCTGGACTTGCTTAACTTCTTTCAGTCCCTTCTACCCCCACAAGGGAGGGAGAGGGCCGGGTGCCCCGGAGCCGCCTTCCCCGCTTGCCAGGCGGAGGGGGGGGGGCAGTCCCCTGCCGACTCCACCTCTGACCCCACCAACCCGCTGTGGTGGAAATGTGCCCGGTGGCAGCCGGTTGCCGGCAGAGGAGGGGGAGGGGCGGTCCCCCGCTGACCTTACCCCCTGACCCCGCCCGCCCGTCCCTCGTGCCTGCCCGAGCACCCACCCCTCCCGGGAGGGGAGACGGCGAAGGGGCGGAGAGGACAGATGGGTGGAGGGGCTGGGAGGAACGGGGGCGGGACAGATCTGCCATACCACCGGGTTGAATCCTCCTGGCGGCCTGCGCGGACCCCACCCATGTAGGAGGAGATTCGCAGAGGTCCTGCCAGGTCCAGCGTTTTACTGAAAAAGAAAGTTTCTGGGCCCTTGAGCGGGATTGGGATCAAGGGTCAGGGACAGAGGCTGGAATGGCTTTGTCCCATACTGGGAGTTACTCAAACAGAGACAATACAAACGTGACACAAACACGGACACACAGTAAATGTTTAACACAAGTTCAGGAGCAAAAATTAAAGACAGACAGTTAACTTAACCTGAGAAAGAGAATAGCTGGCAAAGCCAGACGGGTTGACAGCAGAACACCAGACGGGGCGCCTCCGTCCCCCTGGGGGCACTTCCGTCACTCCCCCCCCAGTCCTACAAGGCATCCCTCTGGAGATCGTGGCTTGTGGCTTCAGGACACGTCTGTCCACCACGGCCAGGGAGAACTCACGTTTCTCCACTGGCAGCCACCCTGCCAACTCAAACTGAAAAACCAGAAAAGCTCTGAGAGCTCACGTTCTCCACTGAGCCAAAAACCAAACTCTGAGCTATCGAAAAGGAAAAACAAGAAGGAGGAGAAGAAGAGGAAGAAGGAGGAGAAGAGGCGCCTTACTTACCCCCTGAAGGAGTCCATTGGGGTCTCCCTGTTCGGCGGTGCACAGTTCCCAGCCAACACACCAAATGTACGGGTCCGGCAAAGTGTCGGAGAAAGAGATCACCAAGAGACCACTCATGCAATTGGCAGAAGGGGATTTATTGAACCAGCATGCTGGGGCTCCGTGCCCACTCAAGAAAGGAGAGCAGCCCAGAGCCCGGGGCAGGGGTTGAGCAGTGCTTAAGTACACTTTTTGGGGAGGGCGGGGGCTTTGCATACATCACAGTCTCTTTTAACAAATCACCATACACCGCGGGAAAATCAAACAATAATTCTTACACTTGATTAGTACATTCATTGGCGGGAACAGGCTGGGCAGGGGTGATTGGTCACTTCTAAGCAGAGTACACATTCAAACTGATTGGTTTTGGGCCTTGAATGCCTATGTGCTGGGCTACACAGGGTCCTAAGTTATTAAACAACCAGATGGCCAGTAGGGCATTGTCTTAACTGCCTCAGGAATTTAACCCAGGCTTTGCAGTTTAGAAGCAGGTTTACAATGCCTGGTCCTTTACATTTTAACTCAGGCTTTGCAGCTTAGAAACTTTACCCTTTCATGGCATAAGTGACCCAAGGCCTGAAGGAGCAGGAAATGGCTTCTATTTATCTCACAAAACAGGAACATTAAAATTATATAGGTTCATATGGTTAAGGATTACCAATGTGCAGCATAGGCCTAGGGTATGACCAAGGAATGTGGCACAGAGTTCAAGATCTTTGGAAGTAATGGAGGAAGAACAGAAAGACCAGCTTAGTGGATGTCCATAGTCTGCTGTATTTGTTTATTGCTTTTTGCAGTTTCAGTTACCTGTAGTCAACTGGAGTCTAGAAATACTAAATAGAAAATACCAGAAATAAACGGTTCATAAGTTTTAAACTATATTCTGCTCTGAATAGTGTGCTAAAATCTTAGGCCTTCCTGCTCCATCCTGCCTGGGTCATTAATCATCCTTTTTTCCAGCGTATCCTTACTGTATATGCTACTGCCTGTTAGTCACCTAGTATCTGTCTAGGTTGTCAGATTGACTGGCGGTACCAGAATGCTGTGTTAAGCAATCCTATTGTACCTAATAATGGCCACAAAGCAAGAAAATAGTGATATAAAGGAGACACCAGAATGTAAAACAGGACAGATGAATTTTGGTACTCTGTGGCAAAACTGCATGTGTGTATGGGCTTCAAGGTCTTGTTGGAGTGTATCCCCATGTAAATAAGGGAGGGACTACTGTGTCATTTCAGTGTGTGTGTGAGTGAATGGAAGGAGAGACAGAGGTCATGAACCATGAGCTAAAGCTTCGGGAGTTGATCTTTGCACCTTCTCTCCCTGGACAGGGACCATGCCTCCTCTTCCTAGGGATCTGAGATGATCCTGCAGGTCCTAAACTCTCTGGAACCCTGGGTCTCAGCTGCCTGAGCACCCCGTCTCTACCCCTGTGGTGATCATTGTCACATATGCACTGCTGACTCCAGGATCTCTAAGCAATTCAGGAAGTCCAGGCATGCTCTGCCTAGTGTTAAGGACTCAGGCCCCACCCTTACCGCGCTCTCTCTTCCTCTCAGATGCTGGCTAAGTAAACCCCCTCAGTTCCCAGCTGGCTCAAGGGCTCCTTCCCACATAACCTCTGGCTGCAAGAGGATCAGAGAGGTCTACCTCTGCCCAGGGTGCACGGTGCTGAGGGATCCAGGCAAGCTCACACCCAGTCACATGGAGCGGCTTGGGGTGAATTACAGGAGTAACCTCGTGCTCCCTGCCTTCCTGTGTCCTGTGTCTGTGCAGCCCCTCCCTTCCAGAGGCGGATTTATTCCCCCTCCTTTGAATCTTGGCTGCTCTCGGGACCTGCTTTAGCCAATAGAAAGCAATGGAAGGGCCACATGGCCTTCCACTGTAGCTCCCAGACCCCATCTCCACATGAGAACAAGTCAGGCTGGCCTGCTGGAGGACATCAAGCACACGCACAGAGTGAGGCCGCCCATTCATTCCAACAAGGCTTCATAAGCTAGCCCTGCTAAGATCCGAAAAACTGATTGCAGCTGAGACCAGAAGAGCCAGTTGCCTAAATTGCTGACTTGCAGAGTCAGAAAAATCATGAGCTAAATAATTTTTGGTTTTTTTATTTTAAAGACCTGCAAAAAAGTTTTATTACATAGGACACTATTCATGACACAGAGATTGGGAACTGCAAATATGTAGCATTGGAACAAGTCTTACAAAAATTTCATTTTAAGAATTTGTTACATACATTTTTTACAGTTTGTCTCTTTTTAAAAAAAAATTGAAATTATACCTAAGAGTTAACTACATACAGGGAAGCATTTTAGGAATGTTAGAGATTAGAAAGTAAGATGAATGATACAAAGGAAAAAAGCCCTCATTCTTGCCGGCTATATATTGTATTGCCTTCAAAAGCAACTGTACATGTTGTAATCAGTTCATAGTTAAATATTTCTACTAATCTGTTTTGGGAGAGCAAATGTCTTTCAAGGTTTCAAGTTCCTCCATAAGCTTCTTATTCTGCACTTCCAGCACTGCAACTTGACTCTCTAGACACTTTACATATTCTTTCTTTCGACATCAACATTCTTTAGCAGCTTCCCTGGAAAAAGTAGAAGCAAAGGGTAAACAAAACATTTTTTGCATGCTATTGACAAACAGATTGAAGTAAGCTTGGTAAATGTGAACAGAGTTGCATTCCAAATCCTGGAACAATATTCCCAATTCAATTTCAAACAACACTAAGCCAAACTGGATTCTTAGTTAAGGGTCACATATGTCCCTTCCACAAGTTCACATGGCAATTAGTAGAACTGGTGCAACGCCTGCCTTGATTAGAGTTTAGAGTAAACAAGGTCCAAGTCAAAGACAGTTACTCTGCTTTATGGCCATAAAGATCTTTGAGGGCCTTGAGTTCCTCAATGAGGGTCTTGTTTTGGTTTTCAAGCACAGCCACACGATTTTCAAGACATTTGACATATTCTTTCTTCTTCCTGTGACACTCCCGGGCAGCTTCCCTGTTTTTCATTAGCCTCAGCTCTCCTTTACGTGTTGCTTCTTCTGCTAGTTGCTGGGGACTGTGCAAACTTCCTGGTGAGGCAGCCATCACTACACCCTGTGGCAAAGCTGTAGTAGGAGCTCAGATCTGATAAGTGGGCATGTCACCTGTGGCAGCTGAGCTAAAGTAGGAATTGAATTTTGGCCAGTCTGAGTATGCATATGAGCAGATTCTCTCTCTGCCACAGAATCAGTTATACTTCCATCCTGCCGAGATTCAGTTGTTTCCATGGTCATTTGTCTTACATTTGTCTTAATATATTTTTTCCTGCCACATTTGCTCATTATTAAGACATTTGCAATCAATGCTTTGCTCCTTCTCCGTTTTCTTCTTTATTTATCCCCCCGCGATGGGACCTCGTCACTGATGATGGATGCGAGGAGGTGGAGACACCGAGCCCGACCGCCGCTCAAGAGCGGCACCGCCGCCCAGCAACCCAGTGCCAGCACCGGCGCCGGCCTCGGCCCTAAATAATTTTTGGATCCACTAAATTTTGTGGTTTCTTATTATCCAGCCAGAGCTAACTGACCGCATAACATGATGTGTATAAGACACTGAGAGGATCGTGCAATTTGACATGTAGGACAAAGCAGTCAAAGATTAACTCTAATGGTGGCTATCTGTGAAGTCTTCCTGAAGGAGATGCTATCTTCAGAATTATATAGTTATAAATACCAGAAATTTGATTACAACTGGCTCAGAGTTCAGAGGACTATATTGCCTTATTAAAATTAAAGAACTGAAAGAAAATATGTACATTAGTCTTTGTTGTGTTACTACAACAGAAGACCTGAGGCAGCTAACATATAAAGAGAAAAGGTTTAACTAGCTTACAGTTGTAAAGGTTCAAAATCCAAGATCAGGTGGGCCCCACTGGTTTGGTCTCTGGTTGGTGCAATCATATGTTGGAGCAGGCAGTCACATCTCCTATGTGATCCTGAAGGTGGTAGGGACATGTGACAGTGCCTGCCACAGGAGCAGAGACTGGGGTATTTGGACAGTTGAGACCCAGATCACATCTTATTCCTGTAATTTACTTCAAGTCCTTTAATGTGTGTTTGGTGGGGAGGGAGATAGGGATACCTAACGATGCCCTTAGAGAGTACACCCCCATGACCTGAGGACCTCCCACTCAGTCATACCTCTTAAAGTTCCACAGTACCTCCCTGCCCTTCTGGGGACCAAGTCTTTACATATGGATCTTTGGGGGACACTACCAGAGTAAGCTCAGTAAAATTTGATGTGTCTCTTTCCATGTCCAACTTTATATTGAAGTTAAAAAAAAAAGAACTACAACAAAATTACTATCCTAATCGTTTTTAAGTGTGCAGTTCAATAGCATTCAAGTATATTCACTGGCATTGTTGTGAACAAGGTCTCCAGCATTTTCTCATCTTACAAATCTGAAACTCTGTACTATATTGAGATAACAATCCCCTCTCCCCATTCTCCTAGCCTTAGCAACTGTGAATAGTTCTATGCATATTTTCTGTTTTGGAGAAAGCTCAACATAAATTTCAAAGCTGAGAAGAGTGGGCACAAGGAAAACAATTTTAGAAGAAGTTAATTTATTCTGTGAGTCTTTACAACTGCTCTAGTTTTTTTTTGACACCTTCCTCCCCAGAAAGACTATTTAATATAATTACTTGACAAGAATCAATCTTTTCTCTCTCTCCCTATATTTCAATTATGAAGCAATAATTTTAATCTTGAACAGGAATTGTAAAATAAATTTCTTTTAAAGACATAAAATATCTGAAGTGTTAACCGCCATTGAAGACTGTCATTTGATGTCAATTAAAAAAAAAACCCTCTGGGAGAAAAAAACAGTATTTCTATATTATATTGCAAACAATCATTCTTAAAAGTCGTTACCGTGTATCAATGGTAATATAGTTGTTTTAAAACGACACACCCTCCCATGGTCAACCCACATGATTGACACAGTGGTCAAATCCCAGCTGGAAAACGGAGGAGAGTGGAGTCTCTCATTTTGTTGCTGGATCCCAGACCAGAGACTCTCCTGGGGTCCCAATGAATGGGATTCCGTCACCTTTCCACATCAGAAATCAGAGAAATCTGTTAGGTAGCAGTTAAGGCATGAGCAGGAGGTGAGGATTCTGAGAAGATACTCAGTACAAAGCCTGTCAGTTAATTGACAGTCCTGTCTCAGTGGTAGTGGAAGGCCTGGCAAGACAGCTGTTTCAGGACTCTTGCCTGATCTCAGCCCCGTAGATGAATCTTCTTACAACTGGAGAAAAACAGATAAATCCAGGGGAGGGCAAAGATAGGTTTGCTTAGCAGGGCCTAGTTGCTAAGACACCTTAAGCATGACCCTGCACAAAAATACAACCAGAGATTTCCAGGCTAGGAAAGAGGGGTGATCATCACTAATGATTGTGGGCCCCCTCACCATGAATTTTGCCAAACCAGTTCCAATTAGGACTGTCAGCCAGGAAAGATGACCAAGAGTTGCCCTTTGATTGTTAGCTAGAGTAATCCGTCCGTCCAGAGCCCACAGGTGATACTTGGGTGAGACCTAACAATCTCCCTCCACCCCATTAAAAGCTGGGATGTAAGTGGGAGAGGGCCCACCTCTCTCCCTGTGGGTGCTCCCCCCACCCCACCCCACCCCCACTGCTTTTTCTTCTAGTAAACATTGCTATACTTTTGCTAAGCCTAGTGTCTTGCCTGAAATCCTCTCGTGTGAAGACACTGTTAAGGTATGACTCCAAAATCCCAAATAAAACTCTGGGTCTTTTTGAAGTAAAGAAAAGGATTTTTTCTGGCCAGGGCCAAGAGAGCAGACAGTAGGTGTGTTTTGCCACCCTACATGGGCACTAAGCCATCTACAGGGAGCGAGGGTTGCTAACTGCCGAGGGAAATTCTATTAAAAATAAAAAGGAAACATTGGCTCTACTTGAAGCAATTTGATTACCTAAGCAGGTGGCTGTCGTCGCTACCCGGGTCACCAAAAAGGAGACTCTCTGGTCATCAAGGGCAATCATTTTGCCGATGAGACAGCTCAACAAGAGGCCCTGGACTCCAAACCAGAACCAGTCACCATGTTCCCTTTGGCCTTATATCCCCAAACCAGCCTTCCTTCCCTCCCACATCATCTGCCAGAAGAAAAAGAGAAGGCTAAAGAAAAGGGGGAACAAAAACTTAGAAGCTGGTGGGTCCTCCTGACTCCAGACCATGGTACCCTGAGCTTTGGGAAGAACATTAGTATTGGATTTATGTGCCACAACTCCTTGGGGGAAGAATCAACTGGCTGACTTTCTAAGACATACTGTATCCCAGGGCTAAAGCAACGTCCCAGGACATCTCTGGGCAATGTCCAGCCTGCCAACAGGTAAATGCCAAACAAGAAAGGTGGACCCATTCTGGGGTCCGCAATCGAGGAGAGCTGCCTGGAGATCACTGGGAGATTGGCTTCACCGAGGTAAGACCTCCCTCCAGTAGTTACACATTTCTCTTTATTTTTGTGGATACTTTCTCAGGTTGGCCAGAAGTGTATCCAACAAAATTTCTTCTTCATAAAGTCCCACCAGGCTGTGAACTGCCTGTCACCAGAAGATCAGCTGTCAGGCCTGCATTCACTGCAGCCACTGGAAATTTCATTGCCCTGACCAGCCTCAAAGTTCTGCACAGGTTGAGCACATGAACCACACCCTGGAGTACCCTCAGTAGATTTACATTAGAGACAGTGCTGGGTGGCCAGTGCCTTTGCCTGTTGCTCTTTTGCGTGCCCGATGTACCCCTTAATCTTTGAGATTATATATGGGAGACCAACCCTTCTAGTTCCCCGGGTTTCTGATATTAATTTGGCTAAAATCAGCCACCAGTCTCTTGTTAACTACCTTAAGTCTCTCTAACAGATACAAGAAAAGGCTTACAGACTCTTCCTTCAGGAGAACCAACCCAGAAAGTCCACTGGTTTCCAACACCCATTCCAGCCAGGAGGCAACGTCCCCACCTGCTTGAGACACCTGAAGGCTTTACAGTCAGTCTGGTTGATTTGCCCCTAGGCTTCACATCCAACCCAAATGGAGAGAGTAAATAAGGTACCTCTACACATGAAGCTTCATGCGTCTCTTCATGGATGGGCTCCAACTGGTCAGCTCCCATTGGTCACCACCGGGATCCAAACCCAAAAAAATAGCGCTTCCTTAAAGCCTGTGTCAAGGTGGTTAGTTCTGCTCACTGTGCCGAGTTTCCCCTCAGGAGTGCTTGAGCCCAAATGACTTCGGTTTCTGTTGTGACCGAGGCTCCAGCCTTCCAAGCCCCTTCTATGACTTGGCAGCTGCCGTTGGATGGCTTTCAGCCTCAGTCAAAGGAACACGGGTCAAGTTGGCCTTCCTGAGCTCACCTGGTCAAGCATAGCCTTGTGGTTGTGGAGGGGCTAAAGTGGGTTTTCTTCTGGTATCAGCCAGGTGGGGTTAAGGGCCCTCGTGGGGGCAAAGGTGAGTCGAGGGCGGTCGTGCAACAAACTCTGATATTGAATAATACGACTGTTAGTCATCCATCTACCTAGTGCAACGTTTAGGAGGGTCTCTACAAAGTGTGGGATTGCCACTCTGAGGGATTGTCCCAAAGTTAACTTATTGGCCTCTCTGACCATAAGGGCAGTGGCCATTATGATACATAAGCAGGAAGGCCATCTGGATGCTACCAGGTCCAATCTTTTTGATAGGCTATTGGCCTTTTTCAGGGTCAAAGATCTTATGTGAGGGGCCCTTTGGCAACCCTTGGGCTTTTTGCCACAAGCAGGTTGAAGGACTCAGTAACAGCGGGCAGAGCCAGAGCAAGGACCTTGACCAGGGCTTGGTGGCTTCAAAGGCCTGCGGTTCCTTCTTAGTCCATTTTAAAGGGCTAGTTCCTGTGGTGGCTTTAAACAAAGACCTTGCTAGTTCTGTAAAGGAGGCAATCCAAAGCCTGCAGTAACTGCCATTCCTAGAAGTTCACAGATTTGTTTCTCTGTAGTAGGGCTATGGAGAGAAAAAAATCAGATTTATAGTTCACGTATTTTCTGGTGCCTCTGAGTCAAAGTGGGAAAATGTCCTGAAAGCATCTTGCAGCTTTTCAAGGAATAAGCTTCGAGCTTTGTTGGGGCCTTGGAGTACCTCAGTAGTTCTAGACAATTTAATGGGCTTTTTAGTAGCCCCTTTTAGTCCCCCTAACAAATGCCGGTGATAGGCGTCCAAATGAACATTCTTTGCCCCAGAGTTAGGGTCCTAATCAGGACGGATGTCAGGAAGGGCCGCCTCTAACAATTGTTGTCCCTTGGCTTTGGTGCAACTGGCCACTGAAAGGTTGGCTCTCTTGGCCTCCACCCTGAGGCAGTCCTGCTCATCAGAAATGACAAGAGCCAGCAAGAGCTGCTGGCAATCGTCGCAAGCAGGCCTGGGCATGCAGAAAGTGGCCTCGAGGAGAGAAATGAGGGCCTGTGGGCGTGCAGAGAAAGGAGGATTTTGATTTTCCCAATTATACATCTGAAGTTGTCAAGGGGACATACACAAAGGCAGTGGTTCCGTCCCTTCCTATGGGTAGCTGCCGGAGGGGCAACATGGGAACAGTCGGGGTTGGGGGAGGAGTCGCACTCCGGAAACCAGCAGCAAGGGAGCCGAGAAGAGAGATGGGGGAGACACCACCACTTCCCTCAAGTGTTTATCTCCCTGTGAGGATGGGGGGAACTTACGTGCCCTTCTGGTGATGAGAGAACAGACCCAGGGGACCTTGGGGAAGACACAGATGAACGAGAGGGAATGTGGGGCCCATGAGGAGCATAAGGAGGTGGCAACATTTCATCCTCATCTGAAGAACAGAGGCAGAAGGGTGCCAAGAAGACTCTTAGTTCTTGTCTGTTACGACCCTGGAAACCTCTGATATCCTGAAGAGCCAGGACTTTGGCTGACCTAGGTGCATCCTTGAGACATTTTTGTAAACATTTTGGAGGATTAAGAACCAAATCTAGCCATTGGTCTGTATATGGGAACTGGTCAGGATGGCCAGGCCTGCCAGTTACCACATTCCAGACCTTCTGGACTATGAGGGCTTCCAGAGAGCCCTCAGATGGCCATCCAACATTGAAAGTGGGCCGTTCTACCTCGCACAGAATTTGGAGGTGCCCTGGTGTCACAGGCACCCCATAGTCAATGTGAAGCCCTGATGAGAAGTTTTTCAACATGTAGTTCAAAAGGGTCAAAAGACAGGACTGATTAGATCCCATGATAAGGCCAAAAGTTAGAACAACAGGCAGAAATGGGAAGAAACTGGTAGGCAAAAGTCGAATTAGATAGTTGGTGGATCCAGGGGCAGTGAGTTGGGAAAGAAGAAGGTTTTCTCGCTGGGGCAACAATGAAGGAGCAATGTTAGGCAGTCAGGCAAGCATGTAACTACCAAAAGACAGTTATCCTCAGAAAACAGACTCTCCTCCATCCCAGTCCCAGATCATCACCACAATCTATGTAGTGGAGCACCTGGGTCCAAAACTGGCATCTCGACAGGTATCCAGTTTATTTGAGACACAAGGCCTCACAATCCACCCAGCTGAAACACCTCTAAGGCTTGACAGTCAATCTGGTTGATTCTCCTCTAGATTGATATTCAACCCAAAATGGAGAGAACAAACAAGATACCTCCAAACACACACAGTTTTCTTTGTCTTCCTTCAAGGCCAGGCCTAAATCAGGCACCACATAGGATCCAAACGGGACAAAACAGAGAGCTCCCACAACTAGAGGGGGAGGTGCCCCTTTCTGTGGGGTGGGGGGGGGGGTACTGATGGGCCGAGAGGCACAGCCTGGACCCCAGAGGATATCTCTCTGGGGCTTCCCAATATTTAGGCACTATTCCAAAATCCCAAATAAAACTCCGGGTCTTTTTGAAGACAAAGGATTTATTCTGGCCAGAGCCTAGGGAGCAGAAAGCAGACAGTTCTGAAGCCTAAGACACTGAACGTGGGTGAGGGGGCCACTTAAAAACACAAAGAAGGGGGACAGGAGAGGCAAGTACAATTATAACACACATTTCAGAATGTGTCACCAAGTTCTCAGAATTGGCACCTCCCCTACCCACTCAGGAAGTAAGCTAGCACCAGCTCCATAGTGTCAGGGTGCAAGTGGGTGGGGGTGTCAGCTTCTATGCAAGTGGACTCTTATAGGAGGGGGAGCCAATTTTGCGCAGGGTGAGATGTCTGAGCAGAATAAGGTCAGCCTGACCTAACTTCCAAATCAGCCCAAAACAACATTAAGAGCTGAGAACATGATGCAGACTCTGGGAAGATTATCTCAGGTATGAGTTGATCTCCTGATCTCCTGATATAAAGCAGGTCGAGTTAGCCTGGAATCCCAGAAGTTTAAGAGGCTGAGGCAGGAGGATTGCAAGTTCAAAGCCAGCCTCAGCAATGTAGCAAGGCCCTGTCTCTAAATAAAATATAAAAAAGGGATGGGAATGTGGCTCAATGGTTAAACGCCCCTGGGTTCAATCCCTAGTACAAAAAAATAAAAATTAAATTAAAAAATAAATAAATAAATAAAGGGAAAGGAAAAATTAATTTGATTGTAGTTTAGCCAAAACTAGGAAGACAGCTAATCTCCCTTCCCCCTTTCACAGAAACTTTATGATTAATAGAAACAAAAAATCAGAAAATACGGCAGAGCCAGGCTAGGCCAGCCAGAGAGCAGTTGTAATTCTGGTTTTATTGGCTCCTATCTGGGGCAGGGTCAGCTTTTTGGTTTCCATTGTCCACCTAAGGAAGCCGGCATTTCATGGTTGCTAGATTTCTTTGGCCTCCTTACAGTTTCTGTTTCCTAGGAAAATGAAACCTAGCTCCTTGGCCGCCCAAGCACTGGGCGTGCCCTGCAGCCAGTTGGCGGGGGCTTCATCAGTGTTGGGGCTGGACAAAGAACACATGCTCTAGATAAATACCAGGGTCCATTCCACACTCTGAGGACTTCCCTTCACCAGGTAAGGCAGGGAGGGTGGGCAGTTGTGGCCCCCAACCTCAGGAGGGCAGTGCCCAGTGTGCACCACTCTCCCACAGATCCTTTTTTTCATCCGGGTAGCTGTGATTGGAATAGAGGAAGGGGATCAGAGTGAGGGAAGAGAGAAGGGAAAACGAGGGAATGAAATTACCCAATTATGCTCTGTGCATGTATGAATATATCCCACAAATCCCACCAATATGTACGCCACAGTATCAACTTAAAATGAGAAAAAAATAAGGCATCAGATTTTTTAAAAAGTTAGGTATTGGGAGAGAAGGGACTTGAGCCCCCACCTGCCCCTGACTTCTCTCAAGCCTCCAGGGTGGGTGGAGGTGAAGTGGGCTCAGGGGAGAGGTAAGGGTCTGGAGGGAAAGCATCAGTCACGATGTGCCTGTGAACTAGAATACCTGCCCCCGGCTGGCTCTTGCCTTGCCAAGGCCTGGAGCATATAGCATACCCTCTCTGGGCTGCACCCTGTTTTCCCATCCCTAAGATGGGGACAGAAGCCCAAGTTTCTCATGTTAGTGAGATCACAGAGCAGCAGGCACCCACAGTACCTCGGCTGCTGTTCATACCTTAACAGTGTGACTAGTTCTGATTTCCCAATTTTGGTGCTTTTTAAATTGCTCCATGGAGATTTAAAGGAATCCCAGAAGTGGCTAAGTGGGTGCTGGGCTTTTCTCGAGGAAGAAAACAGCTGCTGGAGGAAAGACAATACCCTGCGGCTCTCCCCTAGCCCCTACCATGGGTCTTTTGGTAACCTTGATGCCCACATTCCTCCTTCCCTCACCCAAGCCCCCTTCCAGGTCCACTGTCCCCACCAGCTCACAGCAGACCTCTCTACCCATCCCAGAGCCCCTCAGATTTTTCAGGACAGTAGGCAGGAAGCCAGTTCTGGGGGTTCCATTTCTCCACCAAAGTTCTACCCTTTGATAGGTTTGGTCCAATTGAAGCTTTCTGCTCGGCAGCATGGCCCTTACGTCTGCAAGCATGCTGGCCTCCTCCCTGGCCACCCAGTTAACATCAGCAGTGACCATGGCTGAAGCTGGCGGGGCAGCCTGTGGCACCCTTCTGGCTGGCCTTTCGTCACAAGGTAAGTATTCTTGGAAGGGGCAGGTGCTAGGGGACAAGAGGACCGCTAAGGAGGATGCAGAGTCCTGCCCTTGAGTGTCCTTGTCCTCCCAGCACATCTATATGTCCCCCCGGCATCCTCTCAGAGAAGGGCCTGAGGGAGGCAAGACCCTGGCTGTAGGCCTAGGGGTCCAGTTCCCCAAGGGCTAGACCTAGGCGCTTCCTGTGTCTCCTTCTCTCTCCAGATGTGAGCCTCCCCATGGCCATGTCTATAGCTAGGGGTCGTGGGAATCTCTAGCTAGGTCCCCCTCCCTAAGTTTCCTTTGTCACGGAGCCCCCTCTGGCCAGCCTTTCCTAGTAGTTTGTCCTACTGGGTCTGATTTTGAGCATTGATCATAACAAACTTCTTCACTTCAGGCCCTCTTTCTTCGTGTGTGTGTGTGTGTGTGTCTGTGTGTGTGTGTGAGAGAGAGAGAGAGAGAGAGAGGGATTGAATCTAGGGCTCCTCTTTGGTTTATTTATTTATTCCCATCATTTATGTTCCTTTTCAACTCCATTTACCTCCCCCAAAGTCAACCTTTCTCACATGTTTAATGTGTGCCTCCCTACCCATCTCAGCGTGTGGTGTGTGTGTGTGTGTGTGTGTGTGTGTGTGTGTGAGTTTTCATGTTGCAGAAGAGACCTGCCCATGGAGCCAGAGTGGCCATTGTCTTGTGATTCCACAGGAAGAATTTGAAACCGGATGCACAAAGAACAGACAGCAGTGTATTGGAAATGTGCAGGATTGTGGGCAGTGCAGTGCTATGTAGGCCAACTCTGGAGAGACGGGTGGTTCTTCCAGAGTCTAGGGTCTTAGGATTTATCCCTTAGTTCTTGCCCTGTTCTCTCAAGGCCCCCATCAGTGCTTTATTACCCCTCATTAACTTGCAGCAAATTTTCTTTGTGAAGGTTGTAATGACCCAGTCCCAGGGGTGGGTGCTGTTGGATGCTGACACAGTAGTTCCCTTAAGGAGTAATAATTGACTGTGGCTGGGAGGTTTTACATGCCAATTTCCATTTTTCCAGATGTCTGTTTAGATAAGGTGATCCCCAGTCCTGTCACCTATGCACTCTCTTTGATGTGTGTGTGATGTCCTCCCTGTAAGCTCCCTGCTTCACTGTCCCTCCCCAACCTCGTTCATGCCAAGTGGCCAGCCAAGAGTCCACGTGGGCTGTTGCAGACTAGTGGTGGTTTTCATTAACGCGTGCGAGTTACACACAGGACAGTGTGTTGTGTATGTCGTGCTACTGGATTATTTTTTTCTTATGAGAACTCTTCCTTGAGATCCATCAGTGTCCTTAGGGGAGCTTCTGTCCACTGCCTGTGACCTTTCTGTCTCCCTGGGTGGACATCCAGGTTCTTCCAACTCCACCAGCACAAACAGCATGGACGGGTGGGGGTGGAGCCTCTGATACCTTCCCTGACCTCTGACCCTCTGCTCTTCTCCAGGGGCCACGCTGGTATCCCAGGCTGCCCTGGGCCCTGTGGCATCTACTGTTGGCTCCCTCCTGTCGGGGCTCTCTGCTGTCACCTCGGCTGCTGCTCCAGTTGGAGGTAACTGGCTCTGAGTAACAGATACCACTTGTTGGGCTCCCAGTTCTGCTTGGCGAAGGTCAGGGCCTGGAGCGCACTGGCGTTCCTTTCTGCCATCAGAAATGCAGTCGAATCCTCAGCTCATGGTGAAGAGATTCATAAGATTAAAATAACAAGATTGGTTCAATTTTATTAGTGTTTTTACACTTAGTTGCTAAGTCTAGCACTTGACATTTGCCAATTCATTTAATTCTTCTAACCACCCCAGAGAAGTTAATATTGTGCCTTATTTACCAAGGGACAACCATGGGCATTTGGTCCCACAATTATGCACAAAGACTGAGTCCTGAAACTGACAATGTGTTGATGGGGGTGGGGGCTGGGGAGCCTGCAAGCTGCAACTGCTTTGTTCTTGCACGGCTCATGGGGCAATGTGAGCTTAGATCTTATCTAACTATGGCAGAACGTATTGAAAACAGCCAACTGGCTTGCTAGGACTAAGGAAACATATTTCCCAGTGACAAAACAGGATGTTCTCATAAAATGCCAGGAAACATACTCCTAAAGGCCTTATTTTTCTCCTTAATCAGGGTCATTATTAGTCTAGCATG
The DNA here is from genome assembly GCF_045843805.1 of Urocitellus parryii. Taxonomy (NCBI): domain Eukaryota; kingdom Metazoa; phylum Chordata; class Mammalia; order Rodentia; family Sciuridae; genus Urocitellus; species Urocitellus parryii. The sequence continues at coordinate 11,760,527 of NC_135536.1, read as the reverse complement.
AGGAGTTATGCTGTCCTTGGCTTTGGCTAATACACAGGAACTCCGCGTTAGGATTCTTCAGGCTTGCCCTCTCCATGACTTCAGGAGACTGGGCCCCAACACTGGATGGACATTTGGGGCTTCTTCCAACTCCACCAGCACAAACAGCATGGATGGGGGATAGAGCTTCTGATACCTTCCCTGACCTCTGACCCTCTTCTCTTCCCCAGGGGCCACGATGATATCCAAGGCTGTCCTGGCCCCTGTGGCCTCTGCCGTTGGACCTGTGCTGGGGGCACTGAAAGTGGGCTCTGTGGCTGCTGTCCCAATTGGAGGTAACTGGCTGAGTAACAGATGCTACTCGTTGAGCTCCCAGTGCAGCGCAGAGAGGGTGATGAGAAGGTCAGGGCCTGGAGCACACCAGCGTTCCTTTCTGCCTCAGAAATGCAGACAGACCGTCAGCTCATGGTGAAGGGATTCGTAAGACTTAAATAACAAGATCAGTTAAATTAATTATTAAGTGTTTTTTTGGCTTAGCACTTGATATTTGTCAATTCATTTAATTCTACTAACAGCCCCAGAGAAGTTAATACTGTGCCTTATTTACCAAGGGACATTTACCATTGTCCCTGTGCCCTGGGCAGGGAGGAGGGGTGGGAGGATGTTTTCAGAGCTTGGGACAGGAAGTAGAACAAAAGTTTGGAGATATTCCAACAGCAGAGGGTGGGGTGGGGTTTGGGAGGAACCCTCAGGCAGGCCAGGTTCTGCACACGCCAGGGGAAGGGCCAGCCACCCACACCCGTGACCTCTGGTTGAGACCAGCAGGCAGGCCATGAGATGGACAGCCTTCCATGTAAGGAGCCCAATGTGCCAAGCTGCCTGCCGGCTGGGCGTCACCTTCCCTGCCTGTCAATAAGTTGAGCAGCAAATGCCTTTCAACCTGGTTCCTGGGTCCAGAGGATGCCCCTGGTCACTCGGGGCTTGACCTTCACATGCCTGTTGCCCAAACCAGGGAGAACCAGAACCCTAAACCCTTGTTCCCAGATCACTCTTGACCAGGGTGGGTAAACACATTCAGGACAGGTCCTTGGTCTCTGAACTAAGACTCCCCAGCAATCACACCTTCTGCAAAGTCCTGCTTCTCTGAGAAAAGCAGGGAGGGGCAGGCAGGGGCCATTCCTTCCTGGGCAGCAGCTCCCTACAGTGGGTCTTTGGCAGGAAGAGGGAGGCACGGCGTGTGAGCCTCACGGCATGTTCTTTCTCTTCTAGTCAAGGCTGCTGCAGTCGTGACTGGTGGAGGTAAGCCTGCAGGAAGGGGGTTCTAGCCCCGCTTCCCCCAAACCCAGGGTGCAGTCAGAGACACCAGGGCTCCTCAGGAGGGCCTGAGGCCTGGGTAACCCATAGCAAACCCCTCTGGGAGTGCAGCCCCCTCTCCTGGTGGCCCCCAGCCCTCCCCCCCACCCTGTTCCCTGCCTCGCTGCCCTGGGCTCATCACTGCTGTCCTTCCTGTGGTCTCTCCCAAGCTCAGAGCCCAGTTACAGACCCCGTGAGGCCTCGGGATGGGCCCAGGGAGCAGGGAGTCCTTCCCCTGGATCCACCCCCATGCAGTTCCTCTCCCCTACAGTCCTGACCGTGGGTGCCGTGCCCGTGGTTCTGGGTGCCATTGGCTTCACTGGGACAGGAATCACTGCCTCCTCACTGGCGGCCAAGATGATGTCCATAACCGCCATTGCCAACGGGGGCGGAGTCCCCGCGGGCAGCCTGGTGGCTACTCTGCAGTCAGTGGGTAGGTGTTCGGCAGGGCTTGCTGGGGAGGGGATGGAGGAACACAGGAGCCACCGAGGACCCAGCCCAGATCTCACCCGTGGCCCTCGGCCGCAGTCCTGCCTCATCCTCCTCTTCTCTCTCTGAGGGTGGGGGGTGGGGGGAGCCCTGGCTGGAGCTGCTGGCTTAGGGCCAGGTCACTTGGGGCATCTCCTCCCACTTGGGGCTCAGCCTTCCTCTACGCGGAGCAAGGCAGTTCCCGCGGATCCACCACTGGAGTCCCTCCTGGGGCCCGTAGCGCCTCTCCCCTAGACCAAGATGCTGGGGTTCAGGAAACAGAGGGTCTGCTGTGGGGTGCCCCGCCTTGGGCCCTCATGAGGAGCATCCCTGGCCCTGCACTTTTGTCCTTCAGAGCTGCCTTGGTCCTCCCCCCTCTGCTCACCCTCTGCTTTTTCCCAGGAGCGGCTGGACTGTCCTTGTCATCCAAAATGGCCCTGGGCTCTGCTGGGTCTGCCCTTATGGCCGGCATAGTGGCTTTGTAATAGTTCCTGCTACTCCCATAGAGAAGAAGACCCCAGGAAGAGGTGGTACTGCCCCTCAGCCTGACCCGGGAGGGGCCAGTCCTGGAGGGTCAGCACCAAGGACATACATTTCTTGAGAATAAAGCTTGTTGTTGCAACCCACCCGAGCCTCGCCTCCTGCTTCCAAGATGGGTGGGAAGGGCCAGGCAGGGGCTCTCTCCCTCCGTGTGTGGGTGTGTGCTGAGTAGGAATGAAGTAAGTGTGAAGACAGGAGCTGTCCCCTGCCCTGCTACTGACAGTGTGTGTCACTCTGGGCAGGTCACTCCTCCTGTACCTCAGTTTGTCCTTCTCTAAATGGGGAGTTGAACCAAACGACCTCCCACATCCCAGCCTGGGTGGGTGTTTGGCTCGGGTTCTGCGAGGAGCCACTTTCCTCAAAGCCAGATCCTACTGTCCTTGTACTTGCCACCTCCTTGGTGTCTGGTGGCCATTTCCCTAGTAGCCTGGTCTGTTTTCCTTTTCCACACTCTTTAGCCCCAAGGAACTGGGCTGGCCTTCTATGGGCTGAGACTTCTGAAACTATGAGCCCCAAATAAACTTCTCCTCCTCTAAAATTGTTCTTGTCAGGTCTTTTGGGCATGGGGGTGGAAAAATCTGACTAGAACAGACATGCTCAGGGGGCTGAGTTCTGTCCAGCCAGAGGGGGACAGAATCAACTCTCTGGGTGTGCAGCTTCAGGGAGTGGAGGGCTAGCTTTGCCCTGTGTCCTCTCCCTTGGGCTCTGTTGCGGGGGGCAGTGAGCCTTCTACACCCAGGAGAGGACGGCAGCACGTCAAGGGAGGCCCACAGCAGGGCCAGGGGGGTCTGGTCTCCCGGAGCCAGATCACTACCCCGCCCCCAGACTTTGGAGAACTTGGTAGCAGAGAAAGCAATTTCTCTTGTGCAATCCAGCAGGGTGTCTCTCAGTGCAAACAAACACATCCTGAAGAACACCAAGGAACCTTCTAACTCCGAGCAATAAGAGAACGAACCCAACCAAAAATATGGTTGCTTTGACCTTTCCTCCCTCTCAAAAGAGCATTAAAATACCTGTCAGGGATTAAAGAAGCCCTGGCCTATAAGGAGAAAGAGAAGGAAAGAGGAGATGACAGTAACAAAATTTTAGGAGCCAGAAATGACCTGGACAAGGGGTCCTACTTAGCAGCACCATGAAAGCGGAATCTTAGTTGTTGGTAAAGACAGGAGAACTCGCCCCACAGGACCCCGCGCAGCTCAGCCACTGGAGGGGCCCAGGCCTCTGGAGTTCAGCACAAAGGTAGGCTGACAGCAAGAAGGCTGGTGGCCAGACTGTTTAAGAAGCAGGCAGACCCCAAGGGTTCCTCCCCACAGATCACTGAGGCTGGTATCTTTGGAGAGGTTGGTCTCTGGAAAGAGAGTACCAGGCACAATGGAGAGCAGGAGCTTCATACTGAAAGGTGAAAGCTTCCAAATAAGTGTGAAGACCCTCACTCTTCATCAATGCTCCTGGGATGTGGGCAGCAAATTGGACTTTGTCCTGCCAGAAGCAGGACTCGGTCACCCTTGACAGGATTTCCAGTCCTCCACCCACCGCATGTTCCTCTCGAGATGGTCCATCCAGGTCTTTGTCTTCTATAACCGCCTCCTGGTGACCACCTCCCTACAGGGTGACTGCACACACCTGCCTGGTCACCCCACTGGCCATCGTCCTTGTGTGGACTGCACAGAATTGCCACAGGGACCAACTCTCCGTCAGTGTGACCTCCTAGAACTCTCGCCTGCTCATTCTAGCCCCCCAGCTAGGACTCCCAGGGGAAACCTGCTTGGCAATGCCCTGGTCCCCAAAAAGACACTGGCCCAAGGGACCCTTGCTTTTGCCTCTTCCTCCCACCTACTGGCTGAGCGTATGGGTGCCGGGTGGCTCCCTGGTCCCTGGCCCAGTGAGGCAGGCTGCCCTCTCCATCTGGACCTGTGAGCAACTGGCTGCTTCTGTCACTCGTGGGCTGTGTGGAGCTGCCTCCTCCATCTCACACCCGACCTCACCCCCAAGTCTATCTCTCCTCCTGCCAGTGCCACAGAGCGTCCACTAGTGGGTGAGTGTGTACCGTGGGCAGCTGGGGCTCCATCCCACTGTGCACCCCTGGTTGTCCCATCCAAGGGGAGTTTATCCTCTAGCTCCCATCCATCATTGGTCCAGGGATATTCTTGAGGGGCCAACACCCCAACACTTGCAGCCTGCCTTGGGGCCTGCAGGGAGGTACTGGGGCAAGGAGTCAAGAGGGCTGGATAGAGAGAGCAGCAGCAGGACCGGAAGCACATGGGCGCAGAAGTAAGTCAGGATGGAGGTCATCCAGTCTAGACCCACATCCCTCCAAGACCTGCATATCCCAGGGCTGCCTGGATGTCCCCCTTCACTGATAGTCTTGTAGGTATTTGCCACCCACCATTGTTGCCATGGAAACATCGAATTACTTACTTTCTCCTACACTCCCTCCTAGCAGCTGGGACCTGGTTCCCTGGCACACCTCACTCTCTGCCAGACTTCTATGTACCTTTAGATGACCACCCATTTGTCCTTTCTCCAGGAAGTCCCTCCAGCTGTCCCCCACAGGAAGAGATCCCTGTCTTCTCTGGACTCCCTGCTGTGACTAAAAACCATCTGTTATGTTTGGGAGACAAGGTGTCCCTCAATAGCTCCTGTAATAGACAATAATGATTAGATTAGAAGAGCTGTGACCTCATCAGTGAATTAAGCCATTGGATGATTTAATCATTGGAATGAATTCCTGGATGCTAACTGTAGGCAGACAGGGCATGGCTGGAGGATGTACGACCACCATTAGCAGAGCAGCACCTCCCCCATGCCCTTCCGCCGTGATGTTCTGCTTCATCTCGAGCCCAGAGCAATGGAGTCACCCGACCATACACTGCATCTCTGAAACCATAAGCCTGAAACGAATGTTTCCCCTAAGTTGTTGCTGAAGGTATTTTGGTCATAATGACAAAAACCTGACTAACAGGCCATCACCGCACTGAACAGGTGTCCTGTGACACACTCATTCATGTGAGTGCCAGTTCCTCCTGATATCAGTCTCCTTGGGTCAGTGTGGACCTCTCCTGTCCACTGCAGTATCTGTTGCATGGACAACGACTGCAAGGTCTGGGTGAGGGCATGGTCAGGGTTCCAGAGTGTCATGCGTGAATTTCAGTCTCCTTTTCTATTTTCGGGATACGGAGGTTGCTGTTTTTGATTCAGTCTCCCTCGCCTGAGGTACCCAGTGCCCAACTTTTACACTCAGCACATTGTATTTCCCCGGCAGTTTGCTTGTTGACCTCTGGTCAGAACTGAGGACAGGCCAGAAAAAGAGACTTACTCTTCCTGGGTGTCTAGTGCCTTTCATGAGGAAGGGCTAAGGGCACTGGGGTCAGTGGTTCATCGTGTGTCCCAGCTATTATGGTCTGGATCTCAAATATTCCCCCAGAGGCATATGTATTGAAGGCTTGGTCCCCAGTGCCACAAAGTTCAATGTTCTGGAGGAGTGACTGGATCGGGAGGGCTCTCACCTCATCAGTGGATTCATCCATTGATGGATTCCTAATTTGATGGCATATTAATGGGAGGTGGTGGAAACTCTAGGAGGCGGGGTGTCATTGAAGGGAGTGTGCCATCAGAGGGTGTGCACTGGGGGCTATGTTATATCCCATCCCCTTCCCCTCTCACTCTCTCCATTTCCTGGCTGCCAGGGGAGCAGCTTTCCTCCACCACAGCCTCCCTGCCATGATGATTCTGCCTTGGAGCCAACCACGGACTAAATACCACTGAAACCCTGAGCCCAAATCATTCTTTCCTCCTCTGTTTTCATCAGTTGTTTTGTCTCAGAAGCACAAAGCTGACTGGCCCACTACCCATCATCTCTGCCTGCCAACAGGACTGTCTGTCCCCCGACACTGAACAAGGGGTAAACTTAGGCCCACAGAAGTCCCTCTGAAGCCAGATTTAAAGTTAGGTAGTCAGTGCAGTTAGGTAAATCGGGTCTAACACCGAGTGAAATCTAAAATGGAGGCCATACTGGGAATGACTCAGGGAAAACAGGACAACTCATGGAATGTTAATGAAGTCCTGAAAAGGCCAAAGTCCACCTGGAAGAAGTGTTAACCAACAGCCCCAACAGATTTGGAAATAGCCCATCCCAGAGAAGTGATAATCCCATCCCAAAAGGTGATAATTAGGCCCACCTGTGTCCCACCCCTCGGGCCTTCCCACCTACATTCCATCACTGAAAGAACTATAAAAAGAGGAAACAACCGCACTTCCATGGATTCCACCTCCTGGGTCCCCTTCTTCCTCCGGGAGAAGTCTTTTCTGCTGTCCTTTAATAAACTTCTAATTTCTACTCTGACCTTGCCTCGGCGTGCTTCTCTGGTGTTATTCTTCAACATCGGGGAAGCAAGAACTCGTCACCGGTCAACAGCGGTAACACCTCCAACAGCTCTGGACCATTCAGTTCATCCCTTGCAAGGCTGGGCCCAACCAAAGCCTCCCATCTGTTGACACTGTGCTGGAGCAACCTGCCCCCTCCCTTTGCCCTCTGTGACAAAGCTGGCTAGGAGAACCAGGGGGACTTGACACCCCGAGCTCACAGCTCCTCAGACAGAGCCACGAGGAACAGAGATGGGCGACACATTAGCAATGGATCTTTATTTCTCATCATCCTCTGATCTGAGTGGGGGTTTTGGAGGTTCATCTTGGGGTACATTTTCTCCTGGCTGGTCCTCTTCAGCATTGGGTTCATCTGGGGGGGAAGTGGTAGTCTCTTTTGAACCTCCCAACCAGGCTCCAAAAGCAGACCCAACACAGCCCAGGAGGATGTTAGATGAGGTGGAGAGCCCAGCTGCCCCTGGGGAGAGACAGAGGGTGAGCACAGGGTAATGGCCAAGCCTGAGGTCCAGAGAGCCCCTGGATCCCTCCTCTACTTCCTGAGTCACCCAGGGCTCTGCTTTGACAGAGGACTCTGGAGGTAGCTGAGAGACAGAGGAGAGGGGTCACCATCCACACACAGACCAGAAAGCTGCAGATCCCCCATTTTCACAGACCACCAAGTCCCAGAGAAGGGAGGGTACCATCCAAGGCCACCCAGGGGTCAGATTTGGGGAGGGCTGAACCCAGAGCCTAGGCAACCTAGGTACAACCTCTTGTATCTTGGGCCAAACTTCTGTTTTCTCCCTACGGAGCACCTCTACACTTCCCCTGGAAGGTCACTCAGAAGGAACCAGAGGTGGGGACAGTGAGACAGAAGAACTGCAGGGAGCCAGAAGAGGCAAGAGAGGAACCCTGGGAGAGGACCCCCCTGGGGCAAGGCTTCTGGTGTGGAACCTCACCTGGCTTTAGTCCTTACCCACTGATTGCAGTGTCGCCACCAGGCTGCCCGCCGCGACTCCACCCCCATTGGCGATGGCTGCAGCCGACATCATCTTGGCAGCTAGAGAAGAGGCTGCGATTCCTGCCCCGGTGAAGCCCACTACGTTGAGCACCACGGGCACAGAGCCCACGGCCAGCGCTGTGCGGGAGAGGCGCAGGGTCGGGTGGGGCCGGGGGAGGGACCCCTTAGGAATTCCTCACAGTTTCTGGGGACGGTCTGCTTTGGGCATTTGGGAGAGGACGGCTTGGAGGGGGACCCAAGGTAAGGGAGTTGGAGTAGCCTGGAGCCAGGAGAGGGCGACGGGATCAGGAGTAGCCTGGTCTTGTCTTAACCTGCTGTGTGACGCTGCTATGTCGCTGTCCTTCACTGTGTGCCATCACCACTGTGGATTTTAGCAGCAATTGTCCTCACCTTCCCCGTGTCCCCATGTGCCCATGATTGGTAAGGACTAAAGGAGACCCTGGGTAACTTTCCCCCCTGGAGTACTGCAAGTGCGCCTTCCTGGCCCCGCGCTTCGCCCAGGCAGCTCCTGGAACGGCCCGTAGGCGGCTGGGAGCCCCCTGAACCCTGCCGCGACGCGTCTCCAGTCTCCCAGCAGCGCGGGGCCAGGAAACAAACCTCCTCCGATTGCAGCAGCAGCCGCCCGTTCTAAAGAGAGGGGCGGGAGAGCGAGTTAGCCAGGTGATTGACGAGCGAGGCCACCAGGCGCTCCCCGGGCTTCCAGGGCCAGGGTCGGGGTGTGGGGCCTGCCCCTGGTCCAGGGAGACTCACTCAGCATGACGAAGCCGTCCGGGTCCCAGGTCTGCTCAGGAAATGACAAGGCTCTTGGAGGGTTGCTTCCTCGGGAACCAATCGGGACAAGGCCCGCCCTCGCAGCCCGGCACCCAGAGCTAAGCGCTGCACCCCGCGCTCCGCCCACCCGCTCGGCTGCGCCTGGCCCGCCGCCTCGCCAGGTGCAAGTGCATCTCACGGGGCGGGGGTGGGGGTGGGGGCTTGGTCCGTGCTCAGGATCTACCAAAGAGAAAAGAACTCCCAAGCCCCGAAAACTGTAGCAGGTGGGCGGTGCTTCCCAGTTTAGCCTCCCTCCTCCCCGTAACGGAATCAGTATTCGCTGCAAAAACCAAACAAAATAAAATCGAAAACTTTAAAGAGACAAACAAAATGTAACTTGCAAATTGCTCTTGTATCTAATTGGTCATTTAGATTTTCTCAGGCTGCTTAGTATTTTTCCACAAGATATTTGAAAGTCAAGTTCATTGAGGTCTAATTTGCACAAAATAAACGTCATCCCTTTAAGCACACCTCTGTGATTTTGGACAACCTCCTACAGTTCTGGAACCACCAGCTGGTACATAGACTATTTTATTTATCCATCACCCCCTTCTTGCATGCTCTTTGGTATTGAAAAACCAGCCTCTGCCTCAGAGCAAAGCCTGTCCAAGAAAGGGACATGACCTTTGTCCTTGGAAAAACCCACAGAGCACTCCTAGACATTCCCACCCTGCTAAGTTGTTTATCTACAAATAACAGGAGAGATCTGCTGTGCCAGGTGTCCCTGTGACTCAGTCAGGCTAGGTGGGGATCTATAGCAACCCCCTAGCAGCTACCAATCAGCATGAGACAGGGAAATGATGACCCTCCCAGTAGTTTATGGTGGTTGATAACATTGGGAAACCATGTAGTTCAGCACGTACACCCCTCTTGGCTCAAACCAATCAGTTCAAACCAATACCCCTTTTGTTCTGACCAATCACCCCTACCCAATTTGTTCCCGCCAGTGAATGTGCTAATCATGTTTTAGAGTTGTTATTTGATTTTCCCGTGGTGTGTGATGATTTGCTATGATGTATGTGAAGTCCCTGCCCTCTCCAAAAAATGTATAAAAATGCTGCAAACCCTGGGCTCGGGGCCTCTCAGTGTCACCAGTTGCTGTGTGTGCACTCGGAGGACCGAGCTAGCTCGCAATAAACACCTCTTTGCTGCTTACATCGATCTTGGGTCTCTGGTGGTCTTTGGGGGTCCTGAATTCGAGCATAACAGTATCATCCCCAACCCCCACTGACCTGTGTGCAGTCTCACACATTTGCCTTCTCAGAACTCAACATGATATTTAATTGTCATCAAATATTCTGTCCTGAGGATTTTCTACAGTTCAACGCATTGGCCTCCCTTCCTAAAGAAAGATCCAAATTCCTCCTAATTTTGCTCTTAGACGTTATCTTGCTAACATAGTGAGGCACCAATATTTTCTGATAATATATCCCCAGAGGTAGAACTGCTGGGTCAGAAAAGGCATTTCAAGCAGGTGCGGTAGCCCACACCTGTAATCCCAGTGGCTTGAGGGGCTGAGGCAGGAAGATGCAAAGTTCAAAGCCAGCCTCAGCAATTTAGGCCCTAAGCAACTCAGTGAGATCCTGCCTCAAAATAAAACATAACAAAAAGAGGCTGGGGATGTGGCTCAGTTGTTAAGCGCCCTGGGTTCAATCTGTGGTCAAAAGAAAAAAAAAAAAAAGTACTTGATACCAATAAGTTGCTCTCCAAAATCAGTGTATTAGTTTACATTCTCCCAGAAGTATGTGAGCAGATCTATATTTTTCTTTTTCTTTCTTTCTTTTTTTTTTTTGTGTGTGTGTCTTCATACATGTATTTTGGATAATACTGTCCATCACATTCCACCATCATTGCTAACCCCCTGCTCCCTCCCTTTCCTTCCCACCCCTCTGCCCTAACTAGAGTTTGTCTATTCCTGCCATGCTCCCACTCCCTACCCCACTATGAATCAACCGGCTTATATCAGAGAAAACATACGGCATTTGTTTTTTTGGGATTGGCTAACTTCACTTAGCATTATTGTCACCTGCAAAAACCATGATTTTATTCTCTTTTACTGCTGAGTAATATTTCATTGTGTATATATGCCACATTTTTTTTATCCATTCACTTACTGAAGGGCATCTAGGTTGGTCCACAGTTTAGCTATTGTGAATTGTGCTTCTATAAACATTAATGTGGCTGTGTCCCTGTAGTATGCTGCTTTTAAGTCCTTTGGGTATAGATCAAGGAGAGGGATAACTGGGTCAAATGGTGGTTCCATTCCCAATTTTCCAAGAAATCTCCATACTGCTTTCCATATTGGCCGCACCAATTTGAAGTCCCACCAGCAGTGTATGAGTGTACCTTTTCCCCCCACATCCCTGCCAACACTTATTATATCTTTCTATCCCTCATCAGCAATGAGCTTTGTCATTTGAAGAAGTCTTTGTTGACTGGGTGAGCTCAGGGATGGAGCACTTGTGGAGCAGGCTCCAGGACCTGGGTTTCATTCCCAGCACTGGGGGGAAAAGTGATCTTAGTTGTTTTAATAGATTAAAAAATGGTGACTTGTTTTAATTAACATTTCTTTTTTTTACTGGTTGAGGGAGGCCAAACCATTAAACCATTTTTAAGGGCTGGGGATGTGGCTCAAGCGGTAGCGCGCTCTCCTGGCATGCGTGTGGCCCGGGTTCGATCCTCAGCACCACATACAAACAAAGATGTTGTGTCCGCCAAAAACTAAAAAAATAAATATTTTTAAAAAAATTCCAAAAAACCCACAAAACCATGTTTAAGTTTTGGGGGCTTATGCAGTCCTTATTTTGTGAATTATCTACTTGTATTCTTGGGCTTTTTTTCCTCTTGAAATATCTTCCTAATCAATATGTAAGAATTAATCATTACCTGTTTCTTTTCTGTTTTCTTTTTTTGTTTTTTTTCTTTTATACAATCTTCAGAATTTATGCAAAATTGTTTATATTTGACTTTTAAACTGAATTTTTGCATTTACGTGTCCATTATGGTTTGGATCTTCAACATTTCCCAGAAACTCAGGTGTTGGGGGCTGGTCCTGATGCAGCAGTGCTGGGGGGGGGCATCGGAGGTGACTCTGATTAACATATTTACAGATTAACTCAGTGGGCTATTGGGAGGCAGTGGGAGTAGGTCACCTGGGGCATGCCCTTGAAGGGCAGATGTTGTCCCCACTCCCTTCCTATCTCCCTCTCTCTGGCCACTGTGAGGTGAGCAGCTCTGCACTGCCTCAGGCTGCCCCCATAAGGCTCCACCACAGGGACAGGGCCGATTGACCTTCACTGAATCCGATGGTACTGAGCCCAAATAAGCCTCTCTCCTTGACAGGAAGCCGACGAGCACAGTGCCTGAAAAGGCTGTCCTTACCAGCTATCAGATATGTCATCAATGGGTTTTTCTTAGATGTTTCTGGGAGTTCACTTTTAAAAGTTAACTTCTCCTCCATCTGGAATATAGTCTAGTACCTGTACAGTGCTTTACAGAGCTATGTTTAAGGCAGCTTTTCTAAGACCATTTGTGAGATTATCTGTCAGTTCATCTTTGACTTGATATTCCAAGTCAAAGATGTGTATATAAATGTATATTATATATGTGCATATGTCAGTATATATATAAGCTGATATATATATAAATATCTTATATATATGTATATATATATATATATATATATGCTTATGTGTGTATGTATAATACACACATACATCTAATATACCAGTTTTGAAATTTTCTATTATGTTCTTAAAAGATATCTCTTCAGGCAACAAAAATCACAATTTTAATGCTTATACACTTATGATTTGATTTAAAATATGATTGTGTTTATCAGTATAATTGTTAATATTTAAGCAATTTTATATCCAATAATAATGCAACCAATAATTTTTATCTTGGCTATAAAAATGTCCATTTTTATATCAAAAATTCTATTCTTTTTTTGCAATTTAAATATGCTTGTAACCCTTTTACCATTCAGAAATTAAATATATAGATAATATCATCTAGTTTCACACAATCTATTGCCCAAATTTTAATAGAACATGTAAGTGAAAGGAAATTGTGTCTAATGAAGTAGTCGGTGTGCAGGTTGTGTGTGGGGGCACAGCTGTGTGACATCAGGTGCTGCAGTGAAAGAATCCATTTCTCATACCCATATAAGATTGAATTGAAGACAATAAAGTATTCGACTGAAAATCCTTGATGCCTTTTTAAAATTTTTCAATAATTTGAAAGAAAGGCTTAAGAAATATATCTATATATTTACAGATTTGCACCCAATTCCCAGGAATCTGACAATTGCTCATACAGACTGAGTGACACCATGATTGACACTGCTACCAGCAACTTAATTTTCTGAGATGTTGAAGAACTCTCGGTAAAGTTCAAACAAACCGAATAACAATCTCTCCCTTGTTTGCAGTATGACTGCATTCCTGAAAATTCTATCTATATTAGAACCATACAAGGAATAATGCATAGAACATGTAAAACGTGGTCAAGTTCTAGGCTTAGATAATGATGAGGATTAAGGGACATTTAAATTGTGTATAGGATGACTTTAGTTGTGCAGTATTATGTACGTCTTTCAGGGTATCAGGAGCGCCTAGCCCCTGTACACTAAGTCCCAGTAGCACCCTTCAGTCACATTGACTTTTCAAAGCACACTGTGAAATTCCCCAAGTGTCCCACTAGGGGGCAGACTATCCCCGTTAAAAATTACCATCTTAGCAGGTGGATATTTTTTAAAACCTAAGAATGTTTATGATTGTTTGCAAGAAAATAAAGTCACATAAGTAAAAACAATGATATTAGTATTTCTGGCATTAGTTTTAAGACTAAACTGTGCATTCTGAGTGCTTGTCTTATATAGGATTATGACAGATTATGATTTCAATTTTAAAAGTGTACTTCAGTAAGAGATATAATCTTGTGATTGTGAAGTTGAAAATATTCTATTTTAAAAATAATTTTGTAAACAAATTTTAAGAAAATTAATTTCAAAGTTAAATAAGTTTATTTTATTTATAAAATTCATCTAATACAGTGTTTGATTATTTTCTTTAAAATTATTAAAGGGAATTTGAATAACCAAATTGTAAAAGTTCTCAGGCTTATAGATAAAACATCAATATTATACTTTAAAATAGAAACTTAAGAATTATTGGATTTTTTATTTATTTCAATAAATTGATTAATTAAAAAACCCAAGTTGCCACAAATAGCCTTTATTGTTTGTAAAAACTGCTTTCAAGAAAAACCCAAAACTCACATTTGTACCAGCTACCTTCATCATCTCTCCTGAGCTAACTGAGCCTTATAAAATTTCCTGTAATATATGAACTAAGATCATAAGCTTAAACCAAACTCAGAAAAGCGCTGCATTGGCTGCACTTAAGGGGAAATATTATTCAAACACAATAAAATTAAGAACCTTTATTTCAACAAAAGGCATCATGAGAACAAGAAGTGAAGCCCTCTACAGAGGGAGAAACTATTTGCCATACATATAACCAACACAGCACAGAGATCCTGGGTATATAAATTACCTTTACAGTACAACAAAAGGCAAATAATCTAGTATAAAACATGCAAGAGACTTTAGAAGAAACTACAAATGAAGCTATTCAAACAACTAATACATAGACAATGCACAATCTTCTTAGGAATCAGGAAATGTAAATTAAAACTATAGTGCAAGGAGTTCTGCTTCTGGCTAAGATGTAGAAGGACATTGAAGACCGTTTTTACTCTTCAAAAATAGAAATCGCCAAATAACTGAAAAAATGTATATTTTTCTCTAAAGCAGATACTGACAAATATTCTGTGATAGGCCAGGGAGTAAATACTTTAGGTTTTCAGACCACATTTAGTTTCTGTTGTGTATTGTTCTTGTTATCTTTTTTTTTTTTAACAATCTTTAAAACTGTTTAAAAAAAGTCATTGTTATATCATGATCTGTACAAAAATAGGTCATATACTGACTTTGGATTGTGGGCCATAGTTTTCCAACCCCTTCTTTAAAGCCACCGAAGAGCTATGCACAAAGAAATCTAAATTAACCAACTCTAGAAGGATAATTCTCTCCTAGACACTGTGTCCACTATCCAATAAAAATAATTATTTTTATAAGACATACAAAGAAACAGGAGAATGTAACCTGTAATCAAGGAAAAAAAATCAGTTAACAAGAATGATTCCACAGATGATCCACATCTTAAAGTTATCAGAAATGCACCTTAAATAATTATGCCTTAAAAATGTACCTTAAATAAATATACTAAAAAATCTAGAAGGAAGTATAAATTTAATGTTAGGAGGAATTAGAAGTATCATTAGATTTGTAGCTATAAAAAGGAACTACATGGAAACTGAAAAATATATGAGATTGTAAATTCACTGGAGGGGATTTATAGCATAGCAGACACAATGGGAGAGAGAGAAAATGGTCAGACCGTCCATCACCTGTGGAACAGCATCAAGTGGGCTAAACGTGTATAATTGGTGAGAAGAGAAAGAAGGAGGGAGAAATGATATTTGAAAAAATATTGTTTAAAAGTTTTACAAATTTGAAAACAAAACAATGCAGTAACTCATTGATCCTGAAAGCAGACTGAATCCCAAAGAGGATAAATACAAGGAAAAATAAGCATATCATAGTCAAACTTGAGATAGCCAGAAATTAAAATAAGAAAACAAACGAAATTAACTGCAAATCTCTTACTAAAAATATAATGGCGGGGTTGGGGGGGGCGGGCAAGGTGGGCCCTGGGGTTGTGGCTCAGCGGTAGAGCGCTCTCCTAGCACGTTCAAGGCGCTGGGTTCGATCCTCAGCACCACATAAGTAAATAAATAAATTAATAAAGGTATAAAAAAATAATGTCACCCAGAAGACAATGGAACAATGTGTTACCTTTAGGTCACTGAGAGAGAATACTTGAGAAAGCCACCTTATAAGGAGGAAAGGTTTATCCTGGTTCACAGCCTCAGAGGGTCCAGTCCTGTCACAAGCCGTCCATGCATTGCATGAGGGTCACCACCCATGGAAGCCTTGTGGATAGAGACATTTGATGTCTGGGAATAACCAGTGGACATTTCCACTGGTCAATTGCCCAGGGACAATGTGAAACTCTTTCCCTACTCTGCTGTGGCCCACACAGCATGTGAGATGGGTGTGACCTGCCAAGATGTCAATCAACCTGCTGGTGGCAAGTCATCACCAAGCAAGACTCTGCCCTTGAAACCTTATTCCTGCCTTTGATGTGCCTCCTTAAATAGTCCACTGGAGCCGTTTTCCTTTTGTCCAGTTCCAGAACCCATGTTCCCTAGATCTATCAGGGACTTTGCATTCTGGAAAGATATTTCTGAGTATTTGTGCTTTCTTACTTGCTAATTATCTGAGATTGTACGTTTTAGGGTAGCTTGGATTCCTGGGCAGAAAGAAGGACCCCTGATTGAGACTCTGGCCATCATTTCCCCCCTGAAACAGCCCATGATCACCTGCCCTGTTGCTGGGAGCCTGTGGACAGGCAGAGCCCCATGGTGGGAGCACATGATCTTGTGGCTGCTGAGAAGCAGGGCGGGTGGGGAAGGGGTTGGGGTTTCAGTATCCTCTTTGGGGGCTTGCACCCAGTCACCCAACTTCTATCTACGAAGCCCCACCTTCTAAAGGTTCCACCACCTCCCAGCAGCACCACAGGTTGGTGACCAATCTTTTAGCATATGGGCCTTGGGGGGATGTTATGGATTGGTTGGCAGTTCCCCAAATCTCATGTGTGAGGCAATGCAGGAATGATCAGAGGTGATAGGAGTCAATTATGAGAGCTGCACCACTGTGTCTTCTGGGTTTGTTGTTGTTGTTGTTGTTTTTACATATTTTAAAGTTGGATTGTCTTCTGCAGGCAACCAAATGATTTTCAACCAAAACCTCTCTCTCTGGAAGTGGCATCATTGCATCACACCGGTACTGTGCAGTCCCCTTGAGCAGGTATGTACCATGGGACCCTCTGGTCCACAGAAGAGGCTGTTTCCATCTCCTCAGCTCCTGGGGCACAGGCTCTGAGCTGGGAAGGGCTGCGGAAAGAGCATCAGGGAGCTTGGGGGCCATCAGGCTGTCAGGCAGAACTGGAGGGACTCTCAGCCTCTCTGCCTCGGTTTCCCTCCTCTGTGAAATGTGGGTGATATCTGGGTCCTCCTGGAGTGCAGCCGAAGACGAAGGGAGATGGTCCAGTGGAGCTGAGCACAGGGCCACGATACCCACGGAGCTGTCAGGGTCCAGCTCTGATGTGGACAGGAGTCTTAGCGTGTCCCAACACCATCTGGCCCTCTCTCCCTCTTGGCCCAAGGAATACAGTCCAAGGCTCTGATTTATTTGTTTGTTTATTTATTTTTAATTTTAATTTTTAAAGTTGGACCCTGACAGCTCCGTGGGTCTTGTGGCCCTGTGCTCAGCTTCACGGGCCATCTCCCTTCATCTTATAAATCAGTAGGCTTTGGTATCTGTGAGAGATACGTGATCATCACAATAATGTAATTTTAGGACATTTTCATCATCCTCAAGGAAACCCTGTACCAATATTAATCATTTCAATCCCCCCATCCCCTAGCATCCAGCTACCATTAATTCATTTTGTCACTGTAGATTTGCCTCTTCTGGACATTTCATATTAATGGAATTATACAATATGTATCTTTCTGTGACTATGCTTTTGTGCTTTGCATACTATATTCAAGGTTCATCCACTGAATCTGTTTATTAATATTTAATTGATTTTTTAAAAAAATAAATGACAGTGGTGTACTTTTCTGTGTGTACACTCTAACAAGAACAGTTTAAAACAGAATAATAAATGATTCAGGGTTACATTTTTCAATAGAAAATATATAGTGTTCAATGGTGCTTCTAGGATGCACTAGTTGTTACACAGCAAAGATTGAAAAGAGGAACAGTTTTATAAAAATGCATACAAAAATTTAGAAGTCAGAATTCTAAAAATATAATGAAAATTGATTGAAGAATGAAAAGGTTTGAGGTTAGATAGGCATTAAAGAAGTTGAGTCAAAAGTTTGAAATTATCCCATAAGAAAACATTAACATTAGACCTAATTTCTAAGATGTCCTGTCCGGCTTTATAAAAAAATACTAAAAATAAATAAATAAATAAACAAATAAATAAATGGCAGTGGAATGCATCACAATTCTTATTACACATATAGAACAATTTAGTCCTAAAAGAAGAGGATGATGTGACCATGGAGGTGGAGGCCAAGGCTGTGGTGATGCAACCACAAGCCAAGGACTGCAGCAGCCACCAGGAACCAGAAGAGGCAGGAAATAGATTCCCTGGAGACCCTCTGATGCTTCAGTATTGGCCCAGTGACACTGATTTCAGTCTTCAGCTTTCCACAGAGAATATGTTTCTGTTGTTTTAAACCACCAAGTTCACGGCAATTTGTTACAGTAGCCATAGGAAAAGGAATATAATTCACATGGAAAAAAGAAAACTCGGGCTGGGGATGTGGCTCAAGCGGTAGCGCGATTGCCTGGCATGCGTGCGGCCCGGGGTTCGATCCTCAGCACCACATACAAACTAAGATGTTGTGTCTGCCGAGAACTAAAAAATAAATATTAAAAATTCTCTCTCTCTCTCTCTCTCTCTCTCTCTCTCTCTCTCTCTCTCCCCTCCCCCTCTCTCACTCTCTCTAAAAAAAAATAAAAAATCTCTCACTCTCTCTCACTCTCTCTTAAAAAAAAAAAAAGAAAAAAGAAAACTCAATTTCTACCTCATGCTAGGTACATAATATGAATTGGAGATGAATCACAGACTTAAAATAAAAATAAACAGCTAGGGATGTAGCTCAGTGATAAAGTGTTTTCCTGCCATCCACAAGGCCCTGCGTCCAATTCCCAGCACTGCAAATAAATAAATAATAAATACAAAAGCTAAAACTGTAAAACTTGTCGAAGAAATCAGAGGAGAATATCTTTTTGATCTTGAAATAGGCAAAGAGTTCTTTAACAGGGAGTGCAAATCTTAAAAAGAGAAATTGCTTATCAAAAAGATAACTCCAACTCATCAGATTAAATCATGAAGAAAAGAAAAAGGCAGGCCAGAAACTGAAAACATTGTTTATAATACATTTATTTGATAAAGGACTTATATTCAGAAGATATAAAGAATGCACAACATTAAAAAAACAAACAGTTCCATTTAGAAAGGGGCAAAAGTTTTGAGCAAATGCTTCCCAAAGTAAGATACGGGAATAGCTACTAAGCACAGAAAAAGTTTCCTGGTATCTTTAGTCCTTGAGGAAATATAAAATCATGTCACAAAGGAATATCACTTCACATGCACTAGAATGGCTAAAATTAACGGCTTATCATGCCAGGTTTTTGGTGAGGATCTGGAGCAACTATCATGCATTCCTGGTGGAGGGTTAGAATGGTACTACCGCTTTGTTCTTACAAAGTCAAACATCTGTACATATAAACATCCATTAATCCCATTCCTCAGTACCTATTCAAGAACAATGAAAATTTTCACACAGACTCGAATATAATGTTCAGAACAGCTTCAATTATAATAGCCCCCAACTAGTGATAACTGGAAGAGTGTAATTCCCTGTTCACATACTTTTGAGCAATATATATTTATGAGGATATTTAGAAGATACAGGTGTGTGATGTGAAAAAGAAATCAAAGTTCTAGAACTTCCTACCTGTTTCTGGTGCAGAGTTTTATTTATTTTTAAAATTTTTTTTGGCCTTTAATGTAGCCTTGGACCCTCCTCAGGCTCAGGTCTCCGTGTGCAGCCTGAAGTCTCCATGTGCTCCGACCAGCCAGCTTCAAACAGGGAATGCACAGGGATGGACGTGCCATCCTTCAGGAGACCAGGTGGCAGCTCTGGGCAGCAGGCCAGGGAGTGTGAGTCCTCCTGGGCTTCTTTCGGGCTCCCAGACTACCCACCCCTAACCCCCTAGAAAAATATATAAGGACTCCCTAGAGGGACTGCAGAGGACTGGCCTTCCCAGGGCTGGACTTGGGAGACTCTGCTTCTTGCTTGGAGTGCCCTCTTCTGGCACTCTCTCAGACTGCCACCTCGGCTGCAGGCGAGGGTGGCAACCGGACAAGGGTTTTGAGGCTGGAGTGGGCTTGTCCTGAACCGCAAACCTAAAGGACGAGAGGGCAGCGTGGTTTCTTGGAGCACAGAGAGTGTGCACTGGGAGAGCAGAGACCTGGCACGGGAAGCATCGGGCAGCACCTGTTTAGGGAGCCTCGCCAACTCAACCCTGTGAATGTGACCTCGCTTCCCCAACCACAGCGACAGGCCAGTGGGCATCTGGAGAATCTAGATCAACCGGAGTTCTTTCCATACCACTCTGGAGAAAGACAGACAGACAGACAGAGGAGAGAGGTGCAGAGGAGACTCACAGGCAGAGGATCTATAATAAATAGCAGGGAGCCATGGGCAGCTGCCCCCTGCTCTCTGCACAGGCCCAGTAAGGGATCAGGTGCATCTCCTGAGAAAGAGGAGTGTGCCGATGTCCAGAGAAGCCAGAGGGAGAGACAGAAAGAATCCTTCCTGTGTTCTCAAGCTAGACTCTGGAGATCTGGAGCGACCTGAGTCTGGGTTCTGAGAGGCTCCTCAACCTTATTATTATTGTTATTATTATTATTATTGGGTACTCGGGATTGAACTCAGGGGCACTCGACCACTGAGCCCCATCCCCAGCCCTATTTGGTATTTTATTTAGAGTCAGGGTCTCACTGAGTTGCTAGCGCCTCGCTGTTGCTGAAGCTGGCTTTGAACTCGCGATCCTCCTGCCTCCACCTCCCGAGTCGCTGGGGTCACAGGCGTGTGCCACTGTGCCTGGCCAGTCCTTAGACTTATTATTATGCCACATGTGTTTTGAGTACTCGGAGCCCTAACCAATCCATTCTTGGCGGCTTCTTCTGGGGCTACTCGTTCAGTCAGCAGATATTTACTGAGTGGTTCTACATGTCGAGTGCTGCTGTGGAACCTGAGGAGAGGGCAGTGGATGCAACAAAGTCTTTGCTCCCTGTAGGACAGATGGACATTCAGCCAACCCCAAGGGCATTCCCCGTCAGGTGGTGTGGAGGCTGCAAAGACAACTGAAGTGAAGCAAGAAGGACAGTGAATGGAGGAGCAGACGCTGCTGCTGGAGAGTCTGTGTTGCTGTAACAAAATGCCCGAGACTGGGAAATTCATGATGGACAGACATTTATCTGTCATCCTTCAGGAAGCTGCAAGTCCAAGATGGAGTCACCAGCATTGGTGTCTGGTGGAGCCTGCTTCCTCCAGAGCAGAGAAACACGGCATCCTCCCAGGGCAGGGGGTGGAAGAACAAGAGAGACCAACTCTCTCCATCAGGCCTTTGATGAGGGCACCTAAGTCCAGTCCCCAGGGAGGAGTCCCTGGCCTAATGGCTTCTCAGAGGTCCCAGGTATTAATGCTGTCACACTGGCAACACCAGAATTTTGGAGGAAACACATTCAAACCAGAGCAGATCTCATATTAAGAAGGGCATGTCTCCCAGGGTGGGACTTTAGCCCAAATTTGAAGGAACTGAGGAAAAAGAGGGAGCTATGTAGCAACTTGGGGGAAATCTGGCCATATAGATATGCACTGGACAGATAAAAAACAGCAAGTGCAAAGGCCCTGAGGCGGGAAGGGTCTGAAGAGCACCAAGGACATGCCAGTGTGGTCAGAGGAGTGAATGGAAGCTAAGGTCAGGGTGGTGGAGGGGCGATGTCAGGGAAGGCTGTGCATGGCCGGGCACTCAGGGCCTTGTCACATCAAAAGGACTTTATGACTTTTGCTCTGAGTGAGGTAGAGGGTTTTAAGGTGGAGTTGTGGTTAATGCTGGTGCTAATATATTTTAAAAAGAGAAGAATCAGACATTGGTGCTTGATTTGGAAGCCTGGGGGTCCGTTCAAGACTCTGGAACTGCATAAGCACACACGGGGTGGGTAACACACCCTGGAGTGCGGGTCTGGGTCCTTGGCAGCATTTGGGATGTACTTGTAGGAAGAGGGGACCTCACGGCGGAGCAGACTGGGCTCCCGTAGGACCGATGTTATCTCCAAGTTTTGTCCTTTGGGTTTGCTCTTTTGGAAGTTTTCCCCATGAGACTGAGAGCTTTAGCTGGGTCTGGTCTGGTCTGCTCTGGCTTAGGAGGAAAGGCCCCAAAGACCCTCTCTGGGGGCCTCAGGGATCTGCCTGCGGAGTTTGCATATTCAACAACCTGGAACTTTCCTCAAATTCCCAATTTAAAATCGCCTTCCATCTTGACATACGCCACAGCAATTGTCACTGTCTCATCTCGGTGTAAGGATGGCCGCAGTCCGAATTCATGAGGAACGGAGGCGGAGGCTGGGAGGACTCAGTCGACCCAGAGAACGGACCCTGTCCTGTACAAAGGGAGGTGCTACCCTGCAGGGTGGGGCTCCAGGACGGCCAGATTTTCTGAATTTTGCAGACAAGGGGAGTCTCGGTTAGCCTTACACAAAGATAACAAACCACCACCTCGTGGCCGAGTCATCCAGCCGGGGGCCACCAGGCCTGGGCTCCAGCCTCAGGGAGAAGGGTCTTCCCTCTGATACCCACAGTGCCAGGCCGTGGCCCCCCTGAATGCCCTGCCTCCCTGTCCTCTGCATGGAGGGGACCAGCTTCGTTTAAGGCACCTTTTCTGATCCTTGTCATCTGGAGAATTAGGTGGAGCTCCCTGCAGCCTGTGGCACCACCTCTCCTCACAGCTCCTCCTGGGGCTTCCTGCAGCCTAGGGCAGAGCCGGTTCACCTGTTCACGCAGCGAATACTTGAGTTTCTCCACTGCCAACACTTGAGAGTGCCCAGGTCAGGACAGGCAGAGCGTTGCCCCGGGAGTGTGCGGAATGCTGTATCATCTGGGTGACCTTGAAGATTCAGTGGCGCCCCATTTTCCCACTTTTTAAATCTAGAAATGATGCCACCATGGAAAATTAATCCCAAGTCACAAGTCCTCATTTGTACGACATTAGGACGGCTCCTCTTGAGCTCGTGATCTCACGACATAACCATGTTCCAAGCTGCTTTACCAACGTTCAGTCCTGCTGCCTGCTGTCCAGGGGACGAGACCCCGCCCAGGAGTGGTTCTGCACTCCCTGTCCGCCGGCTCGGCCAGTTGGATCCGGGATGCAGAACCCACCAGGCAGGAAGGGTGGGGAGGGGAGGGGTTCTCACCTGCTCTCATTTTCCCCCTCCCCATTTATTTCCTACCTCTTTTATTTTGTCGTATTTTAGTTTGCTATAACCATAATGATGCAGTGAGATAAACTATCCCCAAAGACAAGGACTTAAAAATCCTTAATAATAATAATAACATATAACTATATATAATTAATGATAATAATAATTAATAATAATGATGCCTTCTTGTGGGTGTGTGGGCAGCAGGAGTGGCTCTGTTGCTCCAGGCGGGGCTTGGCTGGGTGGCAATTCTGGTGACCTGGCCTTGAGCAGTGACAGCTGCAGCAGCTTCCACGTGCATGGCTGGCCTTGGGTCAGGGGAGGTGGCTCTGCCCTCCGCGCGTTCTGCCTGAGGTGCAGCCGGATGGGCAGCAGCTGTGGGCTTTTCATGGCGAAGGCAGAAACATGAGGCCTCTGAAGGTTGGAGTTGTCATGCTGTCACTTTGCATTGGCCTAAGCAAGTCACATGGTCAAGCCTAAAATCAAGTGATGTGGCCCTGCTGGGGCCAAAATGCTGCTGCTGCTGCGAGGGATCCGGAACGGGGCTGGTGACCCAGTCCACCGGCCTGACCCGAGCTCAGGAAGTCCTCCCTCCTGAATTCCACGGGCAGTGGGCATGTTCCCTGGGTTTTGAAAGTGCGCCTGGGGACACTTAAACTTGCTGCCTGGGTGGCCTTCTTTAACTTGACTTCCTCAAGGGAGCGGGTTCAGCTATGGCCTGCGCCGAGGGCCAAGCCGCTTATGGTACTTGAAAAGGACAAAAGAACTTTTCCAGAAACGAAGCCACCAGCCAAGAGTTGGGCTCTTAGGATCAGGGCTCCATCACCATGAGCTTGAAATGTCCATTAGCAGAGCCATTAGCCCGTAGCTGCCCGGGTGAGGTCAAGGAGGGGCTCTGGGCCAACGGGGAGCTTTCGCCTCATCTGGAAAACTGCCCAGAAAAGACTCATAGGATGCCGAGGCCAGGCGGGGGCCACACATTATGCCATTTAATGATCACGGAGCTCCATAAAGTCGGTATTTTTAAACCCGCGGAATGGAGCACTTACATGGGTACAATTATGATCCCTCCCCTGGGTAATGACTCGGATCTGTGGAGTGTGGCGCAGTCACTTCCCAGCATTGCTGGAACATTTGGAGACTCAGGTCAAGTGCCCTCACCTTCAGGTCATAGCAAGAAGCTTATCCTCATTAAGAATGCACATGAGGGTTTGGAGACAGCCTCAAGACCGGCTTTGCACCTGGAGATGGGGCTGCTCCGTGGTTCCCCATCGGAGCACTGACCTGTCTCCTGTCTCCAGTCGCCATGTGGGAGATGCTCTGTGGCCTGGGGCAGGTGTGGGACTCTCCAGTCCTCCTGGGGCCACTTTGGATATCTGGCAGCCAGGTCTTTGCTGTCCATTGTTCTAGCTTAAGTCTGTACCAAGAAGCCCCCTGGGAAGGGACAGCGTGGAGGTGAAGAGAAGAAGCACCCTCACCTCCTGCTCTTCTCTAGGGTCTTATCTGTTCCTCCATTTCTTGCCTGGCCACAGTCACACCCTGATCCCTTCCTCCTCCTTCACTCTGCTGGGAGAGGGCTCCCGGTCACGCAGCCCTCTGCCCCGGCCCCTCTCCTTTCCACATTCCTAGGCTACTGCCTTCCTGTTGAGGAAACCGAGCCCCCAGCTGGCCCTCCAGGTCATGAAGGCCTTCCGTGGCAGAGCTGAACCCAACCAAGAGCTCCAGGCTCCAACCTGCACATTCTAGTCACCCACACACTTGAAGTTTGCATATTGTAGTGCTTAGTCCTGAAATCACCAGGGGGTCTTGTTAAAATGCAGATCCTGATTCTGTAGGTCTGATTCAGTGGGCAAGCGGGGTGATACCAATGGGGCCAGACCACGGAGCAAACACTGAATAGCAGGGAATGGTGTTTAAAAAAAAAAAAATTAAAACCTCCTCCTCCTCCTCCTCCCCCTCCCCTCCCCTCCTCCCCTCCCCTCCCCCTCCCCCTCCTCCTCCTCCTCCTCCTCCTCCTCCTCCTCCTCCTCCTCCTCCTCCTCCTTCTTTTCCCCTTAATCCTTGCTCTAATCCAGCAGGTCTGGCAGGGCAGAAGCAACACGTATGTATTTTCTGGTAAGTTGGCTGAAGTCCAGAGAGTTGACATGCCTTGTTTGAAGCCCCCTGGTAGCAGACGGCATCCTGCGAGGAACCCTGGGTCTGGCTTGTCACACTGCTCATCTGCAAAGATGTGACTAAAGTGGGGGCCCAGACAGCCAGGGACAGTCCAGCAGGTGCTGCAAACCAGCTATGTGTTTCATGCCGCACCCCTGTCTCCGAGAGCAGCCTTGATATTGTGGTGATTGTCCTATTATTCTGAGGTCCCATTGTTCCTGGCCTAGTGAGATGTCCCAGTAAAGCACAAGACTCAGGACAAGTTGTGTGTGGCTGGAAGTGGAGAGCACCTCCCCAAAGGCAAAGCTCGCTGTTTTGTGGTGCAGGATCAAGTGTGCTTTGTGGACTGCTCTTGGCGGCAAAAATGGGCCATATAAATTATACATGGAAAGAATAGACGCTGCTGCCACCCGCCAGGAGGTCTGCGATGGGAGAGAGGACACTCTGCAGGAGAACTGCAGGCCACTCAAGAAAGGAGGGGACATTGAAGCCAGGTGTTCAACTTCTGGATTTCCAATCGGTTGAGACACATTCTTTTACCTGTTGTCAAAGCTCGCTGGCCTTTGACAAAGGACCAACATGGTCAGGGGTTCAGACCCCAGGTAGGAAAAAGAAAAGGAAAAGTGGTCCAAACAGTGAGGGTTCACCCCAGGCAGCCTGAAGTCCCTGGCAGTGTCTCGGTCAGAGGGGCAGCGGTGAGCCTGAGCTCTGGCTCCTTTGTGGACCAGCTGCAAACAGCCACCGACACAGTGACTCCTGCCCCAGGCACCCAGTGTGTGGCAGGCGGCTTTGGGGCCAGGGTTTGGGCTTCTGAATTGTGGTCTCAAGTTCCTCACCTAGCTCCACCCTGCGCCTCCTCCTGGTCCAGGTTTTGTCTGATTTCTCTTAAGCAGGTCAAAGGGACGGCAGCAGGGCAGCAAACGGAGGAGACTTGGAGAGAAGGACTCGTTCAGAGATGTGAAAGTTTAGATCTTGAAGGTTTCTCAAAGGCCCTCTGTTGAAGGCTGGGTCCGTTCCCAGCCTGTGGCACTACTGGGAGGTGGTGGAACCTATAAGAGGTGAGCCCTAGTGGAAGGAGCTCATGTCTTGGAGGCATGCTCTTGAAGGGGATGTGGGGACCTCAATCTCCTATCTGTCTCTCTCCTTTGCACCTGGCCACCAAACAGGACTCTTCTACTACATGCTCCTGCTATGATGTGCTGTTGCCACCCAAAGCAAAAGTGGCAAGTGACCATGAACCGAGATCTCTGAAACCATGTTTAATAACCCTTGCTTTCTTAAAAGTTGACTGTCTCAGGTATTTTGTTACAGTAACAGAAAACTAACACAGGAAGTGCACATGGAAAAAGACCAAATCTGACATCAGAGAAGACACATTCCAACAAATGGTCATCCCCTTTGGCCCCTGTGCAGAGCAGACTTTTTCTTGGGCCTGTTCAGCTGGCATTTCTATCTGCCTTGCAGTAGATCTCATTGTTTATTTGTCTGGCCTTCAGTTAAATGTGTGTCGGTTGAATGAGGGAATGAACTGCTATTTTCCCTGCAGGTTCTCATATTCTTTTCTGAAAAACTTGATTGGACATCTCTCTGCAGGACAGGTCCTGAGCCTGGCATCAGTCATTTTAAAAAAATTGGAATATTTATTTTCTTACTGGCTTGCCAAAGTTACTTATTGGTTAGGGAGTGTTTTCTTTTTTTAATTTTTGAGATTTTCTAGGTAGATGATAATAGAACTTTACATTTTTCACAGGTAAAATTCGCCTCATGCCATGTCTGTCAGGGAACCTCAAATAACAGTAGCTTAAAGGACACCCTTAGTAATTGATTGTCACTCAGCTCTGCCTGTGCAGTCTTGGAGCCTCCTATCCCCAGGACACTGCTTCCATCTGGTCTGAGTTCTCTCACTTCATCTGCATTCCAATGGGGACAGGAAGGAAAAGGCAGCTCTGGAAATTCTGCTCACATCTAACTGCTAAGGATGCTGGGAAGCAAGGTCTGTATTCTGCAAGACCTGGTCTCCAACCTCTTCTGTGAGACCGAAGAGGCAGCAATTGCCCTCCTGCTACAACAATGAGGTCAAGAAGTACCTCATTTCTTCCTTTTTCTTTTTTTTTTTTTTTTTTGTACCAGGGATTGAACCCAGGGGCACTTAAACACGGAGCTACATCCCCAGCCCTTTTTTATATTTTATTTAGGGACAGGGTCTCCCTGAGTTGCTTAGGGCCTTGCTAAGTTGCTGAGGCTGGCTTTGAGCTCTCGATCCTCCTGCCTCAGCCTCCTGAACTGCTGAATTACAGACATGTGCCACTGCACCCAGTTAATGCCTGGTGTCTTTATCTTTTCAATCAGATAAACTCTGGTTTGGAGCTGCCATTGGGACAGCTGGTTATCGGTGGTGCTACTCCACCTCCTCTGTCCAGAGCCAGGAGGGCATCACCCCGCTCGCTGCTCTGTGCTGCTGACGGGGGTGGGGGCCGTTTCTTCATCCTCATGGGGCACTACAGGTAAGGAGGGGGTGGGAGAGCCTCCCAGCTCGCTGCAGAGATGTGAGCCCAGGTAGCATCTTCTCAGCCACCCTTCACCCCGGGCCCCTCACTGTGAACATGCCTGGCAACAGGCCCCAGGCCCCCCGACACATTCTCAGGCAACCTCAAGGATCAATATTTAAAATCGGTATGAATTTTACATTCAACTCACAGTATTCTTAAAATGCATCTATATTTAAGATGGTCTTAAAAAAATATACCCAGGGGAGGCTCAGGGAACCCAACTAACCTCCATCTCTGACTGGACAAAACGTGATCATGGATAGTATTTAGAGAGTAGGTGTCTCATCCGGGTCCTGGCAAGAAATGTTGACATCAGGCTGCCTCAGGGCCAGGGAGGGACTGCTGTCAGCCTGGAGAGAGAGCTCTGAGGAGGAGGCTCTGGAAGGAGACCACACCCTGACAACACTCCCCTGCTCCTGGCCCTCTTCAGGGCTTCCCCTCCCTTCCTGGCTGAAAGGGATCAGCGGAAGCCAGATGCCAGGGAGCCTGGGGATGGGTCCTGGGCAGGGAGGGGAGGGCCTGTGGGAGGAAGCCCAGGGGATGGGGGAGGACGGCAGTCACCCCTTCCATGGTGCCCCCCCCCCCCAATGGCTCTGTGGGTTTCCATTCTCACAGGGTCAAGGGCAAAGGAGGGGCCGAGGGCAGTGAGCAGGCAGAGGCCTTCCAGGGAGAAGTGGCTTGGAGCTGGGCCCATGGGGTGGAGTGACCTAAAGAGGAATCACTTATTTAAAATGCCCAGACTGAGGCACAGCCGAGGCAGAAGTGACACCCTGGACCAACGGGAACAATTTATCTCATGAACCAACACTGGCCAGTGAGTGGCCTTCTGTGTGTGAGGGGCGGCCAGGGTAGGAGGAGTTTGCATGTTCAGACAGGATTGGGACCAGGAGGAAGTCGCTACCTCTCGGCTCCTGCTGTAGCCAGTGGGCTGTCTTTGATTATTACCTTGGAGAAGGCCAGGAGAAAGAGGGCTTAGAGGTCATGAACACAGTGGCGGCCACCGTCATTGAGCTGTGTGTGTGTGTGTGCCATCTACGTCCAATCCCCACAATCCTGCAAGGTAGGGGTCATTGTGTCTTTTGAATAGATGAGGAAACTGAGGACCAGAGAGATTAGGTAACTTGCCCGAAGTGACACAGCTAATGGTCAACCAAGTTGAGGCTCAACTCTAAATCCAATGAGCTTCTGTTGTTTTCCGCATCTGAAACAGACATAAAACCCAGGAAAGCTCAGGAGACCAGAGCAAATCTCATGCCTAGGTGTTGGGGGGAGCCAGACCGAGGACAGGAGGGGTAAGGATGTGCAAGACTGTTCTGGGAGGGAAGCAGGCCATCATGGAGTGCGAGGGGCAGGTGATTAGTGTTAGTGGAGAGGAGCACTTCGGAGGTGAGAGTGTGAGCAGATCTGGAGGCAGGAGCATGACCTCCAACACCCAGCAAGGAAACAGTCCAGATGAGCCTAACTTGGGGGGACTTTGCAATCAAACTCAAACTTTGGACTGGCTTTGGTAGGACTTACATGCATCAGAAAAGTGACACAATGAAAACGGTGATTAAGGAAGATTAAAATTCAAGGGAACTTGGAAGCGTGTGTCTGAATCAGCTCTGCCTAGCAAGCGGCTCTTAAATACGGTCACAGTCTGTGTTTTACCTTTGGCATCAGGTAGATATTAAAACAAAGGGCTGACATTTGAAATGCATCTGACACCTAAAGTCGGTGTTTATTTTTCTTCCTTTTCTGGCCTAATGAGTTTAACTGACACTTATATTATTAATCTAGAAAACTAGTGCTTGAAAATGAACCCTGTGAGTGTCTGTGCCCCAGCAGCTTGGGGAGCTCACCTGTCCTTTTGGCAGCGTTGGTGGTGGGCACCTGTAGTGTAGCATTGCCACCTGTCCCCTGCGCTGCCTAGACCCCTCCACAGAGGCTGAGAAGGAGGGCTCAGTTTGAGGAACCCAAACGGGCTCAGGTGCTGAGCTCTCTTTGGATCTCTTCCTCCACCACGTGGTGAGAGCCTGGAAGCTGGTTTTGATTTGGGTTTTATAAAATTTTCAAATCAAACTTAAACACTCATCACCTGTAATCCCAGTGAGTCAGGAGGCTGAGGTAAGAGGATCGCAAGTTGGAGGCCAGCCTCAGCAACTTAGTGAAATCCTGTTTCAAAAAAAGGGGGGGCTGGGATGTGAGGAGCAGAAGCAGGAGGAAGGTGGAGCCCGTTGCTAAGATGATGAGCAGTTGGTCTCCTGAGACGCTTGGACAGGTGACCGAGAAAGCTGATGGTCTTTGTATTCCAGCCTGTGTGACGCCCTGTGCTAGGTGCAGGGGGGAGGCGGAGCCGGATGAGACCAAGTCTGCCCTCAGGTGGTGAAGCCGCAGCCGCTGGTCCTAGGAGGTCACCTCTTCAAGTACCTCTGTCTTATTCAGGAGCGGGTGGCTTCCCCTGGCTCCTGCAGACCCCTGTGTTGGTTCTATGTTGCTCCCCACCCTGAGCTGTCATTTGCCAACTTACCCATCCTCCTGCGCCCTCCAGGGCCAGGACATCATCGCCAGGGTCAGTGTGTGAAAAACTTGGCCATCCAGGGAAACAAACTGAAGGACTTTAAACCCAACTGGGAAAGTCAATGAGTAATTCTGAGGTGAAATCCAAAAATGTCAACCTCATAGAAACAGAGAGTAGAAGGGAAGACACCAGGGACGCTGGTGGGAAGATGGCGGTGTGTTAGTCACTGGGTAGGAAGTTGCAGTTTCAATGAGATCAGGTCCTGGAGGGGACCCTCTAGGTCACTTGATAGACAGCAGGTGACCATAGTTGATGATGAGTGTATTTGAATTTGCCAAGAGCGTGGATTTTGAGCATTCTTACTACACAACATGCACACACACATGCATAACTAGGTGAGGTGACCCACCCCTCCTGGGGCAGGAGAACGCTGTCCCATTCCTGGTGGCACCTCATGGCGTCAAGCCTGGTGGCCGTGCCTGACCAGGGGCAATGCTGTCGTGTGGGAAAGGGAAGGAGGACCGAGGAGGATGGGCTGCCATCCTGTCAAGCGTGGTCGCAGGTAGGACTGTCATGTGAAGGAGCGTGTTTCCGCCTCCTTCCTTGTGATCTCAGTTCCTCCTTGAGCCTCTGTGTCCTTTCATTTTGTTCTGGAAACATTCCTCAGGCCCCTGGCCAAGGGACCCACGGGCAGCGTAGGTGATGAGAAGCGGATCCCACCTTCCCTCCTCCAGATGGGTTCACTCCGTGAGGATGGGAAGATGAGTGGACACCGGAAACAGAGTGGTCACACGCTCCTGCCAGGCAGCAGCCGTTACTTAGCAACAAATTAGAAGCTGTGTTGAGTGAGTCCTGTTTGTGTCCTGGTTGCAGTCGCTGTTCACAGAGGGACGATCTGTGTGTGCTTCGGCTTCTCCAGCATCGACTGTAAGGCAGCCGCGTGACAAAGAGTCTGAAGGGCTGGAGTGTTCCTGAAACCGTCTCGGGGGTCAGGAGCTACGTCAAGAGGGACTCCTCTTATCTCCGGTGCTGCTGTTTACCCTGCACTGCGATGGTTAAAGTTTTCCTGGGTTCCTTCAGGTGGCCAGTCTTAAGATCTGCCTTCGTTTCTTAGTGCACCAATACCTCTATTCTCTACTGCTTGAGTGATCTTAGCGAACACATTTTATTTCCATTTCAGTCCTGCAATAGAGGGTTCAGAAAGGAGAAGACACCTGTTCAAGGACAACTCAGTCTTTGCAAGGAAAAAGGATACAAGACGATAGGATGCCTCCTGGTTCAAGGTCCCAAATCATCTCAATTCTTCCTTTCCCTGTCAACCCCTTCTGTGGTGCCGACGGGGTTTGTAGGAGGCTTCTGGCTTGAGACTTGAAGCCCTATCATGTGATTCCTCAAAGATGGCAGCCAAGGGGGTCCTTGGATGCCTGTGACGTGTGTTAGCACTCTCCCAAAGCCCAGAATCAAAAGATTATTGTTCCACAGGCCCTCTCTCTGGGTCAAGATTCAGGAGGGGACAAGGTCCCTTTGCAGGCCCCAGTGCTGGGCTCTATGAGTATGTGCTGAATGAGTGAATGAATGGATGGATGGATGGATGGATGGATGGATGGATGGTTCTCATTCCATTCACAGCCTGGTGCAAGCTGAAGCAGAACATAATGGTTTCCATTACTCAACACTCAAGGGATTATTTTTCTGTAAACGACACTACTTGTGTGCGTTGCTAGAGAATTATAAGTTCTCGTGGTTCAAATGATTGTTCTCGGTAATTACTGTGGTGACGCTGGGAGAGGAACAGAACTGCCCCTCTTATGAAACAGAGATCTAGTTTGAGTCAGGGATGAGCGTTAGCAGGTGTTGTGGCGAAACAGGTGGCCAGAGACCACTGGTGGCTCTGTTTGCCCAGGCAAACGCCATGACAGCACAGAACCCTCAGGATCCGTGCGCGGTCTTGCTGGGAAATCACGTAGGAGCTTCACTGTGAATGCGAGCTGATGTAGGCTTACTTCTCAAGTGCTTCGGTGTTTGTGGCCACTGCATCTATTCATGAGCTGTCTCCAAACATCAAGGAAAGAAGCTCAGCCTCGCCTCCCTGTCCAGCCACCCCCCCACTCCCAGGCACACTCGTCCTGCCCCTCAGGCTGTACCCAGATGTGAGGGTTGGAGCAAAATGCCAAGATGGTCATTCGCTCTTCCATTTGTTTCTGTTCTATTCTTCTCTCTTGCTTATGATGAATAGTCCTCAATTTCTTGCCAAGAGGCAGACACACTGGGAGATGTAAAATGGTTAAGTTATTCTTCATGATGAAACCCACTCACAGGACACAGTGCCTTTGTCTCTGGGGCCCATTTTACTCAAGATTTACTGGCAAAGAAGGGATCTTTACAACCCAGCCATGCAAATGGCTTTGTATTGCATATTAAACGTCATTTTGCATACTCTGCCTGAGTCCTAGGCATCTCCTCTCTTTCCTTTGCCTCAGAGGGAGAGAGTTTCATCCCTGCCTCGCAGATGAGTCAGGGACTGTCCTGTGAGCCAGAGATTTGGTGATGCAATCTCACGGGTCCTTGCTCTTACTCCCCTGCCCCCTGCCCCAGTCTTGCTGAGTGGTACTGAGATTTAATTTACTCCCACATATAAAAGTCATGTCCCACACTTTCTCCTCCCCTCCAGCCCCTGCCATGCCCCTTAGAAGTAATTTCTGAGGAACTGCAGTCAGTTTTGGTTTTAAAATACATCTATGCTCAGAGTTTATGTATCTTGTTTCTCCTCTCAGCTCATAAACTCCTTCAGGCAGGGGCTGCTTCTCCTTCAGTCCCCACCCCTTGGGGTCTCTCTCCTGGTGCGAGGTGAGTGGAGTGAAGTTTTATACGTCTTTTTTGCTAGATGGAAAACAGCTTTCATATTGGGTTTGAATGAATGAGTTGGGTCCTTTGTGCAACAGAAGTGAACATGTAGGACGGGAAAGGAAAACAGCCTTTCAGCTCTGAGGCTGCTGAAGGAACAGGTGAAAAAACTCAGAGAAAGCACAGATGTGGGGCCCAGATGTGGGGCACAGCCAGGTGAGACCCGCCTGCTGCAGCCAGGCTGGGGCAACGGGGCGGCGCTGCCTCCTTTACAGGCTTGAAATACAGATTCCGTAATCATAGTGTTGGCCTTAGAAAGCCCAGAAACCCGACTTGAGAATCCAATTAATGAGGGAAGTTTGCCCTAGCTTGGGTAGATGATGATGATGACAGTGACCATAATGATGATGACGATGAGGATTACAGGTTGAGTATCCCTTATTCAAAAGGCTTGGGTTCAGATTTTGAGTCTTTTACAAGTTTTGAATATTTGCACATACATAAAGAGATATCTTGGGGACGGGACCCACATCTAAACAGGAAATTCATTTATGTTCCAGGTACATCGTATACATTCAGTCTGAGGTAATTTTACACAATATTTTCCACTATTTTGTGCACAAAGTAAAGTTTCGCAGTGTGAAACCTTCCACTCTTGGTGTTCAATCAATGGTTAAAATTTCAAATTTCAGATTACCGGATTAGGGATAATGATGATAATGGTGATGGTTTTATGG
Organism: Urocitellus parryii; assembly: GCF_045843805.1. Classification (NCBI taxonomy): domain Eukaryota; kingdom Metazoa; phylum Chordata; class Mammalia; order Rodentia; family Sciuridae; genus Urocitellus; species Urocitellus parryii. Next base: position 11,726,952 of record NC_135536.1, on the reverse strand, counting down.
TTTAGATGTGGTGTCTCCCAAAAGCTCATGTGTGAGACAATGCAAGAAGGTTTGAAGGAGAAATGATTGGGTTATACCCTTAACTTAATCAGTGAATTAATCCCTGGGATTAACTAGTGGTAACTGAAGGCAGGTGGGGTGTGGCTGGAGGAAGTTGTTCATTGGGGGTGTGGCTATGAGTATATACTTGTATCTGGTGAGTGGAGTCTCTCTCTCTCTGCTTTCTGATCACCATGTGAGGTGCTTCCCTCTGCCACACTCTTTCGCCATGATGTTCTGCCCACTTTGAGCCCCAAGGAATGGAGCCAGCCTTCTATGGACTAAGACCTTTGAAACCCCAAGCTCTCAAATAAACTTTTCTTCCCTAAAATTGTTCTTGTCAGATCCTTTAGTCACAGCAGTGAAAAAGCTGACTAAAGTAGATGGCGATGATGGTGGTGATGATGATGATTTTAGTAGCAGTGATGTGATGGTGATGGTGATGGTGATGGTAATGGTGATGGAGGTGATGATGATAGTGATGGTAATGGTGATGGAGGTGATGGTGATGGTGATAATAATGGTGATGGAGGTGATGATGGTGGTGATGTGATGGTAATGGTGATGGAGGTGATGATGATGGAGGTGATGATGATGGAGGTGATGGTGATGGTGATGGTAATGGTGATGATGGTGGTGGGGATAGAGATGGTGTGATGGTGATAATGATAGTAGCAAAATCCTTAGAAGAACTATGTTCCAGGAAGTGTCTTCCATATTTTATTTCTACTAACTTATTTGATCTTCAGTGACTCTGTAAAGTCTGTCCTTTAGTCTTTCTCACTTCCTTTAAAATAATTGACCTACTTGCTGTGTTAGGACTGGGACATTTTCCAAAAGAACAGAAGAAAGAAGATATGAACTCTTTGGAGATGGGCAATTCTTTCCCATCTTATGACCATACTGCCCAGCTTGGTGGTGGGCACCAGGACTGGCTACATAATTTGCAAGGCCAAGTACAAAATAAAAATGGAAGGCTCTTTGCTCAAAAAGAAGTTTAAAGCTTCTTCCTTAATTTTTTTGGTCTCTCATTCAACTTATGTATTTTTAATGGTTATTTAATATTGTTATAAATAAAGAAAAATTAACATTTGTAATTATTAGCATAGAATAATTTTGGCATTCATAGTATGTTGTGCAATGCCAGTCTTAAATGCAAACATGTATGGATTTAATTCATTTATGAAATCACCAAAATCACGCAGTGTGCCCTTCATGGCATCTGTGTCTTGTGTATTTCGTTCTTTCCAGGCCAGTGGAAAACTGCAGGAGTCAAACTCACCTGTTTTTCTTTCCTTCTTGGCACGGGCACCTCCTACCAACTCTCAACCTTCCTTTCCCTGGGAGGAAAAGGTGCTGTGGTTCCTGCTGTCCCCCTTTCCCCCCTTGCTTCGTCTTCCATGTGGGTGCATGGCCAACCAGGGAAGGCACGCAGCAGGAAGCCACCGTGAGGGGTCCTTGCCTGTCCAAGGGGTCCTTGTTCAATAGAGCATCCTGGTGTGAATGAAAAGTGTGGCCTCTGGGTGGAACACACTTCCTTGGACTCATTTTGAGTGTCTTGAACTCCCATGGGGCCTGGGGCCACCAGAGTTCCCTGTTCATTGGTACTGTGAATGCTCTGTGCAAATGGCATGGCAAGGGACCGTGCACACACGATCAGCTGTTTCCTCTGCCTATGTCCGTGCACCAGTGTCCCATCCGACTACTTGCACAACACAAGATCAAAGTTACAAGTGTTAAGATTCTTAAGACGGCCAGCAGAAAACCAAGCTCAGGGTCCTTCGGAGTTGGGGACCCATGTAGCTGGACCTGCCTGACACATAATAAGTATGCAACACCTATGTCTAAATGAATGAACAACTGTTACTTCTTAAGAATAAACCTCAGCCGGGCATGGTGGTGCATGCCTGTAATCCCAGAGGCGTGGGAGGCTGAGACAGGAGGACTGCAAGTTCAAAGCCAGCCTCAGCAATGACGACGCACTAAACAACTCATCGAGATCCTGTCTAGAAATAAAATACAAAATAGGGATGGGGATGCCGCTCAGCGGGCCGAGGGCCCTTGAGTTAAATCCCTGGTACCAAAAAAAAAAAAAAAAAGGCCTCATTAAGCAAAACTTAATTTTCTATCCAGGGCAGAAGACAGAATAGTTGTATTAGTGCCTCAAATAATTTTTTTTCAAACTTTTGAGCAGAGAGCTTTAATTTCCTTTTCTTATATCAGCTTGATTAATCAGTTGCAATGTAGAGTAGATTTGAGTTTCAATTCCATTTTTTTTGGCTAGGCAGCACTCAGGAGAGAAAGGGATGGAAATTGATGGGGGATGAAAAATTCATGGCGGAAAGCAGGCCCTGCAAGGGGAAGATGGATCCCTGTGGCACACAGAGTTTGGAGTATTAATAGCCACTCTGGTTCAGAAGCACTCACATGTACAAATTTATTGAGGCAAAAGTACTTCCAAAATTAGGGGGCTGGCTGGTGGGCTGTATCTGCATGCTCGCTCTGAGCTTTCCTGGAGGAGCCTGTATTAAAACCGCTTCCCTAGATGTGACTAAATGCCACTGAAATGGATCTGAAATGCAGTTTTCCCTAAGGGAATAGGTGGAGAAGAAATCCAATGACAGATACCTGGAGTCCTAATTCCATTTTATCTTTCTCTTCAATGAAGCTCATTGTTTAGAGACCTGAGAGAATCAGATCTGCGCTAGATCTATTCTCCCGACCGGCATCAATCAAGTGACTAGTGTATGTCAGGCTCTGTGTTGGGTGCTGGGACTTTACAGTGAGAGTCAGTTAAGTCTTTGTCCTCCAGTAGCTGTCAGTGTATCTTGAAGTGACATCTCAAGTGGTGGGTGGGATGGGGGCGTGTGTGTGGGGGGGTCCCATCTCCTGGAGTCCTGTAAATCCACATTTACACCCAGAGCCCTCCCATGCTGGGGGAAGTCATTTTGCCCCAAGGAGGCTGTCCTAGCTCTGATCACCATGGTAATAGATTAAAGGGAGCTGGCACTCTGGCGGGCAACCCAGCTGTGAGAGCTGCCTCCTCCCCTGTCTGAGTGCTAGCCTGACTGCAAAGCAGAACCACTTCCCTAGATGTGAGATTTGGCTGGGGAAGAACAAGAGCCTGGGGAGGGGCAAAGGGAAGGGGAAGGGCCACCCTAGATTCACAAAGAATGATAAGTTAAAAAGCGCACATTGATTGGACGGTCATGCTGTGCCAGGCTCTGTGCTAATCTTATGACCTCATCTGGTCTGATATTGGTTACTTTCTTTCCCTCAGTAGAGGGCAAGGAGACTGAGGCTCAGGTGGGCTACAGATAAGTTGTCCCAACTTATCCCCACACTCTTAGTGCCAATGGCTCTGGTTCTGGGGAACAGTGGGCGAATGGCTAAGAAGCAGGCTCCAAGGCCTGGGTTTGAATCTACTGAATCACAATGTCCAGGGCTGGGACCAGGAATCAGAACACGAAGGGATTTGGGCTGGCACCAGATCCAAGTGAGGCCTGGAGTGGGGAAGGGACTTGTCCCAGGTGCCAGCTCAGAGGACTTTGAGGGGGTAGGGTGGAGTGTCTTCAGGAACCAGAACAAGATATGATGGGTCCAAGGGCTGAAAGTCACCCTTCATTTACGATGTCAAGGCTCCCTCAAAGTGGCGCTCCAATAAAGAAAAAGAAGAAGGAGAGGCAATCTCTAACTGGTGCTTATTATATTTTCTTTCCAACACTTCTGTCTGTAAGGCCAACCCACTTCCCAGCTCAGTCACCAGGGTAACCATCACCCCCACCTTGACAGCCAAGTGCATACTCGGCTTCTTGCACCCACCTCCAGGGCCGTGGGACCCAGCCCTATAATCAGCCTCCTGCTGCCTCTGCAGGCAAACAGCAGCGACAGTCAGAGCCCCATCACCCCATCACGGTTCTGCAGACACCCCCTCCCCACGCTCACACAGCGCGATCTGCTTCCCTCGCCCACTGCCTCCCAGGAGACAAGTGTGCAATCTGCTCTCTGCGTGTATCATCACCTCTGGAGGGAGGGATCGGCCAACCCAACACACAGGGCCCACACGGGAGAAGACACACGCTCTCAGAGAAGAGGACCAGTGGCAGCCAACGCCCTCTCCCCTGCAGCGACTGCTGAGGGGGCGGCTGGAGTTTTGGAAGAGTTTGCACAAGTGAGGCTGGGCTGCCCAGACAAGGGGGTGGGGGGAGTGGGCACCCACTGCCTGTTGCTAATGAAATGGCTCCAGCTGCCTGCCTAGCCCTGGTTCTCCCTGCCAGGACCAGAGTCCTTCCCCGGCCACAGACACCTGGAGCGGGACCTGGCAGGTAATGAGTGTGTTCCCTTGTCCAGGTCAAGGTCCCTGGTAGAGCAGTTTCATGAGACCAGTCTGTGGGGGACAGGAACACTCTGTCAGGACTTGCAAAGCACCCATTCCATCCAGTTTCTCAGGCCTCAGGGAGTCCACCCAAGTGCCTGCCAGAGTTCCTTCCTCAACCCCTGGAGCCCTGCCGTTTCCGACCAGCAGCTCCATCTCTACCTCTGCTCTGGATGCTCCAGATGTTTCACTCACTTATCCCCCATGCTCTCTTGGGAGCAAGGATCACAGATTATTATTATTATTATTATTATTATTATTATTATTATTATTATTGGTACCAGGGATTGAACCCAGGGGCGCTTAACCACTGAACCACATCCCCAGCCCATTTTGTATTTTATTTTAGAGACAGAGTCTCACTGAGTTGCTTAGGGCCTTGCTAAATTGCTGAGGCAGGCTTTGAACTTGCAGTCCTCCTGCCTCAGCCTCCTGGGATTACTGGCATGCACCACCACACCCAGCCGGGACTGAAGTCTTGAGCATCCAACCTCAGTTCCCTGCAGCCTGTGGCCAGCCCCCTCTCGCTCCTCCTTGCTTCCTGACTCAGAAGAAGTTCCCCTTGTCAAGGCTGGGGATTGCCTCCCTGCAGAGGCTGCTTAAGAGCCAGCCAAGCCCATTGAACTGCAAGGGCATTAACTCCTCAAGGAGTGGGTTCTGGCCACTGTCCTTGTAAGTGGAGGCCAAGGGTGGGAGGGGCTTCGCTTGTCACCTTTCCTCAAACAGGTCTCAGGCCTGGGATTTGGGTCCTCTGTCCAGAGTGCCCTGTGTGCTGGTCCTGAACGAGGTGGGGCTGGCTTGTCTGCGTTCACTGGGATTGAACCTCTGGGTGAAGCAGTTCCAACTCAGGTTTGCCTCAGACTGCTTTCAAGGGAAGCAGGGTAAGCTGGCACTCAGACTCCAATAGCAGAGAACTCTTGTTCTATGTTTGCAAACCTGACTCGCTAGCTCATTTGACAGAGGGAGTTGAGGCCCAGGGAAAGGAAGTGCTTTTCCCAAGTGTTCAACTCGTTAGTGGAGAGGCTATGCTTACTTATTACCACCAGCAACAATGGACAATATTTTGGAATGCGTGAGTGAATGGATGGATGAATGAATGAAGTGGACCAAACCCCAATCTGAAAAAAAATGCAAAAATATTATTTCATGCATAAAAATTATGTATGAAACCTAAGTATACTTTGGTTGTGGGTGCGAGGGTGGGGGATGCTGGGCCAGGCACCATTCTAGGCCCTGCAAATGCAATGGTGACCACTGCAAATGGATGGAAATCTCTGTCTTTACAGAATACAGCATTCTGGGGGAGCAGAAAGAGAAAAAGACCATATTTAATAAATATTCAGTAAGCCAGACTGAAAATCCTGGTTCTGGTGATGGTGGAAAAAGTGGGTTACCTCCTTCCCTAATTGGTATCCTGAAGCCTTAATCCCTGGTACTTCTGACTGTATTTGGAGAGCCCTTAAAAAGGCAATTAAGTTAAATTGGTCCACATTCAAGCTGACTAGTGTCCTTGTAAGAGGAGGACATTTGGCACACATCCAAGAATGCCTGTACCCAAAGAAGAAGCCACGTGAGGCCTGGAGAGAAGGCGGCCACCTGCATACCAAGGCGACAGGCCTCAGGACAGACCAAACTGCTGACGCCTTCCTCTTGGACTTCAGCCTCCAGAACTGTGAGGAAATACACTTCTGTGGTTTAAGCCACCCAGCAGGTGGTGTCTTGTGACACAGGCCCTAGCAAACTAACCCAGTGGGGTTTTAATTCCCCAAAAGGCATCGGAGTTGGCCTTACCAAGAAGGTGGTGTCTGAGCAGAAATCCCAAGAGGGTGACAGAGCGGGTGTTTTGGGGGAAGAGAGGGGGCAGGGGGTTAGCAAGGATGGTGGAATGTAATCGACAACATTATCCAAAGTACGTGTATGAAGACATGAATTGGTGTGAATATACTTTATAAACAACCAGAGATATGAAAAATTGTACTCAATGTGTGTAATAAGAACTGTTATGCATTCTGCTGTCATGTATTTGAAAAAAATCAATTAAAAAATATATAAAAACTAAAAAGAAGAAGGAGGAGGAGGAGGAGGAGGAGGAGGAGGAGGAGGAGGAGGAGGGGAAGGGGAAGGGGAAGGGGAAGGGGAAGGGGAAGAAGGAGAAAGAAAATCTCAGAGAAGAGCATACCCGGCAGAGGGAGTGCAGACCGAGAGGCTCAGATGGGGCCACCACAGCCTAAGTGACCTTCTGGGGGACAGCAAGGAGGCAGTAGCATGGGGAGGGAGCAGATAGGAGGGCACCTGATGGGAGAGGCCAGGGCATGTGGAGGAAGTCTCTCCCCAGGAGACAACATTATTGCAGGGCTTGGGGTGGGAAGGAGGGTGTTTGGTGGTGTTTAAAGACATTTTTTCATTGTCACAGCTGTGGGGCACCCTTAGGAGGGCTACGGTGCTGGCATCTAGTGGGAAGAGGTCTGGGACGCCGCTGGGCATCCTGAGATGTGCAGAGCAGCATTTCCTCCCTCTCCTGGCAATCACCAGCTCCCGCCACCCCCCGCCCCGTGTCCTTGGTGCCCAGGAGGTTCACTCTGACTACATGGGAAATGACTTTAGAGAAGAGCGGCAGAGCAGAGGTGCCATTAATCCAGTGAGACATCTTGGTGGTTGGACCAGGTTGGTAGAAGTTCTCCTAATATGCCAGCGTTTCCTCCCCACTTCTTCCCTCTCTCTCCTCTCCCTTCTCAATAAACATGAACAGAGCCCCCCCAGCATGCTACCATGACGTCGGACGTGGGGCAGGTTCCAACAGCTGTGGCCCACTGGGAACCTGGCCTGGTTCACACAAGGTCCAACCTGAAGAATGGGGAGCTGTAGGGGACAGTTGCTGACAAGATGAAGTCGGCCTGTGGCTGTGGATGGGGCGCTGGGGCGGTTTTCGGCAGGTGCCATCTGCTCAGACACGGAGGGAAGCTCAGGATGAGCACTGGGTGGTCATGTCCCCATCCTTCCAGTTGCACAAGCCAAAAATCTCGGAGTCACCCTGAGTGCCTCTGCCTCCCTAATGGTTCCTCCACCTCGACTCCACCCAGACTTCTTCTGAATCTGTTCAGAGCCCAAGATACTGTTCGTTCCCACCGGGTCCCTGTTGTCACTCCACAGCCTTATGGTCTTTCATTAGGATACATGGCCAAGGCTGCAGAACCAGCATGAAATCTCAGAACCTCGACACAATGAAGGTTCACTTTTCATTCATGCCAGAGTAGGTGGGGTGGCCCTTCTCAATGACTCAGAAGCCCTTGCAGCTTTTCCAGAGCAGCTGTTTCAGTTTGTGATGATATATTTAACGGCAGAGCTATTGGACTCATTTTCATTATTCCCACTGTAATAAGTACTCCTTGGGGTAGGGCCCGTACCTGTTTGTCTTACTATGTATCTCTAGACCTGGAACAATGTCTACGATATCATGAGAACTCTGGGAGTATTTTGGAATACGTGAGTGAATGGATGGAAAAATGAATGAGGTGGGCCAAACCCCAATCTGAAAAAATACAAAAATATTACTTCATGCATAAAAATCATGTATGATACCTGAGTACATTTTGGTTATGGGGGTGGGGGTGGGGGATGCTGGGGATTGAAGCCAGGGCCTTGAAAAGGCTAGACAAGACAGGTGATCTAACACTGAGCTACAATCCCAGCCCCTACAGAGGTATGTTTTAAGCATAAAGATAAAATAAACACTCATATCTCACTAGCTTATTCAATAAAACAACACCAACCAATGTCCTCAGAGGGTCCCTCCCTTGTCACATCTCAATTCTAGAAGTTAAACAACACATTGGATCTTGCACCTTCATCCTGCTTCCTTTATGTATATTTTCAGTCTTTTTAACCATGTGAATATTCCATGTATTATTGTTTTTGAACATTATGTAGATAGCATCATGATGCTGATAAGTAACTGTAATTAATTAATGTAATTAACTGATCCTTTCCTGTGGATGGACATTTTCCCCAGGTTTTTGCCATTATAATTTGTACTCTATATAAACTTTCTTGTACACCCCCCCCCCCCGCAAAGGAGCAAGAATTTCTCCAGGGTATCTTGCTCTGAAAAAATATATACCTCAAAGAGGAGGTATATTTAATTTTAAAGTTAAGGCCAAATTATTATCCAAGCAGGTTGCACCAATTTGTACTTCCACAGTAATGTCAAGCGTTCTTGTTTGCCATCTGTAAAACACTCAAGGGATCAGACCTTTAAAAGTTTGCCGTTCCATTTGCTTATGCCTTTTTGTCAATGAGGGTTGAGCTTAATTAGTATTAAGGTTTTATTACTTACACTTAATGAAGAATTGATCTTGAACTCCTTTTCATAGGTCTATTGATGATTCTTCTGTAAAAAGGTTGTTGATGTATTTTCCCCATATTTCCAGTTAATTGTCTTTTTTATAGATTTTTTTAAAAAATTTCTTGATTCTAAAATTTCTTGATAGTAATCCTTCTATAATTAATTTGTTGCAAATATTGTTTCCCTGCCTATGATTTGCCCCTGATGAATACAAGTTCTTAATTTTAAAGTAGCTAGACTTCTCAGTCTTTGATTTCATATGTACACTTTTTCTTTTGCTTAAGACTTTTTTGTCCTCATGTGTCATTAACATATGATGTTTTCTTCATATGTTTGAAAGAGTTGTCTTTGTGTTTTGGCTTTTTATTCACCTGAAATTGGTGTTTCGTGTGTGATCTAAGAAAGAGATTAAATGTGAATACTTTTTCTCATATAGATAATTGCATTGTTTCCCATGCTGCTGTAACAAATTACCACCCACTGGCGCAAAATAACACAAACTCATTATTTTGTAGTTCTGGAAGTCAGAGTCTGAAATGATTGTCATAGGGCTAAATTCAAGGTGGCAGTAATGCTATGTTCTCTTCTGGAGATTCTCTGGGAAAATTTTCAAGATTTTAGAATCTCCCCAACTTTAACTTCTATAGGCTGCAGGCTCATGGCCTTTTCTGTCTTGAAAGCCAACAGCACCCGGTCAATTACTTGCATCGAATCACTTTGACGATGACACATCTGCCTCCCTCTTTCATGTATTTCCCTGTGATTAGGGCCAACTTGGATAATCCAGGATTATCTATGCATATCAAGATCAACTTATACCTTAAATTAGCTACATCAAAGTCCCTTTCACAATGTCAGATAATATCCACAGGTTTAGAGGATTGGGACAGGGACATCTTTGGGGAAGCATTATTTCGAATCCCACAATAATCAATTAACTCAGTACAATTTTTTGGTATCTTTTCTGAACCTGAGTCCAGAAGGACGCTGGTCTGGTGGCAATAATAATAGTAATAGCAAACACTTGTGCCAGGAATTTTTCTAAGTATTGTATGCATATTATCTCATTTAATTCTCCCAATAGCACTTGGTGTTAAATACTATCACTATTACTTCGTGAAGAGTAAATCGAGGAACAGAGTAGCTAAGTAGGAAGGTCAGAAGTGGCAGAGTCTGGATTCAAACCTAGATAGTTGGGCTCCGAACTCCATGTGCTTTAGCACCATGACGTTGTTGAAAGAATAAATGAGGTAGGTAAATCTAGCTTTCCTTTGCTGTGTTCATTCATGCCTGTGTTGTATAACATGTCTGAGCCCCCATTCATTACCTGCCAAACTGGATTAGTGAAGCATCTTTTCACACTTCACAGGCCTGTTGTGAGGGAGCACTGAGATGACATGTATGAAAGCAATGCAAATGAGAAAAAGAGGACTCTGAGAGTCAGTTTACCACTCGACACCAGCAGAAACAGGACTGAGGGTTAGGTTTCCTGGCAGCCAGGCTGGGCAGGCTACTTGCATCCTAGGGCAGTAATTAGAGCAGTTACATATTCCAGTCATCAAAGTGGGCACCTTCCCCTCACCAACCTCCTGCTGCCTGACGGTCAACATCAAAGCTCCGTCTGAGGGCTCAACCAGCCCTGTTCTAAGAGTGCCACTGAGTCTCAGATGATCCTGCTACAAAATCAGAGATGAGAGAATAGTTCTCCGCTGTCACAGGGTGAAGTTTACAAGTAATATTTAGTATCAATTTCAGGTGAAGGAGAAAAGGAGGGAGACTTCCAGAAACTGACAGAAAAGGAACCCACATGGCATGTGCTCAGGAGAACCACCCCCCTGGGACTCGCCTCTTCTCTATCCTTATCCTGTCATATTTCTGCTCCCCTCCTGTGTCCCTACTCTTTAGTACAGCAGGGATCTAAGAGCCTGAATTTTAGCTGTGGGGCTCACCACTGACCATTTTTACTTTGAACTTGTAAGGCACTACCAAAAAAAGAGCAAAGAGCAGAGAGATTCACTCCAGCAGACCTCAGGACACACACTGGTCTCCCCTTATCCATAGGGGATGCATTTCCAGACCCTCAGTGGAGGCTGGAAACCTTGGAAAGTATCCAACTCTCTATATACCATGTGTTTTTTCATACATAAGCACACATACATGTGCTTATGACAAAGTTTAATTTATAAATTAGGGTAAGAGACGAACAATAACAACTAATAATAAAAATAGAACAATCACTGTATTAAGTAAAATAAGGTAAGCTGAACACAAGCACCGTGATGCTATGACAGGTGGTCTGATGACCAATATGGCTACTAAGTGACCAGTGGGTAGGCAGCATTTATCTGGCCTGTGTATTCTGGGTGAGTGGATGATCCATGTCCCGCCCCAGATGGGATGGAACAGAAAGACATCTGATGTCATCACTACTCAGAATGGAGCACTTGGAATTTTCCAATTAACATTTTTCACATTACAACTGACTGTAGGTAACTGAAACCATAGAAAGTGACACCAGAGATGTCACGAGAAAGTGATATGGGAGTGGGGACTACTATACAACTTAGCCACAGTGGCAACCAGCACAGCACTGGCACAAGAACTGACCCAGATCAACAGAACAGCAACAAGAGCCCAGGAACAGAGAGGTGTGTCTGTGGGAACATGGTGCTTGATAGAGCTGCCACTGCACATGGGATGGGGGGATGGGCAGCTAGGTGGTGCGGCTGGAAAACTGGCTCACAGCATGGAGAAAATATATACCCAAGGCGAGCTCCAGACTCCAGACCCACTGCAACAGGAAAGGAAATATAGATATTTTATGACTGAGTGAGAGTGAATTACTAAATAAGACTGGAAAGGTACACTTCAGAAGAGTTACAAAGTATCTGGCTAGATCAAAATTAAATATTTCTCATTCATTATGGGAGAGCAAAGACCCAGTTAACAGGAAGTACAAGGAACTGTAGGAAATATTTGTAGTGTGGAAGCTGACAAGGGATTAGTATTTAGAATCTATAAAAACATCCATTCATCCATTCGGAAAAAATGATAGAAATCCAGTAAGAAAAATAGGCAAAGGATATAAAATAGGTGATTCACAGAAGGAAAAAAATCTCAATGATTAAGTACACGGAAAAATAGTTAACATACTAATTATCAGAAAATACAAATGAAAATTATGTAATACTGCTTTGATGTTAGATTACTATGCTAGCACATTATTAGCTACAGGATGTGCTGTTGGTTGGAATGTAAATTGGCAAAGTCATCCTGGAGGGCAAGGTGACAGTGAACCTAAGCCCTGTAGACTTCATGACCCAGCAATTCTTTTTCTTGCTTATGGTCCATAAGAGACATATCTAGAACCCCTTTAGCACTGTCTGTGACAGCAGAGAACGGCTGGCAACCTAACCGCCATTTTTGAGGAACTGATAAGTAAAATGTGTCAGGTATATAAATGGAACACTATCAGTAAATTGATGGACTCTTGGTGTATAAAGCCACTGGCTAGCTAAGTCTCTGTTGGAGTTTATGGCTTCAGGGTTCCCAAAGGCCATGTGTTAAAGTCTGGGTTGCCAACCTGAAGGCTACTAGGATATTGCAGAACCTTTAGGGGGTGGGGTCTAGTGGAAGGAAGTTAGGTTATTGAAGTGAGTCCTTGAAGAAGGTATTGGGATCTTATCCTTTCCTCTCTCCCTCTTTGCTTCCCTGTGTTGATAAAGTGAAAAGTCTTGCTTTGGAACATACTTCTGCCACCATAATGTACAGCCCAGAGCAACTGGGCCCAGTGAGGATGGACTGAAACCTCTGAAACCAGGAGTCACAATAAATTCTTCCTTTAAGTAGATTCCCTCAGGTATTTTGTCACAGTGATGGAAAGCTAACACAATTCCTAAGATATTGGGCTGTGGGAAAAAACCAGAATGTCTTAGCACATATCATTTATTTTCATTAAAAACAGATAAATAACTCTTTTGACATACCTTATGCAAGGGAGGGTTCTTGTGGGGGTAGAGGAATGGAGAGGGAAAGAGTACAAAATAAAAGAGAGAGCTCTTGTTGACTAATGAGATGAGGAGTATGAACAACATAACTCTTGTCCCAAGGTCCAAAACTTGCCCCAGCCTCCCTTTAATGGCCTCCTATTCTCATCGCAGCAAGTGTGACTCAAAATGTCTGCGGAGAGAAGTGCCCATCTCCGTAAGGGACCTGGGCGCCTCTCTTCGCCCCACCTGGCAAGCACTAGTTTCCAGCACCCAGGCTCTGCTCAGACCGACCGCACTTTCCAAACACGCCCAGGCTTCACCCCGGGGCTGACTCATATTTCTCTTGGTGAAGTCTTATTGATCAGCTTAGGTGTCCCTTCCAGGAGGTCCTTTCCGGACGCTGCCCTTCCCCAAACGTCGCCCCTCCAGGACTGTACTCTCACATACCTCCCCCATTTCCTGGGCACGCACCGGGTCCTAACTGCTGATTTTGGGTACGCATCCCTCCACCAGGATTGCAGCTGAGCTAGGGTGGGCCCACCGTCAGCCGCCCGTTAACTGCGGTGCAGCCCTAGCAAGAGTTGGAAAGTTATTCTCGCAGGTGAAGCCAGAACCCAGCCCGCCCCCTCTCCCCGGTCCTCTTCTCATTGGCTCAGCCGCCCGCGCCCAGCTCCCGCCCCCAGCCCGCCTCCGCCAGCTGCGCTCCGCGCACGCGCCGCGGGGTGGGGCGCTCGGTGGGGGGCGGGGGACGGCCCGGGAGGGCCAAGAGGTGCGGACTCAGAGAGCGACGTTAAGCGGCAGTTGCGTCCGGCCGCGCGCGCGCGCATCGCCCGGAGCCCGGCAGGGGGCGGGCCCGAGGCGGGCTCTGTGGAGACTCGCCGCCCCTGGCCCCTCCCCTCCCACACCGCCCCGCCCCCTAGGCCGTCCCGCCCCGCCCCCTCGGCGGGCCGCGCTCAGGCTCCCGCCGCCCGCCAGCCGCACGCTCGGTTCCCGCGGTCGAGAGCGGGAGAAAGTCCTGCTGGTGGGCGGCGCGGGACTGCGCGCGTCCGGCATCCCGGGGCCACTTCGGCCCGGGCGGCGAGGGGTCCGGGCGGTCCATGCATCCGCCGCCGCCCGCCGCCGGCGTCGCGATGGATTTCGGTCAGAACAGCCTGTTCGGCTACATGGAGGACCTGCAGGAGCTCACCATCATCGAGAGGCCGGTCCGCCGGAGCCTCAAGGTGCGCCCCGCCGAGAGAAACTGCCCCCAGGCGCCCGGCCAGCCGGCCCGAGCAGCCCGCCGCCCTCAGTCCTCCTCAGCGCCGTCGCCGTGTCACCCTAAGCCCCTTCCTCGACGCGGCCCGGCTCTTCAGTCGGACCCTCAGCCCGGGGACGGGCCCTGGCCCTCCCCGCGAACTACGGAGCCCAGGCCCCGGCCTCCCCCCGCGGCGTTCCCCGCGGCCGCCGCGGCCCTCGGGGCGCCCCGCCCCCGCCCTGCAGGGGCTGCCCCGCGGCCCGCGCGGTCCTGGCGGCCGCAGCCTCCTCCCCGCGTCCCGGCAGTGCCGCCCAGGTTCTGGCCCCGGTCCCCGAGCCCCAACTCCTCCTGTCCCCCGACGCCCATCCGCTCAGGACCCTCACTCCAGGCGAGCTCCAGCTGGGTCCCCTGTCCCCAGGGCAGCCCTTCCTCTCTTCACGTCCCAGTCAGCACCGGTTCCCGGAGTCCTCCCAACCCTTCGCTCCCGTCCTGAGTCACTGCTCATCCTCTCCTCCCAGCCTCTCCAGGACTCCAGCTGGGACCCCGCTCCCCGGCCCCGGAGGGAGTCAACCTTCCGCCTGCTCCCTCCACCCCCACGCGGTCCCCCGCCCCGCACAGTCATCTTCCTCCCAGCCTCCCGAGGTTCCAACCCCCACTGCTGGAAACCTCGTTCGGGGACCCTCCTCCCTCCTGGCCAGTCTCTTAATAGCTCGGTTAGCGCTTCTCCCTCCCACCTGCCGCAATGTCTGGAACCTTTGATTTTCTTCCAGCTCCAGAGTGTATTCCCTCCCACCCCCAATATCTCGTCCCTTATATTCCCACGGGGCTGCAGTCTTCATTCACCCCTCCCCCCTTTAGCTTTTCCTGGGGGGTAGAGTCTTGGAGGTATTAGAGATGAACTGTGTTTATAAATATGCATGTGATATATGCATAAATGTCATATATGTATATGAAATTGATTTCAGCAAGGTTCTGAAGCTATGATGTGATTAAGCTGCAGTCTAGAACCTAGAAGAGTAAATGCAAAATAAACCAAAATACCCCCTCCCCATGAGAGCACCCAATTAGAGTTCTTTGTGGTTAATGTTGCCAAGAATCATCAAACCCTTATCTAGTATTCAATGCTTAGTTGGGAAACTTTTTCATTAGTCTGTAGTCTGTAGAGGGTCACTTGGAGGTGGGCAAGATTGACCAGTGTTTATGTGCCTAATTTGTATTTTACCCTTGACAGACACCAGAAGAAATAGAAAGATTGACAGTTGATGAAGACCTCAGTGACATTGAAAGGGCTGTTTATCTGCTCAGGTATTTCCTAGTCTTTCAGTGAAATTGCTGTTCTTTCCTTGTGGTGGCATAGATGAATGCTTTCTGAAATGTCATGTTTCTCTTGTGTTCAGATTTACTTACTCACTTGAAGAGTACTTTCACATGCATAACAATTATGTTATGAATTGTATTAGGTATGGATTTAGGAATTTGAGAACTGAAATCAAATAAGTTTTCTAATTTATGCAATATTGCTTTGGAGGAGAACGACTAATGGGTTGATTTGAACCTCATTCTTCTTTCTTTTCCAGCTTTGGTTTTGCTCACATAAGATACAATAAGTTTAGATGAGACTTAAGAATATACAGTGATTAATTTTTAAGTTCACTGTAGAAGTTAAATATTATGTACCATTTACCATATAGAAAACAATTTCCAAATATGGATTTTCTGCTTAGGACATCCTGTCTATATTACTTTTGCTATGTGAATGTTATAATCTTGTCAGTTTTTTTTTTTAAATTTAATTGAGCCTACTGTCATTAAGTTTCAAACCATCTCACAGGCTTTACAGAATTTTTTTAAGGCAAATAGTTACTGCAAATAATCATAATATTTTTCTGAATTATTTAAAAAATTGTGTTACAGATTTAGTTTCTTAAAAACTGATAGTGAACATTAATTAACATATTGATGAACACTCTTCAGAAATGGAGATTTTCCTAAGGCATTTTGTGTATACTTATTTAAAAATTTTCCTTAATTTGCACATTCTTTTTTCTCTTTTGGCAATTTAATCTTTACTTTCGTTTTTTCAGAATCAGATTTTGAAAACTGGTGTTATTTACTCTTTGGATATTTGTTATCCTTGCATTTTTAATTTCAATCTGTTTTGCCAGTTTCAGGTGCTGGCCAGTTTCTTGTCTTGTTTTTATTTTAGATTGTGTTTTCAAACCCATGTTATTCATTGGATAACTCTATAAAAAAAATTCCCTTTCCAGGACTTCCATTTTTTAAATTATTCTTTATCCTACTGGAGGCTTCTTGAGTTTCTGCTCTTACTGTAGTCAGAGCCTCAGTGTGCTTACCATGTAGGCAGTGCCCACCGACATTCCAGCCTTCAGCAGTGCCTCTGGATCTCAAGCTTCATCTTGATACTGTTACCCCTCACTCCCTGCTTTTGGTCATCTATGGTAGCATGGTCTCATCATTCCTACTTATTTAAAAGAAAACTTGTGCCTATATTATGAATTCTCAGTTTGTGCTTTTGCATTAACTTGGAGACTAATGCAACTTTTAATCATTTTGATATTTGATTGTATCATATTTGAAGTACTTTATTCCTTATAATGAACATGATTAAAATGGTGAGTGATAGATGTCAACATTTGTCTTTTCTCACAGGTTTTCTTTTTTTAATTGAAGTACAACTGGTGAAAGTTTGGATAAATTTAATACACAGCAGTTAATGATTTGAAATAACCTCTACTTACTCCTCCTGAATCCTTTTCTTTAGTATAAACACTGGCTTGCTGTTAGGAAATGGAGTGTCTTGCTCTCCTTACTTGTGATAGCAGATACCTTATTCTAGATATCAGTGATAAGTTTTCTGTTTTAGGAAAGCTTACTTGTTTTCTCTTTGCTTTTCTTGTTGATTAGAGAACTAGGTTGTCTAGGTTTTATTTTTCAGACATAGAACATAAGTTTCACTTAGTTCTGAAACTTACAAAGCCCTTATAGAGACAGATGGGTCCTCTGATTCTTAGAGAAGAGAATTTTAAAAGAGATCCAATGTCTACTTTAGTTTCTTGTGGCTCACCTTCCTGTAAGGAGGGTTCAGGGTGCCTGGGTAGGGGAACACTAGATTGGTTGTCTGGGTTCCCTTGCTGGGTTCTTCTTTGGCATTTCCAGCATCTCATTACCTCCTGGGGAAAGTGGGATTTCACTCTCCTGCCAGACTGCCTGAAAGGTTCTTTATTCCTTGGGATTCAGGGGAGGGGGTTCCAAACAGATGTGTTCCAAACTGCCTCTGTCACAGCCTTCTCATCCACTCTGTATTGATAGTTTTCTATTTTAAATGTAATTTATTCCATTTAAATAGTTTGTTCTTTCCAATGCTATAGAACCTAAAACTGACTCCTACTTTTTTCAGACTCATTTTTGAGTGCTTTACCTTTCCCTTGTATTAGATATTTAATATTCATATATATGTGAACATTGTATATGTATATATTTTCTCTCTGCTTTTGTGTCAGATTGTTTCTTTAGTTCTCTTATTTTGCATATTAAAACTCTTTAGGAATATTATGTTAAATTAGAACTTAGAGTCAAATGTTTAAACATCAGCAGGAAAAATGCTTTATAACAGTCAAGAGTCTGATAGCACTTAAACTGAGTCCAATATCTAAAAACAATTATGTACAGAGTACTGCCATCTAATGAAAAACAAATGACACTGTTCATTATCTTACCCTAAAATATGATAGGTCAGTTATTAATGCCATTTTCACAATGAAGTTTAGAACATTACTGTATTTGAAGATTTGAAACAGATGAATTTGTGGTTTTGCATAATTATGGTGCTGATATACCCATCTGTGGCTTTTAGCACGGAAGCAAAACAACTTCCCTAATAGTCACAGCTTGTGTCTTAGTCAAAATCGTGTTACAGCATCTTTTTCCTGTTCTCTCTCTTCTGTGTGATTTCAGCATATATTTTAGGAGTGCACTCACAATATGCGAATAATTGTATTAGTGTATGTCTTTATTCATGTATCTCTTAATTGTCTATCAGATAAATTCCAGACCCTTAAGCCTGGCTTTCAGAATACTCCATAAATGATTCCATCTTAGATGTGCAATGTGAAGTTCCACTAGTCCCTCACTTTTTAAAATGATTACATTGAAATGTGATTCACATTCCATATAGTTCACTCATTTGAAGTGTGCAGTTTAGTGGTTTTTGGTGTATTTCACAGAATTGTACAGGCATTACCACAATTAATTTTTGAACCTTTTTGTCACCCCAGAAAGAAATCCAACCTCACTTCCCAACTGCCAGCTTTTGGGAACCACTAATCTGCTTTCTGTTTCTGTAGATCTTCCTATTCTGGCCATTCCTGTAAATGAATTATAATAGGTGACAGACTTCTTTTTCTTAGCATTTTGTTTTCAAGGTTCATCCATGTCATAGTATGTGTCACTACTATATTCCTCTTTATTGCTAAATAGTATTCTGTTGTATGGGTATGTGGTAGATCCCCTTTATCTGCAAAGGATATTTCAAGACCTTTGGATGCTTGAAATAGCAAGTAGTACAGAGCTCTATAATTTCATACTTTTGCGATCTTCGTCTTAATTAAGTACTTACAAGACTCAATTTGAGGTACAACCATAAAACTAGCTCAAATTTCCTTTTCCTTCTTTACAATTTCATGGGTAGAAGATTCCTTCTTAACTTTAGTGCATGATTATTTTTATTAACAAGAACTTTCACCTTTTCACTTAAAGGAAGCACTTTTTGTCTTCTCCTTGGGATATCTGAATTGCCAACGTCATTACTCTTGTGCTTTGGGTCCATTATTAAGCAAAATTAAGCATTGCTATACTGCAAGAGAGCACTGGACGATGAAAGATTTCATTGAGGTGGCACACTATTTAAATCTTATGGATTGTTTATTGCTGGAATTTTCCATTTAATATTTTCAGATTATGGTTGTCCATAAGTAACTGAAGCCCTGGAAAGCAAAACCTGGGGTAAGAAGGGACATTTTGCTTAAGCATTCTTCAGTGGTGGACATGTGGCTTGTTTCTACTCAGACCAGCTCTTTTTGAAACAGTCATGCTGGCCTCAGATACACTGTGGTCATCCTCAACTCTGCCTTCTGCATCCTGGAGTACTGTTTCATTATACCTGCCAATGTTTACCATCCTTGGGATGCAGCCACAATCCTGTACTGCCATAAGGAAGCCACATGGATGCCAAGCTTCTTTCAGCTGCCATATCACTTTAGTGACTGCATCCCTCAGCCAGCAATTAATCATTGCTTCACATTCCTTAACTCATGTGTGTATGTCCATTTGCTTTAATAGATTGCAAACTCTTGGGATATAATCCATATTTTTGTATGTTGTTATTTCTTTTTTTTCTTGCTGTGATGTAAAGGTAACTCTTAACAAAATGAAATGTATTTAAGTTAACCAACTTGAATTAAACAATTTCTGATTTTTTAAAAATTGTGGGCAGTAGAATCAGACAGATTAAAGTCTTACCTACTCTATTATTCATTATCTTTGTGAGCCTGGTTTTGTCATCTATAAAATAGAAATAATAATCCTCCATGAGTGGTTGTATTAATTGTAGATCATCTGGCATACAGTGCATACCCAATTAAAGTTAATTCCCTTCTGTCTCCTTTCCCTGCCTTTTTTTTTTTTGGTACTTATGTGTTCAAAGTATGTTTCAAACTCTTAAATAGGATGATGGCACTAATATTTCCCTCAACAATTTAATAAAATAATAGGCAAGTAAAGTATTTTAACTGAAGTTTGTCATGTATATCCATTAACTTCCTTTGCTAATAGTATTTATCAGAAACTAGAATCTTCACAAGTTATAATGGAGCATTTTTAACAGAGTGATAGTAAGGTCAGCCTGTTTTACAATTTATATATTCTTATAAAAGACCCTATCTTAAGCAATATTTGCCATTTATATTATACATTAAATGTTGATTGATTAACATACCTTATCTAACCCATGTTTGAGTTTTAAACTGTTTTTCACTTCATCCTGTGAATTTTCCAAACATTTTTCCTTTGTCTCCCATGGTCAGTCAGGTGTAGTAACGTTTATAATTGAGAACTTTTTTTTTCCTATTTTTATCTTTCTTTCTTTCTTTTTTTTTTTTTTTTAAAGGCATAAGTGCTCCCCCTAGTGATATGGCAGAGTAAGCTTTCTGCCACCAGATCAGTGGACATAAATGCAGTGTGTAAACTGGAGTTAGGCCTCATTACATCTGCTGTCCCTTTGGGGTGTATCTGAGGCCAGCATGATTGTTTCAAAAAGGCAAGTAAAGTATTTTAACTGAAGTTGCCTCACTGAGCCATCAGTGAGGCATCCAGGGAATGCCAGTGGGCAACTTTCTACTTGTTTAGCTTTTGATTGCTTTATCTTTAAAAATGCCTATCCCTCTTTCTATCCCAAAGTAAACATTTGTAGAAAGAACTCTTTTTGTATGTGCATCGTTTTGAAATTGTCTCTTTTCTCACGTTTCTTTTATTTTCATTATGATCTTGATTTCTGTTTTCATTCCTTCTGCCTTTTTGTAATGTTTCAGTGAGGTATGGGGTGTGAGTGTGTATGTATGTGGTCTGAAAGTGTGAGAGAGAGAGTGTGTGTGGTCTTAAGTGTCACCATTGCCTGCTTAGTTCTCTTTAGTGATGTATGAGAGAAACCCCATTTGAATACTTCACAATTGAGATGGATAGTTGGTTAGTTAATCCAAAAAAAAATTTTTTAAAGTGGGGAATAATATAAATGACACATATCTTCAACATTTCATTTTAATGTAAAACATAAATTCTTAACTTTTTTGCTCGTCTTTTTGATGTAGAGCCTTGACCTTTCCTTTTGAGTGTGGCTCTGGAGATTACAGTTCAGAGTCATCTTTCTTGCATAAATCACCCCTAGATGGCATTTACAATGCCAGGTTCAGGTTTCTGTAAAGTTGAGTGAGAATTTAAAGATGCTTATGAAAAAATCTGAAAGTACTGTACTTTTTTATAATTTTTTTTGCTTGTCTTACAAGTTAAGACAACTTCTTTCTTATTAGTGGATTTCTCTGATAACTTACTGAGTTTTAAAAAAATTTTCAACTTAGTTTTCATAGAAAACTAAGTATTCATATATATATAGGTAGTATTTAATTATATCTGAAAATTCGAGTGAAATTGAGAAGAACTAGTTGAGGAACAAACACAACTATCATTTAAACTTAACTAGTGAGAGCAGAAGTCTGTGGACATTCTAGAAAGTGTGCAGCCTCTTAGCCGCCAGCAGGGCAGTGGCAGCTGCCACTAGCAAGGGGTTGGAGAGAGCTGCTAATGGGATGAGTCTTTCAATACCTTGTTGCCCCTTTTCCTCAGAACATGCTCTGTGATGCCCTTGCTTCATCCTTGATATTCCTTCCTTACTCTCCAGTGAAATTGGTCCTAACATCTAGTCTGTCCCCTCCCCACCCCCATAAACTTAAAAGAGAAGTTTGGAATTTCAGTTAAAGAGGTACTTTCATGAGCATGTTATTTTCTGTTTATAAAAAGCAAGCTTTGAGCATATGCAGAAATGTGCACAAATCATAAATATACCGCTTGTTGAATTTTCAAAAGTGAACACATCTATGTAACTAGCATCCAGATTATGAAATAGACATTACCTACTGTGTTCACCTAGTAACCTCCCTTGTACTCCTGTTTGAGTCCTTCCAACTCCTTGTACAGGGTGACGACTCTCCTGACATCTGACACTATAGATTGACTTTGAGCTTTATCTAGTAGGAACCATAGTCTGTACTCTCTTTTGCCTAGCTTCTTTTGCTCAATATGTAAAAAAAGAGATTTATTCTTATTGTTGCATGAAATAATAGATTATTTTCATTGCTATATTGTATTCTGTTTTATAAATATGCCATAATTTCTTTGTTCTTCTACTGTTGATGGGTATTTAGCTTTTTTCCAGTTTTGGGCTTTTCTGAACAGTGTTATAAACTTTTTTGCATAAGTCTCTTATCAAATACATATAAAGGTTTATTTTCATTATTTTCCTAGAGGTAGAATTATTGGTGATAGCATATTTATATGCCTAGTTTAAAAAAATACTGCCAAGCAGTTTTCCAAAATGCTTTTACCAATTTCTATGTCAGCCAGTAGCATATGAGTGGTCCCTGCAGATATTTTCTAGGAAACTAAAGTGACATGCTTTCTGGTGTACAGTAATGAACTTCCTACTAAATAGCCTTTGAGAGTTTTTGTTTTTGGGGCATAATTTTCTTACATTGTCACTTTTTTTCCCTTTTCTAAAAGAAATGGAGTTTCTATAAGCTTTTATAATTACTATTTATACTGCTAGACCATTGGCTAGAGGATTCTAGGTTATAAGGTTGTCTTTTAGGATAAGAAACCTCAACAAAGTGGATGTTGGAGTCCTTTACCCATTTCCAGAAGTACCACCTCCAGTTCCTGTACTTTAATGATTTCAAGAGTTTTTTTTTTTTTTTTAACTGCCCAAATTGTCATCCTCTGTGAAGGAAATACTTGCCTTTCTACCTAGAAATTGCAGGTATCTTCATTTTCATTTTGCTTGGACAGAGGGACCACTGTTTCACATGCTGAGAGGCGGATGTAATGGATTTCTGTGGTATATCTTTCATTATTGTTAAGGCTGAGTTATTTTCAGTTCTTGGCAAACTCCGAATCCCCAGTTTTGGTAAAATACTATATCTGAATATAGGGGGTTTGGGGATCGTTTTCTGCCTCCTTTTCTATGTCTTTTGTTCTGAGAACAACCATGGGAGGCATCTGTTCCTTTTTCGTACTGGCTGAAGCTTCAGAAGGCCCTCTTTGTGCATCAGTAGAAAGCAGAATGCTCTCATGGGAACTGCAGGAAAAGCTTAAAAATAAAAAGTGCACTATTTTCATCAATGTAAAAGTGACCCATATAATGCCACTGCAGAGGCCTAGAGTTTAATAACATGATATGATTATGAGAGAGCTGAGCAGAATTTTCATTTTGTAAATAGAGCTGTTTGATTACTTATTTAATATACATATATTTCTACAATAAAACCATTAAAATGAGTGATTATACATATTTGAATAAAGTATGTGTTATTATTTAGCTACAATAGAGCTGTATCATATATGTGTTTCAGTGTATGCATATATGTGTGTGTGTATATTTATTTTGATGAGTAACTAATTCATACCAAAACTCTTGGGAAGTAGCTAAGTGAGACACAGGAAGACTGAACTTTATTTTAAATCATAGCTAATTTGTTGCCAGTAAAAAGCTGGACTTACTTTGGTTGGCTCACAGCTTTAGGTTGAATTTCTTAGAAATTAAAGTGTTAACAGTACCAAATGGTAAATATCACAGCTCTCCTTTTATCAGGGTTACATGAAAGAAATTAAACCATCAAATAAGATCTACTGACCTTTTAAATCTATGTATCTTTCAACTTGGATATTTTGGTTGTTACATTGGTGGACTGGCTTGGACACAGGAAGCATGGGGAAAGTGTTCAGAGTTCTTCAGTCACCACTGTCCTCGCTTGTATATAATAATCAGGTCAGAAATAATTGTGAAATCTATTATACCTTTGTGTATGATGTGCCCTATAATGTAATTTTCCCTCCAATCAGAGATTTAATAATGGAAAAGACTCATAATGCAAATAATAGTTCTTTGCAGTGCTTATTGAATACTGATGTGTAGACACCTCTAGGGAATGAGTGGCACTGTACTAATAGATGCTGTATTCAAGGAAGTGCTTGTTTAAAGAAGCAAATGCATTTTCCTCAAATTTCTGTGGCATAGGGTCATCCCCAATTAGCAAGTCTTTTGGGCATTGAGAAGCAATAATGTGTTGTGTTGGAAATACTTTATATGAAGATGGACCCAGATGTATTCTTGAGGACTGAGACTCACTCATTTCTTTGACAGACCTTGGGTAAATTGCTCATCTTCTCTGAGCCCAAGTGTCCTTTCTAAAGTTGCAGTACTAATACCTACATTGTAGAATTTCTGAGAAGATTGGAAGAAGTGTAAGCAGCGGGCAGAAGGTGTGGTCCAGAGTTAAGTGTTGGTGGAGGAGAGTTGTTACTGTTATTTTAAATCATCGTTTGCAGTTCAGAATGTATTTCACTTTGGATATAAAGGAAATTCCCTGTGCAGAAACTTCATGTAGTTATAGTTTTCTCACCATATGATAAATTGGGAAATCTAATCCCACCTCTAATATTTTGAAAATAACTTCTACTGAGGTATAATTGAAATAAAATAAGTGCATAGTTTGTTGAGTTTTGACAAATGGATATGGCTTACATGACCAGCATTCCAGTGAAAATATAGAGCATTTTCTTTGCCCCTAAAACCCCACTGGTGTCCTTTTGTAGATAGCCCCCTACCCTGTTCCTAGGCAACTACTGATTTGCTTTTTGTTCCTGTTGATCAATTTTGCCTGTTCTAGACTGTTTTTATATCTCTTGGATAAGTACCTTAGAATGAAATGCAGTTTTTTCTTTTTAAAATGGTTTTGTTGAGGTATACTTGACATCTAATTATTTATACATGATTAAGTAGATTTCCATATGTATAAACCTGTGGAAACATTATGATCAGATAAGGAACATTTCCATCAGCCAGGAAAGTTACTTTGCATCACTTTGTCATTCTTTTACTCTTTTCCCCATTGTAGACAATGACTGCTCTATAAATTAGTTTATAGTTTCTAGACTTTTATAGTAGGTATTTTTTGTCTAGCTTCTTTCACTCCACATAATGATTATATTTTGAAGTTAATCCATAATGTTGCATGTCAGTAGTTTACTCCTTTTTATTATTGATAATTATTCTATTTTATGGGTGTAACATTTTTTTCATTCATTGGTTGATGGACATTTATGTCAGTTTTTTTTTAAATGGATGTGACCATCATGTGAAGCTTTTTTTTTTTTTTAATTGTGCTGATATTACCTAAAACTCATAGCTGGGAGCAGTGGCACATGCCTGTAATCTCAGTGGCTGGGGAAGCTGAGGCAGGAGGATCGGGAGTTCAAAGACAGCCTTAGCAACTTAGCAAGGTCCTAAGCAACTTAGTGAGACAGTCTCAAAATTAAACAAACAAATAAATAAATGGGCTGGGGGATGTTGCGTAGTGTATAAATTCCCCTGGGCACATTCCCTGGTATAAAAAAATATTATTTATTATTAAATTCTCTTTGGTACAAGATAAGAATGATGAAATACTCATGAACATGTGAATTTTTGGACCGAAAAACAGGGTACAGTGATTGTGTGGTGGCTGTGATTATATGGTGAAATATGGTATATGGTTAATACTTTTAAGAAGTAGCTAAGTGGGTGGGGAGGTCAAGGTTGGAGGATCTGAAGATCAAGGCCAGCCTGGGCAACTTAGTGAGACTCTGTGTCAAAAAAAGGGCTGGTAGTGTATCTCAGTGCTTTCCTAGTATGTGCCAAGCTTTGGGTTCAATCCGCAGTCCTGAAAAAAAAAATTAAAAATAAAATAAAAATTGAAATAGCTAAACTGTTTCCAGAGTGATTATACATTGTTACATTTCTGCCAGTAGTGTTCAGGTTGCTCTGTCTACTCATTAGCACATGGTATTTTAGTTAAGCTACTTTAGTGGGTGTGTAGTGTTTATAATTTGGGTTTCCCTACCAGTCAGGGGAGCTTATGCATGTTTATGTATGTTTATGAGGCAGACATATATCTTGTTTGGTGATGTATCTGTTCAAATCTTTTGTGCACCTTTGGATATACTTTGCAAAAATTTTCTTCTGGTTGGTAGCTTGCCTTTTCATTTTCTGAAGTGTGACTTTTGAATTTTAAAGGTCTTTAATTTTTTTTCAATTTGCTTTTGTAAATTTCTATTTAGAGACAGGGTCTCACTAATTTGCTTAGCACCTTGCTAAGTTGCCAGGGTTGGCTTTGAATGTGTGATCTTCCTGCCTTAGCCTCCCAAGCTGCTGGGATTATAGGCATGTGACATCACACCAGGCTAAGATCTTTAATTTTGACAAAGTCTAATTTATTGATTGTTTTCCTTTATAGTACTTTCTGTATTGTATTTAATAAATCTTGGCCAAACCCTAGGTCACCAAGATTTTTTTCCTGTTTTATTTTAGAAATTTGAACATTTTAGATTTTACTTAGATCTATGATCCAGTTCCAGTTAAATTTTGCATATGCTATAAGTAGGGGTTGAAGTCCTCCAACCCCACCTGACTTTAGTGTGTAATAACAAGGGCCAGATTGTTATTGTAAAAATCAGTGTAGGGCTGGGGATATAGTTCAGTTGGTAGAGGCTTGCCTCACATGCACAAGGCTCTGGGTTCAATCTCCAGCACCACACACACACACAAAAAAAAAAAAAAAAAAAAAATTAGTGTATATGACTTCTGTATCTGTGGTAACATTCTAGTCACTGATTTCCTTCGGTACTGTTACTGGTGCACAGACAAGGATCTCCTAGGGGTCCCAGGTGGTTCAGGTTCTTAGCATCTCAGGCAAAGAATTGAACTAGATGCCAGAGATTGGCAGGCAAAGCAGAGGTACATTGAAAGTGACAGTAAACTCTTGGGAGCTTAGAGTAGGTCCAAGTGCTAGGAACTCAAGGGCCTGTTTATACAGAAGAGCTCACTTTTATTGGGCTGTGCTAGTTCTTCCCCTTCACCCTGGGTGGATTTGGGATTGATTGACAACTTGATTGACAGTTGAATTTGATATATTTGATATAATTTCTTCTTTACTACCCTTGCTTTTCTTCCCCCCTGGAAAATGTGCAGAGGAGGAGCAAACTGAAGTGCTAAAGATATGTTAACTAGCAACAAGTTAACTTTAGGTCAGTCCCTCAGGCTATTGAGTATGCCCTAGATTGGGGACTTTACTTTTAGGGGCTTGAATTTCCCTGTGATAGTCTAGCTTTTTCCCTTTAACCACAGAATGACCCAGTATCCCCTCAGAGGAAGGGGCTTCAGGTCGAGTGTTGGGTGGGGGCTGACAGCCCTAAGGGGTCATCCCTTCCCCTGTCCAGTCTGCTACTTAACACTACCATTTTCCAGTTTCTCCCATTGGTGGGCAAAATGATGGGCTCAGCCAGATAGAATTTAATATTTCAGTGCTGATGGAGATGCCTGCAGGGCAGAAACTGCTTGCATAGTTTCAGAGCCTTTTTAAGAAGGGTCCTAAATAAAGTATTTATAATTCAGAAATTGCCTGTGTTTTATTAAGGACTAAATAAACAACATTATAATGTATAATATTATTTGCAATAATGTTATAATCAAACCCAAACCTTTCATTTTGCAGAACTGAAAAAAATTGTAGTTAATATTTCTTTTCTTTAAAGAGTTCTGTACATTGTAGATTTTGCTTGAAAATGTTTTTGGCAGAATAAGTTCCATGTTTAGCATAAAAATGCTTATATATTTAATTATGAAAAATGAGACTGAGAATTCTCATTTGGTAGGTTCTTTTGGTAGTGTTTATAAGCTGAATTTACTTGACAATAAGGTTATAAGTTTTTTTTTTGGTAGGGTTTGTAAACAAAATTTGCTTAAAAATACAGCTGTGAACTCTATTTGTTTGAAAAGAGGATGATCTTGAAGAGGGAAGGCTTCACAGAAGGACAGCCTGCTGGGGAGAGAACACCTCTCCTCTGGCTCTGATTAGGGGAAGGAAATGATTTATACCTATGGATGGAAGGTTCTACTTAATCATGATGTAAATATCAGATACTCCCAGTTTTTAGCCTCTGACATTACTTAGATGGTGCCATTATTTGAGATAAGGAAGCTACTCACATGAAAATAAGAGCTGAAGGAAATGAAGCTAGCAATGCAGGTATCTGAGAAAAAGCACTAAAAGCAGAGGGAACAGGAGGTGCAGAAGGCCTGAAGCACGTGTGTACATGTACATTAAGAATGGAAAAAGACTTTTAATCTATGTTAATGAGAAGTATTGGTCTATTGGTTTTGTTTCTTTTTCTTGTGCTGTTTTTGCTTAGTTTTTGTTTTAGTAAAAAATGCTCATAAGATGACTTGAAAACTCTCCTATTTTGTGGGGAAGGTTGTGTAGAATTGGTATTAATTTCTACCTTAAATGTTAGGTAAATTTCACTAATGAAGGTATCTGGATCTGGAATTTTCTTTGTTCAGAGGTTTTTAGTACAAAATTCAGCTTCTTTAATAGATGCAGGGCTATTTGGGCTGTTTCCTTCCTTTTTACCTGAATTTGGGTAGTTTGGTATTTGGTAGTTTGGGTATTTTATTTCCTGTGAGGTTTTTTTTTCTTGGTTATAGATTTCTGTATCTAGTTGCATAAAGATCTGAGAACGGCTCTGTCTGATTTCTTTGATCTCCTCATTATTGCTCTTATTTCATTTCCTACTGTTCCTTCCTCCCTCTCCAGAATCCTTGCTGTTCCCCAAAGACAGCAAGGACACACGTGCTTTTAGTGTTCCCTCTGCTGTTAGTGCTTTTTCTGCATTGCTAGCTCCATTTCCTTCAGTTCTTTACTCAAACATGGGTTGCTTTCTTATCTCAGATAATGGCACTATCTTATGTAATGTCAGAGGCGGAAAAACCTGGGAGTATCTGATCTTTTTCCTGTTCTCGTCTCTGATACTTAAGCAGATTAAATCTTTCTTTTAAAAATTAAGAATGCTCACAAGATTTCTAGTGCATACACTAAAAATAAACTTTTATTTAGTTAAGATAGTACCTGCTTGGGTGTGGTGGTCTTCAAAAATCTCCATTCCACTGCAGGGCGTTGCACATGTTTGGCAAGTGCTCTACCACTCAGCTGCATCCCAGCCCAGTGTTTTTATTTTGGAAAACATATATTTCATCTTTTGGCATACAAGTAGACAAATAAATGTGGCTTTTTTTTTCAGGAAAATATTTCTTAATGTTTCAAAATATCACACATTTTTTAGTTTACCTCTAGTCTCTAATTATCCAAGAAAAAACTCACAATAGGTCTTTAGGCTAATTTTTGTTTCTTTTTTTAAGCAGCCATAGATGTATAACTTGTGTTTTTCTTTTAATCTTTGTTGCTAAGAAACATGGAGTGCAGCCACTGACCAGCTGTATGACCTTGAGGATATAATCTAGCTTCTCTGTGTTCTGTCATTGAAGTGAGGGAGATTTATTAGTCAAGCTGTTAAGATTCTTCATTGTGCTGTGACTTTGTAAATGAAACTTACTACTTATTCAGTTATGAACTTATCTCGAATGGTAAGTCCATGTATTTCTCCACTCCTTCAAAAATATCAACTATCTAGTTAAGAAAAAAAAAATAGAGCTCAAGGTATGCTAGTCAGTTCTGATACTTTTGACTAGTATTTTTTAAAATTAACATGTGTTGTTTTAATTCTTCATTTTGTTCAGGTAGACTGTGTATAAGAATGAAATAACTTATTGCTTTGTGAAATTATATTTTGTATCAATATCTATTTTGAATTTAAAACTCCTGTTATATCCTTTAGTTTCTTCATGATTCTCACATACATAGCATTTGGATCACATATAAAAATACTGATATTTAGGATATACATATTGTTATAATTTATAGAGATTAGGTTCCCCTGAAAGCTCCTGTGTAAAACAATGCTAGGAAGTGTGGCGGTGAAAGGGCCTTAACCTAATTGGTGCATTAATCCCCTGATAGGGAGTAACTACGTGGTGACTGAGGCTTGTAGGGTGTGGCTGGAGGAGGTGAGTCCCTGGGGGTGTGCCTTTCGAGTCTATATTTTGTGGGCTGAGCTTAGTCTCTCTTTGTTTCCTGGTGCCAGGTCCCCAGCTGCTTTCCTCCACCACACACTTTTGCCATGATGTTCTCTATCTTACCTCTGACCCCGAAGAATGGAGCCAGCCCTCTATGGACTAAGACTCTGAAACCTTGAGCCCCCCAAATAAACTTTTCCTCCTCTAATTGTTCTTGTCAGGTCTTTTGGTCACAGCAGCAAAAAAGTTGACTAAAACACATATTCTACTTTAAAAATATATGTACATGTATATATATTTGTATATGTATATATATAGATAACTGTATAGAAAACTTATCTGAATTATTCATACATCAAATTGCACGTGATATTAATAACAATTATATTTTTGAAATTTGTATATTTGAAGTTTTCCACAAGAGTAGATCTTAACTAGACACATATTGCTTAATGTCAGGGACACATTCTGAGACTTCATCATTAGGGGATTCCATCTTTGTATGAACCTCATGGAGTATATGTACCTACACAAACTAAAATGCCTACTGTGATAGGCAGTGTACATGGGACCTCCATCATATATCTGGTCCATTATCGACTGAAATGTCTTTATGCAGTGTGCTACTGTATTTTCACCACCAAAAAGATAAATATGTGAGGTGGTGGATATACTAATTAGCTTGCTTCTGGTGATAGTGGTTACACTTCACAATGTAAACATTTGTCAAATTATCATGATCACTTTGTACCATATAAATATATACAATTACAATTTATCAATTTATAATAAAAGGGTAAAAAAAACCTCATCACGTTGTACACCCTGAATGCACACAATTTTTATTTGTCAACTATACCTCAGTATAGCTGAAAAAAATTTTTTTTCATTTAGGATAATTATAGAACTGGTAATTCATATATTGCTAAAAGAAATATTTGGCTGTCTAAAATAGTTCTTATTTATAAGGGACAACAGGGAGAAAATTGTCTTTCTTTTAAAGAAGAAAATATACATGTGTGAAATTAATTTAAATGAATAGTTATTTAGGAACCATGAAAGATGTTAAAGGACAGATAGTTTTTAAAACAGCAGATTCTTGCTTTGTGGAGTGGTATTTTGACCCTGACAGAGACGAACTGGTGGACCTTGCACAAGTCCCATCAACTCTGTTGGCCTAGGAGTCTCCACTTTCACAGTGTGAAGATGGGAAGATGGGGGTTGGATTTCTGAAGTCTTCTTTAACTCCAGTATCATATTATATACTATTTTATTTTGTCCTTAGCAGTAGAGAAAAGGGATCATTATTTCACACAGCTTTTACAGATTGATTTTTGGTTGACTGATGAGCTTTTAAATATTATAATTGATTTGTTTGTATTACAATTCTTGTGTTTCAGTGCTTCATTTACACTAATATCAGTTAGAGGAGCAGACGGGAATCATTATGTGTTATTTGGGACTCTTTCTGGGTCATGGTGTCCACATAGGGGAAAAAAAAAATTCCAGTATTGTCTCCATGCCAGGACTTCTGAATCTGTGACTGTGGCCTTGACTGTTTCTCCTGGACTTTGGACTTGCTGGCAACCTGACCAATTTTTCCACCAAGGTGTCTCCACCAGAATGTCCTGCTGGTTTTTCA
Source organism: Urocitellus parryii (assembly GCF_045843805.1). NCBI lineage: Eukaryota > Metazoa > Chordata > Mammalia > Rodentia > Sciuridae > Urocitellus > Urocitellus parryii. Next base: position 11,695,541 of record NC_135536.1, on the reverse strand, counting down.
AATTCAGTGTGCCTGAAACTGAATTCATCACTTTTTTGTCTAAATATGCCTCTGCTTGATTGAGACTTGACCATCTTTTAATTCATTCTGGAGGGAAACCTGGGAGTAATTTTGTATTCTTTCTTTTCTTCTCAATACTCTTAACCATTCAGTCAATATTTATTGTCAACAAATTCTGTGCAACCATAAAGCATTATTAGATTGTGTTGGATAATCCTAAACATTTAAGTACTTTCTGAACAGTTGAATGGTTGAACCTATATCAGTGTCCCCTGTCTTCTATAGAGTCTCTTCCCCTTAATGTGATAGCTATTTATCATCCCTTCTTTCTGGAAGTGCTGGAAATTTGAGCCTGCTTTTATCTCTTCTTATAACTGTTGGCAGCTACTGTATCTTCCCTCCTGAGTTTCTCTCTTCCTGGGTTGGTAGTACCTCTTAGCTAGCCTTTTTCCCCTACTATGTCATAACATATTTATATATTTTAAAAAAGTGTTTTTTAAGGAGATTTTTTTTACCATTGTTTGTTAATGGGGAAATAGAAACACTGGTTAAAAAAAATAGCAGGGAGGAGCCTCTAGTGTTTCCAGAAATCTCCCAAGCTTATGTAGTTATTCCTAAACTCATATTTTATAATACTCCTGCTATAGCTCATGTATTTAGGACAGACCTTGATATTTTTCCCTCTTCTATAAAGTACTACAGAACAGTGCTTGTTCAACTTTTTTTTTTTTTTAACTATGACCCATAGTAAGGAATACATTTTAAATTGTGAACCAGCAGATCACGTGCATGTTTCTCTGCATATTACTGAAACTAGAATTTAAGAATAATTATCATTCTGTGTCTAATAAAGTGTAAACATAAGTTAACAGCAAATATAATCTTGTTAATGTTCAACTATAATATGGAAAAAATCCAAAATAAGCAACATAAAAAATAAGAAAAGATTTATTAATGCCTCTGGTATGCTTGAACCTTAATAAGTTAATTCCATTCCAGGACAGGTGACAATTGTGCTCACCTGTATACTGTTGTAAGCTTGGCAGCCAGTGCTTTCTGTATAGCTGGACTTTGCTTGAAACTTCTGCATACAGGGTTAACATGGCATTGTAATAGCAGTGGATAAGTAGCAGAAATTACCAGTAAAGATATTTACTGTAGCACAAATGTTATCAAATGAATCATGTGGTAACTCTTGCAGAATTGTCAATTTAGAGAACCTTGTCAACAGGCTGACAGTTAAGCTACTTCTTTTGATGGAACTGTGATCAGAAGCGATATCATGTCAGTTATGGATTTAAAGACTCACAGGTTAGAATCCTAGCTCTGTCTTTACTAGTTGAGTGACCTGGGCTGAATTGCATCATTTTTCTGGGCATGAGTTTCTTCAGATGTAAAGTAAGGATAAAACCACATTGGTTTTATATTGTAAAGATTAATGGGAAAAATGTATGTATAGTGTCTTGCCTGGCACATAGTAGGCCCTTAAATGTTAATTTTCCTTTTACTCTTCCTTTGGCCCTAATATGGAAAAATAAGTAATTTGTTTCTCTGTGATGCTTCTCTGACTTTATAAACAATGTTTTGAAGATTTAATCTTAGTTTAGTACTCTCATGTGGAAATATGCCATATTTGACAATTATTGATGTTATGGATTATAGTATTCAGTGTCTTCTGCTTTAGATTCTTTATCTTTGCCTTAGCAGTGGGTTTTGTCTTTTTTGGAAGTTAATTCTCCAAAGGTAATTACTTAGTTTATTTTGATATATTCATTAAAACATTAAAACTAACTGCTTAATTAATGTGAGTAAAGAAATGACTAAATACCAACTATGTAAAGTTTAGTTTTCATTGTGAGCTTGGAGCAAGGCTTGCATGTTATTCACTTCATTGTTAGAAAGTTGAGCACAGTATTGGTGGCTTTGTGTTGTATTTTGGATCTAAATGAAAGCTGCTAGGATTAGGATCACTGCCTCTGGGAATACAGATTGTATAATGTCCTGCACATAGTCAGACAGTAGCAAGGCTGGGGTTCTCAGATATGATTGTGACTGACAATGTCATGTCATCTTTTTGGGGAGGGATCTCCTTCTCCTCTCCCTTTCTCAATTGGGTTAGGACTAAATAAAGCAGGCCCTTTGTTCAGGCTAGGAAGGGATGGGACTTTTTGCTATATACTCAAAATTCTTAGTGTGTCAATTTATCTTCCTCATTAGATTTTGAGTTCCTAGATGATAGGAGTACTGTACTAGGATAGAGAAAGATAATATTGTTAAGATCTAGAGTCATTCTTTTATTTTTTGGTGGTGCTGGGGATGGAACACAGAACCTCATACATGTTAGGCAAGTGCTGGATCACTGAGCCACATCCCCAGCCCTGTCTCTATCTATTCTAGCTTGTGGCTGCTTTTTTTGGGGAAGGCATGGGATTTAGAAAATAGCACATATAGTCTTGTTTTAAGAGACCCAAGATAATGTTTCTGAAAGTGTTTTAGGCAATATCATATATTAAGGATTTCTGGTCCTTTTCTTTGTTGCTGCAAATTGGTTATTTTGTATTTCTTTCTGACTTCAGAGACTGGCTTTTTTTCCTTTTCTTTCTTTTATTGTAACCTTGTTTTTAAAAGTATTAAGCAGCACAATTGTACAGTTTTCTGTAATAATGCTACATAACTCAGGAGGAGCAGGAGCAGGTGGATGTTTTGATGTTGGCTGGATGCACAGTTTGGAAGGAAGGCAGTAATGTTGATAGCATGGGTTTTGGAATTGTACAGGCTGGATAACTTGGGCAAGTGCCTTTATCTTTCTAAAAGTAAAATAAAGTGAAGCCAACAGTAGTATGTTGAGAACCACAGCCAGAAGGGGCCCAAGCAAACTTCCAGCTGCCAGCAAACTCCTAGCTGCCAGCAAACTTCCAGCTGCCAGCAAACTTCCAGCTGCCAGCTGATGATTGGCTCACAGCGGCCCCAGCAACTTCTAGCTGCCAACTGATTGGCTCCTCTGCGGTGATGCTCATTGGGCTGTTTCCCCACCCTTTCAGACCATGGAGCTGCTCATTGGGGGACTTTTTTGTCTCTGCCCACGTGACCCAGCCAATCGGCCTCAAGAGCAGGAGGAGTGGGGGAGGTTGAGAGGCTTGTGGGAAGCCGGTGGTGGCAGTTGGGCTCTGAAGGTTTTTCCTGAGGAGCTGTTTTGTTTGGCGTGTGTGGTTCTAAAAATAAAGTTAGTTTCTTTTGACAAGTGACTCCTGAATTGTGCCCAGCCAGTCTGTGGCATTTGGTGGGCCGCACGGGTAACGACTGAGTGTAAGTGATAAGGTAAACTGCTCGCCCCTGAGGGCAGGGCAAAAGGATGGGTAGCCATTTTAAGATTCTTCTTTTGTTTTGCTTCACTTTTGTTTTAAGTTGCCTGTCCCTGGAGATGAGTGAGACGGAAGGAAAACCGCTCACATCTGAGGAACAGATAGGGAGAAAGGATGGATGGACATTTCAGGAGGCTATTATAATGATTTTGTATTGTTCCAATTTTGTTTCACTCTGTTTCAGTATTGTTCGGCGTTATCTTGTTGGGTTGTATTATAGTAGAAATATGGGATCAGAAATTAGTAAAAAACAAACTGAAAGAGTGTTAAGTAAATTGTTAGAGGAAGGAGGCATCTCAGTAAAATCAAGAGCAGTTAGGGCATACATTGATACAATACAAAAATGTAGCCCATGGCTTTTTAAGGAGGAGTTGTTAAATATATCACAATGGAACCATCATGGTGAAGATTTAAAAAGAATAGAAAAGAAAAGCCCAGGGACTCTGCCAGTTGGCACGTTGCCATTGTGGACTTTGGTATCTTGTTTGCTTAGTCCAAAGCCTTCAGTTCAGACAAAGGTAGAGGAAGGAGAAGACATATTGATTAAAGTAAAAGAAAAGGTCTCTCAAGTTAGTCAGAAAGAGGAAAAGATTCAAGTAAAAGAGAAGGTCTTTCGAGCTAGTCAGATAGAGGACGAAAGCTTAGAGCAGGAAAAAGCCATCAGGGGAAAAGTTACAATAGGAGACTGCTACTAACACCTTTCTATCACCAGAGGGCATAAGTGTCCAACCAACAGCACCACCTCCATATGCTGGGATGCTCCCAACCCTTGCAGTTGATAGTTGGGATCCTGAGACAGGATCTCAAATATTAACATGCGCTGTATTAGAGGCAGGAGGGCAGCGAATTCACCATGCTTTAAATTTCAAAACAGTGAAGCAGTTAAAAGAGGCTGTAACAACCTATGGTCCTCAAGCACCCTTCACTGTAAGCATGGTCGAATCCATTAACAACTTGAACATGACGCCAGCAGATTGGGCTAATATGTGTAAAGCTGTGCTAAATGGAGGACAATACCTGTTATGGAAGGTTGCCAATGAGGAATTTTGCAAGGAGATGGCTAGGCGAAATGCAGCAGCTGGTTATCCTCAGAGAAATCTAGATATGTTGTTAGGAAAGGGACCTTATGAGGATCAGCAGCAACAAATTGCATATGATCCTGGTGTATACGCACAAATTGCTGTAGATGCAGTTAAGGCATGGAAGAGTTTTAAGGACATGGAGGTTTACAAGGTCAATTATCTAAGGTAATACAAGGAGCTAATGAACCTTATGCTGAATTTGTAGATGGGCTTATTCAAACAGCTACCAGAGTTTTTGGGAATACAGAACAAGCAATGCCATTACTAAAACAACTGGCTTATGAGCAAGCGAATCGTTGGTGCAGAGAAGTCATTAGACCATGGAAACATGAAGATTTAAACACATATATTAAATTATGTAGAGACATTAATGAACAAGAGCAAGTCGTGGCAGCTGCAGTAAAACAGGCTTTAGAACAAGGGCAAGTCGTGGCAACTGCAGTAAAACAGGCTTTAGATGCCAGGCCAAGAACATGCTACAATTGTGAACAAACAGGACATTTTAAAAGGAATTGCCCCATAGGAGGAGGGTTTAACAAAACTAGGTATCAAAGTAGTAGAATACCGGGTATTTGCCCACGATGCCATAGAGGGAGACATTGGGATAATGAATGCCATTCTCAAACCACCATAGAGGGTACTCCATTATCAAAAAACCAACAAGGACCAGGTGTTTATCCATTATATCATGGAGAAAGGCATCGGGCTCCGTTGCCAAAAAATGGACAGGGGGTCCAATGCTCCAGGGCCCAAAACCACAAATATATGGAGCACTGGAGGAACCCAGCAACCCCATCAGGGTAGTGCCCAGGACACATTGTCCATCAGATCCCTCATCAGACAAATCAGAGGGAGCACAGGGTTGGACATCTGCGCCTCCGCCAGAGCAGTACTAACTCCAGAGATGGGAGTTCAAATCATTCCCACAGGGGTAAAAGGACCTCTTCCCAAAGGAAATTTGGGAAATTTATTATTTATTATTGGGACGCAGCTCTTCTACTCTAAAAGGACTTATGATCAATCCTGGGGTAATTGATCCCGATTATGAAGGTGAAATAAAAATTATAGCCACTTCTCCAAAGGGTATATCGGTAATTTCACCAGGAGATAGAATAGCACAGTTACTAATAATACCCAGCCTACATGATAAATTTTCCAGTCATACTGTAGAAAGAGGTTCCAAGGGATTAGGCTCCACAAGTGTAGATTGGGCGATGCTTTATTTAAATTTAGATTCTCGCCCCATGCTAAAACTAAATATTCAAGGACATGAATTTAATGGGCTACTGGATACAGGTGCAGACCTTAGCATCATCTCTCATCAAGAATGGCCAAAACATTGGCCATTACAACAAGCCACTCAAACGCTTCGAGGCCTAGGAGTGGTGACTAATCCCCATAGAAGTGCAATGGTATTAGATTGGAAGGATCCTGAAGGATGTGAAGGAACTATACAGCCATATGTATTGGATCATCTTCCCGTAAATTTATGGAGATGAGATGTCCTAGGTCAATTAGGGTTGACATTAACAAATAACATCAATCAAAATGCACCCACTATTATGGCCAGACAAGGTTTTAGGAAAGGAAAAAGATTAGAAAAACAAGAACAAGGTATAGCAAAACCAATACAAATAGATCAAGGAACAGACATACATGGGTTGGATTTTCAGAAATGGCCACTGAGACAATAAAAATTACTTGGAAATCAGAAAGACCAGTATGGGTTCCTCAGTGGCCCCTGACTAAAGAAAAGATAGAAGCACCCCATGACCTGGTCAAACAACAATTAGCGGAAGGACATATACAACCTTCTGTATCTCCCCATAATACTCCCATTTTTGTCATCAAAAAGAAATCTGATAAATGGAGATTATTGCAAGATTTAAGAGCCATTATTAATGAGACGGTTATTATGGGACCTGCTCAATCGGGGATTCCTCAATTGTCTGCTTTGCCAAAAACATGGTATGTTTTAGTTATAGATACTAAAGATAGTTTTTTTTCAATTTCAATTCATCCTGAGGATAGTCCACGTTTTGCATTTACTATCCCTGCACTGAATCATGAAGGTCCTGATCAGAGATATGAATGGAAAGTACTCCCTCAAGGGATGGCTAACAGCCCAACTATGTGTCAAATTTATGTTAACAAAGTAATCCAGCCACTTAGAAATCAAAATCCTGAACTACAAATGTTTCACTATATGGATGATGTATTATTAGCACACAAAGCTGAAAACACATTGCTAGAATGTTATGCTACACTTACAAACTTATTAAAAAATTATAATATAGAGATAGCAATAGATAAAGTATAATTAAATATTCCAATTAATTATTTAGGAGTTCTATTATCCTCAACCATGGTCCGTCTACCAAAGATTCAAATACGAGTAGATCAACTCAAATCACTTAATGACTTTCAAAAGTTATTAGGAAACATAAATTGGACAAGGCCTTATCTAGGTATACCAACAGGAGAGTTGGGACCTTTATTTGATATCCTAAAAGGTCCATCAGATCCAAATTCACCCCGAATGTTAACGCCTGAAACAAGAAAGGCATTAAACATCATTGAAACATATATGGAAAATATGCATTTGGATAGAATTGATATAAGTTTGCCTTTATTATTTATTGTACTACCAACAAAAAATATCCCTACAGGAGTATTTTGGCAGGAAGGTCCATTATTTGGATACATTTATCTTATTCTCCTAATACTCTTCTTACTAGGTATCCTGAGGCTGTAGGACAATTAATACTCAAAGGAATAAAAGCAGCAAAGGGATTGTTTGGAATTTCTCCCAATAAAATTATTACTCCATATACTATGAATCAAAATTGATGAGTTAGCTAATGAGTTAAATACTTGGGCAATAATGATGTGCAAATCTAATGTTTCATTTGATAACCACTTACCATCTAATCCTTTATTGTCTTTTTGGTCATCTCATCCTGTAATTTTTCCAAAAATGATAAGAAAAACCCCTATCATGAATGCTCCAAATATATTCACTGATGGGTCAAATAATGGTATAGCAGCAATAGTTACACCTGATCAAACTTTTACATTTTTAGTACCCAAACAATCAGCTCAAAAGGTAGAGTTTAATGCAGTATTACAAGCTTTTATGATGTTTAAAGATTCTGTATTTAATTTATTTTCGGATAGTCAGTATATAGTTAATGCTATTGTATCCCTTGAAGATGCTGGTAGGATTTCCCCTTTCTCTACTGTTTTCTCTTTGCTTTCCACTATACAAAGTCTAATCTGGGACAGAAAAGATCCGTTCTTTATAGGACATATCAGGGCACATACAGGATTACCTGGAGCCCTTAGTTTGGGCAATGATTTAGCAGATAAAACTACACATGACATACATATTTTCTTTACACTAGAAGAAGCTACAAATTTTCATAAAAAGTTCCATGTCAATGCTAATACTTTACAAAAAGCGTTTTAAAATAACCAAGGAACAAGCTAGACAAATAATAAAACAATGTCAAAATTGTGTGACCTTTTTACCACAAGTTAATCTTGGAGTCAATCCTAGAGGACTGATACCTAACCATATTTGGCAGATGGACATCACACACTTGCCAGAATTGGGAAAATTAAAGTATTTGCATGTTACAGTTGATACTTCTTCTGGATTTTTGATGGGCTTCCTTCATGCCAGAGAAAAACTAAAGATATTATAGCTCATTGCTTACAAAATTTTGCTACTGTGGGTGTTCCAAAACAGTTAAAAACAGATAATGCCCCTGGTTATACTTCTACCTCTTTTAAACAATTTTGCTCATCATTTGGCATTACTCATATAACAGGATTCCCATACAATCCACAGGGACAAGGCATAGTTGAAAGAGCTCATCAAACTATTAAAATGTACTTATTAAAGCAAAAAGAGGGAATTGGGAAGGGGTATATATTCCCCAAAGATAAACTTAAAATAACCCTTTTTACTCTAAACTTTTTAAATTTGGATTCATCAGGACTTAGTGCTGGGGAAAGGCATATGTGTCCAAAAAATGTGCATAATCTCAAGGTACTTTGGAAAGATATTCTAACAGGCCAATGGAAAGGTCCTGACCCAGTAATTGTCTGGAGTCGGGGGTCTGTTTGTGTGTTTCCACAGGGAGAACAGCAGCTGATTTGGATTCCAGAAAGATTAACTAAAATGATTTCTACAGACCAAAAGAAGATGATTTGGCTCAAATCCATAACAACTGATATCCAAAACTCCAGTTTGGCTATTCTTACATCTGCGACAGAACCAGGATGCTTATTTTTCAATATCTATTTTATTATTACCCTTTCCCACATCATGAAGTTCTATTTTGTTTTTTGAGCTCATACAGACCTAGATTAATGTTTTGCTGATCAGTTCTATTTTTTGACTATAGAGTTTTTAAACATTGCAGTGGAGATTTCATCTGTTAAAAGTTATAAGGCCTTTACTATTATGTTATGTGTTGTATGTATTATATTATGTGTGCACACTTGTGTTTTCTGTTATATGTTTGAATGTACGTATGTCCATATATCATATATGATGAGTGCTCATGAAAAAATGGATCCAAATTTTTTTTTATTCATGTGATTTAAATGGTTTAATTTAAATTGGATAAACAGCTGTTGAGGATTGTTTTAATATATGAACAAAAAAGGAGTTTAACAGATCTGTTTGTTTACTTTCACCTTTTCTTTTCATTATATTTAATAATTCTGTGCAAGATAATGTAAATTGTTAAGAAAATTGTTTTCTTTTCGTGCCTTCTAGAATGTTAAATAATTTTTTCTTTAGCCATTATTGCCAGACTTCCTATCTTCATCCCAGTGCCGGTGAAGACAAAGATAAAACCAATCTACAGCTTCTGCAATAGCCATCACTGAACTGCTTGCAGAACTTGCCTGGACTATGTATCACTTGTATGCATTGTGAACTCACTTGTATGCATTGTGAACTATCTGTTGGTGCAGCGACTTGTGGTAGTGTTGGGGTATTTTTGCTGATGGTGTCATCGGTGGTACAATTTTTCCAAAAGGAGCTGTCAGTTGGCTTGGTGTATCTTCCTCCTTTCTGCTTGTCATGGTTGTTCAGCTAAAATTTGGGGGCCAACAGAGGTGAGGCAAAGAACCTCACCCCCCCCCCCCCGCTGGTACAAAGACCTATCCACAGGTGTGGCTGTATACTGGACTGGTAGTCAGTGATGGGTAAGATCCAATTGCAATGGTACCAACCTAAGACAGGAGGCTGACGCCTTGAGGTCAGCTCATTCGATAACGGGTAAGGACCATATGTACTATTGAACAACCTAAGGCAGGCATGGTCCCTAAGCCACATGCTTGTTGTTTAAACAGAGAGGGGGAGATGTTGAGAGCCACAGCCAGAAGGGGCCCCAGCAAACTTCCAGCTGCCAGCAAACTTCCAGCTGCCAGCTGATGATTGGCTCACAGCGGCCCCAGCAACTTCTAGCTGCCAACTGATTGGCTCCTCTGCGGTGATGCTCATTGGGCTGTTTCCCCGTCCTTTCAGACCATGGAGCTGCTCATTGGGGGACTTTTTTGTCTCCGCCCACGCGACCCAGCCAATCGGCCTCAAGAGCAGGAGGAGTGGGAGGTTGAGAGGCTTGTGGGAAGCCGGTGGTTGCAGTTGGGCTCTGAAGGTTTTTCCTGAGGAGCTGTTTTGTTTGGCGTGTGTGGTTCCAAAAATAAAGTTAGTTTCTTTTGACAAGTGGCCCCTGAATTGTGCCCAGCAGACTGCGGCAGTAGTAGCTACTCATTTTATAAGATTTTTGTAAGAATTAAGATGAATGCAAGTAAGGTGTTTATCAATACAGTGCCTGACAGTCTATTGGATGCTCTGTTTTTCTTATTATTATGAGGAAAAGAATTGAAGAAGTAAGGTTGTAAGAGTCAGCCCTAAGTAGTGGTGAGATTAAGGTTGGCTAAGAAGAAAGTGAAACCAGGAGGAAGTTAGAACCTGGAGCATAGGGAGGAATTCAGGGAATAGAAATGTGATGAGAAGAAAATTTGGTTTAGCATCCTAAAATGGAAAGACATGGCCAACAAGCAAGATCAGACTTCAGAGATGGAACATTTCCAGGTTGTAGGATCATGCCTCTGACAGGAGGAGTGGGCTGCTGACGTGGGGTGGAGATTGTTTAAATCAGAAACAATTTATGAAGCCCTTATTATGTGCTACTTTGCTAGGCAAGGGGGAAGGCATAATTTGGGCAAACATCCTTGGATTACAGGAGGTATGAAATTAGCATTGGTCTGAAAGATGTTTACCATGACAGTGGCAGAAGCTATGACAATAAAGACTGCTAAACTTTTTTATTATTATATCAAGAATGCTTGAGTGCACTGACTTATTTTTCATTGGTTTAATATATTACTAAAAACGGATCTTTAAAATAGGTGCATCTCCCCCTGGGAATTAAATAATTAGTAACACTAATTTAGAACTTAAAAGATAGCTGTCCTAAATTCATTTATTTAACTAGTCTTATTTTTTCTCTCTTCCCTTTTTAGCCAGTGTTCAGATGATGATTAACCCAGTTCTTTTTGGTTGTAGAAGGTTTGTTTGCTGAGTGGCTTGTGTCCTTTTGTTTCTGAGTGAGTATCCTAGAAAAGGAGCTTGCCCCAAAGAGCAGCGCTTGGGGCACACAGGAGCAGCTCAAGGTGCAATCGTGATGCTTTTTCCTGGAGCCTGCCTTCCAGTTGGAAGTTGTAGGTTTTGAAGTCTTTGAAGCTTGGTATTTAAAAAAGAGTATAACATTGATGAATCATTTATTTAAAAATTGCACATTTCAAATCAAATAGTAATATATTTTATGCTTGACTCCTCTATTTGATTTTTTTTAGGCTCCTTCCATTCAATGATGGTAGCATAGACACATACTAACCATAAATACATGGTTTTTTTTTTATGTGGACTATGATCAAAATCAGCAGGAGATAACAGCTGTTCCTAGCCTCAAGGAATCCCCAGGTGTTCAAGTGTAGTACCCGCTTCTTTGCACAGCCAGGTCTACTCTTCTCAGTGTCTCTTTTGAATGATATATAGCTCTTTCCCAGACTGCTTCACACTTTTCACTATTGTGCATTTAAGTAGACTATAGATTGTTCCACCTCTCCTGGTTTTTTTTTTTTTTTGTTTTGTTTTAATTTTTGGGGATACCAGGGATTGAACCCAGGTGTGCTTTACCACTGAGCCACATCCCTGGCCCCTTTTTATGATTTATTTAGAGACAGGGTCTTACTGAGTTGCTTAGGGCCTTGCTAGTTGCTGAGGCTTGCTTTGAATGTGAGATCCTCCTGCTTCAGCCTCCTAAGCTGCTGGGATTACAGGCATGCACACTGCACCTGGCTCTTTGCTTTCCTTTGCCATGACTTGACATCATTATTATGAAGAAGAGCCCTATTGCTAGGACAGACAGAAGCAGTGAACACCTGCTGTTCAGTACTAGATGGACCTTCTACTTCATTTGGGCAAACTGTTGCTGTTCACTCGGTTCACTTCATTCATGTAGCCTGGTTCCTCAGGCTCTTCTTTTTAAATTTTATTTTATTCTATTTTTTGGCAACCCTATCCATGGTAACTCTCAATGTTTGGTCCCCAGCAGTTTTCAATTTCTGAAATTTTACACAAATGAATCATACAGTTGTATGTATCTTTTTAGTACGGCATCTTACATTTATTGTAATTATTTGAAAGTCATTCATGTTTTTGCATGTATAAATATTTAATTTGTTTTTATTGCTGTCAGCACTCATCAAGGAGTTATTACAATCTGATCAACTGTCTACTTGCTAATAAACATTTGGGTTGTTTGCAGTTTTTGTCTAATACAAGCAAAGCTGCTATGAGCCTTTTGTGTTCAGGTGTACACGTGGGTATACACTTTCCTTTCCTTTGGGTAATGTCCAAGAGCAGAAGGTCTGGGGTGTTTGGAAGGTGTATATGTAACCTTTTAAGAAGTCGTCACACTTTTTTATTCATTAGTAGTATATGAGAGAAGTAGTTTCTCATTGTTCCTGCCAGCATTGGTGTATTTAGTTTTTACGATTTTATTTATTCTAGTGGATGTGCTGTGGTACCTTATTTTAGTTGTAATTTGAATCCCCTTATAAGTTTTGTTGAGCATTTTTTATTTGTTTATTTACCATTTGTATTTTTTTTGGCAGTGCAGCAAGGATTATTATATTCAAAGCATAAAGTAGACCACTTTTACATTATAGTGATATCAGATACCATTTGTGTTTTTTGATTGAAGTATAAAATCTTTTGTCCTATTTTTTATTGGATCTCCTTATTGCCGCAGTCTGGCTGGGCACAATTCAGGAGCCACTTGTCAAAAGAAACTAACTTTATTTTTAGAACTACAAACGCCAAGCAAAACAGCTCCTCAGGAAAAGAAACCCTCAGAGCCCAACTGCCACCACCGGCTTCCACAAGCCTCTCTCTCACACCAACCTCTCCACCTCCCACAATCCTCCTGCTCTTGAGGCCAATTGGCTGGGTCGCGTGGGCGGAGCCAAAGAAGTCCCCCAATGAGCAGTTCCATAGTCTGAAGGGCAGGGAAACAGCCCAATGAACATCACCGCAGAGGAGCCAATCAGCTAGATGTTGCTGGGGCCGCTGTGAGCCAATCATCAGCTGGCAGTTTGAAGGGCAGGGAAACAGCCCAATGAACATCACCGCAGAGGAGCCAATCAGCTAGATGTTGCTGGGGCCACTGTGAGCCAATCATCAGCCGGCAGCTGGAAGTTTGCTGGGGCCCCTTTGGCTGTGGCTCTCAACACCTTACTAAGTCTAAGAATGCTTTATGTAGTCTACCAGTCTGTGGCTTGCCTTTCCATTTTTGTAATGGTGCTTTAAAACAGCACACAATTTAAATCCTCATAAAGTTTGGTTGATTTTTTTTTTTTACTTATGCTTTTTACATCTGTTTTAAGAAATCTTTGTCAAACACAAACTCATTAGGATTTTTGAAAAGTTTTCCTCTAGAAGTTTTTAAAAAGTATTTATTTATTTTTGTGTCTTTAGTTTTAAGTGGATACATTAGTTTGTTTTTATGTGATGCCCAGGATGGAACTCAGTGCCTCATGCATGCTAGGTGAGCACTCTACCACTGAGCCACCACCCCAGCCCCCTCTAGAAGTTTTGTAGTATTGGTTCTTTGTTTCATGTCAGGGAGAGAGTCATTGTATTTGTATATGGCTATTCAGTTGTTCCCCACCACTTGTTGAAAAGATCACTTTCTTATTGAATTGTCTCCTCATCATTGTCAAAATGCGAATGCCCTTTACAGTAGGATCTATTTCTGGACTCTGTTCTTTTCCATTGATCTGTATGCCAGTGCCAAACTTCTTGTTTATTGTAACTCTGTCATAGATCTTTAAATTAAATATTTTTAGTCCCCCTTCATTCTTCTTTAATTTTGTTTTGCTTATTATTTATCCTTTGCATTTACATATAAATTTTAGAATAAGCTTATTCATTTCTATAAAAAGTCTGCTGGGATTCAGATTGGGGTCACATTAATCTTTATTTCACTTTGGGAGATTGACATTATAATGGTATTATGGTTTTAATCCTGAGTGTTTGATATCTCTATTTATTTATGTCTTTTTATTTCTGTCTAATGTTCCATAATTTTAGGTCTATAGATATTGCAGATATTTCTCCTAATTTTCAAATGTTTCATATTTGTATGTTAATACAAACTAGATTATTTTAAAATTATAATTTATGATTTTTTTCTATTATATAGAATTACAGTTAACTTTTACATATTGATGTTGTATTCTGCTGCACTGCTCAATTTACTTCTTAGTTCTACTAGCTGTTTTGTAAGTTACTTAGGCTTTTTGTTAAAGACAACTATATTTCCTATGATTACAGACAATTTAACTCTTCATTTCTAGTAAGATAAGCATTTTATCTCTTTTCCTTGCTTTATTGCATTGACTGAGACCTCCAATACAATGTGGAATAGAAGAGATAAATGGTGAACAACCTTGTTCTTGATAGGGGAAATAATTTCATTCTTTTACCATTAAGCATAATATTAGCAATAAGTTTTTCATAGATGCTTTTTTATATGATTTAAGAAGTTCTCATCTATTTCTGTTTTGCTGATAGTTTTAAATCACGAATAAATGTTGGATTTGTCAAATTTATCTGTTGAGATAGTCACATGTCTTTTTAAAATTTTTATTAACATTGGTTGATTTTCTAAAAATTTAAACTTTTGACTTCGAGATAATTATATACAGTAGTGAGAGGTAATATAGAGAAGTCCATGTACCCTTAGCAAGTTTCCCCCTCTTGTAACATCTCAAAAACCTGCAGTACAATATCACATTCAGGATACTTATATATAAGATTTCCACGACCACAGGACCTCTCATGTTTCATTTTTATAGTCACACCTATTTCCCTCTTGACCTTGTACCCCTCATTAGCCCCTAGAAACCATTTGTATAATTTTGTAATTTCAAGAATGTTCTATGAATGGAATTATACAATATGTAACCTTTTGTGATTGTTATTGTTTTCTTCACTGAGCATTATTCTTTAGAGATCCATCCAGATCATTGCATATATTAATAGTTTGATCTTTTTTAATGCTGAGTAGCATTCCTTGTATGGATGTGCCATTTCTCCCATTTAAGGACATATGGTTGTTTTCATTTTTTATTGTTATTAAAATAAAGGAACTGTAAGCACTCATCCACATATTTTTATGGAACATAAGTTTTCATTTCTTTGGGATAAATGCCTAAGAGTACAAATTGCTGGTTATATGCTGTATGTTTTTAGTTTTTTTAAGAAACTGCCAAACTGTTTTCTAAAGTGGCTGTGTCAGTTTACATTCTCTTTAGCAATGAATTTAGTAATCCTGATTCCTTTGCTTTTGGTAATATCATTCTTTTTTATTTTAGTCAGTCTAGTAGGTATGTAGTGATATTTCATTGTGGTTTTATTTGTGTATGCCTAATGGTTAATTATATTTAACATACTTTACTGTGTTTATTTGTACTCTTTATATTATCTTCAGTGAAATCTCTCTTTTGTGTTTTTTGTCCATTTCTTAATTGAATTGTGTTTTATTACTGTTGGTTTTTGAGAGGTTTATTTATAGGTTAGATAATAGTCCTTTGTCAAACATACAATTTGCAAATATTTTCTCTCAACCTGTTGTGTGTCTTTTCATTCTCTTACAGGGTCTTTCACTGCAAAAATTTTAAATTTTGGTAAAGTTCAACTTAACAGTTTTTCTTTCAATAGATCATATGGAAGTTTAAGAACTCTTCACCTAGTTCTAGATCTAGATGATTTTCTCCTGTTTTTTTTTTTTTTTAATTTTAGAGTTTTTTGTTTGCATTAATTTGACTATATATTTTTTTAATTTTTATGCGTGTAGATACCCAATTATTGAACAGATTGTCTTTTCTCCATTGATTTACCTTCCCATTGACTTAAGAGTCTGTCCCCCCACCAATGCAATACTGTCTTTGTATACAAAGAATACAGCTTGGGAGGACAGATTCCTCTCATTTCATTCTTCTTTTTCAAAATAGTTTTAACTATTCTTACTTTGACTTTCTGTATACATTTTAGAAAAATATTATCTATGTCTCCCCAAAATATACTAGTTAAGGGAGCATTGACATATTTACTATGCTGAATTTCCTAATCTATTAACAGAGCATGTCTATCATTGTTTAAAATAACCATTGATTTCTTTCATCAGTGTTGTGTAATTTTCAGCACACAAGTACTCAGTTTGTTGGTATTTTTTTGAGTGACTGTAAATGATAATGAATTGTAATTTCAGTGTACATGTATTGAATTTTGGCAAATATTTTTCTGCATTGAAATGATGATGTGTTTTTTTCTTCTTTAGTCTATTAATATGATGGACTACATTGATTTTGAATCTCAAATAACTCCTATTTTATCATGGTGTATAATTATTCCTTTTATATATTACTGTACTTTACGTGGTAATATTTTGTTAAAGATTTTTTCCCTTTATATTAATGAGAGATAGTGCTCTATATTTTGTTGTTGCTTTGCCTGGTTTGGGTGTCATACTAGCTTCTTTAAATGATTTAGAAAGTGTTCCCTCCTCTTCTGTTTTCTGGAAAAGAATGTAGAATGGTGTTAATTCTTCAATAAGTATTTGGTTAAATTTCCAGTAAAATTATCTAGACCTGAAGGTTTTTTTTTTCTTTAGGAGTTTGAAAATATGAATTCTGTTTTCTGAACAATTGTAGGACTATTCAATTATCTCTTTTATATTGGATGAATTGTGGAAAGTCTTTTTTTTTTTTTAAGAAACTAGTTCATTTTCTGTCATCAAATTTTCATGTGCAGAATATTTTGTAGTGTTCACTTCTTACCCCTTGTTGTCTGCAGGATCTGTGGTGTTGTCTCCTGGTTCAATCCTGATATTGGTGATTTGTGTCTTCTCTTGTTTCTGCCATTCTTGTTTTGTCATTCTTGCTAGAGGACAGTCAATTTTCTTGATATTTTAAAACAACCAGGTCTTTCTTTGTTTTACTCCTTTTCTCTATTATTATCTGTCCTTATCCTCATTAATTTCTGCTCTTCATTGATTTTCTTTCTTTTTAAAATTGTGATTATTTACTCTTTTAGGTTTTTGAGGTGGAAAGGTAGATTATTGATATGAGAGTTCTCCTGTTTTGTAACGTGTGTACTTAGTGCTATAAAATCCCTTCTCTGCACTGCAGTAGCTGTATCCCACAAATTTTAATATGTTCTATTTTCATTTTCATTTACGTCAACATTTTAAAAATTACCCTTGAGACTCCTTTAACCCTCTTGGAGCATGTAGAGGTATGTTGTTTCATTTCCAAGAGTTTTATGTTATCTGTTATTGATTTCTAGTTTGATTTGATTATCCTAAGAGAAAACTGCATGATTTTAATTTTTAAAAATCTGTTGAAGTTTGTTTTATGGTCTAAAATGTGTTTTTTCTTGATATGATTCCTTTGGGTTTTAAATCGAATGTGTTTTCTGTTGTTAGGTGTTCTGTTAATGTCTGTTAGATCTTGTTGGTTAGTGGGATTATTGGGTCCTCAGGTGTCCTTCTCATTTCTATGCAGTTTTTCTACCCAGAGAGATGGGTGTTAAAGTCTCCACCTATGCTTGTTTATTTGTCTGTTCCTCCTTCCTGTTCCATCACTTTTTGCTTCACACATTTTGCCACCCTCCTTGGTGTATCTACATTTAAGACTGCTGTGTCTCTTGGTGGATCATCTTTTTTATTATTATGTCATGGCCCTGTCTGTTCCTGGTGCTTTTCTTGTCTCAAAGGATTTCTTTATGTGCTATTGACATAGCCTCCTTTCTTTTGATTCACATTTCCATAGTGTATAATTTTCCATTCTTTACTTGCTGATATTATTTGAAATGAGCTTCTTATAGGCTGCATATTGTTATGTTTTAAAATCAACACCCTGACTTTTAATTTATGTGTATCACCCATTTATATTGAATGTAATTGTTGATATTTTATGGCTAGAATCTGCCATTTTATTTTTTGTTTCTGTTCACTTTGTTATGTTTATGATTTCTTTTTCCTCTTTTGGTTTTCCTTATTGTTCTTCCTGTGAAATGATTTATCTTCACATTTACGATGAATTAAAGATCACATTCCTTTTTTTTCTACTTAAGAAGTTAGTGAATAGAATTTACTGAATATTCAATATTAAATATTTCTGATATCTGTTTGTCCAGTTAGCCATCTATTTACCCATTCTTTCAAGAGATATGTATTAAACCTGCACCTTGGGTCAGGCATTGTTATATTGAGATAATTTTTTCCCCAGATACTTCTCTTTTAGTTCTTTAGTAGTGTATTTAATTCTTGTCATTACTGTAACAAATTACCACAGACTGGGTAGCCTAAAACAACAAAATATATTTTCTCATAGTTATGTAGATAAGAAGTCTGAAAATAAGAAATCAACTGAGCCTTTGGGGAGAATCTGTTCTTGGCCTCCCTGGTTCCTGGTGGGTGTCAGCAACCCTTGACATATGGCTCTATCCCTCCCATCTCTGGGTCTGTGATCAGACTCCATTCCCCTCTTCTGTCTTCTTTGAGTGACTCTTTATTTTGTGGTGTTGGGGATTGAACCCAGGGCCTTGTGTATACTAGGTAAGTACTCTACCATTGAGCCACATCCCCAGTTCCATCTGAGTGACTCTTTTAAGGATACTTGTGTTATTGAATTTAGGGCTGACCCAGATAATCCAGGATGATCTCTTCATCTCAAGATCATTTCCAAAATTAAGAAAACATTCACAGGCTCCGAGATTAGGAGCAGACATCTTTTAGAGGGCTATGGTTTGACCTACTACAAGTAGCATGTTTACATGCCACTTTAAGTTCCCTTTTTTGATCCTCTCCCCATCTTGGTATGGTTCCTGATTTCATGCCTTCTATTTTTCCTTCTTAATTTTGTCATTAAAATATTTTCTTAGAAAATGGTGAGAACAGTGAAAAGATTATGATGTCCTATATTTCATATCCCATCATATTGCAATAGGAAAAAAGACTTTTTTACAGCAGGGTGGCTTCACTTAGAATCAGAACATATTTCTTATAAACAGATCTTAAAAACTTTGAGCCAGAAACATTACTTTAAGAAACTATTTTTAAAAACATGTATTAAAGTCTTATGTACCTCTCATAACTATAAATATTCCATTTCAAGAGAAGTAAAAAAAAAAACCAACAAATTTTAAATAAGCGAATGTTGTATCATTAATAATTAATATTTAAATTGGCATCAGTTATGGATAGATAGAATTTCCCTCTGAGGCCATTTACTAGCATCTGTTTGATAAACATTTAAACAACTTGCAGAACATTTGTCACTTAGTGGTATCTTAAAAACAATTTTTTTTTTGCAGTTCATAGAAATGGTTTTTCAGAAGATCTGAATATTTTTTGAAGGCATTTAGGCCACTGGGGTTTCATTTTGATTATTTTGGTAAAACCTTAATGAATGTTTTGTCAAAAAAGTATTGTATAATCAGACCCTACTGACCATTAAGAATATTAAGTGTATTTTTAAGAAGTTTCTAGAAACTCATGGAGCCAGTCTAGTGTAACAAGTAATTTCATTATGCTAAAAGAAAGTTGTGTACTTTGCTATAGTTGATTTTAATTGCCTGTCACTCTTGTTCCTATGATTATTATCTTACCAAAATAAAAATTTGTCTTTTGCATATGTATTTTTATAAAGTAAGTCGACTGGTAGGGTAAAAGGAGGTAGAATTTTAAAGTGAATTTTAATAGTAGACTCAAGACTTTAAGACTTAAAACATGTTTATAAACAGAGAATATTACCTTAGTATAAACATAATTAATATCTTCATGTATTTGTTATAATATTTACTTAATGAAATTTTATTTCTGATGTTATTTTAAAATTTCAATGATGTGTTTAAAACTTTGTAGGAAGTCATTAATAGTGTCAGTTTCCAAATGAATCTGTTCTTTTATAATTTAAATCAAGAAGTCAGCTTATAATTATAAATTTAACATTGGTGTTTTCTTTGTAAGTGCTGGTCAGGATATTCAAGGAACAAGTGTGATTGCAAATCTTCCATTTTTGATGCGACAGAATCCTACTGAGACGCTTCGGAGAGTCTTGCCAAAAGTCAGAGTAAGTTGGTATGAAATAAGCTTTCAATTTCTCATTTTTTCCCCAGTAGTGTGTTGTCATTCTTGGGAGAAAGTTTTGGTGCTTTGTGGCTGATATTTCATATCTAGTAAGTGAGGAGAGGAAGGATTACTTTATACATTTTGAATTACAGGAAAACATTTAGGGAGATTTGTTATAATGATTTCTTCACAAGCCATTTTTTCTTTAGAAACATTTTAGAGTCAGCTTTTTAATTGCTCGAAAATCTAATTCTCCTTAAATCATAAATATTTTGTTTTGTTGACTAAACCTATATTAACATGTTAATCTATATTTATACAGCATTGATACTGTAATTTAATGATTGTCCTAATAAACGTCCTATGGTAACTGAAGAATCATCAAATGAAGGTTGAATTATGGCCATCAAGACCAAAATTTTGGTTTTATTTTGTTTTATTGCTTCCTAAATTCCTTCAGAATTTGCTTTCTTGCTATGAACATAAAATGTTTTCTCTACTTTTTTCTTCTGATTACATATTTATTGATTGTTATGTTAAATATTTAATTTTTAGCACTTATGATTTAATGGCACCTATGAGCGGTCTCTTCTTTAAAGAACTTGAAAGAATAAAGCAGACAGCAGTCTGTGTTCTTCAGAAGCTTACCTGCTCATGGGATCAGGGAGGTTACATGGCAGTGGAGATAATGCTTTGCTTATGGCAAGTTTTGTACACTTTGCTTTGGCTTTTTATTTGGTTTTATATTTTTTCTTAGTTTTAAAAATTGATTTATATATGTTTAAAATACTGTTATTGTGTGTGTGTCCCCAGGTTTTCTTTTTAGGCAGATCTGGCATGGTTTTGGTTCCTGGGTTTATATGAGGGATGGACTGTGCCGTTTTTATAAGCTACCTACATCTGTATACAGATGCAATATGATTTGTTTTTACTGGTTAGAGTGGTGAATTGAGATAATGTTTAGTTTGGTATTGCATGTAATTCACATGTGAATCAAGCTTTTTTCATATCTGTTTTTCTTTCCCAGAAGAATGCCATCTACTCAGACCATGTTCATTTTCCTATTTGATTTTCAATGATATTAACTGACCTAAGCCTGATAGCAGGGAACTTGGAAATGCTAGTTAAACAATTGTAAAGAGGAATAGATGTTTAGATCCTCTTGATAATGGAGTTAATATAAATAAGCAAATAAGATTTAAAGCCAGAAATATTAAGTAAGCTGCATACTCTGTGTTGAGCTGGCTAATCTGTTCCAAGAGAGCATGTTGAAACTCCAGTGCTGTATAAAGCAGGAATAAAAGATTAAAGATAAAGAGTAGTGACCGTTAGCAGTCTCTAAATTATTTTGCCAAAATTCTTTGGCTTATGGCCCCACAATAAAGCAAGTACATAAGAACTCTCAGGAAAGCATTAATTTTATGAGAATGTATAAAGAACATACACTTGAATATGTGAGCCCTGGTTTAAACCCCCAGCACCAAAAAGTAAAACAAAAGAATATACACTTACTATGTTATATTTATAGGAAGTATCTGCTATATCTTCTGAAACTGTAAGGCCTGCTTGAGTTATGAAAGATATTATTTTATTAAGCTCCTAAAATCATTAAAAGTGATCCATAATACAGAGGATTAACTGATTAAATGCATGCAAATAAAATTTACACTACTTTTGTATTAAGAAATCTTTATTGCTAAAAGTTTGTCTTTGTTTCTTTAGTTAATCATAACAACAGTTTGTTAGTATCTTCCTTTAACTTTCCCTAAACTAAGTTTGAAGAGATTTTTTTTTTTAAAAAAAGTTAAAAGAGGTCTCAAATTATATTCTGGATCAGAACGTCCTAAAAACTATGAAAAAGAATAAGGATATAGAAGAGAGCATTGTGTGATTCTGGCTTTATGGAAAAATGCAGAAGAATCAAACAAATGAGAGAGGCTTTATAGGGGCAACTCCAAAAATACTTTTATTGAGTGTTTAATATGTAATGTAGGTGGCCAGACATTTAATCAGCCCCATTTCAAATGATGGAACCTCTGCTTATGTGCTAGTCATTTTAAAATCATTGCATTGAGAGATTGTGAAGACTTATTGCTTTCCTGGTTAGCACCCTTTTCAGATGGGCCCTGTTTCTGTGAGTGCTTGCTTTCCAATGGTGAAGCCATGACAGAAATCCTATAGCCACTTTATTCATTTTGCCATGACCAAAATTTCTTAGTTAATTTTAGGAAAAAAAATCAATCTTGTATCCCAAAGTGAGCATTTTGTAATAATGACATTCTTTCTCATTCATTCATTCATTCATTCAAGGGGACAGGCACTGTTGTTCTAAGTGCTGGGGAAATAGAGAGGAATAAAACACAGATGAGGAACTTGTCCCCAGGAAGGCTGTAGTACAGAGGGGAAAGAGACTTTCAACAAATAGGCAAAAGGTATAACTGTCATTTTTGTTAAGGGCTTTGAGTGTAAAGAACAGGAGAAAATGATATAAAGTAGCAGGGCAACCTGCTGTGCTGGGAGGTCTTGGAAAGCCTCTTTGATGAGCTGAAAACTGAAGGGATGTGGAGGACAGCCATTTAAGAGTCTCCGGAGAGTAGTAGGTAACCTAGGTTCAACAGCTTGGTGAAACAGAGAGGAAGGTGTGGCTGGAACTAGTGGGTGGGGGTGGGCTATGACTGCAGAAGAGGTCAGAGCATTTCATAGTTAGTTTTATTCTTAGGCGGTGTAAGGCCATTGAATGCTTCATGCAGGACAGTGATTTGATCCCACTTATAGTTTACAGTGATCATTTTGGTTACTTTATGGAGAGTGGATTGGAATGGGACAAGTAGGAATCTTCATCACTGGTCCTTATGATATTTGATGGTGGCTTGGTTGAGATGACTTGTTCAGACAGTAGAGTGTGAGGTAATACCTGAGATACATTTATTTGAGGTTGAGTGACGAGAACTTCATAATGGATTGGATTCAGGAAGTGAGGGATGGCTTCCAGATTTCTGGCTTGAGTATACTATGATCCTGATAGTTTTCAGTATCTTAGTTGATGATCTGTTAAGTCCATGAGGAAAAATAATCTAACTATTTACTAACTCTGTTTTTTCTATAAATGATTTACTTTGAAAGAATATAAAAATATCAATGATAAACATTTTTTTATGCAAGAAGTAATCATTCCAAGGTTCATTTGTGACATAAATATATGCACTTTTTAGAACTAACCCTTATTTTGTCTTTAACTTAAAGATATCAGATAAAATAGCACTGGAGATTTTGCTTGCTTTTTGTGTTACAAAATTTCACCACTTGTATTTTTGTTTTCTTGAATTTGACTTTCATCCTTACAATAATGTCTTAACTGAAAATGGATTTTAAAAAATAAACTGTTGTTTTCAGTTTTAGAGATGCAGTAATTTAACATTAAAAATAAAATGGCAGAAACAGAGTTAGGATTGGAATTGAACTAATTCCATTATATTTTTGAAGTTTACTTTCTAAATTGTGTCCACAGTGGATGATGAGTGGTACTGCAGTTAGGCCATTCATCTTGAGGTTAAATTTAAGTAAAAATCTAGAGGAGAAATATTTTTACCTCTAATTTAAGTTCTTAAATTTGGGAACACTTTAAAATATAGCTGTTATATACATGTTACATAATTTAATCCTAGTGTATCTTTTGAAAAAGGATAATTTTTCTGTGGTCTTTGATTGTTTTAATTATTTCCCCACAACATATTAAATTAAAGTTTTAGTTGTTAGATTTTAATATGTGATTTGAACTTCTGACATCTGGAAGTTTAAAGAATTTGATTGTCAAGATAAACTTCTAAAATACTGTAGTCCTTTATAAAATCTTTATACCACATAGTATAAGTGACTTCTTTATAATGCATACGAAAGCAAGTTTCTACCTGTTGGAGTTTTTAAATTCATTTAATTTTCCACTTGGGTTTTAGTTTCCAATCTATATGTCATAAGTCAATACAATGGAAATGTGCAATGTCAGGTATAAATAAAATAACAATAGCAAATAGTTATTGAGTTTTCTTTTGACTGGGCTCTGTAAAACTTGCTATACATTTTCTCTGAATCCTAGTTTTATGGTTTAGAGTGGTATCCCCCAAAAGCTCAAATGTGAGACAATGTAAGAAGGTTTGGAGAAATGATTAAGTCATACCCTTAACCTAATCAGTGAATTAATCACTGATTAACTGAGTGGTAACTGAATTGGTGGGGTGTGGCTGGAGGAGGTGGGAATTGGGGGTTTGGCTTTGGGGTCTATATTTTGATTCTGGAAAGTGGAGAGTCTGTCTCTGCTTTCTGACCACCATGTGAGCTGTGTCCCTCTGCAACACTGTTTTGCCATAATGTCCTGCCTCACCTCAAGCCAGGAGGAACGGAGCCAGCCTTCTGTGAACTAAGACTCTGAAACTGTGAGTCCTTAAATAAACTTTTTCTCCTTTAAAATTGCTCTGGGCAGTTCTTTTAGTCACAGCAGTGAAAAAGCTGACAAAATGCCTAGCAGTGAATCTAGAGCAGGTACTTGACAGAGGAAGAAATGACTTGCCAAAAGCAAAAAGCTAGCAAGTGGCACAACAGGAAGCCTGGCTCCTGAATCCTCCTCTCAACTAGTGTTCAGCCTCCTCATTAGTGGATTGTGACTGAGGCAGATCTGTGTTTGATTTCGCTTCTCAAAGCTTTGCCATCTCTCATCTGATTGCTGCAGTAGTGTGCCCCTTACCTCCTATAGCCTGTTCCCCCAGAGAGATCTGTTATGGAATCAATCCGACCATATCACCATCTTGTATGAATTACTAACAGGGTGTGGTAAGTAGTTATAATGCTCTTACATCCCCAAGATAGGAGACCATACTCCCCGGAAACTATGAATATTACCTTATTTGGAAAAAGGGTCTTTTTAGGTATGGCTAAATTGAGGATTTTGGTGATCCTGGATTATTTGAGTAGGGTCCAAATGCCATCACATGTGCACTTAAAGGAGAAGGCAGAGGAAGATTTGACACAAACATGGAGAAGAAGTCAGTTGAAGACAGATTAGAGTGATGCAACTACAAGTCAAGGAATGCCAGCCACCACCAGAAACTGGAAAACTGGAAGAGCCAAGGAAGAAGATTTTACCTTGTCTCTGGAGGGCACCCTTCCCAACTCTCTCTTTGATTTTGACAGAGTGATGCTGATTTAGGACTTCTCACATTCCTGAACTGGGAGAGATTCAATGTCCACTGTTTAAGCCGTTTAGTTTAACCTAACTTGTTACAGCAGCCATAGGAAAATGAGTACAAGTAGCTTCTCATTTCAGATGGAGTAAAACTTCTTTCCATGTTTTTTCTGACTCAACACCCGCCAGTCTTTCCCCTTTGTTTCATAAGAGCAGAATCTTTGTCAGTCTGGTTTATCACTATATCTCCAGAATCTGGATAATGCCTAGCAAATAGTAAGTACTCAAAAACAATTCTAAAAAAGTGATGATTGAACTTAACCTATTTTGTCTCATCCCAGATGTGGAACACCCATAAAAAGCTTAAATTGAGCAACAAATATACCACTTATGATAACTTTGAAATAATTACTATTTTTAGAGGTCTGTTCTTTTGAGAAAAGTAATAGGTTAATGATTAGAGCATTAAAACATAAATATTATGATTTATAACCTATGTACCTGTGTTAGTTTCATTGAAACATTCACAGAATTGAAAACTTGGGACTTAATGGGTTAGTATTCTGAGATGAAAGTCTTTCCCCGAAAAACCAGCAATGCATTGGCCCAATTTGCTGATGGCATTCTTGGATGAGAAATAAAAATGGAGTATTAGTGGTATATGGGAAAGGGAGATGATACTGTTATATAATAGACTAAGGAAAAAAGAGATATAATAAATCTATATGAAAGTTGATTCTTTAAAATTGGTGGATGTGATATGGCAATATTCTGAAAGATTAATTAGTTATACTTTTATTAATTTTGCATGACTTTATTTTCATATGTAGAAATAGGAGAAAAATTTCACAAATTTCTCCCAATATTTTCTATCTACCGAATATAGGTAGATTTTTAAAAGTGATCTTACTTGGATTTTTTAATAGAAATATTTGGAATAAGAAGCTTTCCTTATTTTTAAAAAGTGTTGTTTCAAGCAGCAGAGCACAGTTACATGGACAAAAGATAATAATGTGTTGAGCACTTCCTGTGGGTCAGGCACTGTGCTTAGGGCCTTAGAAACACCCTCTTCAGCATTATCATAACTGCACATGATGTATTTATACTCATTTACAGTTGAGAAAACATAGGCTTGAAAGTTTAGTGTTTGAGTATTAATATCTTGGGGTTGTTTCTAGGAAGCATGACATAATATAATTTGGTTTGACACTTCTTCCCCCAAAAGAAGTAGTCTGAACTAAGGAATAGACGAATACTGACAAATGATACAAGTCACATTCTTCTTTGGTTTGCAGCTCAAAACATATGCCTGTCTTTCTCACTGTAGATGATGTTTTCTTGAAATAAAGCAAAAGTTAAGTTCTAAGGAAAGCAAAAGGATTTTGTGAAAAAACCAAAATTATACATCATAAACAGAACATGTTGTTCCAGATCCCCTGCAGACCATCAAAAACCCACAGTGGAGTACTCTTTTGACAGGCCGAACGTTTAGAAGATAGTGAAATATTACTTCTGTAATGTAAGTTTGCGGGAAGGTGATCATTGGGGGAGGATTGACCCCCTGGGGCAGTTTTATGGTCAGAGAGGCATAAAATTATATAATTTTTTCTTATAGTTTACTGAGTAAAAAGAGAAAAGTATTAATCAAAGAGATTGGCATGAACAGATGACACAAATTCCTCTTTCTTTCTTTATAGCTCAAAAATAAAAGTACTTCACCACAGTGTATTTGGAGGATAATATTCGCATTGTAATTTTTTCTTTTTTTCTATTTGTATTGAAGGACAAAATTGATTGACATTACTAATTACAATGATAATTAAAGTTTGATGGAAATGTTTACTGAGTATATAGTTTTTCTGGACATATAGAGTTATGTAAACCAACATTTCTGATACATCTAAAATTTACCTTTCAGAAATTCTAGTGGAGAACAGGGTTTTCACATGTGTTTCTTAGTCATTCAGTAATTTTTTTTTAACCTGTCTGCAATAAAAATGAACTAAAATTTTTGAAATTTTTCTAAATGTGTAGCTAAGCTTATAAGAAAATAAGGAAAAGTTCCAGGGCTCAAAAACAAAGCAGTCAGTTCCACTCCTACTTAGGGTATAGAAAGCAGCAAGAAGCCGTCGCTCTTGTTCTGACACTAGTAGGTTATCCACAAAACCCTCAGGATCATAACTTTTCTTGAGCTTTATCAGAGCTGGTCACAAGGAAACCAAGTGAACTTACCTCTAAAGATAAAGAAACCTTCTAAGGAAGAATGAGATGCAGAGGCACCAACCTTTGGCAGAATATAGGAGAAAAAGGTGGCTATTACACAGGGGATCACAAAAAAATCATTTAAACTTTCAACAGATTTTTATGGGCTGACTCTAGCCCAGCAGAATCCATTACATTTTAGATAACTTGGAGCTCCAGACCCAAGAAAGCCTTGCACTCACCCACTTGCAAGCTCTAGCCCCAGGTCTCCACTGTTGGCTCATGAAATTGGGAGGCAGGGCAGGTGTGATGGTGATTAGCTGCTGCTGAGGGTCAGAAACAAACTCTGTCTATTGCCTCAGAACCTTCTCTCTTGTGAAGCAAAGGCCTGATCTCCTGGGAAAAGGTGCAGTGAACTTTCCTGCTTTTAGGGCCTGCTTCTGTGGCTGTGGTAGAAGCAAATTCAGCCAAGTCTCTTGGATAATGTTTCTGGAAAAAGGGTGGAAACCTGAGCCTCTTTCCCTTGGGAGAAGGGTGGGAGATATTAGACCTAAGACCCTGAACTTATAGAAAGCAGAGGTCTGCTACCAGTGTGGAATGGGCAGGAAACAACCCTGACAAAGATCTTTCTTCCCCAAGATACAAGGTCATAGGATAGGAGCACTGATAAAGCTCCAGTGCCGAGGCTCAAGCTGAAAGGCCCGGATCTGAGATGAGGTCGGATTATGATAGTCAGGAATCTCTTACCTTCACCATTAGCTTAGCATATGGTAATAAACAACAGTGGTCCCTGACCAGAGTATGGAGAGAGACTCCTGCTGAGTGGAGCAGGAACACTGAGGAAAATATTTCAGGCTGCCCATTGAACCCAAGGTAGCAGTGATCTGCTGCCAGGGGGAGTTTGAAACTGTGATGTTGTGAAAGTTAGCAACAGCAGAGCTCAAACCCAGCTTAACTACTGGATAGACTTATTCATCCCCCATATAGAGAGCCTAGCAGAGGAGGCTTGTCCGTTTCAGAGCACAGATACTGTTACCTCCATCTTCACTGAAAATCCACCTTTCAGTCCAAAATTTCTAAGTACACAAAATAAGGGGGATTAATGACCAAGACATAAAGCAAACAACAGGTCTAGTATTAGCAATGACCCAAATATTAGAGGTATTAGGAAATTTAAAATAATGTTTTTTAAATATGTTAAAAAATCTGGTAGAAAAATAAAATACATGGACATATAGGGGGTTTCAACAGTGATGATACTATATCAAATGCTAGAAATAAAAAGATGCTATCAGATTTCTTCAGTAGGCTTATCAGGAATTTGGACACAATTGGAGAAAAGTCAGGGAACATGAAGATAGACATTGTTCAAACCAAAACACAAAGATAAAATAGTGCAGAATGATAGTCTAGAGCGTCCAGTGGTTTTGAGACAGTGTAAAGTGCTCTAATGCCTAGAGAGTCTCAGAATGAGAAAAGAGGATAGGGAAGAAAATCATTTGAAGAAATAATGACTAAGACTTTTCTGAAATTAATGAAAGAACAAAGCATGACCCATGAATCTCAGAAGGCACCAAGCAGGATACATACCCCTGCCCCCAGCTACAGCAAAATAAAACTGCTAACATAAAAAAAAAAGTCAGTCTTGGGAGCAGCCAGAATCAAAGGAAATGTTACATACTAAAGAAAAAAGGTGAGGATTGTTCAGAAACTGCAGAAAAATGGCACAGAGAGTTAAACAAACAGACCAGCCAACCCACACGTACCCTTAAAATCTTAAAATTGTAAGTTCATTTTTAACATAGGTACAGCAGCAATTCAGTACCGACAGGGCAGGCTTTTAAACAAATGGCATTGGAACAATTGAAGAAAGTCTGCATGATGCACCAAACCGAAGAACAACAACAACGACAGATCATATACCTACATGTTAAAAACTAAAATCATAAAACATCTAGAAGAAAACATAAGAAAAAATCTTTGTGACCTTGGTGAGGTAGGCAAAGATTTTTTAGTATAATGATTACAGTTGGATCCATGGAAGAAGAATTTGACAAATGTGAATGTTCTTCAGAAGACAATTAATGTTAAGAGAATTGATGAGACAAGTCAGAGTGGGAAAAATATTGTAAAATATTATAAATTACGTATCTTATAGATGACTTATGTTTAGAATATGTAAATGAATCTCAAAACTCAATAATAAGAAAACAATTCAGTTGAAAATTTGAAAGACATTCACCAAAGGAGATTTGTGGATGACCAATAAGCATAAGATATTGAACATCATTAGTCATTACAGAAATGCAAGTAGATCTAGTATATACCTATTTAAAAAGCTCTGACCATACCAAGTATTGGCAAGAATGTTCACTGCAGCTTTGTTTATAATAGCCAAAGCTGAAAACTACCCAAATATCCATCTACAAGTGTGGTGCAGCATTCTAATGGGATAATACCTTTTCTATATTCCGGTTCCAAGCTCTTTGTTGGTTATGTGTTTAAATATCTTCTAATCTGTGATTTATCCACATGTCTTAAAGTTTATTTTGCAAACAGGATTGGGTTTTATTTTTCAATTCAATCTGACACAATTTTAATTAAAACATTTGATCCAAAACATGAGAAAAAAAGAAAAATCATCCTATTAAAAATACCATTTAAATCTATTTACATTTAATGTAATCACATGTCATCTTACATTGCATTTGCTTTTTCTTTTTGCCCACTTTTCTATGTTCCTTTTTCCCTTATTTATTTCCTTTTTTAAAATATACAGTTTTATTCTACTTTCTCTGCCTTCTGTTGGCTGGGAAGTTATATACATTTTTTTCTTCGCTTTTGTTACTAACCTTAGACACTGCAACAAAGACTAGGCAAATTTTAATGTTCCTCAGTATTTTTGCCCTCTTTCTGTCTGATACATGATCCTTACAACTCTTTAATTCCATTTAATCATCTTCTGACTTATATATTAATGCTTTCAAGCACTTTAATTATTTATGTACTTTAAACCTCACAGATATTTTTATAGTTATTATTTTATGTAATCAATATTTATTTAGATTTTCTACATATTTATCAATTCTTATTGCCTATAGTATTTCCATTTGGTATCATTTTTTTTTCCTTCATGAAGAACACCCGTTAGTATAAATTCTCTGTTTGTTGATCTGAAATGCATTTTACACACATTTTAAGTAGATTTTTTATTAGCCTAGGATTTTACAGTGCCAATATGTAAATTTCTTTGGGGGATTATGTACAGCTTCTTGAATCTGACTTATTTTGTCAGTTTTGGAAAAGTTCTTTTTTTTTTTCAAATGTGGTTCTACCTAATCTTCTCTCTTTTTCTCGGACTCCCATTTCACTTATACTTGATGTTTTCATGATATCACCTATATCTTTAACCTTCTTTTATTTCCCAGCCTTTTTTCTCATTGTGATTTTTTTTTTTTCCGGACCTGTCATCCAGTTTACTAATTCTTCTATGTCTAACCAGATTTTGATTTTGATTATTGTACTTTTTCTGGCATAGAATTTTTATTTAACTTTTTAATAAATATGCTGTAAGTTTTTAAAATATACATTAGAATCCCCTGTTGAAATTCTTAGTTGTGTCTTTTATTTCTTGCACCAGGTATGTAACAGGGAACACCAGTGTTTCTGTTTTCTGGTGGTTTGGTCGTTCTCATTCATGTCGTCTTCTCCTGTGTCTGGGTAGTATTGATTGTGTGCTTGACCTAGTATGTGACAGATTATTTGTGGAAATGGTTTGGGACCTAGGGGAATCTCATCCTTCTTCTGGCCAACACTGCACTAGCCATAAAGTCTCTCGGTCCCCTTTTAGTATGGGGCTTCTCTCCCTGCCAGGCCACCTATGGCAGGAGGGGCTGCCAGGGCCTCTGCAAGGCAGCCAGTGAAGTCTCTGAGGCTTTCAGTCTCTTAGACTCTTCTATATATAATCAGCAGGTATCTTGGGGAGGAAGCAGGCCTAGACCTACATGTTCTCTTTTCTTGATTTCTGGCATTTCTTGGATCATTATCCTGTTAGTTTCCATGTGCCCTTATGCAGAGGATTTCTGTTTTGTCCAGCTTTAAAAAATTATCATTATTAGAAAGTTGACTGGGATTACTTAAGTTTAGAAGAGGAAGATTCCTTTCCTTTATTACTCCTTCTTGGTTTAATTTCAGAATGACATTAACCCAAATGTTTCTGTTTGCAACCTGCACAGGTTCTGTACACCTATGCCCCCTACTGTGCCCTGTCGTCACCCCTACGTCCACTCTGGTCAGTTGGTTATTTTCTAGGGATATGGTAGTAATACTTTAGAACATAAAATTAAATATTCTGCCCAAACGCTGTGGCAGCCTCCTCATTTACATGTCATGCTCTCAGCTTCCCTCTGTTGAGGTGGAATATCACGTTCACAGCAGGAGCTCTCCACTGTTGTCTCTGTTCCCTCCACAGGAGACCCCATGCCTTTAAATACCATCCATGCAGACCACTTCCTTATCAGCAGACCTTTCCTGAGTATCAGATCTGTCTGTATGACTATCTGCTTGTCATCTCTTTTTATAAGTCTCAGAGGCATCTCAGAGTTAGCAGTTGCCCCAGTACCCAAGCTTCCTGCACTGTCCTCCATCCTAATATGTCCTCATACTCTCTTCCTGGTTTATAAGCCAGAGTTTTGGGACTCATCCTTGGTACCATTGGTTGGTTCTTTTACTGACAAATTAAGTAATCCTGTTTCTTCCATGACTTACTATTTCTTGGCTCTGCTCACTCTCTCCCACTGCACTGCCTCCACCCTAGCCAGGCTCTTATGAGGGCCATTGCAAGTTCGTGTCATAGCTTTGCAAGGGATCTTCACCCTCTGTCTCCCTCCCATTCCATCCCACCTCTCTCCTTTTTGATTCATTTCCAACTTTATAATCAGCTTGATATTTCAAAGCATTTAAAGCTATAATTTGCATATTCTCTTGCCTAATGCTTCTAAGGCTGTGCATAATTGGCACTATTTCACCACCTCGACAAACCCTCTCACTCTGCACCAGGCTCGCTGATGGGTCTTCTTTCAGTTCTTTTCATCTGCATGCTTCTCCTTACTTCTCAGTGCTGGGAGTGCCTTCTTTCCCACCCTTGCTGTTTCCTCTCTCTCTTTCCCACTTTTTTTGTCTAGTATTTATTTTTATTCACATATGTCAGTTGTCACTTCTCAGTAAAGCCCTCTCGGACTCCTCACAGGTCACCTTTCTTATGGCATATTGTACTTCTTATCCTTAGCCCTTTCAGAGATTTAATGACAAATTAGCAGTGTTGTCAGGATGTAAGGTGCACTGCTAGCCCTGCTTACCGATTGCTAGGTCTCTAGCACCTACTGAATGCCTTGAATGTAACTAAATGAGTTTTTTTTTTTTTTTTTTTTGAGTGTGAATGTATACAGCCAGCAGAAGTCACTCTAAGGCAGAGGACCCTATCTTTGAACTTTTTGCCAAGTTCTTGGAACCTTAGCATGATACTGGTACTTAATAAATACTGTGGATGAAATTGAAACTACATTCTCTTCAGAATTAGATTTTTAGTGACTGACTAGAAAAAAAGCCCCATTTCTATTTGCTTATAGAAATTACCAAATTTGCAATTGCTACTTTTTCACCAAGAAAACAGTTTGTAATTTTTTCAAAAAGATTTAACTAATTAAATATTGCTATGAGTTATTTAAAATGGTTATTTACAGTGATCACGTTCATTAAGTAGA
Organism: Urocitellus parryii; assembly: GCF_045843805.1. Classification (NCBI taxonomy): domain Eukaryota; kingdom Metazoa; phylum Chordata; class Mammalia; order Rodentia; family Sciuridae; genus Urocitellus; species Urocitellus parryii. The sequence goes on along the minus strand of NC_135536.1, from coordinate 11,662,232 downwards.
TATTACCTTCATAAGCACATACTTTTGTTGGCAAAGTTTGACATTGCTGCCTTACATTTTTATCCTAAGTCATAAAATTATCCATGATTCTAATTTATTATATGTAAAAATGACTTTGCAGAATATTTCAGCTGGAGGTTAAATTTTGAAACCATGGCCCTGACATATATTTTGTTGGTCTTAAGATTTTGCATGGCAGAACATGTCACTGTACATCATAGGAGTCACATGATAGTTGCTGTTGTTACTGGTATTTCCTTTATAGAAAGGGCCTTTGAGGGAATTTTTATGTGGACCTCCTCATGAACCTTGTGTTTAATCCCTGAAATGTTATTCTGTCTACTGTCTACACTTTATTTCCCAGTTCAGACTGACTTTCTGTGCTCTCAGTCACTTTTTTCCATCCTTTATTTTGGTGCAGAATGTGAAAATCAGTGATAGTGAAAAGAATGAGGTATTATAGTGAATTGTAAAGGTATTTTAGAGTTAGCATGTTCCAATTATTCAAATTTTAACTCAGTTTTAAAGTCTGTTACAAATATTGCAATTTTATAATGAAAAGAGATATTCACTGTCATTTTTAATTATTGAAAATTCCCACATTTATTACCTTCAATACCCCACATGTTTAGATCCGTATTAATTTTTCAAAAAAATCCAGGATGTTATCTCTAAAAATACACAAAGACATTTTGTAATTTTCCAGTTCCTTTACCTTATTCAAGCACCATTCTCTGAAAATGTGCTTTCCAGTTTTATTAAATAAGATTAGTTTCAAAACATATAGATCTAAAATATTTGTTCTTTTGGACTAATGATTTATATAATGTTTCCCTATATATGTATTGTAAAGAGATATATCTATAAAATTTTTTTTTAGTTGTAGGTGGACATAATACCTTTATTTTTATGTTTTTATGTGGTGCTGAGGATTGAATCTAGTGCTTTGCACATGCTAGGTGAGTACTCTACCATTGAGCCACAACCCCAGCCTGAGATATATCTTTTGATGGATATAATGTAGGTTCATTGGAGATAGGGCTATTTCCCTCTCTGCATGGAAGGAAGATATCACATTGTTTTACAAAACGCTTTCTTGCACCTTCATGCTAACTCAAGAACAAATTTTAAACATATAAGTGTCTGGTGAATTTCCTTCCTTGAGTGGGAATAGTTTTTTAAATTTGGAAATGTATCATTTTCTCATTTATCAACTGTCTCATTTCATTTTTGAGGAATTCAAATTGGGCTGGCAGCCATGCGATAATATATAAGAGGAATGGTAACTGGCCTTAAGGCATTCACTTAAGCAATAGAGAAATTTACTTTTCAGTGTCTTCCAAGGTCCATGAGGATACACACTTATATATCCAGAGAGTATGGATCTCACATATATTTGTCCAGAGGGTGTGACTCTGTGGAGGAGAACGCTTTGGGGTAAGTATCATGCTCTCATTGTACTATGTATCAGAAACATATGTTTAGAAATCATTTGATTTTTTAGCAGTGATAAAATCTCTTAGTCTGTGCTGGTTTCTTAACAGTGGACAGTTCCAGATGTTGAAGTCAGCACAACAAGAGAAAAAACCAAATCCTGATAAGACTTGAGGATTTTTCGAAAATTAAATGCAAAATAGTTGGGGCAAATGTTGCTGCGGGAGTCAAGACTAAGTCACTCAGTAAGAAGAATGAAGCCGGAGAGCTCCACACGTTCTTGTCTGCACACAGTTTGCATATGTGCAAACCCTGGACTTAATGACTTTAGGGGGCAGAATTCAGCTCTTGGAACTTAAAACAGCAGACTCACCTGAACTGGAATGTGCATTGTGGCCCTCACTATTTAAATATTTCTTTGCAAAGTCCTTCTGTTTCTAAATAAAGTCTATGCCTTCTGAAATCTGTAACGATGATGCACACTGGCCACATCAGATCTTTCAAAAATGTTTTCCAAATTCAAAACTGTTAGTGTGAAACAAATGTTTGTTTTGGAAACAGTTAAAACAAGGGAGATGGGAGGATTGGTTTCAGAGACCAATTACCACTTCTGCTTTATGCCTTAATATTCCTTCTCTTTTTCTCTCAGCCAAGAACTCTTAAGATAGATGTGTGATGGATTTTTGGTTGAAAAAACTTGTAAAACAACATTTTTGTGATATAAAAGCTTAGAACAAAATAAAACCAAACCCAGCCACCTGAATGTGTGATAGATTGCACAGAAGGATTTGCCGTGGCAGATGCTACTGCCAGATGTCCCTCACTGCCATATGAAGGCTTAGAGTTGGTTTAAGCCTTGCCTTAATCAATGACAAATGGATGTGCAGGATCAGTGAGGAAGAAGTCAGTACTTAGGGGTCTTTGGCTTCTGGCAGGCAAGGGGTAAGTCATAGAGTTGCCAGTTACTAGCTCACTGGCCTTCAGCAAAATACTTCTCTGCCCTGAATGTTTTTTCTGCTGTAAAACCATGTATGTTACCTCTCATATGGTGACTGGTGGTGGTCCCACTGTGCTGAATCAAGGAATCTGGGTATAGAATGTAAACCATCGTCACAGAGCTGTTGGGGCAGAAGATGGCATGGACCACTCCTTATGGGACATGATAGAAAAAGGAGTGAGGATCTATGTGATCCATTTTTGCTTTACCTTTGGCCAAATTCTACCAAATCCTTAGTCTTTAGAACTCACCTCAGAATCTCTTGAAGCCACCTTTTAGGAGATGTGGAAACTATGTGTGAAAGGAGAAAGTAATGGGAGCAGAAAGTTTAAGTGAAAGAGCAAAAGACATTTAGTCATCCAGCAGTTGCTTACTGAGTGCCTGCTGTGTGCTAGGAGTTGGGGATGCATTAGTAATCAAATGGACAAAAATTCTTACGGTTAAGTAGATTATGTTCTATTTGGAGGAGAGAGAACGTGAACCAATGTCACATGGGCTGTTGGTGGTGTAAGCTGGGAAGGGGACGCTTTTAGTTTAAAATAGGATCATCAGGGAAGGACTTGTTGAAAAGATGGTGTTGTGTCAAGGCTTGAAAGAGGTCAGAGGTGCACCATGTGGAAATCTGAGCAAAGAACGGAACTGACAGATCCTGAAGTCACTAAAGGGACTTTGACTTTGAGGAGGAAAGCTGTTGGAGAATTTTGAGCAGAAAAGTGGTGTAAACTGATATATTTCTTGAAAGCATCTCTCTGGCTGCTTTATAGAGAATAGATAGCAGAGGGTCGATGGTGGAATCAGGGACTGATTAAGGGTGATTAGACTAATTCAGGCTGGAGACTATGGTGGCTTGGTCTAGGGTGGTAGTGGTAGAAGTGAGAAGTAGTCAGATTCTGGATCTGTTTTGAAGGGAGATTCTTCAGGGTTTATTGATCTTTGATTGGGATGAGTGAGGGGATGACCCTGGAGTTGTGGGGATGAGCAGCTAGAAGTTGAAGAGGAAGATTGATAGAGGAATAAGAGCTCAGTTAAGGTTTGGACCAGGTGAGATTTCTACTTAAATTCTCAAGGGGAGTGTGGAGAAAGTTAGTTGAATGTACAGTGGTCATTATTAAAATGCTCATTTTGAAAAATAAATTGGTAAGTTGTAAAGAAAAGCTGTTTAAATGATTTAAATGCCTATAAAGATTATGCTGTAATTCACATATATATATGAGGGACTGATGTAGAAAGATCAGTATTCCTAAAATCACAGAAATGAAATTTTATTTTATGACTGTGAGTCCCATGATGTTCTAGTAAATTTATTAGTAAGAAAATAGTTATATAATTTCCAAATGTGATTGAACAAAAACACCTTCAACTGCTTTTACATCACACGCACAACTCCCTTTGACCTGTGTCTCTCTCAAACTTCTAGAGAAGTACAGGTAATATGTTTGATGTAGTTTATGAAACATTTTTTAAAAAACTCTTTTATGTGTTGAAAATTCATATTCTAATGTAGGCTTTAGGTTTGAATATGCACTTTAAAATTATTGAAATGGTAAATAGAGATGGTTTCAATATAAGTGATTTCTTTAAAAACATTTTTATATTTAAGAAGTTCTCTTAAAATGTTTACTTCATGGTAATTTATGTTCTTGCCAGGTGTTTTAAAGGGAGAATACATTGGTACATTCTTAAGTGTATTCCTTTTCATAGTAGAGTGCATAATCTTTATTTTGAAATAGAAATACAAGTAATGAAAACGTGTGATTAAGCATTGATGTTATTTTTCTAGGTAGAATGACATCTGTACAATAGCAGTAGCAAAATAGAAATTCAAACCCATCAAAAATGCCTATTCTTTTGTTTAAAGGTTTTATACTATTTATAATTTTTATTCAGTAAAATAATGGAATGTTTTTGATTTTTATAAAAGTCCTAAGACAGTTATGGTTTCTGTAGCCCACTGAATTAAATGATTAGGAACAGATTTAGTTCTCATATAAAGTAATAATACCAAGTACATATCCTTACAATGTCATATGTAGTATTTTGTCGAATATGACTGTGTTTGGTTTCTGTGATCTTGGGTTTTTAAATATTGTAACTGCTGATCGCTCATCTCTGTAAATAGCAAACTCTCTCTGATTACACAGGAAGCCCTGCATGTTGCAGGAGTGGAAATGCAGTTAACGGCTGCGGTAGCATTTCTGACCATTCTGCAAGAAGAGTCAGTGTCAGTCCATACGTATGCCCACTCCTTTCTCCAAGTCATTCTCCTGCATCTGGAGCAAAGGGACACAGGTCAGGGCCTAGCATGCTTAATGATGTTTCCTTGTTGTTTCTTGTAAATGGCCATGGTGTTATTTGAATTCTGTGAGCCTGATGAGGATAACAGAATAAGGCCAGGCTAATAGTTGAGTGATGGTATGACTTAAAACAGCTGTGGCTGTCGCCATACAAAACCCACAAAATTTAGTATCCTTGAAAGCTGAAGACCCATTAGTTCATCTTGTGATTTATACTTTCCTTTTAGACCTTATTATTTGACATATGTTTACAGTATTATTATATAGCAAAATAACGTATCTTGGGTTTAAGATAATCTCCCAAATTATTTTTAAATATTAAATATTTTCTAAATATTGCCTAAGAGGAAAAAATAGAAAAATCTCTTTGAATAGGATACTTTCCATTGAATGTTATTGTAACTATTGATGGCTGGGTTGAAATAGCAGTGGTAAGTGAGACGCTTAATTTAGCATGTTACATGTGTGTCCATCAGGTGTCAGCAACGCATGGCTGGAAACTCTCCTGGCTGTGATAGAAGTATTGCCAAAGGAAACTCTAAGGCACGAGGTAACACTGGTTTTTGTTGATGTTGTTGCTTGTAATAAGTAAGTTTGTTTTTAATACTTTTATTTTATGTTGTGCTGAGAATCAAACCCAGTGCTTCATATGTACTAGGCAACTGTTCTACCACTGAGCTATAACCTTGGCTCATAGTAAGTTTTTAAATTTTGGTCAAAAATGTTTTTTTCAAAGGAATAAAATTGTTTCCCATTTGGAAAGCAACACATGATCACTGTAGAAAATTTGAGTAAAGACAAAATAAATGGAAGAAAAATAATTCATGGTCCTGATATGTGGCTACTTGTAAGATTCTGATATATTTCTCTTTAGATTTCCCTATACATGCTTGGTCTTTGCCATATTAGTAATCATGTTGAACCTGTGTATGATTGTTTTCCACTTAGCATGAGTGTTCTACATTATTTTAAATTTATTTGGTAGTAGTTGTACTACTCGTTAAACATTTAAGGTTGTTTTCAGGCTTAAGCTTTACAATAAAAATAAGGCATTAAGGAACATCTCTGTAGAGTTTTTCCTGTTTTTCAGATAATTTCTTTATCTGTAGCTTCCAGAAAAGTGGAGTTATTGGGTCAGAGGGCACTAACATTCTTAAGCTCTTGACTAACAATATATAAAAATTTAGTTTTTCTAGATTTTTATCAACAGTGTTATTTTCATTAAATTTAATGTGTTAAATATAGAATTAAATCTTAATTAGAATTAAAAATATGCTTCTATTTTCCCATATGTTATATTAACATCAATTTTATTTATTCTTTTGGAATTGTCTGATCTTCAAGTACTATTTATATATGTCATCTATCTGTGTTGTCAATTCTTTGTTATACTTGAAAATATTATTATAAATATTGTGAATTTGTGGTTCGTCTTTTTTAAATATTAGTATATCTTTCTTGAAAAGTTTTAAGTAAATTTAAGAGAATAGCAAAAATAGAAAACTTATCCTCTAATGAAATGATTTTTACATTCTTTGAAGATTATCCCTGACAAACACACACACACACGTTAATCTATATATTCCTCATATATATACATATATATATATATATATATATATATAGAGAGAGAGAGAGAGAGAGAGAGTTTATATATATGAGGGATAATCTATATATTCTATATTTCTATATTTGTGTGCATTTTATATATTTCTATATTTGAGTGCATTTAGATCATTGCAGAATTTACCATAAAATTTATTTCAGTTTTTTTGCTTCTAATTGTTTTTAATTGCATGATTTCTCATCATTTTACTTTAACTCAGAAGACAGACAAAGTGATCCAGGTAATGAGCCAGGTAGCTCAAAATATAAATCAGGTTCTTTAAAAACATTTAAAATATTAAAATACTCTTTGAAGAAAATATCTTACATTAGTGACAAAAATGTATAAAATTTTGTGAATTTGTTTTCTAAATCTTTTCTCTTTAGATTTTGAATCCACTTGTTTCCAAGGCACAACTTTCCCAAACAGTCCAGTCTCGTTTAGTTAGTTGTAAAATTTTAGGAAAATTGGCCAACAAATTTGATGCCCATACGTGAGTATTTGCATATAATTTTTTATCTCTTTTAACAAATTGAATTAAAATGTATAATGATTGTATGATTAATAATTATGTTCAATTTATATTATTTCACATTACATGCAAATTTAGATATTTTAACTTTATAGAATTCCCAGACAGAAATTTTCTTATCAAGAAGTGTTTCTGCTTGATCTCATGGCTTTTCAATTTCAAGATCAGTAAGATTAACTTATTTTCTGCTTCCCATGTGATCTTCATATCCCTCACCTAGTGTACTTTTGAGGATCAAATAGCATTATATTAGGACTTCCAAATTTGGTGAACATGACATAAAGGTGGTTTTCCTGCTTTCTTATGTGTTGGTTCTGAATTTGTTATTTTGAATAAATCTTATGTTGAAGTTTTATGAGATATGTTCATAATTCATATGCTGCTCTGTCAAGATGACAAATACCAAGTGGAAGTAATGGGATGCTATGTAATTATGATATGAGAGTAAAACATGAAGTTGAAAGATAACAGAATGAGCTATTTCATTGCTATAGCCTTTTGCTAAGCTACAGACAGTCATCTGCCAATCCACAATTAACCATTATTTTTAGCTGATACTGTCATATACATAATTTACAAGTAGATGATGATAACATCCAAATTTAATAACATGTAAAAATGATTTGTAAACCAAAAGACTTATATAATAGTTATTAAAGGTGATTTAAGAGTTTGATGGTAATTGCTTGAAAATCTTAATTATTCTTAAACATTCACCCATTACATGTTTCTTTGCTCTCCTCCCTCAGTATTAAAAGAGAAATACTTCCCCTGGTAAAATCACTCTGTCAAGATGTAGAATATGAAGTTCGATGTTGTATGTGTCGGCAACTAGAAAATATAGCTCAGGGCATTGGGTAAGTGCACTTTTAGTTCCTTATGCTGCTGTTGTCTTATTTCTGGATTGTCAAATGAAAGTGTGCTATTAAAAAGGTTCACTGTATGTGATCTTTCAAAGTGATCACGACAAGCACCTCTTGGTGTGTCTGGATTAAAAGAGGTTAAAGGGAATGTGCTGAGCAAGGTGTAGGCATTCAATTAATGTTAATTTCTTTTCTTCTTACTTTAGTTATTTAGTTATTATTCCAAAGGCTTAGATCCAAGAAAGGGAAATGTCCTAGTATAAACCATGCTTGGAATGTAGTAGGGGCATTTCTTTTGGCTGATTATTCTCTGGCTGATGGAGGCTTGTTTCCAACGAGATGCTGTCCTGGCAGCCTCTCTCTCTGTCCCTGTACAGTCCAGACGTCCACTCCCAGCTCTGCTTTCCTTGCCCTTTGGGTGCATGAAGCTCAGGGAAGAAAGGCATAGGACAGCTAGTTTATTTTTTTCTCCTCTAAATCAAATCTCTTACCAAGCTGTAAGCATGATATTAAAGGCAATCTTATCTAAAACCATCTTGGGCAACTTTGTTTTAACAGATTTTTTTTTAAAGGATCTAAATTGTTACCAAATATTGGAGTCTCTTATTTTTCTAGAAGTTGCACTGGTTTTATCTGGTTCTTTGATTCACAACAAGGAAAGTCAATTTATGGTCTTTTATATCATTTTTAATTTTATTTAAGGCCTTGGGAAAGCTTTATGGTGTCACACAAACTCAGAGCGTTGAACTATACTGTTCTATGTCTACTCTTGGATTTAGTAAGCTTGACAGTTTATACTAGAGTAACCAATTCCCTTGTTTTAATCCCAAAACCAACTTCTTTCTAATTGGTCTTCTAAATCTAGGTGTCTCTTTTTTGGGTCATTGTAGACCATAATGAATTCAGTCTTACCCAATCTATGTATATCAGTCAGGATCACAACCTGGGAGGAGAACAAACTGTTACCTTAATCACTTTATGAAGATGTAGAGTATGATTTATCAATTTTTTTCTCATCTGACATTTTGTTAAAAATTGGAGGGTCAAGTGTTTTTAAATTAATCTAAGATTATTGCTTAAGGATTAATTTATAAAAGTAAAACTAGAAATAATCTACCTAGCTTATTAAGTTAGAATCCCCTTAAGAAACTAATTTGCTTAATCATATATGTATTTATTTAATTGTGAATTCATTTGACGTATTAATGACATAATCATAGGATTTTCATGTTATGATAGCAGAAACTATCTAATATGTGATTTCTACTGTGATAGTTAGCTTTCTGTTCTGCAACAAATACCTGAGGTAAGCACTCTAATAACAGAAAAGGTTTCTCTGGGTACGGAGATGCACACTTATAATTCCAGCTGCTCGTGAGGCTGAGGCAAGAAGATCATGAGTTCAAAGCGAGCCCCAGCAAAATCAAGGTGCTAAGCAACTCAGTGAGATCCTGTCTCTAAATAAAATACAAAACAGGGCTGGGGATGTGGCTCAGTGGTTGAGTACCCCTGAGTTCAATACCTGGTACCTACCCCCTGCCCCCCAAAAAGGAGAAAAGGTTTCTTTCGGCTCACAGTTTTGTAGATTCTGGTCCATGATCAATTGACCTTGTTGCTTTTGGGCCTGTGTCAAGGCAACACACCATGGTGTGAAGCATGTGGTAAAGCACATCTCTCATGGCCAGAAAGTGAAAATGAGAAAAAGGAAAGGGTGAGATTCCACATTCCCATCAAGGCGTCAAGGTCCCCAGTGACCAGAAGACCTCCTCTTCTACAGGTTATATCATCTCCCAATAACAGTCAAGAAAATTTAAAAAAAAACCCTAAAAATTTGCTCTAATAAAGTTAATAAACCTTCTGCTTATTTTTCAAAAATTCATTAAAATTTTCCTGATATAAAATGAGACTGCGAATGTGATGATGTGACTACTGGGGTGAAAAAGCTTCAGGGAAGAATAATTTAGATCTAGTTAATTTTTTTTAAAAAAAAAAGTAAAAATGGAATAGAAAAATTTATGTGAACAGTAAATAGTCCAGGACTGGTTAAAAACTTTAGTCAATCAGTACTTAGAAGATGAATTAGCTATTTCAATTCAGAAGAAAAAGATACATGTATAAAAGTTTTCAGAGACAAGTCTTAGATGTGCAATGAAGGGAAGAATGATCTACCTTGAGAATAGCTGATAGTCAGCATACAACAGAGATGAAAAATTATAGACAACAGAAAAGTTCCTTCAAGGCCTGAGTCTGAATATTGAAAGAATAATCCATTGCTGACTCTCTTGTGCACTATAAATTATTTTTGTCAATTATAATTCATACCCCATTTTCTATCTTACACTCGAGAAAACAGTCTATACTTAAACCTTCACTTTATCAAGGTGTGTGGCATTGTAATGGCATCTTATGAGGAATAAATGGAAACAAGTTATGTTGAATAAGAACTATCTGACAGCCGGGTGTGGTGGTGCATGCCTATAATCCCAGCAGCTTGGGAGGCTGAGGCAGGAGGATCGTGGGTTCAAAGCTAGCCTCAGCAAAAGCAATGTGCTAAGCAACTCAATGAGACCCTGTCTCTAAATGAAATACAAAATAGGGCTGGGGGTATGGCTCAGTGGTTGAGTGCCCCTGAGTTCAATCCCTAGTACCCAAAAAATAAAAAAGAACTATCTGATATATAAATATTATACATTCTCTAAAAACCTTTGCGTTGTGTTTCATTCTTTTAGGTAGAATATCTAGTGCCATTCTTCTATATAGAAGTTAGTTTTTGTAACGTCATGTTTTAGGTGAATGGAAAAATAATGTATGACCTGAAATATAGATTAAAAAGATTTTGCTTGGTCTCTATAATTACTACTGATAAGTTTTTCTTATTAGTCTAGATTGCTTCCTGAAGTTGCTTAGAATGGAAAATTATATACTTATGAAGTTTAATATAAACTGCTAGTCATTACAATTTCTACAGGTAACAGTGTTGCGCAGGGGGGAGTGGAGCTGACTTAATCAGTATGAGAGCACTGTTGGGATTTCTTGTGTCCACCTTTGCTCTTCTAGCCAGACGCAAGCTTCAGAGAGCAGGAGCATCTTTATGGTTTTTCTTATTTTCTGTACACCTACCCCATCTACTTGTTTTCAGTAAATTCTTGCTGCAAGTTTGTTGATTTGATTTATTTTCTTCTATTGATTATTGTGCAGGACAGAACTCACAAAAAATGTGGTGCTCCCTGAATTAATAGAACTCTCTAGGGATGAAGGCAGCAGTGTGCGACTTGCAGCTTTTGAAACTTTGGTTAATTTACTTGACATATTCGATACAGGTAAATCTTCACCCAGATACATCTTTGCTTCTGAAAACAGTGCTGTCTCATGTTTTGTGTCACAAATAAAGTGTAAATGTAGATTCAGAATTTTTAAGTTTTATGATAAATATTTAGCCTCTCCTCCACTCTTTCTTTTGGTGTCTTCTCTACTTCCATGGTTACCCTCATGGCATCCAGTATTGCTGCATATTTCACACTCTGTCATTTCTGTCTTCAGAATTTAACTGACTTGTGCAGAGAGCAAGACTGTGGCTTGGGAAGTAACCTTAACTTTTTCCACTAATTCACATTAAGACAGATCCTTACTATAACAATGAGTTTCCCTTCTTAAACTTAAATCCTTACTAGGTGAGTTTCCCTTCTTAAAAATATTTTGATGCCAGAAATCGTGTCTGTGTGAGCAGTATTATGGGATGGGGCATATGAGTGTGAATCAGTAAGGAGGAACTTCTTAGTGTTGTGAAGATCAAGAAATAAAAATCACTAGTTGCTCTACTAGAGTATGACTAAGATCTCTAACTCTAGACAATGAGTTTATTAGTAAACATTAACCATTTTGATAGGGTGGAATTTGGAAGGGTAAATGACAAGACTTAGGTGTGAAGCCTAATTGTATAATTGTAGGATTAAGATTCTCTGGGATTACCAGCTTTTTATCTGAACTAGGAGAGTTTCTTTAGGATTATTGCAATGTAGACAATAATTTATGTGAAAATTACAGAATAATCATTTAGGTAACAGGACAAACCAAAAGAGTAAAAATTATATGATATTTGAACAAATTTCATTGTTCCTATTAATGAGTCATCCTCCAGGCTCCAAACTAGAAAGCCTGGTATTGTTTTTGTTCTCTTGCCTTCACTGGATTAGCATAGGTCTGGCTTTATCCCTGCCCATTCTTTATTTCCCATTTCTCCTATATTGACACTCCAGTCTCACTAAGGTCGTCTCGTTCCATTACCACCCACTCTTGTCATCATCATTTTCAGATTTTTTCTATTATTCTGGGACTAACAAAAGTCCCCCCACCCCTTGTAATTTGTATGTGTATAAGTTGCCACATGTACAGTGTGGGCAACTGGGTCTAAATTATACATTGTTTTGTTTTGTTTTACAGATGACAGAAGTCAAACTATCCTTCCCTTAGTGAAATCGTTTTGTGAAAAATCTTTCAAAGCAGATGAATCAATTCTTATTTCATTATCTTTTCATTTAGGAAAACTATGCCATGGACTATATGGTATGGTATATTCTAAGAATTTCAAAAGTATAGATAACTTTTTCCTGTTTTCTTCTACCTTAGCCAATGAACTTGAGCAATTCTTCAGTTGTAAAACCTATCCTTTAAGTGTGTAAAATTTGATGAGCTCTTAGAATTTTGATAAACTAATTTCAAGCACATTTAGAAAAGACCTTTTCACTAGTAGAACCTATTTCAAAGAATAATGACTTTGGAATGTTTTATGCTTATATAGTATTAGGTTTGTGACAACAGAAGCTCAGGTATGTGAACTATTGCTTCGTAGGAAGAATACTCATCTTTTGTTGAATAATAAATGTATCTTGTAAGTAGTTTTGCATAGAACATAGAATAATACCTTGGTATTTTGAACATATTGCTCAGTTTTTAGTTTATGATAATCATGAGAATTAAGTTAAAATCTTTTGGCATAGTAACACATTTTCTTTATGTGAGTTGCAGACATTTAGTAGATGATTGAAAAAATACATTGCAATCCATAATGAATCCCTGGCTCCCTGATAGTGAATAATGATTGAATGTGGAAGCATTCCGTATATCAAAAATATTTTGAATTCACTTCTCTATTTTTTAGTTTCAATCTTTAAGCTCCAAAAACACCCCTGTGTTTTTGGAGGAAATTTTAGAATATTTACCATAAATAAAATAACAATATGTATAAATAGTCGTAACATTATTCCTATTATACTGACTTGTTTTCTACAAGCTGAAGAAATTAACATAGAAATAATTCCTGCATGACATAGTTCACACTTGTGAAATTGAAGTTAAAATATTATTAAAATGAACATAATATGACCTGCTAGGTTTCTTCATAATAGTTTATCTTTCCTCATTACTTTTGATTCATGAACTGTCTATAACCATATATTTAAAGATTAGGTTCCAAATTTGATTTTATTGTATTTTGAGTTTTTCTTTTTAATTTTTGTTTCAATTGAAATGCTGAACACAGATTTTACATTTGTTTTAGGAATTCTTACTCCAGATCAACACTTGAGATTTTTGGAGTTTTATAAGAAACTTTGTACATTGGGTTTGCAACAAGAAAATGGACACAATCTGGAAAACCAGATTCCACCCCAAGTCCTAGAGCAGGAGAAGAAATATACTTCAGTACGAAAGAATTGTGCCTATAACTTTCCGGTAATAACAATATATTTATATTTACTGAGCATTTTAATTATAGCTCTAAAATATGTGAGCAGATGTCTGCATTAAGAAATATTGCCATATTTGACACTTGCTGCTTAGCGTTATGTGTGGTATATATAGCAGGCACTGAATAAATATTTGTGGAATTTATATTTCTATGTATAAATTAGAATTATGTGCATGCGTTTGGATCTTTCAAAATATGATTTCCAATTAAATTATGGTTCAGAGAATGTGATTTCATTATAATACCAGGTACCAATGAATGTTTTTTTCTCCTTCCTGTTCATCTTCCCCTCCCACCTCCACCAGGCCATGATTGTTTTTGTTGATCCTAAGAACTTTCACATGGAACTCTATTCTACATTCTTCTGCCTTTGTCATGACCCTGAGGTACCAGTCAGATACACTATTGCTATTTGCTTTTATGAAGTAAGTCTAAAAAATTTATACTGCTGAACATTACGTTAATCCAGGCAGTTGTAGTAGATATGGAAGTAAAATCAGTTTTAATATGCTTTATAATGTTTTTGCTTTGTATCTAAACTTAGATCTCTTTAGTACAAATGGAAAATTGATAGACAAATTATTTTCATTTATTGTTTTTACTGAAAATGAATGAATGGCGCTTCCTGAGCATAGATTTAGATTCAGCTATTATAGCTTCCCATAAAGTATAAGAAAAAGTGAGTGTAAATTTTTACAATGAGTGTAATTAGCTTTTTAACCATTGAAGTTAAAATTTGGGGCCTATTTCTTAGATGATGGCAAGAAACACACCTATGCTATCATTGCAGTAAACATGCATGAGCTGTAACTCACATTAGAAAAAACCTCATTGTATGTGGCATAGTAAAATATTTCCTTTCTTTGTAAGTAGTATAATAAGTTCTTATTCTCATTGAGAATATTTTATTGTCCTTGCACTGTTAGAGTAGCTCAAAGTGTGCAGGATGCTCATAGCCTTTATAAATGGTACTTAAAATTCTTTTAACTATTGAGTGGTATCCTTTGCTTACTTAAAGTGACACTTTCTGGCATAGATGAAATAGGAATTCACTGTTCAAAATTTAGGAATTCTCCCCTTAAATGGTATAGTTATTTAAAATAATTCCAACATTACACAATTCTATCATCTTTGGCAGCTACAGAAATCTGTTTTAGGGGATGGAAAAGGGCAGAGGGCACTCCAGCTGAGCCTCCAGGATAAGCAGCTATTTAGGATTGGTTACTGTGTACATGTGTATTTGTTAGATCAGTGGTCTCCAGGGAAGTTGGCACAAGATTGGAGTCCAAGAATGCAGTGTTTATGCTACTAATATTAGACTTTCTTCTCATGTTGATTTTTGTCTCATCCTATTTGATAGTGAATATAATATTACACCATATAATTAGGCACATTGAAATGTATGAGTATAATAAAAATATTTCACTGGTAAAAGAAAGTTTAGAGATTGTTGATCAACTTATGATCTGGGTGGCTAGGTTCCATATTCTCACAGTCATATCATGTAAAGTAGGCTAAGAATGATGTTCACATCTTTAAATGAAGGACTAAGTTTGGTTTGTCCTTTTAAATAATAAAAATCCACTGGTGGACTTAAATTTTGTAATTCAGTATTATTGCTAGATTTTGATAATTGGTTTATTGTATTATATTCTTATTTTTCAGAAAAATATTATTTTTCAATAATAATTTTAACAAGTTAAAAACAGCACAAGGAAAGTTTTGGGTTATCCAGGAATCATTTTTTTTTCCCCAAATAAAATTTTCTCAAGCACAATTTTTAAAAAATGTAAAATAGAAACTGTTAAATCTACCATCAGAGGCTCTTGAGTTTGTTTGGAGAAATAAACCCACTGTTTACAAGAGGAACTAAACTATTCTGACTCCCCCAACTGTGCTCATGCTGATTAAAGTCTTTGATGAGAAAAAGGAAAGTTGTTTCTCTCTGTTAGTACTACCCAGTTGATGTCACCACAGGCCCTCAGCAGGAGCTACTTTCTCTGGAAAACTTAGAGCTGCTATAACACTTGTGTGCTTGGGATGTCCTTTAAGACTGTTGGCTGTTTTGAGACTTCAGTTTGTCAGCTAGAGGGATCTGTGGCTTGTTAGTGCTTTGATGTGGAAGTCATGGCTCCGGAAATCCCATCCACTGTATTTCCTCACCCACTGTATGCATGCCTGCCTCTCTATTGTCCACACAATCCAACATTCTATGAAATAGATTTTAAAAGCTGATTATGGAAGCTGGGTGCAGTGGTGCACATCTGTATTCCCTGCTTCTCAGGAGGCTGAGGTAGGAGGATTCCAAGTTAGAGGTCAATCTTGGCAACTTAGTGAGATGCTGTCTCAAAACAAAAACTAAGAAGGGCTAGAGATGTAGCCCAGTGGCAGAGCACCCCCGAGTTCCATCTCCAGCCCTGCAAAAGCTGGTTATGTATGTAACTGAGTTTTCTAGAAGTCTAATTTTATATTTTTATTTTAATCTTTTTATTTTAGAGGAAGCATCTAACAAGAATGTAAGTTTTAAAAAATATTATTTTAATCTTTATATCAAATCTGAGAGACTTTGTTGCTATATTTTAGGTGTCTAAACTTCTGAATTCTGGTATATATTTAATACAGAAAGAACTGATAACATTATTACAAGATGAATCACTGGAGGTAATACTTTACTATTTGGTTTATATTCTTTCATGTAAAGTTGAGTATATCAGTGCCTTTTTCCCCATTTTCTGAGAGTTGCACTAGCCCCAAAGCTTCATGTCAACATAACAACTATATCATAGACTGAGAATGGAGATCTTTAAAAAATATTAGGATTTAAAATATATTTAGCTTTAAAATGAAAATGTTCCTTTAAAGTAGAAAAATTTAGGAAGTGCCAAAAATAGACAAAAAGTGTACCTTTAATTCTAACGTAACTCTTAATACTTTTTATTAATTATTTATTTTAATTATTTATTATATATTCTAACTCAATATTTTTTTGCATTTTTATTTTTTCTATATAATTATTACTGTATTTTCTATATTATGATTTTTATTTTACACAGTTATTATCATGTTACATTTTGTGTACGTTTTCTTTTAGCATTGTTGATGGAGTTTTTTTTTAACCTTCTTATACTTACCTATGAGGATTTTGTAATATTTCACTCTGATGTTCTGTTTAGTACATTCCATTCACTAAGTGGTACTAACATGGAGAGCTCTACTGATCAATATTTTGATATCACTGAGGCTAGTTTCTGATTTAGACTCCCTTTGAAAAGTTGGGAGGCAGTTTTGAGCATGTCAGCTGTGTAGAAGTAACCAACTCCAGTTCAGACTTTTTGAACAATATTGAGAGATGCCTATATTAATCTCTTTTAAGAAAGAGATTGACCAAGACAAAAATCTTTGTAGGACTTTGAAGTAAGAAGATAGCAGAGTAAGAAAATAGAAGCCCCCAAAATGTTTGTTAAATAACATCATTTCTGTGTAGAAATTGATGTGTAAAGTTAACTATTCTAGAAAAACATAGCAATCACCCTAAGAATAACAAATATTCCTATTAAAAGGTACTAGATGCTCTTGTAGAACATCTTCCAGAAATCTTGGAACTTATGTCTACTGGTGGAGAAAGCAGTGTTCAAGAAAATAAGGTAAATCCCATCTGTCAAAAAAGTGTCTGAGCTGGCGCAGTGGTGCATACCTGTCATCCCAGCGGCTCAGGAGGCTAAGGCAGGAGTATCACAAGTTCAAAGCCAGCCTCAGCAAATGTGAGGCATTCAGCAACTCAGTGAGACCCTGACTCTAAATAAAATAAACATAGGGAAATAGGGCTGGGGATGTGGCTTAGTGGTCTAGTGCTCCTGAGTTCAATCCCTGGTACCCCCACCCCCAATGGCCAAAAAATATTTCTGAACTTTCTAAGTATTATTCTACTCTGCATAGTTGTTATGAGATTTGTTTCATTCAGTGAAAGGATGTTTGGAAACATTAGGACCTGGGAATAGCACTTGCCCACCTATCTCCCGCCCCAGAGTGGAGAGCACTCAGCTTGCTGGCAGGATCCCTGAGAGGCAGGGTAGAGGATCCCTAATCAATTTACAAATTACACGAGGCCTTTGTGTGTAGAAGAAGAAAGAACAACAGATTAATCTCATGTCTCTTAGCATTATTTGAGAGAGTCACCATTGAATATTGACAATTATGTGAGACATGGTAAGCTTCCTTCTTGAATTTCTTTCTTGTCCCTGAGGAATACATGGCCCAAGCCATAGGCACCCACTTGGAGCTCTCCCCGGGGTCTGTTATGCTGGAAGTGCTGCCTTCCTGCCAGTGGCTCCCCTGCCTTGCAGAGCCCACAGTGCCAGGCTGGTTGCAAGGCTGTGTCCTAGTGCTAAGTACAAAAAGCCACGTGCTCTTCCGTTTTCTCATTTCCAGTGTCTCTGCTGTGTGGGTGAAATATACAGTTTCTTTGAAAATATCTCAAATAAAGTACTTTTCAAGTATAGCTTTTTTAACCAGTTAATTTACTATTTCTATAACAAATAAATGAATACATAAATGAAATAGTTCCTGTCACACAGTACATGCTTGCAAAGGTCTGTTGGTAATTGATTAAATTTCCTCTGTAATTCTTACATTAGCAATTTTAATACTACTGTGATTCTTATTTATTATCTTTGGCATTTGTGTTTATATTTTCAGCATAACTGATTATTCCAAGAATAACCAATGGGACAAAGTGGTAGGAACTTAGAAGGTGAAACTGGCCCATAGTAATATAAAGCAAAATGTAGAATCGCTATGGTAATCCACCCGCCTGGGAAAATAAGGAGTCCAATGTCTATTTCAAAATTTGATTTTCAGTAACTGAATTTTACTTAGGGATTTTTTTTTAAGTATTTGATTTCACCAGATAATGTTCCCTGTGACAACTAAGGTACCATGGATTCTGTCTCTGCATTCCTTTTCAGTTGTCCTCTCTGCCTGACTTGATTCCAGCACTCACAGCCGCTGAGCAGCGAGCTGCAGCCTCTCTGAAATGGAGAACCCATGAGAAGCTGCTACAGAAATATGCCTGTCTGCCTCAGATCATATCAAGTGATCAGATTTATTACCGTTTCTTGCAAAGAATGTTCACCATCATGATGACAAATGTGAGCCCAGCATTTTTATTATTTTGAACTCATGGTTGATTTTGGCATTTCCAAATTCTTCACATTATCAAAATAGTGCAATAAACTCAATTCCTTCCATTCTGCTGGGAGGGTCTGGGAGGGTGTCATCCTCCCAGGTCCCTGAGGAGGCAGCTTGGTTTCCCTTTACTTCTCTGTGTTTGATCACCTTCCACCTAGTTGCAGGGGGCAGGAGCAGGTAGGACTTGCACTTACCCTTTGTTTATACACTGCAGGAGTCACTGTGCCCAACTCACTTTACATTTGATACAGTTCTTGTGAAGAAAGTTGACAGTACTCAGCAACTTGACCACAAAGGTCCTTCTGCTCTCATGTGCCCCTCTGATGTACCCACAACCTCACTGTCTCACCCTAGGAGGCCATTTTCCCAAGGCTTCCCTTAAGCTCCTTAATATTAGTTTGGGTTATAGTGTCTAATGGGGTGGCTATGTGACCGATAAAGTTTATACTGAAAACTGTATGTCTTACTGCAGATGACCTTTTAGAGTTAAGGAACAAACACCTGACTCTTGAAATAGGGTTATACTTAAACCTCCTTATGAAGTTAGTTGTTTGCTTTTTTCATAAAAAATTTTCAGAGAGGATTGTTTTAATCCTCAGATTACTGTATATTTAATATGATATTCCAATTCCATTTTGTGAAAGTTTTAAAAGCTCCAGATAATGTTATGTTTTGGAAATTTTTTGAAAAAAAGTATTTTCAATTTGTATTATTTATTTTCAATGAAAGGGAGATGCTGAAAGTTAACAGTCAGCTCAAAAATCGAGAATCAACTTTAGCTTCAAAGATTTAAAAATGAGAAAAAATATGTTAGCATTATTTGCAGCTTAGGAAAACATAAAAAGTACTTGGCACACATTGTATTAACTACCACCCTACAAGCTTATTTCACACATCAAAGCCTAGCTGAGAAATTAAAATTTGTATTGCGGTATAACAATCTTAAAGAGTGATTTTGACAATGATACATCCTTATAAGTTTCACATTTAATAGCATTAATGTACCACATTGGTCATTTCTCATAAAATGAGCAGAATTTATTAAGTTAATTTTATTCAGCAGTAATTTATTTAAGTGTGTTCTATATATGCCTTACTTGTCTAAGAGCTGAAGTTATACCAATGACAACATAGACAAACAGACTCCTGTTCTAATGGAGCTTGTACTCTATTTTTTCCCCACTTTTTTTTTATTGGTGTGTTATAGTTATACATACTAAGGGGATTTGTTATTACATATTCATACACATATACAATATACAATAAAACAACATAATTTGGCCAATATCACTCTCTAGCTCTTCCTGCATCTCCCTCCCCATCTCCCACTCCTTGGATCCTTTCCTTTATTGTTCTCTCTCTGATTTTCATGAGTTTTCCTACCCCAGCACCTTTCTTTTCCTTTTTCCTCTCTAGCTTCCACATAAGAGAGTATATAACCTTTAACCTTCTGAGTTTGACTTATTTTGCTTAACAAAGTGGTCTCTAGTTTCATCCATTTCCCCCCAGATGACATACTTTCTTTTTTCTTTATGGCTGAATAAAACTCCATGTGTTTATACACCACATTTTCCTTTATTCATTCTCATCCATTGATGGACACCTAGGACAATTTCATAGTTTGTTTATTGTGAATTATGCTGCTATAAACATGGTTGTACATGTATCATTCCAGTAAGATGATTTTAATTCTTCAAGTTAAGTACTGAGGAGTGGTGACACTGGGTCATATTGTGGTTCCTTTCCTAGTCTTTTAAGGAGTCTCCATACTATTTGCATAGTGGTTATACTAATTTATAGTCTCACCAATGTTATAAAAGTGTTTCTTTTTCTCCATATCTTCTCCAGCATTTATTATTATTTGTATTCTTGATGACTACCATTCCGACTGAAATCTCAGTTAAATCTTGCATTTCCCTGACTTCTAATGATGTTGAACATTTATATATATATATATATATTTGTTGGCTGTTTGTATTTCTTCTTTTGAGAAGAAGTGTCTGTAGTGTTCCCATTTATTAATTAGGTTATTTGATTTTTTTGGTATAAAGATTTTTGTGTTCTTTATATATTCTAGATATTAATCCTCTGTAGAAGAGTAGATATCAGAGATTTTCTCCTACTCTGTAGGTTCTTGCTTCACATTCCTAATTGTTTTCTTTGCTGTTCAGAAGCTTCTTACTTTGATGCTGTCCCATTTATAAATTCGTGGCATTATTTCCTGAGCTTAAGAGGTCCTTTTGAGAAAGTTTTTGCCTGCACCTATATGCTGGAGTGTTGACCCTGTTTTCTTCTAGGAATTGCATAGTTTCTGTTCTAATCCCTAGGTCTTTGATCCATTCTGAGTTGATTTTTTGTACAGGGTAAGAGATAAGGATCTAGTTTCATTCTTGTACATGTGGATAACCAATTTTCCCAGCCCCATTTGTAGAAAAGACTATCTTTTGTCTTTTCTCTATGTATGTTTTTGACACCTTTGTGAAAGATCGGATGAGTCTTGATGTATGGATTTGTCGCTGTCTTCTATTTGTGTTCCTTTGGTCTGTGTGTCTGTTTTTATATCAGTAACATGCACTTTTTGTTATTATAGCTTTGAAGTATAATTTGAAGTCAGGTATTGTGATGCCTTCAGTGATATTTTTTGGCTTAGAATTGCTTTGGCTGCTTCCAAATGAATTTTAGACTGTGTTTTCTAGTTCTGTGAAGAATGTCATTGGTATTTTGGTGGGGATTGTGTTGAATCTGCATATTGCTTTTGGTAGTATGGCCATTTTAACAGTATTAATTCTCCTATCCATGAACTTGGTTAGTATTTTCATCTTCTGAGGTCTTCTTTTTTCAATGTTTTATAGTGTTCATTGTAGTTGTCTTTCACCTTCTTGGTTATGTTTTAAGTTGTTTTTTTTTTTTCCCTTGTGAAGCTATTCTGAATGGAGTTGTTTTTCCGACTTCTTTCTCAGAAGATTGGTTGTTGGTTTATAGGAAAGCTGTTGATTCTTGTAAACTGCTGCTTTGCCAAATTTGTTTATTAGCATTAATAGTCTTTTGGTGGAGTTCTTTAAATCTTCTAGGCATAGGAACATATCATCTGCAAACAGTGATAACCTTCTTCCTTTTCTATTTTATCCATTTAATTTTTTTTCTTGAATAATTGCTCTGGCTAGAATTTCTAGCGCTATATTAAACAGGAATTCAGCTGAGAATCCTCCTGGTCCTGGACTTTTCTCTGTTGGAAGGCTTTTGGTTACTGCTTCTGTTTCATGGCTAGTCATTGATCTGTTTAGGTTTCCTGTGTCTTCTTGATTCAGTTTGGCAGATTATATTTGTCTAGAACTGTATCCATTTCTTCTAGGTTTTCCAATTTATTGAAGTATAAATTTTTAAAATAGTCCCTAATGATCCACTGGATTTCTATGATGTCTATGGTGATTTCTCTTTTTTAATCTCTAATTTTATTAACTTGGGTTTTCTTTCTTTTTCTTTTGGTTAGTTTGGCTAAGGCCTTATCAATCTTGTTTGTCTTTTCAAAGAACCACCTCTTTGTTTCATTGATCCTTTGTATTTTTTTAAAGTTCTCTATTTCATTAATTTTAGTTTTGATCTTAAGTAATTTTTGGAATTGGTTTGTTCTTTTTCAAGGGCCTTGAGATGCATCATTAGGTTGTTTATTGGAACCTTTTTAATTTTCTTGTGTAGGCACTCATAGCTATAAACTTTCCTCTCAGAATTGCCTTCATAGTGTTGCAGAGGTTCTGATAGATTGTGTCAGTATTCTCATTTGAGTCTAAGAATTTTTAAATTATCTCCCTTGATTTCTTCTATCACCCATGCATCATTCAAAACTGTCTTATTTAATCTCCATATATTTATGTGGTTTCTGTAGGATTTGTTGTGTTGTTTTTTAATTTCATACCATTATGATCTGATAAGATGCAGGGAATTATTCCAATTTTTTGTATTTGCCAAGAGTTGTTTTGTGACCTGAAACATGAATTCCAACAGAACACAGAAGAACAACTGAATGAATTAAGGAAGTCAGTATAGGATATAAATGAGAAATTTAATAAGGAGATAGAAATATTGATAAAAAACCAAACTGGAGGATTCAAAATGATGGATTAGAGAAGGTCACCTACTTGGTTGCCTGTGGTGTGAAACTGAGAAATCAGACAAGTAGCTTCTCAGCAAGGTGAGAAGGGGGCACATTACTGGGAATTAAC
This sequence comes from Urocitellus parryii, assembly GCF_045843805.1. NCBI lineage: Eukaryota > Metazoa > Chordata > Mammalia > Rodentia > Sciuridae > Urocitellus > Urocitellus parryii. The sequence continues at coordinate 11,639,353 of NC_135536.1, read as the reverse complement.
TTTTGACATTAAAAGCAAAAAGGACTCAGGAGGTTGGATATGACAAAATAAATAAGAAATCCCTAGCACTGCTGCTGCTGCTGGTGGCACCTGCCAGTGTGATTTCCCTTGCACTAAAATAGTAGAGGCATACATCAATTAAAGGAACCCACATTCTTAGGAGGTTTGGGGTATCTGGGTGCATAGAAATCAGAGATCAAAGACACTGCCCAAGTCACCTGAAAGGTATCCTGCACAATATCCTTGTGCAGGAAAGAAGCTACATCTCTCCCAGCTACCAAGAAGAACAGAGAAGGGAACCATTTTGCAGCTCCAGTGCTGGGGAATGGTAGCTGGGGGAACTGAATCCTTGCACCTGTGCTGGGACCAAAGTACAAGTCTGGAAACCCATGTGGGATGGCATAGAGTATGTCTAAGTAACCAGGAGAATATCAAACAAGGAAGTACTAGTCAGGGAAACATAGCCGGCTTCCCCCAACCCCTCCAGCCTGGTTGCTTGAAAGATCTGCTGGGAGAGATGCACCTAGCCAGAATTTGAAAGGGCTGGGTAGGAATAGAATGAGTTTCAAGTTGGAACCCAAGAGTCCAGAAAACATGAAGTTCACAAGTGACTGAGGCGAGCAAGCATTGGCCCCTCCACTGTCTGAGTGAAACCTGGAGGTTTTTCCTGGGGTCCAGTCTCCCAGAGTGGTCTGGGAACTGCTCAGCCTGGGAAGTGCACTGATTTAAAGTCTTCAAACAAATCGCCATTCGAGGAAGAACCTAGAGGCTCCCTACACCTAACCCCCACCCTCAGGAGTCCCGCCTGTATACTTTCATACTTCAGCAACCTCACCTAAGACACCTGAGAAGGGAAGCTGAGAATCTTTTCAGCCCCAATAGAAATAATTTGTTAACTTTTCATCAAGATCCTTTTCCTGTCTTTTTTCTTCTGTTAATTGTGACCTGAATGGTTCATGGACACTTACACATATCTGTTTCTTTTTTCTCATTCCTAGTATTTTTTGAAGGCGGTTATTTTTCAGGGGTCAGTATTTTGAGTATAAAGATGTTTGATTTAACTATATCAGTTTTGTTCTTATATTTTTATTTTTTATTATTTTTAACATTTTTATTTTATACATTTATCTCTCAATTATTTGTTTCCCTTGATTGCCTCTTTCTTTTACACTGATAACAACCAATCTTTCTTGATGTTTCTTTCACTCTTCCTTTATTTTTTGCTTCTATTTTCTCTCCTCCTCCCTCACAATCATTACATCCTACATCACTTCTTTTCTATCCCTGTTCACCACTTAAAATTGTAAACCTTTATGTAAACTTACTGCTTTTACCATAAGCAATAACTGATCATGTCATTTCTGTTTAGTGTGATAACACTATAGATGTCAAAGCAGGAACTCTTTGGTTTAATGCTGTAGTTGTTTGCATTGGTTGTTGTTATCTGTATCCCCCTAAACTGTGAGGTACTAGAAACCTTCAGGGACACTATAAGTCCATAGGGTAGAAAATCTGCTGCCTCCAATTCATACTGTTAAATGGGTAGACCCACCAACAACGTGAAAAAGCAAGGAAACAAATCACCTCAAATAAACCAAAATAATTAAATAACAGAATCCATGAACACCACAGTGGAAGAAGTGTCAGAGAAGGAGTTTAGAATGTTCACAGTTAAATGGATCTGTGAGGTAGGAGATGAAGATGAATTAAGAAGTGACTACAGGGAGAAAATAAAGGAACTGAAAGGTCACTTCATTAAAGAGATAGAAATTCTGAAAAAAAAATCAAGCATAAATACTCAAAATGAAGAAATCTGTAAACCAAATTAAAAATTCACTGGAAAGGAAAGCATCACCAGCAGACTGGTCTACTTGGAAGAAAGAGGTCCAGACAATGAAGACCAAATATATAATCTTGAAAATAGAGTTGGCCATGGAGAAAAGATGTTAAGAGACCATGAACAGAACTTCCAGGAAATATGGGATAACATGAAAAAACCTTGTAGAAACAAACTAAAGGAATGTACAATGTTTTCAATGCAATAATATCTGAAAATTTCCCAAATCTTAACAGTGAAATGGGAAATCAAATACAGGAGGCATAGAGAACCCCAAATATACAAAATTATAACAGACCCACCCCAAGACACATTATTATGAAAAAGCCTAACATACAGAATAAGGATAGAATTTAAAAGGCTATCGGAGAAAAACAACAGGTAACATTTAGAGGGAAACCAATACAGATCTCAGCTGGTCTCTAAACTCAGACCCTCAAAGCTAGGAGGTCTTGGAATAATATATACCAAGCTCTGAGAGAAAAATGGATGCCAACCAAGAATACTATAACCAGTAAAATTAAGCTTCAGAATTGACAATGTGATAAAAACCTTCCATGAGAAACAAAAGTTTAAACAAGAAACAAAAGTTTAAACATGAGAAAAAAAAGTTTAAACAAGAGTTTATAACTAGAAAGCCTGAAGTAAAAACATAATAAGATATTTCATGAAGAAAAAAATGAAGAATAAAAGTGAAAAACCAGCAAAGGGAGGAGCTACTCTAGAAGAATAGTCAATCAAAGGAGAATCTAGCTCAAATAAAAACCAGAAATAAATCAAAATGACAGGAATAAAAATCATATCTCAATAATAACAATGAATATAAATAGCTTAAATTCATCAATCAAAATACATAGACTGGTAGATTGGAATAAAAAACAAGACCCAACAATTTGCTGTCTCCAAGAGACTCATCTCATAGGCAAATATATCCACAGACTGAAGGTAAAAGGAAGGGGAAAATCATATCATTCATATGGGTCTCATAAACAAGCAGGGGTTTCTATTCTAATATCAGATAAAGTGGACTTCAAGCCAAAATTAATCAGAGAGACAAAAAAAAAAAAAAGGCCATAACATACTCTTAAGTGAATTATATATCATTAAGACACAATAATTGTAAACCTTTATTCCCCAAACAGTGGAGCATCTGCATACATCAAGCAAACTTTCTCTATTTCAAGAATTACAACACAAGAATATGGGGTGACTTTACGTGCCTCTCATCACTGGAAAGATCTTCCAAACAAAAACTAAATAAAGAAGCTATAGAACTAAAAAATAGAATTAATAGTTTAGACTTAAGAGGATATACAGAATATTTTATCCATCGATGACAGAATATACTTTCTTCTCAGCAGCACATGGATCCTTCTCTAAAATAGAGCATATCTTAGGCCACAAAACAACTTTTAGTAAACACAAAAAATAGAGATAATACCTTGTATCCTATAAGATCATAATGGAATGAAATTAGAAATCAACAATAAAATAAAAAATGTTACTCTAACTTTGGAGACTAAATAACACAGTATTGAATGAATGATGGATAGCAGAAGAAATCAGGGATGAAATAAAAAAATACATGTAAATGAGATTAGCTACACAATATACCAAAATCTTTGGTACATTAGCAAAGGTAGTTCTAAGAGGAAAGTTCATTGCACTGAGTGCATTCTTCAAAAGAATAGAGAGTCATCAAATAATTAACATTACACCTCAAAGCCCTAGAAAAAGAAGAACAAATCAACACCCCAAACAGTAGAAGATAGGAAATTATTAAAACCAGAGCTGAAATCAATGATATTGAAACAAACAAAATTTTAAAAAATCAATGAAACAAAAAGTTGTTTCTTTGAAAGATAATTAAAATTGATAAGCCCTTAGCCAAGCTTATGAAATAAGACTCAAATTTCTAAAATTTATTATGAAAAAGGAAATATCACCACAGACACTACTGAAATACAGAGAATAGTCAGAAACTATTTTGAAAATCTATATTCCCAATGAAGTAGAAAATCATGAAGACATTGACAAATTTCTAGGGACATATGACTTACACAAATTGAATCATGATCACACTGAATCAGAATCGTAGAAAATCTAAACAGATCGATTTCAAGCAATGAAATTGAAGATGCCATCAAAAGCTACCAACAAAGAAAAGCCCAGGACTGAATGGATTCTTAGCTGAGTTCTATGAGACCTTCAAAGAACAACTTACACCTGTTCTCCTCAAATTATTCCGTGAAACAGAAAAAGAGAGAACCCTTCCAAACTCATTCTATGAAGCTAGTATCATCCTATACCAAAACCAGATGAAGACACATAAGGAAAGAAAACTTCAGACCAATATTCCTAATGAACATAGATGCAATAGTTCTTATTAAAATTCTGGTGAACTGCACACAAAAAACACATTTTAAAAAAGAGAGTGTACCATGATCAAATGGGGTTCATCCCAGAGATGCAAGGTTGTTTCACCATATGGAAATCAATAGATGTAGTTCATCACATCAACAGACTTAAAGACAAGACTCACATGATTATCTGAGTAGATGCAGAAAAAGTATTTGACAAAATACAGCATCCATCCATGGTCAAAACACTAGAAAAATTAGGGATAATAGGAACATACTTCAGCATTGTAAAAGCTATATATGACAAACCCAAAGCCAACATCATTCTAAATGAAGAAAAACTGAAAGCATTTCCTCTAAAAACCATAGTAAGAGAAGGATGTCCCCTTTTACCATTTCTATTCAACATAGCTTTTGAAACCCTAACCAGAGAAATTAAGCAAAAGACAGAAATTAAATGGATACAAATAGGAAAAGAAGAGCTCAAACTATCCCTAGTTGCTGACATGATTCTATATTTAGAAGACTCAAGAAACTTCACCAGAAAGCTTCTAGACCTCATAAATGAATTCTGCAAGTAGCAGGATACAAAATTAACACCCATAAATCAATTGTATTTCTATCCCATTCACAATAGCCTTAAAAAAAAATGGGAATCAACCTAAAAAACAGACGTGAAAGATCTCTACAATGTAAAAACTGCAAAAAACCAGAGAAAGAAATTGAAAAAGACCTTAGAATTTGGAAAGATATCCCATGTTCTTGGTTAAGCAGAATTAATATAATCAAAATGAGCATACTACCAAAAGCACTATATGGATTTAATGCAATTCCTATTAAAATTCCAATGATGTTCCTCATATAAATAGAAAATCAGCCATGAAATTTATTTGGAAAAAATAGAGGCCCAGAATTGCCAAAGAAATCCTTAGTGAGAAAATTGAAGCTGGAGGCATCACAATACCAGGCCTTAATTTATATTATAGGGTGATAGTACAAAAACAGATATGAAGAATAATGAACAGAATACAAGACAGAGACAAACCCACATACATACAGCTATCTCATCCTAGACAGAAGTGCCATAAAATACATTGATGATAAGATAGTCTCTTCAACAAATGGTGCTAGAAAAACTATAAATCCATATATGATAGAATGAAATTTAATCCCTATCTCTCATCCTGCACTATTAGACCCTGCACTACTAGAAGAAAATGTAGGCCCAATTCTCCATTATGTCAGGTTAGTAACCAGCTTCCTCAGTAAAAATCCTAAAGCACAAGAAGTAAAATCAAGAATCAATAAATGGGATAGTATCAAACTAAAAAGCTTCCTTACAGCAAATGAAACAAGAATGCGAAGACGGAGCCTACAGAATGGGACAAAATCTTTGCCGCCTGTACCTCAGATAAAGCATTAATCTCCAGGATATACAAAGAATAATAATAATAAAAAAAACTTAACCCCCCCCCAAAAAAAACCTCCAACCCCCCCAAAAAAACCCAAAAAATAGTTATCCAATCAATAAATGGGCAAAAGAACTGAACAGGATCTACACAGAAGAAAAAATACAGATGACCAACAAATATATGAAAAAATGTTCAACATATCCAGCAATCAGAGAAATGCAAATAAAACTATACTGAGATTCCACCTTACTCCTGTCAGAATGGCAATTACAGGAATACAAGTAACAATAAATGTTGGTGGAGATGTGGGGGAAAAGGTTCACTCATACATTGTTGGTGGGCCTGAAAATTGCCACTCCAGAAAGCAGTATAAGAGATTCCTCAGAAAAACTTGGAATGAAACTACCATTTGACCCAGTTATCTCACTCTTCGGCATATACCTAGAGGACTTAGCATCAGCATACTACAGTGACACAGCCACATCAATGTTTATAGCAGCTCAATTCACAATAGCCAAGCTATGGAACCAGTTTAGGTGCCCTTCAACAGATGAATGGATAAAGAAAATTGTGTGTGTGTGGGTATGTGTGTGTGTGTGTGTGATACACACAAAATGGAATATTATTCATCCATAAAGAAGAATGAAATTATGGCATTTGCTAGTAAATGGATGAAACTGGAGACTATTATGCTAAGTGAAATAAGCCAATCCCCCCAAAACCAAAGGCTGAATATTTTATCTGGTATGTGGATGCTGACTCACAATAAGGGTAAGAGAGGGAAGAATAGAAGTTCATTGGATTTGATAAAGGGGAGAAAGGGAGGGGAGATGGGAAGAGGGAAGACAGTAGAATGAATCAGACATAACTTTCCTATGTTCATATATGAATATATGACCAGTGAAACTCCATATCATGTACAACCATAAAAGTGGGATTCTAATTAGAATAAGTTATGTATCATGTGTATAATATGTCAAAATATACCGTCATATATATCTTAAAAAATAAATTTTTCAAAAAAGAACTGAACAGAAATTTTGGGAATGAAAAATACAATAAATCAAAATGTTCAGTGGTAAGTGCCTCTAATAGAGTAGACCATGTGGAAGATAATGTGGCCACCCTGAACATTCAGATGCATTAAAAAACAAGAAAATAAGTAACTATGATCTGGGTATTCAGGAACTCTGGGGCACTTAGAGCACAAATTTAAGAATCATTGGAATTAAAGCAGTTTTCAAGGTGCAAGTTAAGGGAATTGATAACCTCTTCAGGGAAATAATAACAGAACATATTCCAAATAAACCTTGAGAATGAGATGGACATCCAGATACAGGAGGCATTCAGAACCCCAGATAGACAAGGTCAAAAAACAACCTCTCTCTGACACATTATAATTAAATGCATAACATGCAGAATAAGGCTAAAATTCTAAAAGCCTCAGAAGAAAAAATATCAGATACTTTTATAGGCAAGCCTATCAGAATCACTTCTGATTGCTCAGCACAAACCCTAAAAGCCAGAATGGTTTGGAATGTTGTGTTCCAAGTCCTAAACGAAAATAACTGTCAGTCAAGGTGGCTATGTCAAGCAAGACTCTCCTTCAGATCTGAAGAAGGAAAAAACCTTCCAAATAAGTATAAATGAAAAGAATTCATGAGAAGTAAGCTGATACTAGAGAACTTACTTAACAAAATACTCCACATAGAAGAACCCCAGAGTTCTCAAAGGATCAAATATTCCACACAGAAGAACCCCAGAGTTCTCAAAGGAACAAATATTATTTGAAGAGTTGCTAAGCAAATGAGAAGCTGGACCAAATTAAACATTACAAATACACCAAAATGGCAGGAATTAATAAGCATCTCTCTGTAATAACATTGACAGTAAATGGTCTCAATTTTCCAGTTAAAAGACATAGGCTGGCAGAATGGATTAAAAAACAAGACCAACTGTGTTGATTGCAAGAGATGCACCTTATAGGCAAAGGCAGCCACAGGTTGAAAGTGAATTGATATACAATGCAAATGGAAATAGAAAACAAAAAGGAATAGCTACTCTCATCTGAGAAAGCAGATCTGACACCAAGATTAATGAGAAGAGATGAAGAAGATCACTTCATAGTGGAAAGGGAACAATCCACCAAGAAGATGTAGCAATAACAAATATTTATGCCTCAAACATGGGTACCTCTGATTATATAAAATAGACACCACTTGAAGCCTCACATAGGCCCCAGTACAATAATGAGGGGTGATTTCAACACATGTCTCTCAACATTAAGTAGGTCATCCAGATATAAACTCAGTAAAAACTCTTTGGGTCTGAAAAATAACAGAAATCAAATGGACATAATAGACCTCTATAGAATATTTCATACAACAACAGTGAATACACTTTCTTCTCAAAATATACAATATTTTAGGTCATAAAGCAACTCTAATACAGGGATGGTAGAAGAAGTAATCAAATATAAATAAGTACATTAATAGGAGAGTATAAGTAAAATGAAGCTTGATTTTAATTGTTGGTTTCAACCTAATTATACAGTTGGCATGTTTGTGTTTAGGATGTGAAAAGAATATATAAATATTCTGAATTGTTAGCTTCAGGAAAGAGAAATGACTTACAATGTAGAATGTGAATGAGTGCTTTTAAGGGTGATATATATAATTAATTAATTTATATATTATATATATGTATTATATATATAATGTATATATTTTTTAGGTATCAGGCATTGAAACCAGTGGGGCTTAACCAATGAGCTACATCCCCAGCCCTTTTTTATATTTTATTTAGGGTTTATTTTTATATTTTATTTAGGGTTTCGCTAAGTTGCTTAGGGTCTTACTAAGTTGCTGAGGCTGGCTTTGAATTCACAGTCCTCCTGCCTCAGTCTCCCTAGTCAGTGGGATTACAGGTATGCACTACCATTCCTGGCTGAGAGATATGTTTTACTGCTCTCCTTTACAAGGAGATAATTCCACACTCTAAAGCAAATACACAATTATTTTAGCATGTTTTCTGTGCTCAAACAGGATACATAAAGACATTTATATTTTTAGTACCATACTTATAATATTCATTCATCTATTCATTCATTCAACAAAATTTATATTGTCCTTACTATGTGACAAGCATTATTCTAGGTGCCAGGAATATAATAGTGAACAAAAAAGCAAAGGACCTATTCTTATTCAATTTACATTCTACTGAGGATATCTGACAACATCCATAATTATTCTTTAATATTACTTAATATCCAATGTATATTAATGCCGCAGTTTGGCTGGGCACAAAATAACCGAGCCGCCACACAACCTTGTAGGTTCAAAACAGGAACTCCTTTATTCTCCGCACTCCGGTGAACGCCATGCACACGGCCTTCCCTGGGGACACACCACACACCAACCAGAAATCCCTCCTCCCATACTTCCCCAACCAATGGGAACTCTCCGGGAATCCCCGAGAGAACTCCAAAGTAGCAGGTGGACAGCAGGGGTCTAATATACAATTGAATACACAGCTTAACATAACCATTATCATCTCAATGGCTTGCTGGTCACCTCTCAACCACTGGCAAAAATGACTGGGCTATGGCTCTCAGCATATTAATAGCTTAGCAAATATCTCCCAAGTGAACTTTATGATTATTTTATTTCATATAGGATTCAGTTAAGATCTGTACCTTGCCTTTGATTGTTATATCTCTCAATTTTCCTTCTCTCTCTCTTTTTTTTTTGGGGGGTGGTGGTGGTGGTGCTTGGGATAGAACCCACATCCTTATCCATTCTATGCAAGTGCTCTCCCGCAGAGCTACATTCTCAGCCCTCTGAATTATCATTTCATCTAGAAGAGTCTCCCTGTCCCTCTCCACTTGCTCATGACATAGATTGTAGAAGGGACTGGGTGGTTGAGCTGTAGAATATTCTAGCTTATTATCTGTTGGATTGCTGCTTATCTGTGTTCCTTGTAAACCACAAGTTAGACCTGAGGGCTTGCTGTGATTCAGGTTAAGCATTTTTGGCAAGGAAACTTTAGAGGTGCTATTGTATATTTTACATTAGATTACGTCTGGGTGATTGTTCCACTGTTGGTGAGCTAAGAGTGGTTATGCAAAGCTAGGTTTTTCCACCGCTGTGGTCTGTACTGCAGTCTGCAACTGATTCCTCAACCCTCTGAATACCCAGTTTCTCATCAGTCTTGACTCAATAGTTTTAGCACCCATTGATGACCCTTGCTTGAATTTATTAGAACTTGCAAATGAGTGATTTTTAAAAAAATTCCATCGTTTCTTAGGCCTCATTAATGGTATTCTTCTGTGAAGAAGTGCTTTCCCTCATCCATATGGGTTTTTGGTTACCCTGAGAAAACAGGTAAAATCAGGATGGAATCTGAATTCTTCCCATCTAATTTTCAAATTTCAGAACTAAGACTTGGTGCAGTGACCACTTATAAAGGTGATAAGTCAATTTTGATTTTGGTTTTCTCTCTCTGAGTTTCTCTCTTCAGACTCTTTTTTAAACATTAAATGATATCTTTGTTGCAGTCATTATTCTTCATGTTTAAATTGTCACAACTTCAAGATGGCTTTTATGTTCTTTTGACATGATATTATGTTTGTGTTTGATTTCTGAGCCCTAAGGATATTTACCTTATATTATAAGGTATATATTATGTATGAGTTGTAAAGTGTATATATTTTCATGTGACTAGTGTATATGCACTTGAAATTATTTCATTATACCCAAAAGAATAATGTGCTTTTATTTAGTTCCCTATTTATGTAAAATTCATTTTAAGCCACTTATGTTTCTGATTATTTATCTTTTTCAAGATTTCTGTTCTAAGTCATAGCAGGTATCTTCTTTTTACATTCAGCATGAAATGGTACCTAGTAGGGTGGAATGGCATGTGTGAAGGGGATTGGACTGGCAGGCATTGGTGTCTCAGCAGTGGGGCACTTGATTCTGCTTGAATTTCAAGGATTCCCACTGTAATTGTCTTAATATTCAATCATTGAATATTGTGATATTTTATGTATAATTCAGGATGGTGATTTTGAATTTATATCTGGTTGAGAGATTTTTCTCTAATACATGGTTTGAATAAAACCCACTAAATAAGTGATTGAATTCATTTAGAGTTAAGGTTCTCTTCAGTGATGTGAGGAGGAATTCAAAGGACAGAGGTGTTGGAATACTGGTAAGAGTGATTGACATGGGCCCTTTGGATCTTAAGCTTTGTCCCATGGGCTGGAGATTGTAGTGAATGATGCTGAGGTTGAAGAACCAGAAATGCCAATGTCTTGGCTGGGCACAAGATCACGAGCCACCACACACCTTGTAGATTCAAACAGCAATTCTTTATTCCCGAACTTACACCGGCCCTGTACAAACACGTTCAGGGGAAATCTCAAAAATTGCCCTCACAATTCTTCTCAATTCCACGAGAACTCAAGGCAGCAGGAACGCCCTATTCCCAGCAGCAATGAACTTAAACCTGGAACTTCCCTAAAACCACATTGTCTTAAACCTGGAAGGCCTTAAACTTGTCTTAAACAGGGAACGCCCTAAACCCAAGGAGGGGGATCCTTCCTCAAACCTGCAGGATACACCTTAAACCTGGATCCACCCTCGTCCTTGAGCAGGGTCACCTTTCTCAAACACACATGCAAGGTCACAGCGGATTTCCAAGGCAAGTCCATTTAACATGGGGTACGCTGACAAGGAAATTTCGATGCGTCATTCCTACTTGGCAATGGCCCTCAGCACAGAAAGATGGAAGAGTGGACCTGACCATTGGGTCTCTACCTTTTTATTTTAGAATGAGTGGGACATTTGGGGTGATATATCTGACAAATGTTTTAGCAAATGTTTGTTGAATGAATGAGTGACAGAATCCAGGAAATGGGGAACTGAGCCATATCTGAGGAACATGTCATCTAAGATGATGTAACAAGGAAATGAGAGTCAAACTTAGATGATTGAACATGACTGTGTTACATTAACTTTGCACTGTGTTGTATTAGTTGATTTACCTGAGTGATTTTAACATTAAATTAGGAAGACTCTTCTAGAAGGATGTAAATTCAGTGATTTGAAAAGCGAGTGAAGACTCCTCTTTTAGCTACTAACTTAAAATTGATTTGGTGGGGGCAAATTATTTAGAAAATGTATTAGGTTTTAGTGTAATTATATTTCTTATTTATTTCTTTAAGAATGTCTTACCTGTCCAAAAGGCAGCTTCACGAACTCTATGTGTTTTTCTACGATATAACCGTAAACAAGAACAGAGACATGAGGTCATTCAAAAATTAATTGAACGTAAGTGATGATTGTCACTCATTTTGAAAACAAAAACCAGAAAGTAACCAAATCAATGGGCTTTAATTAAATATGAATTGTGTTAAGTATTGTTTCACCAATAGGCAAATGTTGGTAATTGTCTAGTGTGTGCATTCATTTTAGTTTTGTCGATTAATTTGTGTTTATTTTGGAAATCTTTATGGCAGGATCAGATCTGCGATGAATGAAAATAGTAATTACTTGGAGCCTTCTTGTGAATTTCAACATTTAAGAAGTCAAAATATGTAAATTTATGTTGAAATCCTAGTTCCTTCCTTGATGAAACATTATTTGGTACTAAAATATGAATAGAATATTTATTAACCTAATCACTTATTTTGTAATTTGTTTTCAATATTAGTAGAATTAGTAGAAAATATTTTTCCCCTTGAATAAATATGAGTCTAGTGAGTTTAGATGGTTTTACTGTCTTAAAAAACTAAGTCATATAACAAATGCAAATTCATTTTAATTTGTTAAGGGCTAAAGTGAAGGCATAAACCTTTAGTTAAAGTGTTAATTCTAAAAATAATGGCACATACCTACAAATGCTTAGTGAATTTGCTATTCATTGAATATTTGACTTACTTATTGAACAGTAATGGGATTTTCTAGTTGTTGGAACTTGCCATTTTAAGCATTGCTATTTTTCAAAAAAAATAGAGTACTTTTATAAAATTCCATTTGAGAAAAATTATTTTCAGTACTCTTTAATCTTTCTTCTTGAGGCCTGTTGTAACTCAGTTTTCATTCAGAATGTTTTAGTTTGCAAGAAGATTCTATTTGGTTTTAATATTAAGAACTTTTCTTCTGAACATTTATGCAAAAAGTAGAACTTCATCTTCTCAAAGCATGTTTAAGGAAATAAGAATATGTTATGGATTATTAAAAGATTTGAAGTTATATAATCCTATATTTAATTCTAGCAGATTTTAGCCTCTCTGAATGTTAGCTAGCACTAACATTCTTATATTTTAGGAGGGCTAAGTATGTGCATCCCATTGGATTGTTTTTCAGGGTTAGATGAGATATCTTGTGTTAAGTACTTAGGATATAGTGAATGATCAAAAAATAGTAGACCTGGTCTTTTAATAATTAATATTTGTGGCATTTAATACAATATGAATAAAACATTTTGCTGATTTTTGAGGTGTCAATAATTTTGGAATCTACAAATCTGGAGAATATAATGTGATTTTTTTTCTTTTATCTCTTGGATTTGCTAAACAAATTATGGGTTTAAATAAACTTGACACAGATTTTGTGTGTTTAACATTGTCATGCATAATTTCATGTAGGAAAAATTAACTTACTTTTTTTGTTGTTTTAGAACTTGGTCAAGGAAAAAGTTACTGGAATAGGCTTCGATTTTTGGACACCTGTGAATTTATCATAGAACTCTTTTCCAAATCATTTTTCTGTAAATATTTCTTTCTGCCTGCTATTGAACTGACACATGATCCAGTAGCAAATGTAAGGTATGTTGCCATTCTCTTTCTGTAGGCTTTCTCTTCACGTTCTTATATACTGCCTTCCTACTTATTGATGTTTGGTTTTCTTTCTTTTTTTTTTTTAAAGAAAGTGAGAGAGGGGGAGAGAGAGAGAGAGAGAGAGAGAGAGAGAATTTTGATATTTATTTTATAGTTATCGGCGGACACAACATCTTTGTTTTGTATGTAGTGCTGAGGATCGAACCCGGGCCACTCGCATGCCAGGCGAGCGCACTACCGCTTGAGCCACATCCCCAGCCCTTGGTTTTATTTCTTAAGCTTAGGGGTCTTATTAAAGAAGTTGATGCTTGTACCAAAGCAATGGAGTATTGACCTTATGTTTTCTTCTAACAATTGTGAGTCTTTAATCCATTTTGTTGATTTTTGTGCAAGGTGAGAGAGATAAGGATCAAAGTTCTTCTTCTACATATGGATATAGTTTTCCCAGCACCATTAGTTAAAAAGGTATCTTTTCTCCAACATATAGTTTTTGGCACCTTAGTCAAGTATCAGATGGCTCTATGTGTGTGGGTTTGCCTTTGTGTTTTCTGTACTATTTCAGTGGTCTTTGTGTCTGTTTTGATGCCAATGCCATGCTGGTTTTGTTACTATGGCTATGTAGTATAATTTGAGATCAGATATTTTGATGCCTCCTGTATTGCTCTTTTTGCTTTGGCTATTTTGAGTCTTTTATTCTTCCAAATAAATTTTAGGACTCTTTTTTAGTTCTGTGAAGAATATCATTGGTATTTTGATGGAAATTGCATTGAATCCATATATTGCTTTTGGTAACATAGCCATTTGACAATATTAATTCTGCCTGTCCAAGAATGTTAGGGGGTCTTTCCATCTTCTGAAGTCATCTTCAATTTTTTTTCAGTGTTCTATAATTTTCATTGTAGATCTATCACCTCTTTTGTTAGATTAATTTCTAAATATTTCATATCTGTTTTTTGAGTTAGAACAACAGATAAATTTTGCATGTGATAAATCATCACTTATAAAAGCAGTTGACAAAAATAATTCAAAAGAAAATGAATCATCTGTACTTTGGTCAGTATGACTAACAGCAGTGCAGACTCTTAAGAGCCATCTGCCAGTTCAGAAATCAAGTGCTTAATCAAATATCACTCCATCAATTTGGGGAAGTAGGAGATCATTGCATAGGAATTTGTCTTGGTCCTCACTCTTCTGCCTGGGCAGCTGTCAGCCAAAGATGGGTCCAGTTACCTGGCTTTTGGGTACCAAAGCCTTTACCCAGTGCTGTAGAGATGTGCAGATAGAGTGAAGGCTATCACAGCCCAGAGTGGTAGGATTGTGTAGGTTAGGAGGATTGTTTCTGGAGCCACATGCCTGAGCTGAGATTGCCCCTCTATACTGGCTGGGTGTCTTTGGGCAAGTTAGAAGACATCTTTGTGCATTGATTTTCTGAGTACCTAATCCATAGGAAGGAATTAGGAATTTTAATAATTTACACAAAGAACTTTGCTTACCAGAAATGTGTGGTTCTTAATCTCAAGAATTTGATAAACTTATGGGCCCAGGATTCTTACAGAGATAACCATTACTGAGCCTTTTGTAGCTTCTGCTGAATATGTTTCTAGACATTCCTTGGGGAAAAAAAACAATAAAGCATGCATAGACTATTGAGTGTTTTTATCCTTCCATAAGTTAATGTTTAAATGTTTACCTAAATTAACTGAGTTTAGATAATATTAAGGCTAGGAAAACCCTGTTGGTATTCAAAGAAGCCTCTCCCCAGCTGCCAGAAATGAAATGCCTTCTCCTGGGGCCCTGGGACTCCTTGGTTGTGTCACCAGCATCCGTGGTGAGTGCTGAGTGAGGTGTCAATAATTTTAGAGTCTGCAAATATGGGGAATATAATGTGATTTTTTTCTTTTATCTCTTGGATTTGCTAAACAAATTATGGGTTTAAATAAACTTGTCACAGATTAGTATTGCTGCCATGCTGAACATTCTAGAGAAAGACCTACTTTACCTTTTTTGAGTCATGAACAGAAAATTTTGTTATATCTGAAGACTTCTCAACTGAAGATTCTGCTGAGAAAGCATCCTAGAAACTCTCAAAATGAGATTTAGCTGTCTCAAAGCTTGCAGTAGAAATAAATTCATTCACAGATGAATGAGTGAATCCAGCAGCTGTGAGAGAGACAGTGGCCCAGCATCCCTGCCCCAGAAGGGCTCTGGCTGAGGAGATGGAGTTCTGCAAAGCAGAGGGTTCCTCTGAGCCATCTCCTCCTGGAAAGGCGTTCTTCCCACGTTACCTCCTCCCCCTCAGCATTCTTCAGCCTCCTGGGTCTTTCTCGTAAATCTAGTCTAGACTAGGTGTGCTTCCTTTCATCTCTCTTTTCTCTCACAGCACTTACCACCTTGGTAATCTCTCAGATCTCAGGGTGTGACCATCACCTGCTGAGGATGTATGACTTTATCTCCTGCAAGGACATCTACCTGGACAACAGTCCATGTGGCATTTCCATTGCTTATCTAATAGGCTTCTCAGATTGAATCTGTCCAGAATTCAGTCCTGATCTTCCTTACTTGCTTTGCTCCTTCTGCAGTCTTTTTCATCTCAGTAAATAATTGGTTCATCTTTTTACTTGCTCAGGTCAACATTTTAACTCCTTTTTTTTTTTTCATACATGAAGTATCTCAGCATATCCCGCTGCTTGAAAAATATATATAGAATCCAGCTACTTCTAACCCCTCTGCTGCTGCCTGTCTGGTGCATTAGACCAGTAGCTCTTACAAAGGCCTCTCGTTTCTCTTTTCTCCTTTACCACCTACAGTCTAACCTCAAAACAGCAGCCAGATGATATGACATTTCTTACTGCACTCAAAATAGAAGGTAGTCTGCCTACAGTGACCTGAAGGGCCACAAGCTGGCCTCTTGTCACTGCTGTGAGGTCTCCTGCTAATCTCTTTTTGACTGTTTGTACACAAAGCCAGTTTGCTCAGGTGGACCGCTTACTAATTTGGGGCAACACCAGAGGCAAGGTCCCTGTAATGCTCTTCTGCAGATACTTACATGGCTCATATTCTGCTACTTTTTAAGTCTTTGGTTAAATGCTATATCTGCAGTGAAATCCTCATTGATCCCCTCTCTCACCACCTGCTTTAAAGTTGAACCACCCTCCTCCTCTTGTTTCCCTCATTTGTTTCTCTGTAGCACTTAAACAACTATCAGAAAAAATTGTGCACATTTGTTTATTCTCTCTTTCGTATCCCCATACTGGGATGTGAATTCCCCAAGAGGAAAGAATATTATTGGTTTTATTCCTTTTCATATCTCAGTATCAGAGTAATGAATTTCAGACACATAAAACATACTTCATAAACATTTATTGCATGAATAAATGATTCTCAGGCTATCTCAAACTCGGATTTTCTTTGTTCTGTGTTACTATTATTCTTCATTGAACCATTCATTATAAATATTAATTTATTACAGAATGAAACTTTGCTATCTGTTACCCAAAGTCAAGTCAACTCTGAAGATTCCTGCAGATAAGCATCTACTTCAGCAGCTAGAAATGTGTGTGCGAAAACTGCTGTGCCAGGAAAAAGACAAAGATGTCCTGGCTATTGTGAAGAGAGTGAGTGTTCCTTTTGCCACAGTCTTTGTTTCTTGCATTCACATAGTATTAAGCATAGTTTTACTACTTTAGCTTGACAGGAGAGCAGTATGTTATGATATTTATACCCTTGCTAAAGTAGTAATTAGTAAATGATTTGGTTGGTGTGTGCTACACAACTGGATATGAAAGTTCCTTCTGAAGGGCTGTGAGATATTGTGCTTTTATATATAGTGTATAATCTCCAGAGGAGCTTATAGATTTTTCTTATAAGTGATTATATTCCAGTAAAATTTGGTAAAATTAAGAAAGTCACATCTTATAGAAACAGACTTGGAAGGGCCTCTGGATTACTTCAGTGGATAGCTTGACTTTTCAAAAGTCCTTGATCTGGAAATTCTGCATCTGCTGCAGATGGTGTTAGTAAGTGGCAGAGCCAAGACTTGAACCAAGGGCTGGTATTGACCCCTCAACCATATTTCTTTTAAAATAGTGTGACATTTATTATTTTTGTTTTGTGTTGTTTTGTTTCAGTATGAGGTCTTATTATATGGATTGTTTGGGAATGTTGGAAAACTAAAACAATTAGTATTTGGGTTAGTAAGCTCAAACCTTAAAATACTTTGTAGTTTTCAAAACCTTTTTGCTGAATATATAACTGGAAACTCATGAAATGTGAGTTATGACTTTTATCTGTTATAAGATCAAACTGAATTAAAGTAGTTACTTTTATGAAGCTGAATGTGACATTTAGAACGGTTTTTGTGCATTTATTTTTTGTGTGAGAAATTAATTTGTTAATGTTTTAAATAGATTAGCATCATTGATAAGAAAAAAGAAAATCCTATGATTTTTTCCCCTTTTATTCTAAAGATTGTTGCCAGGTGTCATAAGGAACTTTTTAATAAAGTGATTTGATAACTCAGTTATTAATTAGTAGAATAATTTACTGAAATGTGAATTCCTCTTTCCTCAATAGAAATAACCAGAAACACCTGAAGTTAGAGATGCAGCTAGATTTAAACACACACATGCATGCACATTTGGTTCTGCCAGACACGTCTGTCTTTACTATTGAAGTATAATTATTTTAACTTGTCAAAATAATAAACGTGAGAGAGTTACTTTTCCAAAAGAAGTTATTAATTCAAGAGATATTATAAGGTGGGGTGGATCTCCTAAAAATCAAAGGGAGATCAGCAGAGGAAAGAGACTATGATAGGAAGCAGGGAGGGAGGGAGGAAGGGAGGGAGGAAATGCTGGGGAGTGATATTGGCCATATTATATTGCTATATTGTATGCATGAGTGAATATGTAACAACAAATCCTATCAATATGTACAAAATATTTTGAACCTGGAAAAAAAGAGAGAGGTATAAGCTACCTCCAAAAGTAGGTACAATAATAATGTAATTAAATTAGTGGATTGTTAATCCACAATGGATTATTCTGGAGTGAAGCTTTTATTTTAAGCATATTTTTCATAATGAGGTTAATCTGTCTCATGAAATTCTGTAGTTAACACTGATCAAACTGAGGTATTATTAATTTGGGAAACTGAGGGAGCTGCACCAAGCTTGGGGATAAAAATGGAATAGCTTACTGTAACTAGGTTTTTAATATGGAAAGTAATTTTGTCTAAAAAGGGATATTTCATGTCATGAAACATACATTTTTTATAAATTTGATCAAATAGAGTATCAAATAAATCTTATATGTTGACAATAGATAGCTTTAAGTTTATGAATGTATAAATTTACTTTGGTCATTAGGTAGGGTTACTTTTGTAGAATAAATTTTAGGAGAATTGTTCTCTGTCAGAAATAGAACCATGGATTAGATTGACCATTATTTGATTAGAATTATGTTTTCAGACTGGTATATTCTGAAAGATATCTCTATTTAAGAAAGAACTTTCAGAGCAAAGCCTTTTCTATTGGTCAGACTACTGAAATGATAAACAATCTCTTTGGAAAGGACCTAAGGATTTTAATCCAACTGAGAGCTTGCTCCATGTATATTTAGCTAAGAAACTTTTTAATATTTCAAAAACTGTGTTCTATTTCTTAAAGTTCAGAAAAGATTGGCACTGGGAGTTAGGAATTAATTAAATTGAATTTAGTGTTTAAAGCCTCTAGACTTGTTCCTCTTAATGTTAAACACTTCAGAAAGTTAAAGTGGATCCTGGTGCTAATACACAGAGGTTGATTGAAACTGTAGAACTGGGTAGAACTACAGAGTTTTCTCTTCAGCTCTCCTGCAGTGTGGTAGTCTTCCCATTGAACCTCCTGGGAAAGAAGTCTCTGAGGAATGGTTGATTGCTTGAGTTTAGTTACTATTGAATAATTCTAAAAACTTCCTTTCCAGACTGTACTAGAGTTGGACAGAATGGAAATGTCTATGGATGCTGTAAGTGAACTCTCTTTACCTTATATGGAAAGAAAGGTTTAAACACAGGCGCAAAGTCACCATGAATGTTGGCCATGTTGTTACAGTTTCAGAAAAAGTTTTATGAAAAAGATTTGTTGGATCAAGAGAAGGAAAGAGAAGAACTACTTCTTTTGGAAATGGTATGCTTTATTGTTTTTAACAAACATACACATGTGTTCTTTTTTGAGAAGTGTTAACTGTGCTTTCTTATTAAACTTAAAAATAATTTCTTTTATCATATTACTTCTTTTCTTCCTAGTGTCTTAAGAAGGGTCTTGGTTTTCTGAAATCTATTCTTTCATGAACTGGCAAAAAAAAAAAAAAAACAAAAAAAAAACTACATTTGAGAGCCTTAAAAAAAAGACTACTTTATAGCAGTAAAACTGACATAAAATTAACTGTGTATATTTAAAATACATAGTTTGATGAGTTTTAACATGTGGACCTAACCTTGACCCTATTACCACCATCAAAGTACCAAGCATTTTCATTCTCCCATGTTTTCAGATGCCTCTTGGTAATTCAAATCATCTCTTCTAGTCTCTAGAATCCACTGATCTAGTTTCTGTCACTATATAGTTGCATTTTCTAGAAGTTATATAAATTGAATCATTTGTCATTCTTCTTTCTATCAGTGTAATGGTTTTTCAGATTCATCCATATTATATGTATCAATAAGTCATCCCCCTTTATTTTGGGGTAGTATTCTATATTATGCATATGCTTGTGTATTTACATTTTAACAGGTATTTGGGTTACTTCTAGTTTGGGGATATTACAGTAAAGCTTCTGTAGCTGTACTAGTGGGTATGTAATGGTATCTCATTATGGTTTTAAATTGTATATACCTGGTGCCTAAAGATTTTGAGCATCTATCCTTTTTATTTATTGGCCTCTTGATGAAATTTGATTTCAAAATTTAAAGTGGATGGTTTCTTATTATTATTGAGATGTCATATTTCTTTGTGCTTTATAAATACAATTCGTTAGTTACATATTATATATATTATAAATATTTTCTTGGAGTCTGTGGTTTATCTTTTCATTTACTTAACAGTATGTTCTTTTGAAGAACATAAATTTTAAATTTTTATAAAGTCCAATTTATCAGTTTTTTCCTCTTTTATTCTGTTAATATATTGAATTACACTGATTTTTCAAATAGCAAACCAATTTTGTGTTGGAGGCAAAACCTACTTGGTGATGACATGTTATCCTTTCCTTTCTCTATTTTGGCTAATGTTTTTATTAAGGAATTTTACATCTGTATTAATGGATTTCCTAGTGAAATAGGTTTATAATTTTATTTTTAAATAACTTTTTGGGTTATATTTGGTATTAGAATTATTCTGGCCTTATAAAACAAGATGGGTAGTATTCCTGCCTCCTATTTTCTGAAAAATTCTGTAGAGACCATTTTCTTTCCTCTCAACCTTAAAAGAAGAATATTATTTTGCCATTTACCAATTAGAAATTGAAATAGCTAAATGGAGATTGTTCTTTTTGTTTTGGAAAAAAAGGAAGAAATTGAAATAGCCAATGGTAACATGTTTTGCTTATGAGCATCAGTAAATACCTTCTAGAAAATAAAGGCTCATTATAACAGTGATGCAAAACTCAGTGTTTTTTTTTTTTTTAATCTGGGTAAACCCAAAACTGTAGATTTGTAAAAGAGCACAAATTTGAAAGGACAGCAAATTCTTTAGACACAAATATGGAAAAACCCCACTTTTTAAAGATAGTTTTCCAAACTAATTGTATTTCAGAAGCTTAATTCTTACCAGAATGACTTCCTAACTCTGTTTCAGCTTTTCCTTTAACATGGAGATTCTGTTCTCCTAACAGGAGCAATTAGAGAAGGAGAAGCAACAGAATGATGGAAGGCCCCTGAGTGACAAGATCTTTGATAAGAAACGTAAGTTGTTTGTGAAAATCGTTTGCTTGGTGTAGCACAGAGACTGGGGATACATGAATAAATGGCAGCAGCCAGTGTAAGATTCAGATCCTTCCAGAGGAAAGTTTGGGGTGGGGTTAAAAGCTGTGAGATTGTGAAATTAGTCACTAAATAGCAAAGAAAACATGGATATATATATAAAATATTTGGAAAAGAGTGCTGCTTAACTAGGGTTAGTGATTCCTATTTTCTGTATTTTACATTTGTGGAGATTCATAAGGACTAGAGGATATTATAAAGTTTAAAACAGAGTTTGTTTTAGGCAGAGACACTAAGACACTGACGCAAAGTCTGCCCAAGAACATCCCTATCTCTGTTCCTGGACCTTCTTCTAGCACCCCATCAACAAGTAAGAAGTGACTTTTTTATGTCTTTTTTGAAAAATTTACTGCTAAATGAGCTATGTTATCCTGAAACATCTTTTGCCTTTTACTGTTAATCATTTGGTGGTTCATAGTGGTAGTGTGGGTAAGAGATTCTTCTCCATTCAGATCAAACTAGGAAGAACACTCAGTCCATTTGTGTTTTACTGAAAATGGTGGGCTTGGGGAGGAAATGGGGGAGGGGCAACTAGGCTGGACTGAACAATTGCATTTTCCTTTTTTCTGCTTATTACTCTAGGCAAAGAAATCAAGAAATCCAAATTGATTCGAAGCCAGTCTTTTAATAATCAAGCTTTTCATGCAAAATATGGCAACTTAGAGAAAAGTGCTAGGTATGACCTGTTAGCTATTCATTTTTAACTTTTGATTTTATAGTCACATGTATATATTTTGTGAAACATTAACATTATTATAAAACTCAGAATTAATCTTGTGTGTTTTTTTAAAAAGACTGTCAAATATTCTCATTTATAAAGATTATTACACTTAAAATTGGGGCTGTGGATATAGCGTAGTAGCAGAGCACTTGGCTGTCATGCTCAGGGGCCCTGAGTTCAATCCTTAGAACTGCCAAAAAAAAAAAAAAAAAAAAAGGAAGTGTCCCAATTTGCATAAACATAGGTATCTTGACATTTGAGGAAGAATATTGGCAGGACACTGAGTAAGAACATCATGGAATCCATGTATTTATGAGAGGGTGGCACTATCTCATGAGCCATTTTGGATGGCCCACTTAGCCTCAGTGCTAAGTGGGTGTGGACACCCATTTGCTGTTAATGCTATTTTCCTACATATAAAGAAGCCACTGGAATGTTGCTATAGGAAGGTGGTCACAAGAGAATTCTGACAATAGGTAAATGTCTGGTTTTATTTTTTTCAGTTGAAGAGACAAAATTACAGTTAAGATTAGGAGAGAAGTAGCACAAATTAAATTGCCATGCTTTAAGTATAGTAATCTTAAGAAAATATAAATGTCTTTAAAAGCATTCATGTCTCAAGATAAATAACATGTTACAGAAAAAACATATTTTTCTTTTATTAAAGATAACATTCCAGAGTTTCAACTGTAGTTTGGGGAAGTAGATCCAACTAGAGTTCCTAGTCAATAGGGCAATGTTAGGATGCATGGAGAGGAGAGATTATGACTAAAGAAAAGTAATTTTTATGAAAATTTTACCCATCTTACCTGGGTTTCCTGAACATCAAAAGAAAAACTGGTTCTGATGAAATGAAAGTTTAAGGAAAAGCCTTTAATTTATAGACTAAGTGTCCTAAGGCATGGAATTTGAAACAAATGAGAAATAAAAGAAGAAAGCATATTTTATAAGTAGTAGAGGAAAGAATTTACAAAACAAGATTAATAGCTGAAGTGTAGGGATCCAAGGCTGAGAAGCATATTCCTGTATTTTAACGGAATCGTGTTCTTTTCCAGTAAGAGCTCCACAGCAGCATATGCACCCTCTGTCTCAGGATTAGCAAAGACTGCAGTGCTTTCACTAAGTGGTAAGTAGCCATCTAAGCTCTTCAAAAAATTTCCTAAACTTAATAAAATATTATTTTCTTTCAATGACTTAGCGCTTTATTTCTAGATAGTTTTCCCTAAATTTATTTATTTATTAAATCCCTGAGAAATTAAGAAAAGTACTTGAAAAAGAATCAAGAAAAAATCCCTAGCAATTAAGAAAAATACTTGACTGTAATCTCTTGTTTTTATCGTGTCAAGACTCAGAGTTTAATACTTGAAAAAGGTACGATGGGATAGGATGGCTGCACTGTGGTCTCAGGGCCTACCGAGGCTCAGACCAGAGGCTTTCCAATAATTTGAAGGGAGTTGAAGGCAGTAGGGATTCACTGTCACTCATGTGCAGCTGTTTATTCCCAGTGTTGACAGGCTTCTGTAAAGGGCAGATCACAAATATTTCAGATTGGTCTCTGTCACAGTTACTCAACTCTGATGTTGTAGTATAAAAATAATCACAGTTGACACCTAATGATTTAGTGTGGCTGTGTTCCAGTAAAACTTAACTTATAAAAACAGGCAGCAGGGAAGATTTACCTGAAGGCTGTGGTTGCTGACCTCTGGCTTATATACTAGGAAGGTAGAGTTACGTGATGAACACGCTGGAGTATTATGCTAAACATTACTGAAGCTGTGTGTATTTTTAACTTTCTGTCTTGGTGATATTGGGTGAAAGTTGTGATACTGATTGGTGATAGTTTTTTTAGTGTAAATAATGCCGATCCTGCTCAAAGCTCTGAAATTTTTATGGGCCTCGTTATATTTCCGTTTTAGTTTCCATTTTGAATATTCTGTCTTCCTCTCACTGTGTTTTTTTATTCTAATGAAGAATATGTATACTCATTGGCTGTTTTATAAACAGTTTTTCATTTTTAGAACAGAACATCATTCTAAAATTAAATCATTGCCATCCACATATAGTATATAGTTTGGTTTCACAAGGTGGACTGTGGCTATCTTAGGAAACCTGAAATACTTTGAAAGTAGACAGTTGTCAAATCAGTTATCATCATATCTTGAACTCAGGCTTGTAAGTAATAAAACTGTTGATTCCTTTTATTTCAGCAAAGCAGTGTCCTTAGGAAGTACTAAGGAACATTTAGTGTTCAAGAATTTATTTACAATACAGAATGCCTTTAAAAATTTTAGATGCAAATGAAAGCCAGTTTAAATTAGCTCAACTTAGAGTTAATGGTACAAATGATTACAGGTGTCTTTAAGGGTTCTTCAGACATAGATATTTTGGAGATTCCTTCATTCTGCTGCAAATAGGCATCTTTATCCATAAATTGTAGCAATATTCCCCAATAAATATCTCTACCCAAATCACCAAGAATATTGATGTAGAACTGATTTTTAAAATTATGTGTGTTAATTTCTTTAGTTTTTACTCTACTAGTTCTGAAGTACACTGAGAATCAAGAAAGTGGATATGGTTTATAGATCCTAAAACTTACCTTCAATGTCTTAAATAAAAGCATGTACTTTATAAGGGTAAATCTCTTATAAATATTTGAAAAATTCTATCTTAAGGACTCACGTATTTTTTTTTAAATTTTTTTTTATTATTGGTCTTTCAAAATATTACATAGTTCTTAATACATCATATTACACGGTTTGATTCAAGTGGGTTATGAACTCCCACTTTTACCCCGTATACAGATTGCTGAATCACATCAGTTACCCTTCCATTGATTGACCTATTGCCTTTCTAGTGTCTGATGTATTCTGCTGTCTGTCCTATTCTCTACTATCCCCCCTCCCCTCCCCTCCCCTCCCATTTTCTCTCTCTACCCCTTCTACTGTAAATCCTTTCTTCCATTTGTATTATCTTGTCTTACCCCTCCTTTCCTTTTATATGTCATTTTGTATAACCCTGAGGATCGCCTTCCATTTCCATGCGATTCCCCTTCTCACTCCCTTTCCCTCCCACCTCTCATCCCTGTTTAATGTAAATCTTCTTCTCAAGCTCTTCGTCCCTACCCTGTCCTTGATTACTCCCCTTATATCAAAGGAGTCATTTGGTATTTGTTTTTTAAAGATTGACTAGCTTCACTTAGCATAATCTGCTCTAATGCCATCCATTTCCCTCCAAATTCTATGATTTTGTCATTTTTTAATGCAGAGTAATACTCCATAGGGACTCACGTATTTTTAAGGGAGCCTATAAGTTGAGTGAAATATCTCGTAAGGTTAATGAGCTTATTATCTATCAATATGTATTACTTAATGAAATACATATTGAAGAAAAAGTCAGTGTATAATCACACATCTTAGCAGTAAAGAGAAAATGGAAGCAAGTGTCTTTTAACAAGTATATGAGATGTTCACAGAGAGGATTGTAGTTAGTTGCAGGACTCAGAGTGGGCTTTCTGATGAGTATGTCAGTTGAGATAACCCTTAAAGTGTGCTAAGATTTTCAAAACAGAGGCGGTTATGGAATAACACCCAGGCATAATACCAGACATACACAAAGGCTGGTCGTTGGCATCTTTTTTTTGTTGTTCTAGTTGGTTATACATGACAGCATAATGCATCTCAACTCATTGTACACAAATGGAGCATAACTTCTTATTTCTCTGGCTGTACATGATGCAGAGTCACACCACTCATGCAATAATACATGTACACAATGTCTGTCTCATTTCATCATCCTTCCCACCCTCCATACTTCTTCCCCTCCCCTCCCCTCCCCTCCCTTCACTCCCCTCTGCCCAATCCAAAGTTCCTCCATTCTTCCCTAGCCCCCCCACCCCCCATTATGGATCAGCATCCACATATCAGAGAAAACTTTTGACCTTTGTCTTTTTTTGGATTGGCTTATTTTGCTTAGCATGATATTCTCCAACTCCATCCATAATTTCCTTCTTCTTTAAGACCGAGTAATATTTCATTGTGTATATATACCACCTTTTCTTTATCCATTCATCTATTGAAGGGCATTTAGGTTGGTTCCATAGTTTAGCTATTGTGAATTGAACTGCTGTGAACATTGGCTGTGTCAGTGTAGTATGCTGATTTTAAGTCCTTTGGGTATAAACCGAGGAGTGGGATAGCTGAGTCAAATTGTGGTTCCATTCCAAGTTTTCTAAGGAATCTCCATACTGCTTTCCAGAGTGGTTGCATCAATTTGCAGTCCTACCAGCAATATATGAGTAAACCTTTCCTCCCACATCCTTGGGTTGTTGACGTCTTCAGGAAGCAGCAGCCAGCCAGTTTGGCTAGAATGTGGAGTGTGTGTTGAAGGAGTGTTATAAGATAGAACTAAAAGGAAAAGTTGAAATCAAAATTTGGAAGGTTGGCTTGGATACTTTTTACTTAATGTGAACTCACCATTAATTGTGTGGTGACTTTTCCTTTCATTAGTTGCAACATTCTGCCCAAGATTATGTGGACACAGCAGACTGTGGGAGAAAAAAAAAAGAATGCTAGTGAAGATTCAGGAAAACAAATCGCAATATCTACTGTTAGTGGGTGTCAAAATCAATAAAACCCCTTTGAAAAGCAGTTTTGATAAAATTTATCAAGAATCAAAATTTATTAAGAATCCTAGTTTTTAAAAATATAATCTGACTAAAAAAATCTCATTTCTAATGATGTCATGAAGCAATAAAGCACATAAAAATGTGGTCAATATGTTATTATATGAGTCTTTGATAAGATGTAATACAAATGACACTTCACTTGTCATTCTCCTCTAAAACCATAAACCCTAGTTTAATCTTAAGAAAAACATCAGGCAAATACTAATAGAGGGGCATCACAGTACTTCTCAAAACTGACAAGGTCAGTGTTAACTTTTTGACAGAATACCTGAGAAAACAACTTAAAAGGAGGAAAGAAGCTGGTTACATTGGTGTGTGCCTGTAATCTCAGTAACTTGGGGGATGATGTAGGAAGATCACAAGTTTGAGGCCAGCCTTAGCAACTTTAGAGAGACCCTGTCTCAAAAACAAAAATAAAAAAGGACTTGGGGTATAGCTTGGTAATAGTAGCAAACCTCTGGGTTCAGTCTCCAGTACTTTCCCTCAACCGAAAGAAAAGGAGAAAAGATTTACCTAAACCCATAGTTTCAGAAGTTTAGTTTGTGTTTGGTTGTCCCCATCACTATGGGCCTGTGGTGAGGTGGTACATAATGATGGAAAGGTATGGCAGAGCAAAAAGCAAAAACTATTTGCCTTGTGGAAGCTGGTAAATGGGGGGGGGGGCGGGTAGGGGAAATCAATACACTGTGGCCTATGCTGCCATATGTGGTCAGTTGGTTTTCAACAATGGCTCTAAGATAAATCAGCAGTGATAAGTTATTACCTTTCAAAAAATGGTGCTGGATGGCCCAATTCTTTGAAGGACACAATCTTCCAAAATACACACAAAAAGAAATAGCCAATATGAACACACTTTATCTGCTAAGGAAATTGAATCAATAAATAATAACATTACAAAACAGAAAGCACCAGACCCAAACTGGTTTACAGT
Source organism: Urocitellus parryii (assembly GCF_045843805.1). Lineage (NCBI taxonomy): Eukaryota > Metazoa > Chordata > Mammalia > Rodentia > Sciuridae > Urocitellus > Urocitellus parryii. The sequence goes on along the minus strand of NC_135536.1, from coordinate 11,611,546 downwards.
CTACCAAACGTTTAAGGAAGAAATTATACCAATTCTCTATTTCATTAAAACAATTGAGAATATATCTTATGTATACCCTAATACCAAAACCAGACAAAGATGTTAATAAGAAAACTACATAGTTTCAAAGATCCTCAACAAAACATTACCAAATCAGACCTAACAATTCATTAAGATAATTATATACCACAACCAAGTGGATGTCACACTGGGTGTGCAAGATTGACTCAATATTAAATGTTAACCAAAGAAGTCCATCACATAGACAATGGGAAGAAGAGAAGTCACACATTCTTATCAATAGATGCATTGAAGGCATTTGGCAAAGTCCATCACTTATTCGTGGCAAAAATTCTCAGTAATAAGGAAAAACCAACAGTTAACATCTACTCAATGGCAAAAAAAAAAAAAAAAAAAAAAACTAGAAGCCTTCCACTAAGATCAGGATAAGACAAGGATTTCTCCTCTAACCTCCCCTTTCAACGTCATACTGGAAGTCCTAGAAGAGGAAATAAAAAGTATACTGATTTGGAGGAAAGAAATAAAACTGTCTTTGTTCACAGATGACATGAGTATCTGTGTAAAATATCTAAAAAAAAAAAACCTGACAAAACCCCCAACTTATAATTATAGCAAGATTTCAGGATACAAGGTTAATAGAAAAAAGTCAATTACTTATATTTCAGCAATGAATAAGAGGAATTTGGTACAATACTATTTATATTAGCACCAAAATAAATGAAACACTTATGATATATGTGACAAAAATATAAAGACATACCTGACTTCAAGACTTATTGTAAAACCACAGCAACCAAGACAGTGTGGTATTTGCAAAAGAAGACATATTAATGGAATCAAATAGGGATCCAGAAATAGGTCCACATAAATATAGTCAAGTGATCTTTGACAAGGGAGCAAAGCCAATGCAATGGAGGAAAGATGGTCTTTTCAACAAATGGTGCTAGAATAACTAGAAACCAATATTCAAAAATAAGTATAGATTAATACCCTTCACAAAAATTAAGTTAATTACAGATCTAAATATGAAATGCAAAGTTATGAAGTTCCTAGAAGATAATATAGGAGAAAAATCAAGATGACCTTAGGTATAGCAGTGCTTTTTTTTGGCAATAACATCAAAGGCATGACCTGTGAAAGAAACAATTGATAAGTTAGATTTCCTTAAAATGAAAACTAGTAGGAGAGTGAGGTGATTAGAGACAGAACGGGAGAAGATTTTTGCAAAGATATGTCTGGTAAAGTTCTATTATCCAAAATTAACAACAATAACAATAACAACTCTTAAAACTTATCAAAAAGAAAACTAAAAACCTGATTTAAAAGTTGACAAAGACTTGAACAGATACCTCTCCAGAGACGATATGTAGATGACAAGGATATAAAAAGATGTTCAATATCATGTGTGTTAGCTTTTTGTTACAGTGACCAAAATAACCAGAAAAGAACAACTTAGAGGAGGAAAAGTTTATTTGGGCTCACAGTTTTACAAGTTCAGTCCATGGCTGGCTGACTCCAGGGCTGTGGGTCTGCAGTGAGACAGAAAGATATAGTGAAGGAAAGCTATTCATTGGGTAACAGCCTGGAAGGAGAGAGAGGGGGGGAGGCAGAGGGAGGGAAGGGGCCACAGGAAGATGAACCCCACCAGGATGCATCTCCAATGATGTATCTCTTCCAGCCACATCCATCTACATACAGTTAACACCCAGTTAGTCCAAATTCAAAGTACTGAGTAGGTTACAGTGCTCATAATCTAATCATTTTACCTCTGAATATCCCTGCATCAACCCAGGAGCTTTTGGGGGAACACCTCATATCTAAACTATAACATTCAACCTCTGGCCCCTAAAACTCCTGCTTGTAACAGTGCAAAATGCATTTAGTCCATCTCCAAGAGTCCCCATAGTATTTTTAAAATACTTTTAGTTGTTAATGGATCTTTATTTTATTCATTTATTTATATGCGGTGCTGAGAATTGAACCCAGTGTCTCACACATGTGAGGCAAGTGCTCTACCACTGAGCCACAACCCCAGCACCCCCATAGTCTTAACAGTTTCAGCATTGCCCCAAAGTCCAAGTCCAAATTCTCCTCTATATAGTCAAGGCAAATTCTTGGCTGTGAGCCCCTTTAAAAAAGTCAAAAGCAAATTATAAATATCAAATATATAATGGTGTACAATAAACATTCCTATTCCAAAAATGAGGAATGGGGCATAGAAAGGAAAGGACTTCAACAAGACAAAAACCCCAGCTGGGCAAATAAGCCCTGTAGCTCCATATCTGGTGTCTGGGGCAAATGGCAGTGAGATGTGATATCTTGTCAAGTTTGGCCTTGCCAGTCACAGCCCATATGGCCTCTCTGTTAGCCTGGCTGTCGGTAGCCTGCAAGTTTCCTTGCAGATGTTCCACATTCCTAGCATCTCTTAATCCCTGGGGTCTCCCTTCCAGCTTTGGCTTCACCTTCACACATCACGTTCTCAGAGGCAACTGACAGGAATACTGACTCGGTTACATATTGCCTTCCTTTGAAATCTCAATGGAAGCCTCCATGACCCCTTAACTCCAGTGTCCAGCATTATTGCAGAACCAGTACCAAGTGGATTCCACCAAGGTCTGATGCTGTCTTGAGCAGTTGGTGGCTCCCCTTGAACCTTGGTTGTAGCAGCTTCTGAGTACCTGGGTGGCTGAGTACAGTGAACTGAATCCTGAGGAAAGAGCTTTCTAGGCATGGCTTGTAAGCAGGGTGCCCCTAGAGTTTCTTCTCAAATGAATTTTTAGTTTTATACTCTAGAGCTTGCAGTGGGGTTGGGCTTGCTAATTCTTGGATGCCCTTAAGACATCTTTCTTGTTATCTCTGTACAAAGCATTAACTTCTCTTTAGTGGTGGTTATATCTTCAACAATCACATGTTGGCTCCAATTTTATAGCACTTTTCTGGCCAAACTGCAAGTTTTAAGAATCCTCCTTCTCTTCTGCTCCCAATTCTCACTGTAAACCTGGCTAAACCATGTACCCATGCCATAGATGCTGTGCTGTTTTATAGTTTTCTCTGTCAGATTAACCACCCTTAAATTTGGCCTCAGACAAAGTCTTAGAACATGGACAAAATGTAGGTAAGTTCTTTGCCAGAATATAACATGAGTAGCCTCTAATCCAATTCCCAATAGAATCCCATTCTCCTCAGAAACCTCATGAGCACAGGCTTGACTGTCTGCATATCTGTCAGGTTTCTCATCTTCTGAGCTCCCACCAGAATTACCCATTAAGCTCCACTTACAACATTTTTAATCTTCTCTAGTATGCATCTCTAAACTTTTCCATATGCCTCCTGCAAACCTGCTTCAAAGGCATAGTTAGGTTACTTACAGAAATATCTCCACTCCTGGTACCAATTTCTTTGTTAGGCAGGTTTTTGTTGTTGTGACCAAAATACTAGACAAGATCAACTTAGAGGAGGAAGAGTTTATTTGGGCTCATGATTTCAGAGGTTCAGTTCATGGTCAGACAGTTTCATTGCTGTGGGCCTGAGGTGAGACAAGAATATCATGGTAGAAGGGTGTGGTGGAGGAAAACTTTCACTGTATAGCATCCAGGAAGCAGGGCAGGGGGTGGGGTGGAGACTACAGGGAAGATGAACCCTTCCAGGGCATATCTGCTGTGACCCACCTCCTCCAGCCACACTCCACCTGCCTAGTGTTCCACCCAGTTAGTCCATTTAAAGTAGGATGGGCTGATTAGGTTATAGTTCTCCTAATGTGATCATTTACCTCTGAATATTCCTGCATCAACACAGGAGCTTTCAGGGGACACCTCATATTCGAACCCTAACAGTATGTCACTGGATAACTATAAATTAAAGCCACAAGATTTCACTGCCCACCTACTAGAATGATCAAGATCCAAATAATATGTCAAATACACTCTACTACTATGTATATCTAAAAAGAACAAGTAAAAAAATAAAAACATCATTGCCTCCACCAAAAAAAAAAAAAAAATCCAAAACATTGACAACGCCAAATGTTGAGGATGTGGGTCAGCAGGAATTCTGATTCTTTGCTTATGGGAACCCTTTCATCAATTTGGTTGTTTGTTAAAATACTAGATGTACTCATCAGATGACTCAGCAGTCATCCTCCTTGGTATTACCTACAGGAGTTGAAAACTTATGTCTATACAAAAACCTGCACACAGAATTTATAGCAGCTGATGATAAGATGTCAATGAAGCTTCCTCAGTTACAACCAACACACAACTCTGGTGGGAGATGTAGAAAATGAAGAGCTGTGTATGAGTGGTACAGGGTTATGGGAAATCTGTACCTTCCTCTTACTTTTGTGGTTAACCTAAAACTTCTCTTAAAAAGTAAATCTAGGGCTGGGGATGTGGCTCAAGCGGTAGAGCGCTCGCCTGGCATGCGTGCGGCCCGGGTTCGATCCTCAGCACCACATACCAACAAAAGATGTTGTGTCTGCCGAGAACTAAAAAATAAACATTAAAAATTCTCTCTCTCTCTCTGTCTCTCTCTCTCTCTCTCTGTCTCTCTCTCTCTCTCTCTCTCCCTCCTCTCTCACTCTCTGTTTAAAAAAAGTAAATCTATTTTTTAAAATGGTGCCAGAACTATTGGGTATCCACATTAAAAAGATCAAAGCCAAAAAGCAAACAAACAAAAGAAACCCTGCCACCACTAAACAAAACTGAATCTCAGCTTTTATCCCACATTTTATAGAAAATTAATTAAAAATGTATATCTAAGCATAAAAGCTAACATTGTATTTTCTGAAGAAGATAATAGAAAAAAGCCTTTATAATTTTGAGACATATTTCTCCTGTCAGCATATTAGACTTGATCAAAATTTTCTACCTTTGGATTTTGAAAAAAAAAAAAGAGTAAAAGGGCATGGATTAGGAGAAAATATTCACATCATATATACTTGACAGAAGACTTGCATTTATAACATACAAAAAAAAAGTCTTTAATAAGGCAACTACTACTAAAATGGGCAAAAGATTTGAACCTGAACTTTACAAAAGAAAATATACATAGAGGTGCATGAAAAGATACTTAAAATCACTAATCATTAGGGAAATGCAAATGAGGATATTAAGCACACAAGAAGATAACACTTGACACTCACTAGAATGTCAAAAATTTAAAAGGTTGCCAATATTCAAAGTGTGAGGATGTGGAACACCTCTCCAGAACTCTCAGACATCACTGCTGGAAGTGACAGACGCAGAGAATAAACTCTGGACAACACTTTGGCAGTTTCTTTTGACGATAAATACATACTCTCTATATGATCCAGCAATTCTACTCCTAGGTATTTACCAGAGAGTACTAAAACGCACACACACCAACTTGTACATGAATGTTCCAAGCAGCTTTGTTTGAAATAGTTAAAAACTGGAAAAAATCCTGGTGTTATCAACACACATTATATTTAAACAAATTTTACATACCCATACAATACATAGTCAGAAATAAAAATTAAGTATCAATATACACAACATGGGGGAATCTTAGAATAATTGTTCTGAATGAAAGAAGCCAGGTAAAACGGATAATTACATATTGCAGGATTCCATTTACATAACATTCTAGAAAATGCAAGCTTATTTGTAATGACAGGAGGCAGATCAATGGTTTAGAGAGGAAGGATGCAGGAAGAGAAGGAGGGATTGCAGTGAGGCGGGAAGGGACATTCGGGTGTTCCACATCTTAATTGTAGTGATGGCTTCCCGGGGAGATATATATGCTAAAATATTAACTTTGTGAAATTTATTGTATGTAAATTCACTAAATTTCTTTAATAAGAGAAAAAGTCAGCTATTCTTTAAAAAATAGAAAAAGGCCCCTTTTTAAATTCTGAATGAGCATTTTTCTAGTGTGTTCACTGTCTAACTCTGTTTGTTACTTTCAGATGATTCATTCCGGGCTCGTAGTGCCAGTAATGTTCCACCTTCCTATTCTCCCAATCCTGCCTTACCAAGTACCTCCCGTGGGACGAGTAGCACAGCTGATTCGAAGAACAGTGGGAGTAAAGATCCACAACCCCGGAAGGCCATGTCGTAAGTCGTCAGTGATACATGCTGAGTTTATTGTCCCACCCTTTTCTCAGTTCATTTTCCTTCTTACTTACATACTTTCCAGAGCATAGGAAATGTCCATAATGAGGAATTGTTTCAAGCCAAAGGGGATTATAATCGTGGGAGACTTGGGTGTTAGGTGAGTAAGCAGTATATGGAAAATACCTTGTAACCTTAGGAAATCAACAAAGACCATTTAAATGATCTCCGATAGCATCTGAAATCTGCTTTTCTTCTATAAAAGTTTTACTTTCTGGGGAATTCTCTTTGAGAAGGTGTTAGGTGGTATAGTTGTATCCCTTTAAACAGCCAGCTGTGGGATCTAATCCCTCATTGCTCAGAAAGATGGGTATAACAAATGCCACATAAGAAATACTATTCTAGCACAAACCAGAGTTGCAAGTTTAGAAAAATGATATTTGCAGACTATACCTGGGCCTTGAAGTTATAAAGGGCCTCTCTCTATTCTCCTTGCCCCATGCTGTTTTACATGCTGATTGCACCTTGTTTGAATTGCTGAAGACTGTGTTTCTTTTAGCTTAAACATTCAAGAGCGTAGTCTCATAAAAATAATCATAAGAGACCATAGCAAGGTACACATGATTCAGCCAGGCTGCAGATTTGCTCTTTTAAATAGAACTCCCAATCCTTCTGATTAGAACAGAACTTAGACAAGATTCAGACTTTCTTTTAAATTCATGAACAGTCTCAAAGTAAGTTTTTCATGTAAATCCTTTTATAAAAACTCCATGCCAGAGTTCTTTTTTAGGACTTAAATTATATTATAATTCATTTTAAATTTTATTTGGCCAGTGGGTCTATACCCAACTTCATTCAGAATTTAGAAATCTGTTTATTCAATGGAGCTCACAGAAGGGTTAGGACTCTGTACTACAAAAAGTAATAGAGATAGGAAAAAGTGATATTGATATTACAGATTAGCATTATTAATGTGGAGAACACTCTGACTAATGAAAATACTCCACCCATATGTTACTGCCCTGGTGATGAACCTGTGGGAGTTCCATTTAGAAGCCATGCAAGCAGAGGTGGAACCGGGCGGTGAGCTCCTGTCAAGCAAGCAGCAGGGCTCAGTTCAGCCCTGTGCTTCTCAGGCCTCACTGTTGTCTGTGCTGACTCACGCCTGGTCTTGAGAGGGCCTTTCTGTTCTGTATCCTGACATCCTGCCTCTCTCTCCCCCTAGGCTCTCTTCTTCTCACAGGGTTGCCCTGGACTTCTCCTATGTGGACCTATTTAGTAATGGCACATTCCCTTCTCCACTTATTTTTCTAAATGTCATCAGCATTTTTTAAAAGTAAAGACCATTAATACCTAATATATTCATGCCAGCCCTCCTTTACTTCAGATTTCTATATCTGATCTTTCATTTTCCAGCTCATTTTTCCTTTTTATATAATTAATTGGTGTTACAAAAATGAGTCCAAAAACAACGACTGATAAAAAATCACATCAGGCTTGTTTCTTCTTTTCTGAATGTTCTGAAGAAAGGAATGCTGGTCTCCACAGCTGTTTCCTGACCACACGCCTGGATGTCCAAGTGCCTGGCCACACTTCCTATAATGAGGGTCTTGGGTGGACTCTCAGAAGTGTGTACTACCACTTACCTGGGTCAGGTGGCTGATGTCTCCCCTGCTCTCACTTCTGTGAAGTATTATTCACAATTCAGAACCATGTCGTATCCAAATGAAAATATGTCCTTTTTATTTAAAATAAGTCTATGAAGTGATTTCAGAAAGTATTATTTGAATTCTTATTTCTCAAGAAAATTCTGTGCAGAACATTCCCTCACTTTATAAAATGACATATCTGGTATTCAGAAATAGTGGTGACTTGAAGTAAAGGTGTGCATTGTGTCTTTTAAGGTCAGTTTATATATTTAGTTCTGTGTAATTTCCACTGTGGTTATATGAAATTTAAAAAGAAGCAAAACTTGTATGAACTAAATTGAATGCTATGTTAAGTGCATACTTGGTTTTTTGGTCATTAAAGGTAGTTCTGAGTAATTTTTAAGGTGTGTTTTATCTTTTCCCTTAATCAGGTTCTCATATATTAGGTTTATCCAAAGTAGCTTTTCTTTATTTACTTAGTAAGCATTATATGGATAAAATTTTTCGTGTTTTCTTTTCTCCTCTCCCTGTCTCCATTCCTTCCTTCCCTCCTTCCCTCCTTCTTTCCTTCAGGAAATCTAGAAAATCCAACCCTTAAATCAACTGCATAATGAAGGAGGCAGACAGAGCCCGCTAGAGGTGACATGATCAGTGGGCAAAAGCGGAAGCAGTGGCTGGGACCTCTTTAAGGTGTTTTTTTTTTGTTTGTTTGTTTCTGTTTTTAATGAATGGGAAAAGACACAGAATGGCAGCTGATGTTAAACTTACCATATTTGGAATTAGATCCCTAGGAGGTATAATTAATAGATATTTCTTAAATAATAATAATAATGTGGTTATAGAATTCCAATGTAATAGTGCAATGTATTGAAACATAACTAGGCGTGTGCGTTAGTGACTGCTGCGGTGAGACAAGCCTGCCTTTCTTTGTGCAGGAACCCAGCTCTCCCATTGCCCTAGAGGATAGTGTTCAGATAGGATAAGACAGTGCAAGTCATCGGACCTTGCCCTTGCTGGGTCATCACAGGGACAGGAGCTTGGGAATTAAGGAAGTTACTGCACCCTCTTACGGCTCTCCAAGCCAAGATGAAAGGACAAACTGAACAGCTGTCCATAGTTTTATCAGTTCCATGATTCCAGGACATCCCCAAATTTCAATTTGGCATTGAAAATTCTATAAAGACTTCTGATAACTTTGAGTTACAGATACCTTTAAAATAATAGATTGATGATTTCCTTTATTTCCTAGAATTTCTTTTATACATACTTTGTTTACTTTTTAGATTGTATTAGTCCTTACTTAATTTAAAATGATGAATCTGGTTTGAATCAGCTGTTATTCCAAGCTATCATGCTTAAGCTTTGTCAACAGCATTTATTTGTCCTATTATTTCCATCAGAGTTGCCTGTGGAACGTGTACCGTTCTTAAGTTTAAAACGTCAGTTCTTGAGATATACTGTATGAAGCTATTGTCAGCTTCTCTATTTCAAATGCAATCAGCATATAACTATATTATATTAGAAAATATTTGTTTTTTAAAATATATTGATGTATGATAAAGATGATCTAATTTGTGAATGCATATGCGTGTGTGGTTACTTTTTATAATGTGAAATGGATAATGAATTGACTCAAAATAAAACATAGGTTAATGAGGTACCTGTGTTTGTGAAAAAAGTTTTGAATACTTTCCTGCAATTTTTATTCTATCATTAAAGAGCAAGACAGTTCATTTTCAAGTAATGAATAGTAGAAGCACATCCATGTCAACTGTAAATTACTCAGGGGACAGTCATTCAGTGTGAGTCTTTTTCGTGCCATTTGTTTCCTTTCCTTCCACAAAGCCTCTTTTTGTCCATGTTTAGTGATGTGTTATGACCTGCATCAGAGGATAAAACAGAACTGTTTAACTGTTCATTTTATCAGCATAGTTCCAGTAAGTGTGAGAAATTTGACAATACTAATTAAAGGAATTCAGTATGGTTTTTGTGGATTTCATTTAACTATTTTAATTATGTCTCCTACTATCATCAATAATGTGGATTGAACATTTATGATCTAGAGACTTTGTGGTCATAATGGTACATATCAAGGCTGCATTGCTTTTTCCAGTACTTCAATTCAGTCACCTTGACTCGGTTACATTAAATAAAATGGATAATTTCAATTTACTTGTTAAAAAATAATTTAGGTGAGTTATTAGCTTTTTTTCCCCATCATGGATGTGGGAAAAGGGGAAAGTGAAGAGAAAAATCATCACTACTTGTAAAGTTTAAGAATGTAGAGAAATTAATTGCAGTCTTACTCCTAGGCATTAAATTCTGAGTTATAACAGTCAATCATGCAGGGTGTGGTGGCACAGACCTGTAATCCCAGTGGCTTGGGAAGCTGAGGCAGGAGGATTGTGAGTTCAAATTCAGCTTCAACAACTTAGGGAGGCCCTAAGCAACTTAGCAAGACACTGTCTCAAAATTTAAAAAAAAAGTTGGGATGGGGCTGGGGATGTGTCTCAATTGTTAAGAGCCCCTGGGTTCAATCCCTGGTACCAAATAAATAAAAACAGTCAGTCAATCACAATTACTTTTGGAAAAAATTTTTTTCATTAACATGATAACTTCTAAAGTTTTTGAAATTTTGTCACATTAATACTTAAAAGCACAGATTGTAGACACAATAAAAAATGTCGATAGTTATGAATATCCACACAGATCTCCACTGACACCAGAAACAAGACCAATATTCTTATAAAAGTTATGTTTAACAACTTACTAGGTAGATCCCATCACCAGGTGTAAAGAAAGCACTCTCTCCTCCTGTGGCCCTTGACAGTGACCCTTCCTGTACTGGCTCAGCCCTGTTTATTTCAGAGCATTATGCTCTCAAAGACCTTTTCTCATTTTCATCTCTTAAAAGTGAGAAATTTTCCTGAAATCTCTGCTATTTTTACAGATCATATTTTGACACAAATAAACCTAACTGAACATAAACAAGTCGCTTAGGAGTGGCTCTTGGAGTTAGTTAGCCATCTTTCTTTGTCTTTCTTCCTAGGCCCTGGAATTTCCTGGTCCTAAAGGAATGTCAGGACTTGGACTCCAGGAATTAATTAATGTTCATATTTGAGAATGATGAAGTCAGTCCTTAAAATGCCTCTTAATATTATCACCTATTCAGCTTTACTCTGATTTATATTAATAATTGAAAGAACTAACCAGTAATTTTAGGTATGTTTCAACATTATGTAGCAACAGATAGAAATTAATTAGGCATTTGTCAACACAGTTGACATTCCAAAATTAGTTAGCTCTGCGGTCATTCCTAGTTCCTTGTTTCTATGTCAGAAGATGACTGCTGGAGGAAGCTACAGGGATATTTTCTGTTTTCTTTTTTATTTAGAGGAATACTTTGATTTGAGCACGCCCTGACTATTTAGCAGGATCCCATCAGATGCTTTAGGTAGAGGGAAGGAGGAGTAGAAAGGCTTGTGACGGGATGCAGGAGAGGAGGCTTCTGGCTCGCCGGTTGCTGCACAGTGGCCTGGGACAGATCTTTCCCTTCCTGAGATACAGGTATGGCTTATTCACTAGGTGCAGAGGCACTGGGCCAAAGGCCCCCATGCTGAAAGGGCCCACAAAGATGCTTTACTTCTAGCAATAAGCAAGATATATGCTTTGATAAATGGTAAATATAATCCAGAATATGTTCATCTTCATACAAATGCAGTTATAAAGTATAATTTTAATATGTATGTATGAATACGTGTGGGGAGATATATGTACACACACACACACACACACACACACACACACACATTCTTATTTTTCCCCCTTTCTTATCAAGGGGCCCATGAAGGCAAAAATGCCTGGTGCCCATGAAAGTGACAATGTGACCGTGTTTGTGGATACCTGTTTCTTTGTGAAATGAAGGTGTTGTGCTGACTTATTTGTACCAGAAAGAAGTCCAGAGAGAAACAGGGCTCAAGGAGATTATGTACATGTGTTTCCCCTAAGGCTTTAATCTCAAAATAGTGTTGTGACTGTAACGACTGTTCTTAAAGTTCAGTGTGTGAGCAACAGAGAAAGGTAGATAGCCCCGGCTCTCCAACCCAGCACAGGTTGAAAACACTGGAAAAATTGCAGCAACATCTTAAAATGTTATCAATTTAATCCTTGTGTTCATCTGAGAACAGCCTGAAAAAGCTGAGGACAGAGGGAACACACACTGTGCCATCCAGTGCTGATGTCCCATGTGGGTTCAGATGCCTGATTGAGCACCTGCTGTCACACTGAGAGCTCATGCCGGTGGTGGGTCACAGGAAATTGGATTCACCACCCTGCAGAAATAGGAGCACCCTCGAGGTTTCCTTGTAGACCCTCAAATGGAATGGCCGGGGCACCTTGGTGACGGGAGGCAGGGAATACAGTGATTTCTGTCAGGGTTCCTGCCACCGCCTCAGTTCCTTTCTCATCATCTTCAATCACTGATTGAAAAAACCTAGCAAAGGGAATAGTGTGGAAGACCATTCATGTGGCAGTGGAGAGAGGGAATGAATTGAGCCCTTAAAATTCTTGATGGTGGTCCTACCCACTTGGCCACGCTCCTGGGATTCAGTGGTACAGGGCCCATCTATGTCAGGAGTCACAGTCTGGGGATATACCAGGGACTCCCTTAGAAACCTAAGGGGGGTTTTTCCAAGAGACCTCAGGAACCCAGTGTGATTGTGTAATATGTAAAATAAGTTCTGTGATTGGAGCCAGGGAACCTGACTGGCACATTTATGCATACGTATCTATTATTTGTGGAGCCCATATTCTGTGCTATTGATTCTTGTGTTGAACCAGTGCCCTTGGAAGGCTTTGAGCTGCCTGGGTCTCCTGCATCCTTTGACTTTCCCTGTGGCAGGGTAGGGACAGGGTGTGGTGAGTCTCTGGTGGGAGCTCCCTAGTGCCTGGTCCTGTTCTGGGGCACTCCCTGGGGCAAGCCCGAGGTCCTTGAAACCTTCCTAACTCTGCTTATACTCTGCCTGTTTATGAAAGTCTTTTGTCCAGGAACCTAATGGAATATGATTGATGTGTCTTTATAATTATTTTATCAACCTAATAATTCCTAGAAATTCTCTATTTTCTGGGGTGAAAGTTTACTCCCAAGAGCAAACGCAGGGTATTTAATAGTTTACAGTTTAAGCTTCATGGAGATGCCGTCCTTGTAAAATAGCACGTGTCTTCAATTTTCCTTGTGTTTCCAGCAGAATTGTCTAATTGTCTTGCCTTCCCTGGCATGCTAAGGCTTGATTACAGGCCAGAGTTTTCTACTGAGTCCTGCTAAGGTGGATTCAATTTTTCCTCCCTCTTGGAGTTGAAAGTTACAATTGTATGAGAAAATATGAGCCAACTCCACAGCCAAGGAAGAAGGTGACGAGATGTGGCCGCCACGTGGAGATGTGTGGGGGCATTTTCTTTGTCATAAGGATCATGGGGATAGGGGAGGGCAGAGGGGGCTACTGCTGTCCTCAGTGAACACAGGCCCGGAAGGCCACCCAGTCCCCAACATGGCACAGAACTGCTCTGGACCACAGGTGGTTCTGATTGTCCTCTGAACCAAGAGCACCTCCCCTGAGAAGCCAATTGGCTGAGGGCATTCTGTGGACTGACTAAACCTGTTCTTAGCAGTTTAGACCTAAAAGTCTGGCCCAAAAAATAGGAGTTAGGGAGAAGCTATAGGTGTGTGTGTGTGTGTGTGTGTGTGTGTAATATATATATATATTTATATATATATATATATATTTATATATATATATATATATATATATATATATTTATATATATATATATGTATATTTTAAATAGCCATTTGTGGATCGGGCTGCTTCTCAAGGGAGGGATGAAATAAATCTCAGTCACAACACGAGACTGGCACCAGAGGGGTTTTCTAGAGGAGCTGTCCAAGGCAGGTGGGCGGCGGGGCCTTGTAAAGTCAGGGTTTCCTTCACCCTGAAGGGGGTGGGATTCCGTGGGCTCTTTGAGGATTCGACAGACTCGTGACTTTGCAAGCCAGTCCACTTCAGGGCTAGGTGGCTCCTCGAGCATCCAGAGGGGGACAGGGCTCTGCTGAAGAGATTGGAGGAACAATCCACCCTAGATGTATGCTTCCCACATTTTCCCCCCATTTCACTAAAGGGTGGGTTGATTCTTCTAGTTGCGAAGGCTAAAAGCTACAATCACCTTTGACTGACAGATCTCTTCCTTTCTCTCACTCCCATCCAGTCCACTCACAGATTTTGCCAACTCTTACTTCCTTAGGTAGATCCAGAATCCAACCGCTCCTTGTCACCACCACTGTCAACCCCACCATCCAAGCAGCAGCATCCATCGGGGTTTGACCTAACCTTGAACAGGTCTCCTGCTTTCATGCTCATCCTCCTGGTGTCTTCACCACGCAGGCCATTGCACCCCTGCCCAGACCCCCCAGGGCCCTTCCATCTCCTCAGACAAAGCCCAAGTCTTTTCTGGGGCTTTCTTGGTTAGGTGGCCAGGCTCCCTTCTGCTCCTCAGCTGAGTGGGCACACTGCCATCCCAGAACATTGTGCCCTTATGCACTTCTCCATCAAGATAGCCCACAACTCACCCTTTAGCTCAGATGTCGGCTTGCCACTTCCTTGGGCCTTTCCTGAGCCCCTCTCCCCTGCTGATGCTCCTGGTCATCTCCCTGCCCTGGAAAACAAACTCCTGGACCAGGGACTTGGCCTCTTTTCCTCCCTGCTGCATCCCTAGCACTGGGCAGGGATCACGGTAGGAGGAGCCCTGTGAGTACTTGCTGAGTAACTGGCTGGATGAGCCAGGCCTGCCATCCATCGATCAATGCTGGGGAAGAGTGGGAAAGAAAGAGACAGCTGCCCCTGCCCTTGGGAGCTCAGAGCTCAAGGGGCAGACGGCCGGAGCCACGGTGCCTGGGATGAAACCGTGGTGAGCATCACAAGGACAGATAGGCTGAGATTGTGCACGTTACCTATTCCTGAGCCATGTCTCCACCAGCTCTGTGGTCAGACCACCTTCCAGGGCCAGGTGGTCACCTGTGTTCCCCATGAGGACCACCAGCATGGTGGCGTTTCCTCAGTAGGGCAGTGGGAGGACATGGCAGTGAACCTTCTTATCAAAGGTGGAGGCAGACTTGCCTGCCCTGTACATCACCGGCACCTTGACTGCCTTGGACTTGTCCAGGTGGAAAGTGTCAGCTTTGGTGAAGGTGGGCCACATGCGGCCAGCCGCTTCCCTGAACGAGTAAGAAGAGATTGCGTGCAGAAAGCAGCCTCTGCCAAAGCAAGGTTCTCACAGAGGGAGGGCTCTGCTGCCTTCCGTCTAGCAAGGAGCCATCTCCCCTCATGAAGTTTGCCAGGGCCACAGCTCAAGCAGGCCAATGGATTACCCAGAGGCCTCAGCTCTTCTGGGCAAAATGCCCTCTACCCATAAGCCCAGCTGGAGTCACACACAGAAGCAAGGGAATGTCTCCTGGTCCCTGTTTCCCTTCTTTCTGGACCTGGACAAAACTCACTCTCAGTCCCTGGTTAGCTTAAGTCTGGAGAAGACTTGGGGCCTTTGCATGGCCCTGGCCACCATCTGTGCAGCACCCCCATAAAGTGACAGCATTTCTGGCCCACGCATTCCCAGTACAGGGGAAGCCCCAGCTCCCCTCTGCACAATCCTCTGTACCCGAGCCTGTCCTGGGTCGTGGCCTGGCTGGCTGCAAAGTGGCTTCCCCTCCTGGGGCTTCGCTCATCTCCTGGGCTGGCTCTTTGTTCCCGTGTGTCCATACCCTGTCCTATGCCCCCAGAGAACCTGGGATCAGGGTGTCAGAAGATCCTTGTTGTGCCTGGCCTGAGCATTTATGTGGACTGAGCAGGTTCGCCTCTCGGGCTCTGCTTTCAGCTCCTGCTCTGCCCTACGCATCGGCAGCCAGGGAGACAAAGATTTCTAAAAGCCCATGTATATGTCGTGCCTCGCCTGTGCCAAGCACAGCTGGGCACTCACTCATTATCTCATGTGCCCTCGTGACATCAGAGCAGGTGGGAGTGTCCTTGTTTTTCTATAATCAAAATTGGAGGACAGAGGTTTTGTCACTTACTCCAGGTCACAAAAGCAGAGAAGGACGAAGAGAAAATACAACCCTAAATTTCTTGGGCACTGGGTAGAGGTGCTAGGAACACAGTAAGAAGTGGAGGCTGTGGGAAGACCAGGGAGCACCTGGACCTGTCTGGCACCGTCTGTCACTGCTCCAGCTGGCTGTGCAGCCGGAGAGCAGGTTCACAGGAGCTCCTCCAGCAAGAGCCACTCTCTGAGCAGGACAGGGGAGCAACAGACAGCTATGGGCACTTTGGCTTGGGAGAGCAGAACATGATCCAAGTCCCTCAGAACAAGATGTGATCCACAAGAATCAATTTGGTTTGATATTAATCTCATCAAATAGCTGGGGAACTTCCCCCTGAGGCTCTTTGTGTAATATTCATGATCCCCTGGGCCTGAGGGCACTGTGAAAATTCACAGGCATATGCTTTATCAAGGGACCTCTTGGGTGAATTGGGGAAGGTCTCTTTGCAATCAAAATCCTTGTGGATGAAAGCAAAACTCCCCTGGGCAAGGCCCAGCTCTGGTGGAGAGGGTCTCTCTGATCAGCTTAAAGAGGGAGGCAGGAGCAGGGGCGTGGTGTGGCTCAGGGCCTACAGGTGGAGGCTGCTTTCCACCTGGCTCTCTGCCCTCTGACCCCAGCATCAGGCCTACCATGGCCAAGGGGAGTAGACCGCATTGCCCTATCCCTCATGGGCATCTTTCACAGGAGGTTGAGCCCAAAGTTTGAAATCTCACCAGACAGCTGCTGGCTGGTCATCAGCTAGGCCCCCTCTGTCCCCAGCTCATCCTCCCCATCAGTAGGAGCCTGCACTCCCGCCACCCGAGTCTGGTTCTGAGGAGGCTGAGGCTCCATAGTATCCATCCCTGCGTGGGCTTCTGGTGACCCAGGACTAAGGGCCAGGCCAGGCACCAGCCTCATCTCCGCCAGGAGGACAGAGAGCAGGAGGCTTGGGGCCACCTCATGTGGTCAACTGTGGAGGCCAAGGACTGCTTCCCTTCCTCAGAAGACTCCCTGCATAGGAAAGGGGCAGGGATTGCTTTCATGCCCCAAGTAACATGCCCTGAGTGAGGGGTGACCATCCCTCCAGCAGCCCTGCCTCCTCTGGGAGGATCCCACAGGGGCTCAACTCTGGCTCAGGGAGTCCTGCCCCCGGGGAGTCCTGGAGCAGCCAGCGTGGCACCCATTCTCCAAGTAGGAAGCAAAATGTTAGCGCAGAACCCCTCCTGCTCCCCTCCCCTGCGGGGCCCTCGGCCAGCTCCCATTCTCCAACTCCTTTTCCCTCTTCTTTCTCTTTCCTCCCCTTCTCCGGGGATAAGTGCCAGTATCAGAGCAGGGCCAGGTGCCATCAGGGGCCTCACAAACCCTTTACAGAATGGCTTCAGGCATGGCCTTCGATTGCTCAGCCATAAGGCAGCCAATGTACGCTGGGCCACGGGCCCTTGGGATGTGACACATTTGGCTGGGGATTTGGAGGGTCCGAGAGGCCATCGGGCAAGGAAAAGAGAAAGCCTGCCACGCTGGTTTTTGACACACATCCTCCTGTGCCTGCCCCCACCCTGCACAGTGCCCGTGGGTCTTCCCTGCTCCTCTAGCTGGACTCCCAGGATGGTGGGAGCTGGCACAGCCGGGGCTTTCAGCACTGGCCTGGGCTTAATCCCATCTCTCCCACAGCAGCCTGGGGTGTGCTGGCTTTGCTGCCCCAGTCTGGTACCTGTCCCCTACTACCACCTCTCCCAGGTCCCTCCGTGTACCTTGGCACACAGGATGGCTCCTGGGCTGTGCCCCTGTCTGTGACCACATGTTTTGGTTCCTGGAGTTTGGCCATACACCAGGCCTGGCTGCACAGGCCACCAAGAGACCCCTCTCCCTCACCCTTGCTCTGTTCTGGGTCCAGGAGGGCCTGGTGGGGCAGGACGTCCAGGCCAGTGGTGTGGGGTCTCACAGGCCTCTCGGCAGTTCCCTTCAGGGAGACCCTGGCTCTGGCCCAGGGTCCCTGTGTCAAGGGGGAATGCCGAGGCAAACCTCCCAGGCTGCCGCACCCGGAGCCAAGCCACGTCCAGCCCTGGGATTCCTCCTGCTGCCCCTCGCCCTGCTGACAGCACCACGGAATCAGGGCCCCCTGCTGCGGCCTGAGTGGTGCTCACACTCAGTGAAGTCTTCAGCCATGTTTTCCCAGGGTCATAATTCAGAAGTCCTCTCCAATCCCTAGTGGCAAACCCAGGATTGCAGGTCACACCGTCACTGTCACTGTTGGGTAAGTCCCTCCTTCCGTGCGCCAATCCCCCCATTCCAGGCCTTTACTGTGGTTATGAACTGAATATTTGTGCCCCTTCGAAATTCATAAGTTCAAGCCCTCACCCACACAACGATGGTGTGAGGAAGTGGGGCCTTGGGAGGTGACTAGGTTGAGATGAGGTCATGGTGGGGGTCCTGTGTTGGGATTAGTGTCCTCATGATAAGAGGACAAGAGCCAAGAACCTCCTCTCCCCATGAAGGACACAGCATGAAAGGTGAGCATCTGCAAACCAGGGAGAGGGTCCTTGCCTCAGTCCAACCGTGCTAGCACCCTGATCCTGGGCTCTGAGGCTCCAGGACTGAGACAAATATGGCTCAGGCCCCCAGCCCATGATATTTTGTTAGAGCCAGTCCCGACTAAGACAGCCGTGTGACAATATTCAGCTCTACTTTGTAGGTTAAGCCCTCGGCAGGACACTCTTGAATTTGGTCAGCTCTCTCATGGTTATCAGAAAGCTAAGCCAGCTCACCAGATAGATGTCACCCCTTCCAAATGCTAAGTGTCACCATACTGCTCCTGAAGCTCCCCCTTCTCCTGTGGGGTGAGAGTCCTTGACAGCAGGTGGCTCCTGCACCTGCTAATGGAACCGTCCCCCCTGTCATCTCAGGCCTCTGTTCCTCAGCCAAATGGTGAGGACCTATGTGCTGGGCCACTCCTTGGACTAGGAGCCGGCAAGCTCAGTGAGGACACACCTTCCCAGATAGCATCTGATGGTAGGAGACCCCTGGCACCTGCCACTCAGCCTGGGGCAGTTGCCTAGAGCTGCAGTGACCTCCACTCCCGACTCTGCCCCTGGGCCATTAGTCAGGGCCAATGAAAGGCCGAGGCTCACACCACTCCCCAGGCCCCCTTCCCCAGCCCCAGCCTGGATTCACAGTCCCTGTGGAGTCTAGGGTGAAGACTCTGCACTGCTTGGCCACTGACCCTTCACATTGGAGCCCACCCAGAGCTGACAAGGGCATCTCCCCTTCTCTCCCCTCGGGTTGGACTCTGAAGGTTTCTCTGTGGTCACTGCCTCATACCCACGAAGGGCCCCTGGTGCCAGGGAAGATCGTCCAGAGGAACTATGAAGGCTTAGGTGTTGTAGCCAAAGCCTTCAGTAAATATTTGCTATTCCAAAGTGTGATCCCCTGGGGGCTGTTACTGATTAACATTCTGCCCAGAGGTGGTGGGGCTTCTGGAAGCCACACTCCAGGCGGGGCTTCCCGCACTCCCAGTTCCAGTGGCGAAACATGTGGATTCACCTGGAACTTCTGCTTTTCAACTCAAGGCTTTGCCCTGACCCTGAGCTCTGCCTGGGCAGGGCCAGGGCCTTTCTGTTGAGTGCCTCTGGGGACAGAACACCTGGTGAGGGAGAAGACAATGGTGGCCTCCCCTGCTTCAGCCAGGGTGGGGCAGGTGCTCTCCCACCCCAAGGACCTGCCAATCCAGTGTGAGACAGACAGCTAGATCACAAAGCCTGTTTCAAGGTGAATTTACAACTCTCAGCATTGAAACTGGACAGGCCCTCAAGCCCTCAATGTCAAGGCTGGTGGAGACCCTTTAAGCCCAACTTCTCAGACCTACTGACTTCCTTTTTTATAATATAAATATTTGTTTATGTGCTCCTTACCACCCTTGAATCAAAATTTATAATTAATATGACCTACCCACAAATTAAAAAAAAAATAGTGTTCTAAGATGAAGGCAAAATACAATTATAAACCAGGCACAGTGGTGCACGCCTGTAATCCCAACAGCTCAGGAGGCTGATGCGGGGGAGGGGGGGGATCGCAAGTTCAAGGCCAGCCTGAGCAACTTTGTGAGGTTCTAAGCAACATGCGTGCACACACAACACACACCCAATATATACATGAGTGCTCCTGTCCTGGACTATGTGCTGTTATTTTATTTATCTATCCTTTTCTTGTGTGCTTCTGGCCATTATTTATTTTTGTTTTCATTGGCAGCTTTTAGTTTTTGAATTATCTCAAAAGAATAGCACCGAGAACACCTACATCCCTCTCTCCAGATTCGCTTTTTCCTTCTTCTCTTTCCTTCTTTAGACATCTCTACGTTGCACATCAGCACATACACTCACATATGCTATCTTTTTTTAAAGGGCTAATGACATCCTTTATTCAAGTCACATAGAAAAGCACGTCCAATTAATGTAAAATGTTCATGCATGTAAGATGATCAGTCATTAGCAAATTTTAAAAGGCTTATATAGGCACACCAAATGTTTCAGTCAACTTTTTTTGTTGCTGAGACCAAAAGACCCAAAAAAACCCAATTTAGAGGAGGGAACGTTTACTTTGTGCTCACAGTTCCGAAGTCTCAGTCCATAGACAACCAGCTGCGTGGCTCTGAACCTGAGGTGAGGCAGAGCATCATGGCGGAGGGGTGTGACCTGACAATCAGGAAGCAGAGAGGAGGTTCCTCACAGGGGACAAAATATATCTCTAAAGGAGTGTGGTGGCCCGCCTCTTTCAGCCACTCCCTAGCTGCCTGTAGTCACCACCCAGTTAGCCCCACTGGTGGGTTAGCACACTGACTAGTTGAAGGCTCTCCTAACCTGATCATTTCACCTCCTGTTGGAAATACCAGGGGTCCTGGGCCCCCCAGGAGCCGAAATAAACACTCAGCTCTGTCCGCAAGGATTTTACTTCTAGTGCAGAAGGGCGCCCAGCAATCAGAACCCAAAGCCAGCGGCTGAGCAGGTGGCCTTACGGCCTTTGTCCCCGCTGTGGGTCTTGGCCGGGGCCCAAGGGTCAGGTGGCCGCACAATCTTTGGCACTAGCAGCTCTGAGGAAAAGGGCACTTAGCGGCTGCTCCCTGGTCAGGCTGACTGCGCTGCCCCCAGAGGGCTATCTGAAGAGGCGTCCTTCAGCCGCCCAGCTCCTTTGCTGTCCCTAGCTGGGGAAGCCTCTTGGGTGGAATGCCTTTTGGCGCGGACACAATCCACTGAGGAGGGGGAGGCTGGAGGCAGAGACTCTAGAAAGGCAGGCAGCTGTGTCAGGCCATGGCAGGTGAGCGGCCAGGGGGAAATTGAGGTTGCTAGTTGGACAGAAACGGCCCGGGGGCTTGCTGGCCCTCTGAAGGGACACCCTCTCTGCACACAGGTCCAAAGAGCAGCCACCGTGACTCCACCCACTTGAAGGAGCTCAGTGTCTTTGCAGAAGTGTGCAGATCACACGGAAGCAAGTGATTTAAGGAGTCGGGTGAGTTGGCCAGCAACCGCCCCCGCCACCCCACAGCGCAGCTTCACGGGCCGCAGGACAGGGGCGCGCTCAGCCCAGGCGCCTGTGGATCAGCGACACCCAGACACCGCTCCCCACCTGCTCTGGCTCCAAACTCCCCAGGCAGAAACGAGAGGGACTGAGCTCCGCGCAGGCTGATCATGGGAATTGTGACACAGGTCAACACCCTCCGGCCACCCTCGGACCACACACTTAACTAGAGAGGCTCAGTTCAAAGTCTGTAAGACCTGAGAAGCTCATGTGTCCCTTTAGAGTGAAAACACAAATGAGGCCTTTCCAAGGCACCAACTTTGAGTTGTGTTTGCAGTGATGGTACTGAAAGGCTGCTCTGGATCTTTCTTTCTGTTGATTAATTCATGTTTCATTCCCTTTTGGGGGCACAAATGAAGTAGTTCATGAAGACTTAAGTGGCTATGAAGACCATACATCTCTGAGAATATCTTAAAGAAAGGTCACCAGACCATGTCAATGTTCATGGCAGCTCAATTCACAATAGCCAAATATGGAACCAACTCAGGTGCCCTTTAACAGATGAACTTATAAAGAAAATATGGTACATATATACAATGGAATATTAGTCAGCCATAAAGAAGAATGAAATGATGGCATTTGCCAGTAAATGGATGGAACTGGAGAATATCATGCTAAGTGAAATAAGCCAGTCCCAAAAAACCAAAGGCCAAATGTTCTTTCTGATCTGTAGATGCTGAGTCACAATGAGGGGGATAGGTGGGTGAAAGAAGAATAGAAATTCACTAGATTAGACAAAGAGGAATGAAGGGAAGGGAGGAGGGATGGGAATAGGAAAGACAGTGAAGTGAACTATACCTTTCCTATATGAATACATATACGAAGCTCCACATCATGTGGCTCCACAAAAATGGAAAGTTATTCCCCATGTCTGAATGATATGTCAAAATACTCTCTAGGGTCATGTGTATCTAAAAAGAACAAATAAAAAACACAGAAAGGAAGGTGACCTGAACCTTTGAGCTCTGAACAGCGGCTGGCAACTGCTAAACCTCACACCTGGGAAAGCTGCAGGGTGGCGATTTCCGGAGCTCCTGGGTGGGAGCTGGCTCGGTCTGGCCAGCCCTCATGCACTCGGTGGTCAGATGGAGAGAGGGAGAAAAGAGAAGTCTGTTCTCATTCACGTCCATCTTCTAGCTGATTCGCAGTTGTTGGCCTGTGGGGAGGGGTTGGCTTGGTTCTTTCTTCTAACTTCAGGTTTCTCCAGGTCGCTGCCTTCAGAGGTCTTTAACGACTCGTCACGTCGCAGTCACCAGGGCTCCAGCTGCCGCAGACTCCGACATCCCACGAGGGAAGGCAGGGCTTGGCCAGGGTGGGCAGCCGCCACCGGGGCTCTGCTGCACATTCTTGTCCAATCCCTTTCAAAAGAGCAAGCAGAGGTGACCCTCCTGGATAAACAGGAGCCCGATTTCTCACTCTGTCTTGAAGATGTTCCTCCCAAACTGTTGGGGACTGCAAATCAAGTCAAGATGGCGCCTGGCAGTTTGCCAGGAGGAGTGGTTTGTGAGGCAACGCCACTGAGCCATTTAGATGGTGGGTATTCCTTATTGGCTGACTGCTGTATCTGGATGATGCTAATTGAGTCAAGCTGTGTGTAATCAGTTAGGTATATATACTGCTGTTGTTCCAAAATAAAGCAGTTTCCGCTTCAACCTTCAAGTTGCTTGTCATCTCCTGGTTATTTTGCTCAGCCGGACTGCGGCACCAAAAGAATAATAAACCCAAATAGAACTGGCTGTTGTGTTAAATCCAAGCTTTGGCCACAGCTGGTGGAACAGCCCCACTTGGGGAGGTAAAGCATTCCGGTTGCTCCTCATTTCCCCTCCTACCTGTATGATCTTCTGGGGAATATTTATTACAAATTAAGAGAACCACGAACATCAGCAAGCTCCGATTTTCTGAGAAACTCCTGCCTTGATCACAGAGTTTTGTTCTCGGGGACCCTAAGCCGAAATGGACTAAGGAAAAGAAGTAGAAAGAGATGAAAGATGGTTCCAGAACAACCCAGTCCCAGTGTACGAGAATCCGCTCCAAGACCCGAGACGGGCAGGCAGATCCAGGATTGCACAGAGTGCCATTTATTGGCCACTTAATGACCGAAGTGTGGTTCTTGGGTGGCAGCGACACCGAGTGGGTTCCGCAAGTCGGGTCAGAAGGAGAGCTGTGCATCCTGGGTAGGACAAAAGTAGCTCTATCCCAGATGGAAGGTAGCTGGTTTCTCTTAAGCTAATATCCGAGGGCTGGGCACATTGCTGGCGCCAGAGTTCAGTTGAAAAGCTCCACATACCTCTCTTGGTTTGATCTATTTATAGCACGCTGGGAAACTGTGCAGGAAGACTGGCAGGGACAAGGGTGGTGGTGTTATGGACCAGGCTATATGAGCAATGACCCGACAGACTCCATTTTGCCCTAGACTCCGGGTAATGTGAGAAATGCTTCTCCCATGGGAACACCCACTCTGTACCCATCAATAGGTGCTTAGCATAGATTGTTAGGGACACAAAATGGCAATTATTATGTGATGTAAAATTGTTCTCTCTTTGGTTCCCATTTTCCTTGGACAATGTACCCTGTCAGAGAGTGGCTATCTAGATGTTAGTAACCATTCTTTTACTTGTACTCAACTAGGGTCATTTTGACCCACTTCCCCTTCTGCTTATGATTTTGAGATCTCATGCTGTTTGTGGTCTTGAATCATAGCAACAGCCACTTATGACCAATGTACTGGCATGTTTTACTTATGGTATAAAAGGTGCACTCAAACCGCTGCAGGGGGTCAGAGGTGCAGACTTGCAGCCTGCCCCTGGTGAATCCAATCACCAGTTGGCGAGTAAAGATGGTTCGTCTTCTGCTTTAAGTTTGACTCAGTGATTTATTACAATCTTTGCCATAACTGTGGTTACGACTCAAGATGGCCACAGTCATGTCAGTTGAATCCACATAGACGTCATGAAGGGCCTCATCATTGTAGGGCACACATCACTTTGTTTATTACCCCACAATTTTTTTTTGGGGGGGAGTACTCCAGATTGAATCCAGGAGAGCTTTACCACTGAGCTACATCCCTGGTCCTATTTATATATTTATTTTTGAGAGAGGGTCTCACTAAGTTGCCCAGGCTCATCTCGAACCTGAGATCCTCCTGCCTCAGCCTCCTGAACTGCTGGGATTACAGGTGTGCACCACCACTCCTAGCCACCTCACACATTTTCCCAACAATTTCCATTTTGTATTTGTCATGTTTAACATATGTCCACTCAACTTTGGTACACGTGAATATAGGTGTATTTATCAGCATTATCAATACAGACTCATGGACTCTTAATTTTTTTTAACACATAACTGTTCTTAATATATCTGTATCTCTATCTCTATATTTTTATTGAGATATTAAAATTACCCTAGATATAATATGACAGAAATGGACTAGAAACCATGAGTTTATAGCTTTAATTCATACCAACCCTGCAGGGGGCTTCGTTGCTTCTCTCTTCCATACTGCTGTCCCCTTCTCTGCTCAGGTCTATGAGAAACATAAATAACATCGTGTCTGCTACACTCGTTGCATGAAAAGCAAATCTGAAAGGAGGGCACCAAGATCTGCCTGCAGGGTCTTACTCTTGGGGATGAATGGTCCCAGTCCTGCACTTAGATAATGAGACTCTTTCCTCCTCCTCCTCCTCCTTCTTCTTTAAATTTGTTCTTTTTAGTTATACATGACAGTAGAATGCATTTTAAAATATTATACAGACCTGTTTGAGTTTCTCTTTTTATTCTGTTTCAGGACTTTTATTGTCTTGTTAATTTAACTGCGCTTTTTAATATATTGAATATCAACATTATTCCAAAAGTGTACATTGCATCAATAGATCCACAGGAGAAGTGCCGTTCCCTCCCCACTGCGTCCTCTCTGGTCTAGTCCCCTTCCCCAGTCCGCTTTAGGGAATCATTTAATGACTTTCTGGTTTATTTTTCCTGTATTTCTTTATGTAAAGAGTAAATATTCATGATTTCTTTTTCTTCCAAACAGTTTGTAGATATCCTCCTTGGTTTGCTTGTTTGTTTTCACAGCTACGTGGTACTCCCATTGAACTAATTTCCTATGTTTGGGCTTCTAAGAATTTCCCATTATTTTGTAATTACAAAGAATGCTCCAATTAATAACTTTGTACATATTATTTTAAAAATTGTCAGTGGTGTGTCTTTAGGCTAACAATTCTTAGAAGTGGGATTTCTGGATGGAAGGTGAATATATCTGTATTAAAAAAAAATACATTGGGCTTAACAGTGGCCCCCAAAAGATATCCTGAGAACTAACACTGGGGACCTGTGAATGTGACCTTATTTAGAAAAAAGGCCTTTGTAGGTGCAAATAAGTTAAGGGTCACAAGATGAGATCGTCTTGGACTTAGGGAGGGGAGGGCCTTCTCTAAAGACAGGTGTTCTCCGCAGAGGTAGGCAGAGGGAGCTTGGAAGTACAGAGGGATTCTGGGGAAACCTCGTGGAGACAGAGGCAGAGTCGGGAGTGATGGGCCCACCAGCCCAGGAGCACTGAGGACCGCCGACAGCACCCAGGGGCTAGCCCGAGACTGGGTCACATGCTCTCAGAGCCTTGGCAGGATCAAACTGGGCAACACCTGGCCCGAGGACTCTGCCCTCCAGAACGGGGCATGGATTTATTTCTGCTGTTGGAAGCTGCTCCCGCTGGTGGTAATTTGTTTCTTTAGGTCTTAGGAAACACATGCCCAATCCCCTCCCACAGGGCCTTCTGCCTCCTCCAGCTGTGCATGGGAAGGGCAGTGTCTATGCAGTTGATGGGGGTGGGGGGCTTGGGGGGTGGTCATCCAGCTCCCACACCTTTGCCAACTCAGCAGAGAGGAAACAGTATTTTAGCATAGTTTTAGTATGTGTTTTTTAAATTTTAAGTGAAGTTGAACATATTTCTCATGTTTAATCAGTGTATCTATGTATGTCTGCTCCTGTATTTTGTTTGTTTTTATGTAAGATTTAAAAATTCTTGTCCTTGCCAGTTGCAGTGGCACATGCCTGTAATCCCAGCGGCTCGGGAGGCTGAGACAGGAGGATCTCGAGTTCAAAGCCAGCCTCAACAATGGCAAGGCACTAAGCAGCTCAGTGAGACCCTGTCTCTAAATAAAATACAAAATAGGGCTGGGGATGTGGCTCAGGGGTTGAGAGTCCCTGAGTTTGACCCCCCAGTACAAAAAAAAATTGTCCTTAATTTTGAAAGACATTCCTTATGTATTTGTTATATTAGTTCCTATGGATGATACAATTTACAATTTGTAAACATTTCTTTGACGTTTCCATTTGTCTTGGGACTTGCTTATGCAATTCTCTTCTGTAGTCAAGTTTATCAGCTTCTAATTTCTTGTGGATCTAAAGGTGATGTTAGATAGCCTTGTCCTCCTCCTAAAGGATGAGGAATTTACCCACGTTGCCTCCTGGCACAAGGAATGGTTTGGATTTTACCTTTTTCTGTTTTCTCCAATGGCCATCCAGCTGTCCCAATATTACTTTTTTAAAAGCCTTTCTTTCTCAAATTCAAAGTTTCCATTTGTACCTGGGACTATTTCCAGACTTTCTCACCTATTTCGCTGGTCTGCCTATCTATCTATTCATGTACCAGTACCCTGGTTTAATTAAGGAATCTGTGTCATATGCCATGGTATCTGTCAAGACGGGCCTCCCTCTCCCCACGGTCCACCCCTATGGCTTTTCCAGTGTTTTCCTGGCTATTCTTGTGTGTTTACTTTTCTATGTAGATTTTAGAATCATCTTGTCTAACTTCAAGAAAATGCATTTTTTTTTAAGGTACTGGGGTTGGAACCCAGAGCCTCATGCATGCTAGGCAAGTGCTGTACCACAGAGCTACCTCCCAGCCCAATTGTTGGCATTTTTATTGAAACCCTAACAAACTGACAAATTAGATTAGGGAAAGCCGATATGCAGATGATGTTGAATAATCTTATTCCATGTTTGTGAAATAAAAAATAAAAATAAAATAAAAAATAAAACAAAAAAGTAGTTCAAGACTACTTTTTTAAAGAGTGTTTTATAATTTTCTCAGTGTAGATCTTGCCCATTTCTTGTGACATTTATTCCTACGTGTTGTGTCTCTGTTGCTGTCAGGGTTTCTCTTTCTAACTGGCTATTATTTGTGCATGTTAATTCTATCCTGATATCTCGCTGCATTCTTTTAGTGTTTGAGTTTGTGCTGTTGATTTGTATATTCATCTTTCTATGCAGACTTGAGTGTCTAGTTAGTTATGCAGGTATACTGCCATGCCCTATGCAAAGAGAGAGAGAGTTGTGTTTTGTTTTTCCCAATTCTTATGTCTCTGCTTTTGTGCAATTGAATTGTTTAATAAATACCCACAGTACAATGTGAGATGGTACTGGGTATAATGAATAGTTTTGTCTTAATTTTAACTTTGGTGAGAATACATTTAGTATTTTTTTATTTAAGTAAGATACCAGGGTGTCTGTGTGTGTGTGTGTGTGTGTATGTGTGTGTGCCCATTAGATATCTGTATAAATATGTGTATTTAAGGAAGTATCTTTCAGCCATTATTTCTCAAGGTGCATGCTATATTCTTTTTATCATTTCTGTGTCTATCTATCTATCTATCTATCTATCTATCTATCTATCTATCTATCTCTTTACCAATCACCTAGTTTTTTGTCTTATTTAATATTTTTGGCCTTGACCAGAAACGTGAAGACTATTTCTCTTGCAATGTCTCTCTAGCGCCTTCTACTGACAAAGCTTGACACCATGCTCAATTTGTGCTCAATTTATAAAGAAAGAACTGCTGGAAACCTGCAGACTGATTTCTGCAGAGCAATGGTGATGGGAACATTTGCAGCTGAGAAGCAATAAACCAATAATGAGCAAAAACACATATATTGTTATTTTTGCTTTAAGTGGTTAAATATATTTCAAATATATTTTTGAAATATTTTATATATTTTTCCACATATTTATCCTTTTATTCTTTTGTGTTGGTCCAGGTTTCCAAATAGAATCATGTTTCTGTCGGAAGAACTGATTTTAAAACTTTTTTTCATGAAGGCCCCACATTTTCTCTTGAAAAAAAATGTTAGTCTTCATTTTTGAAGGATCATTTTTTTAATATATTATGACATTTTTTTCCCCTTCAGAACTTTAAAGATGCCTTTTCATGGTGTTATGACTTGCTTGCTTTCTTGTTTTTTTTAAAACTTTGTATTTAGAAATAACTATAGACTCATAAAAATTTGCAAAAATAATAGTGTCTCCACTGTACAATGATCAAACCAGGAAATTACAGGAATACTATATTGTATTGACATTGCTCAGTTTCCCCCACTGTCCCACCAGTGTCCTCTCTCCAGTCCTGAGTCAACACGGGAGCACCTGTAGTATTTGACTCTCAGGCCCTCTTATTCTCTGTCCATCTGGGCCAGAAACTCTGGGTTGTTTTTTTCTCTACCTAGGTCCTTTGGGAGAGTACTGGCTATATATTTTATAGAATGTCCTCCAATTGTACTTCTCTGATATTTTCTCCTGGCCACTTCAGGCTTCATGTCCCAGGAAGGACCATAGAAGTAAGTGTACCTCTCAGGGCGGTGCCTCCCTCCAGCCTCTGAAAGATCTCTGATGAGAAATCAAGACTCGTCTTTATCTTTGTGTTCTGGATGCAATGTGTCTTTTTTGTTTGTTTGTTTTCTGGTTGGTTTAATTTTTTTTCTCTTGATCCTTGGTTTTAAGCAATTTGATTATGCGGTACCTTGGCTGGTATTTTGTGCTCCTTCTGCTTTGGGTTTGTTGAATTTCTTGGGCCTGTGTATTTACACCTTTCATCAAATCTGGGGAAAAAATGTTGCCATTATTTTTTCAAATGTTTTGCTCCCCTGTGCCTGTCCTTCCCTGGGGTTCCGATTTCAGGTACTGACGTGATGTTGAAGGGTCAGGTTGTGCATGGTCTCACTTGTGCTTCTACTGAGTCTATGGAAGGCTGGGGGGATGCATAAAACGTGCATGTTTGTGCAGCCATCAGTCTCCCAGAGCCAAACACAACTTCATTTCAATGTTTTAAAAATAATAATTGACTTGTCAGAGAAATAAGCTCTTTCAATGTTTTTGTCAATTTGTAATTTTCCTTTTAAATCTGATTATGTTTATTTTTTCCTTTATATTATAACTAGAGCACATATGAACTGTACAAACACAGTGGGCTTCATTGTGACATTTTCATACCTGCTCATAATGTACTTTGATACTTTGACCATATTCTCTATGATCTTTTTTTTTTTTTAAAAAAAAACATCTCTTTTCTGTGATTCCCTTTCCCTTCCATAATAGTCCACCTTCAAGTTTCATGTAGTCTTTGTTTTTCCCCCTAGATTTCACAAATTAGAGAAAACATGTAATGCAGTTTTTCTGAGTCTGGCTTAATTTACTTAATTACTTAAACTCTAGTTGCTTTAATTTTTCCTGTGAATGGCATGATTTTTTTCTTTATGGCTGAATAATACTCCATTGTGTATATACACCACATTGTCTTTATTCTTTCATACATTGGGGGGGGGGGTATCTAAGCTAATCCTATAACTTGGCTCTTATTTTGGAGAAAATTCTATATGCTAATGAAAAAAATATGTATTCTGCCATTGTTAGAAGAAATACTCTGTAGATGTCTGTCACGTTTGTAAGCAAAAATGGTTTTGGTACCATAATGAAAGCACAAATAATGGGGACGAGAGCAGACTTCGTGGATCAGCAGCAGAGTCAGGCATCAAAAGGGCTCACTTTCTTTATAGATAATGGCTATGGGTTACAGGAGGTGTCTGGGTTTTTATAGGTTACGCTGAGAGGTGACTTGATCACTCCAACAGAATGTGTTAATTTGGGCATTCAGGAAAAAGGTTGTAAAAATTTGAAACTTGTTTTTACTGGACAAGGATGGAGGGTCCTTTGCTCAGCACCCAGAGCTTACCTTTTCCCTTTGGGTCCATTGTACTGTCACTGGGAAAGGATTAACATTTGGCTTCTTCCTCTGGTGTCTATTGTCACTGGGAAAGAATTTAATGTTCCAGGGACTGTCATTGTTGGATTGATGTTTGCCTCTTTTTCAGGGATTGTCTTTTCACTGGGAAAGGATTTATTGGGGGAAGGATCAGTGTTTTGCCTTCTTCCTCTTTTCCTCTTCCCGGGTCACACAGTCTTGGGGGACTGTCATTTCCCATATCCTTCAAAGTTGGTCCGACCTGTAGTGTAATTTAACTCTATGTTGCTCTGCTGATTGCTTTAATCTGAAGGTGTGTCTGTTGGTGAGAATGGAGTACTCAACTCACCCCCTGTTGCTGTATTGAGGCTTATCTCCTACTGTAAGTCCTATAGTGATTGTTTTATAAAATTGGATGCTCTGATGCTTAGTGCATGTGT
The DNA here is from genome assembly GCF_045843805.1 of Urocitellus parryii. Classification (NCBI taxonomy): domain Eukaryota; kingdom Metazoa; phylum Chordata; class Mammalia; order Rodentia; family Sciuridae; genus Urocitellus; species Urocitellus parryii. Next base: position 11,580,670 of record NC_135536.1, on the reverse strand, counting down.
GTGTGTGAGTGTAAATATATTTACAATCATTATATTTCTTGTTGTATTGCTTCCTTTATCAATATGTTGTGATCCTATTTGTCTCTTATGACTGATTTTGGTTTGAAGTCTCTTTTGTCAGACATGAACATGGTTAATCCTGCTTGATTTGGGGTTCCATTGGATTGGAATACCATTCTCCATCCTTTCACTATCATTCTATATTTGCCTTTTCTGGTAAGAGGAGTTTCTTTAGACAGCAAGGAGTTGGATTTTGTTTTTAGATCCAATTAGCTAGACTGTCGTTTAATTAAAGAATTCAGACTGTTTACATTCAAGGTTATTTTTGAAAGATATGTACTAGTTCCTGTCATTTTGCTGTATTTTTCTGATTATTTTGAAGGATCTATGTTTGTTTCTTTCTCCCTTATTTATCTTTTCCATTTTCATCTTCACTGAATTAATCATGTTTGATTCTTTACTTTTTTTATTCTTTACTTTTGCTCATGGGTTCCTCTAGTAATACTTACCTTTTCCCTCCTGTGTTCTCATGAGTGTGTTTGTCTTGTTTCCTCTTCTAGGGTAGGAATCCTTTGAGTATTTTCAGCAATTCTGACTTAGCAGTCATGAGTTCCTTCAGTTTCTGTGTATCTTGGATGCTCTTTAATTCACCTTTGATGACTTTGCTGGATTAGTAGTCTAGGTTGGCAGTTACTTTCTTTCAAGGATTGAATGGGATTAGCGCACTCATCGGAGACCCCAGGCTGCCCAAATGGACTGAGACCTCAGGCCTGGGGGTTGCATACACTCCTTCATAAGGGTATCACTTCTGTTGCCTCCCCTCTCAAACACACTTGTCCTGAGAGTTGCAATGACAGCTATTTATTACAAGATGCTAAAAGTAGGAATAACTGTGGTTGGGTGGAGGAGAAACTGGAGAAGACAGGGGAAATCTCCCACTCCCCCCAAAGTCAGGTGGTCCTGTGGCTCCCAGGTCAATGCTCTCAGGTTGGATTCACCACCTTGCCCAGGAACAGGCTGCTCCATGTGAAGTGGTCGAAGACCATGATAAGGAAGGGCCGGTTGAAGCTTATGGTGAGTGGCTCGGACTCCAGCTCCAGGGTGCCCTTGGTGGCAGCTGGCTTCACACCCTCCTCGTCCAGTTGCAGCATGGCCTTATGAATCACCTGTTAAGAATGCACCCAAGTGCCTACTGTGTGTTAGGCACTTCCACACCCCATCACTGTTAGTTCTTGTTTCCTTTGCTTTGTGGAAGGTGAAACTGAGACTCTGAAGGGGTCACTTGCTGGATCCTCATGTAAGTGGCAGCTCCAGGACTAGAGTTCCTGGGCTTGGGCCCAACTATGCTTCCTCCCTAGGAGGGGTGCCAACCAAGCTGTCACATAGCCTGGTGTAGCTGGGCTTCTGTGTCCATATCAGGTGTTCCTTACCAGTCCCAGGCTGGGGGAGGAAGACCTCACTCTCTGTCCACCTTGCTAGGTAAACACCAGGTGGAAGTTACATGAAGCACTGGTACCTACCCTGTGGGCAAAGCCCAGGCAGAAGCTAAAATGTCAATCTTTGATTGTTGATATGCTCCTTGTGATCAAAATTAGGAGGAATTCTGAAATCCATAAAATGTTTGATGAGCTTACACTGAAAGCCTTTGACAGATCATAATCTGGTAAGTCAAACAGCAAGTAATATTTAATGCACGCAACAGCCTCTGGGAAGGGAGCTCTAATCCAGTCTGCTTTCCAGCAAGGACTCCAGCTAGGAAGAGGCTGAGCTGGGATTGGGATCCCTGCAGTGGGTCTGGAGAATAGATTTTTGAGTTGACAAAGCTAAGGTCAAATGTCAGACCATGATTTACTGGCTCTGTGACTGTGGCAAGTCTTCACCCTCCCTGTGTTAGATACTCTGAGAACTTGGGAGGGAGGGCATGCCCAGAGCTGCATGGACTGCACCCTTCCCCCAGCATGCACTGTCCTGAGCAGTTACACTGTGGTCACAAAGCCCTGTGCTCTGAGGGCAGGAGCCGTGACTGAGTGAAGAAGTCATCCCCAGAGCCTCGCACAGTGTGGAGCACATAGTAAATGTTCAAAAAAAAAAAAAATCTGAACCAATGAATGAATACAGACCATCAAGTGTAAGGATAACGAATATACCCAGATAGAAGGCTCAATGTGACCCCAATTAGACATCACACTCCCTGTTTCTTTTTGCTGCTCAGAGTTCTGCCATGACGACTTAGTTTCCCAGTGTCCTCTCTGTGTGATCTGGTGGGAGGGGTAGGCTTGCGGGTTGTGGCTCTCCCCTGTCACCAGCTTCCTGTGAGGTCTTGGGATGGTTGTGTTTTCCTGCCATGGATGGAAGCGCCTGGACCAGACCTGTAGTTCTCAGCCTGGGACCTAAAGGCCCGTCGATGAACAGGCTCAGTGTGACTCATTGCTATTATTTTTATTGCAAAATTTGGAGGGAAAAACGCAGCTTCCTGAGACACTTACCTTTGATACCTTCAGCTGCTCTGCATGGCTGATGCCTGAGAAGTTTGCCCGGTTGGTGAACATGTCTTTAATACCCATGTCTTCCAGCACGCCCCTGAGGTCATAGGTGCCAGAGATGGAGACTTTGGGGATGTACAGGTGCACCTGGCTGGTCGGGGTAAGCAGATGAGGTTAGATGTTCCAGGGCTCGGCCTCTGGAGATAGCCTCACAACCTCCCCCACCAAGATGCTACTTCCTCATGGGATTCCTCCGGCCCCTGCGTCCCACTCTGACCTGCTCATTGGGGCCAGGGGAAAGGACAGGAAAAGAGCAAGCCCTGCCTCATCTTCTCCCACATGTGCAGCCTCTCCTTTGGCCTCTGAACTGCTCGGTCCTGTCTATGGCCATTCCACCTTGAACATGCTTGATCTCATCTGACCTGCTCAGTCCTCTCCTTGTCAAGATTCCTTTGAGCTGATTCCACCTGTGATACAGCTGGACCACTGGCCATTGAAGACAATGGCCCCTTGAGATGTCCTTTTGGTCCCTAAAGAACACCCTGCTAGATACAGGGAGTTGAGGAAGCACCCACCTGGAGCTTCGGCTGTGCTACTAATACTGTGTGACTTTAGCCAGGTCCTGCTAGGGTCCTCATCTACCTATGGTGAGCAGATGTCCCACTGGGTCCCTGGGTGCTGAAACTCTGAGATTCTGCAAGAACTGGACGATGGTGCTGGTGTGGAGAAGCTAGGTGCAAAGGTGCTGGATGCACTGGGGCGGGAGGGGCCTGGGACTGAGCTGGGCATCTGTACTCTGTCATATCAAGGCTTAGTCCTTCCTGTTCTCTAGAGGGAGAGAAGATGCCCAAGGCCTGAAGCCAGGTGGGTCAGCAAAAGCACACCTGCTCCCTAGCAGGTGCAGGGGAGGTGCCGTCCCTCTGTTCTCTGAGCAAAAGCAGCCCTGGAGGCCTGAGGACAGGCCACCAGCCAGTGTGATGTTTGAGCTGCCCTGTTCAAAAGGAGTTGAGGATGAATCTGAGACGACTGGGACAAGTGACTTTCCCCAAGGACGGGAAACACCGGTGAAACACACCCACATCTGGTCTGGGCAGGTGACCTTCCCTCTCAACTCTTCATCCACCTGAAACCCCAGGAAGCTGCAAGCCACACCTTCAATTCCAAATTGAGACCGAAACCCAGAGAGGTCCCCCTGCCCTGGGGGATTCCCCCCAAAGCTACACAATTGGTAGCAGCAGAGCCCGGAAGAAACCAGGAACATCCTGGTGCTTCTGCCTCCTCTGGTGAGGGCAGCTCTCCGAGGGCACCTGGGAGGCCCCAGGGCTCCAGGAGTGATGAGTTTTCACAAGGACATTTCTTTTGGTGGAAAGGGAAAGATTACCTTCACCTCATTTTCAACAGAATAGGATCCGAAATTTATTGTTTTCATCATGGTGTATTCTCAGCACCGGGTGCAATATCTAAATTACCGGTGAGAGACAGAAGGGACCCATTGGGGGTTCTCCCGACCACTGCTCGCCAGCATGCACACCCTTGTCCTCTGCTACTTATTCCTTTGTTACCTACTGTGGTCTCACTTTCTTATTTACTGACTGATTGATTGGCAGGGTGATTGATTGATTGAAGAAAGGTTAGATCCCCTGAGTGACCTAAGAACCGTCCATGACGATACAGAGATGACAAAAGAGATAAGTGGGGGCCTGGGTGGTTGGTGAGCTCACTTTAAGAAATTGATGCAAAAAACCTCACTTTGTGGAATTCCCCAAAGTACCTAGGTGCTGATTGATAGATGGAAAATGTCACAGACTGTGGGGACCCAGCAGACAGGAAAATGGGGAGCCCTGGAGGGTGAGTCCGGGGAACAAGGATGACCGAATGCACCCCTTTCTGCCTGGGAACGTGGGCACTGCAGACTCCCACGTGCTGGTGGAGGGCTTACCTCCTGGCCAGGGACATGGACCATCTCTCCATCATGTCCCTGCTCAGTGCGGCAGTGACTGTGTCCATCTGCCCCAGATCAGGAAGGACGAAGAAGATGGTCTGGTTGCCCGAGTGGTCCAGCTGCACCACCTGGCAGGGGAGCTCCGGGTCGAGAAGGTGCTTGACGGAGCTCGACTGGAACATCATGGGCACCTTCACGGTGGTCGTCTCATTCACATAGAAGTTCTTCTCCACGGTTCTCTCCGGGTTGGAGGGCTGTGTCCATGTGCCTGGGAAGAGGTGGGAGAGTGCACGCGGGCTAGGCCTGTGGGGCAGGGAGGAAGTGCAGCCCCAGAGCACCAGGTGTGCCCCACACCAGCCTCAAAGGCGCCTGTCACGTGCCTGGGTTGGCCCCACTCCAGCTGCCAGAAGGTTCTCAAAGATGTGGTCATTCCCAGAGGTTTAAAGCCTGTTTCAACCTCTTTCCCTTGAAATGGGTGGAGGATGAACTCTGAAATTGGCTTCCAAACAAGAGGCTTCTTCTGGGTCTTAAACTTGGGGGTAGGACCAGAGTGGGTCCCTGCTCCGAGAGTTCTGGAAGTGGTGCCAGAATTCAAGTCTTTGACTCAAGATGGGGACGAAGGGGCTGATTTGGGAAAATAGACCATCCATTCCATCCCACCCTGATAGCCTGGCCAGTCCATGTAGGAGGCTTCTGCCACTGCCCCCTGGCTCCTCACTCCAGACATTTCTGGATGCATAGCCAGCGTGAGAAGACTCGTGGGGTCACAGATTTCCTCCCTCCCCCCAGTTGGACCTTGGGTCCCCTCTACTATGATGTCCCCATCTAGACTGCTTTTCCCCTCAGAATGGGGGACCCACTACCCTCACAGATGGGGCTTTGCAGATCTGGTCAGCTCTGGCAGGAAGACGGTTGGTGCTCAGGCTGAGCCAAAGCCTGCCTGACCGCAGAGGCTCCCTGTGAGCCTCTCCAGACTTTCTGAACTTATTCCCAAACCCTGAGTTTTCTTGCAGGATGTTTAAAGTCACAGGTTAAATCTCCCCAGGACCTCTTGGCTTTAGTTGGGGATCCACAAGTCAGGTAAGCACCGAGGACCTGAGCTCAGCAGGTCCCAGGTGTCCTGGCTGCCATGGACCTCAGGCTCTGAAGACCTGTGAGGACCACTACTTCCAGCTGAGGCTGTTTCAAGGTGGCCAGAGCACAGCTCCAGCCAGACCCTTCTCCGTCCCTCGACAGACCTTGGATTGCATGGTCAAACTTCATGGTTTTGGGTGGAGACAATGGAGAGAGGGTGGGGAACGTGAGGAAGCCATCGGTGGGCACAGCCTAGAGACCCTGGGACCATGCCTGGTCCATCCTGAATGCCCTCTCTAAGCTCTGGGACTGCAGACACCTATTCAGGGTAAACTCTTCATCTAATCCTCTCAGGGTAAGTGAGATTACTTGAGGTTCTCAAACCAGCCTCCAAAGGAAGCCCGAGGGCCTTGGATCTGGAAAGCGAGTTGAATACTGAACTTACCGGTTCCATTTGTTCCTCTCACATGTTTCACCTGCGTTTCTTTGACTACGACTGCTTCAGTGAAACTGGGCCATGGGGGTCCCAGTTACATGTTATAAAAAGACGATTGCTAAAACAAGTCCCGGACAAACTGGTTACAAGAGGCTAAGGGTTTTTGAAGGAAGGGGAGGCTTCCCAGAAGAGGTGACTTTTTTAGCTAAGACCTGAAGGGTGGGAAGATGTGTTAGGCTGTCAGATAAATTGAGGAAGGGCCCACAAGAGCCATGGGTTTTGGTGCAGATAGAATATGACTCCCCCCTATAAGCCCACATCCTAATCCCTAGAGCCTACGAATATGCTAGGTCTCACGTCCAACAGAATAAGGTTGCAGATGGAATTAGAGCTGCTCATCAGCTGTTCTCGAGAGGAGAGATCGCAAGGGCAAGAAGTTGATTTTATTCTCAGTCATAATGTGTCCGAATGCTCTAATCACAGAAATCAGCTGGGCATGCTGGAGGGGACACATTACTAAAGCCACGAACTCTAGGGTTTCCCTGTGGAAGTCTGTTACTTCAGCAGGCCTGGCGAGGGCTCTGGAGTCTGATCTTAACAAGTCTCCCTGGAGATTTTTATGAATAGCAGGTTGGAAGACCCAGCTCTGAACTGGTGGGGACGGAGGTGTGGCCCAGGTGGGCCTTGTCAGAGCTGGCTGAGAGCTCTGTGTGGGCAGGATGGCTCTGGGAGCATCAGGGGACCTGAGGGAAGCCTGTGTCTGCAAGGCTCAGGGGTTTCCAGCCCAGGGGGTGCCTCACTACCAGGGCTCTGCCCAGACATTGGGGTAGCCACTCTGTCCCCAGTTACAGTCTGGGCTTGAACCAGCCTCCTGGAATCTGGGCAAATCACTCCGCTTTTCTGTCACTTTGATTTTTGCCAAATGATATAATCCCATCTTCCCAGCCACCTGCGGTGAAGATGGAGACCCAGGTGTGAACTTGGGAATTCAAAGGCTCTGCCCCAAAGTGGATTTTGATGGCTGCTGCTGTTCTTGGCCCTGGATATAGGGTTTGTCAGAGGGGATGAGGAGGTGGTACCTTTGGAGAAGATGTAGCTGACCAGGGTGGGGATGGCCGGGCTGTCCGGGTCTAAGAACACGTCTGCCGTTTTCCCCGGGGTCTTATTCTTGATGTACTCGTTGATCTGTCTGTTGGTCCCAGCCCACTTCTGGAAATCCACAGACAAGGCCTCTGACCCATAGTAGTGTTTGATATCTTCCAAGAACGAGTTGAGCAGCTCCAGGCTGTGGTCAAGGAACAAGGTGCTGCCCATAGTGATTTCCAAGCCGGTGTCTGACTCCCGGAGGAGGTGCTGGAGGTGCCGGAAGCTCTGGTGTATTTCACCTTCAGATGTCTCTGTGAGGTTGAAGCCCAGGCCCTGCAGAAGCTGGGCCCGTGTGTGGCCACCAGCACCCAGGGACAGCATAGCTAGGGCTATGGAGACGCTCACTGGGGAGATGAAGGTGTTCCTGTCAGGAGCCGAGGCCACCAGGTGCTTATACAGGCTAAAGGCAAAATCAGCATTGATTGGAGCCAGGTCCCGGTGAGGGCTTTTCGTGCTTATAGCAGCATTGGAGTCCTCAGCCTGGATGGTCCAGAGGCCACTGGTGGACAGCCAGAGAAGGCAGGTATACAGGGCAAGTGACATTGTTCAGTATGGCCAGGATCTGCCAAATCAAGAATGCTTGTTAGATGTCATGATGGCCTCTGGGTCAGCAGACCATGGTGCCATAGGAGGCAGACTAAAGAGGCACTTGACCACTGAGTTACATCCCCAAGGCTTTAATTTTTTTTTTAAATTTTGAGAGATCTTGCTAAGTAGTTGAGGCTGGCCTCAAACTTGTGATCCTCCTTCTTAGACTCCTGAGTCACTGGAATTACAGGTGTGTACCACCACACTCACTTGGGCTTCAGTTTTCTTATTTGAAGACATGAGTTATATTCACTGTGATTGATCAAGGGCTAGTAGGTTCCCACCACTGATTTAGGTATTTTGCTTATATTCTCCCATCTGACCTTCACCCAAACACTCATGAAGTAAACATTATTAACCTGATTTTAGGCAGCTGGAAGCAGATGCTCAGAAAGGTTAAATATCCATCTAGCTGATATATTCAAAGTGCTGAAAGAAAAACAAAACAAAAACTGTCAACAAAGAATTCTGTATCTGCAGAACTATCCTTTAGAAATTAGGACAAAATTGATGCTGGGGTTGTGGCTCAGTGGTAGAGTGCTCGCCTAGCATGTGCGAGACCCTGGGTTCAATCCTCAGCACCACATAAAAATAAATAAAATAAAGGTATTATGTTCAACTACTACTAAAAATATATTTAAAAAAATAAATTAGGACAAAATTAAAGCATTCCTTGAGAAAGCTGAGAAAGCTCATTACCACATACCTGCCTTGCAAGAAATGTAGAAAAGTTACTCGAATGTAACTTGAAACTGGATGGGGAAATAAAGATCTCTGGTAAAAGTAAATAGCAGGGCAATTATTCGTTAGTATTATCATAATACTAGGCTTATGCATAAAAACAACAATTAGTCTGTTTTTGAGTACACAATGCATAAAGATAATTTGTGGCATTAATATCAGAGAGAGGGGTCAAAAGTATGAAGAAGGCAAGTTTTGTATATTATTTAAGTTAAGCTGTTATAGATTCAAATTAGAGTGTTATAATTTTGGACATTAATGGAAATTCCCATGGTAACAAAGAAAACATCTAAAGAATATGAACAGAAAGGGGAAAAGAATTAAAATGTTTCACTTCAAAAATCAACTAAGCCCAAAAGAAGACAGTAACATAGAAGACAAGAAGCAAACCAAAAAAAGCTATAAGGCATATAGAAAACAAATAGCAAAATGTCAGAAGTAAATTCTTCCTTTTCAGTATTACTTCAGTAATTAAGATTAAGTGTAAATGGATCAAAATCTACAGTCAAAAGACAGAGATTGAAAGGATGGATATAATGGTTAATTTTATGTGTCAGGTTGACTGGGTCTTTGTCCGTTCAGGCTGCTCCCAGGTCTGGAGGCTGGAGAGCCCAGGGTCAAGGTGCCTGCAGATCCACAGTCTGGGAGGACTAGCTCTTTGCTTCATAGGAGGTGCTGTATTTCTGCTTCCTCACATGGTGGAAAGAGTGACGAGTCCCCTCAGCTTTTTTTTTTTTCTAAGGGCATTAGTACCATTCATGAGGATGAACTCCTCATGACCTGATCATCTTCCAAAGACCTCACCTTATTGCACTGCTGCAGTTGAAATTAGCTTTCAACACAGGAATTTGGTCAGGCACAAATACTCAGGCCATAGCAGCTGATAGAACATTTCTGGGTGTGTCTGTGAAAGTACTTCCAGGAGTTTGAGTCAGTAGATTGAGTGAGAAAATCCAACTTCATCAATGTGGGTATGTATCATTCAGTTGAGAAGCCAAAATGAAAGGGTGATGGAGGGAAATTCTCTCTGTCCTTGAGCTGAATCATCCATTTTCTCTTGCCCTTAGGCATGGGAGCTCCTGGTTCTTAGATCTTTGGACTCTGGGAGTTATACCAGCAGCCCCCTGTCCATTCTTGAGCCTTCAACTTAATGCTGGGAGTTACAGAATTGGCTCCCTTGATTGTCAGAACATCAGATTCAAAACTGAATTATACCACACACTTTCCAAGGTCTATGGCATGCAGAATGTGGGACTCTCGGTCTCCACAATCACATGAGCCAGCTCTCATCGTATCCTCCCCTCCACCCCACACATCAGAAAGTGAGGAAAGAAAGAAGACATAAAGATGGAACATCTCTTATGTTGATGGACTGGAAGGCAACACCGTTAAGTGACACTACTCTCCAAAGCAACCCCTGAATTCAATGCAGTCCCCCTCAATCCCAATGATACGGTTTGCAGGGATAGAAAAATCCATCCTTTAATTCATATGGAATCTCAAGGGGCCCTGCATAGACAAAATGATCTTGAAAGAGAACCACAAAATTGAGGGTTTCATGTTTCCCCAGATTTGGTTTCTGACCTAAATGGCAGCAGAGTTCTTGATTTCCTTGGGTCACGTGACAGATCAAGCTGGATTAGGGTCCCAGGGCTGCTGTTTCTGAGCTAGGTGATGTGGGGTGGGCTAGTTAGGCTCTGCCTGTTTTCTCAGCATGAAACAGAGTCGATGGCAACTCTCCCTTCAGCCTTGCCTGAGTTTATGCTTTTGTCTTCTCTTCTCCAGTCCCAGTGAGTGGCCCAAGGTGGCCGCTCAGCTTCTCTCCCTCTCTAATCTCCCCGATCTGCCTCCTGATCAGCCCCTTCCAACCCCTTCTCCCCTCTTCAGTCAAATGCCTCTTGCTAAAGCTTTCAGTAACTCCCTGTTGCCCACAGATGAGGCTGGTCTCACTGACGTGGCCCAGGGGCTCCCTGGGACTGTCCCTAGCCCTAGATATGTGCCCTTAATGTCTTAGGTGGGTATCAGGGGCTTCTCCTGATACCCACCAGGCTTCTGTCCGGCTGCAGGACTGGGGAAGGCAGGGCAGGGCAGGGCAGGTCATCTCAGTGCCCCAGTGCTTGCTGAACCCTGCTCTGGAAGGAGAACTGGAGATGAACATGGACCTGTCCCAGCCCTGCCCCATGTGGCCCCACTCCAGGTCCCAGCCTCCCTGCTGTCTGTCTCTCTCCTTCTCAGTCTTAGAGACTCGGTGGTGCTGGGCTGCTGCCTCCAGGAAGCCCTCCCCGCCCCCCGTGCTCTCTGTCCTCGCCTCTGTGTCACATAGAGGGGAGCCTTTGCTTCGGCACCGGTCACTGCTCTCCCGTCTGCGACCCCCTTGGGAGAGGATCCTGGGCGGCACTGGTTTTCCCTGTCTCTGGGGAGACTGTGGGCCTGACCCCTCCTGTAAGAATTCTCCAAGGTGGGGATCAAAATTCTCCCCATCTCTCCAGATGGGTGAGAGAACCAGTCACAGCCCCCAGCAGTGCTTGGCCTAGGTGACCTCACTTCATGGTTTGTCCTGGACCCATTTACAGCTGGGAAACAGGCCAAGGAGGCAGAGCGACCCGTGCAGGCCTGGGGTCTAAGCCCAGGTGCCTGACATTCTCTACAGAGAGCCAGAGGACAACAAAACAGCTCCCCAGAGTACCCAGCCATATAAAAGGGCAGAGGACCGACATTAGCCATGCCTGCATCTTAGGAATGTCCTCCTGGTCTTCATTGCCAGTGTAAAGAGCCACTGTGTTCCCTGCTTTCACAAACGGGCTCCTGGGTCAGGCACAGGTCTAGGTGGGTCTCCTCACGGGTGGGTTAATGCAGAGTTAACGCAGATGTTCCCGGGTCACTGAGGGAGGACTGGGGAGGGGGTGTGGGACTCTGTAGAATGCCCCTGACTGTGCCGGCCACGCACCCCTCCCTGGCTCCCTCCCAGGCTGGCATCTCCCACCAGGGCTCTGCCTGGCACTTAGCCATCCCCATCCCCAGACCCCCATCTCTTCTGCAGCCAGGTGTGGGAGCCTCAGCTGGGATGGGTGGGGATGCAGCTTAGCACAGCTTCAGCGACAGCCCCCTGCAAGGCAAGTGCCCAGGGATGTTAAGAGCCCCGTGGGCAACCCACAGACCTGGGAGCTGGGAAGTTCTCCGCGGGGCTGCCTCTTACCATTGCTGGCTGCCCTAGTGTTCAATGCCCTGTTGAAAAAAAAATCAAAACAAGCAAGCAAACTGCAAACATTGCTTAGTGCTAGAGGAGGGCCGGGGCAGGAGGATGGGGCGTTCTGGGCAGTCACTCACAGTTGGCTCTGGGCTCGGCCTGTGCTTGCTCGCTCGCGCCTGCCGCTGGGGACCCCAGCACGTGTACAGTAAGCTGATGGGAAGCTGCCCGCTCGGTCCTCTAAATCTTGTTTGCCAGTTTCCCTGCTGGTTAATGGTTAGAGGGGGGACAGTGGCCTTTACCATTCGGTGGTCCCCACCCCCCAGTCGTTAGCCAATGGGAGGCTGTTCAAGAAATTTAAGTAAACACAGCAATGTACAAATCAACTTTCTTCTGAAGTTTTATTTTTTAATATCAAAATGTGTCTGGGGTTTCGACAGTGTTTGTGGTCACCCTGTGGCAGCTGGCAGAGAAGTCACAGTGCCCTTAATAAAGATCCAAGCCACGGATACCTGGAAAACCCGACATGCAGCTGCAGCTGGGGATAAAGCAGGGGAGCCCTGTCCTCCAGGGGGCCTCAGTTTGGTGGGAGAGACAGACGTGTGACATCTCCAAGGGCCCCCGCGGGTGACCTCTCTTGATATTCACAGAGCTCCTGTGAATGAAGTGCTGTTGTCATCCTTCTTCAGATGGGGAAAATGAGGTGCATGGAGGTGAGGTGATCTGCCAGCAGATTCAAATCTAACACCCCCATTCAACCCACAAGTCTAGCTCTGTCTCCCTGACCCACACTTGTATCCATTAGTTTGATTGCAGGGGACAGACATCAAACTCAAATTATTTGAAAGAAAGAGAGAATGTTGATTGGGTTTTATGAATAAGAGTCCCCCAAGTGGAAAGAACTTCAGGCATGGCTGGATCCAGGGGTCCCAAATTCCTCATTAGAGGTCTCCCTTTCTTTTCTTTGTCTGTTTTTGGAACTGGGGATTTAACTCACTTTACCACTGAGCTGTATCCTCTGCCATTTATTTATCTATTTGTTTGTTTATATATATATTTTTTATTCAGAGACAGGGTGTCACTAAGTTGTTTAGAGCCTAAGTTGCTGAGGCTGGCCTCCAACTTGTGATCTTTGTCTCAGCCTCCCAAGTCGATGGGATTGCAGCTGTGCACTACCATACTGGGCTCTCTTCCTTTCTTGTTTTAGATTCTTAGTTGGGCTGTCTTCTACTTTCCTACTTTATTGTCTACAGTAGGAACAAAGGTGGCCACAGTGTCTCTGGATTATTTGGTTCTAACTGGTTGTTTGTTTGCAGAAGGAGAGAAATTCTCATTTTCTTAGCTCATGTAAGTCCCACAGAGTACTCCGGGCATGATTTCCCATCCTGGGACTAATCATGAGGTCCAGAAGGATGGAGTATTGTGAGTGTCCAGCCAGAGTCCCGTGCCATAGTCCCTGTTCCCCAACATATCTGCCCCCTATTCCTTCTCTATCTGTCCGTATGTCACACCCTCCTCAAGAGATGGAGTCTGTTCTTCTCTCTTTACAAATCTTGGCATGTCCTAGCAACTTTTTTGATCAATAAAATGTGGGATACTAGACACAGTGGCCTATAATCCCATTGACTTGGGAGGCTGAGGCAGAAAGATCACAAGTCTGAGGCCAGCCTCAGCTACTTAGCAAGGTCCTAAGGAACTTAGTGAGACCCTGGCTCAAAATAAAAAATGAAAAGAGCTGGGGATGTGACTCAGTGGTAAAGCACCCCTGGGTTCAAATCCCAGTACTCCCTCCACCCCAAAATGTGGAAGGAGTGATGTTTTGGGATTTGCAAGGATAATTAATAAGAATCTTGAAGCTTCTGATTTGGTCTCTTGAAACTCTTTCTTTTGATCCCAGGTGACCCATGTAATGGTTCTGTTAGAAGGACTATGTGGGGACACCATGAGACAACATGAAGAGGGAGAGGAGAGCAGCTGAGTCTTACCTTCCAGGTTCCTGCCAGCGTGCCACAGAGGAGTGAAGTCATCTTGGAGAAGTCAGACCCCACAGCCCCACTGAGTACTTTTGAGTGGTCCCAGTTGATATCATGTGGTCTAGAAGAATCACTCAGTACCAAATTCCTGACCTAAAAATTATGAGTAATAGCAAAATTGTTCTTGAAGCCACTGAAGTTTGGAATCATTGTTACATAGCAACAGATAACCAAAATAAAATTTTTAGGTTGTATAGTTTGCGAGTTCTTCAAAATAATTAAACAGATTTATGCATCTAACAAAAGAGTGTGAGAGATATAATTGCTTCACAGTCTTGCTAATGATTAATGCTGCCATATTTTCAATTTAGCCATTTTGGTGTGTAGTAGTATCACATGAAAGTTTCAGATTGTGTTTATTTGATGACGAATGAGATTGGTTACCTTTTACTGATTTCCCTTGTCCATTGGAGGTGTTCTTTAACAACGCTTTTCCAGATAGAGGTATAGGCATCACTCATGAAAGGGGAACATTCTGCGAAATATGTTGTTAGTGACTTCATTGTTTTGTGAACATAAGAGTATGACTAATGCAAATGTAGGTAGCTGTGATGTCCTAGGCAATACAATCTCATGGGACCACTATTGTATATATGATCTACCATTGACCAAAATGGTGTTATGAATATTATTGTGTACGTGAGAATGTATGTGGAAAGCAAAATACCTTCTCTAAGTTTGTGGCTTATCTTTTCACTCTCTCACTGGAATATTTTGATAAAAATAGTTCATCGCTTCAGTGAAGTCTAATTCATCCATTTTTCTTTTATAATTAATGCTACTTTTGTCCTATTTAAGAAATATTTGCCTACTTTAATATTGAGAAGGATTCTCTTATATTTTCTTTTAAAGACATTATAGATTTAAATTTCAACTTACCTAGACTTGATTTTTAAATATGGTGTGAAGTAGAGTTAAAATATATCTCTCTCCAAATGTATGTTGGCACCATTTAATGAAAATAGAAATTGTGTTTTTTGAAAATGTCACTATCGGACTGTGGATGTAGCTCAGTTGATAATGCTTCCCTTGCATGCACGAGGCCCTGGGTTCAATCCCCAGCACCACACACACACACACACACATACACACACACACACACACACCACGTCACTATCTGATTCCTGGCTTCCGTGAGCTGAGCAGCTTTATTTCTCATGCCTTTCCACCATGTTCTGCCTCGCCTTGGGCCCAGAACAATGGAGTTGGTTGACCATGGACTGAACCTCTGAAACTATGAGCCCAAAGTAAACTTTTTCTCCCCTAAGTTGTTCTTGATAGATATTTTGGGCACATCAATGAAAAACTGACCAACACAGAAATTGGTTCTAAAACACGGGTTTGTAGCTATGACAATACCTGACCATGTGGTTCAAAAGACTTTAGTACAGGTTTGCAGGAAGAGTTTAGAACAATTTGGAGATGCAGGTTAGAGAAGCCTTAGTGCTACATGCAGAGCTTAATGGGAGATTCTGGTGTAAGCTCAGAAGACCAGAATGCTGATTTGAATGTGGACAGTAAAGACTGGGGAATGGGGACTTTGTTGGAAATTGAACAAGTGGTCATTTGTGATACATTCTGGCAAAGAACTTGTCTACATTTTGTCCATGTTCTGAGACGACTTTGTTGAGGCCAAGTTTAAAGGTAATGGATTAATCTGGTAAAGACAAATTCAAGGCAGAATAGCACTCAGGCAATGGCATGGATGTAGCTATCAGCTTTTAGACAGATTTACTGTGGCAATTGGGAGCAGAAAGCAGAAAAGAAAGATTTTAAAAACTCAAAGTTTGATCAGAAAAATGCATGTAAAACTGGGGCTAGGGATGTTGTTGCTAAAGAGATTACCACCATTAAAGAGAAGCTAAGCATTTTGCCCAGAGACAATAGGAAATTTGCCTTGAAGGAATCTCTAGACTAAGTAAGATCATACCATTGCAGGCTCAAGGGTGTAAATGTGAAAATTCATTTGAGGAGAGACAATGGGGATACCCTGCTTGTGCAGAGGTGCCCAGGAGGTTGTTTTCCAATATTTGTCTCATGATGCTTAGCTTCCTGGGCACTCAGAGGCTGTTGCAGCTATGGTCCAAGGTAGTATGTCTAGTGTTCAGTTTGGTGGCTGACCTTGACATTGTTCACAGGACACTGGTTCTGCAGGAATGCAGGATGCTGGAGTTATGGGGTTATGGAAGCTCTCTCCAATATTCCAAAGGAAGGCCTAGAAGGTCAGGTAGTGTGCATGCGGCCCCTGAGGGAGCAATGCATGAAGCTGAGAATGAAGCCAAAGCTGGAATGGAGACCACAGATCTTAAGAGATGCCAGGAAGGTGGGACATCTGCTGAAGAAAGCTGCAGCAGGGGAGTAGAGCCAGGCCCAGAGAGGCCATGTGGGATGCAGCTGGAAAGGCCATCAGACCAGGGCTGCGTATCCCCTTTGGGGACTGCATTTCACCATGTTTTGCAGATGCTTGGTGTGATTCTACTGCATTTGTTTGCCCACCTGGGTTTTAGTCTTGTTTTAGTCCTACCCCTTCTATCTCTGTCCATATTCCACCCTTTTGAAACGGGAATGTTTACTCTTTGCCATTGTATATTGGATGTATGTAACTGGCTTTTAATTTTTACAGGGGTTCACAGCCAAGGGTTTGTCTTGAGTCTCAAATGATACTTTGGACTTAGACTTGAGCAATAGTGGGATTGTTAAGACTATGGTGATTCTTGGAGATGGAATGCCTTTTGTGTTGTAAGATGGGCATGTGTTTTTGGGGACCAGGGTGGAATGCTATGGTTTGGATGTGAGGTGTTCCCCCAAAAGCTCATGTGTTAGATAATGAAAAAATTTTCAGAAGATAAATGATTAGATTATGAGAAGTGTAACCTCATCAGTGGATTAATCCATTTTATGGATTTATTATTTGAATGGACTTCTGGGTGGTAACTGTAGGCATACCTGGAAGAAGTGGGTCACTGGGAGCATGCCCTGGGGGATTATATCTTGAATATGGCTTCTCTCTCTCTCTCTCTCTCTCTCTCTCTCTCTCTCTCTCTCTCTCTCTCTTCCTGGCGTCCATGAACTGAGCAGAGATCCTCTACCATGCCCTTCTGCCATAATGTTCTGCCCACCTTTGGCCCAGATCAATGGAGTCAGCTGACCATGGACTAAATCTCTGAAAGCATGAGTTCAAAATAAAATTTTCCTTCCTCTACAAAGAATGTTAGTATCATAAAAGAAAATAATATGTTACTCTATAAGAGGAGACTAAAGAGACACGACATTTGTGATGCTGTGATTTCTGAGAAGGAGGAGGTGGTCCTTTTAAAGGGCTTTGTCAAGAAGCTCCTCCCAGGGATTGGGGAGATCCACTGAAAGTCCAGCAAATCACCCTTGATGACTTATGAAATGCAGAACCTAAGCCCTTTACAGAGGAAGCATGAGCTGTGCTATGGAGACCTTATTGAGACAATTGACAAAATTGGAATATGGATAGTATATTAGAAAAAAATATTGTATTCATGACAAATTTCCTGAAGTTGGTAGCTTTATTGAAAAAATGATATCTTAAAAGTTTGGGAGGTATTTAAGGGTAAAGGAGTATGATGTAAATTTATTCAACATATTATGAAAAGATGCAAATATATATGCACATATGTGTGTGTGTTGGGAGGGGAGTGTTTATGGGACAAGAGGAGGGGCATATGGGTGTTTGTACTATTTTTGTTCTTGCAACTTTTCTGTAAGTTAGGAATTATTTCCAAACATGAAGCTTAAAAAATGGGGTTGGATTCTGGCTCTTTCTCTGCCAGTGTGAGTTTTTGGCCTTGTTACTTTTCTTTTCTGAGAGCATTCATGCACCTCCCTCAGAACTATGAGAGTCCCTGCCTCGTGGAGTGAGCAGGAGAGCTGGATGATACTGAGGGCCCAGCATAGGAGCTGACACATCTTAAGGCATCAATCAAGAGAACTTTGCTAAAATTATTATTTTAATACTGGATCCTGCAGGAACTGTGCCAGACAAGAACTTTCTTTGATTATAACTTCTTAGTTTCTTAAAATAGAAAAATATTTTCTTTTAAAATATAAGAACATTCTTCACAAACACCTTTGGTCATCCACCACGTGTTCCTTGAGTCACTGGTCTATGCCCACCAGGTGCTGGCTGGGGACCTTCAGTGAGTGAGACCTGCTTCCAGTTTACCAGCTGGCCACTCAGGCAGAGCTATATCTGCCCCAAATGTCCTTTTCATGGACTGAGCCAGACACGATTGCATCTGGGTCCCACTGGAGAATTATTTGCTGGTCTTTCAGAGGGTCACCCCAAATCCTGGCAGGAACTTGTGGCTGGAGCCTTCCATGAATGACCATGTCTCCTCTGAGATGACACAAATATTGATGTGCTACTCTGAGTTTCACTGTCCCAACTCTGCTGACCACAAAACCTGGAACCAGAGGGTTGTTCAGGGTTTCTGAAAACACCAGGTATGTAATTAATCAGTGCTCTTTGGAATCTCATCTCCAGGAAAACATGGCCCAAGCCTTGCCTGGATGGGTCAGGTCATGCCAAGCCAGAGAACAGTGATGAGATTTTCCAGGGAAGGGTCTTGGCTGGCCTTCCAGAGCCCTGGCTGGCTGTTTATTCAGGGAATCATGACCTATGTTGGCAAAGAAGGGTGCCAACTGGTAGCCAAGCTGGGGGTGGGATAGGCAGGCTGGGTGTGTTCCAGAGGGCTTCCAAGATCTCTCTCAAAGCTTGGGCCTCTGAGGCTGAACCTGGTTGTTTGTTACTGATACTAGGGCCTGCCTTTTCATTCTTGAGTGTCAAGAGAACTTCCTGGATCCTTCTCCTACCTGTCTTCACCTCTGGATCCACCTGTCCTATCCTCAGGCACAGGCTTGGGGCAGTTCCTGAACCAAGTAGGACTACCATCCCCTCTCACCTTCATCCTTTTGGACAGGCAGAAAAACAGCCTGGAGATGCCATTAATTTGGTGTTATTTCCCAGGGCTTTCCTGATAAGGCGTCTTCATTAGCTGGGTCGCCTCTTTTACCTGCTTTCTTCCTTCCCACCTTCAGTTCCTGCTCTACTCTGGTCTCCCAGCAGAATATAAAGCACTGAGCACAGCGCCTGCCACCTCTTTGAGAGAGCTGAAGTCCTTACCAGGTACCTGCTTGCTATTGAGTGTGTATTGACCTATTTGCTCCTGTAAGAATCCCGTGGGGACAGCATAAGAGTCAAAAGCAAGAGCTCTGGGTTTGAATCCAGGTCTCGCACTTTACTGTGTGGCCTGGAGTTCCAGGGTCACTGTAGCACCTACGGTCTCTTTGGATTGCTGTAAAGATTACACAGGAAGTATGTGGGAAGAACACAGGACAGGCTCTGGTGTATTTTAAGCGTATTTAACAAAGGAAGTTGATGATTATTGTTCCTTCCATTTAGCAGATCAGGATTCTGTGGCTCACAAAAGTTAGAAGACTTGCTTAAGTCACACAGCTAAGTACACGAGTCAGGATTTGACCCCAGGGGCCCTAGCTAAAGTCCATGCTCAGAGTTCTACTTCCTCCATCGTTGTCCAGCCTTCTCTGCCTAATGCCACCTTGAGGCAGAGGTTATGGGATCCCAAGCTTAATCCCCAGGAACTCTGCAGGGTAGATTCCGGCCCCAGGGTCTAGATCAGGGGGTTGGCTGGAGTGTGCAGTGGGGATGGGAATGCTCCCCACTGATCCGAGGGTAGTCCGTGGCTACACAAGTTGATGGTAGCCTGAAATACCTGAGACTGGGTGACTTCATAAAAAAAGAGGGTTATTTTGCTCACAGTGTTGGAGGCTGAAGGGCACATCACTGGCATCAGCTTGGCTCTGGTGAGAACCTCATGGTGGAGGTGTCACAATGGTGAGAGCACACGGAAGGGAGAGATGGCATGGCAAGACAAGAAGCCCGGAGTGACTAGAGACTAAATGGCGTCCCACAAGAGCTACATTAAACTGTCTGAGGGCACACCCCAACTGCTGAAGAAACTTCCACTGGACCTCACCTCTTGATGTCCCGTTGCCCCAACAGCATCACACTGAGGGCCAAGCGCCCACACATTGAGATCTTGGGGGGACCAATCACACCCAAACCACAACACTCAGATTCTTTGTAAAAATT
The DNA here is from genome assembly GCF_045843805.1 of Urocitellus parryii. Taxonomy (NCBI): domain Eukaryota; kingdom Metazoa; phylum Chordata; class Mammalia; order Rodentia; family Sciuridae; genus Urocitellus; species Urocitellus parryii. The sequence goes on along the minus strand of NC_135536.1, from coordinate 11,560,898 downwards.
ATTTCTAATTTTAATTTTTTTACTTTTTCTTGTTTTTCAATTTTAGGTATCAAATCAAGGGCCTTGCACATGCAAGGCAAGCTCTCTGTCACTGAGTTACATTCCTGGACATTTTAAAAAAATTTTGAGACAGGGTCTTGCTAAGTTGCTAAGGCTGTCCTGGAACTTGCTATCATCCTGCCTCAGCCTCTCCAGTAGTTGGAATATTAGTATGCTACCATGTCTGGCTTACTTTTAATTATTAATTGATAAATTATAATTATATATATTGTGATACAATGTGAAGTTGTGGTATACGTGCAAAATGTGGAGTAAATAAATCAAGCTAATTGAACTATCCATTATTTCACTTATTTTTTTTATAGTGAAAACTTTTGAAATTTAGTCTCTCAGCAATTTTGAAATATATGGGAACCTCATTATTAACTGTAATCATTGTGTTACACAATAGATCTCCTGGTAACAAACTTTGTACCCTTTGACCAACAACTTCCCATCCTCCCTCCTTCCCAGCTGCTGGTAACCACCAAGTTTCATCTTCTTTATTTTCCAAAATATAAGAATATTTTATAATATTACAGAAAGATAATAAAATGTATATTTATGGTAGGTATTTGTGATTTATGTTGATCATTACCTATATCATCTACTTTGCTCTTGTAATATTCTCAACTTTGGAAAAACCACCCATTTCCCACAAAGAGTCTGCTTAAAAGAAGGTTATTTCAACTCTTGGGTTGTGTTGCAACAGATGGAGCACATGACCCAGACTAAGCCAATTACACTTCATCTCCCTGGACAGAAGGACTTCTAATGGGCATAGGACCCTTGTCATGCCAAGCAGGCCCAACTGGACTCAAAGATGAGAAGTATGCCAAAAAAAATTGCTCCCACTGCTAAAGGGCAGTGATAATTTGAGTCTGAAGTTGCTGAAAAACCACGTAGAGGTTGGGAACAAATGGAGTCTACGTAGGAGCCAATCTGAAAGGTAGAGTCAAGGAGAGGATCTGGGTGTTGAGTCCCGAAATAAACTACATCTGAGACCTCTCCTACCTCTGAGACTTGTTTTTAATAGACTTTATTTTGTAGAGAAGTGTATTTACAGAAAAATTACAAAGTTAGTACAGAGCATTCTAATATATCCCCCCACACACAGTTTCCTTGGTTATCATTACTATTATTAATTTTACTTGGTGTTGGGGATTGAAACTAGAGCCTAGTGCATGCTAAACACATACTGTGCCACTGATCTAACCCCCCAGCATTCCTTAATTGGTACAGATCCAAATTGAGAAGCATCCTACAATATACCTGATTATCAAGAACAAGGAAAAGTCTGAGAAACTGTCAAAACCAAGAGGAACCTAAGGAAATAAGACAATCAAATGTTATGCAGCCTCCTGGATAGAATTTTGGAACAGAAAAAGGACATTAGCTAACACTAATATGAATAAGTATGCATTTTAGCTGATTTTATCAATATTTGTTCATCAATTGTGACAAATGTACCACATTTTCTTTATCTGTTCATTGGTTGATGGACACTAAAGTAGATTCCATATCTTGGCTATTGTTGGTAATGCTGCAATGAACATAGTAGGAGTGCAGATATCTCTTCAACATACTGATAGCAGTTTCTTTGGATAGAGACCCAGAAGTGGGATTGCAGAATAAGTCACTTGGTAGTGCTATTTTGAGTTTTGGAGGAATCGCCATAGTTTTTCGTAATGGTTTTACCAATTTACATTCTCACCAGCAGTGTTATCTTCCATCTTTTTGATACACAACTGGCAGATGTGAGGTGTTATATCATCGTGATTCTAAATTTCATTTCACTAACAATGAGTGATGCGGAGCATTTTTCCATATATCTGTTGACCATTTTTAATGCTTTTGAGAAATGTCTGTTCAGATCTTTTGTCCTTTTTTTTTGTTTGTTTGTTGTTTTTAGATACACATGACAGTAGGGTGTATTTTGACATATTATACACACATGGGCTACAACCCATTACGATTTTGATCCCATTCTTGCAGTTGAGCATGATGTGGAGTTACACAAGTCATGTATCATATATGAGCATAGAAAGTTCTGTCTGATTCACTCCACTGTCTTTCCTATTCCCATCCCCTCTCCCTTCCCTTCATTACCCTTTGTCTAATTCTATGAACTTCTCCACCTCCCTTCCTAATCTTTTGTCTATTTTTAAATCAGCTTATTTGCTTCCTTGATTTTTTGTCGTTTGAGTTCTTTATGTATTTTGGTTATTAATCCCTTATTGGATGTACAGTTTGTAGATATTCTCTCCAAATCCATAGGTTTTTTTCTTCATCCTGTCATTTCCTTTGTGGTCCAGAACTTTTTAGCTTGATGCAATCCCATTTATTGTTTATAAATTAATTGCCTGTGCTTCTTTTTTTCATTAAAATATTTATTGGCTTAATTTTTACAAGAGAAAAAAATTATCATTTCTTTGGGAGATTCTAAGATCAAATCTGAAAAATAAAAAATCATTGCCCAGACCAATATCATGTAGTTTTCCTTTATGTTTCCTTCTAGTAATCTTACCGCGGGATCTTCCACTTCAGTGTTCAAGCCACTTTGAGATGACTTTGTATATGGTGTGAGGTAAGGGTTGGATCCTTCTGTATGTGGCTCTCCAGTTTTCCGTCACCATTTATTGATCAGACTGTCCTTTTCCCTTTGGTATTCTTGGCACCTTTCTCGAAAATTAGTCAACTGTAAAAACGTGGGTTTATTTCAGGGCTTTATTCTGTTCCATTGATCTGTGTGACTGTACCATGCTGCTTCGAATATGATAGATTTGTAATACAGTTTGAAATCTGGTAATCTGATGTCTCTAATTTTATTATTCGTGTTCACAATTGCTTTGGCTAGTCCAGGTATTTTGTGGTTTCATGAATTTTGGATTTTTTTCTATTTCTATGAAAAATGCCTTTCAGATTTTGATAAGGATTGCATTTAATCTGTACATTGTTTTGAGTATTATATGTAACAATAGTGACTCAATCCATACACATGAGGTATCTTTCCATTTATTTGTGACATTTAAATTGTTTCTCATCAATTCATAGTTTGCAGTGTATAGGTCTTTCGCCTTCTTGGTTAAATTTATTTCTAAGTATCTTTATTTTTTATAGGGATTTTTTCATAGATTCTTTTTATAGGTTCTCAGTTTGTTGTTAGGATACAGGAATTCTACTCATTTTTGCATGTTTATTTTATATCCTACAACTTACTGATTTTATTGTTCTAGTGATTTTTGGCAGGTGGAATCTTTAGGACTTTCTCTGTATAAGATCATGTCATCAGCAGAGACAGCTTAACTTCTTCCTTTCTACTTGAGACTCAGCTTCTCAGCACCCTATCTTCACAGAGGACAGAGGATGCGGGGAGTTAGAATCAGGAAACTAAAGAGAAAACTGTGAGACCTTGATGATCAGTCAGACCTGCATTCTCACCTCAGGTTTTTGATACATGAAATGAAGCAGAGAATGGGACCCCCCAAGAGTGTCTGTGGTGATGAGAGAGAACTAAGCAATGGTTTCAACACCCATCTCAGTAGTTTTTCTTTTCACTATTGCTCTTGCCAGTTTTGGGGTCAATGTCATGCTCTCATGCACATTTAACAGGTTGCAGTGTGTAGGGGGGTCTCTGTTAATAAGCTTGACATAGTGTTTCCTTAAATGTGTTGTTAATTTGTCAGAGAAATCATTTGGGCTTAGAATTTTCTTTAGGAGAATTTTTTGTTTGTTTATGGATTTGATTTCTTTTTTTCTTTTAGATTTGATCTCTTTCATAGATAACTATTCTGATTGTTCTTTCCTCCTTCCTTCCTTCCTTCCTTGATACTGGAGATTGAACCCAGTGTGCTTAACCACTGAGCCACTTCCCCAGCCCTTTTGTTTTTAAATATTTGTTTTATGTGTTCTAATTAGTTATATATGGCAGAAGAATGCATTTGATGCATCATACACAAATGGAGTACAACTTCTCATTCATCTGGTTGTACATGATGTAGAGTTACACAGGTCCTGTAATCCTATATGCACATAGGGGAATAATGTCTGATTTATTCTACTATCATTCCTACCCCATGCTTCCTCCCTTCCCTTCACTTCCCTCTCTCCAGTCCAAAATACTTCTGGTCTTCCTCCCCCTTATTGTGAATTAGTATCCACATATCACAGAAAACATTAGCCCAGCCTTTTTTAAAAAAGTTTTTAAAAAATATTTTTTAGTTGTCAATGATCTTTTATGTATTTATATGTGGTGCTGAGGATGGAACCCAGGGCCTCATCCATGCCAGGCAAGCTCTCCACCACTGAGCCACGACTCCAGCCCGGCCCAGCCCAGCCTCTCTCTCTCTCTCTCTCTCTCTCTCTCTCTCTCTCTCTCTCTATATATATATATATATATATATATATATATATATTATAGATACTGGGTCTCACTGAGTTGCTTAGGGCCTTGCAAGGTTGCTGAGGCTTCTTTGAACTCATGATTCTCTTGCCACAGCCTCTTGAGCTTCTTCTGTGTCTTTAAATAGTATTTTTTTTTAAAAAAGATTTTTTTAAGTTTATTTATACAAAGTTTTTATATCCTGTTATTTATCTCTTTACCATGTTCTGGATTCATAGTAATGGCCCCTTATTCTTCTTGACCCGTTATTTGAGTTTTTCTTCATTTTTTTCTTGATGAATCTCACTGAGCCATCAAAGTTACATTCAATTAAGGAGTCATTAAATATATATTCAAAGGACTGACTTTTGGATTTCTTGATCTGTCTTGTTTTATGTGTGCTTTCTATTTCATTAATTTCTGTTATGTTTACTGTTTCCTTTCTACTATATTGTTCTGGTTGGTTCTTCCTTCTCCTCCTCCCCCTCCTCCCCCTCGTTCTCCTCCTTGTTCTTCATGTACTGCAAATTGAACCCAGGGCCTCACACATGCTAGGCAAGAGCTCTTCCACTGAGCCACCCCTCATTCCTTTAAAAAATTTATTTTGAGACTGAGTCTCACTAAATTTTCCAGGCTAGTGATCCTCCTGCCTCAGCCTCCTGAGTAGCTGAGATCACAGGCACGTGCCACCCGACTTGCACTTCTTTTTCTAACATTGTAATTATGATACCTCAAAGATTTTGAAACTTTTAGATGCTAATATATGCATTAGAAACAGCAAATTTTTCCCCCAAACATAGTACTAGATGTGTCTCTAAGATTTTTAACAGTTAATAAAACTGAGATGTAACCTAAACACAATGGTCAGTGTATGATTCCGTGATTTTTAGTTGTGGAGTTGTGCCCTCCATAATCCAGTTTAGGTCATTTCTCAATCTTTTGTACTCAACTGTCACTCCTAGCTCTACCCGCAGGCCACCACTGATCTGATTTCTGGCCCCACAGACTTGCCTTCTCCGGATAATTCTTCTGTGTGCTCTGGGTCTGGCTTTCTTCCACTTGGAGTAAATTTCCAAGGTGCATCCATGTTGCATCAGCATTTTCCAGCAGATCATTCCTCTTCCATTGAATAGGATTTCATTGATCTGCTCACCTGTTGATGGACATTTGCATTATTTCCAGTTTGGGGCTTATTATTTCTGTAAGAATTTATATTATTTATATGTCATTATATTCCTATGTTCACATATTTTAGTTTGTGAATTTGTATTATTTTTATGAACTTGCATTCGTGTGCAGGTCTGGCTTTGTGTGGACATAGTTTTTGTTTCTTTCTGGTAGATTCCTAGGACTAGAATTGCTGGGCCATGTGATAAGTTTATGCTCAACTTTCAATGAGACTGCCAAATTGCTTTACACAGTGGCAACACAGTGGTGTACTGCCTCCCTCAAGGTGTGAGAGTCCCATGTTCTCTGTCTTTGTCAGCACTTGATATTGTCTGCTTCTTTGATTAGAGCCATTCCAGGGTTGGTTTTAATTTGCACTCGTCTAATAACTAAATGAAGCAACTTTTCACGTGCTTTTTAGCCATCTCCCTGTCTTCTTTGGTGAATGCTCATTCAACCCTTTTGTCATTGTGAAAATGGGGTAACTCCTTTGTTTAAGTATTAAGTTGTAAGAATTCCTTATGTATTCTGGATTCAAATTCTTTACCAGATATATGATTTACAAATATTTTTCTTATTTATAGCATGTGTGCACACACACATGCGTGTAGATGCACAGGAAAATTGCAAAAATATTACGGAAAGTTCCCATACATCCTTGGCTCAGTTGACCACATTCTTAACACCTTACTTGACTTTGTATGACACATTTGTTACAATCACTGAACCAATATCAATACAGTATTATTAATTAAAGAATGTACTTACATTTCCACATGAGTCTTTTTACCTAATGTTCTTTTTTCTGCCCTGGCAGCCCATCCATTTCCAAGTTACACTCATTTCCAAGTTATGTCACTTCTAGGTTCTCTTGGGAGGGACAGTTTCTCTGACTGTCCTTGTTTTTATTACCAGGTGGTCAAATATTTTGTAGGACATCTGGCTTCTGGAATTTATGTGTTTTTCTCCTGATTCAGCTGAGGTTGTGGGTTCTTCAGAGAGTGACCACAGAGGTCAAGTCTGTTCTGACCACATCATGTAGAAGGCAGGTAGTGTTAGCCTGACTCATCACTGTTGACGCTGACCTTGATCCCTTGGCAAAGGTGATGTTTATCAAGTTGCTTCACTGTAAATTTATTATTTCCTCCCCCTTTTCCATTCTGTGCCTTTGGAATGATGTCAGTTTGTGTAGCCCACGCTTAAGGATGGGGAAATAAGCTATACCTCCTAAAGGCTGAGTATTTACATAAATTATTTGAAATTCTTCTGTAAGAAGGGTTTCTTCATTCTTCCCCTTTTTATTTATTCAATAATCGATTTATGTCTGTATGGACTTGTGGATATTTATTTAATCATTTGAATTATAATCTAGTGTGTGTCTGTGTGTACACACCACTTTAATTTATAGTACTACTTTATTTTTTGTTCAAATATATCCAACTTTGGATACCAGGATTGCCTTCTGTTGACTGTCTGTTCCACTGACATATCCCAGCATGGACAGGGTTTTTAAACTACTTCCTTGTTGCCCATGTAGTGGTGCACACCTGTAATCCCAAAGGCTTGGCAGGCTGGGGCAGGAGGATCGAGAGAGTTCAAAGCCAGCCTCAGCAACTTAGCAAGGCCCTGATCAACTCAGTGAGACCCTGTCTCCTAAATAACATATAAAAAAGGGCTGGGGATGCAGCTCAGCGCTGAAGTGCCCCTGTGTTCAATCCCTGGTGCAAAGTGCTCATTATTTTCTAGCAATGTAGGGTGCTCCAGGGCCATCTTAGGTACTTCCCACCCAGGTCCTAGGATCGGCGATTTCTCCAAGGAGTCCTGGTTGCTTTTGTTGACGAATGGTCTTGGAGAGCAAGATCTTGGTGCTGTGTGTGCTCACTGCTACTGAGGCACCCTTGCCCATAGACCCTCTTCATCTGTGTACATGTGTGAACACACACTTGCTTCCCTACACATATCTACAAGCATTTACCTGGGCCATCATCTCTATCTACATTAATGCTGAAGTTCACACTGGAATCTCCAGTCTACGCCACAGGTCATCTTGATTTCCTCTTTCTTGTCTAGAATCACCCTCCCCACTCCATGTACTTTGGCTATGTTGAGTTCCTGGACACAGGTGCAGTGGAATCTGCATGGTCAGCCTGTCCCGATGTGGGGAACAGCTGTAGTGACTAGAAGGCACTGCTCAGTGGCCACCTGCTTACCTCTGGCCTTGCACACTCGCTCTCTCCCAGGGGTTCTAGGTCAGCAACCCCACCCCTCAGTGAAGTCGCTTCATACTTTGTAATACGATGGGGTTGTTTTGCCACACTTTATTTTCCATCCTGAGAACCCCCAGCTCCTAAATGATTTTGTTTTTGCTTGTATTTTCAGATTCATATTTTGTGCTGTAAAGTCTTACAGGTTTTGACTAAGGCTAGCGTCACAAACCACCTTACCTCATGGTGCAGAATACGTCAAGCCCCTGCGTTCCCCTATCTGGCCCTTCCCTCGGCCCTGGGCACTCCTGACAAGGGCTGGTCTTTTTGCTGTCACAGTGGTTTCGTCTTTTCCAGAAGGCCCCATACCTGGAATCGCACAGCACGTGACCTTTCAGATGAGCTTCTTTTTTATTTTTTAATTTTTAAAAATGTATTGGTTCTTTTTAGTTACCCAGGACAGCAGAATCCATTTTGATAGAATTATACAAGCACGGAGAAGGTCTTTTTCTAGTTAAGATCCCATTCTTGTGGACATTCGTGATGGTGAGATTCACTGTGTCGATTTCATCTAAGGACGTGGGGAAGTTATGTCAGTTTCAGTCCATTGTCTTTCTCTTCCTATCCCCTCCTCTCCTTTCCCCATTATCTAATCTATTGAACTTCTATTCTTCCCTTGCCCCCTTGTGTGTTAGCTTTCATGTATCAGGGGAAACATTTGACTTTTGGCTTTTTGGGATTGGCTTATTTCACTTAGCACGATGGTCTCCAGATCCATCCATTTACTGTCAGATGCCATAAGGTCATTCTTCTTCATGGCTGACTAATACTTCATTATATCACATTTTCTTTATCCATTCATCTGTTGGAAGGGCACCAAGGCTGGCTCCATAGCTTAGCTATTGCGAATTCAGCTGCTACAAACATGGATGTGGCCGAGTTACTGTAATATGCTAATTTTAAGACTAGCTTCTTTCATTTAGCACCTTGTATTTAAGGCCCCTGGGTGTCTCTCTGATCTCACAGATCCTTTCTCATCACTTTACCTTGATTGCTGAATGACATTTCTTTGTTTGCATGTACCACAATTTGTTTAACCATTCACCTGTTGAAGGAAATCTTGGTTGCTCCCAGTTTTTAGTGATTGTGAATAAAACTGGTGCAAAAATTGGGGTATGGGCTTTTGCGTGGGTGACGTTTTCAAGTGGGCTGAGTAAATCTAGGATGATTATTAATGGCTAAAAGACTGTTTCACTCTGTAAGAAACTGTGGCTTGTCCCTTCATCTTCCCAATAGTATCTTTGAAGTGTAATTGTTGTGGGGCAGGTAGCTCAGAAAACACACCAAGTCCCAGTTTGTCCAAATGGAAGAGTCTTTATTTAGCTGGTCGGCCAGGGACTGCCCCCCGCAGGACCCATAACTGTCTCTGCAAGAAACAGCCCCGAGAATGAGCATTTTAGGATATTTAAAGGCAAAAACCACATCTGGGTTGACATAGCTGCAAGCAAGCAGGTACAGAATCAGAATCGGGCAGTTAGCGAGATAATGCAATGGGTGGCATTGGTGTTTCCCATGGGACTTTCCAGGTTGGAATAGCAGCAAACCAGCAGAAGGGAAGTGGGTCAAAATGACCCTAGTTGAGCACAAGTTAGAGAATGGCTACTAACATCCAGACAATCAATTTCCGACAAGGTACATTGCCCAAGGAAAATGGAAGCCAAAGAGAACAATTTTAAATTGAGTAAGAATTGCTATTTTGAGTTGCCAAGTATGTCACGCTAGGTGACTCTTAGTGGGTGCAGAGGTGGGGCTTTCCCACGGGAGAAGCAGTGCTTACATGACGTGGAGTCTCAGGGTAAAATGGAGTCTGTTTGCTCATTGTCCATAAGCCTGGCCCTGACATAAACATTTTAGTTTAGTGAAGTCCAGTTTATCATTTTGGGGACAGGGAGGGAACCCTACAGAGGAGTATGTTCAAAACAATGAAAAGAGATTTTTCTTTTCTTTTCTTCTCTTTTTGCAGTGCTGGGGCTTGAACTCAGGCCCTTGTGCCTGTTAGATAAGTGTTCTACCACTGAGCTGCACCCCTGCCCCAAAAGAAGATTTTGTGGGTTGAACAACCTGTGATCTGGAAACGTCCTTAATTCTAGCAGGGAAGTCTGCATCTTGTGACTTCCAGTTATAAAACTCAAACTCCTATGTCTTGGGACCCTTGCAGTCTCAGGAAGACTGGGGTGGCCAGGTACTCTAATTTAGATAAAGAAGAATCTATAACTTTCTCAAGCAGTGGTGTGTTAGCTGGAAGGGAAAATGATTATCTGTCTATCCATCTATGTATCTGTCCATCTGTCATCTATGAATCCACCAGTCCGTCGATCTCTGTTTTAATAAGAAAGCCACAATAGTGCTTTCATATCCTGATAGAAAAAGCCCAGAGACGGGGAAGATGTGCGTGGGGGGAGAGGAGAGGAGGGGAGAGCTGGGCAGTGTCTGAGTGAGCGAGATGAACACAGTCCTGCATGGGCTGGCCTCAGTGAGGACAGGGCAGGCCACCTGTGCAACGGGAGGGTCAGCAGGGCCCTGAGTGGTGGGTGGGCCGGCAGGGGAACCCCTGTATTTTGCCCGTGCAGAGGCAGTGAGGTCAACAGCTGAGAGGGATTTGGGACCACAGGACTGGGAGGCAGAGGCACAGGACAGTGGGGCATGAGAGGGCTGCAGAGTCGCTGCCCTCCGGGACCCCAGCTGTCTTTGAGATTAGGGATCTTGAGGTGAGATGGAGCAGTTAGTGTGTGCCATTCACTCGCCACATCCAATGGCTGGAGCTTGGAACAGGGAGAGATCGGGAGGCTTTGCGGAGTGACTTTGAGAAAACCAGAGAAGAACAGAGGATCTCAGGATGGGATTGATCCTGGAGCAAGTGAGGGCCCGAGGGAAGAAAGCAAAGGGACAACCAGACGAGTCCCTGGGTCATGCATCCCAGTGGGATTGAAGGATCCTTGGAGTTGGTTATGAGAGGAATGTGCTGGAAAGAGAGGAGGCTGAGGTCACAGTGGAACAGCTGAGAGTGGAGAGGTGGCTTACAGGACGGTGTCTGTGGAGAGACCGCCATGGCAGTCCAGGCTCGACGGGTTCCCATCGACTGGCCGCACCTGCCCCTTGGCATCATTTAACCGGCATCCTTCCTCCCCTCCCCCAGTGAGGCCGACTCGGCCAGTGTCGGGCTGCTCGCCCACTCTGCTTAAAGCTCCATGGGACACACCTGCCCATAAGAACAGGGTTCCTATGTGTAGAGCAAGAGAATATATCACGCTGTGAACATTTGCCCCTGTACCCAGGGTGGCCGCGGGTTGGCAGGGTGTCACTCACACCTGCATCTCGGAGATGACGGTCTTGGTCTCCTTCAACCTTGCATGCAGTTGGTGCCCGATGGCCACTGACTCCAGTGATTTATGGAGGACGGAAGGTCAGATGAAGACTCTGGTGGACAGACTGCCTGCCCTGCACTGTCCTCTCAGGAAAGAAGGTTCCTCTTGGGGAGAGTGGGTTGGATGGGCTCAGGGAGTGTTTGTGCTGGGTCGTCCCTTGCAGGAACCAAGCTGAGACAGGCAGATGGCCTTTGAATGTGACACAGCGTTGCGCAGCTCTCTTCAAGAGACCCCGGGAAGTCCCAGGCATGCTCTCCTACTCAGTCACTTTTGAAGGAGAGGGGCTCAGCGGATTCCTGGAGCTGTCAGATGCCACAGGCAGCAATGACAAGGATGGTCCTGCCTCTCTGGGTCTCACAAACGTGTTCCCAGACCACTCCCAGCAACCTCCAGGTCCTTCCAGGGAGACAGCCTTCCCAGTAACACCAGAACACCACCTGCAACGTTGTCATTTGCCAGTTTATTTAACCAATTCAACAGAGAAACACAGCTTCGCTGTACTCCAGGTGGTGAGGGTTGGAGGAAATCGGAAGAGTGGGAAAAGTCTAGTAATCAGCAGAGGACATGAAGCTCGGGAGAGGTCAGGAGAGGGACCGGGTCTAGGATCCTCACAGGAAGGTGGGAATTTGGCCTTGGAGTGTGCAAAGTTGTGCCCTGGACCTTGATTTGCTAGTCTATGAAATGAGGACAATCACTCAGGGGGATTTGTGCAAAGACCCAGAAGATGGAACCATAGTCGTGCGTTTGTGCCAATGAACGCCGGTCCTGGTTTTCCATTTTCTCTTGGAGCCGCTGGGAAGACGGGGGCTGGGTGGGAGGAGGAGCAGGCAGGCCCTCCTGTCACCTGACTCTAGGATGCGTTGGGATTTATCACTTTCCCCATGAAGAGAAGGTTGTGGCTGCCTTCCTTATAGATGAGCAGCAGGAAGGGCTTGTTGAAGTGAATGGCCGGGATCTGGTGCTTGGGAAAGTACCTGAAGCTGGCGACGTTTTCCTCATCTGTCCCTTCCTCATCCATGATCAGCTCCACCCTGTGCACTGCCTTTGGGGACCAAGGTTCACAGTGTCAACCTGAGCAGGAATAGCCCCTTCCCCCAGGAGGTACCACCCTGACCCTCACTCTGAGCTGGGCCCAGAAAACTAGAGGCATGACCTGGTCTGTCCTGTCTACCATCTCCAGGCCTCCAGGAGGCTCTGCAGCCGTCCACTTGCATGGGCCAGGGCTCCCTAAAGCGCAGATCCAGCCAGCCACTTCCTGCTCAAGCCCCTGTGGACCCCTCCCCCCCTCACTGAGTGACCTCAGACCATCGTTGTCTGGTGATCAGGATCCTTTAGTAACTGGTTCTAGGAGCTGCACCCACAGCCCTTCCCATGCCCCATGGGCTCATCCCTCTTCTCCCCAACTTCCTTTTCCCAAGGTTAGCCAGTATTTCTGGGCATTTCCTCTTCCTGTTCCTTGGAGCGTCCCACAGTGGTGTTGTATCCTCAGGACCCGACTCTGGGGATCTCACTCTGCTGCCCCTTCCCTGGGGAACGATGTCCATCCCCACCGCACATCCGTATGTAACCTCCTTCTGCAGCCGGACCCTCCTTGCGTAACTCCCTCTCCCCATGTTTACATAACCACCAGGGCAACCCTGTCCCTAGGAGGTGTCAGCATTGCAAACGCACATCCGGCTTTGAAGCCCCCAGAGCTCCTTCACCCAACAGAGCAGGTGGTGAGCTCGGGAGCACCCTCCTCCCCAGGTTCAGCCCTTTCCGAGGAACAGCCATCCTCACCACCACTGGGTGCTGCAGTTCTCCATTTCTGCCTCCAACCTCACCAGGAGCCAGAACAGCCCTGTGAGCCCCACGGGTGCTGCTCAGTGAACGAGGAAGCGGGCAAACGTGCGCACTGGTGTAAAAACCCTGGACTCCAGGCTCTCACTTACCTTAGAGACCTTTATGGGGATGGTTTGCACAGAGATTCCCGAGAGGCCTATGCCGTAACCAAACATATTCAGGCCGCTGGGTGAGAGCACCAGCTTGTCCAGGTCATAATTCCCAGTCAGGGATAATTTGGGAAAATACAACTTCCTCCTGCTACTCGGGAGAATGAGAAAAGAAAACCAAACTTAAATAACATCCTTAATACACTGTCCCCCGCCCGCAGCCTCACTTCAGAATAGTAGAGAAAGACTCGTTTCAGCCACGTTTACCGTGAGCCTGAAACCACCGGGTCCAGGCCAGGCAGCCTCCAGAACGTTCCATTTTATCCTCATGGTGCTCCTGGGTCTAGGTGCCCAGAGTATCCACTTCACAAATGAGAAAATGGGGGTGGTTGAAGAGGTTTGGAGTTTGCCCAGAGTCACACGGTTTCTAAAAAGCTGGCATTGACCCCAAAGCACAGGTATTTCTGGAGCCTGCTGGCTGTGGCCCCCTGGGGTCCAGTGGAACGAGAGATTCTCCTGTTCATGCATCTGTCTATCTTTGGCTCAACAGGTTGCTTCATCCCACTTCCTTCCTGTGAAGGCCCAACCTCGGGGGCCCTGCGTGCTGGGGCAGGGCTGAGCCCCCCCTTCCTGCCACCTCCCAGGTTCACCTTTCCACGTCTGCACGTCAAAACCACAGGAGGGGAGATGATGGAGAAGTCACTCTCCCAGAAGCCGAGAGCGGAGGGGTGGTCGCCTGGGCTGGGAGCAGGAGGGGAGAGGTTGGACAAGTGCCAGTCACGCAGAATGAATGGTTCTGGATTTCTCTTGTGCAGCCTGGGGAGGGGAGGGGTTCATACTGGGCTGCATGCTTGAACTTGGCCGAGAGCAGCTCTTACGTGTTCTCACCAGACATCGTGTGAGGTGATGGATATGCTAACGAGCTGGATTGTCCTAAACAGTTCACCATGTCCGTGTACCTTGAGACATTGGTGGCCTCGAAACTATAGACAATTGTTGTTTTTCAATGACAGCAATAAGGTTGGGAGGGGGGAAGAAAATCACAAAAATCAGAAAACAAAGACTAGTCCCTGTGGGGACTGTCCCTGCATGGCGGTCAGAGAGCGGCTCTGTGCGCATAGGCTGGGGGATGACTATGCGCTGAGAATGTGTCTTCCCAGCTTTAGTGTCTCTGCTTCAGCCGCAAGAAAGTGTGTCTCCTCCCCCCACTGTGACTCTCAGGCAGCCTCGGCTAGCTGGAGCCTCCTGACAACCCAGGGGTGTCCTTGGGGACCATGCAATAGGGAGCTGTGTTGGAGGCTCCCTGCTATCTCCAGGGGAAGGACCTGGGGGAGATGAGAAGGCCCTGCCAGGAGGAGCTCAGTGGGGCTCACGCTGGCACCTGTGGGGTATCTGGAGGTGAACGAAGACTTGGGACTGCAGCGGTGCCCAGGCCCCACCTTCCAGAACCCACTGACCCGCATGATTTATGGTCTAGAACAAGAGCCACTTGGACTCCCAGATGATGCCAGTCTGCAATGAATGGGGACGTATTTGGCTGTCCTAACTGGGAGTGGGGTGTGACACTGATACCCAGTAGATGAAGCAGCTGAGCCAGGAGGGAAGACCCTTGGCAGCCACAGGCTGTGGGCTCCACAGGACTGTGGCTGTCTATGGGTCCCATGAGGAGCTGCACGTCACGTGCAGATCCTATCCGGGAAGCGCTAAGTTAAACATCCCTCATCTCTTTACAGGTTCTCGTGGCTTCCAAATGCCAAGGTGATCTGTAATCTGAAGGGAGGCGTTAGGTGGTGACATGCGATGGTGATGATTTTGAAGCCCTGTTCCCTTCTCTCAGAGAAGTGGAGGGCTGAGTCCTGCGTGACAATCAGGGTGTGACCTAGTTCCAAACCCTCATGTCCTGGCCCCAAGAGCAGCAGGGCCTCACTCCCCGATCAGGAGAGCCTTGTGCTACCGGGGGGCGAACACATCTGGGGACTTACTTCAGTGGGAAGGGTTCAGTCCACTTGTCCAAATTGTCCTTCATCAGCGCCTCCTCCACCTGGGCGACCGTCCCCTTCTCAGGAAGAATGAAGAGAGCAGTGGTGTTGCAGACGCAGGGCACCTGGAGGGCGTGGCTGTGGAGGTGGCGGAAGTACTGCAGCTGGAACCAGCCCAGCCTCTGCATCATGGGCACCGGGACGCTGAGCTCCTTGCTCACCGAGAAGGGCATGATCCTAGTGTCCTTCGGGTCAAAGCGGAACTTCCATTTCCCTGATGAGAGACCATGTGGGTGTCAGAGGGGACCGGCAGTGTCCACGGGCACGATGCCATTCATTTGGAGATACTTTGGGAGGAGCTGCTATGAGACAGGCACTGTCCTTGTGGCAGAAGATACAGGCACACAGGAGAGGTCCCTGTCCACATGGATCTTACACCCCAGGGCTCATAAGGAACAAGACAAATAAGAAAATAAGTGTGCCCGATGGTGATGTGTGCTAAGGAGAGAAATAAAGTCAGGGGAAACACGAGATGTCAGGGAAGGACAGTTACAATCACACAAAAAGCTTTCCTGAGAGTGTGGCATGGAGTGAAGACTTAAGAGGCTGAGGGACTGAGCCATGGAATACCTGGGCAAGAACCCCCAAGAAAGGAAATTACCTATGCAAAGGCCCAGTGGCAGGAGTGATCCTGTCATGGAGCAGAAGGAGTGAGAGAGGGTGTGGGAGGTGAGGCCAGGGAGAGACGGGTCTGTCAATTTCCTCCTGTGACAACTGGAGGAACTGGGGGTGGTGTAGCTTCCTTAAAGGACACTTGTGAAAGCAAAGTCCTGAGTGTGACTCCTGGCACACAGCAGCTGCTCAGACCCCAAAGTCTTCATGCTCAAAGCACAAATAACACTCCCCACTTTGGCAGTGATGGGAAGGGTCACCAGATCACATATGGGATGCCCAGTCAAAAGGGAATTTCAGGAAGTGAGCATTGTTAAGTGAGAGCCCCTCTCCTGCGCGGCTGGTTTGTTCCCAAAGCTGGCATCAGTCCCTAAAGCTGTCCAGGAGCCTTCCCCAGGGCAGTGGCTCCCAGGCTGAGACCTGAAGGGTGTGCTTACTGGCAGGAAGAGGCAGGGAGGCGGCAGTAACAGGTGGCCACAAAAAGACCCTCAAGCAAGAGAGATGGTGCTCTCTGGGGGTGGGGGGTTGCCATTCTCCCTAGCCTGGGGTAGGAAGGTCACTGGGGACTGTCCCTCCTGCAGGCATGAAGCATCATCCTGAGGGTCCCAACTGGGCTGGGCACTGAAAAGATGAGGCAGTGAAGCTCAAGGTCAGATTTGGCTTCTAGAAGGATGACCGTTCCAGGGTGGACACTGGATCAGGGAGTCCATGGGCAGGAAAGCCAAGGACACAGAGGACCCGTTAGGAAGCCGTTGCAATGATTTGAGTGGACGGCACAGTAACCTGAGCGAGAACAGCGGCCATGGAGGGGGCCACGGTCCAGTCAAAGAGCCACGGAGAGGGAAAGTCCACAGTGTACGGTGGCGGCTCAGGTACGTCGTGCAGGAGAGAAGAGAGACCCTGTGAGGAGACCTCAGGGTCCTGGCTTGGGGCAGGAGTTGGGGCCATTTACTGAGATTTGGAGGAAAGGAGTAGGAAGAGGGGGACTTAGAGGGCGGAGGAGGTGATGGCAAGACGTGCTTTCTGTTTGGAGCATGCCTCGCTTGGGGTGCTGCTCTCAGAAGGTGGTGACCAGGTGGCTGGTGGGGATGGGGGTCTGGGTGTAGAGAGCTGGGGGTCTTCAGTGTGTGGGAGGGTCAGTGGCTGCAGCTTTGGCTCAGCTCACCTGAGGAGACTGCTGACCCAGAGGAGGGGGTGGCTGAGGGGACTCTCAGCAGAGCCAGCAATGCACAGGGCTGCACGTGACCGGCAGGTGCACTGAGCCAGAGGGCAAGGGAGGGCCAGGAGAGCCACTCAGCTCCCCCGGGGGTGGGAGTGGAGGGCCGTAAAACAGCCCATGCAGCCAGCAAGGTGCGGGGTGGGGGACGAGGTTCCCTGGCTCGACGAGTGGTTTCTTTGGTGGTTGGCGAGAGGCAGTTTGATCAAAGGATTTGACAGGGCGGGTTGTCGTCTCAAGTCTGTCCACAGACCCCTACAGGCAGTTCACCACGTAGCGGTCACCATCTTGACAGATGCCTTTGGAACAAAGGGTCCCTCATATTCATTTGTCACTCAGCCCTACAGATGATGCAGTTGGTCCCAGGGAAGGTGTCCCTTTCTAAAGCTCTGCTTAGGACAGGGACAGAAGAGGGGGCCGTAGCTATGCAGAAAAGACCCCGGAGGAGGGAGGCCAAAGTCAGAGGAACGGCAGCTCCAGGCAGGGGCAGGGGACATTTCCTCCTTGGACAGGACAGGGCTTAACTTTGCCATCACCTGCAGGGAGGTCAGTAAAGGCCACTTACCTTTAAAGAATATATAATTTGCCAGAATCAAAACCGAGTGCATCTTCATCCCCTCAAAAAAGGTCTTGATTTTGCCCCCGGTCTTCTTCTCCATGGCCAGGTCCATCTGATGCCTGGCCACCCGGTGGTTCTTGAAGGACGTGGCGAGGATCTCCGTGCGGTACAGACTCCGAGCTCTTTGGGCAAACTTCCGCCTTGGGTTTCGACCCTGACCCAGAAAGAGCATGCTGCCGGTATCCATCCGGCACGCCCCCGGGGGTGACAGGAGGGCTTCCAGGAGCTGACTGGGGTGTTCATGCAACCTGCTCTCTGGGACCTCAGCGAGATGAAACCCCAGGTCTTGCAGAATCTGGGGGCGGGCTTTTGGCTTGGCCTGGAGGGCTAGCAGCGTCAGGGGAACGGAAAGGCTCAGTGGGGAGAAGAGCACATTCCTGTCTGGGTCTGGGGCCACCAACTGTTGGTACAGGCTGAAGGCAAAGTGGGAATTGTCCAGGAAGGGGGAGGAGGTTGGCCCGTCCACTGGGGTTGTATGATTTTCCTGGGCAGGTGCACTTTGGCCATAGGCATGAGGACCCAGCCTGGTCACCAGCAGCCAGAGAGACAGAATAGGGTATGCCATCCTAGACAAAAAGACACAGCACTGTCATCACCCAGCTAGGCCACACAGTCCATCAGGGCATGTCGTCCAAAAAGGCCCCTGCTGCTCTGCCCTTCCCTCCAGGGCCCATAGGATCAACCTCAGTGGTGACTCCCGGGGAACAGGGAGTCCTCGGGTGCAGTTTGGGCTTTGTGGACAGACTGGTTCTTGAAGCCCAACTTTGGCTTTCTCTGCAGTGTCATCACAGACAACTTCCTGTCCCTCCCTCGTGGAGACCAGAGGTCTCCTGTGCACCTGCCAAGTGGACCTGTGCGAGGCTTGAGGTGTGAACAGCAGGTGTTCGGGGAAATATAGGTGCTAGGGACAAGGAGCCCTTGCTGGGCTTGCAGACTTCTTTGGATTCTAGTTGGAGTAGCGTGCCCTGTGCATAATATGTCCTCAGTGTGTGTGACATACAGCCAAATCGCATCACCCTCCAAACTCTGTTGGCCAAACCCATTCCTTCCTGGGCCCTTCTCAGCCCTTTGTGTCTGGAGAGGGCTGGGCTCTCCTGCCCATGGTGTGGGAGGCCTGGCAAGAGCAGGGGACCTGGTGTCCATCCAGCTCCCTTGCTGCCTCAGCTGCAGGCAGCCAGCGGCCCTTGCCTCCCTCCCCTGTGGCTCCAGCCCTCTCTGTTTCCTCTGAGCTCCTCCAGCTCAGAGCAGCCCCCGCCTTCACCCACCTCTGGTGCCTCCCTTTCCTTTAACCTTCTCTTCATTAAAGGCATGTACCCCGAACCACGGGGTGGTTCCATTCCATCCTCACACGCAACCCCTGCAAAAAAGTGACCCCAGGGAGGTCAAGGGGCCTATGCAAGGTTGACATGGGCCGAGGAGCGAGCTGGGATTCCAGCCCAGGTCTACTGCCTCCAGAGGGTGGGGCTTCTTTTGTTCTTTACTGGCCCCCTATTTAAAGGTCAGGGGTTCATCTGCAATAAGATTTGCAAGCTCATGAACCCTCCAGGTCCTGTTGCACCCACAGCTCTGTAAGACTGCACCCCAGCTACTACCCCAGCCATGCAGGGAGTTCTCTCCCCAGGGGCAAACCGGGAGCCCCAGGGGTCAGAGTGAAAGCAACTTTTACTTACAGATTGTGTACTGGGAGTCTGATGCATCCACAGTGCCCTTGGATCTGGCCTATCTGGGCAGCTGTCCTGGGCTGAGTGGGTAGCAAATATCACTTGCCGATCCTGGTGGTGACAGTCATATGGGAAGCTCAGCTTGTACCTTCCTCAGGCAAATGTTCCAGCTACACTGGGTGGTGCTTAATGGGGCATGGGGAACTCGAGGGACAGAGACTCCTGAGCTTCACTAGCAGTGGAAGGAGGAGGTTCACCTGTACTCAGGAGGAAGGACAGACATATC
Source organism: Urocitellus parryii (assembly GCF_045843805.1). Classification (NCBI taxonomy): domain Eukaryota; kingdom Metazoa; phylum Chordata; class Mammalia; order Rodentia; family Sciuridae; genus Urocitellus; species Urocitellus parryii. The sequence continues at coordinate 11,541,318 of NC_135536.1, read as the reverse complement.
CTCTACCAGGGAACTGCTTTCTCATTGTCCCTCTCTCTTGTTCATCCATCCATCCACCTGTTATCCATCCATCTATCTATCCATCCATCCATCCATCATCCATCCATGTATCCATCCATGCATCCATCCATCCACCTGTCCATCCATGCATCCATGCATGCATCCATCCATCCCCACCCACCCACTTCTGAAGCACCTGCTATATGTCTGACCATGGGTGGGCATTGAAGGGGGAAAAGGGAAGAGGACATCTAGTCAGGGCCATCAGAGCCATTTCTTGCTTGAGGCCCTCAATGCCTCTTGTGTCTATCCTCAAATACCTTTGGGGTAGTGGGTGAGGGTGTAGGAGAAACTCTGATCCTGAATTGATTGAAAATCCCTGAGTTGACAAAGTTTCTGTGGAACAAGCAGAATTCAACTAGAATTCACTAATATGAAGCCTCCACCAGGGAACTCAGAGAGGCTCCTGTGGGCATATGGCCCGGAGCTGGTTCTGGAGAAGGAACAGGATGCTCACAGTCAGGAAGGCGGGAGACTCGGAGCCTAGCACCTCCGCACTCCTCCCTTTTACTGTCTCTGGGCATGAGCAGTAATTTACTTCTCTATGGAAAAGCCCAAGGTAAATATGGGAGAGTACCACAGCGATAGTAATAACATGTGCAGGGACAGCAGCTGCTCTTGTTTACCTGCCGAAGGTCCTCTGGCAGAGAGGGGATACAGAATTTGCTAAAATGACCCCATAAGGAAACATTAGTCATGTTTTGCAGACAAGCTCAGAAAAGGTGGAGTCAATTGCTCAAAAACAAGACTGAAGGCTGGGGCTGAGGCTCAGGGGTAGAGTGCTTGCCTAGCACATGTGAGACCCTGGGTTCTTTTCTCAGCACCGAATATAAATAAATAAAATAAAAGTCTATTGACAATTTAAAAAATATGCATATGAAGAAAAAAAACCCCAAATTGAAGCACATTTAGCATGCAGAGTTCTGTGATACCCAGGTCCACCTTCCACTCAACCCAGGTGACTTCTTTGGAAGTCACATTCTGCAGTTGCTGCAGAGGTGACTTGGTGAGGCTCTTGAATACTAAAAGTCATTCTCAAAGGGCCTGTGATTTATGAACACACATGCAAACACACAACTTGGGTTTTTCTAGTTCATAATTTTCTCCCCAGTTTCTTTGGGCACACTGTCGTGGGAGGAAATGGTTAATAGTTTTTATCTGATACATCGATGTCCAGCAATTGCCGGGGCTGCCTGAGAGTGCGGATTGGGGAAGCATTTGGGATGCTGTCTCTTCGTGGGGGAGCATCTTCCTCCATCCTGGGAATGGGGAGAGGAAGTGGTAAGATGACTCATATGTAAAATGAATTAACCCTGAGCTGGGATATTGTCCTAGTCATCTTTTAAGAATGGCAATGTGAAACCTGAGGCGACTTAATAAAGAAGAGATTTATTTATTTAGCTTACAGTTTTGGAGATTCACGGGCATGGCGCTGGCTTGGCTCAATTCTGGTGATGGCCTTTGTGCTGGCAAAGTCCTGAGGTGACCCATGATATCACATGGCAAGATACAGAGAGCACACGTGTCCATGCCTGTGTGTCTGCTTACATTCCCTCTTTTTTATGAAGCCATCAGTATTCAATCATGGGGTGGGGGCTGGAGATGTGCTTGCCTGGCATGCATGAAGCCCTGGGTTCAATCCAAAAACAAGAAGAACTCAGTCATCAGGCTCTACCTTAATGACTTTATTTAAACCTAATCACTTTCCAAAGGCTCCACTTGGAAACCCCATAGTTGGATTTCGTTTTCTATTAATACTATTAACATATGTGTAAATGTGTATGTGGCGGGGAACCATATTCAAACCACACCTGACATCTAGGAGTTCCAAAAAGAATGGAGAGAGAAGTTCCTAGGAACTAGGTTACCTAAATCCAGGACCAAAATCTAAGACCCTGGGGTCCTAGTGAGGACGATAGATAACTGGTCTGGGAAAGGAGAACGTGGAACAGGAGGGGACCTCATACAGTAAGATATCCCAAATAGTCACTCCATGTAAACCTTGAAAGATGCAAAATGACGTCAGTCTCTAGCCAAGGAAAAGTTCAGAATGAGAAAACCTAGCCACCGGAAGACATTTTAGAGGTCATATAGGACAGGATGGTGAATGGTTTCCACGGAGACTGCCATTTTGGATTTCTTTCCAATGTTCCTGGAGTCTTATGGAAGCGACATCTCTCAGTAAAGATGGAAATGAGCCACCAATGATTATGGACATCTGTCATGGGTGTGAGAGCAGAAGGAATGGCACCCTGGCCACATGCTTGTCATTTTTGGTAGAGCACAAAATTCTTGTAGATGAAGAAGAAGAGGTTGGGAGAAGTGACAGGGACTCACCAAGAGCTACACGCTGAGAACAAGTGAGAATTCCAATCCTGTCTTCTGTTCCCCATAAGCAAGCATTCGTTCTATCCTACCGTACATTAACTTAGGACTGGTAAGAAATTTTGGCTGATTCTCGCGGCGTCCGACGGTGATAAACACCTGATATCAGCTGAGTATTGATTTTGACCTCCACGGTCCTGCTGACCTTCACCAGTAGCCTCTTGTTTATTGAACAAACAAGCCTTTGAGCCTGTTTACGAATCCTCATGAGGCTTATCTCAATCCTATTTCAGGATATTTGCACCCACTTCTTGAGCACCTACTGTGTACCTGGAGCCTTACATGTTAACACCCTATCCAATCCTTCCAGTGACCTTAGAAGGAAGCTACTATTACCCACATCTTTGTGAATGAGAGCGTGGGGTCAAGTGGCTTGCCCAAGGGGGTGTGGCCTTTTCATGGTTAGTCCCAGGAGTGGAATCCCAGCTCCAACCCCTCCCATGCTATACCAAGACTTCTTGGGTTCCTGTGGGTTTTGAAACAACCTTATCTGATGTCTTTATTTGTAGAACAGCATTGGGTGTCAAAAGTCAACCAGGGCAAAACCTCCATTACATATAGCCCCATTACTGGGCATCAGTTGGCCTTCAGACCCCAGTGGACAACGACCCTTCTTCATTATGACTCACGTCTTCCCAAGGCAAACATTAGCCCGTGCTCAGTTCCCAAGTCCTCACATGCCACGGTAGGAACTCTCTTTACTAAAATGCTGCCCAAAGTCCTGCTTTCATTATTATTCAAGTTCAGGTTCAAGGATGTGAACAGGCAGCTGCCAGTTCCCAGATACCTTCTGTTGTGAACATCAGAAAGAAGTGTCTCTGTGAGTTTGCTGACTTAAACAACTGAAACCTAATGTTCCATGGTTCTTGGGGCAGGGCGTTCTAAGGAGAAGTGAAGTAAGTTCTGAGGGAAGGATCTGCTCCCGGCCTCTCCCTTGGCTTCCAGATGGCTAACTTATGTTCACATGGTGTCCTCTCTGTGCCTTTGTAATGTCCCCTCTGTTTGCATATCTCCTGTTCAATCCCCCCTTTACATAGGGACACCAGTCATACTGGATGAAGGATTACCCTAGTAATCTCATTTTAACTTGACTACCTCCAGAAAAACTATCTCTGAATTACAGTCACATTCTGAGATATCGGAGACTAGAGATTCAACACATGAATTTGGGGGAGACATAATTCAACCCATAGCAGCCTCTCTTAGCCCATGTATAACACGACTATATTTTATTATGCATATTTTCAAAATAAAGATAAGACTTTACAGGGGACACCCTAAATCTCCCACCTGGATTTTACCATGCACATTTTACTCCTCTTTTATCACATGCTAGCTTGCACAAAGAAACCGCCGCTTGATTTTTACCAGACCGATGTTGCCGTACAGCAGGGGTACCACTTAGTCAGAAGGACGTGGGATGGACTTCCAGCCTTGTACTTCCCCTGCCAGGCATCCATACAAAGCACAACCTGCACCATGGTCCACGCTGACCTGAAGAACAGCCTTCTGAATAAGCAACAGAACAAGAGAGAAGAGCATCCACAAAGCCCTTGCTTCTTTTTACAAAGAGGTTTGTAATTCAAAGTGGTGCCCCAAGCTGGGCATCGTGGTTCATGTCTGTAATCCTGGCTGAGGAAGGAAGATTGCAATGTTGAGGCCAGCTTGAGAACTTCAGGGACATCCTGACTCAAAACAAAAAGCAAAAACTAATTAAGGATCTAGCTTAGTGACAGAGCACCCCTGAGTTCAATCCCCAGCACCCCCCCAAAAAAAATGTTCACTGAGTTTACATAGAATCCACACACAGCACAGTGACTAGCCCAGGATTGGCATGTGGTAGGTGCATTGTAGAAGATGGTTGAGTGAATGAATGATTTACTCAAAGTCAGGTGATTGAATGCATAAATGATGGACTGACTGAATCCAACCCATTAGCTTAGTGATGTAAACATTGACCTGCAATCACAAAACACTGGGAATGTCCACCAAGAAGAAATATGTCCTAAGAAGTACTTTTATGGCATAGCGATTATAATGGATAAGATGGTGACTCTCCAGAACCACTTGGATTGACAATTCAAATTTTTTTTCCCTGCAGGGTTTCTGCTCCCACTCAGTCCTCCCCCCCACCCCAGTTTTTTCCCTGTTCCATGCAAGAAACCTCCAACATGTGGTTAAAGAGATCATAGCTGCATGTTGATGAGGTCAAGCAAGAAGCCTTGAAGGACTGGCCAACAAGATGAGAAAGACAACATTTGTCAGGGCAGTGACTTTGGGTGGGCTGCTGCTTCCCCAGGCTGGAGAGGAGGTTAATATTAACAAGCCCAGGGCCTGTCCTCCTCTTTCCCAGCAGGCAGGCCTGTTCATTCACCCCATCTCCTATACCTCACTTGCCTTTGAGGATGCCCAACAAGGAAGAAAGTGGGCTAGGACTCTGGGCAGCAATCCTACCAGCTGCTGTGGCACTGCCACTCTGAACCAGGAATGTTGAACACTGTTCCACCACATCAGCATCTTTTCAAGCAGATATCTCTGGGTCTCAGGAATATGGGGGCATCTGAAAGCCTCTGTCACTCTCTGAGCCCAAAGGCGTGTCAATCCAGAAGGGCAGCTGATGGCAATGGAATAGTAAGGTCTGGGATCTCCTTACACCTGATATTGCCACTGCCTGAGAGAGACACGGACTTCAAATCTGCCCTCACCGCTACTCTTCTTAAGAGCCTCTTCACCTATAGCAGCATTTGGCAGAATGTAACCAATGGAACGTAGATTGGTTTGTGATAAATGAGTTTCATGGGCAAATCAGTTTGAGGGACACTATCCTTTTCCTCCTAATCTAGTGGTGACATTTTAAAGGATCCAAGAATATCTTCAGTAAAGACTTACCATGGTTTTCTAAACCCATTTAACCATGTATTATGATTTGGATATGAAGTGTCCCCCAAAAGCTCCTGTGTTAATTCAGGAATGTTCAGAAGTGAAATGACCATATTATAGAAGTTGTAACTTAATATGTATATTAATTCATTTGATGGATTAATAATTTGAAAGGACGACAGTACTGGGTGGTGTCCGTAAGCAGACTGGTGTGGCTGGAGAAGGTGGGTCACTACGGGTGTGCCTTGGGATTACATCTTGTCTCCCTGGCTTCCCCCTCCCTCCCCTCTCTCTTTCTCTCTTGCTTCCTGACTGCCATGAGCTGAGTAGCATTTCCCCCCCCATGCCCTTTGGCCATGAAGCACTGCTTCACCTTAGGCTGACCATGAACGGAACCTTTGAAACCATGAGTTCAAAATAAACTTTTCCTCCTGTAAGTTTTTCTGATCAGGAATTTTGGTCATAGCCATGAAAATCTAACACAGAATTTGGTACCAGGAGTAGGGTCACTAGCCTGACTGTGTGATTCAGAAGACTTTGGAACTAGTGTGCAGAAGGAATTTGGAAAAGTTTGGAGATGCAGCCTGGAGAAGCCTTAGAATCTTATAAGCATTTAATGCAACATTATGGTGGGAACTCGGAAGACCAGAATGCCAATAGGAATGTGAAAAGGAAAAACTGTACTCATAAGGTTTCAGAGGGGAGACAGGATTCTAATGGAAATTGGACTAGAGTTCATTCATGTTATATTCTGATAAAGAACTTGTCTACATTTTGCCCATGTCTTGAGATGTTGGATGAAGCTAATTTAAAGGTGATGGACTAATTAAATCTGGTGGGGAAATTTTCAAGGTAGCACAGTGTTCCGGATAATATGATTGTTGAAGAGATTATAGTGGCTAAAGTGATGCTAAATACTTTTCACATAGACAACAGAAAAGGTGCCTTGATGGCTTCTCAGGAACTGACGAGATCACACTGGTCTTTTTCCTGGTCTCTAGGAACTTCCTTTAAAATCTTAGTGGAAGCCTCTATGCCCCCCTAATTCCAGAATCTTGCATTCTTGTAGAACCAGCACCATGTGGAAAATGCCCTGTCTGCCTGGCCCTCTGGAATCAGCTTCAGTGGCCCACGAGTGCCTGGGTGGCTGAGTATGTGAGACAACTTCCTAGGCCCCCCTGTGTGAACAGGGCGCCCACTAGGGTCTCTCTTCAAATGAGTTTCATGTTTACATCCTCGAGCCTGCAATGTGTGTGCTGTTAACAGTGTACATGTGTGTTCAGGGAAGAAGTTATGCTATGTTCTGTCCTTTGCTTTTTTGCATATTGTTTGATCTCAGCTAATAGAAAATTGTTGATTTTCTATTAGCTCCCAGAGAGCTAGCCTTATGCTTTTTAAAAGCTGCATGACTTTTCATTGTAAGGATGTATTTATATTTATAAAATTGATTTCCTATAGATTTTGTCCCTCTTCAAACAATGCTGCAAAATGTAAAAAAGAATATTTTTTGACATTATGTTATTTATAAATATTAATATTCCCATGGAATAAATTTTCAGTAATTGGCTTCCTGAGTTAACATATATTGTTTAACTTCAATATATGTTACCAAATTATCTTCTGATGGGACTGCACAAGTTTACCCTCCTTCATATAATATATGATACTGTCTATCATCTTACATGCTCACAAGCTGTATATCACCAACCTTGTATGTTTGTGCCAATCTAATGGGTGGAAAATGGCACCCTCTTAAATACATTTGTGTCTTTAAAATTATGAATGAGGCTTAGAGTTTTGCAAATTTCCACTGGCCATTTCTGTTTTTTTTTTTTTTAGTCTGCCTGCATTCTTTGCTAATTTTTCTATTTGATTAGTTACTATTTTTTCTTTCTTTTTTTTTTAAAAAAACATTCTTACCATTCTTACTTTTTCTTTATAGATTTTAAAGAATTCTTTGAAATTAAAATAATCACCTTTGTCTTATCTGTTACAAAACTTTTCAGTTTGTCCTTTGGATTTGTATGACATCTTTAACTATGCAACTGAATATACATTTTAAACAAACCAACAAAACCCAGGCTGTTTCCATAACTTGAAATTCTGAATTGTGCTGCTATCAACATTATGTGCCTGTATCACTGTGGTATGCTGATTTTAGTTTTTGGAATCACCATGTGACCAGCTATCCTGCTCCTTGATATTTATTCAAAGTTTATCATCTTGACCATTTTTAAGCATACAGGTCAATTGGGTTCAGGCCATGCACATTGTTGATGAATCAATCTCCAGAACTCTTTTCATTTTTCGAATCTCAAACTCCATACCCATTAAGCAACTCTTCGACCCACACCCACTCCTCACCTCTGGTACCTGGCTACCATTGATTTGCCTTCTGTTTTTATGAATTTGACTTCTCTGGGTATCTTATGAAAGTGGAACCCTACAGTATTTGTTTTTTTTTTTTTGTATGTATTTGGCTTATTTTACTGGTATGCCTTCCTCAAGTTTCATCCATATTATAGTATGTGACAGAATGTGATTCCTTTTTTAGCCCAAATAATATTTCATTGTAGGCCCATACTATATTTGGTTTATTCATTTATCTGTTGATGAAACATTGGATTCCTTCCACCCTTTTTTTTTTACATACATGACAATGGTGGAATGCCTTACACTCATTATTACCCATTTACAACACATTTTTTTGTAACTCTGTATATAAAGTATGTTCACACCAAAACATGTATATGCCATTATACATGCACTCTTTATTTTTTGTATTATTACAATTCTTAATACACATATATACCACAGTTTTTCATACCTCTGTTTGTATATAAGGTATATTGACACCAAATTCAAATCTACATATTTATTTTGTATAATGATGACCATCCTTCCACCTTTTATTTATTATAAATAATGCTGATATAAACCTGAGTGTACAAATATCTCTTTAGATTACTTTTTTAATTCTTATGGATTGGGAGTGAAAAGGCTAGATTGTACAGTCATTCAATTTTTCTTTTTAAATGTTTTTATTAGTGCATTATAGTTACACGCACTAGGGTTCATTTCGACTTGACTATCCACGTATGGAATATAATTTCTTCCACTTTAGTCTCCAGTACTTCCTATTTCTCCCTGCTCCTCCCTCCTTCCCTTCCCTTCCCTCTAATTTACTGATCTTCTATTTTACTTATAGCTTTTTAAAGTTGGTGCTTAGGGTAATGCATAGAGGTGAAATTCACTCAGCCATGGAGAAGAATTTTCCAACTTGTTGAGGATCACCCACACTGTTTTTCAAAGTGGCTGCACCCACCACTTTCCATTACCACCAACCATGTGAAAGGATTTGTTTCTGCACATCCCTGTTAATACCTGTTACTTCACACATAGATGCAAGGTGCTCTCTCATCCTGGTTTTGATTGGCATTTCCCTGATCATCAACAAAGCTAAGTACCTTTTCATGTGGTTGCTGGTCATTTATATGTTATTGAGGAAATGTCTGTGTGTGCAAGTGTCCATTCCTTAACTGGGTTGCTTGGGATTTTGGTGTTGTTGAGTTATTGGAGTTTTAACATATATATCCTGGAAATTAGGCCCTTGTCAGATGTATGATTGGCAAATCTATTTTCCCATTCTGTGGGTTGCCTTTTCACCTTGCTGATTGTGTCCTTTTGATGGTCAGTAGTTTTAATTTGATGTAGTTCAATTTATCTATTTTAGCTTTTGTTGCTTGTGCTTTTGGTGTCATATCCACAAAAGCATTGCCAAATACATTGCCATGAAGCTTTACCCTGAGTTTTCTTCTGAGTTTTATAGATTGAATGCTTATGTTTAGGTCTTTGAAAATTTCGAGTTAATTTTGTATATTGTGTGAAGTAAGAATTCAGTGTCATTCTCTTGCGTGTGGATAATGGGTCTCCATAACAATGCTTGCTGAATAAGTGATCCTTTTGCCCAGTGAATGGTCTTAGCACCTTCAGTGAAAATCAACTGACCGTACCTGTGAGGGTCTATCTCCTTGGTCTACATATTTGTCTTTATGCCAGTGCCATATTGCTTTGATTACTATAACTTTGAAATCAGGAAATGTGAGACTTTGTTCTTCTTTATCAAGACTGTTGTGGCTATTTGGGGTCTCCTGATACTCCATATGCACTGTAGAATAGATCCTTCTATCTGCAAAAAGAAAAAAAAATCAATGGGATGTTGGTAGGAATTACACTAATGTACAGATTGCATTAGATAGAACTGATTTTTTAATCATAGTAAATTTTTCAGTCTATGAATATGAAATATCCTTCCATTTATTTATCCCATCTTTAATTTCTTTCAGCAATGTTTTCTGATTTTCAGTGTACATAACTTTCACAATATTTCCAAATATTTTATTCTGTTTTGAGGCAGTTGTAAATTTCTAGAGTTTTTTTTCCAATTTCTGTTTAAAATTGTCTATTGTTGATTTTGTGTATTGATTTTAAATCCTGCAAATTTGAGGAATTTGTCTATTGAGTCTAACTGTGTGTGTGTGTGTGTGTGTGTGTGTGTGTGATCTTCAGCATTTTATAGGTAGAAGCCATGCTGCTGTTTCTTTTTTTCTAATGTTTTACCTCCTCTCCTCCATCTCTGGCTGGAGTTTCCATCACAGTTAACAGGGTGATGAAAGCAAACTTCCTTTTCTATATTCCTGGTCTTGGAAGAGCTTTCAGGCCTTCACCATTGAATACGCTGTTAGTTGTGGATTTTTCACACGTGGCCTTGAGACAGTTTCCTATTCCTGTTTGATTGAGGTTTTTTATCGTGATAACGGTGTTGAATTTTGTCAAAGGCTTTTTCTGCATCAACTGAGATGATCGTGTGTGTGTTGCTGTTATTGTTGTTGTGGTTTTGCCGCATAAGGGATCTAACCCAGGGCCTCATGCTGGGCAAACACTCTACTACTGGGCCTACAGCCCTTTTAAAAACATATTTTAACTAATAACTTAATTATTGTTTTGACACCGAGGATCTAACCCAGGGCCTTGTGAATGCCAGGCAAACATTCAACCACAGAGCTACATCCCCAGCTCTTAATATTTTGTTCTGATACAGGGTTTCATTAGGCTACACAGACTGGCCTCGAATTTGCAATCCTCCTACCTCAGCCTCCTGAGTAAGTGGGACTCCAGGCCCGTGTCACCACACCTGGCTCATCGTTGGCGGTTTTTTCCTTCAGTCTGTTAATGCGGTCTGCTGCCTTGGTTGATTTTTACTTGTTAAGCAAAGCTTATGTTCTAGTCATAAATCTTACTTGGTGTTTTAGTCAGATTTTTGCTGCTGTGACCAAAAGACCTGAAAAGAACATTTAGAGGAGGAAAAGTTTATTTTGGGGGCTCAAGGTTTCAGAGGTCTCTGTCCATAGATATCTGACTTCAGTGTTGACATGGCACCACTAGAAAGTGGGGGAGAGAGAGAAAACTCCACTCTCCAGGGGAAAAATATGTACCCCAAAGGCACCCCCTCAGGGACCCACCTCCTCAGCTACCCCGTGCCTGGCTACAGTCACCACCCAGTTGATCCCTACCAGGGGATTAATGCACTGAGCAGGTTAAGGCTCTCATAACCCGGTGGCGTCACCTCTAAGCTCTCTTGCATTGTCTCACACATGAATTTTGGGGGGACACCTCACATCCAAATCATAACACAGTCATGATGTGACTCCTTTTAAGGTGCTGCTGAATTCAATAATTTGATAGTATTTTGTGTTACTGTTCCTAGGTGACATTAGTTTCAATTTTCTTTTTTCTTTGTCTTTGCCATCAGGGTGGTTATGGCTCCACAGAATAAGTTATCGTTCCCAACTCTTCAAATTTTTGGAAGAGTTTGAAGAGGATTAGTATAAATCTCTTCTTCTGACTCAATTTAGCAAAAGTTGGTTGATTTTCTTTGTAACGAATCACTCTTGGTTTTGTCAATTTTCTCTATTCTTTATTGTTCTTCTGTTATCTCGTATTAATGATGTTCTCCATTTATTAAAAAAATTATCTGTTTTGTAGATCTCTGCTCTGATCTTGAATTTTATTCCTCTGTTCTCCTTTTTTTTCTAGTTTTAAAAAGTAGAAAGTTAGGTTGCTGCTTTGAGAACAAGTGTTTAGAGAATTTTCCCTCTTAGCACTGTTTTTGCTTACATCCAATTAATTTAGCTATGTTGTATTTTAATTTTTATTTGTCTCAAGACATTTTCTAATTCTCCTTGTGGTGTTTCCTTAGACCCTTGGCTGTTTAAGAGAATATTGTTTCATTTCTAAGTCTTTGTTGATTTTCCAGTTTTTTGGTGCCACCCAGTTTTAGTTTTATTCCATTGTGATTTGAAGAGACTTTGTATGCTTTCATCTGTTTAAACTCATGAAGACTCGATTCATGGACTAACACAGGGTCCACATGCACTGAAGAATACCGTGTGAGACACTGTTGCTGGGTGGAGTGATCTGCATGTATCTTGGGGTCCAGTTGCTCTACAGTGAGGTGAAGCCTTATTGATCTTCTGTCTGGTTGATCTATCAATTATTGAAAGTGGGAGTAATGGTCTCCTCCTACCATTGCTTCATTGTTTGTGCATTCCATTCAGTTTGTTAGCTTCTTACATTCAGGACCTCTGATGTTGCATGTGCATGTATTTATGACTGTTATTTCTTCTTAGTGAACTGAATGGCACATTTTTCCTATTCTGTTTAGAAGTCAAATATATATATATATATATATATATATATATATATATATATATATATATATATATATATATATATATCTCAAATATAACAATTGTTCCTTTTATGATGTCTGGGTTCTTTTCTGATCTCATTTAGAAAGGCCTTATCCATTTGAAAAATCACAAAATCAATTAACACCTGCTTTATTTTTTTTTCAATATTGAGGATTGAATCCAGGTGTGCTTAACCACTGAGCCACATCCCCAGCTCTTTTTTATATTGTATTTAGAGAGAGGGTCTCGCTAAATTGCTGAGTGTCTTGTTAAGTTGCTGAGGCTGGCTTTGAACTTGCAATCCTCGTGCCTTAGCCTCCCCAGCTGCTGGGATTACAGGCGTGCACCCTGCGCTGGCAACTCATGCTTTCTTTTAGAATATTTGTTTTTATGTTTTAGTGTTTGGTCCACCCAGAGACAGGAAAAGTGTCTATTGGTCTTGATCTTCAGCCTTTGACGCTCTGAGCACACGGAGGTCCTCGTCAGGTGCTGACTCCTGAGCGGCCGCCTGTTGTTTGGCCCTCTATGCTCATCCTTGCTTTTCCAGTGTCTGCCCTGATCATCTCCCTCCCACACATCTCCAAACACTCCATGGGGAAGCCCAGCTTCCCCCCAGCGAGTTGTCTTTCCTGTCATTGCTGGTTCCTGTACATACCATGTCTCCGACTGGAGAGTAAAGACTTCTCACATCAGGTGAGCTGCGGAGCCAGGGACACAGGTCAGGGGGGCGGTGAGGCACCAATGGGGGAATGATGGGGCCATGAACCCAGATAAGAAAGAGCAAGGAGAGGGCTGAAAGGGCAGCCAGGTCACTGAGGAGTTAATGAACACAGGTCTCCCTGGGGATCTCCATCAGGAGATGAAGGGCAGAGGCCACTGGGGCCAGAGGGTGGGTCAGTGAGTGCAGGGGACAGGACCCTGGACCTCCTCGGAGTCTGAGAAGCCAGTTGATGGGCTGAGCTCCAAGGGCCCCCTTTCTCCATGAGGGGGTTGGGGACATGCAGTGCAGGAGCCACGGTCTGGGTCTCTGGCTCAGGCTGGATTCCCAAAGCAGCAGGGTAAGGGGACAGGGCAGAGGCACAGCTGGAGAAGAGGACAGAGGTTGCCCAAGTCGCCTCCTCCACCCTCTGAGGGCACAGACCAGCAAGGACAGGAGTCTCAGAGCCAGTGCATGTGTGTGTGTGTCGGGGGGGCACAGGAGAAGTCACCACGTCAGCTCCCACCCAGCGTTCACCCCGAGGCCCACTATGTGCTGGGGCGGCAGAGCCAGGCCCTCACCCTCCCCGAGTCTCCCAGAAGCAGGGCCAAGACCAGGCACCTGGGCTCAGATGTGCCCTGCCGTGGTCCTGAGCTGTGCCTGCCTTGACTTCTCCTGGGTGGACCCCGGATGCTGGGCCAGGCAGGAGGCTGCAAGATGGGGGAGGACTTACTGGGCAAGCCTGGGCAGCCACAGGGAGACCTGTGGCCTGCCTGCTCTTATCCGCCCCGGTGACTCCTGCATCCTGTTTCTCTGGCCCCTGCCCTGGGCATCTGTGCTGAGCATCTAGTCCAGGCTCTCTAATGGGGTTCCCTCGGGTGCATTCCCTCCCGCCTCTGTGCCTCCCAGGTCCCAGGCCTCATTCCCAGCAGCTTGGGAGGTGAAGACAGATTGCATGATGAACTCTGGCTGCACCAGTCAGGAGGTCAGAATGGGAGGGACATGCTGCAGCCACCAAGAAGCCCACAGCTAAAGGCTTGACCCATCCAAGGTGGACTTCTCCTCTCTCAGCCTGCTCCTGTGGGTGGGACAGTGGCCTAGGTTGTCCTGGTGACCCGCAGACCAGGCTGAGAGAGGTTCGTCTGCTCCGTCCCTGCCTGGGACCTCCTCACAGTGGGTCCTCTGGGCATTCCTGATGCCACAGCACCTGTCACTGCTGTGAAGCCAACAAGGGCTGTGGGAGCTCCAGACATCTAGGGCCTGTGTGGGCACCTTTGAGCTCCACTGACCAGCCCTGTGCCCTGCCTGGGGACAGCCACTAGAGGGAAAGGACGAATGCATGAACTGTCTCTGATAAGCATGGTGGGAGTGTGCGGCCAACGTCTGTGGGAGCCTGGTCTCCTGCCTCTGGGCCACTGAGCCAGCTCACGCTCCTCCTGCGCAGGCACCAGGAGGCTGTCTGGGCTGGGCATGGCCAGGACAGGAGGCTGCAGAGGAAGGAACCCCTTTACTGAATCCTCACGGAGAACTGGAGAGTAGACATTAATATCCATATTTAACAGAAGGGGACAATAGGACACAGAGGAGTTGGGGACACTGACCCAGGCCACACAGCCTGCGCCCTCTCCACCTGTCGAATGTGACACTGCAATAGTCACCTGCCCTCTTGTGACCTTGCTGGGCAGGGAACTGGCCATGGGGAGAGCAGTTTCCTCTGACTGCTGTACTCAGGAGCCACCAAGTGGCCTCCAGGAAGCTGTTCAGGTCCACACTGAGGCCGTTCTCGCCGTGTGTCCAGCTGTGTGCTTGGCTGGCTGTGGGGCCTGTGGATGCTGACCCAGGACGACAGCAAGAGTCCTCAGCCCTGCAGGGCGGGGATGCTGGTCTCTTGGTGATGGAGTCTCAGGGCTCTGGAGGGGTCTGCCTTGCCCTTACTCAGGTTCACCTCTCCCCCTTCAAGGTGCAAGGGCACATGAAGCTCACTGCTCTGATGTCCTGGCTAAGCTGGGGACCTGCTTTGTGTGTCTCCCTCTGATCTGTGCTGGAGCAGAGCCGGCTCCCCACCTGCAAAGGGAACCTGCCCTGGAGCCCCCAGAACCCAGCAGCTGTGCCAGGGCGGGGCCTTTGGTGCAGTCACGGGTGGCAGTGTGGGGAGGTGCTGCGTGGACTGGGTCATGTGAGCCTTGGGGTGGCCAGGCCACGCTGGAGAAGCCCGGCCCTCTAGGTCCAGCTGGGCAGGCCCGTTGAGTTGGGGGGCTCAATTTCCCCTCAAGATATGGACTTCTCGTCTTTATTCCTTAGGATGTGATTGAAGAGCTGGTTACCCAGAGAACATATTTAGCATTTTTCATTGTGGTAGCGAACACGTCATATCACCTTGATCTTTGCTCTGGAGCAGTCGGGGGGATGGAGTGTGTTCATTATGTGCAGCGTTCACAGCCATCCGTCTTGCTAGCCCATATCGTCTCCTGCACCCTCTTCCCCAGACACTGGCCGTCCCCTGGCTTTCTCTGTCTGCACTTGAGTGCTCCACTATGTAAGTGAGTCGGGTGGTTTTGTGCTTTTACCACTGGATCTTTGCACTTGGCGTAATGTCCTCATGGTTCATTTATTTATACTCTCGTGTGCATCAAAATTTCCATTGTTTTTAATGGATGAAAATTTTTCCCTTCTACATGTCAAGCCTTTTGCCTATTGGTTTGTGCGTCAGTGGATACTTGGAAATTTGGGGGTTTTCAATGTGAGGTTTGGATATGACGTGCTCATAGGACCAAGTAGGAGTGCTGAGAGGTGAAATAATCAGATTATGAAAGCTGTAGCCTAATGATTAATCAGTGTAATGGGATAATAATATGAAGAGGAAACTGGGTGGTGACTGTAGGCAGATGGGGCATGTCCATGGGGATCACACAGCTTGTCCAACACCCACAACACCCGCTCCTGGTGTCCAGAGAGGAGCAGTGTCCCTCCACCATGCCCTTCTCCCCAGTGACCTGCTTTATCTCAGTTCCAGGGCAATGGAGTGGGCAGACCATGGACTGAACCTCCGAAACCATGCACCCCCAATACACCTTTCCTCCTCTGAGATGTTCTTGTCAGGTGTTTTGGTTACAGTGACCCAAAGCTGATTGACACAGGACGCGAGTTTACAAATATCTCCTTATTCTCCTTAAGGTCTTTAAAACATTTTTTAGGTCTATTCAAGAAATGGAATTGCATTACAATGATTCTGTTTTTGATTTTCTGAGGAATAGCTATGCTGTTTTTCACAGTGTCTGTCCCTTTTGATGTTCCCACTGACAGGGACATGGGTTTCAGTTTCTCCACATCCCCAACAATACGTGCACTTTTCTCTTTTGTCTTACTGGGGTTGAACCCAGGTCCTGGAACATGCTAGGCAAATTCTCTACCACTGAGCTACGTCGTCAGCCTTCATTTTATTTCGTCATATTATATTATATTTATTTTTAAAGATTTTTAAAAATATGGACACAATATCTTTATTTATTTTTATGTGGTGCTGAGGATCAAACCCAGTGCCTCACATGTGTGATGCAAGCGCTCTGCCTCTGAGCTATAACCTCAGCCCCAATTTCATTATATTTTAGACATGGTCACTAACTTGTCCAGACTGGCCTTGAATTTGTGATCCTTCTGCAGCAGCCTCCTGAGTAACTGAAATTATAGGTGTGCACCACTGTGCCTGGCTACTATTGGATATATATATATTTACAGTTATCATCCTAATATGTGTGAAGTGGTATCATTTTAATTTTGATTTTAATTTCCCTAATAATTAATGCTGTTGAGCATCTTTTCATGTTCTTAGAGACATTGTGCCTCTATTTTGGGGAATGTGTATTCGAGTCACGAGTCCATTTCTTAATGGCTCTGTTTGTTGTGTGGTTGTTGAGGTTTAGGTATTCTCTATATTTTTTGGTTGTTAGTCCTTGATCCAGTATCTGATTTGATTACATTTTCTCACATTCTGTGAGGTGTCTTTTTACTCTGTTGACAGTGACTTCTGATGTGTGTGACTTTCTGCATGAAGTCCCCTTTGCCTATTTGGGGGCTGGTTGTCTATGTCTTCAGTGTCCAGATCCAGGAAATCACGGCCAAATTCAATGCCAGGAACCTTTCACAGTCCGAATTCTCATTTTCAGGCCTCCGATCCATCCTGAGCTCCTTGCTCTCGGTGGTGGAAGAGTCCAGCTTCATTCTTTGCTTTTTTGTGAACATCCAGTTTCCCAGTGGAATTGGATGAGAGAGTCGTCCTTTTCCGGTTGGACAGTCTTGGCCCTTGACAGAGATCGCCGACCATGTAGATGAGGGTTTGTCCGGGGCTCTCTGTCCTCTCCCGCTGTCCCGTGAGTCTGTTTCTGCTGGCAGCACGCTGTTCTGATTGCTGTAGATTTGCAGTTAAGTTTTGAAACCAGGAAGTGTGACTCCTCCAGATTTCTTCTTCTCCTGAAAATATTTAGAACTGAGAAAAGCTGAAGCCTGTGGCTGCTGTCCTGGGAGGTGTGGTCACACTTCACATACCCAAGCTGCCCTGACCCTCTGCCCGCTCCCACAGGTCCCTATTGGTTCTCATGGAGCTAATAACTCCCCTCTAGTATTTAAGATTTTTTATAGGGGCATTGTAACTACATGTAACTGTGGCACCCATCGTGACATATTTGTACACGCCAAAACACAGTTCCATCAGTTTCATTCCTTACCAGCTCCGCTTGCCCTCTGCTTCCCTGCCTTGATTCCCTTCCTCTATTTCTCTTATCTTTCTTCTATTTTCATTCGATCCTTTGTTTCCTCGCTTTTTCTCTCTAGTCTCCACATATGAGAAAAAAAATGACCCTCAGCTTTCCGAGTCTGGCTTATTTCCCTAACACAGTGACCTTCAGTTCCACCCATTTTCCTGAAAATGATATAATTTCATTCTTCTGACTGAAGAAAACTCCACTCTATTTATGCTATATTTTCTCTATCCAGTCCTGCTCATGAACACATGGGCAGGTTTCATAATTTGGCTATTATGAATTGTGCTGCTATACACACGGGCACATATGTACACTACAGCACTCTGAGTTTAAGTGTTTAGAATAAATACTGAGGAGTGTATAAATAGCTGGCTCACACGGTGGTTCCATGGCTAGTGTTTTTAGGAACCTCCATAGTGGTTGTACTAATTTACAATCCCACCAACAGTACATGAGTCTCTTTCCCCCGACAACCTCTCCAGCATTTATTATCATTTGTATTCTTGATGATTGCCATTCTCACTGGAGTGAGATGAAATCTCAGTGTAGTTTTGATTTCATTTTCATAATTGCTAAAGATGCTGAACATTTTTTCATATATTTGTTGCTACTTGTATTCTTTCTTTGGGAAAAAAAATGTCTAATAGCTTCTTTGCCATTTAATGATTGGTTTTGTTTGTGTGTGTATGTATTTGGTTGTCAGAGTTCTTTATTTATTCTGGATATTAATCCTCTGCCAGAAGAGTAAATGGCAAAGACGTTCTTCTATTCTGTTAGCTCTCTCTTTACACTCTTGACTGCTTCTTGTGCTGTGCAGAAACTTTTTAATTTGATGCCATCCCATTTATTGATTCTTGGCATTATTTCCTGAGCTTCAGGAGTCCTATTCAGAAAGTAGTTGCCTTGCCTATATGTTGGAGTATTTCCCCTATATTTTCTTCTAGCAGTTACAGTATTTCTTGCCTAATTCTCATATTTTTTTTGATCCATTTTCAGTTGACTTTTGCAGGTGATAGATAGGGATCTGGTTTCATTCTTCTACACATGGAGTAAGTTTTCCTAGTATTAAAAAGGTTGTCCTTTCTCCTGTGGGTTTTGAGCACCTGAAGGATCAGATGACTGTAGATGTGTGGGTTTGTCTCTGGGCCCTCTCTATCCCATTGGTATTCATATATGACAATACCATACTGTTTTGTTACTATGGCTTTGTGGTGTAATTTGGAATTGATTACTGTGGTGCCAACAGGATTGCTCTTTTGGCTTAGCATCACTCTGGCTATTCTGAGTCTTTTATTCTTCCATATAAATTTTAGGACTTTTTTTCCAGCTCTCTGAAGAATGTCATTAGTATTTTAATGAGGATTGAATTAACTTTGGATTGCTTTTGGTAATATGACCATTTGAATGCTTTAATTCTGCCTATCCATGAACTTGGGAGGTCTTTTGTCGGGAGCTGCCCTGTATGAACGTGCCTTTAAGTGCTGATGCATTTAGCATGACATTTAAGCCTTTCTACAAATCATAGAGCAGAGGGATCATTCACATTATTTATTGCGTTGTCTTCTAAAGCATTTTAACTTACTTCCAATCCTTCCATCAGCACTTGTCTGACTATGAAGGATCTTGGAAGTAATTCAAGTCAAATATTAAGTTTAAAACATAGCCATAAAGGCTGTAATTGTAGAAGCAAGAAATATATTTAAGGTAGTCACTTCAAGGATCATGAGACCAGGAGCTTGCCTGGGTCTGGTTAACTGGCATGCACCTGTTTCAAAGCCTGAACATTAACTTCAGCATATCATAGCTCTGAAATATTAGCTGGCAATAACTAGTGATACAATAAGATAATTTGTATTCTTACAGGCTATAGGTATTCATCATCCTGTCTCTTAATTCTCACTTTTAAGGAGTCTATTAGGTCTGTCAGGAATGTAAATATTCTGAAGGTAGAAGTCAAACATCAAAACATCCGTTTGGGTGCCATATCACTAAGAGTTAAGGTATTACCAATAAACCTCCAGGTGTCATGGTATCCTTGAGTAATTATCTTTGTCAATTCTGGGAGACCAGTCTAAAATATACCCATTATTTCCAAACACCTTATGTTGCACTGGTAAGACATTTGCACAATCTATCCACTTAGGACAATAATACATTTCTATTGTAGAATGATTAGGGCAATAATACGTTGGTGGATATTTTAATAAATAACTGGCCCATATAGGAAAAATCTATTTTAATTATCTTTCTGACAGTTGTTCAGATAGGTAAATATAGTCTTAATCTCTAAGGACCAGCATGATTGGCTGGTTTAGGTTTCTCAAATGCTCTCTTTTTCTCAAAAGATACTCCCAGACAGCCTATTTACCATAGGATCAAGATACAGTCAGTACAATTAATCTAGTTTCATTGGTGGACTTTCCAGTCCACACTGAAGGCATATTAAAGATGGACCTGAGAAATGGGTCCATAGAACTTTGTTCATGATTTTTTTTAAGAGAGAGTGAGAGAGGAGAGAGAGAGAGAGAGAGAGAGAGAGAGAGAGAGAGAGAGAGAGAGAGAATTTTTTTAATATTTATTTTTTAGTTCTCGGCGGACACAACATCTTTGTTGGTATGTGGTGCTGAGGATCGAACCCAGCCGCACGCATGCCAGGCGAGCGCGCTACCGCTGAGCCACATCTCCAGCCCATGTTCGTGATTTTTACTTACTGACAAGCCCGTGAAGCTGCATGGCTATATGTTGGGAGATTTACCTTCCTGTGACAGGTTTTTCAGTCATTATCATGATGACAGGTTTAAACTCTCCTTTGAAATCTGATTTAATTTACTGAATCGTTCAGTAGCAGTAAGACTCTCAGTATCATAGTTAAGAAAATTTTTGAAATATTTATAAGATCTAGTGTGTGCCTATGGGGTTCTGTTTCCCCCACTTTTCTTTATTTAATAAAATAGAGGAAAGGCCTGGCGTCAGCCATAGTATCATCAGTTTAAGTTTTAGATAATAGTACAAGCATTTAAATAATAATAAAAGATTTATTATCTCTAACTGGTCATGAGACTTGACAAAAGTCATTTAAAGGGATCATGGTAAATAAAAATTTAGCCTTTACTAAATGTATGAGTTGATTTTGACCTTAATAGAATTACCAAGAATGAAGAATACAATAAGTTGTATATAAAATTTATATTTTGAAATTAGCTTAACTTAAACAATTATTTTAATTTGGAATGAAGCAAAAGACAGTGGAAATGGTGTCCTTTACTAGGGGCATGAGAAATAGATAGACATCTATCTAAAATAGGAAGCACATATGCTAAATAAGCCTAGAGAAGATATTTTGCTTTTTACCATTTATAAAAATGAAATAGAGAAATGAATAGTCTTTTATCTATGAATCTATGAAAAACTGTCATTATTGTTATCAAACTTAGTGTTGACCCAAGTAGGGGGAGTTAGTATTTTTAAATATTAATGGGTAAAAACAAGTTAATAGTATTGTTTAAGACAATGATCTAATTTAGAATTTGTATGACACTGAACTAGTAATGATTCCTTGAGGAATTATAGTCAAAACAATCTTTATGTATAATGAAATAGTTATATGAGCATCCTTAATACTTTATTTAATGTAGTAAAATTAGCTATAATCACTATGTATAATTTATGATTTTATTAATTTCAAAAATATCATCTTGTATGTAGGGCTTTACCTCATATATTAAAGTTGAGGAAAGGTCTACCATCTTAAATTTCTTATTAAAATTAGCTATCGGCTGTTGAGCTGGTTATTTGTGGCTGTCTAATATTCTGGGGATAATTATTTCTAGAATCATTTTTTTAGTGATAAACTGTTGACAGGGGCTCAAAGTGAAGCCCTGTTTTAATGTTAGAGGTCTCTAAAATCTGTTTATAACTTAGAAGAGGAGTAAAATTTTTTAACTAGGTAGTTTACTTTTCTTGGGGTAAGATTAGCATTAATTTTTCTCTGTCTGTATGCTTGACTTCCTTTTTCTTTGGGCTCCATTTAACTATGGTGTAACATCTAAACTTGGCTAGAAGTATATTAACCTGTGTAAATCTCTTGGAATGACTAGAGTTAACTGGATGATAAACTCATCTTTTCAAAATGTGTAGTTCCCTATAAATTTAGGGTGCTATATAGCCTTTTTGAATCTCTCTATGAAAATAGTAGGATCTTTCTAAAGGCTTACTAAAATTAGTTTTTAGGCATTCTGTTTACCTGTAGGATTCTATGTGTCCCTAGGGGATTGTTTGTGTCCCTGACAAACCATTAGGCCCATTCCCATTTGTGTTATGGGGATGTGGCCAAGACAGATTTCCTTTAAAACTGTTTTTAAGATGGCCCTCTATTTTAAAGTTTAGCTAAGCAGTAGCATAATATCTCTCTAGATAAGGTTAGACATCTGGCACAAAATTTGAAAAATACAATACATGAATTTGTATCTCTTGAAAATCTCCCTGAATTTTTTCTGGTCTATATTAAGTTTGAAAAGTTCCCTTTTGATCTTAGTTTCTAGCAGGCAATTTTCTAAGGCCTTCTATTAGTAGTAGTCATTGAGGCTAGACATGAAAATGAGACGTATTACTCATTGTGATTTTCTTAGTACATAGATTAGTTGATTCATTTGATATTATGTGTAAGTGGACAATTTAATAGAACCCTCCATCTCTTACTGAGAGAAGGTCTCAAAACATCTCTATATCTCAGGGTATTATCCTTTGGATAGGTGTCTCTTAATTGTCTTTTTTAAAAAAAAATATGATTAAGGTTATTTCCCAGTGTAGGTATTAGTATATAAATCTTACCATGTTTTTATGGGTAATAGGTACAGTCGAAGAACTTATATAATGCCAATGAATTTCCAACAAGGTTTGCAACCTTTATTGTTCAAAACCATTGTACGACTTTAATTCGGAGAGCATCAATCCTAATAAAATGTCTCCTAAATCTCACAATTATCCAACACACAAAAGTAATATGTAAGAATCATCAGTGTCTTTGAATTAATCAAATTTAGTTTCTAAGGAAATATCAAAATTGGAATCTAAGTCAGCAGTTTAATATATTTAATGTTTAATTAAGGATGTGAAATTATTCATCAAAATTAATCCTTGTCTTAAACAGTAAGAATCATCAGGCAATAAAAAACCTTTCTTAAAGGAAAAATGCTTAACATTTTAATAGGTCTTTATTATGTCAAAATATGGACAAAATCTTAGCTCACATCAGCATAGTAAAATCAGGGAAATAGCCTGAAATATCCTTGAGTTAATCAGTTAAAATTTTTAGTCAGTCCAGTACATATAAATCTCTTTTCCAATTGTTTTAACTTTCTATATCATCTGTCTAGATAATGATATAAAGATCCCCCTATTTAGGAAAATACTTTTATCATTAAAATCTAGAATATAAAGACCTTGTTTTCCCAAAGGTGATTTCTTTCTTCTTCTTAGGACCTCCAATGTGTGTTGTCTCTGTGGAAGTATATTCTTTTCCTTTAGAATTCTTCCTGGTTATACTTTGGAACAATTTCTGAAAACCTTAGAATCTAAATAAATTATTATACCTTGATAAGAAGAAGTGTCTCAATGAAAATATAGTTAAAGTCTTTGGATATTTCTGTAGACAGAATTATATCTGTTTATCATCTTATAAAGTTTGTACAATAGAGTTAGAGATTACTTGATTATCTCTTGAAAGTAAATTTATAGTAAAATACATTTATCTCAAATACCTATAACTAAAAGGCAGAACATTAGATAAATCTATGTATAATATATAAATTATGTGTTTTCTGTTAAAGAAGAACAATTAGATAAATATATATTAACTAAACAATTAGACATATGCTAATTATTTTATGGTTTAACAATTATAGGTTATCTAAATACCTAGAAAAAATATGTATTAAGAATAAGGGCATAACTTATAGTTGTATAAACTTTATGTAACCATGTGGTTCTTAAGATATTTAGATCCATTTCAATTTTCATTGTTTTTATATTTGTGATGCCATGTAATAAGATCCTTGTGTATACTTTTTTTTTCTTGTAATTATATAGTCAGGAATGAGAATAAGGATTTTTTGATTATCACAGGAACATTGCTGGCTTTTGTTCCTGCAACAAGCAAATGTGTCCTCATAACCTTCAAACTTAAAAGCAAAATATAAAGAAGAATATGTATTTCTTATAACTGTTACATTACTTATGCAATTTTTCTTAATTATACAGCTCTAAAGAAAACATTAGGTTATTTAGCTTTGAAAACAAACTCAGCTCAGGGCTGCAACATAGGAACCTGTGGAATTAGATTTTGCCTGAAAACATCTTTCTTTAGCATTTACAGGTGGGCATTCTTAAAAATGCAGGCTCTGTGCGGCTCCCGGTAGCAGGTCTGAAACAGGAAGTGCAGGTTAGTGGCTGGAAGGCAGGATCAGAAGTCCTGTCTGAGTGACAACGGAAGGACCCATGGGAAGCCCATGAAACTGCGGAAGGCGGGACCAGGAAGCCTGCTTGGTAGGCTAGGCTTTGGGTGGTTACCATGGTGATGGAGACAGCCTGGAGCTGGCTGCCCATTGTCCAGGGCAAAGGCTTGGTTGCTTCCACTTGATTGGTCTTCATTCTCCCACCTGGGCTTGCCTTGTCTCTGAGAACTGCCTGGGTGTTAGCACTGTCCTTTGTATTTTCCCTTGCAGCAGGTGGCACTTTAAAAGTGAGTTTTAATGGCCCATGCCAATGTTACTATCAGATCTTAAGGAGGTCTGCGCTTGGCATCCAGGCCAGGTTGCTTAAGGGTTAAAGGCACTGCTGGCAGTGGGTCTAGTTACAGACCCCACAGGGAACAAGTCTTGTCTGCAGCGGCTGAGTTACAGCCATTCTGACCTGTAGGACAAGAATGTAGCAAAGAGGTTCAGTGTGATCTGAGTATTCACAAAAACAATAGAAAATTAAAATCCACCTCTCTACAGGTAAAGAATCCTTGTATCAAGCCTCATCACAAAATCCTTTCCTTTCCTCACTCTCCAAGCGCAGACTTCTAGTACATAACCCCCCCCCAAAACCTTTACCTAGTGTTTCAAGATATAAAGGTTCACAAAAACAATCCAAAAAACGTCCCATGGGAGAGGACTGAACTGAACAGTATATCCTATTAATCATCTTAATAATTCTTTACATTTATTTAGGGTCTCTAGAATTGCAAAAATGAATTTTTTATCTATCTAAAGATGAAATAGTCTCAGATATTAAAAAAGTTTAATGTCACAGATTTTTCTTCTAATTCACGTTCTACAATACTCTGAAATCTTAAGCATGCTTAACTTCTGAAGAGAAATTCTAAACCCACTTAATATCTAAAATTCACGCTGGAGTCCCCATACCAACAGCAAATTTGGCGTTCCACGACTAAACACTCAAGGTCACTCCAGGTGAACTGGGCTGCTCAAAATAACCACAGAGAGACAGAAAAATAACTGTGATGGCTCCTCTGACCTTAGAGGTCTGTGGAAAGAGAGAGGGTGAGGAGCACGTGCTGAACCCTTTTATTGGGAAGAAGCCATTCCAATGAGACAAGGGGTAGGATACAAGGGAACAGGTAGCTCAACTCCTCTGGGTGCTGCCTACATCTAGGGCCACAGCTTGTTAGCCTTGTTATGGAGCAATGGAAAAGACTGAGTCAGGAGTCCAGCACTTCCTTGCCAGACTACAGTGATCTTACAGATCCCCACGGTGCATCAGGACTTAAAGGTGTGTGCATTTGGAGTGGCTCCCCACAAGAAGCATCGGCATTACTTCTTCAAAGATCAGATAGAATTCAGCTGGGAATCAATATGGTCCTGAATCTTTCTTTGTTGGAAGGCTTTTTATTATTGCTTCAATCTCATTGCTTGTGATTGATCTCTTTAGGATTTCTGTCCTTTTAGTTCAATTCTAGTAGGTTATATGTGTCTAGAAATTTTATTTCTTTTGACTACATTTTCCAATTTATTGGATAATATAGGTTTTCAAAATAGCCCCTGATGATCCTCTGGATTTCAGAGATGTCTGTGGTGATATCTCCTTTCTCAACTCCAATAGTAGTAATTTGAGTTAGATTGGCTAAGAGTTTATCAGTCATGTTTATCTTTCAAAGAACAAACTTTTTGTTATATTGATCCTTTTGATCGCTCATGAATTTTGGCTCTGATCTTAATTATTTCCTTACTTCCATTGGTTTTGAAATTTATTCTTGTTTTTCTAGGGTTTGAGATATATCATTAGCTTGGTATTTGGGATCTAATTATTTAATTAGAAATTTTGATTAATAGTATTTTTAATGTGTGTAGTTTATTTGCTTATTTTATGTCTGGTTAGCCTATCTAGTGGTAAGATGTGTTGAAATCAGTCAATATCATTGTACTAGGGACTCATAGCTAAAAAATTTCCTCTTAGGACTGTCTTTGTAGTGTTCCCAGAGATTATACTATATGGTATCTCTGTTCTTATTTGATTCTAAGAATTTTTAAATTTCTCCCCTAATGTCTTTTATGACCCGTTAAAATTCAAAGTATTTGCTAACCTCCATGCCTTTATTTCATTTCTGTAGTATTTCTTCTTGTTGACTTCTAATTTCATTCCATTATGATCTAATAAGATGCAAGGGATTACATTGAACTTAAAACACATCTGATCTAAATTGCTCTGATTTGCTTTGTGGCTCAAATATGATCTATTTGAGAGAAAGTTCCATGAGAATCTTAAGAAAAAGTATATTCAGCTGCCATTGGATAAGGTATTTTAATGTCTATTAAGTCCCTTTGAGTAATAGTATCTTTTTAGGTCTGAAGTGTATTTGCTTATTTTATATCTGGTTAGCCTATCTATTAGTGAGTAAGGTATGTTGAAATTAGTTAATATTATTATATTAGTATCCATCTTTATGTCAGGTTGTGTTAGTTTTATGTACTTAGGTACACTAATGTTGGGGGTGTAAATACTTAAAATTACTATATCTTCTCTGTTGGATTATTCCCTTTACCAGTATGTAGTGATCTTTTTTTTTTTTTTCTTGTGATTAATTTTGGCTTGGAGTCTGCTTTGTTGGATATGAGAGTAGCAACTCCTACTTGCTTTTAGGATCCGTTTGCATGGAACATCGTTTTCCATTATTTCTCTCTCAGCCCGTGGATATCTTTGCCTGTGAGGTGTATCTCTTTAAGGCAGCATGTAGTCCAGTCTTGTTTTTAAATGGAATCTGTCAGTCTATGTTTTAATTAGAGAGTTGAGACCGTTTACCTTCAGTGTTACTATAGAGAGGCATATATAATTTCCTACATTTTGATTTATTTCTAATGCTTATTTTGATCTTAACTTTCCTTTGATTAACTACTCTTCTAATGAGATTTATTCTTTTCTAAACTCTGTTGTCTAATTTTTATCTTCTGTGTGTAGGATTTTTAAAAAATGTGTTCTGCTTAGTAGTCATGAATCCTTCTGGGTTATGCTCATCTTGGAAGATTTTCATTTCTTCTATTCTGAAGGATAGCTTTGGTGGGTATAGCAATCTTGGTTGAAAGATATTTTCTTCCAGGGTTTGAAAGACATCTGTTGAAGCCCTCCTGGATTTTAGGGTTTCTTCTGAGAGAGCAGATGTCATTCTGATTGATTTACGTTCAAGTGTGACCTAGTGTTTCTATCTTGATTCTTTTAAATTCTATCCTTGGGGCTGGGGTTGTGGCTCAAGCTGTAGTGCGCTCGCCTGGCATGCGTGCGGCCCAGGTTCGATCCTCAGCACCACATACAAACAAAGATGTTGTGTCCACCAATAACTAAAAAATAAATATTAAAATTCTCTCTCTCTCTTGAAAAAAATTTAAAATAAATAAATAAATAAATTCTATCCTTATTCTTTAGACTTGGCATTTTAATTATAATATGTCATGAATGGGTTCTTTTTTAGTCTTGTCTATTTGAAGTTACAGATGCCTTCTGAATGTGAATATCCATCTCATTCCCAAGGTTGGGAAATTTTCCTGCTATTATTTCTCTGAATATATCAACACCAAATGCTTGTGTCTCTGCTCCTTCTTTGATGCCAACAAGTCTCATGTTTGGTCTCTTAATGTTGTCCAAATGTTCTAGTATATTCTGATCGTAATTTCTTCTTTGGGTAAAAAACACTTCCTGATTATTCAAGGAATATTATTATTATTCTTGTTTTCTACCTCCCAGATTCTGTGTTCTACTCGATCTAATCTATTAAGAGACATTTGACAAAATTTTTTATTTGATTTAGTGAATCTTTCATTTCCAAGATTTCTGTTTAGTTCTTTTCCAGAATCTCCATCTCTTTATTAAAACGATCTTTTACATCTTGTATTTTCTCCTGTAGTTCATTGCTACACTGATTATGTATTTGTTTATATGTATCTATCATTTTAACAATCAACTCTTTGAATTCTTTGGGTGGGATTTTATCGACTTCAGTGTCTGTGGATTTAGTTGTTGGGGAGTTATGAACTTTTGGTGGCATCTTGTTGGCCTCTCTCCTCGTGATTCTTGAGGTCCTATATTTTCACCTCTGTTGTGATGGATTCCTCTTCCTTTTTATGTGAGGGTCTTTCAGCGAGCAGCTTTGGGCTGGGGTCTATCTTAGCTCAAATACATCTGATCAGTGTCATCAAAGTTCTAAGTTTAACAACCAGTACCACTTTGAGAAGAGAGAATAACCACCAGTGACAGCGGAAGAGGAGCCACCAGGAGAGAAAGTAGGATGAAAGAAAGGGAAAGGGATGGGATGAGAAGGAAGAGAAGAAGTGTGGAGAGAAACCAAGGGCTTGGTAAAATATGCAAAACTGGCCCTCTGAGAAAACACAGAACGTAGGAAGACATCACAAGTCAGTTCACACTAAGCAGCTAATGCAACAGCAGTCATAAAAAGATTGGATGTTCTTCTTTCTGAGGTTTTAAAGATGAATATATTTCTTTCTGGGGTTTCAATTTTAAAATCTGGCAGCTAGGAAGATGTTCACAGGATACAAATATCATGCTGTTTGTTTGTTCTCAGCTCTGGTCCAAACCAGCTTAATGTGATAGGGAGTCCACACCCTGAGCTCTGCAGCTCCCCTTATTTCCTGGCAGCAATTATTTGAGAAATGTCATCCATTTAAAAGTAGAAATCAATGAGTTACAGTCGATGGGGTAGAGAGAGAAGAGGGGAGGGGAGGGGAGGGGGGATAGTAGAGGATAGGAAAGGTAGCAGAATACAACAGTCACTAATAGGGCATTATGTAAAAATGTGGATGTGTAACCGACGTGATTCTGCAATCTGCATTTGGGGTAAAAATTGGGAGTTCATAACCCACTTCAATCTAATGTATGAAATATGATATGTCAAGAGCTTTGTAATGTTGTGAACAACCAATAAAAAAAAAGAAAAAAAAAGAAAAGTAGAAATCACCCTCAAAAATGGTTTTGTGATTGTGACTAGGATAGAAGCGTGGCTCTGGTGGGGCTGCTGACCAGCCCTCTCACCCCCACAGCCATGGACCATCGGGTTGCCCTGCACCCTCTTCCTGAGATCCTTGGTGTGCGGGATGCAGCAGCCTATCCTCCAAGCCCTTCTAGGCATGGGGCAAGTGGCACCAGTCCTATTATAGGATTTTTAAAGGTCACCCCACTTTCCACCTGACCCTAATCCGTCCCAGTTCCACCTCCGTCAGCCACCATCCTTATCAGTGAGTTCAGACAGCCAGTTTCCCAGGAAAGCCGCCTTCTCTCTGCTCTGCTCTGCAGATTTTAGACCAGAAGCCATGGCTCCCACTGCTGCCCAGAGCTTCCCCAAATCTCATTAAGTTACGGTGTCTCAAGTTCCAGTTTCATTCAGGCACGCAGATGGGCTTGTGACTTGGGAAACCACGGATCCAATAAGAAGTAAAGCCTAAGCAGGGACTAGGTCTTGGGGTGCTCACAAGGAAGTGTAGCAAGAAAATTTAAAAAATTGAAGCAAAAAAATGAAGACCAAAGGCAAATGGCAGGAATTTCTAGTCTCCCCTTGGGAAGCCCAGTCTCTAAACTGTTCCTGCTTCCCCTCTGTCACTAGCCCCTCTGGCCAGTCCCGCAGCTGTCTCCCCTGCAGGCTCACTTCACAGTACCTGAGTGTGTTCTGCTCAGGTCGACCTTTGCTGGACAGCAGCACCTTTTTTTCTAATCCCTCTGGGAGCCTTTCTTCTGCTTGCTGGAGGGAGCGTCTCCTGCTGTGCTTAGTATCTCACGCCCCCCCCCCCCCCCGAATGCTGGTCTATTCCTATATTAATTCTCCTTCTATTCCAGAAGCCGATTTCAGATCCTGTTTTGTGCAGCAGCTACGATGTGGTGGTTTCCTCTCATCTGTCATTTTTCCCCTCCTCCTACCCTAGGGATTTACAGGTAGTTTAGATTGGGTGTGTCCCAACCAGACTCCTGACGGATTTTATTACACATTAACCTTATAAGAAAAATTCCAATTTCTGAAGCATATGTCTGTTATCTTTCTATTTCTGTAACTTAATTTAGAGATTTTAGCAATTTATAGAGGTTTGTCCAGCTTATAGTTCTGGAGGCTGCAAGGTCCAGGGTCAAGGGGCTACTTCTGTTGAGAGCCTTCTTCCTCGTGGGGACTCTCTGCAGAGACTCAAGTCATCACAGGGCAAGAGGGGCCCACACAAGGGATGGAACCCACTGGCTCCTATGACAGATGCCTCAGAGATGGCCGATATCACTTTAATCCAGGAGTGGATTGATTCATTCATGAAGGCAGACCCTCGTGAATGAATTATGACCTCATCACTTCGTTACCTCGTCCCACCTGTAAATTCCTCACAACAGGAGTTTGAGCAGGGCCTTCAAACCACAGTGGTGCCCTCCGCTCCTTGGGTCCATTTCCATTCCCTGACTCCCTGGATTGTTCCCAGCCTCAGCTTCTCTCCCCTCCTCCCACGGAATGACAAGCTGGGAAACGTGGTTGTGCCCTGGGTGTAGCCTGTTTAAATACGGAGCAGGAGGAGGCCTGGCGGATCCACCTCCTCCATCTCCGCCGAGTGGTGGGGGTATTTTTCTTGTGGAAACATCCTGAACATCATCATGGACCACCAAGTTTCTTCATGGCTCAGGGAGGAATTGTATTCTGCCTGACTCTGAGTGGCCCTTTGGGAGGAAGGGAAGGGTAAGGTGGTGAGCTTTGGAGAAATGAGTAGGGCCCATGAAACCAGCTCAGCTGCCAGCTAGCTATGCGGCCATGAGAAAAACACCCCCCAACCAGAGTCTCAGTCCCCTCATGTGCATTGATGGCTGTCTAGCTGTATACCAGGTGCATAAAGTGCCACTCTTGGTACTCAGTGAGGAAATGTCTGCACACCACTGCCCGCCATGCCTGGCTCACAGAAGCTCAGAACCAGAACGAGCATTGTTTCTTATGTTGGTACATGCTCTACTATGGTGCAAAGCCACAGCTTTTGTTGTGCACAATGAGGATATTGAGGCTCAGAGAGGTTGGACAGCTTCACTCAGGTCACACAGCTGGTGCATGGCAGAGCCTGAGCATGAATCCAAGTCACAGGAGAGATCAAGAACACCAGACCTGGGGCTATCTCTGGAAGACCAAGGGATGAAACTGGGAGGAAAAGCCAGGTATATGAGGCCCCAGCAAGAATTTAGCCAAGGGTGGGTTCCATAGGAGATGTCCTCCTTCTCCCAGAGCAGGGGAATCCTGGTCAAGATTTTCTGGAGAAAACCCATTCTGGTGGGTTTGAGGAGGAGACAGAGACCGAGACAGACCCTCCTGCTAAATGGGGAGTAGGGGGCTTCTTCTAAGAGAGGTGTGAGTCTCTTATGGCCGCAATGGAATGACAAGGAGCTCAGTGTCCTCCTGCAGCCCACAGGGAAAGAGGCCCATGGACCGTCTCCCTAGGCTGTTTTCAGGATGTCCCCTCTGAGAGGTGAGGGCCAGGTCTTGAGACTTGGTAAGGTCAGATAAGAGTGGGTGTGGCCAGCCCTGCAGGACAGAAGGGACTCCAGCATGGGACAGTTGGCACCGAGGGGACAATTCCCCAGAAGTGGGCTGCTTGGTGGACCCTGGGCCTTGGGCTGCTGTTGGGCCACAGACCCCCTCAGGATTCCCAGACAGGACTGGAGATCTCAGGATGGACGTGCCCAGGGCCCACAGGACGGGCCTCAGCCAGTCACCATTGACCAGCATACACCTGACACAGTGTCACTGAGAGGTGCTGTGACCTAGAGTCCTCTCATGACCCCAGGACACAGAGGCTGCAGGGTGAGGGATTGGCAGGTCACACTCAGGCACTGGCAGATCAGCCTGTCTAATGTCACTGGGGTTTGGGGGCCTGGGCAGGACAGGAGGGGAGGGGAAGTTGTCCTTTTGTGGGATGTACCACCCTCCTCTGCTGGCGACTGAGAAAGACCCGCTGCACACAGGAGTCAGGTCCGCAGTCCAGCTGTTGTGTACATCGGTGATGTCACTGGATTCTGTCCCTTTCTCAGCAAAGGTCAGCACAGCCTTACGCAGGGCCTGGAGGGGAGAGAAGTAGAGGGACTCTGAGGTCCTGCTGCCCGCCCCCCTCCCAGGCTGTAGCAAGGACCTAGTATTGGGTTTAAGTGATTTCTGTCTTTTTTTTTTTTTTTCAAAGCAAGGTAAAGTAGACAAGAGCTGCTGTATGCCATTGGGAAGCCCCTGAGGTCAGAATGTGCCTACTTGGTTGCAAATGAACATCTTTGATTTGGAAATTTCTGACAGAAAAATTGAGAGAATAAAGAATATATATGAATTGAGATATAGAAAATATTGTTCACTTTTCTGATTTGTTTGATTGATGTTTAAATTTCAGAGAAAGTAATGTTTAAAATGCATTTCTAGGTAGGATCCAGCAGTTTGTCTATATCTATGGTTAGGATAATTGCAGGAAATTGATATTGCTGCAAGATGAATCCTGAACTAGTAAAACAGCATGACATTCATATGTGTGTCTTTGATGGAAAACATTTAAGTATGTTCTGGTTAGGGCCAGTCGACTTAAGGAAAAATATTTTAGATGAAAAGAATTCTAGATGAGATTTATAAGTAAGTTACCATAAATAAAATATTATTTATAAGGCTTTCTAAAACTAAACTGTAATGAAACTAGAATCTAGTTCTTTATATTTAAAAAGAATGTCTTAAAATACTCAAATGCTTTTAGCAAAGTTTATAAAGAACTCACTTAAAGAACAATGTTTTATGTTGTAATCAAGATAATTTGATTACAACAAATTTGTAATTTCCTGTTTTCTGCTTATTTGTTGGGTTTTTGATTATTTAAAAGAGAAACCAAGTCCTACAAAAGTTAGGGTTGATTCCAATCTCTCTTTGTTTTAAAGTGTCTTTTGGGTGTCCAACTCTAGCTATAAGAACAACTATTTTAATAACCATATGGTATGTTTGATTGATACAGGTATTCTAATATTTAATAAAGCCTTGAAAATCAGATAATGCTGATATCATGCTATAAATCATAACTGTTATCTTAACTTATTAAAGGCAAATAGATTGTTTACCTGAGTTTCTGAACTCTCTATACAGTACCAACACCTTATATTTTTTGTAGTCATGGTTGATAATTTGAGCCACACTTCCAGAGTTAGAAAGAGACAGACTCTGTTTATTTTCCATCTCAAGGTGAATGTGAAGATTTAATATAAGAGATAAGACCATTTTTAAAAGTTTTCTCAGTTATACTGTTTACATTATGACTTAGTTGGTGAAGCACATATCTAATAATGTGTATATATATGTTCTTAATTGGTAAATAAGCATTGATTCTTATTGTTGTATTCACCACTTTTATAGTTCTATGGAATATACGTAAAATATCCTAAAAATGTTGTAAAATGTGATGATTAACCTTGGTTAACTTTGGACAATCTTTGATGAGTTTCTGACGCAGCCACTTTTATAGGTAGATTGATTTTCTACATTAGATAAAAATGATACCACTAAAGAAATTGTGATTATTAGTTCAAATTTACTACGTAATCTAGATATACTTCGCCTCTATTGATGTCAGGATTTTTAACAGTGAATTTCTAGTTAAGCTCAGCCTAAGGGCTACTCTTTTTTTTTTTTAAAAGCTAAGGTAATCCACATTTTTTTTTCCCCCTAAGGGCTACTCTTTCTAAACCTCTTGCTGCTTAAATTTGGCTGCAACAGGGTGTTTTGACACTGACTCATGAACTGTCACTTTCGCTCCAACACGGAAACAGTCAGATCAAAGAATAGGGCGAAACTCCCATTTTGTGGGCAGGCAATATCTTTAGAGGAAATTGGTCAGTGATAGAAGATCGGGGACTTTGGAGTCACTGGTCAACCCCACCACAGTCAACAGCCAGGCTTGACCTCCTTCAGACACCCGTGTTGGGCTCCATATGCTTGGGAGTGCACAGAGGGGATCTGGACCCGCTCTGTGTCAACTGTGAGTGCCTGACAGTCCACCATTCCCTCCAGGGAACGACTTTAAGAACTCCCTTGAAATTAAAAGCTATAAATTTGGCTCCTGAGTTTCCTCATCTGAGATCTGAAAGAGAGGTTATCCCCGGACTTGGCCTAAGGGAACTGAAACTTCTACTAGCAACCCTGCAGCTAAATCTACATATGCATATTTCCTAAATCTTCATAGGCATATTTCCACCTTTGTTTCTGTACCTTGTCACAGCTTCTACAGGACAGGTGGAGAGAGGCTAGCTATTTCTCCCATCTTGGCCAAACTACATTAAATTCATTTTTCCTCTTTACACTCTTCCTTCATTTTATATACAGGTGGGCAATCAGATCCAGCCAGCTGGAACCAGGTAGTTTCCCTGGCTTTGATGCTGGTGGCACCAATGTCACTAGCACAGGAGGCCACCTCCCTGGCTCTGTCCTCCTCCCCTGTCACTGCTAGTGAAGCTCTGCATCCTCAGAAGGACTCATCTGGCCCTTGCTGTGTCCTTGGCCCCTCCCTCAGCCTCAGGTCTGTGCAGGCCCTGACCACTCTGGCCTGCAGACCCCTGGACCAAGCCATTCTCAGGTGCTGTCACCTTGGAGAGTCTCAGGGGAGCCTTCTTCATGACCCCCGACAGGTCGGCCACATTGCTGAAGACCTTGGTGATGCCCAGACTTCTCAGGACAGGCTTCAGATCAAAGGTTGCAGAGATGGACAGTTTGGGGAAGTGTAAATTGGCTGGCCTGGTATGAAGGTAGAACATGAGGGCGCTTCACAGGGTTTCTGCTGGGCCCCATCGTGCTGTGAAAGTGTTTCTGTTATGCTTGAATTCGGGACCCCCAAAGACCACCAGAGACCCAAGATCGATGCAAGAAGCAAAGAGGTGTTTATTGCGAGCTAGCTCGGTCCTCCGTGCACACACAGCAACTGGTGATGCTGAGAGGCCCCGAGCCCAGGGTTTGCAGCAGTTTTATACATTCTTTGGAGAAGGCAGGGACTTCACATACATCATAGCATCCCTTAGCAAATCATCACACACTGCAGGAAAATCAAATAACAACTCTAAAACATGATTAGCACATTCACTGGCAGGAACAAGATGGGTAGGGGTGATTGGTCAGTACAAAAGGGGTATTCGTTTGAACTGATTGGTTTGAGCCAAGAGGGGTGTACGTGCTGAACTACATGGTTTCCCAACTTGTTATCAACCACCATAAACCACTGGCATCCCAGGTATTTCCCTGTCTCATGCTGATTGGTGGCTGCTAGGGGGCTGCTATGGATCCCCACCTAGCCGGACTAAGTCAGGGACACCTGGCGCAGCAGATCTCTCCTGTTATTTGTAGATAAACAACTTAGCAGGGTGGGAATATGCCTAGGAGTGTTCTGTGGGTCTTTCCAAGGACTAAGGTTATGTCCCTTCCTTGGACAGGCTTTGCTCTGAGATAGAGGCTGGTTTTTCATTTCCTCTCCTGATTGGTTCTCCCACTTAGTGCCTTGTCCCCATCCATGGCGTTCAGGAAGTCCCTTGGCTTGTTGTACTTTAGCTTCCTGGACTCCTGCTGTGCTGCAGGCTCAGCTCCATGTCCCCAGGGATGGGGTGAGGCCCATGGGCCTCTGCTGAGGCCATACTTGCACCCATGCTTGGGGACCAGTCCCAGGCTGCCTTGTGCTCTGTTCCCAGCCCGGGTGCAGGGATCTCGTGAGGGCTGGGTGGGCCAGGGGTGGTGACACAGGTGCAGTTTAACCTGCAAGTGAGTGTCACATGTGTCTGCAGTGTGCCTCCTTCACCAGCGCCCAGGGCTGGGCTCATTACAGTGCACGCATGCCCTGCTCTGTGTCACACGTCCCAGCTGTGTGGCTCCTGGGTCCCAGGGAACCAGCCTGAGATGTGACAGAGAAAAGGAGCCTGCGGGAATGTGCCCTGAACTTCCAGTGCTGGCCCATTCCTATTCTGGGCCTTTCCACCAGAGCTCCCTCAGCTCCGCTGTTCAAGTTAATGAGACCAAGATGAAATCATTCTTCTCAGACCCAGAGAAAATTGGGACTGGCAAGGGATGGAGAGGGAGGGCTCCTGCCTGCTTCAGAAAGACCACAGGATGTTCCTCCTCTCTCCATGGTGCCTGCGGGCCTCCCGTGGATGCACACATGTGGAAACAAAGGTCTTTAGCATTCCTAAGACTATAACAATCAAGACAAGGTGCTCTCCACAGAACACTGTCCCAGCAAGGACGCATCCACCGCCAACACCTGCCTCAGGCCTCCCCCATTTTCTGTGTCCAAGAAGCTTATGTCAGTCGAGGCTCTGACCCTTGAAAACTTGCCCTTTCCTCAACCTCCTTGAAGAAGCCCATAGATGAACATGTCGAGCACCTGTGGCTGCAGTGTTGTGCTATTCCCAAGTTACCACTCTTCTTTGGAGAATCTCAGGTTGTTATTTGAGGTGGCTTCATCCATGGACAACCGGTTCTTGAACTCTCATGAAACTTTTTGCCTGAAAGTCCACGCCCTCATTCTTGGCCATGCAGTAGGAAGTGCTGGTGTGGCTGTCCCTGCCTGGACACTTATCTATGGAAGAGAATGTGCTGAAGAGGGAAGTCTCCAAGGGAGTGGTCTCTGCCTCGCTGGGCTGAGCACTGGACCTCATAGGACCTGGACAATACCAGAGGAACTGAGCAGTGAGCACTCTGTGGAAATGCAAGGTCATGCCCAGAAGCTCTGGCCCAAGGGATAGGGTCCACCCTCACCAGACATTGGCCAGTCTTGGTGGGGCCTTGGTCCTAATTTGGCTCAGAGATCTGGGCAGCTGCTGGGGGGGTCCTGGTCTAGGAATCTCCTTACATCAGTGCTCTTCTAGATGCTGTTGGGGTGTTTGTGGGTCACTTGTTCCTCCAGCTGCTGCCTCTTCTCTGGGTCAGCAGGATGAAGAAGGCGATGATGTCATTCACATAGTGCTCCCCCAGCACCCAGCTGGAAAGCTGCTGTCCCAGTGCATGTGTCCACCCAGGCGAGAGATCATGGGGACCTCAAGGGTCTCCTCATGCACTTGGAAGGGGTCCTCCAACAAGTGCTTGGCCTGGAATTCCTCATTCCATTGGCCTGCAGAGAGGGAAGGGGGCCCATCAGCCAGGGGCAAAGTGAAGGTTCAGGTAAGTGAGCAAGTAAGGCCTGAGTAACTGTCCCTCAAGGCTCCTTCTGAGCCTCAGCTTCAACTTCTGCAAAATGGGATGAGGCTGAAAGCATCAGGCTGCTAGGGAGCATGAGTGAGAAGCCCCAGAGATTGCAGAAGGCGATATCTATGTTTCAGGAATATTAGTGGAAACATGGAAGTACTTGGATTTGTGTACCAGGCTGATTCAGTAGTTGTGTGATTTATTTACTTACTTTTTGGTGCTAGGGATTGAACCCTGGGCCTTGCACAAGATAAGAACATGCTCCATCACTGAGGCATATGTCTAACCCTTTTCTGGTGATTCTTACGAAAAATTGGAAGCTGCTAAGCCATAACTAAGCATCGGTTTACTGAAGGTGGCCTGTCCTTGGCAGATGGCAGTTCAGACTGTACACACCTTCTGGGCACCCCTAAATCCTTGTCCTGGACCTGCATGTGAAGAGCAGATGCCTGGGCTGCCCCACCCCACTGGACAGCAGCTCCTTACTCTCTGGGCCAGAAGAATGGGCAGGTGCCACAGGGAACCCTGAGCACACATTTCTCAATGGTGCAGGGAGGGATGAGACCCACCCTAAGTCCCCACAGAGCTGGCCCCTCAGGTGTGCAGACTGTGGCCTGGGGCTCAGCACTGCAGGACTCTGCCCAGGAAAGAGAGAGCCAAGGTGGGGAGGAAGCAGGTCCTGGCCTTGACTCCCCTTCCCCTCCCTCAGGCCATTGCCCTGGAGCAGTGGAAGCTGCCTTAGGACCTGGGACCTGCAGAGTCCTGGCAGATGGGCAGGCAGAGTATCCACACCCTCTGCTTGGCTGTGATGTGACTTGCCCCCACAGTCCCAAGCTCTGTAAGTTGGGTATGCCTTTCAAACCTGGCTATATGGTATTGTTTTCTCTATAATTAGAAAAGGGAGTAGCACTTCAAGGAGGTGAGAAGGCAGGTCCAATACAAGAGCTGAGAAGTGGAGGCTGGATGACCCAGGCCTTCGATGCTCCAAAGCATGCAAGAAAAATCTTTATGCAAGACGTCTGGGGAAAGACACAGCTTCTTGCCTGGTGAATTCCATCTCCTTCCACAATAAGGTGGTTCCACCAACCTGAGCCGGCTCCAGTGAAACTATCCCAACTGGTGCTCAGAGTTCCTTCTTAAACTTTCCTGGAAAATTCAGAATGGAACGCTAAACATCCAAATTACTTTTGCATCTATGTTCATCAGGAATATTGGTCTGTAGTTTCCTTTTGTCATTTTTCTTTGTCTGGCTTTGGTGTCAGAGTGAAACTGGCTTCATAGGATGAATCTGGGAGTGTTCCTTCCCTTTCTGATTCATGGGATAATTTGAAGAAGATTGACATTAGTTCTTCTTTAAAGACTCAGGTAAAATTCAGCTGAGACTCCATCTCGTCCTGCGCTTTCCTTCATTGGAAGACTTTTAA
Source organism: Urocitellus parryii (assembly GCF_045843805.1). NCBI lineage: Eukaryota > Metazoa > Chordata > Mammalia > Rodentia > Sciuridae > Urocitellus > Urocitellus parryii. The sequence continues at coordinate 11,502,676 of NC_135536.1, read as the reverse complement.
TTGCAGCTTCAATCTTCTTGCTTGATATTGATCTGTTTAGGCTTTCTATGACTTCTCAGTTCAATTTGGGTAGGTCACATGTATCTAGAAATTCATCAATGACTTCTATATTTTCCAATTTATTGGAATATAAAATTTTAAAATACTTCCTAATGATTTTCTGGATTTCATAAAGGTCTGTGGAGATATCTCCTTTATCATCTGTCCCTCTCTCTCTCTCTCTCATTTAATTTAGTTCTGCTCTTTTGTTTGTTAGTTTGACTAATTTAAAAAATCAATCTCATTTATCTTTTCAAAGTACTAGTTCTTTTTGCATTGATCCTTTATATTGTTTTCTCATTTTCAATTTTATTAATTTCAGTTCTGATTTTATTTCCTGTCTTCTAGTGGTTTAGGAAGTCTTTTGTTCTTGCTTTTCTAGGGACTTGAGGTACAACATTAAAGTATTTATTTGGAATTTTTATATTTTTTAATATAGGCATTTGGTGCTATAAACATTTTTCTTAGAACTTCCTTCATACTGTTGGAGAGATTTTGACAGATTGTGTCTCAGTTTGCATAGTATTGCTTTTTGTGGGCTCTTTAGCCCTATTTTTCCAATGTACCCCTTGAATAAGCACTTTTACCCAAATTAAACCCTCCCAATATAGCTGCTGTAACTCTGGGTTTCCTTTGCTAGGAAACAAAGGACAGTCTCACCTATCCTCTGGCCCAAGTCCAGTTCTGTCTGACCCCTTCTGACTGGGCCTCCTACAAGATGCAGTCCTGTTTCTGTTGTGACACCACAGGTGGTGTCACAACAGAAAACCTGGGTTCAAAACCCAAAGTAAAAGACTAAGAACACTTACCTGACGTCTTTAGCTGCACCCAATTCAGTTAACTATTGAATTTGATTCCTCTCTGAAGCCACTTCAGTGCTGTTTGACAGAGGCAAGTGCCCAGTCTTCCCTAGCTGAGTGCAATGAACCAAAGTTGAGGGGAGAGGAGAGTCTGCTGAGACACCCACAGGGCTCAGGACACACCATGAGTGGAGTTGGAGGTCTGTGACTTCACACTACCCAGATGCACTCACTGCAGGGGACAACTGGCTCAAGAGGCCCTGGCTGGTAGGGCTCATCTGATACAGGTGAGCCAGTGTCCTCGTGGTTCTCATTCCTGGAATCATAGGGACACGGGCAGTATCCCTTGTGACCCAAGGAGGAAATGCATTATGCATTGGTGCAGCATGGCACTCTGGGAGGAGGAGAGGAGTGAGGTGTGGACTCAAACAGGGCCCCTGAAGCAGGATCAGGCCCTTGTTAGTTAGGTGATCTTGAGCAAGACAGCTCCTTCTCTGAACCTGTCTATTTGCAGAACGAGGGTGTGAGAGCAGAGCTGCTGCCAGTGGAGCAGCACAGAGTTTCCACGGGGAGGATGCGGGAGAGTGATTGACAGCATCTCCTGGTGCAGGACCCCGGGGGAGAGCTCACAGTGCGGAACTACATCTCTACACGGGCAGCTGCCGAGCCACCATGGAAAAGCTGATTTCACTCTCTGGTTTAACCTCACACCAACTCTAAGTAGTTTTTAGTAACCAAGATGAAGACATGTGGCTCAGAGAACATTGCTCACGTTACCCAGATCACACAGCAGGGACAGGATGAGAGTGGACTTCCAGCCAGGTCTTTAGGACTTCTGAAGTCACCCTCTGTGATCCATGAGATTCATTTAGCCAGAGGCATTTCAAGAGGCTGGAAGTCTTCTTGTGAGCCAATCGGAGACTGGATACTTGTTTGGGGACCAGATGTAATAATTGATTAGAATGATTATGTGAGCTTGATGGTATCTCACCATTTTGAATTAAATATAACAATTAAATATGATTCAACCTTGAGTTTTCTGTCTGGATTTATCCTCTGAGTGGACAGGACATTATTCCAAGATGAGGGTCCACAGGAAAAGAACATCCTGGGAGAGCCCAGGCAACAGGAGCCTTTGGCTAGGGACCTGTGGGCTCCCAGCTACTTCAGCCCAGCAGCCTTGAGGGTGGAAGGGGCCAGGGCGTGCCATGGCAGGGCTGCTCCAGGACAGCCTGGGCCACCCACCAGACCTCCTGCTGTCCTGAGGACCCGGGGGACCCTGGAGGAGGCGCCAGGTGCACGCGCACCAGTGAGAGCCCAGGCAGGGCAGGAGGACTGGGGTCCCAGGGGGGCTGTCCTTGCCCTGCCACAGCCAACGCAGCCTGCCGTGACCTTTAGGAGCCATCCCTGGGACCATAGCACAGGACTAGTGTTGAGAGCCACAGCCGAAGGGGCCCCAGCAAACTTCCAGCTGCCAGCAAACTTCCATCTGCCAGCTGATGATTGGCTCACAGGGGCCCCAGCAAAATTCTAGCTGCCAACTGATTGGCTCCTCTGCGGTGATGCTGGTTGGGCTGTTTCCCCGCCCTTTCAGACCACAGAGCTGCTCATTGGGGGACTTTTTTGGCTCCACCCACATGACCCAGCCAATCGGCCTCAAGAGTAGGAGGGGTGGGGGAGGTGGAGAGGCTTGTGGGAAGCCGGTGGTGGCAGTTGGGCTCTGAGGGTTTTTCCTGAAGAGCTATGTGGTGCGGTGTGTGTGGTTCTAAAAATAAAGTTCGTTTCTTTTGACAAGTGGCTCCTGAATTGTGCCCAGCCAGACTGCAGCAACTAGGGAGAGGGGACATAGGGTAAGTGGCCTGGGGACCTGGGGACCTGGGGCCTGGTGGGCTTGAGGGGGAGACAGTGACACAGAGCCCCTCCTGCTCACTGGGGACAGGGTCTTCCAAGAGGGGATGTGTGAGCCTCCTGGGCAGCTATGGAAAGACAAGGACAGAGGTCAGTGTCCTGGCCCAGCCCATTGAGGAAGGCTCCTCACACCTCCTCCAACCCCCCTAGGATATGCCCTGGGAGGCCAGCGGCCAGGTCTGGGGAGGGGACAGTGTGGTGAGAAGGGTCACCTCCCTGCTGTGGCTGTAGTCACAGCTGCTCAAAGCCAGGGTGTGAGCGGCCAGGTCTGGGCACAGAGGGTCATGGTTGGATGTGGGGTGTCCCCAGAGCTCACGAGGGAGACACTGCAGAAGGTTCAGAGGAGAAGTGAGGGTTGTGAGGGCCTAAAGCCCATCAGTGATCCTCCCTGAGGGGTTACCTGGGGGTCACTGAGGGAGGTGGGGTGGCTGGAGGGGAGGGCACTGGGGACATGGGATGTGGCTGGAGGGGGAGGGCACTGGGGACATGGCTCTGGGGTTATATTTGTATCTGGTCAGTGGAGTCTCTGTGCTTCCCTCCCCCCACTCTTCCCCCATGGGGGTCAGCCTCCCCTTGGGCCCTGAGGAATGGACCTGGCTGTGTGTGGACTGACACCTCTGCCACCGTGAGCCCCCGGTAAACGTTTCCTCCTCTGAAATTGTTTTAGTCAGAGGAGCACAAAGGCTGACTAACAGGAAGAGGCCTGTTGGGTGGGTGTGTGGCCACCACAAAGTGGGAGGGGGCACGGGGTGTTAGATGGACCCTGGGCCTTGGGCTGCTGTTGAACCACAGACCCCCTCAGGATTCCCAGACAGGCCTGGAGATCTCCGGCATGGACGTTCCCAGGGCTCACAGGTCATGGCCTCAGCCACTCAGGCCCACACAGCTGACACAGTGTCACTGAGAAGTGCTGTGACATGGAGTCTTCACATGACCTCAGGACACAGGGAGACACAGAGACATAGGGTGTAGGATTTGCAGGCCACCTGCAGACATTGGACAGACCAACCTGTTTAATGTCACTAAGTAGGTGGCTTGGCCAGGAGGGGAGGGTTCTAAGCCTGAGACAAGCTATTTCTCTATGGGATTCACTATTTTGCCACCAAAGAGGGGAAAGTTGGTGTACTCATCCCTAATGATGAGCAAGAAGGGCCTGTTGAACTGGACAGTGGGGGCCTTAAACAAGGTGTTTTCTTCCCATTTGGCATCCCCTGCGGCCACTGTCTCTTCCTTGTCGAAGGTCAGCACAGCCTTATGCAGGGCCTGGAGGGGAGAGAAGCAGAGGGGCTCTGAGGTCCTGCTGCCCCACCCCAGGCTGCAGCAAGGCCCCACGTGGGAGCCTCCTACCAACAGGACCTCACCAGGGCCTTCCTGCTGGACCAGCCTGTCCTGTCCTAGGCTCCCTGTGGGTCACTCAGGTCCCCCCACCCATCTCAACCTCTGCCTGACTAGGCCTGCTCCCTTCCCCCTCCTTTCTTGACCTCCATTTCTTCTGCCCTTGGATGTGACCTCAGGGGCACAAGAGGAAGACCATCAGCCTCCACATCACCTCCACATGTAGGGCTAGGAACTCTTCAGCACAGGGACTATGGTGGTGACCTTCCCAGTGCCCAAACCTCAAAAGGGAGCCACCCACATGGACCTGCAGTTTCCCTTGGTCCCCTCCTGTTTTCCTGAGTAAGTGGCCCATTTGAGTGGACTCAGTAATAATTCAGATTTGCTGGTTCACAAGTATCTCTAAAGGTCACAGGTGGAAGATTCCAGAACATTCTATGAAGTCACTGAGCCTAAGCCTCTCTGAGTAAATGTGAGTAAACGGAAGCCCAAAGACTCAATGGCCCTGGGAAAGGAAGAGGCCAAGGGTCAGTGGGCCCCTCAGGGGAGGTCCCTGCAAGGCCAACTGCACTGGAGGCCACCTCCCAGGCTCTGTCCTCCTCCCTGTCAGAGCTAGTGAAACTCTGCATCCTCAGGAGGACCCACCTGGCACTTGCTGTGTCCCTTGGCCCCTCCATCAGCCTCAGGCCTGAGCAGGTCCCCACCACTCTGGCCTGCAGACCCCTGGACCATGGCCATCCTCACCTGGGAGAGCCTCAGGGGAGCGTCCTCCGTGATCCCAGACAGGTCAGCCTCATGGCTGAAGACCTTGCTGATGCCCAGACTTCTCAGGACGGGCTTCAGATCGATGGTTCCAGAGATGGACAGTCTGGGGAAGTGTAAATTGGCTGGCCTGGTATGAAGGTGGGAAATGAGGGCATTTCACAGGGTTTCTGGCTTCTGCTGGGCCCCACCATGCTGTGAAAGTGTTTCCTCTCCTGATTGGTTCTCCCACTTAGCGCCCTGTCCCCATCCTCAGCAGAACAGGAAGTCACTGGCTTGTGTACTTTAGCTTCCTGGACCCGTGCTGTGCTGCAGGCTCAGCTCCTTGTCCCCAAGATGGAGTGAGGCCCAGGGACTGTGCTGAGGCCCCACACTGGCACCTGAGCTCAGGGACCAGTGCCAGGCTGCCTTGTGCTCTGCTCCCAGCCTGGGTGTGGTGCGTTCAGGAGGGCAGGGTGGGCCAGTGGTGGTGACCACCCAGGGGCTGTTAACCTGCAGGTTCAGGTGTCATATCTACCTGGAGTGAATCCTGCATCATTGCCAGGGCTGGGCTCATTACCATGCCCCTGTGCCCTGCTCTGGGCCTCATGCCCCAGCTCTGTGGCTTCTGGGGCTGATGAAGCAGCCTGAGATGCGACAGAGAAACAGAACCTGTGGGAACGTGCCCTGAGATCCCAGTGCTGCCTGTTCCTGTTCTGGGCCTTTCCATGCAGGCACTTTCCCCGAGCACCATGGCTGGTACTCAGGGAAGTCCTCTCTCATGCTGCCCTAGCCTGCAGGCCCACGCCCTTGTCCTTGGTCCTGACACAACGTGCTGGCATTGCTGTTCATGCCCCCAGGTGAAGGGCAGGGTGCTGACCTTGGAGGGCAGTGAAGTCCTCAAGCCAGTCTCTGGGTCTGCACTCCCCTGTCACTCACCCTTCCCTGAGCCTGGCTCACACTGATGGGAAGCACAGCTGCTGAGCCTGTACCACAGGGCCCTGCGCAGGGGACAGGCCCCCTGCCAGCCATCACTGGCAGCTCCTGGGTGGGCTCCTGGACGGGGCATCACCTGATGTAGATCTTTCTCAGGATATCTTCAAAATGCTTGGGGGTCAGTTTTTTCTCCACCTGCAGCATCCTCCCTGGGTCTGGCAGGATGGCGAAGGCGGTGGTGTCACCCAGGTAGTGCTGAACCAGCACCCAGCTGGACAGCTCCTTGTCGCGGTGCAGGAAGAAGTTGCCCAGGCAGTGGATCATGGGCACCTTGATGGTCATCTTCCTGTTCACGTGAAAGTTCTCTACGATGTGCCGCTCAGCATTGGGCTCCTCATTCCATTTGCCTGGAGGGAGGGAGGGAGGCAGGGAGGGAGGGGGTGAGATGTAGGTTGGGCACTAAACAGCCACCAGGGCGCCCTGAGTCCCCTTCCTGTGAAGCTCCTCTCTCAGCCTCAGTTTCAGTGTCTGTCAAATGGGATGAAGATGGAAACAGGCTGCTCAAGGTTTATGTGGAAGTAATGGAAAGCCAGAGGGGGTTTTAGGATTTGGATAGAGTCAGGCTTAATGTGAAAACCCAACTCCAAACCGACATGGCTCTAGGTGGATTTTATGTGGATTTAATAGTACCCGGAGGTGCTAAGAACACTGATGGCAGTATCGCCCCTGGGTGCTTCTTTCCCAACTGTTCCCTGTCCCTCGTGGATACATGGTTTTGTCTGTATTCAGGACAGCCCTAAGTCCTCGTCCTGGACCCATGTGAAGCCCAGAGCTCCCCCTGTGCTGGACAACAGTGCCTGACCCTCACAAGCAGCAGAGTGGCAGGTGCCACAGGGAAGTCTGAGCCCCTATTTCTCATTGGGCAGGAGGAGGTGGTGCTGGGCGGGACAAGAGCTGCCCTAAGTCCCCGCAGAGCTGGCCCCTCAGTTGTGCTGCCAGGTCCTGGGGCTCAGCACTGGACTCCACCTAGGAACAAGGGAGCCAGGGTGGGAGGAAGCTGACCCTGTCCTTGACCTGCTGGCCTCACCTGACCATTGCCCTGGGACAGTGGAAGCTGCCTTAGGAGCTGGGGCCCTGGAGTCCTGGCAGGTGGGCAGGCTGAGGGTCCATGCCAGCTACTTATCTGTGTTGAGTCCCCACAGTGTCATGCTTTGAGTGACTTAACAACAGAATATTGTCTTACTCATGACATGATAAGACAGTCACATCCCAAAGAGGCGACATGGCTCCTCTATAGTCAAAGTCAATGAGTGGTGCAGGCAGGATTTGAACCCAGGTCTTGCACACCCCAGCTGCCAAACTCCACAACAAGAGTTGTTCCAAGGACTTTCCATGAAAGGCTACTCTCTCCCACCACGTGCTACCACTTGCATTTGTGGCATTCTAGTTAGGAACCATCACATGTGTCCCTCCCTCTTGGGGATCCCCAGTGAGCAGGAGGACAGACAGGGCTCTGACAGGTCCTGCAGAGAAGATGACCCATGAGCAGCTTGAGCTCCTCCCTCCCGAGCCTCCTTGGTTCACAGAATGGATTTCCTAGTGGAAACCCAAGGAGGCCAAGTGGAGAGGCCCTGCCCTATTCCTTTCTGCATCGTGAAGGAGAGTTTAACAAGAGGAAGCCTCAAGGACACTTTGGTCATTTCACAGGAACCAGCTCAGGCTGGAGGCACCTCACCATGGAAGGAAATGTAGTTCAGCAGGGCAAGAGCCGTGTCGTTCTCCAGATGGGTGACCAGACCCGTCACTGTCCTTTGGGTTTTCTGCTGCACGTGACTGTTGATCTGTTTCTCGGCTTCATGGGTGTTCCTGAAGTCGACGGGGACAATCTCTGAGTGGTACAGATTCTTGGTGTCTTGGACAAACTGATCCACAAGCTTTAGGCTGCTGTGGATGAAGAGGCTGCTGCCCGTGGTCAGCTGGCGATGTTGGCTAGACTGCTGGAAGTTCTGGAGGAGATGCTGGAAGCACTCATGGATCTTAGCCTCCGGAGTCTCCGTGAGATTCAGCTTCAGGCCCTCCAGGATCTGGGTGTGAGTGTCACCTTTGGTCCCCAGGGAGAGCATGGCAAAGGCCATCGCGATGCTCACTGGGGAGAATAAGATATTGCTGTGTCTTGACCATGTGGCTGGCTCCCTGTATAAGGTGAAGGCCATGTCAATGACCTTGGAGGAGACATTGTGGCAGGTTAAATGTTCCTCATGCTCGTGGCCATGATCAGATGATTGGGCCTCCTGGGGATCTTGAACCTGGGAGCCTGGGGCCAGGCAGCACAGGCCTACCAGCAAGAGGAGGCCCCATGAGACGGAGGATGGCATCGTCCTGCAAGACAGAGAAGGGGGGGCCATGTCCTGAGCACAGGCCAAGACAACTCCCCTGCCCAGTGATGGACACCAAGCAAAAGAGTCAGCTGACTGACCATGTGCCAGGTGCCCAGCCCACGAAGGTGCTGCCCACCTCTTCATCTGCAGTGACGATGGTGCACCTGAAAGGCACAGAGGGGTCTAACCTCACAGTGAGCTATCAAGAGAGTAGAGCCTGGACCAGGCCCTGGGGAGGTGAGCAGGTCTAGATAAGGCCACTAGGGTGCACCCCCATGATTGAATCTGGGGGTCTAATTAGATGAAAGACCAGAAGAGACACACACCTGCTCCCTGAGTCTGGCTACGTGACCCCCGTGCCGCCTCATGACATCTGGCCATCAAGAGAGCCCTCAGCAGATATGGACCCTTGCCATGAACCTGAGCCATGAGTCCCAATAAACCTGTCCTCACCAGGATCCACCCAACACAGGATGCACTCAGTCCTCATCATGGAAAAGAATCAGAAAATTATCAAAATGAACATGATGCTGTTCCTCTGGTGGCCTCTGCCCAGCTATCACCTGTGTTCACACTTTACTTTTTTGCACAGTTCTACACCTGCCTCCAGGTGTCAGGGCCCTGCATATATATAGCCAAGGTCCTATCAGCAGCCCAATGCTCTGTCCTGGCCACCAATATTGTCACAGACCCTTTGTGCACATGATGAAGCTTTCTCTCTGGAAGATCAGCATTTGGGGCAGGAAGAGATTTAAACAGACCCGAGTTCTAATCCAGATTGCCAAGAGCAGCTGTGCCCACCCACAGGGCACAGTGGAACCTCTCTGAACCTCATCTTTCAAAAAGGACGGGGACAATTAAATTAAATAAAGGTTGATACCAAACTTACATCCAGATCAGACCTGGGAGGGCAGCTCCTGGGACAGAGGTGGTGGGCTTTGTGAACCCACAGCCTTCAGAATGGCAAGGGGCTGGCGCATGGGACACAAAGCCATGAACCTAGTGAGAAAGAGCAAGGAGAGGGCTGAAAGGGCAGCCAGGTCACCGAGGAGTTAGGAATACACCTCTCCTGGATCTCCAGCAGGAGATGAAGGGCAGAGGCCACTGGGGCCAGAGGGTGGGTCAGTGAGTGCAGGGGACAGGACCCTGGAACTCCTCGGGGTCTGAGGATCCAGCTGATAGTCTGAGCTCCAAGGGCCCCCTCTCTCCGTGAGGAGGCTGGGGACATGCAGTGCAGGAGCCACGGTCTGGGTCTCTGGCTCAGGCTGGATTCCCAAAGCAGCAGGGTAAGGGGAGGGGGCAGAGGCCCAGCTGGAGAAGAGGACAGGGCTGCCCAGGTCACCTCCTCCACCCTCTGCAGGGCAGAGACCAGCAAGGACAGGAGGCTCAGAGCCAGTGCATGTGTGGAGGGGCCACAGGAGAAGTCACCACGTCAGCTCCCGCCCCAGCATTCACCCCAAGGCCCACTGTGTGCTGGGGCGGCAGAGCCAGGCCCTCACCCTCCCAGAGTCTCTCAGCAGCACGGCCAAGGCCAGGCACCTGGGCTCAGATGAGACCTGCCAGTGGTCCTGAGCTGTGCCCACCTCAGCTTCTCCTGGGTGGACCTCAGATGCTGGAGCAGGCAGGAGGCTATGAGCACCTCCCAAGTCAGCTCAGGAGGTGATGGGGGAGGACTTACTGTGCATCCCGGGGAGCCACAGGGAGACTCACTGGCTGCCCTGCACCAGGAGCTGTCCCTCACTCACACACACCCCTCAGGGACTTATAGTCCACCTTAGGAGTGTGGGGACACTGAGTTCCTGTGGGAGCAGGAGCCTTCTGTGCTGGACATCAGCCTGGGGCACCTCCTGAAGCTGGCCAGGTGTCTGCCTGCAAGGTGCCCCTGTCACCTGAGGCCTTGCTGTCCTCCCTGACTGGGCAGTGCAGTGGAACCAGCTGGTGCTAGGCCATCAGGAGGGGGAGGTGGGAGGAGCCTTGTGGCCCTCCCTGACCTGGGGGTTCTCTCTGCGGAGCCACACCTCAGAGGTGTGGGAAAGCAGCAGATATGTCCTGCTCAGAGCCATGCCCTGCTGGGCCGCTGGCACATGCCTGTAATCCCAGCAGCCGAAGAAGCATGAGGATTGCAAGTTCAAAGTCAGTCTGAGCAATTTAGGAAGGCCATAAGCAACTAAGCAAGACCCAGTGTCTAAATAAAATATACAAAGGCTGAGGTGGGGGTGGGGTGTGGCTCAGTAGTTAAATGCCTCTGGGCTCAATCCCTGGCACAAAAAAGAAAAAAAAATGTTGTCCTACACCTGATCCTACACCTGATCTGTGTAGACATTCACCTATTTACTCACCTGAAGTTACAGGGCTCTTTCCTTTCTTATTTTTTAGTACCAGGGTTTGAACCCAGGATGTTCTATCACTGAACCACAACCCCAGTCCTTTTAATTTTTGATTTTGAGACAGGGTCTCACTAAGATGCTGAGGCTGGCCTTGACCTTGCAGTGCTCCTACCCCAGCTTCCTGTGTCCTAGGCTCTAAAGCCATAGGAGGAGATGACAGTCCAGGGCCAGGTGGCACAGAGGCCCAGGGTTCAACTGGGGAAGGATCTACTTTATAGTCCCAGGAATCCTCAGGAGTTCCTGAGCCCTCGTCCCTAATTTCTACATCTGTTCCCAGTGACCACCTAAAGGCTGAATGGATACTCTTAGGAAACAAACCTCCTCTCCCACACCTGCACCCTCCCCTCCCTCTCCTCCTGCTACCACAGCTCCTCTGCCCCTGCTGCAGAATCCTCCTCCATCCCTCTCCCCCTGCTTTCCCTCCTCCTCTCCTGCAGTCATGCCTCCTCTACCCACCTCTTCTACTGATACAAGCCTTCCCCCTTCCTCTCGATGGATCCCTCCCCCCACTCAATCCTCTCTTCTCCTATCAGTGCCCACACCTGGTCCCACCAGGTCGTCTTACCAGATAACCCAAAGCTCAACCAAGCTGAGGAGGGCCCTCAAACTCCTATCCAAGATCTGGTGACAATGGCCTCTAAAGTCTGTAATGCCCGGGAGCAATCGGCTGAACCAACCAGGCAGGCTCCATTGCAGACAAAGGTAACACTGCAAACCCAGGCCTCGGCTATGGCCCTGAGGCCCAGGGCTCCAGCGAGAGCTTCATGGGGAAGCCAGCATCCCTCTCCGCCAGGGGATGGTTCAAATGTGGATGAGAAGTCACTGGGCTCTCCAATGCCCAAACCCATGCCCCCTCCAGGCTGAGCCCCACCTGTAAGCAGACAGGACATTAGAAGAGGACTGCCCCATGGCTGGCCCTTCCTTGGCGTCTCCACATGGGGCATGACCAGCAGAAGGTTCCTTCTCTTGAACTATTGGGGTTCGCAGAAGACTGAAGAAGCCCAGACTCGAGGACAGCCTTATCCCTTGCTGAGCCTAGGATAATGCACCAGGTAGTGGGTAAGTCCATAACCTTCCTTGTGGACATGGGGGATTACCTATTCTGTTTTGCCTGCCCACTCTGGGTCTCTGTCTCCTTCCCATGTCTCGGTTATGGGGATTGATGGCAAACCTCCTTCCCAAACGTAACTGCTAAGCTGGCCTGTTCCCTGGAGGGACATCCTTTCACATACTCTTTTCTGGTCATCCTGTCTGGTTCCAGTCTTAGGCAGAGATGTTCTCCTGCTGAGAGCCACAGCCAATCAGGATGGAGCCAGAAGGAGTGGTTAGAGGTGACACCACCAAGCCATTAAGATGATGATAATTAAATTATAATTGCTGTGACTGGATGATGCTGGATTGAAACAGGCTGTGTATTGAGTTGTATATGGACCCTGCTGTCCAGCAATAGGGCAGCTCCAGCAATAGGGCAGCTCTGGGAACAGGGTGGCTCCTGTTGCCCTGGGCACCCACTCCTTTGGAGTTCCTGTTGAGTACTCGCAGGGTTCCTGTGGAGTTCGTATGGAGCCCCGTGGAGGGTGAGAGAGTTCCCGGGAAATGTGCGTGTGGAGTACTGGTGGAGTTCGGGGAATAAAGTAGTTCCTATTTGAACCTACAAGTGCCTCGTGGCAGCTTGGTTATTTTGTGCCCAGCCAGACTGTGGCATTTGGTGGCCCGTGTTGGGGACCCCGAAGCTTGGGGTAAGTGAAATTGCTAGCCCCTGAGGGAGGGCGAAAGAATGGGTGACCATTTCAAAAAACAATGTATTCTTGTTTTGATTTTTTGTTTGTTTGTTTGTTTCAAGCTGCCTGTCCCTAGAACTTTCTCAGGCGAACTAAGGAAAATGGTTGGCTCAAGGTTTGAAGTTGTTCGCCCCTGAGGAAGAGATAGAGATAGACCACAAATGCACATGTTAAGAAAATAGAAAAACTGATACAACAATTTTTTCTTTCTTTTTGCTTCGGTCTTGTTTTGTGTTATCTTGTTGGGTTGTGTTATTTTTATAGCAGAAATATGGAATTAAAAATTAGTAAAAAACAAACTGAAAGAGTGTTAAGTAAATTGTTAGAGGAAGGAGGCACCCCAGTAAAATCAAGAACAATTAGGGCATACGTTGATACAATACAAAAATGTAGCCCATTAAAGAGGGGTTGTTAAATATATCACAATGGAACCATCATGGTGAAGATTTAAAAAGGATAGAAAATGACAGCCCCGGAATTCTGCCAGTTGGCACATTACCGTTATGGACGTTGCTACAATCTTGTTTGCTTAGTCAAGGAGAAGACATTCTAAAATGATCAAGTAAAAGAGAAGGTCTCTCTAGCTAGTCAGACAGAGGAAGAAAATTTAAAGGAGGAAGGAATATCAGGGGAAAAGTTACAACAGGAGACTGCTACTAACACTGTTCTATCACCAGAGGGCGGAAGTGTCCAACCAATAGCTCCACCTATGGAGACAACATATGCTGGGGGGCCCCCAACCCCCGTAGTTGATAGATGGGATCCTGAGACAGGACCTCAAAGATTAGCATGCCCTGTATTTGAGAAGGTAGGAGGGCAGCGAATTCACCATGCTCTAGATTTCAAAACAGTGAAGCAGCTAAAAGAGGCTGTAACAATCTATGGCCCTCAAGAACCCTTCACTGTAGGCATGGTCGAATCCATTACCAACTTGGACATGACGCCAGCAGATTAGGCTAGCATGTGTAAATCTGTGCTAAATGGAGGATAATATTTGTTATGGAAGGTTGCCAATCAGGAATTTTGCACGGAGACGGCTAGGTGAAATGCAGCAGCCAGTTATCCTCAGAGAAATCTATATATGTTGTTAGGAAAGGGACCTTATGAGGGTCAGCTGCAACAAATTGCATATGAACCTGCCGTATACTCACAAATTGCTGCAGATGCGGTTAGGGCATGGAAGACTTTACAAGGACATGGAGATTTACAAGGTCAATTATCTAAGGTAATACAAGGAGCTAATGAAACTTATGCTGAATTTGTAGATAGGCTTATTCAAACAGCTACCAGAGTTTTTGGGGATACAGAACACGCAATGCCATTAATTAATCAGCTAGCCTTTGAACAAGCAAATCGATGGTGCAAGGAGGCCATTAGACCATGGAAACATGAAGATTTAAACACATATATTAAATTATGTAGAGACATTAATGAACAGGGGCAAGTCTTGGCAGCTGCAGTACAACAGGCTTTAGATGCCAGGCCAAAAACATGCTACAATTGTGAACAAACAGGACATTTTAAAAGGAGTTGCCCCATGGGAGGAGAGTTTAACAAAACTAGGTATCAAAGAATTAGAATACCAGGTATTTTCCCATGATGCCATAGAGGGAGACATTGGGCTAATGAATGACGTTCTCAAACCACCATAGAGGGTACTCCGTTATCAAAAAACGAACAAGGACCAGGTATTTACCCACAATATCGTGGAGAAAAGCATCAGGCTCCATTGCCAAAAAACGGACAGGAGGGCCCAATGCTCCGGGGCCCATGACCACAAATATACAGGGCACTGGAGGAACCCAGAAACACCATGGAGGAACCCAGAAACACCATAAGGGTAGTGCCCAGGACACATTATCCATTAGATGCCTCATTAGACAAACCAGAGGGAGCACAGGATTGGACATCTGCGCCTCTGCCAGAGCAGTACTAACTCCAGAGATGGGAGTTCAAATCATTCCCACAGGGGTAAAAGGACCTCTTCCCCAAGGAACAGGAGACTTATTATTGGGATGCAGTTCTTCTACTCTAAAAGGACTTGTCGGGTAATTGATCCCGATTATGAAGGTGAAATAAAAATAATAGCCAGTTCTCCAAGGGGTATATCAGTAATTTCACCAGGGGATAGAATAGCACAGTTATTAATAATACCTAGCCTGCATGATAAATTTTCCAGCCGTACTATAGAAAGAGGTTCAAGGGGGATTAGGCTCCACAGGTGTAGATTGGGCTATGCTTTCTTTAAATTTAGATTCTTGCCCCATGCTAAAACTAAATATTCAAGGACACGAATTTAATGGGCTATTGGATACAGGTGCAGACCTTAGCATCATCTCTCGTCAAGAATGGCCAAAACATTGGCTCTTACAACAAGCCACTCAAACGCTTCGAGGCCTAGGAGTGGCGACTAATCCTCATAGAAGCACAATGGAATTAGATTGGAAGGATCCTGAAGGATGTGAAGGAACTATACAGCCATATGTATTGGATCATCTTCCTATATATTTATGGGGACGAGATGTCCTAGATCAATTAGCACTAATGCTGCACCCCTCCCCTGACTCAGGCAATGGCAAGGCCTTACTGAGGTGGATGGCACAAGGCATCCATCCTCTGGAGGAGTGCAGTATGTTTCTGGGAATGGGCTAATTTGTTTTTGTATTCCTTTAATAAGTATAGTTGCGATTTCTCATATGACCATTAAGTATGAAGGAAAAATCATGACTTTCCCAATTAATGCAACTACTTCTAAAGCATAGATCTGTTTGCTCTAAATGCAATGATTCAGCTGTGGAGTGTAAATTGTTAATGTCTAATGAAAAACTCCCTGTATTCCTGTCAAGGAAGTTTTTGAGAAATTAAATTAAAATCTAGAGAAGAAAAATTAATGTTAAGAAGACAGATTAGTGCTTAGTACTGGGCAACTTGTTCTTGTTCCTGTGCACAATGGTTTGTGCTCTTACTTTTGTTTGATTAAAAGTAATAACAAGTCAACCACTTGCCGTAACCATGGCACCGGTTCCAGTCAGTAAGTCAAGAAAGAATAGTCAAGGTATAGGCCAATAGTTTGGGACATTTGTAACTATTATTAAAAGTTAACTAGGCAGAAACAGCTCAAAGCAAATCTCGAACTGAAAGTACAGATGCTTGCTTATGCATAAGCCAAGATACATTCTTCTATTCTAATTGTAGCTACGTAATATTTTGTTTTGTTTGAATAATGATTCCTGTTTTGTAACCACAAAGTACTGTAAGCCTGCCAAAATGAAAAGTATATATAATCAACTTCACAAGTAAAGATTGGGATCAACACCTTCACTTTGGTGTCTGTGTTGTTTCTCCACCCCCTCTTTCGCCGACTCCTCACCATCCGTTCGTCTCCTGAGACCCCCTGTTGGAGCTGGTCTCCAACACACTAACATTAACAAATAACATCAATCCAAATGCGCCCACTATTATGGCTACACAAGGTTTTAGGAAAGGAAAAGGATTAGGAGAAAAAGGACAAAGTATAGTGGCACCTATACAAATAGATCAAGAAATAGAGAGACATGGATTGGGTTTTCAGGAGAGGTCACTGAGACAATAAAAATTACTTGGAAATCAGAAAGACCAGTATGGGTTCCTCTGTGGCCCCTGACTAAAGAAAAGATACAAGCAGCCCATGACCTGGTCAAACAACAATTAGCAGAGGGACATATATAACCTTCCGTATCTCCCCATAATACTCCCATTTTGGTTATCAAAAAGAAATCTGGTAAATGGAGATTATTGCAAGATTTAAGAACCATTAATAATGAGGTAATTATTATGGGACACATGACATACATATTTTCTCTACACTAGAAGAAGCTACAAATTTTCATAAAATGTTCCATGTCAATGCAAATACTTTAAAAAGGCATTTTAAAATAACTAAGTAAAAAGCTAGACAAATAATAAAACAATTTCAAAATTGTGTGACCTTTTTACCACAAGTTAATCTTGGAGTCAATCCTAGAGGACTGATTCCTAACCATATTTGGCAGATGGACATCACACACTTGCCAGAATTTGGAAAATTATAATATTTGCATGTTACAGTTGATGCTTCTTCCAGATTTTTGTTGGGCTCCCTTCATGCTGGAGAAAAAACTAAAGATATTATAGCTCATTGCTTACAAAATTTTGCCACTGTGGGCGTTCCAAAACAGTTAAAAACAGATAATGCCCCTGGTTATACTTCTACCTCTTTTAAACAATTTTGCTCATCATTTGGCATTACTCATATAACAGGAATCCCATACAATCCACAGGGACAAGGCATAGTTGAAAGAGCTCATCAAAGTATTAAAATGTACTTATTAAAGCAAAAAGAGGGAATTGGGAAGGGGTATATATCCCCCAAAGATAAACTTAAAATAACCCTTTTTACTCTAAACTTTTAAAATTTGGATTCATCAGGGCTTAGTGCTGCAGAAAGGCATATGTGTCCACAAAATGTACATAAGCCCAAGGTACTTTCGAAGGATATTCTAACAGGACAATGGAAAGGTACTGATCCAGTGATTTTCTGGAGTCGGGGGTCTGTTTGTATGTTTCCACAGGGAGAACAGTAGCCAATTTGGATTCCAGAGAGATTAACTAAAGCAATTTCTACAGACCAAAAAGAAGATGATTTGGCTCAAATCCATAACAGCTGATATCCAGAACTCCAGTTTAGCTATCCTTACATCTGCGACAGTGGTTCTCCCACACCTGGAGGCTTATGAAACCAGGATGCTTTTTTCAATATCTATTTTATTATTGCCCTTTCCCACATCATGAAGTTCTATTTTGTTTTTTGAGCTCATACAGACCTAGGTTAATGTTTTTCTGATCAGTTCTATTTTTTTGACTGTGGAGTTTTTAAACATTGCAATGGAGATTTCACCTGTGAAAAGCTACAAGGCCTTTACTATTATGTGTTGTATTATTGTATTATGTGTGCACACTTGTGTTTTGTGTTGTATGTCTGTATGTGCATATGTCCATATATCATATATGAGGAGAGCTCATTAAAAAATGGATCCAAAAATATTTTTTATTATTCAAGTGAATTTAATGGTTTAATTTAAATTGGTAAACAGCTGTTGAGGATTATTTTAAAGTGTGAACAAAAAAGGAGGTTAACAAATCTATTTGTTTACTTTCACTTTTCCTTTTCATTATATCTAATTCTATTCAGGATACTAAATTGTTTAGAAAATTGCTTTTTTTTTAGTGCTTGCTGGAATGTTACATAATTTTTTTAGCCATCATTGCCAGAATTCCTATATTCATCCCAGTGCTGGTGAAGACAAAGATAAAACCAAACTACAGCTTCTGCGATAGCCATCACAACAAACTGTTTAAACTGATGCATCAATGAATAATGTAACTCAACAAGTGATGCTCAATCAAGGAGTCAATTTACTTTGGGAGGAAATGGACACATTAATGGATTCTTTTGCTTTGAACTGCTTGAAGAACTTGCCTGGACTATGTATCACTTGTATACATTGTGAACAATCTGTTGGTACAGCTACTTGTGGTAGTGCCAGGGTATCTTTGCTGATGGTGTCATCAGTGATACAATTTTTCCAAAAGGAGCCATCATTTGGCTTGGTGTCGTGGAATTTTGCATCCTCCTCCTTTCTGCTTGTGATGCTTTAAAATTTGGGGGCCAACAGAGGTGAGGCAAAGAACCTCACCCCCACACTGGTGCAAAGGCCTATCCACAAGTATGGTTGTATGCTCTAAAATTTGGGGGCCAACAGAGGTGAGGCAAAGAACCTCACTGATGCAAAGGCCTATCCACAGGTGTAGCTGTATGCTGGGCCGGTAGTCAATGACAGGTAAGATCCAATTGCAATGGTACCAACCTAAGACAGGAGGCTGACGCCTTGAGGTTAGCTCATCTGATGACAGGTAAGGGACAGGTAATGTCCACATGTAGTATTGGACAACCTAAGACAGGCACAGTCCGTAAGCCACATGCTTGTTGTTTAATTAAACAGAAGGGGGGAGATGCTGAGAGCCACAGCTGAGTCGGGATGGTGCCAGAAGGAGAGGTTAAGAGGTGACACCACCAAGCCATTAAGATGATGATAATTAAATTATAATTGCTGTGAATGGATGATGCTGGATTGAAACAGGCTGTGTATTGAGTTGTATATGGACCCTGCTGTCCAGCAATAGGGTGGCTCCAGCAATAGGGCAGCTCCGGGCATAGGGTGGCTCCTGCTGCCCTGGGCGCCCGCCAATTTAGAGTTCCCGTTGAGTTCTCGCAGGGTTCCTGTGGAGTTTGCGCGGAGCCCGGTGGAGGGTGAGAGAGTTCCCGGGAAGTGTGCGCGTGGAGTGCTGGTGGAGTTCGGTGAATAAAGTAGTTCCTATTTGAACCTACAAGTGCCTCCTGGCTGCTCGGTTATTTTGTGCCCAACCAGACTGCGGCATTCTCCAATTACTAGGCAGGGCCCAGGTCTCTGAGATGCAGTCTGTTTGGTGAGGGGTTTTTGTAGAGGCTGCTGAGTGGGTGGATAATCAGGGTGGAAGTATTTTGAAGACGCCAACACTCTGCACCAAGCAGCCTGCAAGCAGGAGTGGCTCTGATTGTCCCATGTTCTCCACGGTGCAGGAGGCACACCCCGTAAGTATTTCAAAATGAATGTATGGGCACCTGGAGCAACAGTGTCCCTTTACCATTCCTGCCTGTCCTGGGTAGGGGTGCAGTTTCTGTCAGTGTCTGAGGTTTGGTGACTCAGAGCTGGACAAGACTTAGATCATGCCTGGTCACCTTCACCTGGCCTCCTGCGTGTGTCCTCTCCTGTGGGATCATGGGTCCTATAACCACATCTCAGTCCAAGGAAGGCAAAGGCCTGTAAGGACGATCGAAGAGGAGGACAGAGGCCAAGTGGGGCAGAGGCCAGCTTGGGGGATTGGAGGTCATGCCAGAGGCCCCACGCAACTCACTGGGGCTGCTGACCGCCTGGAGGACATAGTGTCTAAGACACGGGGACAAAGAACCCGCCAAAGTCCATGGTAACCAATGTGCAGCTACTTGGGGTCTTGGCAGGAAACTGGGCACAGCAACCTCTGTCTCCCTGGCACAGACAGCACGTGACTGGGAGAGCCCTGGGAGGAGCCTCCGGCTCTGCTAGGGTGCAGGACAGGTGGACGAGGAGCCAGGATGCAATGGAGGACTGAGCCACCCTCCAACTACCCCCCAAGAATACCACCACCCATCTTCTTCTGCCTCTCATCTTTACTCTAATAACCCAATGGTACCTACCATGCCATTGCCCCCAACCTACTCGATCCCGAGGTCTGGGACATCTCCAAGCCCGACATAGCCTCCTACCACAAGCCAGTTCGTATCCAGTTGGACCTCAAACTAAATTTCCTTCATGTCCCCAATTTCCCATCTCCAAAATCCACCCAATATGGGAAAATGTCCCAGCCTGAGTCCTTCAAACACTGGTTTTAGACCCCTGTTGTCTGTGACAGGCAGAGACAGAGCCCAGGTCTGAGGCCACTATGCTCTTCAGAAGGACCGTTCAGAAGCTCTGCCCACATCCACCAGGTCCCTCCTGGTTCCCACCAAGCTGGTGAAGTCCCCTCTGGGGCTAGAAGGTCTCCCAAGTAGAGTCCTGCCTCCTTTAGTGACAGGCAGGTTTAGAATTTTTAAAATGGGGTCAAAGGACAGAGGCTCTGGCTTCTTCCTCCCCTTCCCTCCCCTGAACCCTCAGGTGGCAGCTGGCCAGGTCCTCTCCTGTCCTCTCCCTCACAATGCCAGGGCGAGGCCACATTGAGATCTGTGGGCGGCTTCCCAGGGCTGTGGGCTGCTGAGGCAGGGGGAGGCCACTCCATGAGGGCACAGGCTCTTCCTAGGGAAGCACTGGGTGCCACCAAGCACAGGTGCCAGCGATTCTCGTGGTTTAGGAGGAATTACTGCTCATGAGTCCAGGAAGGGACAGAAGAGTGGGTGAGGGTTGGAGGAACAGGGTGAGCCATGAGGTCAGGTTGCCACTCACTAGCCATGGGACAGTGACAACATAGGAGAAGGGTAGCTGCCATGAAACTCGGTTTTCTCCTTGGGACTTGGAAAAGCACAGATATCTGCTGAGGGCATCACGGTGCGGCCACTAGGATTCAGGGAGAGAGACACTGGGACAGCACTTTCCAAGGAGTGCCCTTGTCCCCACCTGCTCTATTCAGAAGTCTGGGAGGCCTGAGGCCACGTTTGAGGTGACTCTCAGGGCACCTCCAATGTGGGCTGTACCATCAGCAATGAGGATAGAGGCTCAGAGAGGTCTGACAGGCTCACTCAGGTCACACAGCTGCTATGTGTTAAGATCCAGGTCTTGGGACACTCACATGTCACTTCATTCTGGGTGACTGATGACGTTCATATCACTGGAAGTGTATGTGCAGGTTGGAGGTCCCTGTGTAGAGACCTAGAGATCCTGTTTCTTCTTCAGGGAGAGTTCAGACCCATTGATAGTGGTGCCATGTGATGGCAGAGACGTGACTGTTCAGACTGTAAAGAGGACCCTGTCAGGACTCCACCTAGGGCGTCATGTCCACCCTCCTCCCATGAGAGGTGAGGGGTGATGCTGAGATGGCCCTGGGGTGTCAGTGTGGCCACGGGAGAAGGGGACCCCGAGCCCTGGGCTCCCCGCTACTTTAGCCCAGCAGCCTTGAGGGTGGAAGGGGCCAGGGCGCCCCATGGCAGGGCTGCTCCAGGACAGCCTGGGCCACCCACCAGAACTCCTGCTGTCCTGAGGACCCGGGGACCCTGGAGGAGGGGCCAGGTGCACGTGCCCCAGTGAGAGCCCAGGCAGGGCAGGAGGGCTGGGGTCCCAGGGGGCTGTCCTTGCCCTGCCACAGCCAACGTGGCCTGCCGTGACCTTTAGGAGCCATCCCTGGGGCCATGGCACAGGACTAGGAAGAGGGGACATAGGGTAAATGGCCTGGGGTCTGGGGTCTGGGGCCTGGTGGGCTTGAGGGGGAGACAGTGACACAGAGCCCCTCCTGCTCACTGGGGACAGAGGCTCTTCCAAGAGGGGACGTGTGAGCCTCCTGGGCAGCTATGGAAAGACAAGGACAGAGGTCAGTGTCCTGGCCCAGCCCATTGAGGAAGGCTCCTCACACCTCCTCCAACCCCCCTCAGGACATGCCCTGGGAGGCCAGCGGCCAGGTCTGGGGAGGGGACAGTGTGGTGAGAGGGGTCACCTCCCTGCTGTGGCTGTAGTCACAGCTGCTCAAAGCCAGGGTGTGAGCGGCCAGGTCTGGGCACAGAGGGTCATGGTTGGATGTGGGGTGTCCCTAAAGCTCATGAGGGAGACACTGCAGAAGGTTCAGAGGAGAAGTGAGGGTTGTGAGGGCCTAAAGCCCATCAGTGATCCTCCCTGAGGGGTTACCTGGGGGTCACTGAGGGAGGTGGGGTGGCTGGAGGGGAGGGCACTGGGGACATGGGATGTGGCTGGAGGGGAGGGCACTGGGGACATGGCTCTGGGGTTATATTTGTATCTGGTCAGTGGAGTCTCCGTGCTTCCTGATCCCCACGTGAGCCGCTTCCCTCCCCCCACTCTTCCCCCATGGGGGTCAGCCTCCCCTTGGGCCCTGAGGAATGGACCTGGCTGTGTGTGGACTGACACCTCTGCCACCGTGAGCCCCCGGTAAACGTTTCCTCCTCTGAAATTGTCCTGGTCCAGTCTTTAGTCAGAGCAGCAGAGGAAAACCAGAGGGGCAGCGTGGGGTGGGCATGGCCAGCGCAGGGATGGGGGTTGTTGCAGGGGGCAGTATGAGTGGTGAGGAAGAGGTGCTGGGTGGACCCTGAACCTCAGGCTGCTGGTGGGCCATAGACCTCCTCAGGATTTGCATACAGCACTAGAGTTCTCAGGCATAGATATGTCCAGGCCCAACAAGATGTGGCCTCAGCCTGTCACCATTGACCAGCACACACCTGACGCAGTGTCACTGAGTGGTGCAGTGACCAGGAGTCCTCACACGACCTCAGGACACAGAGGGAGACACAGAGACCACAGTGTCAGGGTTGGCCAGGCCACCCATTGTTTAATGTCATCTGGGAGGGGCCCAGCAGGGCAGGGACCAGGGTCTGGCACCCGAGGTGGCTACTGTTGTGTGGGGTTCACCACCTTCCCCACAAAGAGGGGGCTCTTGGTGGAGTGCTCATAGATGACCACGAGGAAGGGCCTGTTGAATTTCACCTCAGGGGGAAGTGACACGGGCATGATTCCCATAACCGTGGTCCCCGCAGCCTCTGTGCCTCTCTCATCGATGGTCAGCACAGCCTTATGCAGGGCCTGGAGGGGAGAGAAGCAGAGGGGCCCTGAGGTCCTGCTGCCCCACCCCAGGCTGCAGCAAGGCCCCACGTTGGAGCCTCCTACCAACAGGACCTCACCAGGGCCTTCCTGCTGGACCAGCCTGTCCTGTCCTAGGCTCCCTGTGGGTCACTCAGGTCCCCCCACCCATCTCAGCCTCTGCCTGACTCAGCCTGCTCCCTCCCCCTCCTTTCCTGACCTCCATCTCTCTGGCCATTCGATGTGACCTCAGGGCACAAGAGGAAGACCACCAGCCTCCATGTCACCTCCAATGTATCCCCTCCCCCTGTAGGGCTAGGAGGTCCTCTATAGGGACTCCGGTAGTGACCTTCCCAGTGCCCAGACCCCTATAGGAAGCCACCCACATGGACCTACGATTGCTCTTGGTCTCCTCCTGGTTTCCCCAGCATGTGGCCCACTGGACTCAGGAATGATTCAGATTACTGGTTCACAAGTAGCTCTAATGTCACAGACGGAAGATTCCAGAACATTCTATGAAGGCTCTGAGCCTAAGCCTTTCCTTGTTAATGTGGGTAAAAAGAAGCCCAAGGCCTCAATAGCCCTGGGGAAGGAACAGGCCAAGGGTCAATGGGCCCCTGAGGAGAGGTCCCTGGAAGGCCAGCAGCACAGGAGGCCACTCCCGGGCTCTGTGTTCCCCCACCCCATGAGAGCTGGTGAATCTCTGCATCCTCAGGAGGACTCAGCAGGCCTTTGTTGTGTCCCTTGTTGTGTCCCTTGGCCCTTCCCTCAGCCTCAGGCCTGAGCAGGTGTCCCCCACTCACTCTGGCCTGCAGACCCCTGGACCATGGCCATTCTCACCTTGGAGACCCTCAGGGGAGCGTCCTCTGTGATCCCAGACAGGTCAGCTGCGTTGCTGAAGAGCTTGGTGATGCCCAGACTTGTCAGGACGGGCTTCAGATGGATGGTTTCAGAGATGTTCACTTTGGGGAAGTACAAATCGACTCTCCTGGTATGAAGATAGGTGATGAGGGGGTTTCACAGCATCTTGGGGGTCCAGTTGGGCCCCATGGTTCTGTGAAAGTGTTTTGTCTCCTGATTGGTTCTCTGGTTAGTGCCCTGTCCCCACCCACTGTATTGGAGAAGTCCATTGGCTGGTTTTACTTTAGCTTCCTGGACACCTGGTGTGGACATCATTCCTATCAGTGGGCACACCTTGTCCTGTGGCCCCTGCACACCCCTGCCCCGAAGGAGCCTTCCAGGCAGTTTCAGGGTGTCCTCCTGGAAACAGATGACATCCCCCTTGGTCACACCAGCCTGCCCAGCCAGAGCCTTCTGGGGCCTGTGTCCAGGGTACTTTGGTGAGTTTGGCAGGACTGAGGGATAGAGGCTCAGGGAGGGAGGGCATTGTCAGCTCCATAACCCCAGGCGGCAAGCTCCGCTCCATGTTGCCAGGGATGGGACGAGGCCCAGGAGCCTGTGCTGAGGCCACATACAGGGTCCAGGGCTAGGGGACTGTGCTGTGCCTTGTGCTCTGTTTGGAACAAGGGTGAGGAGATCTCAGGAGGGCTGGGTGAGCAAGTAGTGGTGACCCAGGTTCAGCCTAACCTGGATGTGTGTCATATCTGTCTGCAGTGTGACTCCGTCACCAGTGGCCATGACTGGGCTCAGGACACTGCACCTGCTCTGTGTCACGTACCCAGCTGTGTGGCTCCTGGGACAAGTGAACCAGCCTGAGATTCGACAGAGTAACAGAGCCTGTGGGAAGTGACCTGAGCTCCCAGCGCTGCCTGTTCCTGTTCTGGGCCTTTCCATGCAGGTGCTTCCCCTGTGCACCTCGGCCAGTCCTACAGGAAGTCCTCCCTCTTGCTGCCCTATCCTGCAGGCCCAGGATTTTGTCCTTGATTCTGCCACAATATGTGCTAGTGTCAGATCCCTGGAAAGACCCTGGATTTTGGAAGGGGACCATGTACATTCTTGGAGGGAAGTCTCCCCTCCAGCTGGATCTGTGCCCCGCTCTTTGACCACTGTCCCTTCTCAGCTGCTACCTGAGCTGAGCCCTGGCATTTCCTGTAGCACAGGGCCATTCCCTGTGAGCTGTGGCCCCAGGGATGGTCCCCCCTGCTGCCCGTGCTGTCTTCTGATGCATTGGTCCTGAGGGACCTTGAGTCTGTGCCTGTGCCCTCCAGCAGGTCCCTGCCTGGACTCACCTGCTCTCCCTGTTCTTCAGGAACTTGGCAAGGATTTCCTTAGTGATGTTGTCCTCCAGGTGCTGCAGTTTCCCCTCGTCGGGCAGGAGAAAGATGGCAGTGGTGTTGCCCAGGTAGTGCATCTGCAGCACCCAGCTGGCCAGTGTGGAGCAGTAGTGCAGGTCGAACATGCCCACGCGGTTCATCATGGGCACCCTCACGGTGGTGGCCTGGTCTACGTGGAAGTCTTGCTCCCTGGTGAGAACTTCCTCGAAGGGTTCCTCCCATTTGGCTGGACAGAGGGAAGGTGGATGGCAGTGGGTGGGATATGAGAGGAGAGCAGAGGCGCCCTCAGCCTGCCTGGTGGGAAGCTCCTCACCCACCTCTGCTCCATCCTGGGCAGGAGGGCCTCCTACCCCTCCAGGCTGGGGACAGAGTGAGGGGTGTTCAGGACTAGAGGATCAGCGGGATTCCTAGATCCTGCAGGCTGCCATGGAGATGCCTCCTGACTGTGCCCATGAGCATTTGATTAAAATTATATTTTTATTGAAGGGCGGCTTGGGATTAAGTGAAAGCTCTGGTCCCAGTCCTACAGTGGGACCTCTTCTCCTGGACCTCAGGGTCCTTGTTGATTGGCAGTTCAGTTGTCACTCAGGGCAAACATTCAGTGCACCCTAAATCCTTGTCCTAGTCTATGTGAGAAGCCCAGATGTCCAGGCAGCCCCCTCTGTGGGGTAACAGCTCCTCACCCTCTGGGCCAGCTGACTGGGGGTAGGGGACCTTGAGTCCACATGTCTCAATGGTGCTAGGAGGAATGAGACCTGCCCCAACTCCAGCAGAATTGGCCCCTCGGTTGTACTGATGGTGGCCTGGGGCTCTGCATTGCAGAACTCTGCCCAGGAACAAGGGATCCAGGGTGGGTAGGAAGCGCCCTGGACGTGTTCTATTGTTTGGATGTGGTGTCCCCCATGATGGGGGCACAGCCTTAATCTAATCAGTAAATGAATCCCTGATGGAATTAACCAGTGGTGGCTGGAGGTGGTTGGGCTGTGGCTACAGGAGGTGAGTCCTTAGGGTTCATTTGGAGCGTGGCTATGGGGTACACATTGTCTCTGCAGAGTGGAGTCTCTCTCTGCTTTCTGATCACCATGTGAGCTGATCCCTCTCCCACACTCCTCTGCCATGATGTCCTGCCTTACCCTGAGCCCCAAGGAGTGGAGCTGGCCTTCCATGGACTGAGACCTCTGCAACTGTGAGGCCCAAATAAACGTTTCCTCCTCTAAAACTGTTCTGGTTGGTTTTTAAGTGACAGTGGCGAAAAGCCTAGTAAAAAACCTTGACTTCTCAGGACTCCCTGAGGCCATTGCCCTGAGGCAGTGGAAGCTGCTTTAGGACCTGGGTCCTGTGGAGTCCTGGCAGGTGGGCAGGCTGAGGGTCCATGGCAGCTGCTCAGCTGTGACAGATCCCCACAATCCCTTGTGTGACTTGGGTACTCCCTTCAGACCTCACAACATTGTCCATGACAAGATAGGACAGTCACATCTCAAAGAGGTGAGATGGCTAGTCCTATGTCAAGGCCATGGAGTGGGGGAGGCAGGATGTGGACCCAGGTCCTGCACACCCCCAGCTGCCACACTCCACATCAAGAGTTGTTCCAAGGCCTTTCCCAGGAAGGCCACTCCCTGCCACCACCTGCCACAATGTGCATCGGTGGCTCTCTAGTCAGGAAACATTACAGGTGCCCCTCCCTGCTGGGGTCCCCAGTGAGCAGGAGGACAGTCAGGACTCGGATGCGTCCTGCAGAAAAGTCAATGATTTTGATGGTTTTATCAACTCTTCCCTAACTTAACTGATGGTGGAAGACATTTCAGGGCTTAGGCATGGAAGATTGAGGAGCCACTGTGAGAGGCCCTTCCACAGCACACACAGTGCTGCCAAGGAAAGTTCCAGAACTGGTGGAAGGAAAACATCTTTGGGGTTTCCATGGGAACCCACTCAGGCTGATTGTCTCATCTTACCTTTGAAGAAAATGTAGTTCACCAGGGCGAGAACTGAGTCTCTGTCCAGATGTTTCACCAAATCCACAATTTTTCCTTGGGTCCCTTTCTCCACATAAGTGTTGATCTGCTTCTTGGCCTCTTCGGTGTTTGTGAAGTTGGTGGAGAAGGCCTCTGAGTGGTACAGGTTCTTGACATCCTCCAAGAACTTGTCCAGCAGCTTCAGATTGTGGTCAATGAAGAGGCTGATGCCTGTGGTCAGCTGGAGCTGGCGGTTGGGCTTGTTGAGGGTTTGGAGAAGATGCTGGAATCCCTGGTGGATGTCAGCCTCTGCAGTCTCTGTGAGGTTAAAGCCCAGACCCTCCAGGATCTGGGTGTGAGTGTCAGCCTTGGTGCCCAGTGAGAGTGAGGCCAAGGCCATGGCGATGCTCACAGGGGAGAAGAAGATATTGGTGGTGTTGGACTCATGGACCAGCACACGGTAGAGGCTTAAGGCAAACTCGGCCAGGTTCGGAGCAATCTTGTGGCAGGCTGGGTGCTCCTGGTGGGGCTTGGATGCATCTGTCTCCTGAGCATCTTCAGCCAGGGAGCCAGCAACCAGGCAGCTGAGGCTGGCCAGCAGCAGGAAGCCCCATGAGATAGAGGATGGCATTGTCCTGCAAGGCAGAGGAGGACAGAGGCCTGAGTTATGCCCACGGTGATTCTCTCTGGCTTGGATGGGCAACATGCAGAGCCACCAGGGTGTAGTGAGCTCCAAGACGGCCCAGCCTGTGCCAAGCCCTTCCTCCTCCTGCATCACTGCAAACCCCCAGGGAGAAGCAGACATGCCCTGAGCCCTAAAGGGTGTGAATTCTCTGCTTCCTTCACAGTCCTGTGGGGACAACTGCTCTCCTCCAAAGCCTAGAGGGGTTCAGGTGCATGTCCAGGGTTGGCCAGCAAGTGTTGTATGGGACCAGCTCAGGCACTGGCAGGCACTGGCACATGTTGACCCTGGTCATCTTCCCAGCCCGCCTCTCCCTGGCTGTCCCTGTGCTGCCCGATTGGGCTTGGCTGAGCCCACACATTCTTTCAGAGCCTGAGTTCAGGAGATGGGTGGGTCTCAGCAGGGTAGGGACATATTGTGAGTGGCCTCAGGGCCAGAGATTGTGGCATCAGGCCTGGGCAGGTCCACTGCTGTTCCCTTGGCCTTGAGTAAGGGTCTGAGCAAACACTGACCTAGGACACGACTCTCAAGTTGGATGAAGGGGAGTTGGGAGAGAGCCAAATGAATGACGTCCTCTGTGCACAAACCTTGGACACTAAATTACAGGGGTGTCTGTCAAGAGGTGAGAGGATGCAGTGGGGGAGGTGGGGTAGGTTTCCAGCCCAGGTGAGCACCTCTGTCCACCTCCCGTGTCACATCACCTCCTCTGATTTCTTCCCTTTAGAGTGAGGGTCTGAGGGACAGAGAGGGTCATGGCCTGGCCAAGGCTGCACAGAGAAGCTGAGGCAAAGGTGGAACAATCCTTGGTTTTCTCCTCTGGGACCAGGGGCTGAGACAGTTTTGCCTGTGGGATCCAGGCTTCATGGATGTCAGACCCAGGCCCTGACAGTGACCCCAAGCTTCCTGCTGGGTTCCCTCTATTTCCTGGCCTGTTCCTGAAAACCTCAGGGGTCCAAAACGTGCTCCCCCTGGGCTGCTACTGCAGGCAGCACCCTGCAGCCCCAAAGCCTTGAGCTGGGCAGGCCAGCTGCAGAGGGTGGACTGGAGCCCTCAGGTACAGACACGGAGGCCAAGCCTTCAGGAAAGGACTGGAGGCGGCATCCTGATGGTTCTGGAAGGGTGTGTGGGTGGGAGCAGTCAGTGTGAGGCAGGGAGAGGGAGGACCCCCCAACCCAGCTCATCTCACACCATTTCTGCTCCTCCTTGTTGACCCAGAGCAAGGAGGCGGGGTCCAGGAAGGAGCCCTGACCTGAGGTCACAACCCAAGGAAAGCACCAAAGCCCAGCATGAGCCAGCCCTGCCCCCTGGTGACAGTGGCCTTGGTAAATGACTTCCCCTCTTTGAGTGTTACTTCCTGTCCTTACAGTGGGGAGGAGAACTTCTGAAGGAAAAAGTGAGGGACAAACAAGGTGACCAGCAGGTGGCTCTGGCCCTGGGGAAGCTCCCACACCTGCAGGGTGCCTGCTGGTGGCCACTTGCCCCAGGCCAGACAGGGGCTCTGCTCAGCAGTGAGCTGCTCTGAGTGGGCATTTCCACCTGTCCCCATGTGTCTGCCTGCTTGCTCCTCACTCTATGCCAGAGCAGACATCAGCCCAGGGTCACCATCATTGTCACATTTACTAAATGTCATAGTTTTTGTTGCTTTTGTTTTGCTTTTTTTTGTGTGTGTGTGCTGGGGACAGAATTCATAATTCAAAAAAAGCATCACCTGATTGATTTGGTGTGGCTCTTTCCCAGCAGTGTAAGGCAATGTGGCCTCCTTGACCCTGGTCATCTTCCCAGCCCCCATCTCCAAATCCAGTGGAAGAAAAATCTAACCCAACACTCAGGCTGGTGACGATGAGGTAAGAGGAAGAAAACAGTTTTCTAGGCCTTGCTCAGTGGCTCCAGAGGCTGAGCTACAGTCCAAGGTCACAGAGCAGCTGAGAGGCCTCCAGGCCAGAACAGGTTTCATATTCTCCAACTAGGACCCGAGCCCTGAGAGAAGCATTCAACAGTAGGCCCAGGTCAGCAGCATGGGCTCTGGAGCCCAGTGCCTGAGTTTGAGTACTGGGCACTGAGTGATCTGGAGCACGTTTTCCACCTCTGGGTTCCCAATTTCCCATCTGAAAATGGGAATGAGCACAGAACCACCTCAGAGGGGCTGTGAGGATGAAATGTGTTCTTATGTGCCCTGAGCTCAGCGGTGGCTGGCTCAGAGTGGTCACTGGGGAAGGTCAGCTCTAACCCCATGAAGGTGGCCTTCCCAGGGCTCCCCTTCCCCTGGGTGCACAAGGTGGGCTCAGAACCACGGCCTGTGGGGCGGGGGGGCGGGGGGGGTGATGGAAGGTGCCAGTCAGCTCCTGGCTGCCCTCTGTGGCCTTCTGTCCTCATCTGTAGAAGGAGAGGAAGGTCCTCACCCAGGCAAAGGGGCTGCAGTGGTTGCCAAGAGACCGTGGCGGGAAAGGCCAGGCCACCAGAGCCACTGTCCCCGCGACTGTTGTGTCCACACATCAGCTCCCCAGGGCTGTGAGGTAGGTGCCCTCTGCCACTGCTCAGGAGGGCTGGTAACCCACCAGAGGTACTGCCAGGCTCTGGGGTGGCTGGGGGAGAAGAGGGGACCTCTGTGGCAACTGTGGCTAAGATGACAGGAGGCCCAGCTGCAGCCTGCCCCGTCCACCCTGCCTGTGTCCTGCCTCTCCCTTCCCAGGACCCAGAGGCTCCCAGAGGCTGTCCCCAGGGAAAAGCATACTCACCACTCACTGTCCCAGGACTGGTGTGGTGACGGGGGCTGAGGAGGCAGAGCCCTGTCCTTGTCGGTATTTAAGCAGTGGACACAGAGGGGCGATGGGGGAGGCTGCAGTGGACATTAGCCAAGGTCACCCTGGTTATCAGAGAAGCAAACAGACAGGGACTAAGTCCATCCGCCAGATCCCCAGCTGCCACCCACGGTACCATCAGTGCTGCCTAAGGGGTGCACAGCCTCTGCAATGTGACCACCTCTTGGCCACAGTGCCATGAACCATGTCTCTAGGCTCCTGAAGCATAGAAGAGAGGTGACAGCCCAGGTCAGGTGGCACGGGGGCCCATGGGTTTGACTGGGGAAGGATCAACTTAAGAGTCCCAGGAATTCTTAGGGGATCCTGAGCCTCGTCCCTAATCTCTACATCTGTTCCCAGTGTCCATCTAAAGGCCGAATGGACACTCTTAGGAAACAATGAGTGTCCTGCAGTGCACGGGGCCTTGGAAAGGGGAACCGCCTACCCTGGGGGCCACAGGAGCCTTGAGGCCCAGGACTTCAGGAGGACACAGGGCTGTGTGGCCCAGCGAAGGTTGTCTAAGGTCATGGCAGGGTCAGCAGCCGTGGTCACAGAGCCAGGGAAGAGCTCCAGTGCCCAGGACCCTGTCCCTGTTGACCCATGAAGTGAGATGTGCTTTGGCAAATATCTTGTGGAATTTCTAGTTATCACTCAAATAAGGCTTGAGAGCCTTAGGGCCTTCCTTGATTTGGTTCACACTTGTAAAACACACTTAGACACACACATGTGGAGACACAAACACTGGTGACACATAGTGGTCTTTCGAGTCTGGGGCCTGGCCAGTGGCCACAGAAATGCTACAAAGTCCACACATAATGGTCTTCCGAGGCTGGGGCTGGACGGGGGAAGCCAGCCTTGACCTGGGGACAAGGTGCTCTGCACAGGGTGAGATGGAGATTCTCTCCTCATGTTGCTAGGGAGGGCTGCAAGGATCAGGAGGGTGACTTGTCCTCCTTCCTGCAAGGCCACAGCATCCAGCCTGCTTTCAGGCCCGGGTCAGTCCATCCCTCAGGACTGACCCCAGTCTGCCCCTCCCAGCAGTCCCTGAGCTCCCTGACCCTCTGTGTCTCTCTCTGAGCCCCAGGGTCCCACACATGAAGAAAGGCTACTGCCTGCCCGGCCTCCCCTGCCGAGAGGGACCTGGTGAGTGGGGAAGAGTCATGAGCCTCAGCCCCTGTGCAGGGTCATGAGCACGGCCCTCTGCCTGCCTGGGGAGGGGCCCATGATGTCACATCAGCCTCCTGTACTTGGGCATGAGCAGGGTTCCAGCCCCTTTTGTGTGTCCAGAGAGGAGCCCACAGAGGAGAAGCCCAGGAAGCTGGGGCCAGGGGCAGGGAGAAGCCACCTTAGACCAGGTGGCTCTCAGTCAGTGCTTCCTGCTCTGGGAGCCCAGGCCTCTCTCTGCTTGGAACAGACCTAGGAACCATGGCCAATGTCCAAAGAGGGCCTGAACGTGTCTGTGCACCCACAGCCCAGGCCACTCCTGAGACCACGTTTGATGCCGAATCTGCCTGTTGGCCCAGGTCTGTGCACAGGTCTCTGGTCACCTGCCACCTGAGTACCCCCACCTGTGGACTCCTATGGGGAGTTGTACCTCTCAAGGAGGTGAACCTGCCCTCCAGGTCTAATGGCCCCTCTGTGCCCACTTCCAGAATAAAGATGAGTCATTTCTCCCCATCCCTGGTGACCAGGCTCCTCAGACACCCGCTCATCAGGTCACTCAGGAGTGTGTGCAGCTCAGGGGGTTATTTCTGAGCTGTTTGCTGCCGAGTAACCAGAGACAGGGAGCAGGCCAGGGCCAGAACTTTCTCAGGGATACCTCTGTCTAGATGTCAGTTTCGTGGTTGGCTAAGTGACAAGGAGACAGAGCACATTGAGGACACCTGACAGGTGGGTCTCCTGCTTCCATCCTGCCATTGGGAGGCTGGGAAGGGGAGGCCTTGGGCTCCTCAGTGTCCTGGTCAGTGGGAGGCAGAGTTCGACTCTGGGGTTTCAGCCCTGTCACACCTCACTTAGTGACTTCCTCCTGAAAACATAATGCTCAAGGTCACCTTGGAAATCCAGGCAATTACATGAATAACTCTGAGGTTTATTCTGAGAGGATGGCTGTGGACTCAGGAAGACATTTTTACTTAATATGTACCTCTAACTCCTGTTCCCTTGGTTCTTTGTTCCAGTAGCACAAGGAAATCTCTATGACAAAGGTCTGTTATCTCTGATCATTATGCTGATTTGAGGTGTTCCCAGATGATACTGAGTAATTAGCAGCTTTGACTCTTGAGAGCACAGGGCTCTGGAAACTATTGTACAAGGCCAGGATGTTGTAGGGACAGAGGAGGCAAGGCATCAATGATAGCAGGAAACAGTTTTGTTTGGCTGCAGCCAGGTGCAGAGGGCACAGCTTTTGCTATAATCAATCAATTCCCTGAACCCCAAGTTCAGGGAGTTTCAGAGTTTTATACCCAGCATGTAAGGGAGGGGATCAAAACTTCAGAGTCTGCAGAATTTCACATAAAAGCAGCTTCTTTTTCACTGTTTTGGGCAAGTTAACTCTTCAAGGACAACACCTGAGAAGGGGAGAGCTTCTTCTCCCCTTTCTTTCCTCCCCTGCCAGCTGTTACTATGGAGAACAATTGGTAACTTCTCTTATCTTAGGAATGTGGACATCTCTGTGAAGCCCAGCTCAAGGCCAGAGGCCTTGTTTGCACATTTCTTCAAAGTCCTATACTGGAAATGTTTGTGAAATCTAGTAAGGGGGTGTCCAGAACTTGGAGTGCTGGTATCTTCTCAGCCAGTGGCCAAATAAAACAGGGTGACATGAAAATAGGAAGTTTATCTACATTGGACTCTTTTGCAGAGACTCTTTTCCTGACAGTTCTAAAATCAGCCATGGTTAAGATTTCTGGAGAAGCCCAGTAACTCTTTTCTGTGGAGAAAGGGGGTGTCACTGCAATTCCCCCCTTTAATGATGCTCTCCATAAATCATTTAAATTTAAGAGCATCATTACCATTTTATTGGCTTAAAGACTTATATAATGCCAAAACCTTAGTTGTTGTCATCCTTTCAACAGCAGCTTTTCTAGTGGACCCATTAGTTTTAATGCACGATGGAGCCAAATATGGGAACAATAAACAGGTTAACAGCAGAATACCCACTACACCAGTTAAGCTTTTAAATCTACCAAGGGTTGAAAACCATCTCCCAAAAGCATGTTTGGGACCCAAACTTTAATGCCCTTCTAGGTATGAAGGAGCACATGTGCTAATTTTCTTGTGTTGTTGGCTATATTCTTAACAGTTGTCTATTGTCATCCATTTGGATGCAACAATCTGAGCTGTTGAACTCTCCACTTATATTTTTTCCTCAGCCAGTTTGTAATCTAATGCCAAGTGGTTTGATAGTTAGCCACTTGCACCTGGTCTGTTGTGTGGCCAGGAGGTTAAAGGCTATGGCAGTCTGATTATTAATAATTTCTAGTGTAGCTTATAAGTGAGTAATTCTGTTTAACATGTAAATAGGAGTTGTATAACTCCAACTGCCATTTTGTGCCCAGGTAGCAGGAGCAAAAGTGGCAATAAATCCTCTGGGGTGGCCAGTTACCTTTACCCCAAGATTGGTGACCTCCTAAATCATGTTCCTTCCCAATGGACCTCTTTTTCTTTTCCAAACAGTCATCCATCTATAGCATTCCTCTGGTGGGACAGGTCCTAAATATATGTTTTACCATCTCTTAGTGGATTGTCTTGACACATGGTTCACATGATCTCCATGGTTGGAATAGGAGTAGGGCAGAAACCCTTAAGGTTATCAAAGGAAACCAAACTAAATTATAGACTAACATTTTGGTTAGCATAGGTTAAACAGCATAAAATAACAAAGCCAAACTAATAACACCAAACAAATCCTAGAAAACTTATATAGGCAAGATAAAAAAGTATAAGTGAAATTTTGTTACCCAGAATCCAGTCAGTAGGAGTTACTGTTATCAAACCAGTAGCAAAAACCAAACAGAGAACTATGTATATATCTAGAAGCAAGGAGTGGCAATGCATTACAGTGTAAGAACTATCTCAGAAGTTGAAAGAGTCCTTTAGCCTGGTGGGAAGTTTATCTTTCACCATGCGTTGATCAGCCAGTCCCTCCTGTGTGGCTGAAACAGAGCCGTAGTCTCCTCAATCTTCGGCTGTGCATAGACCAGTCAGCTTCCGGTGTGACTGCAGCAGGGCTGTTGTCCTTCTGATCCTCGAGCTTCTCTGGTGCTCCTTTTTCTTCAGGATGGTCAGCTTCAAGGGCATAGCAGCACCTGGAGAGCATTCGCAGTCTGCAGCTGCAGGCGTTGAGTCTGGTGTAGTGAATCCAGGACCTGTCTCTGCAAACTTAACTGCAGTTGGGGTGGATAAAATAACAGTTCAGGGGTTGAATATTCCATTCTTTGACTCAGACTCAATTTCCAGGCTTGAAGGAGTGTGCACCAGGGTCAAACTTAGTGGCAACCTTTCTCTAACCCATTGGTTGAGAACCTGTAAAGTTTTCCCTAAGACCTGAAGCTTTCGACTCAGGGTTAATTCTCCTATCTCTCTTAAGTCTCCCTATAGTCCCCTAATAAGAGGGGGCCTCCCATACATTATCTCTAAAGAAAAGAATCCAGTCCTCCTAGTGGGAGTGGATCTAATCCTCAGCAGTGTATTAGGGAGAAGTTCATCACAATGTGAGTCTCCTGACACAGCTCACCCAATTGAGCCTTAAAGTACTGTTCATCCTTTGAACTTTACCAGAACTCTGCAGCCTATAGTCAGTATGTAACTTCCATCTGATGTTTATACTCTTGGGCAGTAATCATATCACCTCTGCCCAAAGGCTGGCCTATTGTCTGAGCCAGTAATTATTGGGACACCAAATCATGGAATAACTGTCTCATGGCCAGTTAATCAGCTTCCAACACCAGGAAACCATGCTGGTTATCTCCCTTGCCTTTTTAGTGCAGGTAGGAAAGGCTTCCACCCAGTCAGAGTAGGAGCACACAAAAACCAAAGTTATTTATAGCCCCGTGAGCACCGTAGATCAGTGAAGTCTACTTCCAAGTCTTCAAAAGGTGCTCCTCCTATAGTTTGGATTCCTGGTGGGAGCTCTGGCTCCTGACAAGGATTGTTGTAAGCACAAACCTCACATTGTTTACAATCATCCTGGTGTTGCTTGTGAGCCAGGGGACATAGAAATGTTGACTCTGAACTGTCTCAAGTGTTGTATGTCCAACATACAACATGCAAAGCTGCTGATAAAGGCTGAGGCTAGAATCTCTAGGATACCTATGCGGCCATCAGAAAATCTCCACCATCCACTTAGGAGAAAGTTTCTTTTTTGCCACAGTCTGGCTGGGCACAAATCACGAGCCACTCAAGCAGGAACAAACGCTATTTCCGAGCTCATGCGAACGCCACCCACGCGGCCCTCCCAGGAACCCCACACACCAACTGGAACTCCCTCCACCAGAACTTTTCCAACCAACGAGAACTCTCCAGGAATCCCCACGAGAGCTCAACGGGAACTCCGCAAGAACTCAAAAGTAGCGGGCACCTGAGGCAGCAGGAGCCGCTCTATTGCCAGACAGCAGGGGTCTAATATACAACTGAATACACAGCCTGTTTCAATCCAGCATCATCCAGTCATAGCAATTATACACAGCTTAACTTAATTATCATCATCTTAATGGCTCCCTGGCGTCACCTCTCAACCATTACTTCTGGCAAAATGCCAGGGGCCATTCCGACTTGGCTGTGGCTCCCAATATCTCCCCCTTCTGTTTAATTAAACAACAAGCATGTGGCTTAGGGACCATGCCTGCCCTAGGTTGTCCAATACTACATATGGTCCTTACCCGTTATCAGATGGTCAAGGCGTCAGCCTCCTATCTTAGGTTGGTACCACTGCAATTGGATCTTACCCATCATTGACTACTGGTCCAGCATTCAGCCACACCCTCTTCCCCTGGATGCCTCTGGGCAGGGAGAGGGTGGCAGCAGCAGTGGCCTGGACACTCAGCTCTGAGTCAGTTGGGCACAGCTCTTTTGATCATTGTTGCCAATTTCATAGGGCAGAGGGGCCTTAGGCAGATGTGGGGCCCAGAGAAATGTTCAGGGCTATCGAGGGTGTGAGAAGGAGGTGCTGGAGCAGCGGGAGGCTTACTGGGCTCTGTTTGTCTGCAGATGAGCTCTGGTTAGGCTAGGGCTCAGGGCTGGCTCTGATTCTTTCTAACTCTTGGGCACAGTTTTTTTTTTTTTCTCTTAGACTTCCTAGGAAGGCTTCTTGATATCTTTTACCTTTAGATTCTCTTCTTCATTGGGGCCCATCCTAGGTCTGGATAGTGGGCTGCATCAGATCAGTCATGGCCCAGGGTTTCTCCGTGTAGGAGGGAGTATGATAATTCCAGCTTGTGAGCTCAATGGTGGACAAAGGCTGGCACTCAGAACTGCCTTGTCGCCCTCAGATGTCTCCCTTCTGGTCAACATGGGCAGGTCCTTTAGTCCCTTGCAGGGGCATCTGGAGAGTTCTCATCTGGGTTGTGGCTCTGGTCTTGGGTCAAATCTCCCACCTTAATCTTGGGATGTGAAAGTCTTTGGACTTAGGAAGCCTTTGGCTCTGAGGACATCACACAGGAAAGAAGAGCCAGTACTGGGGTGCCACAGTCTGGCTGGGCACAATTCAGGAGCCACTTGTCAAAAAAAAAAACGAACTTTATTTTTAGAACCACACAGGCCAAACAAAACAGCTCCTCAGGAAAAACCCTCAGAGCCCAACTGCCACCACCAGCTTCCCACAAGCCTCTCACACAAACACAAGCCTCACCACCTCCCACACTCCTCCTGCTCTTGAGGACGATTGGCTGGGTCACGTGGGCAGAGGCAAAAAAAGTCCCCCCAATGAGCAGCTCCGTGGTCTGAAAGGGCAGGGAAACAGCCCAATGAGCATCACCGCAGAGGAGCCAATCAGCTAGATGTTGCTGGGGCTGCTGTGAGCCAATCATCAGCTGGCAGTCTAAAATTGTGGGGAAAAAGCTCAATGAGCATCTCCAATGAGCATCACTGCAGAGGAGCCAATCAGCTAGATGTTGCTGGGGCCCCTGTGAGCCTATCATCAGCAGGCAGCTGGAAGTTTGCTGGCAGCTGGAAGTTTGCTGGGGCCCCTTTGGCTGTGGCTCTCAACATCTCCCCCTCTCTGTTTAAGCAACAAGCATGTGGCTTAGGGACCATGCCTGCCTTAGGTTGTCCAATAGTACATATGGTCCTTACCTGTTATCGGATGGTCAAGGCGTCAGCCTCCTGTCTTAGGTTGGTACCATTGCAATTGGATCTTACCCATCACTGACTACCGGTCAAGTATACAGCCACACCTGTGGAGAGGTCTTTGTACCAGCAGGGGGGTGAGGTTCTTTGCCTCACCTCTGTTGCCCCCCAAATTTAATTGAGCGATCATGACAAGCAGAAGGAAGGAAGATACACCAAGCCAATTGATGGCTCCTTTTGGAAAAATTGTACCACCGATGACATCATCAGTAAAAATACCCCAACACTACCACAAGTCGCTGCACCAACAGATAGTTCACAATGCATACAAGTGAGTTCACAATGCATACAAGTGATTCATAGTCCAGGCAAGTTCTGCAAGAAGTTCAGTGATGGCTATTGCAGAAGCTGTAGATTGGTTTTATCTTTGTCTTCATCAGCACTGGGATGAAGATAGGAATTCTGGCAATAATGACTAAAGAAAAAATTATGTAACATTCCAGAAGGCACTAAAAGAAAACAATTTTCTTAACAATTTACATTATCTTGAAGAGAATTATTAAATATAATGAAAAGGAAAGGTTAAAGTAAACAAACAGATCTATTAACCTCCTTTTTTGTTCATATATTAAAACAATCCTCAACAGCTGTTTACCCAATTTAAATTAAACCATTTAAATCAAGTGAAAAAAATATTTGGATCCATTTTTCATGAGCGCTCATCATATATTATATATGGACATACATACATTCAAACATATAACACAAAACACAAGTGTGCACACATAATATAATACATACAACACATAACATAATAGTAAAGGCCTTATAACTTTTTACAGGTGAAATCTCCATTGCAATGTTTAAAAACTCTGTAGTCAAAAAAATAGAACTGATCAGCAAAACATTAACCTAGGTCTGTATGAGCTCAAAAAACAAAATAGAACTTCATGATGTGGGAAAGGGCAATAATAAAATAGATATTGAAAAAAGCATCCTGGTTCTGTCGCAGATGTAAGGATAGCCAAACTAGAGTTTTGGATATCAGCTGTTATGGATTTGAGCCAAATCATCTTCTTTTTGGTCTGTAGAAATCGCTTTAGTTAATCTCTCTGGAATCCAAATCGGCTGCTGTTCTCCCTGTGGAAACACACAAACAGACCCCCGACTCCAGACAATTACTGGGTCAGGACCTTTCCATTGTCCTGTTAGAATATCTTTCCAAAGTACCTTGGGCTTATGTACATTTTTTGGATACATATGCCTTTCTGCAGCACTAAGCCCTGATGAATCCAAATTTAAAAAGTTTAGAGTAAAAAGGGTTATTTTAAGTTTGTCTTTGGGGAATATATACCCCTTCCCAATTCCCTCTTTTTGCTTTAATAAGTACATTTTAATAGTTTGATGAGCTCTTTCAACTATGCCTTGTCCCTGTGGATTGTATGGGATTCCTGTTATATGAGTAATGCCAAATGTTGAGCAAAATTGTTTAAAAGAGGTAGAAGTATAACCAGGGGCATTATCTGTTTTTAACTGTTTTGGAACGCCCACAGTGGCAAAATTTTGTAAGCAATGAGCTATAACATCTTTAGTTTTTTCTCTAGCATGAAGGGAGCCCATAAACAATCCAGAAGAAGTATCAACTGTAACATGCAAATATTTTAATTTTCCAAATTCTGGCAAGTGTGTGACGTCCATCTGCCAAATATGGTTAGGTATCAATCCTCTAGGATTGACTCCAAGATTAACTTGTGGTAAAAAGGTCACACAATTTTGACATTGTTTTATTATTTGTCTAGCTTGTTCCTTAGTTATTTTAAAACGCTTTTGTAAAGTATTAGCATTGACATGGAACCTTTTATGAAAATTTATAGCTTCTTCTAGTGTAAAGAAAATATGTATGTCATGTGTAGTTTTATCTGCTAAATCATTGCCCAAACTAAGGTCTCCAGGCAATCCTGTATGTGCCCTGATATGTCCTATAAAGAATGGATCTTTTCTGTCCCAGATTAGACTTTGTATAGTGGAAAGCAAAGAGAAAACAGTAGAGGAAGGGGAAATCCTACCAGCATCTTCAAGGGATACTATAGCATTAACTATATACTGACTATCGGAAAATAAATTAAATACAGAATCTTTAAACATCACAAAAGCTTGTAATACAGCATTAAGCTCTACCTTTTGAGCTGATTGTTTGGGTACTAAAAATGTAAAAGTTTGGTCAGGTGTAACTATTGCTGCTGTATCATTATTTGACCCATCAGTGAATATATTTGGAGCATTTATGATAGGTGTTTTTCTTGTCATTTTTGGAAAAATTACAGGATGCGATGACCAAAAAGACAATAAAGGATTAGATGGTAAGTGGTTATCAAATGAAACATTAGATTTGTACATGATTATTGCCCAAGTATTTAACTCATTAGCTAACTCATCAATTTGATTCATAGTATATGGAGTAATAATTTTATTGGGAGAAATTCCAAACACTCCTTTGCTGCTTTTATTCCTTTGAGTATTAATTGTCCTACAGCTTCAGGATACCTAGTAAGAATAGTGTTAGGAGAATAAGATATATGTATCCATAATAATGGACCTTCTTGCCAAAATACTCCTGTAGGAATATTTTTTGATGGTAGTACAATAAATAATGAAGGCAAACTTATATCAATTCTATCCAAATGCATATTTTCCATATATGTTTCAATGATTTTTAATGCCTTTCTTGCTTCAGGCGTTAACATGCGGGGTGAATTTGGATCTGATGGACCTTTTAGGATATCAAATAAAGGTCCCAACTCTCCTGTTGGTATACCTAGATAAGGCCTTATCCAATTTATGTCTCCTAATAACTTTTGAAAGTCATTAAGTGATTTGAGTTGATCTACTCGTATTTGAATTTTTGGTGGATGGACCATGGTTGAGGATAATAGACCTACTAAATAATTAATTGGAAAATCTAATTGTACTTTATCTATTGCTATCTCTAGATTATAATTTTTTAATAAGTTTGTAAGTGTGGCATAACATTCTAGCAATGTTTTTTTAGCTTTGTGTGCTAATATCATCAATATAGTGAAATATTTGTAGTTCAGGATTTTGATTTCTAAGTGGCTGGATTACTTTGTTAACATAAATTTTGACACATAGTTGGGCTGTTAGCCATCCCTTGAGGGAGTACTTTCCATTCATATCTCTGATCAGGACCTTCATGATTCATTGCAAGGATAGTAAATGCAAAACATGGACTATCCCCAGGATGAATTGGAATTGAAAAAAAAACAATCTTTAATATCTATAACTAAAACATACCAGGTTTTTGGCAGAGCAGACAATTGAGGAATCCCCGATTGAGCAGTTCCCATAATAACCATTTCATTATTAATGGCTCTTAAATCTTGCAGTAATCTCCATTTACCAGATTTCTTTTTGATGACAAAAATGGGAATATTATGGGGAGATACAGAAGGTTGTATATGTCCTTCCGCTAATTGTTGTTTGACCAGGTCATGGGCTGTTTGTATCTTTTCTTTAGTTAAGGGGCACTGAGGAACCCATACTGGTCTTTCTGATTTCCAAATAATTTTTATTGTCTCAGTGACCCTTTCTGAAAATCCAACCCATGTCTGTCCATTCCTTGATCTATTTGTATTGGTGCTGCTATACCTTGTTCTTATTTTTGTAATCTTTTTCCTTTCCTAAAACCTTGTCTAGCCATAATAGTGGGTGCATTTTGATTGATGTTATTTGTTAATGTCAAACCTAATTGATCTAGGACATCTCATCCCCATAAATTTATGGGAAGATGATCCAATACATATGGCTGTATAGTTCCTTCACATCCTTCAGGATCCTTCCAATCTAATACCATTGCACTTCTATGGGGATTAGATGCCACTCCTAGGCCTCGAAGCGTTTGAGTGGCTTGTTGTAATGGCCAATGTTTTGGCCATTCTTGATGAGAGATGATGCTAAGGTCTGCACCTGTATCCAATAGCCCATTAAATTCATGTCCTTGAATATTTAGTTTTAACATGGGGCGAGAATCTAAATTTAAAGAAAGCATCGCCCAATCTACACCTGTGGAGCCTGCTCTGAAATTGTCCTGGTGGGGTCTTTAGTCAGAGGAGCACAAATGCTAACAGGTGAGGCTTCTTGGGTGGGTGTTTCCAGCGATGGGTGGGAGGGGGCATGGGGTGCTGGGTGGACCCTGGGCCTCAGGCTGCTGTTGGGCCACAGACCTCCTCAGGATTCCCAGGCAGGACTAGAGATCTCAGAAGGGACATGCTCAGGGCCCGCAGGACGTGGCCTCAGCCTGTCACCATTGACCAGCACACACCTGACACAGTGTCACTGAGAAGTGCTGTGACATGGAGTCCTCACACGACCTCAGGACACAGGGAGACACAGAGACCACAGGTGCGGGATTTGCAGGCCACCTGCAGACATTGCCCAGACCAACCTGTTTAATGTCACCAAGTAGGTGGCTTGTCCAGTAAGGGAGGGGCTGAAGCCTGAGA
This sequence comes from Urocitellus parryii, assembly GCF_045843805.1. Classification (NCBI taxonomy): domain Eukaryota; kingdom Metazoa; phylum Chordata; class Mammalia; order Rodentia; family Sciuridae; genus Urocitellus; species Urocitellus parryii. The sequence goes on along the minus strand of NC_135536.1, from coordinate 11,460,579 downwards.
CCAGCTATTTCTCTATGGGATTCACTATTTTGCCACCAAAGAGGGGAAAGTTGGTGTATTCATCCATAATGATGAGAAAGAAGGGCCTGTTGAACTGGACAGTGGGGGCCTTAAACAAGGTGTTTTCTTCCCATTTGGCATCCCCTGTGGCCACTGTCTCTTCCTTGTCGAAGGTCAGCACAGCCTTATGCAGGGCCTGGAGGGGAGAGAAGCAGAGGGGCTCTGAGGTCCTGCTGCCCCACCCCAGGCTGCAGCAAGGCCCCACGTGGGAGCCTCCTACCAAAGGACCTCACCAGGGCCTTCCTGCTGGACCAGCCTGTCCTGTCCTAGGCTCCCTGTGGGTCACTCAGGTCCCCCTAACCCCATCTCAACCTCTGCCTGACTCAGCCTGGTCCCCTCCCCGTCCTTTCCTGACCTCCATCTCCTCTGCCCTGGGATGTGACCTTAGGAGCCCAAGAGGAAGACCATCGTCCTCCATGTCACCTGCACATGTATCCCCTTCCCCCTGTAGGGCTAGGAGCTCCTTGGCACAGGGACACTGGTGGTGAACTTCCCAGTGCCCAGACCCCAAGAGGGAGCCACCCACATGGACCTGCAGTTGCTCTGCTCCTTCGTGCTTTCCCCAGCAAGTGGCCCATTTGAGTGGACTCAATAATAATTCAGATTTGCTGCACAAGTAGCTCTAAATGTCACAGGTGAAAGATTCCAGAACATTCCCTGAAGTCACTGAGCCTAAGCCTCTCTGAGTAAATGTGGGTAAACAGAAGCTCAAGGACTCAATGGCCCTGGGAAAGGAAGAGGACAAGGGTCAGTGGGACCCTCAGGGGTGGTTCCTGGAAGGCCACCTCCTGGGCTCTGTCCTCCTCCCCTGTCAGAGCTAGTGAAGCTCTGCATCCTCAGGAGGACCTTGCTGTATCCCATTTCCCCTCCATCAGCCTCAGGCCTGAGCAGGCCCCCACCACTCTGGCCTGCAGACCCCTGGACCATGGCCATCCTCACCTGGGAGAGCCTCAGGGGAGCGTCCTCCGTGATCCCAGACAGGTCAGCCTCATGGCTGAAGACCTTGCTGATGCCCAGACTTCTCAGGACGGGCTTCAGATCGATGGTTCCAGAGATGGACAGTCTGGGGAAGTGTAGATTGGCTGGCCTGGTATGAAGGTGGGAAATGAGGGCGTTTCACAGGGTTTCTGGATTCTGCTGGGCCCCACCGTGCTGTGAACGTGTTTCCTCTCCTGATTGGTTCTCCCACTTAGTGCCCTGTCCCCACCCTCAGCAGAACAGGAAGTCACTGGCTTGTGTACTTTAGCTTCCTGGACCCTGCTGTGCTGCAGGCTCAGCTCCTTGTCTCCAGGATGGTGTGAGGCCCAGGGACTGTGCTGAGGCCACACACTGGCACCTGAGCTCAGGGACCAGTGCCAGGCTGCCTTGTGCTCTCTTCCCAGCCTGGGTGTGGTGGCTTCAGGAGGGCCGGGTGGGCCAGTGGTGGTGACCACCCAGGGGCTGTTAACCTGCAGGTTCAGTTGTCATATCTACCTGGAGTGAATCCTGCATCATCGCCAGGGCTGGGCTCATCACCATGCCCCTGTGCCCTGCTCTGGGCCTCACGCTCAGCTCTGTGGCTTCTGGGGCCGATGAAGCAGCCTGAGATGCGACAGAGAAACAGAACCTGTGGGAACATGCCCTGAGCTCCCAGTGCTGCCTGTTCCTGTTCTGGGCCTTTCCATGCAGGCACTTCCCCCGTGCACCATGGCTGGTACTCAGGGAAGTCCTCTCTCGTGCTGCCCTAGCCTGCAGGCCCAGGCCTTTGTCCTTGGTCCTGACACAACATGCTGGCATTGCTGTTCATGCCCCCAGGTGAAGGGCAGGGTGCTGACTTTAGAGGGCAGTGAAGTCCTCAAGCCAGTCTCTGGGTCTGCACTCCCCTGTCACTCACCCTTCCCTGAGCCTGGCTCACACTGATGGGAAGCACAGCTGCTGAGCCTGTACCACAGGGCCCTGCGCAGGGGACAGGCCCCCCGCCAGCCATCACTGGCGGCTCCTGTGTGGTCACCTGGACGGGGCATCACCTGATGTCGATCTTTCTCAGGATATCTTCAAAGTGCTTGGGGGTCAGTTTTTTCTCCACCTGCAGCATCCTCCCTGGGTCCGGCAGGATGGCGAAGGTGGTGGTGTCACCCAGGTAGTGCTGAACCAGCACCCAGCTGGACAGCTCCTTGTCGCGGTGCAGGAAGAAGTTGCCCAGGCAGTGGATCATGGGCACCTTGATGGTCATCTCCCTGTTCACGTGAAAGTTCTCTACGATGTGCCGCTCAGCATTGGACTCCTCATTCCATTTGCCTGGAGGGAGGGAGGGAGGCAGGGAGGGAGGGGGTGAGATGTAGGTTGGGCGCTAGGCAGCCACCAGGGCGCCCTGAGCCCCCTTCCTGTGAAGCTCCTCTCTCAGCCTAAGTTTCAGTATCTGTCAAATGGGATGAAGATGGAAACAGGCTGCTGAAGGTTTATGTGGAAGTAATGGAAAGCCAGAGGGGGTTTTAGGATTTGGACAGAGTCAGGCTTAATGTGAAAACTCAACTCCAAACCAACATGGCTCTAGGTGGATTTTATGTGGATTTAATAGTACCTCGAGAACACTGATGGCAGGATCGCCCCTGAGTGCTTCTTTCCCAACTGTTCCCTGTCCCTCGTGGATACATGGTTTTGTCTGTATTCAGGACACCCCTAAGTCCTCCTCCTGGACCCATGTGAAGCCCAGAGCTCCCCCTGTGCTGGACAACAGTGCCTGACCCTCACAAGCAACAGAGTGGCAGGTGCCACAGGGAAGTCTGAGCCCCGATATCTCATTGGGCAGGAGGAGGTGGTGCTGGGCGGGACAAGAGCTGCCCTAAGTCCCCACAGATCTGGCCCCTCAGTTTTGCTGCCAGGTCCTGGGGCTCAGCACTGGACTCCGCCTAGGAACAAGGGAGCCAGGGTGGGAGGAAGCCAACCCTGTCCTTGACTCTGCTGTTCTCCCCTGGCCATTGCCCTGGGACAGTGGGAGCTGCCTTAGGACCTGGAGCCCTGGAGTCCTAGCATGTGGGCAGGCTGAGGGTCCATGCCAGCTGCTTAGCTGTGATGGGCCCCCACTGTGCCATGCTCTGTGTGACTTGTGGACTCCTTTCAGACCTGACAAGATAGGACAGTCACATCCCAAATGATGAGATGGCTCCTCCAACGTCAAGGCCATTGGGTGTTGCAGACAGGATTTGAACCCTGGTCTTGCACACTCCCAGGTGCCACACTCCACAAGAGTTGTCCAAAGTACGTTTCATGAAAGGCCCCTCCCTCCCACCACCTGCTACCACTTGCATTTGTGGCATTCTAGTTAGGAACCATCACATGTGTCCCTCCCTCTTGGGGATCCCCAGTGAGCAGGAGGACAGACAGGTCCTGCAGAGAAGATGACCCATGAGCAGCTTGAGCTCCTCCCTCCCGAGCCTCCTTGGTTCACAGAATGGATTGAATCGTGTCCTAGTGGAAACCCAAGGAGGCCAAGTGGAGAGGCCCTGCCCTATTCCTTTCTGCATCGTGAAGGAGAGTTTAACAACAGGGAGCCTGAAGGACACTTTGGTCATTTCACCGGAACCAGCTCAGGCTGGAGGCACCTCACCATGGAAGGAAATGTAGTTCAGCAGGGCAAGAGCCGTGTCGTTCTCCAGATGGGTGACCAGACTCGTCACTGTCCTTTGGGTTTTCTGCTGCACGTGACTGTTGATCTGTTTCTCAGCTTCGTGGGTGTTCCTGAAGTCCACGGGGATGATCTCTGAGTGGTACAGATTCTTGGTGTCTTGGACAAACTGATCCACGAGCTTTAGGCTGCTGTGGATGAAGAGGCTGCTGCCCGTGGTCACCTGGCGCTGTTGGCTAGGCCTCTGGAAGGTCTGGAGGAGATGCTGGAAGCACTCATGGATCTTAGCCTCCGGAGTCTCCGTGAGATTCAGCTTCAGGCCCTCCAGGATCTGGGTGTGAGTGTCACCCTTGGTCCCCAGGGAGAGCATGGCAAAGGCCATCGCGATGCTCACTGGGGAGAATAAGATATTGCTGTGTCTTGACCATGTGGCTGGCTCCCTGTATAAGGTGAAGGCCATGTCAATGACCTTGGAGGAGACATTGTGGCAGGTTGAATGTTCCTCATGCTCGTGGCCATGATCAGATGATTGGGCCTCCTGGGGATCTTGAACCTGGGAGCCTGGGGCCAGGCAGCACAGGCCTACCAGCAAGAGGAGGCCCCATGAGACGGAGGATGGCATCGTCCTGCAAGACAGAGAAGGGGGGGCCATGTCCTGAGCACAGGCCAAGACAACTCCCCTGCCCAGTGATGGACACCAAGCAAAAGAGTCAGCTGACTGACCGTGTGCCGGGTGCCCAGCCCACACAGGTGCTGCCCACCTCTTCATCTGCAGTGATGATGGTGCACCTGAAAGGCACAGGGGGGTCTAACCTCACAGTGAGCTATCACAGTGAGCTATCAGGGCCTGGACCAGGCCCTGGGGAGGTGAGCAGGTCTAGATAAGGCCACTAGGGTGCACCCCCATGATTGAATCTGGGGGTCTGATTAGATGAGAGACCAGAGGAGACACACACCTGCTCCCTGAGTCTGCCCACTTGACCCCATGCTGCCTCATGACATCTGGCTATCAAGGGAACCCTCAGCAGATATGGACCCTTGGCCACGAACCTGAGCCTTGACTCCCAATAAACCTGTCCTCACTAAGATCGACCCAACAGAGAATGCACTCAGTCCTCATCACGGGAAAGAATCAGACAAACATCAAAATGAACATGATGCTGTCCCTCTGGTGACCTCCGCCCAGCTCTCACCTGTGTTCACGCTTGGCTTTCTTGTCACAGTGCTGAGGGGGGGATTGTAACTACTTTTTGTTACTAAAGAAGCTGAAGCCCAGAGAGGTTAAGGCACATAGATGTCCAAAGTCAGCCAGCAAGTAAAATGGCAGAACCAACTCAGGCAGCAGGCAGGCTGGGTCCTGAGCCCCTGCAATGACCTTGAGGTGCAGGTGCCCCAGACCCCATTCTACCATGAAAAACCTGAGGCACAGGAAGCCTGAGAGAACTGTCCCCAGTTACCCAGCAAATGGACTCTATCAGATCAGGGAGGACTTTCAAGAATCTGAAATATTTCTGCCGGCTCCCACTGATCCCATTATACAATGGACGGAGCAGTTGCTGCCCAGAGGGGGCAGGATCTCTTGCCAAGACCCACAGCCAAAACACAGAGTAGCTGTGGTCATCCACAGCTGCCTGATTCCAGCCCATGCTCCCCAGATTCCGAACACTCCATGCATTTCCCTTTCTCGCAACTACGATAGCCCTCACTTTGTAAGCCACTTGAATTTAATATTTTTCTGAGTCCCATGACATTCCTAAACTGGGAATTGCCACTGATAAGGAGCCTATGGGACACCCTGGTCCTTGACACTTACAGACACTGGCTTTGGTCTCAAAGCATGTCTTATTCTACTTTACAGGGTGGGGGAAAGCAAGGCTTAGAGTGGTTTTAGTAACTCACTTAAGACTACACGACAGTTCAGACTGAGCTGGAGCCAGACAGGTCTGCAGTCTGATGTGGTGCTCTGTGGGCAGCTGGGGCCGTTCCTATCCTTCTGACTCCTCTGAGGTTGGGAGTGTGGCCACTGTTCAGGCTGAGCACCCAGGATGGCAGGGTTCCGGGTCCTGGCAGTGTGGACATATTGAGCTGGGGGATGCTTTGCCGTGGGGGACTGTTGCAGGATTTGTGGCAGCCGAGAGAACACCAGATATCTGTCATGAAGCTGCGGCCCCCAGGTGTGGCAATAAAATAATCTCCAGACATTGCTGAGTGTCCCCTGCGGAGCATCCTTGCTGAAGAGCTTTGAGCACCCCAGCCAGTTTGTCCTCTTTCTGGACTGGACAGAGGCGCTCCTTTGCAATGTGGGTTCAACCTGCCACATTGGAGCCAAAGTGTGCCCGGGACCCAGGCATGTGGGATGTTTCTCCTTCCTGACCTGAGGCCTGTGTGGGGTCCCAGGATTCCTCTGAGGTTGCTGTGCCCACCCTCCAGGACACTATAGCTGGTCTTCCACACATCAGGGTGCACCTCAGAGCCACAGGGTCCACAGTTCATGAGAGTGCGATGCCCCCGGCTTGGGGCAGTGTCCCTGGACTAACCTGCTGCACCTGTCTCCAGAGGTCAGGGCCCTGCACATACATAGCCAAGGTCCTATCAGCAGCCCAATGCTCTGTCCCGGCCACCAATATTGTCCCAGACCCTTTGTGACCATGATGAGACTTTCTCTCTGGAAGATCAGCGTTTGGGGAAGGAAGAGATTTAAGCAGACCCAAGTTCTAATCCAGGTTGCCAAGAGCAGCTGTGCCACCCACACGGCACAGTGGAACCTCTCTGAACCTCATCTTTCAAAAAGGACGGGGACAATTAAATGAAATAAAGGTCGATACCAAACTTACATCCAGATCAGACCTGGGAGGGCAGCTCCTGGGACAGAGGTGGTGGGCTTTGTGAACCCACAGCCTTCAGAATGGCAAGGGGCTGGCGCATGGGACACAAAGCCATGAACCTAGTGAGAAAGAGCAAGGAGAGGGCTGAAAGGGCAGCCAGGTCACCGAGGAGTTAGGTACACACCTCTCCTGGATCTCCAGCAGGAGATGAAGGGCAGAGGCCACTGGGGCCAGAGGGTGGGTCAGTGAGTGCAGGGGACAGGACCCTGGACCTCCTCGGAGTCTGAGAAGCCAGTTGATGGGCTGAGCTCCAAGGGCCCCCTTTCTCCATGAGGGGGTTGGGGACATGCAGTGCAGGAGCCACGGTCTGGGTCTCTGGCTCAGGCTGGATTCCCAAAGCAGCAGGGTAAGGGGACAGGGCAGAGGCCCAGCTGGAGAAGAGGACAGGGCTGCCCAGGTCGCCTCCTCCACCCTCTACGGGCAGAGACCAGCAAGGACAGGAGGCTCAGAGCCAGTGCACGTGTGGAGGGGCCACAGGAGAAGTCACCACGTCAGCTCCTGCCCCAGCGTTCACCCCGAGGCCCACTGTGTGCTGGGGCGGCAGAGCCAGGCCCTCACCCTCCCAGAGTCTCCCAGCAGCACGGCCAAGGCCAGGCACCTGGGCTCAGATGAGACCTGCCAGTGGTCCTGAGCTGTGCCCACCTCAGCTTCTCCTGGGTGGACCCCGGATGCTGGAGGAGGCAGGAGGCTGCAAGCACCGCTGAGTCAGCTCAGGAGGTGATGGGGGAGGACTTACTGTGCATCCCGGGGAGCCACAGGGAGACTCACTGGCTGCCCTGCACCAGGAGCTGTCCCTCGCTCACACACACCCCTCGGGGACTTATAGTCCACCTTAGGAGTGTGGGGACACTGAGTTCCTGTGGGAGCAGGAGCCTTCTGTGCTGGACATCAGCCTGGGGCACCTCCTGAAGCTGACCAGGTGTCTGCCTGCAAGGTGCCCCTGTCACCTGAGGCCTTGCTGTCCTCCCTGACTGGGCAGTGCAGTGGAACCAGCTGGTGCTAGGCCATCAGGAGGGGGAGGTGGGAGGAGCCTTGTGGCCCTCCCTGACCTGGGGGTCCTCTCTGCGGAGCCACACCTCAGAGGTGTGGGAAAGCAGCAGATATGTCCTGCTCAGAGCCATGCCCTGCTGGGCCGCTGGCACATGCCTGTAATCCCAGCAGCCGAAGAGGCGTGAGGATTGCAAGTTCAAAGTCAGTCTGAGCAACTTAGGAAGGCCATAAGCAACTAAGCAAGACCCAGTGTCTAAATAAAATATACAAAGACTGAGGTGGGGGTGGGGTGTGGCTCAGTAGTTAAATGCCTCTGGGCTCAATCCCTGGCACAAAAAAAAAAAAAAAAAAAAAAAAAGAAAGAAAAAAAAAATCAGTGTTTTCCAGCACCTGATCTGTGTAGACATTCACCTATCTACTCACCTGAAGTTACAGGGCTCTTTCCTTTCTTATTTTTTAGTACCAGGGTTTGAACCCAGGATATTCTATCCCTGATCCACAACCCCAGTCCTTTTAATTTTTGATTTTGAGACAGGGTCTCACTAAGATGCTGAGGCTGGCCTTGACCTTGCAGTGCTCCTGCCCCAGCTTCCTGTGTCCTAGGCTCTAAAGCCATAGGAGGAGATGACAGCCCAGTGCCAGGTGGCACAGAGGCCCAGGGTTCAACTGGGGAAGGATCAACTTAAGAGTCCCAGGAATCCTCAGGAGTTCCTGAGCCCTCGCCCCTAATCTCTACATCTGTTCCCAGTGACCACCTAAAGGCTGAATGGACACTCTTAGGAAACAATGAGTGTCCTGCAGTGCACGGGGCCTTGGAAAGGGGAACCGCCTTCCCTGGGGGCCACAGGAGCCTTGAGGCCCAGGACTTCAGGAGGACACAGGGCTGTGTGGCCCAGCGAAGGTTGTCTAAGGTCATGGCAGAGTCAGCAGCCGTGGTCACAGAGCCAGGGAAGAGCTCCAGTGCCCAGGACCCTGTCCCTGTTGACCCATGAAGTGAGATGTGCTTTGGCAAATATCTTGTGGAATTTCTAGTTATCACTCAAATAAGGCTTGAGAGCCTTAGGGCCTTCCTTGATTTGGTTCACACTTGTAAAACACACTTAGACACACACATGTGGAGACACAAACACTGGTGACACATAGTGGTCTTTCGAGTCTGGGGCCTGGCCAGTGGCCACAGAAATGCTACAAAGTCCACACATAATGGTCTTCCGAGGCTGGGGCTGGACGGGGGAAGCCAGCCTTGACCTGGGGACAAGGTGCTCTGCACAGGGTGAGATGGAGAGGGCAGCAAGGATCAGGAGGGTGACTTGTCCTCCTTCCTGCAAGGCCACAGCATTCAGCCTGCTTTCAGGCCCAGGCCAGGCCCTCCCTCAGGACTGACCCCAGTCTGCCCCTCCCAGCAGTCCCTGAGCTCCCTGACCCTCTGTGTCTCTCTCTGAGCCCCAGGGTCCCACACATGAAGAAAGGCTACTGCCTGCCCGGCCTCCCCTGCCGAGAGGGACCTGGTGAGTGGGGAAGAGTCATGAGCCTCAGCCCCTGTGCAGGGTCATTAGCACGGCCCTCTGCCTGCCTGGGGAGGGGCCCATGATGTCACATCAGCCTCCTGTACTTGGGCATGAGCAGGGTTCCAGCCCCTTTTGTGTGTCCAGAGAGGAGCCCACAGAGGAGAAGCCCAGGAAGCTGGGGCCAGGGGCAGGGAGAAGCCACCTTAGACCAGGTGGCTCTCAGTCAGTGCTTCCTGCTCTGGGAGCCCAGGCCTCTCTCTGCTTGGAACAGACCTAGGAACCATGGCCAGTGTCCAAAGAGGGCCTGAACGTGTCTGTGCACCCACAGCCCAGGCCACTCCTGAGACCACGTTTGATGCCGAATCTGCCTGTTGGCCCAGGTCTGTGCACAGGTCTCTGGTCACCTGCCACCTGAGTCCCCCCACCTGTGTGGGCTCCTACGGGAAGTTGTACCCCTCAAGGAGGTGAAAAGGCTTTGTCTTCTCTGTCCCTGCCTGGGACCTCCTCACTGTGGGTCCTCTGGGCATTCCTGATGCCACAGCACCTGTCACTGCTGTGATGCCAACAAGGACCTGTGTGGGCACCTTTGAGCTCCTGTGACCAGCCCTGTGCCCTGCCTGGGGACAGCCACTAGAGGGAAAGGACCAACATGGAGCACTTCAGGTTTTATTGCAGTGTGGGCATGTGGTTATGCCCAAGGGGCTCTGGGCTTCCAGTGCTGCGCCCCCTCAACGCAGGTGGGTGAGCCCCACCCTGCTCAGCTCAGGGGCCCAGGAGGCTGTCTGGGCTGGGCATGGCCAGGACAGGGGCTCAAGAGAAAGGGCCCTGTCACTGTGTTTTCATGGAGACACTCCCGAATGGAGATTTCTGTCCTATTTTTGATGAGGACATTGAGGCAGAGGCTACAAAGTCACAAGGGTCCGTTACCTTGTGTCCTACATGATACTATAATAGCCAGAAGCTCAGGCTACACCCAGCAGGTCCCTCCTGGTTCCCACCAAGCTGGTGAAGTCCCCTCTGGGGCTAGAAGATATCCCAAGTAGAGTCCTGCCTCCTTTAGTGACAGGCAGGTTTAGAATTTAAAAGATGGGGTCAAAGGACAGAGGCTCTGGCTTCTTCCTCCCCTTCCCTCCCCTGAACCCTCAGGTGGCAGCTGGCCAGGTCCTCTCCTGTCCTCTCCCACACAATGCCAGGGCCAGGCCACATTGAGATCTGTGGGCGGCTTCCCAGGGCTGTGGGCTGCTGAGGTGTCAGGGGGTGGGTTGAGTCCACTCCATGAGGGCACAGGCTCTTCCTAGGGAAGCACTGGGTGCCACCAAGCACAGGTGCCAGCGATTCTCGTGGTTTAGGAGGAATTACTGCTCATGAGTCCAGGGAGGGACAGAAGAGTGGGTGAGGGTTGGAGGAACAGGGTGAGCCATGAGGTCAGGTGGCCACTCACTAGCCATGGGACGGTGACAACATTGGAGACGGGTAGCTGCCATGAAACTCGGTTTTCTTCTTGGGGCTTGGAAAAGCACAGATATCTGCTGAGGGCATCACGGTGCTGCCACTAGGATTCAGGGAGAGAGACACTGGGACAGCACTTTCCAAGGAGTGCCCTTGTCCCCACCTGCTCTATTCAGAGGTCTAGGAGGCCTGAGGCCATGTCAGACGTGACTCCCAGGCCAGCTCCAATGTGGGCTGTACCATCAGCAATGAGGCTCAGAGAGGTCTGACAATATCACTCAGGTCACACAGCTGCTATGTGTTAAGATCCAGGTCTTGGGACACTCACGTGTCACTTCATTCTGGGTGACTGATGACGTTCATATCATTGGAAGTGTATGTGCAGGTTGGGGGTCCCTGTGTAGAGACCTAGAGATCCTGTTTCTTCTTCAGGGAGAGTTCAGACCCATTGATAGTGGTGCCATGTGATGGCAGAGACGTGACTGTTCAGACTGTAAAGAGGACCCTGTCAGGACTCCACCTAGGGCGTCATGTCCACCCTCCTGCCATGAGAGGTGAGGGGTGATGCTGAGATGGCCCTGGGGTGTCAGTGTGGCCACGGGAGAAGGGGACCCCGAGCCCTGGGCTCCCCGCTACTTCAGCCCAGCAGCCTTGAGGGTGGAAGGGGCCAGGGCGCCCCATGGCAGGGCTGCTCCAGGACAGCCTGGGCCACCCACCAGAACTCCTGCTGTCCTGAGGACCTGGGGACCCTGGAGGAGGGGCCAGGTGCACGTGCCCCAGTGAGAGCCCAGGCAGGGCAGGAGGGCTGGGGTCCCAGGGGGCTGTCCTTGCCCTGCCACAGCCAACGTGGCCTGCCGTGACCTTTAGGAGCCATCCCTGGGGCCATGGCACAGGACTAGGAAGAGGGGACATAGGGTAAGTGGCCTGGGGCCTGGGGTCTGGGGCCTGGTGGGCTTGAGGGGGAGACAGTGACACAGAGCCCCTCCTGCTCACTGGGGACAGGTGTCTTCCAAGAGGGGCCGTGTGAGCCTCCTGGGCAGCTATGGAAAGACAAGGACAGAGGTCAGTGTCCTGGCCCAGCCCATTGAGGAAGGCTCCTCACACCTCCTCCAACCCCCCTAGGACATGCCCTGGGAGGCCAGTGGCCAGGTCTGGGGAGGGGACAGTGTGGTGAGAAGGGTCACCTCCCTGCTGTGGCTGTAGTCACAGCTGCTCAAAGCCAGGGTGTGAGCGGCCAGGTCTGGGCACAGAGGGTCATGGTTGGATGTGAGGTGTCCCCAGAGCTCACGAGGGAGACACTGCAGAAGGTTCAGAGGAGAAGTGAGGGTTGTGAGGGCCTAAAGCCCATCAGTGATCCTCCCTGAGGGGTTACCTGGGGGTCACTGAGGGAGGTGGGGTGGCTGGAGGGGAGGGCACTGGGGACATGGCTCTGGGGTTATATTTGTATCTGGTCAGTGGAGTCTCTGTGCTTCCTGATCCCCACGTGAGCCGCTTCCCTCCCCCCACTCTTCCCCCATGGGGGTCAGCCTCACCTTGGGCCCTGAGGAATGGACCTGGCTGTGTGTGGACTGAGACCTCTGCCACTGTGAGCCCCCGGTAAACGTTTCCTCCTCTGAAATTGTCCTTGTGGGGTCTTTAGTCAGAGGAGCACAAAGGCTGACTAATAGGTGAGGCTTCTTGGGTGGGTGTTTCCAGTGATGGGTGGGAGGGGGCATGGGGTGCTGGGTGGACCCTGGGCCTCGGGCTGTGGTTGGGCCACAGACCTCCTCAGGATTCCCAGACAGGACTTAAGTTCTCAGGATGGACATGCCCAGGGCCCACAGGACGTGGCCTCAGCCAGTCACCATTGACCAGCACACACCTGACACCGTGTCACTGAGAGGTGCTGTGACCTGGAGTCCTCACACGACCTCAGGACACAGAGGGAGACACAGAGACCACACGTCAGGGTTGGCCAGGCCAACCATTGTTTAATGTCATCTGGGAGGGCCCAGCAGGGCAGGGACCAGGGTCTGGCACCCGAGGTGGCTACTGTTGTGTGGGGTTCACCACCCTCCCCACAAAGAGGGGGCTCTTGGTGGAGTGCTCATAGATGACCACGAGGAAGGGCCTGTCGAATTTCACCTCAGGGGGAAGAGACATGGGCATCATTTCCAAAAACGTGGACCCCGCAGCCTCTGTGCCTCTCTCATCGATGGTCAGCACAGCCTTATGCAGGGCCTGGAGGGCAGAGAAGCAGAGGGGCCCTGAGGTCCTGCTGCCCCACCCCAGGCTGCAGCAAGGCCCCATGTGGGAGCCTCCTACCAACAGGACCTCACCAGGGCCTTCCTGCTGGACCAGCCTGTCCTGTCCTAGGCTCCATGTGGGTCACTCAGGCCCCCCACCCATCTCAGCCTCTGCCTGAGTCAGCCTGCTCCCTCCCCCTCCTTTCCTGACCTCCATCTCTTCTGCCCTTTTGATGTGATCTCAGGGCACAAGAGCCTCCATGTCACTTCCAATGTATCCCCTCCCCCTGTAGGGCTAGGAGGTCCTCAGCACAGGGACTCTGGTGGTGACCTTCCCAGCGCCCAGACCCCTGTACGAAGCCACCCACATGGACCTGCAGTTGCTTTTGGTCCCCTCCACCTTTTTCTAGCAAGTGGCCCACTGGACTCAGGAATGATCCAGATTTGCTGGTTCACAAGTACTTCTAATGTCACAGATGGAAGATTCCAGAACATTCCCTGAAGTCACTGAGCCTAAGCCTCTCAGTGTTAATGTGGGTAAACAGAAGCCCAAGGACTCCATGGCCCAGGGAAAGGAAAAGGCCAAGGGTCAGTGAGCTCTTCGGGGAAGTCCCTAGAACACCTGCAGCACAGGAGGCCACCTCCCTGGCTCTGTCCTCCTCCCTGTCAGAGCTGGTGAAGCTCTGCATCCTCAGGAGGAGCTCACCTGGCCCTTGCTGTGTCCCTTGGCCCCTCGTCAGCCTCAGGCCTGAGCAGGCCCCCACCACTCTGGCCTGCAGACCCCTGGACCATGGCCATCCTCACCTGGGAGACCCTCAGGGGAGCGTCCTCCGTGATCCCAGACAGGTCAGCCTTTTCGCTGAAGACATTGGTGATGCCCAGACTTGTCAGGATGGGCTTCAGATCGATGGTTCCAGAGATGTTCAGTTTGGGGAAGTATAAATTGACGGAGCTAGTATATGAAGATAGGAAATGAGGGGTTCACAGAGTCTCTGGGGTTCCAATGGACTCAACGTGCTCTGAAAGTGTTTTCTCTCCTGATTGGTTATCTTGCTTAATGCCCTGTCCCCACTCACGGCCATCGAAGTCCTTTGGCTTGTTTACCTTTAGCTTCCTGGACACTTGGCATGGAGAATGTTCCCGTCACTGGGAACATCTTGTCCTGTGGCCCCTGCACACCCCCTCCCCCAGGAGCCTTCCAGGCAGTTTCAGGGTGTCCTCCCAGAAGCAGGTGTCATCCTGTAGCCCGTGGTCACACCAGCCTGCCCAGCCAGAGCCTCCACAGGGCCTGTGTCCCAGGGCATCATGGGTCAGTGCAGCAGGACTGAGGGACACAGGCTCACTGAGGGAGAGGATTGTCACCTCCAAAACCCAAGGCTGCGGGCTCATCTGGTGTCCCCAGGGACAGTGACAAGACCAGAGACCTGTGCTGAGGCTGCACACTGGCACCAAGCCTCAGGGACCAGTCCCAGGATGCACTGCACTCTGTTCCCAGACCAGGTGCGGGGACCTCAGGAGGGTGGTGGTCCAGCAATGGTGACTATTCAAGTGCAGCTTAACCTGCACGTGTGCGTCATATCTGTCTGCAGTGTGCCTCCTCCACCAGTGGCCATGGCTGGGCTCAGGACAGTGCACCTGCTCTGTGTCACATACCCAGCTGTGTGAATCCTGGGACAAGTGAACCAGCCTGAGATTTGACAGAGTAACAGAGCCTGTGGGAAGGTGCCCTGAGCTCCCAGCGCTGCCTGTTCCTGTTCTGGGCCTTTCCATGCAGGTGCTTCCCCTGTGCACCTCGGCCTGTCCTACAGGAAGTCCTCCCTCTTGCTGCCCTAACCTGCAGGCCCAGGCCTTTGTCCTTGATTCTGCCACAACATGTGCTAGTGTCAGTGCCCCGGCGAGGCCCTGGATATTGGGAGGGGACCATGTACATTCTTGGAGGAAAGTCCCCACTCCAGCTGGATCTGTGCTCCGCTCTTTGACCATTGTCCCTTCTCAGCGGCTACCTGAGCTGAGCCCTGGCATTTCCTGTAGCACAGGGCCATTCCCTGTGAGCTGTGGCCCCAGGGATGGTCCCCCCTGCTGCCCGTGCTGTCTTCTGATGCATTGATCCTGAGGGACCTTGAGTCTGTGCCTGTGCCCTCCAGCGGGTCCCTGCCTGGACTCACCTGCTCTCCCTGTTCTTCAGGAACTTGGAGAGGATTTCCTTAGTGATGGTGTCCTCCAGGTGCTGCAGTTTCCCCTCGTCGGGCAGGAGGAAGATGGCGGTGGCGTTGCCCAGGTAGTCCATCTGCAGCACCCAGCTGGCCAGTGTGGAGCAGTAGTGCAGGTCGAACATACCCATGCGGTTCATCATGGGCACCCTCACGGTGGTGGCCTGGTCCACGTGGAAGTCTTCTTCCTTGGTGTGATCTACCTCGAAGGGTTTCTCCCATTTGCCTGGACAGAGGGAAGGTGGATGGCAGTGGGTGGGATATGAGAGGAGAGCAGAGGCGCCCTCAGCCTGCCTGGTGGGAAGCTCCTCACCCACCTCTGCTCCATCCTGGGCAAGAGGGCCTCCTACCCCTCCAGGCTGGGGACAGAGTGAGGGGTGTTCAGGACTAGAGGATCAGCGGGATTCCTAGATCCTGCAGGCTGCCATGGCGATGCCTCCTGACTGTGCTCATGAGCATTTGATTAAAATTATATTTTCATTGAAGGGCGGCTTGGGATTAAGTGAAAGCTCTGGTCCCAGTCCTACAGTGGGACCTCTTCTCCTGGACCTCAGGGTCCTTGTTGATTGGCAGTTCAGTTGTCACTCAGGGCAAACTTTCAGTGCACCCTAAATCCTTGTCCTGGACTCACATGAGAAGCACAGATGTCCAGGCAGCCCGCCTCTTCTAGGCAAGAGCTCCTCACCCTCTCGGCCACCAAATTGGGAGGGTAGTGCAGGGAACCCTGAGTCCACACGTCTCAATGGAGTTGGGAGGACTGAGACCTGCCCTAAGTGCAGCAGAGCTGGCCCCTCAGTTGTATTGATGGTGGCCTGGGGCTCTGTACTGTAAGACTCTGCCCAGGAACAAGAAAGCCAGGGTTCAGAGGAAATCACCCTGGCCTTATGCTATTGTTTGGATATGGTGTCCCCCAAAAGCTCACTTGTGAGACAATGCAGGGTGCTTAGGAGGAGAAATGACTGCCCGTAGCCTTAACCTAATCAGTGAATTAATCCCTGATGGTAATTGGAGGCAGGTAGGCTGTGGCTGGAGGAGGTGTATTCAGGGGTCATTGGGGGCGTGGCTATGGGGTATATATGTTGTCTCTGCAGAGTGGAGTCTCTCTCTGCTTCCTGATCACAATGTGAGCTGCTTAACTCCCCCACACTCTTCTGCTATGATGTTCTACCTCACCCTGAGCCCCAAAGAATGGAGCTGGATATATATAGACTGAGACCTCTGCAAATTTGAGGCCCAAATAAACGTTTCCTCCTCTAAAACTGTTCTGGTTGGTCTTTAAGTGACAGTGGTGAAAAGCTCAGTAAAACACCTTGACTTCCCAGGACTCCCGAAGCCATTGCCCTGGGGCAGTGGAAGCGGCCTTAGGTCCTGGGTCCTGTGGAGTCCTGGCAGGTGGGCAGGCTGAGGGTCCCTGCCAGCTACTCAGCTGTGACAGATCCCCACAATCCCATGTGTGTCTTGGGTACTCCTTTCAGACCTCACAACATTGTCCATGACAAGATAGGACAGTCACATCTCAAAGAGGTGAGATGGCTAGTCCTATGTCAAGGCCATGGAGTGGGGGAGGCAGGATGTGGACCCAGGTCCTGCACACCCCCAGCTGCCACACTCCACATCAAGAGTTGTTCCAAGGCCTTTCCCTGGAAGGCCACTCCCTGCCACCACCTGCCACAATGTGCATCGGTGGCTCTCTAGTCAGGAAACATTACAGGTGCCCCTCCCTGCTGGGGTCCCCAGTGAGCAGGAGGACAGTCAGGACTCTGATGCATCCTGCAGAAAAGTCAATGATTTTGACGGTTTTATCAACTCTTCCCTAACTTAACTGATGGTGGAAGACATTTCAGGGCTTAGGCATGGAAGATTGAGGAGCCACTGTGAGAGGCCCTTCCACAGCACACACAGTGCTGCCAAGGAAAGTTCCAGAACTGGTGGAAGGAAAACATCTTTGGGGTTTCCATGGGAACCCACTCAGGCTGTTTGTCTCATCTTACCTTTGAAGAAAATGTAGTTCACCAGGGCGAGAATTGAGTCTCTGTTCAGATCTTTCACCAAATCCACAATTTTTCCTTGGGTCCCTTTCTCCACATAAGTGTTGATCTGCTTCTTGGCCTCTTCGGTGTTTGTGAAGTTGGTGGAGAAGGCCTCTGAGTGGTACAGGTTCTTGACATCCTCCAAGAACTTGTCCAGCAGCTTCAGATTGTGGTCAATGAAGAGGCCACTGCCAGTGGTCAGCTGGAGCTGGCTGTTGGGCCTGTTGAGGGTTTGGAGAAGATGCTGGAAGCCCTGGTGGATGTCAGCCTCCGGGATATCCGTGTTGTTGAAGCCCAGACCCTCCAGGATCTGGGTGTGAGTGTCAGCCTTGGTGCCCAGCGAGAGTGAGGCCAAGGCTGTGGCGATGCTCACAGGGGAGAAGAAGATATTGGTGGTGTTGGACTCATGGGCCAGCACACGGTAGAGGCTTAAGGCAAACTCGGCCAGGTTCGGAGCAATCTTGTGGCAGGCTGGGTGCTCCTGGTCGGGCTTGGATGCATCTGTCTCCTGAGCATCTTCAGCCAGGGAGCCAGCGGCCAGGCAGCTGAGGCCGGCCAGCAGCAGGAGGCCCCACGAGATAGAGGATGGCATCGTCCTGCAAGGCAGAGGAGGTCAGAGGCCTGAGTTTGGCCCACAATGACTCTCTGTGGCAGAGCTACCAGGGTGTAGTGAGCTCCAAGACGGCCCAGCCTGTGCCAAGCCCTTCCTCCTCCTGCATCACTGCAAACCCCCAGGGAGAAGCAGACATGCCCTGAGCCCTAAAGGGTGTGAATTCTCTGCTTCCTTCACAGTCCTGTGGGGACAACTGTTCTCCTCCAAAGCCTAGAGGGGTTCAGGTGCTCGTCCAGCATCAGCCAGCAAATGCAGTAGGGGGCCAGCTCAGGCACTGTCCGGTAGGGTCCTGAGCCCACCCCTTGGCCCGTCCACTTGGTAGCTGCAATGACCTGGGTGCTACATCCTGTGGGGAACGTGCTGCCTGCAGAGGAAGCACCTTGCACTTGGACCCCTTGAGGACATGGTGGAGCTGTGCTAGAGCCCCCAGGGTCTGTCCCCACCTGACCCTGACGGAGCCTCAGCCCTGAGTGAAGAGGGGCATGCCTAGGCTGCCCTGTGACCTCAGCCCCAAGGTGGACGGGCATCTTGTGTGGTTCACCTGCTGACACTGGGGGAGCTAGAGGGCCCTGTCCCTCCCCAGCTGTGTGAGCCAGGACAGGTTATTTGAACTCTCTGCTCCTTGTGTGGCCCCACATATAAAGTGGGGGTTCTTGGGACAATTCAAGGAGTCTCAACCCCAAAAGTTCATTGAAGGGCTCTGAGGGAGTGTTTCCTTGAGGGAGGGGGCTGGCGGGTGTTGCCAACTCAAAGCCTTTGGGTGACGGACTGTGAGGGTCTGTGTTTCATGGCTGAGGATGAGGCAGTAGCAAGGGGCAGGGCCTGTGGCTGGACCAGGGGGAGGAGGCTCTGTTAGAGGTGGTGGAGGGCAGTGTAACCCTCAGCCACACGTGGACAGCCATGGAGTCCTGACCCCAGAGCTCCCGAGGCTCCAGCCCTGCCCAGGCCATGACCCTCCAGCTCTGTGGGGAGAAGTGCCCTCCTGCAGCCCCTCAGTTCAACCTGCTCTCCATACAGTTGGGGAACCCGAGGGCTGAGCTGCACAGAAGCCATGAGCAGCCCTTAGCTAATAGGGTGGAGAGACCTGCACCCCTGACTTTGAGCCAGGAAATCCTACGGAGAAGGAGTTGGGAATGAGAAACCCTGAGCTTCACTTGTTGCTGTGACCTTTGGAAATGCTTCTTTCCACCAAGACATAAAAGGGAAGTGAAAGCTGTTTTTCCACCACCTCTTCCTGGCCTTCATGTCTAAATAATCCAGAGAGAGCCAGCCACACGCTGTGGAACACACCTTTGTATTTTTCTTTAACTAGCTGCGTGTCAGCGCTAAAGATGATGCTAAAAGGGGTTGTATGTGTCCCTGGCTGTCCCTGTGCTGCCCAGCTGGGCTTGGCTGAGCCTTGATGGTGGTGGAAGTCACCATCTATCAGAGCCTCAGGTCAGGAGATGGGTGGGTCTCAGCAGGGTAGGGACATGTGGTGAGTGGCCTCAAGGCCAGTGGCTGTGGTGTCAGGCCTGGGCAGGGCCACTGCTGTACCCTTGGTCTTGAGCAAGGGTATGAGCCAGCACCGATCCATAACCTCACTCTCAAGTTGGATGAAGGGGAGTTGGGAGAGAGCCAAATGAATGACGTCCTCTGTGCACAAACCTTGGACTCTAAATTACAGGGGTGTCTGTCAGGAGGTGAGAGGATGCAGTGGGGGAAGTGGGGGTAGGTTTTCAGCCCAGGTGAGCACCTCCACCCACCTCCCATGTCACCTAACCTCCTCGGATTTCTTCCCTTTAGAGTGAGGGTCTGAGGCCCAGAGAGGGTCAGGGCCTGGCCAAGGCTGCACAGAGAAGCTGAGGCAAAGGTGGAACAATCCTTGGTTTCCTCCTCTGGGTCCAGGGACTGAGACAGTCCTGCCCATGGGATCCAGGCTTCATGGATGTCAGACCCAGGCCCTGACAGTGACCCCAAGCTTCCTGCTGGGTTCCCTCTATTTCCTGGCCTGTTCCTGAAAGCCTCGGGGGCCCAAGACCTGCTCCCCCAGGGCTGCTACTGGAGGCAGCACCCTGCAGCCCCAAAGCCTTGAGCTGGGCAGGCCAGCTGCAGAGGGTGGACTGGAGCCCTCAGGTACAGACATGGAGGCCAAGCCTTCAGGAAAGGACTGGAGGCGGCACCCTGATGGTTCTGGAAGGGGGTGGAGGTGGGAACAGTCAGTGTGAGGCAGGGAGAGGGAGGACCCCCCAACCCAGCTCATCTCACACCGTTTCTGCTCCTCCTTGTTGACCCAGAGCAAGGAGGCGGGGTCCAGGAAGGAGCCCTGACCTGAGGTCATAACCCAAGGAAAGCACCAAAGCCCAGCATGAGCCAGCCCTGCCCCCTGGTGACAGTGGCCTTGGTAAATGACTTCCCCTCTTTGAGTGTCACTTCCTGTCCTTACAGTGGGGAGAACTTCTAAAGGAAGAAGTGAGGCACAAACAAGGTGACCAGCAGGTGGCTCTGGCCCTGGGATAGTGCCCACACCTGCAGGGTGCCTGCTGGTGGCCACTTGCCCCAGGCCAGACAGGGGCTCTGCTCAGCAGTGAGCTGCTTCTGAGGGGGCATTTCCACCTGTCCCCACGTGTCTGCACATCGTCTGCCTGCTCCTCACTCTATGCCAGAGCAGACATCAGCCCAGGGTCACCATCATTGTCACATCAATGTCACCAACACTCCAGAAACCCAGGCTGGTGACGATGAGGTAAGAGGAAGAAAACAGTTTTCTAGGCCTTGCTCAGTGGCTCCAGAGGCTGAGCTACAGTCCAAGGTCACAGAGCAGCTGAGAGGCCTCCAGGCCAGAACAGGCTTCCTATTCTCCAACTAGGGCCTGAGCCCCGAGAGAAGCATTCAACAGTAGGCCCAGGTCAGCAGCATGGGCTCTGGAGCCCAGTGCCTGAGTTTGAGTACTGGGCACTGAGTGATCTGGAGCAAGTTTTCCACCTCTGGGTTCCCAATTTCCCATCTGAAAATGGGAATGAGCACAGAACCACCTCAGAGGGGCTGTGAGGATGAAATGTGTTCTTATGTGCCCTGAGCTCAGCGGCAGCTGGCTCAGAGTGGTCACTGGGAAAGGTCAGCTCTAACCCCATGAAGGTGGCCTTCCCAGGGCTCCCCTTCCCCTGGGTGCACAAAGTGGGCTCAGAACCATGGCCCGTGGAGAGGTTGTCCTGGTTCTGTCCCTGGGCGCCTCTGGAGGGGATGGAAGGTGCCAGCCAGCTCCTGGCTGTGGCCTTCTGTCCTCATCTGCAGAAGGGGAAGAAGGTCCTCACCCAGGCAAAGGGGCTGCAGAGGCTGCCAACAGACAGTGGCAGGAAAGGCCAGGCCACCAGAGCCACTGTCCGCGCAACTGATGTGGCCGCACCTCGGCTCCCCAGGGCTGTGAGCCAGATGCCCTCTGCCACTGCTCAGGAGGGCTGGTGACCCACCAGAGGTACTGCCAGGCTCTGGGGTGACTGAGGGAGAAGGAGAGGACCTTCAGGGTTACTGTGGCTAGGACAACAGGAGGCCCAGCTGCAGCCTGCCCCGTCCACCCTGCCTGCATCCTGCCTCTGCCTGCTTGGGACCCAGAGGCTCCCAGAGGCTCCCAGAGGCTGTCCCCAGGGAAAAGCATACTCACCACTCACTGTCCCAGGACTGGTGTGGTGACGGGGGCTGAGGAGGCAGAGCCCTGTCCTTGTCCGTATTTAAGCAGTGGACACAGAGGGGCGATGGGGGAGGCGTAGTGGACATTAGCCAAGGTCACTCTGGTTATCAGAGAAGCAAACAGACAGGGACTAAGTCCATCGGCCAGATCCCCAGCTGCCACCCACGCTGCCATCGGTGCTGCCTAAGGGGTGCCTGGCCTCTGCAGCGCCATGTGTCCGAGGGGTGTGAGTCACTACTGTGAGTCTGGGACAGCACCATGGAGTTGCCCGGTGTCGCCACAGGGATTCTCGGGGCTGACCCGCTGTTTATTGAGCCAGCTGCTTGGACATGCCTGGTGCTGGAACCCGGATGCCCTGGCCGTCAGAGCAGCATGAGCCCACTTGACGGATGGGGAACCTGAGGACCAAAGTAGTGAGGCAGCTCCTGCTGTCACCCCTCCAGCCTTACATGCAAACACTATCTTGACTTCCCTGAAGGATGAATGGGGCATGACTGAGGGGGCACAGTCGTGATACCCTGTCCATGGTGCCCGTCAGACCGGCCAAGGGCTGCAGAGTCGAGAAGAGCTGTTCTGTCTGAGGCAGGCCTCTTCACCTGTCTGACCAAGGAGGCGTTGTCAGTACGGGCTGGGAAGCCCCGATGCCCAGTGCGGTTGTCAGGACAGACCTTGGTCCAGTGGTGGAACACAGTAGGCTTGTGGCTTGGATCTCTCTGGCCCTCTGTCCAGCCTGCCATCCAGTGGCCCTGAGCAGGAGGAGGTGCAATCTCTGGCTGGTCCCAGGCCTGATTCTGCTTCTGGCTCCCAGAACACCTGACCCATAGAAGACCCTTGAGTTTTCCTTGGGAACCGCCCCTCACAGGTGGGCTGGGGGGTGCAAGGTTGAGGCTAATAGGGTCCCTCTTGATTGCAATCCCTTTCAAAACTTCATCCGGCCCTGAATCTCACACACCGCCCTCTGTAGGCCCCGAGAGAATGGTGGGTGCCCTCTGGCCCCCCTGTGGGTGTCCAGAGGACCCACAGGACTGTCTGGTACACACAGGTCCAGGCCAGGGAGCCCATTCAAGTCCTTTAGCCTCTCTGTGACTCAGTTTCCCCACCTCTAACATGGGGACCCCACCTCTCTGGCTGCCTTGAGGACTAGATGTGGCAGTCCCAGGTAAGCTCACAGCCTGGCCCTGGGGCTGCCCCTCGCCAGTGGGTCTCCCTGATGTCACTGGGCCCGGGGGGGGGGGGGGTTCAGGAACTTTCCTCCTGGCGTTCTCAGTGACACTGTGAGGGAACATGTACCCCATCTCCCTGCAGGAAAGGGAAGCTGAGCTCAGCCTCCTCCACCCTCGGGCCCTGGCCTCTCCTGAGGGTGCTGTGGCTGAGGGGGAGGCCTCCGTACTCCCTGAGCCTGTTTCCCCTTCCTGGGCCTCAGTGTTGGTGTCTCATCTGTACAATGGCCTCCCTCCAAGCCCAGCTGTCCCTCCTATCTGTCACAGTGGCAGATGCCCCACCTTCCTGCTGCGCCTCTGCCCCCTCAGGTAGGTAAGGGTGTCAGCAAGAGGTGGCTGCCCCTCTCCCTGGGACTCCTGGCAGTGCTGCGGGCCACCCTCCTGTGCCTGCGACACCCTGGTGGTTGACAGGAGCTCCTGTCTCTGCCCCAAGAGAGGACGCTCCCGTGGTGGGGGTGCCACATCCAGCAGGGGCAAAGAGCCAGGGCAGGAAGGGGCCTTGCTCTGCGCCAGGGGGCCCAGGCCGTCCAGGGGGCCCAGGCAGTGCTGCGGGTCACCCACTCTCTTCTGGGTCTAGGCCCTGTGATCCAGGATGTGTCACCCGCACTTGGAAGGGAATGGTCCCCTGTACCTCTGTAGAGGGCACAGTCTCGCTGGCTGAGAGGGTTACGGGAACCGACAGGCCTCACTCACTGGCCCCAAGCCTGGCACCGACATCTCGGCAGATTTCCGAGGCAGCTGCAGAGGGGAGGGAGCAAAGTGCTCTGAAAGGCCCATCTGTGCCCCACGATGTCGCAGGTCCCAGAAGGGACCCCAGGGGGCCACTGTGGCAGTTGGAGGAGGAATGAAGAAAGTGGGGGGCCGTCAGGGCCTGCCAGGGGCTCAGATCTAGGGGTCGGGCCCTTGGGGTCAAGGGCTCAGCCCTCGCCCTGTTCTGGACACCATGGTAGGAAGGAGGGGCTGGGAGGATCTGGGGAAACAGGCCAGAATTCTCAGGGGGCGCAGGGACCATGACCATTTTTGAAGAAACAGCTCCACAGATGCCAGGCTGCAGTGGGGGGAGTCTTGTCCACTGGTCACACCTGGAGTTAGCTGCTGAGCCTCCGATGTCTCCCTGGGGGTGAATGCACCATGGGTCGTCCGTCCCAGGGCTGGCTGGAGACAGGGGCTCCATAAGGCTGGGGGTGGGGGCTCCCGGTGGGGTGGAGTCTGCAGCCAGGAAGGCTGTGGAAGGGTCCTCAGGCCAAGTGGATCCAGGACAGGCAGCAGGCCTGATGGCCCTCAGGGGAGCTGACCCAGCCTGTGCCCCCACCAGCCACCCAAGGCGCACATGTGGACACACCCATGCCACGCTCACCCTCCCAGGCCCTGGCTCCCTTCTGGGAAGCAGGGGACAGCGTAGGTCAGTGGTGGTGGCATGTCAGGTGTGTGCATAGGGGTGCATGCCTTCCTGCCACCACTCCCTCTTTGTGAGATCTGGGGCCACGTAACCCTCCGAGCCTCCGTTTCCTCATCTGTGGAACAGGGCTGACCCGTCACTTCCTCCAGGACTGGGAAGAGAAAATGCCATAACATGCAGACACTCAGGCAGCCAGGGCACACGCGGGCCCCACGTTGCTGCTAACCACTGCGGGCCATGGGTGTGACCTTTCAGGTGGGTCCCAGGCTCCGAGGAGGAGTGATGGCTCTGTTTGGCCCAGGTTAACGGGGCAGCACTTCTGTGCCCAGGGAAAATGCCTCAGATTCCAGCTTCTGCTTATCCAGAAAGGCTGCCATCCACCTCTTGGTAGCTGGTGTTCATTTTGCTTCCTGAAGGGAGGGGGCCAGGTGTATTTAGCATCTTTCTGAGCATCTGAGAGGGGCTGAGGAGGCAGTGGGGTACCTGAAACCCCAGGCAGCCTGAGGATTTGGGGCAGGGCTCTTGTACACTCCTCTGACCCTCAGTTTCCCCATCTGTAAAATGGAGATGAGTCCTTTTTGCACACAGTTCTTGCAAGGGTTTAGCGAGGTGATGTCTGTGGGGCGTTCCACACAGCCCTGCTGGGTTGGCAGAGCCGACACTTGGATCTGTCTTCTCCTAACTTGTTTATACCTAGTTATTCCAGAACTTATACCCCAGGAGATGAATCAAAGCACCATCTCTTCACCCCCACCCTCACACCTTGCAAATCAACCAATTTGCAACCTACAAGGACGAGTGGACGCTTTCGTCTTCTGTGCCCAACCTCCAAGCCTGCTGCCCACACAAGGGTAATTTCTGCTTTCTCTGGAGCCAATGGCCTCCACTTCTCATCCACCCTCAGAGGAGAGAAGCAAGGCAAATCTGCACAACGTGGCCCACTGTGTAGTTAACAGAAGAATCAAAGACACATCCATAGCTTGGCCTTCTTGTTAAAATGAATGGGACTGATGTTTGACTCCAGCTTTAGTTTCACTTCACTCTTTTCAAGCTCTAATGGCCATAACAGACTGGTGGCTCTTAGGAGATGCAATCTGTCCCATTTAACTAACAAATTTTTTTTTTTTTTTTTTAATGATCAACTTGTCATGTTTTGGTCCAAGAAGTCCTTTTAGATCTCTTTTCTCCCCGCAGCAATCTGGACGTGACACCATGTCCAGGCACATCTTCATTGTCTCCGGTGCCAAGACGTGCAGGGGGTGACAGCCTTCCTTCTGGAAGCTGCAGGCAGGGCTGTGTGTGCAGGGCTGGCCTTGCGTGGGGTGTTCAGCTGTCGGCTCTGTGTGGGCTGCTGGTGCTCAGAACTTGCTCAACTCAACCTTGGCTCCGAGTGTCCATCTGCCCTGTTGACTTTTCCTTGTTGACATTGGGAATTTTCCATTTGACCCGTTTTACTGAGTCTCTCTTGCTGCACACCCCTGCGCTGGCTTGAGGCAAGGCGCGACCTCTTGCGTCAGGCTTGCTCTTTCCTGAGCACCTACTTCCTGCCAGGCTCTGCTTTAGACACGTCCTGTCTATTAACTCCCCTGGTCCAGGGCAGTGGGTGCTGTTCTTCCCTCCTGTGAGCCAAAAAGTCATAAATGAGGTTCAAATAAAGCAGATGTATTTGATCAGGGTCAGGAGAGGTGATGGATGTGCGAGTCGGAAAAACATGGGCACAGTTTAGAAAAGGTTTTACAACCACAGGAATATTCCTCGGTAGAGCAGGCAGGATGGGTGAAAGTCCATTGACGGGAAACTGACGGGCACCAGGGCGCTTGTAGGTTCTGTAAGCTCTTTGGAGTGTGCCGGGCAGGCTGAGGCTCCTCAGACCTTGCAAGGTAGTGTCGATTCTGCAAACACTTCCCTCCGCCAGATTCTGCTCGGGACATGTCTTGCTGTCTTTCTGATCATTCTGTATCCATTTCTTTTTTCTTTTTGGGGGGATGGTGGTGTTTACTGGGGGTTGAACTCAGAGGCACTTAACCACTGGGCCACGTGCCCAGCCCTTTTTTGTGTCTCACGGAATTGCCTAGGGCCTTGCTAAGTTGCTGAGGCTGGTTTTGAACTCGTGACCCGCCTGCCTCAGTCTTCAAGTCGCTGGAGTCACAGGTGTACTGCCACTGCGCCCGGCTGGCTCTGCATCCATCTTGATGTTGGCGCCATTGCTCCTCAGAGCAGGAAGGACGCTGGGGCACCAGAGGTCAGCACCATGCTGTGGATACACACTCCCTCCCGCCTCCCCTCCTCTCCCCTGTTCTCTGCTCCCAGACACCTTGCACAGAGCCCTGTTTCCCACCAACCTGTGAGGTCTGCACATCAGCCACCTCCCATCCAAACAAACCAACCAAAAAACTCAACCAGTTGATTTGTGATTTAAGCTAAAAGGGAAGACTGGAGAGAGCCGCAGCCAGGGTGCCACCCTGGCATGGCCGCGGCTGGGATCCCATGACACCCAAGGCTGGGTCCCCTCCTCCCCCACTGTCTACCCCAGGAGAAGAGAGGGACAGTCCTGGTAGGGCAGGCACCTGCTGGCCCATCTAACAGCAGCTCTCATGTCCCCGACCTCTGTGCAAGGTGGGCTTTGTCACAGCTGCTGGGGTGAGGTGAGGTGCAGGGGGTCAGGGATGGTGGCTGGCGGGCCTCTCCTGAGTCCTGCCCTCCCTCTGGCCACCCTCATCCCTGCCAATGCCTAACCTGCCTTCACTTTTGATGGATTTATTTTTACTGAGGTGTTGGCATGTAGTAAAAGCAAAAACCCTAAATGCATAGCTCAGGGCTGGGACGGTAGAACAAAATGTTCATTTGTGTACACCTGTGTGACCACCACCCTGAGCCAGACAGAATAAGCCCAGGGAGTCCTTCCTGTCCCTTCTGTCAACCCCTGAAGACAATGACTGCCCTGACTCCTCTCCTCTGAGACTGGATCTGCCTCTTCTGGGACTGCATAGAAATGGGATGGTGATCACACACCTTTCAGCATCTGGATTGTTTATTTTCCTGGATTTTTATTTTTTTTAATCTGGATTTTTCTTCATTGGGATTCTTTAAATGAATCTGGAGATTCATCTAACCTGCTACGTGAATGGATGTTCTGCTCGGGCTTCGTGCTGAGCTCGTCCCTTTGCAGGAGAGCACCCTACAGGGTCCCTCCACTGTTGGACATCTGGGTGGTTCCTAATTTTCGGTGTTAGGAGTGAATCCCCACGAGTGTGAAAGCACAGTGTAGTCTTCACATGAAGAAGCTTTCACTCCCCCTGGGTGCGGAGGCTGGTGAGAGGCCAGAGTATGACAACCTTTAAAAAGAGAGGCTGCCTGTCCTCTGCAGCCTCGCCTCCTCCTGCTGGCTTTGAAGGCCTGGGGGAATGGAGTGGAGAGGGTCCCGGAGACGCAGTGCAAGTCCCCGACCTGGCTTGACAGCCGAGAACCCGGAGCCAGACCCTGCCCTTCTTATCCATGGGATGGAGACGGGGTGCTGACGCCCTGGGGCTGCATCGAGGATCCAGGAGGCAGTGATCCCCAACTTCCTGGCTTAGTAAATGCAGCTTCCCTTTTCGTCCCCCTGTGTGACTGTGTGACTCATTTTGATGGCAGATGAGTAGAGATCCAGTCATTCTGTGGAAGGGCTGGGTCGGTGGAACAAAATGGCTCCAGGAATCCGGTGAGAACTCCTGGATGACGTGCCATTGGCCATCCTCAGCTCCTGCTCCTCACTCCTCGCCTGGTCACAGAGTTGGGCAAGCGGGCAAACACCACAGGTCCACAGCGCTGCCAGGAAGGTCCAGGCTGAGCAAACAGCGAGGACGTGCTCTCTGTGCAGCCCGCCCTCCCTGGGAGCTAGGTGGGAGCAGGCCGCACAACAGGGAGGGAAAAAGTATATACATTATATATATGTATATTTATATAAATACATATTAAATATGTGTGTGTGTGTGTATATATATATATATATATATATATATATATATATATAATACTAAAGTGTATGCATAGAAGGTTCTGGAAGGAGGCACACCAGAGATGATCCAGAATGCAGGTTGACTAGCTGGGGAGACTTTTGCTTTGTTCTTTATGTTCCCGTGGGTTGTTCCTGTCTCCACAAGGACAGATGGCCTTTATAAGGAAGGGAAGTTTGATTCATCGTAGCTGGACCCAGGGGAAGGGGGCTGTGTTTGAATGCAGCTTCTTTCAGGTCTTCTTAGGAAGGTGGTTCTCTGGGTGCTCTCTGGGATCGCTCTGGCTTTCCTCCAAACGCCCTCAGTTGGGAAACAGCCTGACGGGGTGGAAAGGCCTCTGTGGGGAGGTCAGCCAGGGCTCAGGTCCTGATCAGCTGCTGATTTACCGAGCGTTCCCCCAGGGAAGCTTAGTCACTGTGATCCCAGCAATAAGGTGGGGATCATGCCTGCTTCGGGGTGCTTGGGGAGAGTGGAGACACCCCGAATGGTCTGAGTGTAGAAGAGTTCCTCTGGGTGTCGGATGTCATGCTGAGTCATCTCCAGGGTGGCTGCCTCCCAACGTCCTGGACACGAGTCACAGCCCTGTCATTCTCCTCTGCGATGAGCATCTGAGGCAGAGAAGTGGAGTAACCGGGGCAGCGTTTGGCCCTGGAGAGCCAGCAGGGCTCCTGATTCTCTTGCTTACGTTGCCATACATCCTTGACCTGCGTGATAGGCATGCCATATTTTGGCTTTGGCCCTGGAGCCTGGAGAGGTGGTTAAGTCTCTGTCATTCACTGTCCTCCTGGAGTTTGTACCAGGTGTGTATCCCGGAGGCTTCCCTGAGGATGGGACCCCTGGGCCTGGACTTTAAGGATTAACCACTGGCCTCATTAGCACGGAAAGACCTTAGGGAATCCCATACCAAGGACATTTTCACAGGCAGATACAGCACCGCCAAGATCCCCGTTTGGATCTTTGTGCAGAACTCTGAAACTGTGACTTTTTACCATTAGGAACCGGACCTCCGGGCGTGACTTGCTAAACCACGACTCCAGATCAAGCATGAATCTGGGCACACCTGCACCTATGGCTGCTAGCCTGTGTCCCCTGCGACCTCAAGCTCAGTGTATGAACCTGCACACAGAGGGGAGAGCTGTCCATGGGCCCCCTGGACTGTGTCAGGTTGGGTCCCTTGAAGTCCTGGGATTGCAAAGTTTTAACTGAAGAGGTTTCTGAATCAACCTCTTCATCCCACAGTTTGCTGCAACTTCTCTCCTCTTTCGTTGGACTTCGGCCTCAGCAGGAAGCCAGCTGATGGTCTTTGCCCTGTGTCCACCACACGGGGCAGGAAGCCTGACTGGTAAACCTCTCTCGTGTCTTTGTTGGTAGATTTTCCTAGAGTGCCACCCTCCATGTACATGAACACGGGATCTCCATTTCTCCTAGGTCTGTGGGTCCGTCCCTTCCTGTATCGGGCTGTGACATTGCAGTCAGCTTTATACCTTCAGCGTGTGTGTGGGAAGGCATGCACAGACACACGCATGAACATAGCCCTCGGCATTTACGTGTCGTGGAAATCACTCCTACCCTGCCTTTGTAGCGGGGAAAATGGTTTTGCCTTCCTTTTCCAGCTTCTCGGGGGGAGCAGTAGATATGTGTGCATCTATGAGAAAAAGAACGATAACATATTGTTCTCCTCAACTCCCTGCGTCTGGTCTGGAGGCCAACACGCCTAGAGAGTGGAGAGAGCCACCTGCAGAATCCCTGTTTCCTAGGTTCAGCCAACACCTGTTCCCACTGTCCTTACCTGCCAGCGCCTAGGGAACGCACGTCCAAGGCTCCTACTGAGCAGGGTGCATGGGTCCAGGCCAATTCAAGTGCCGGCTTTGCCCCCTGCAGGCCATAAACTGACCCTCATGAAGAAATTGTTGGGGCTCTGAAAACCAGATGCCAGGGCACAGAGGGCTGAGTAGAAGTTTCTGGAAAGGGAAGCTGAGTAGGGTAGACATTGCTTGCCAATGTCTGCTTCTCTTTTCTTTGAGGGCAAACAGGAGGCAATGCTTACCCAGTTGCCCATGTTCCAGCTCAGGAAGTGCAGGCAGCAAGGCTGGGTAAGCAGGGAAGAGCCTTTGAGGACTCCAGTCTATCTTACCTCACAATGGTCAGTATGGCGGCCCTGTGCTGAGAAGTGAAGCCTTAAGAATGGGGACCTCAGACCACTGTGTTGCTTCACATATGATGCCCTGAAGGATGGATGCTCGGAGAATTATTCTATCCAGTGGCCAATGGGCACGAGACATTCTGTTGTGAAACCACTAAGATCGTAAGGGCCGTCTGTTACTGAGGCAAAACTTAACCTACCCTGACTAAAACAATTAGACGTTGACATTTTCAGGCCGTCTCATGGCCATAGAATTGCTATTGTAAGTATCCTTTTAGTTAAAACAATAAATCTATTTGCCTTGAAGTGATTAAAGTTATTACTTTGGTTGCTACAAGCTGAATATTGAACTAATGATTCCGTATGTTTGAAGTAAGTCTAGACTTACTTCTTTTGCAGGGAGCCTGGGAAAGTGAGGATGTTCTAGAACCCTTCCTCCATGGGTGACTCTCACCCATCACGGGGCAGCAACCACATTGGGCAATGAGAAAGTTAGAAATGGCAGCAGGTGGGCCTCAGCAGGGAAGTACCAGGAGATCTCAAAGCACCTGGCCCCAGATCCGTGTGGGAGTCACTTCCATACATTGCCTAGGAGCAGGTAGGCAGGCAGGTATGTCCCAGGGGGCCTTGCAAACAGTACAAAGGAAATAACACAGCCTCCCCCACAGCTCTAGCAAGTGCCTCCACCCAGATATGATACCACCCGGGGAAAAGTCGGTGGAGAGGAAAAGTCTGTCTGAATTATCTGAACTGATTGCAAGGCTCATATTAGGGATTGAATTGAGGTGGTGTGTGTCTAGGCGGGGAGGGTGGTAATTTTTTTTTTTTTATTGTTGGTCGTTCAAAACATTACATAGTTCTTACTACATCATATTTCACAGTTTGTTACAAGTGGGTTATGAACTCCCAATTTTACCCCGCATACAGATTATGTCAATCTTTAAAAAACAAATACCAAATGACTTAGTCAATCTTTAAAAAACAAATACCAAATGACTCCTTTGATATAAGGGGAGTAAACAAGGACAGGGTAGGGACGAAGAGCTTGAGAAGAAGATTTACATTAAACAGGGATGGGAGGTGGGAGGGAAATCGCATAGAAATGGAAGGGTGGTCATTTTAAAATCATGGGAGAATATATTTCCTGTAGCCAGTAGAGGGCACTTGGAGACAGCAGAAAACTTGAAGGAATTGGCTCTAATGATGGAAGCACAAGATCAGGTATGTGGGGTTTGCTTTCCTAAGAAGAAGAGATCCAGGGCAGGAGCTGAACCTCCCAACCCCTCTACACCACCACCTGCCAGGAAACAGTTTGTCATGGGTGCACGGTGGGAGGAAATGCCAATGGAGGAGACTCAGCCCCTCACATTCAGGATCCTTTCTAGAGTGTCAGTGGGTTCTCGAGGCTGCAGTTGCCTGGGGGTAGGTGGGCAATGCCAGGCCGGCAAGGACTCCCTAGGTTGCAGGTCTTCCCACCCGATTCAGGGTTCTTCCCACTCTTCCCACTCAGTCATATCTCAGTTCCATGCTCCTCTGGGGATCTGTGCGTGGGCAGTTGAACTGGTCATGGAGACATTTGAATGAGTCCCTCTGCTTTGGGGGCAGGAAATTGGGAGGCCTGGTTGATGTCCTCCAGGTGAAGTGCAGGGAGGCATGTCTGGCCAAGAAGAACACTTACCCACGGGTGTGGATGGAAGAGAAGAAACATCACAGATTGAGAGGAAACCACTTGCACACCCTCCTGCCATACCCAGGATCAAAGGAAAGCATCTTAAAAATAGTTTACAAAATGCTCTGTGTTATTAGGGTATTTCCCACCTTTTGAAATTAGCCCACCTAATTAATGCATCTTCCTTTTACACCCCCACCCCAAATATTTGCAAATAAATTACAGGCATTATGACCCTTTTCCTCCTTAACATTTAAGTATTTTTGTAGTTGTAGATGGATAGAATGCCTTTATTTTATTTATTTTTATGTGATGCTGAGGATGGAACCCAGTGCCTCATGCATGCTAGGCAGGCACTCAACCACGGAACTACAGCGCCAGCCCTCGCCTTAACGTTTAGCCTGTATTTTCCAAGCCCCATAAAGCCCAGCACAGTGATTAAATCCAGGACTAAAATGTTTGTTGAATGGTATCTAGCATACACCATGCTAGGCTAATCTTGCTCTGAAGCCCCGAAGAACTTAAACCAGTGAGGGAAATCTGGACCTGTAGCTTAGATCAGCCACTTGGGGACCAGCAGCTCAGCAACACATAGCAGATGAGACAAATCCAGGAAAAGGAAGCAAGAGAGGAACCTGGGAAATGAAAGGCAAGGCAGAATCCATCAAGGTTTCCATGAGTTTCCAGGGAAGCCATTGGAAGAGGATATTTCTGAACTACAGCCAAAGGTTTAGGGACCTATTTTTAGAAGAGAAAGAACAGAAAAGAGATGTGTTGTTCTTCCACACCCCAAAATATATAAGCCCACAGTCCTCCTCGGGGCCTCTATTACCTGTGACACTAAGGCCTTGAATAGCTGTAGCCATATCCAACCCCTGCCTCTCCTGGGTGCCTGACCCCCAACAGTGGTGTCTCCTGCCACCCTCAGGCCCAGGAAAAGGCAACTGTACTGTATTCTCAGCTGTTCTGGTGTTCTGCAGAAACTGGAACCAACCAGCCAAAGCAGGTAAATTTGC
Source organism: Urocitellus parryii (assembly GCF_045843805.1). Taxonomy (NCBI): domain Eukaryota; kingdom Metazoa; phylum Chordata; class Mammalia; order Rodentia; family Sciuridae; genus Urocitellus; species Urocitellus parryii. Next base: position 11,427,896 of record NC_135536.1, on the reverse strand, counting down.
AGGGCTCAGGAACCAGGTAAGTAGGCCCCTCAGCCCATCAGCTGTGGTCCAGCCCCTTGTCCCTGTCAGTGGCTGTGCTCTCAAGGATGGAATCCCCACCCACCATAATTGTCCCAGGGATGAAGAGGGAAGGCTCAGCCAGATGACAACAGCCAGCCAAGCCTCTGGGGCTTTAGAGACATATAGAGTGCCGCTTCCCAACTCTCAGTGATAACTGGTTGGTCATATTTTGCATTTTTATGAATTCATCATGAGTCAATATTTTCATAAAATACCATAACACCAAATTATGAGAAAAAATAAAATGCAAAGCAAAGGAAACTAAAATAGAATATCAAATTTTATTGGATTCAACAGACATTAAATTGCATTTTAAAATATAGGAACAAACATAGGGAAAACTAAAAGCATTATGAAGACAGTACCCATTATTCATTGAAAATGTGCCTAGGGCATTTAGTATGGAGACTCGTTGTTAAATTCAACTTTCATAGTTCGGCAGCTATAACTAACCAAATAGTAAAAAGATAGGTAAGTGGTGATTTTCTGTACTAAACACTGAGACCCACTTTTGAATGAATACTGTTTTATCAGTATTAAGGTTTATAATATAATAAATGAGTATGATTCTTTTAATCTTTTTTCAGCTAGCTCAGGTTGATAACTGTCCCTTTAACAAGGGATAATGTATCAGCTTCTCAGCTATCTTTTACAAACACTCCTGATTGAAAAACCAGTCTAAAATGCTGTTGGGAAAGGAAGCTGATATATCTACAGTAATTTCTTGACAAAAAATTTTCAATGGGGTTTGTTTACCAGCCTGTAATTCAGGCCGAAGAATACACAAAGCAAATTTTTATGCCTCCAAGTTAGATGATAATGTTAAGCTTTAAATTTTGAAAGGCTTGAATAAAAAATAACTTCATGGTAAAAGAAATAAATTAGAAAAATAAATATACACTTTCAGTTGCTCTGATTTTTAGGCATTTTTGGCTAAAGATTGCCAAACAAACCTTAAAGCATCACTTGTTGTAATGTGGTCATTAGTTAGTGGCTCATGCCACCTGCAACTCAACCCAAGTGTTCCATGACACTTGAGCAGACCCACATGCTTGGTCATGTGCTTGGACTTCATGACAATGTTAATTGTCCAAAATGCATCTGACCATTTACTCTCAATTTCCATTCTTATCTCATTGTGGACAGTTTGCAGACTGATGTGAGCCCGCAGACCATTCTTCAGGTAGTGCTGGTGTGGGGACTTCTATGGTATAAAGTACCTTTTTGTTAAATTTAATGAATTTCTGGTTAAGTGATGAAGCTTTTAAAATAGTTTGTTATTTTTCCTTCTAGAAAAATCCACCTCATGGAACAGAGCAGTGGGGAGAAGTTGATGCCTTGGGATGGGCCCTTCTTCTCTTACTTAACCTCAAAACAAACATCATCAGTGAACATTTCCGCTTGGTGATACAGCCACCCCTCATGCAAAGAAACATAAATTCATGATTTTCTTCAAACAGAAGTACAGGATCTATAGGAGATGTCCAGGCCACATATTGTCCTTCTTGACCCTGACTTGATGAACTGGAAGCTGTGGTTGCATTGTAGTGTTAACTGTGGAATTGTTTAAGTAGGGGATGGAAGATTGAAACAGCAAAAGGGAAAATTGATAAAGCAATGGTACTGATAACCACGGGAATCAGAGCCCTCAATTCTGTAGGACTGGGGGAGCAAAGGAAATATGTGGCATTGTTTAGACAAAAAAAAATCAGGGGAAAATCTAATGATTAAGTATTGTCTCTTAGCTCTGAATTCACCATTATATACCCTGCTGAGGCTTCTGTGTCAGGTGCTGCAGATAGGGAGACCCCTGAGGGCAGGAGGAGAAGCAGGAGACCTGTTTCTTCCTGCCTCTGAGCTGTATCCCTCAGCAGTGCTTCCCCACCCTGGCAACAGCACCGCTCTCCCTCATCCTAGACCTGCCTCAGCACAACACTCCTTCCTCCTGCTCAGGGAGGGAAGTGGAGACGCACCCTCCCCTCAGAGCTCTGGGTTCCCCTGCTCAGGACCCCCTCCTATGGCCTTCTCAATTTATTTTATTCAAACCTGTTTCCTTTGCTCCCCATGTCTTACAGAAGTGGGGGCTCTGATTCCTGTGGTTATCAGCACTGTGTTTTCCCAACGTTCCCTTTTGCTTTTTCAATCTTCCATCCCCTTCTTAAGCAATTCCCCATATTCTCTCTGTTGAAAAAAAAAGCCAGTCCTTCCTACTGGTTGATAATTGTGATGACATTCCTCCAGCACCTAGTTCAACTTTGTCCTCCATTGGTCGGAATTCTTTGTGAGAGTAATGAAAATTTTCATTTTAGCAAGATCCAAACCATATGTGGCCAGGCCTATTAGATGGGCTTTCCAGGGTCAAAATGCAGTGAAGGAAGGAAACCGTGATGATAAACCATGGCTCTGAGGCCTGTTTAGAAACAAAGATCCTAGCACATTGCTATGATGATGCATATAAACTCTAGAGTAGAGGTGGTCATATCAATTGCGGGGCTAGCACAATAATCCAGGAGACGGATAGTTCGTGGCTCTGTTCCAGGTGGTGGTGGAGAAAGAGGTGAAGAGAGGGTTAATTCTAAATGCATTTTGAAGCCAATCTGACAAAGAGGTTTGCTGAGGATTAGATGGAAGTTGAGAGGAGTCAAAGATAGTCCCAGGGCTTTTGACCTAAGCAGCTATAAGGATGGAGTTGCCATCAGTTGAGTTGGGGAAGGTATTAGTTGGATAAAGTTTCAGGAGAAATCCATGAGTTGAAGTATATGCACAGTTGACTTTGAAATGTCACTAGGTGTCCAAGTGCAAATGATTCCAAATCTTTGCTCTTTGACTTGATTTATCACTTCCCACTAGAATGAGGAAGCCTGATGTCAGTCCCTTTCAGCTCTCATTTCAGCATCTCTGGTGCGCAGCACAGTGCCTGGACCACAATCATCTCAGAAAATAGCATTTGAGTGAATGGATGAAAAAAAATTGTATACTGCAGAGGTTCCAATTGAGGCCAAAGTTTGTCTTATTCAAGCTCCAACTCCACACTTGTTTTCCAGTCAGGAAGAGAATAACCATTTGGTTTTGTAAACTGCAGCTTCTAGTGTTCATTGGAAACCCATCTTACTAGCTCATCACTTGTTAGTTGAAGTCCTTCTTCCCTGGAGTAGAGAGAAACCTCTCAGAAGGAGACACAGGAGCTTTCTGTCCTTCTTTTATAAGTGTGGCCCAGCCTGGATTCTGCTGGAGACTTATTCAGTCAGAAGACAGGGCTTTGACAACATCTCAGCTCTAGGAGGGGCCGAGGGACTGAGGTGGAGCAGGAGATGCCTCCTCCTTGCTTCTTTCTTTGTGTGTGGATGTGCTGTTTGTGTTGTTCCCCCATCTCCTAGGAAACCTGAAGAACATTCTAGAACAAGTTCTCTGGGGGCTTTCCTCTCTGCTCAAGTTCAAATCCAAGTCATTACAGACTGTCTGTTGGACACTTGTCAGGGGACCACAGCCAGGTGCCTCCTTTGCCTGGTGTCCAGCACAGAATAGGAGGAGCCCTTCTGGACACTCTGTACTTTCACCTTAATTCAGCCAGCTCGGCCTTCTGCACCAGTGTGACTTTATAATGAGCTGCCCATCCAACACCTGACCTCTGATGTCACCTTCTTCATGGAGGTTTTCTTAACTCCCCATTTGAGTTTATGTCCTGGCTGGTGCTAGGGGAATTGTGAGTTCTGGGTCATTCTGAAAGCAAATGACAGAATCTGTTACCTGTGGGTTGCACTGAGAGAGAGAGAAGCCCAGAGAACTTTCAGGATTCCAGACAACACTTGATAGACCAGCGTTTTGACTTTAATTACTTCAATGAAGGCATATATGTCACTTTCTTTCTAGCTTACACATGTTCAAAGTGGAATTTTTCAAAGTGATTAACCAAATAAACCCTAACAGAATGTCATTAAATTCTTCCAGAGGACTCCAGATGAATCTAGAATAGACATTGAGCTGATCTTGCCTCCCCACTCCCCTACCCCAGTCTCTGAAGGTGAGCCTGAGTTTGTAGAATGACCCATCTCAGTTGCCCCTAGAATGGGAAGCTTTCTACTCAGGGCCCTGGGAGCAAGGGTCTGTGGTCACCCTATGCCCCAGATAGTTACCCTTTACTCTTCCTGGATCTCCCAGATCCACATGCTGCAAAGCTCTGTGATAAGGGGACAGACCCTGAAAAAGATGAATTGACCCAGTGCTGTCATCCTTGTAACATTTCTGAGTCACCACCTTTGAAGGAAGGACATTCATCTTTGTGATTCACAATTTTCATCTGCAGAGACTCCAACACTCCCCACAAAAACACAAGGCAGGAAGGAGCCAAGGTTCTTGGTGGTGTCTCCCATCCCGTGGCTAATTTCTGACAGCTGTGGTCAAGAGACTTGATTTGGCCTGACTTTTCTTTTTCCTTTGTTGTCAACTTCCAAGGAGTCATAGGTAAAGTTGACAATTGTTTAGCATTTAGATTTATTTATGGTTTGATTTTTTTTAAGCAATTAAGTTACCAGATTAAGTTTGTGCAAAAATGAAGATGCTTATCTATGTAGTATCTACACAGTCAACAAAGGGCAACTGGCTGTGTTAGCCATCCTACCCCTGTCCTAGTGGCCATCTGGCAGGCAGGTGTCCTTGAAGAACAGCATCTGAGTGACTTGTGCTGAAAGGGTAGACAGTGCCCTCCCCACAGCTTTACAGGTAGAAGGTGAATCCAGGAAGTTCAAGGACCTCCACTGGGTGCATCTTTGAGAAGTTGAACAGAAGCTATCATGTTGACAAACAACTTCTCTTGGAGGACCGAGGGAGAGAGGGAACTGGTGATGGGACTAAAGTCCCAACCATAAGCACTGGCTTACGTAAAAAGGAAGGGAGCAGCTCCTGGTGGAAAGGAGCCAGGAAACTAGTCTTGAGGACTAAAAAGTCACCACAGGCAGTGACCGTTCTTCCTAGGCCCTCCTTACTGAAACCTGCAGCAAATCCACCCCAGCAACGTTATTTGAGGTGAGGCATGCACAGTTACAGTTGAAAGTGTAGAAGGGTCAGGCTCAAGATATGTGAATTCAAAGTGGAATTATCTGGGTTGCTGAAAGTAATTTAGGGATGGTCTCATTGTTTGAATGACCTAGAGTTCTTTGGAGCTTGTTTTCCTGATAAGACCCATCTCTAAAAGCTCATCAGAGGGGGAAGGATGTACTCTGACTTGGCTCTTTTTTTCTCTGTTGGGAATGACAGAACCACATTGATGTTTGGAATGTGGAAAGCATTTTACATTGTACATAAATCATCCTCGAGGCTCCAGGTGGCTCTCTGTATACAACCAGTGAGTCACAGGCAGACAGATGAGCCTCGGTGGGAAGACTTGGGGCATCCTCTGTTTGGGGATTTGTATCCAGCTGGTCTGGTCTCTGCTTTGGTCCATCATCCACACTTAGCCACAGTCCTGGGATTCGCCATTCTGTCCAGGAAGATTTCATAGGGAGAAATTTTGAAAACAAGTTGATTAACCTTTTTTCTTAACAACTGGTGTGATGGGCAAACTGGGAAGACTTGTATTTTAGGCACTTTTGTCTAGAGCCTGCTGTCCCATGTCAGGGGTGGGGGGAGTTTTGAGCACTGAAAAAATTCTATTAATATATTTTAATGTGTTATTTGAAGTATCACTTGGTGGTTTTTTAAAATCCAATGTCTTTAAAAGGATCCATGTTATTGTATTGTAAATAATTTAGATGATTAAAATGGATTGTTTTAAACAATATTTAGATTATAGTTTTACTTTATTTCAGTGACGTGTTTTTTGTTCTGATTCACATAGGAAATACACTTCTTTAGAAACAGTCCATATCTTGTCCTGACAGTGTTCTGTATTTTAGATTTTTATGTGTAGGGAAGAGCCTCTATGTGGCAGACGATTAAGAGTTAAGTTCACACAGTTAAGTCAGTAGTTGGCTGGCCGGATGGACCATTCAGGTGAATTATCTTGGATGCCTTGATCCTTAAAGGTGAAGAAAGTGTGGGATTAAAGCTATGCCCACAGAAGATGTTGCAGGTCAGTCTATTCAGCATTTATACACATGGAGCCCATTTTACCTTGGGAAATGAATCATGCAGACCAGGGCATCTGATCTGGTAGTGAGTGACCCTGCAGTAGAGATATGTCATAACTGGGGCTGAGATCCTGAAGTTGGTATTGGAAGGCGGTCACACTTGGTCAAAACAGGCCTTGAACATTTCCCTAAGTCTCCAACACCTGGCCACCAGAGGTGAGAGCCAAGAATCAGCTTTCCTCACATCTTTGTTTTATGCATAGGTCCAAATTCCATTCAGGAGCAGTTACAGAGTGTGGGGAAAGGGAATGGAATAGGTCCTGGTGGAAAGGAGCCAGACAGAAAGTTCTGGCAGCCATCTGTTCCTATAGCTTTATCACAGGGCAGGGGCCAGTTGCAGTACACCTTCATCAGCTTGTGTCCTGTCTTGCTTTCAGTCTCACTCATGTCCACAGAAGTGGGTCCAGAGAAGCTCGTGAAGGAAAGGTGGCCCAGGGACCCAGCAGAACCAGACAGAAAAGGCTGGTACACTGGTTGACAGGCCTTCAGATGTCTTTGGTGTAGGGAAGTTCCTTCCCAGTGTCTTGTGGGAGGAAGCGCTTTTTGATCCAGCCTGGCTCTACTGCAGTCTGCCCACACCCACCCACATCAGGACCTGCGGAGGAAGCCCCTGTGCTCTTGCATCAGCATGTATGTGAAGCCAGAGCGGAGCAAGCCAACTGCAGCCTGGAAGTCGAATAATGAAGAAGGAGAATCGAAAAGCAACAGCATAGAGCCAGCCCTGCTTAGAACTTCCAGAGCAGGGTGCATTGCTAAAAGCAGTTTCTTTATGGTGTCCTTACCTGGGAGAACCACAAGAGGTCCCTCCAGAGTCTAGAGGCTCCCACATGGGTGCTGACTGGTGGGCATCAGCTCCTGACTCCTCTTACATGGAGGGGCCTTTGTGGAAGCACTCGCCTGTCAAGGTTCAGTGCAATGGAGGAGTGCCCTCTTGGATTGGCTTTGAAGACGCTAGCAGGAAAGGTCTCCAGACAGCTCAGCCAGGCAAGCTCCCCTGCTTCTTGGTGTCAGCCACAGAGAGAAGGACAAAAAGACAGAGGGCATGCAGGTCAGCTTGTTGACATCCAAAGGATCCATGGAGATTTTTGTACTTGTCCTTTTAACAGCATTCTAAAAAAATCTCTTCTCTAGATGATACTCCAGGGGCACTTGAGAGATTTTCTGGCCCTCTGCACAGTGCTGTGAAATTGTTCACCTCTTAAATCACATACTTTTTAGATGAAAGACAGTAGATAGCTTGGTGTAGTAGGATGACTAGACTTTTAATTTTGTAGGAACCAAGAATAAGTTGTACAGAAACTGGAAAAAGATTCTATGCTGATGAGGTTCAAAATCTCCATGTGCCTGACCAGCAGGGGCCCTGGAGTTTCCTCTGAGTTATAGGACCAGATCAGAGCTGTGTCCAAGAAATGTTTGAGAAGCAGAGAAGAGTTACCTGGCCCATGTGAGGCCTGGAACGCAAGGGCTTAAAAAGTGTCATTATATACTTGTATAGTACTTTTTAGTTTAAAGTCACTTTTTATCTTATTTTTTTTTAAAGTGATGAGCCACTTTATCTGAACCTACTTTTCATAATATCCCCCACTCCAAGGGAAATGCAGTTGAAACCACATTGATCGCTCTTACCATATTGGTATTAATGATGGATTGTTGGGCACATGAGAGTTTATGGAGCTTTTTGTTTATGAATTCATCATGGAACTTTTTTCTCCCAGAAAAATTCATAGGCAGAGTTATACAATGAAGTGACAGCAAAATGTTTAAAGCATTTTTCTATGCCCTGGTATTTTAGTCTTTTAGTCAGAAATTCTAAGGCATTGCTTTGCCTTTTTTTGTGGGGGGAGAGGTTAATGGAAAGGGAGCTATTTCTCATGTAGCTAACAGGCAGGGAGATATCCTTCTTCTCCCCTCCTCTTCCCCTTAAGCAAAATTCAAAGTCCTTACAAGCCAAGCATTTTAAAAAGATGTCCTGATATTCTTAGGGCTTAGTTCAAGCCGTACCTTTAAGTTGGGTTGACAGTGGCTTTTACTGACAGTAGCTTTGGTTTTGCTTGGATAGAAAAGCCTGGGCCCAGGGTGCCACCCTTAATGTGGCAGCTACTGGAATAACCGGTGCAGGGAGGAGTGTATGCGTATGTTGGTTATGAATTTATAGAAATTACAAAGACCCAAGTCCTGACAGCAGCTTCAACACTACATGGTCAGGTTAAGAAAAGGAAAGAAAGCTCAAGATCATTTCCTTCATTTCACACAAGTTGGTCCTTTCCATGAAGAGTGGGGAAGAGAAAATAGAAGGCCTCTGTGCACCACAAAGACAGGGTCCCTGTTTCAAAGATTCTGAGATGCATTTGAAAAGAAATTTGCACCACAGGTATTTTTAGAAATTATTTATGTGCCTTTAAAAAAAATGGATTGGGTGCATGGCATGGCCAGTATTTCTCCATCTCAAAGACCTCTCTTGAAGTAGCAGGGTGTGTGCTGCATCTCCCTAGAGACACACTCAGTGAATGTTGCTCTCTTCCATAGCTCTGTGTCTCACGCAGGGCTCTTTGAAGGACTAGATTCTGTGATGGCTTTTAGAGAGCAAAAAACTTTTGTTGAACCTAGCACGTTTCAAATTTGCCCTTCCCAGAGGATGGGAGGGGAGCGCCACTGGGACTGATTAAAATGTATGAGTCAATGTGTTTTGTGGGCAAGCAGATGGAGTCGTCCGTCCTTCAGCCGTTGTGGAGATTCTGGACCCACCAGAGCATCCCCAGCCTTGTGTGTTTCCTCTCCTCTGTTTTGGGCTGTAGAGAGGCAGTGGGCTTTCTAGCCTGAGTCTTCAGGAAGCCTGATTGCTCCACAAGGCAGCAGCCATCCAGATTTATATGGCAACTCCACTGCTGTGTTACTACCACTGGTGGCAGCCAAAGAATCCCAGTTACTCAGTTCTCCAGTCAGGACCAGGCATCATGGAGCATGGGCAGTCAGCGCCACTTACCAAGTGGACCACTCCAGGCAGAAAACGCACCATGGTTGCATCAGAGAACAGGAGAGAAGGGTGACTTTCAGCCGTAGAAAGCCCTCAGTGTGTGAACCTGCTGCTCGCCAAAGACGTGTGCTTATGTGTGATGTGTTTTCAGAAGAAAAATCCTGAAAACCAACTACCTACAGTTTGCCAGCGTAGAAGAGTTTGAATAATCGAGGATTAACTGAGTTTAAAACTTACCAAATTCTATATCAGCATCAGAATTCAGGGAGAGGAATAGCAATTGAATATAAGAAAAGTCTGGGGCTCTTTATTGGTAAATGTAAATTAATACATTTTAATCCCTGCACATTAATCGCATCTCAGCCTTTTGACTGAGATCAAGTGTAATACCTCCCCCATCCACTGTAGCACCCAGAAACCTTCTTGTCAGGTTGAGAGAGGGGAAGAATTTAAGTAGAGAAAGCATTAATTCTAAGAAGTCCTGTCCTTCGTGTCCCCAAAGTGAGCAGCATGAGATGAACCCACATTACCATTCTCTGAAAAGAACTTGTTTAGAGGGGCAGGGGCTTTGGTGTGTGAAATAGTCTTGGTGACTTCCGGAGTGAACCCTCACCCTGAGCCCCTGCTGCCTGCCAAGAAGAAGGTTTTACGTGTCTCTTGGTTTGGGAATCTCCTCTCTTCCTGCACCCAGGGCTGTCGCAAGCATCCCTTTGCTTCTCTGGGGCAAGCACGAGGAGCTCTGGCAAGCCCATCCCCAGGTGACTCACTGTCTCTGTGTTGTGTCATCCCAAGGAAGGGAGGTGCAGCAGCGGCCAGGCCATCCATGGTGACACGGGAGAGCTCCCGCATCCAGGCATCCCAGTGGTATTTTGGAGGGGCCGAATCTCCCGCTTTGACACTTTTGACCCTCGTTGATCTTCCTTGGTCTTCTAAAGCTATCCATTGCTCTGGGGAGTGGTGACTTCTGAATTTTTAGCAGCCTTTTCTTATCCCCAAAACCCATTTGTTTAAGATGGGTTTTGCTTCTGTTGATGCAACTGTATCTCTAAAACATCCTTCTTACCCTACCTGTTGTGATCAAAGATCTAATACTTAATGGGGTGGAGGAGAAAGTGTGCATTTGTGACCTTTTCATTTGATCTTCTGGCCATGTGTTTTGATGGGGGTATATTTCTAATGTTAAATTCAGCCTTGCCTTATTTCATTTTTTTTAATGTTCTCTCTCTTTCAACTGTTTTGTCTTAATTCTACCTGTTGACTGCTTTTTCCCCCTCTCCTTCCTGAATAACCCATCATCCCTGATATTTGGGATGGCTTTTCCAGGCCTTCTGTTGCTTCTGTTTCTAGACCTTATTGCAGCAAGAGAATCGTGATTGTTCGCTTGCCTTCTCTTCATAGCTTCGTCCATTTTTGTTTGGCTTGCAGCAATTTCTCGGTTATCTGAGTTCCTGAACCACTTCATTTATTGCTTGAGGAACAAAGATTCATAAAGCCTATTTTAAATGTTTTTTTTCCCCCTCTCCCTCCCATTTGCCTGGAGCTCCCAGTGGCTGTGAGGCTGCTTGCCGTACCAGGGGCCACGGGAGCCTCCTTTGACACACAGAGCCCCACCAGACCACAGTTGGGGCATCGCAGTCTTGCCTTGCTCCTCTGGCCCCGCTCACCATTTTTGTGCTTTGGCTTTGACCTCACTTCCTTCAATGTATGTGCCTCCCTTTTTTTTTTTTTTTTTGGTTATCATTTGTTGTTTGTTTCATCTGGTTCCTGGTTTTCTTTTACGACACAGTCAGCTGTGTGTGGATCTGTAGGGTTTGGGGCACCCATCAGTTATGTTTTGTTTGCCTTTTTCTTTTCTTTTTTTTTGTCAAACCCGAGAGAAAACGTCCCATAAGGAGCTAGAAGTTTCTAGTTCACAGCCTTTGGAATCTTCCTGGCCTTTGACTCCTCATGGCCTCTGAGATCCTAATCCGTTTTCTCCCAGGAGGTCTCTGGGGGGCTGAGCTGCTGCAGGGGCACAGGTGGGTGGGGAGGGTCTGGGGGATCATCCCAGGACATCATTGTGCATGCTTTTTGGTGCAGCCTCTTTTTTTTTTTCTTTTTTTCTTTTTTTTCCCCTAATGCTTGAGTTATGAATGAGGATGACCTCTACAATCATGATGTCTCAGGACTGCTTGTTCCTTCACCAGCTTTCTGATGCATGGTCTTAATACCTGTGATTTTACTTTGCTCCAGACCACAATCTTCAGCCGCCTCAACAACCACCTGTTAGAACATTAAAAGGAAATAAATTGAGGATCCCTTGTTGCTGTCTCGACTTCACTTGAAATCAGACATCCTAGAAATGGCAAGAAGGGAGCCAGGGGGAGGTGTCAAGGAGGGAGCAGTGATGCCACTTGCACCACTGTGTGTCAGACACCGTCCTGGAGCTGGGGCACCCCAGAGGGCCCTGATCTCTGGAACTCTTGCCAGGTTGCTGTTGAGGCTGCTGAGATGGCCACCTGCCACCATGTCAATCACAGGTGGACAGTAGTGGAGCCAGCTTCCCGCGCCCCTTTTTGTGTGAGCAGAAAAGGGAGCAGCACAAGCCTTGCCTAACTGCCAGGTGCCAAGTGCCTCTCCCCGCCCGCTCCATCCCCTCCCCTGGGCCGAGTTTTGGCACCTGTTTGCCCATGTAAAGCAACAAAAGAAGAAAGCAGATCCTGACCTCTGTGCAGGAAAACCAAATTTACCCCCAAGACCCATTAGCACCTCCCCCTGGAACTGGATCCACTACTGGCCCAGGAATATGATGAGGAACCCTGTCTGGATTGGGCCGGAAGCTGGGATCCGATGCTCTGCAGACCAGTGCTCAAAAATGTGGTCGTTTTTTGAGGGACCACCTTCCTCACCCAGATCCAGTTAACAAGGTAGCTCATCACTTCTTGCATCTGCTCAGGGCTGTGCTGGAGTTTTGTTTTCACCGTGGTATACTTGGATGCAAGGAATATGTTTTGTTCCCCGATTTAGCGCACCACCCTGGGAAGTGCATGTCACAGACCAACTCCACCTTCACCTTCACCACCTGTCGCATCCTGCATCCTTCAGGCGAGCTCACGCGGGTCACACCAAGGTAAGGGTCCCTGGCCCCTGGTGGGCAGAGGTGGGGTGAACCCAGGCACTCCCTTTCCTGCAAGGCTTCCTATGGAGCAAAGTGAGGTCAAGGAGCTCATTCAAAAGCCAACTCTAGCCAGCTTGAGCATTTTAGGAGCATTTATAGTCACCTGTGCTGAGTCAGATCTTTGCTTTTGAATTGAAGCTCCTGTTGATTCAGATGCAGCGCACATGCAGAAACCTCAACCCACCTTTCATTGCCCTTTTCTTGGCCCTGGAATTACTCTCAGGCCCTTCCCGAACAGGCGAACAATTGAAATCCAACAGACCTGCAGCCAAATCTGCTGGATGTTTGCCCCAGAGCTTGCCAGTAGAGCATGGCATTCTTTCATGGTGGAGTTACGGAGCTCTGTGGAAGCCCTTGTACCTCTGGAACAGGCCCCAGGAACCATGCACCACAGCCAGACTATAATGACCCGAATGATAAAACTCCAAGACCAAGCCAGAGCCCAGCATGGTCAATTCCTTCTAGTGCAGCATCTGGAAAGAGGCCTTGATGTCATGGGTTGGTCTGTTTGGCTTGATCAGCTGCACAGCTTCCCTCCACACCTTCCAGTGAAAGGGAAAGTGGTCTCCCCAACTAACAGAATGCCCCCCCTCAGCCGTTCCCTCTGTGGTGCAGTCAAGCAAGATTCTGAGGTTTATGGAAGGTAAGGCTGAAAGGGAGGGAGGTGAGAAGGGCCAGCTTAGAGGGAGCAGCCATCCCCAGGAGCACCTTCAACTATGAATAATTCTCCGCAGGTCATGTGAGGAGGACCACGAAGCAGCCCTGTGCCCCGCTGAGCTGAGAGGAGATGTAGGGCAGAGAGTCTGAGCCCACGGGCGAGGCAGGGGGTGAGCACACGGCCAGTAGTGCCTGCCCTGGCAGGTCACATAGAAAGAGCTGTGTGTGCACGCGTGGCCGCCACTAACCCGGGGACTGAGGCTTGGATGTGTCTCTGTGGTTGTGCCTGGCTAACAGAGCCTTGACCGTCCACACCCCTAACCCTCTAAACTGCCCCAGCAAGTCGAGTGCCAGCGCTAATACAGGCCTAACCCGAAGGTCTCATCATCCTGTGGATCTCTAAATTTTAGTTCTGTCTTCTCCATCTCCCCTCTGGCCCAGAAGAACCTGGTTTTCCCATCCTGTGGCTCTGTGTTTGGAAGAGGCTGTCTTTAAAGCCACAGAACTCAGCTCCCCAATGAAGGCTGGTGCAGGGCAACTAGATGCCCTTTCTAACTACAGCCTCAGAATGCAGACTACACCCAAGTGGATCTTCATCTGGAAGACCACCCATCTGTGTCCTGGACCAGGAAAACCATAGGAAGTCAGGAGTATGGAAGGGCTTTCTTACCAGAGTTGGAAAGAAAGGTAGCCAGAAACACAATTAAATTTCCCTGAGGATGGTCACACAAGGTTTTAAGTCTAGAATTTTTTTTTTTTTTTTACCCTGTCTTAAGGATACATCAACATTTGTAAAATTCTCCCTGTGCCTTTACAAAATCCACATTTTCAACCACAGGAATATGCTGTGGTTTCTAATCTCACATTTCTCAGAGTACTCCTGATCGGCCCGCTTACTCCCACCTTAGCTTGTGGGAGATGGCCCTGTTCTGTGGTCACTGCCCTTGATGATTGGCCAGTGGGGAGGTCACCTGAGTGTGAAGCCACATGGTGTTTCCAGCCTGTATTTCCGGTTGAACTGTTTCCCAGGAAGGGCCCTTTGGTCACTCCAGGGACCTGCTCCAGAAGGGGTCCCTACCTTCCCTTTATGTGGTTGGTGCTCTGCCCATGGTATTTGGGCCTCCCCTGGCCAGGCTGGGGACACTCACCTGACCTGCCCCTGCCAAATCGGAGGGCAGGTCCCAGGAGACCTTTGGAAGGAGGTACTCCTTTGCCCTTGGCTGCTCATTCAGAAGCAGGGCAGGTCTAGTGCCTATTTGCCCCCCGCCCCCATCCCTGGAGCAGCTGTTAAAAATCAGTCTTCCTTGTTTTCATAAGCAGACCCAGAAGCCTTTCCCCCTGCTTCCCCTCCTGTACACTTCTTTGTCTGCTGGGCCCCAAGGGTCCTCAGCATGACACTGAGTGAAGGAAGGATCCTTCAGCTTTCATTTAGTCACTCCGAAGCCTTAAGCTGGGAAACTCTGTAAATGAAGGTCCCATAATACAGGGCATGGCTTCCTTCCACTGACCCCATAACTCCGCTCATCAAAATGGGTTTGGACAGCATGTGAAGGTGGTGAGGGGCAACAAGGTGCAGAGGAGAGGGCTCTGTCCTTGTGGTCAGGAGGCTGAGGTGCTCACCACCTGGCCTTGGCCCACCCCTGGGGCCATTTTTGCCATTTCTAAAATAAGTCATTGTATCCCATGGTTCTGGTTAGTGTCTTGCCTGAGGGAGAAGTAGGGATTAGGAGGGAACACTGGAATTTGACTGGATTTGGTGGGGGAGGAAGGCCTCTTTGCCAATGAACTTCTTTCCCCATCTGAGAGCATTGGGGTCACTCAGACTTTCAATCTGGGTTATCCACTTAATACCCAGGTGTGACTAGGAAGCCATGTAAACTTGGAGCTGTTTCTTGGTCTGCAAAGGGTACAGTTATACCATCCAGCAGAGGAGAGCAAAGAGAATCACATGCATCTTCCATCAAGTCACACCAGGGCCCTACTTGAGGGATTCCCAAGCCTCCATGGGTGAGGGGAAGAAACAGATGTGGACAGAGGTGTCTGGGGCTCCCATTGCACGGAGTCCTCCTATTATGTCCCAGGTCCAACCCTATGGAATGACCACTGACCCTTCCCCTGGTGCTCACGGGCATTTCTGGTGGGTAACCTGTCATCTTTTCCTTTCAGCCCTAACTCGGCCCCGACTCCAGCTTGTGGCAGCACTAGCCACTTGAAGTCCACACCAGTGGCCACGCCGTGCACCCCACGGAGACTGAGCCTGGCCGAGTCCTTCACTAACATCCGGGAGTCCACGACCACCATGAGCACATCCCTGGGGCTGGTGTGGCTGCTCAAGGAGCGGGGCATTTCTGCGGCTGTGTATGACCCACAGAGATGGGACAGGGCCGCCCGGGGCTCCCTCCTGCACTCCTACACTCCCAAGATGGCCGTGATCCCCTCTACCCCTCTGAACTCGCCTATGCAGACGCCCATGCCCTACCCGCCTTCCATTGAGTTCAAGTGCACGAGCCCTCCCTACGACAACTTCCTGGCTTCCAAGCCAGCCAGCTCCATCCTGAGGGAGGTGAGGGAAAAGAAGAACGTCAGGAGTAGCGAGAGCCAGACGGACGTGTCCGTCTCCAACCTCAACCTTGTGGACAAAGTCAGGAGGTTTGGGGTGGCCAAAGTGGTGAACTCAGGGCGAGCCCATGTCCCCACCTTGACTGAAGATCAGGGACCTCTCCTCTGTGGGCCCCCAGGGCCAGCACAAGCCCTTGTTCCTGGAGGCCTGGTACCCGAGGGCCTGCCTCTCGGATGTCCCACCGTCACCAGTGCCATCAGTGAACTGCAGCTCAACAGTGGCATCCGACGGAATCGCAGCTTCCCCACCATGGTGGGATCCAGCATGCACATGAAAGCCCCTGTGACTCTCACCTCGGGCATCTTGATGGGTGCTAAGCTCCCCAAACAAACTAGCTTGCGGTGAGGTTGGGGGGCCTGTGCCCCGGAGGAGATGGGCATTCTCCACCCTGTTCCCTGCCTCCCCTTCCCCCTGCAGCCCACTCTCCCCCTCTTCCCGTCCCTGTCCACCTCCTGAGCTAGACAAATCCACCTTGTGCCTAACGGGGGAAGAGTGGGACTTTGTCAAGTGTGTACATAGGACTTGGAGACCTTGTGTCTGCCCCGCCCTTTCTTCCAGTCCCACAGGAAGTGCCCCCGCGCTGTCCTCTGGTGAGGACTTCACCTGTGGAGTCTGGGAATGGTGGTGTCCTTTCTTCTTTCCTTTTAAGAAGCACTGAAACTCCCAAGTGTGTTCTTATCCCATGGCTAGGAACCAGTGAATCCCATGTCTGACAGCTCCCCACCGCACCCCAGGGGCTGTCCAGCAGCCCAGGTCATACTGCATCTGGCGCCCCGGGGTGTCCTTGGATGCCTCGCCCACCCTAAGAGCCTAAGGGGCCTCCATCCTGGCCACACGCACCTGGCATAGCTTTTCACAATCGAGAGCTTTTCTTTCTTTTACGGGTGGCCCAGCTTCTTCAAGACCGTCACTACTCTGCCTCAGTGGACAGTTGTTTCCCTTTTCTAGGTGAGATCTTTTCTTTTCATGCCTACAACTTGAAGTCATCCTGTGTTTTGTAATCAGCTGTCAGGCCACACGGCTGACCCGGAAGAGAATGTATTCACACTCCCACCGCTTTGTTCAGCAGTCCCTCTGTGTTCTGTGTGACGTTTTGTTTTATTTTTTCCTTTTATTTTGATACACACACGCAGGGAAGCCATGGTACCGGCAGTGTCTGTTGTCTGTTTGGTTCCATGACACCAAAATGCAAATTTCAAACACACCGAGTTGCTAATGAGAGAGCAGCTTATTCCTGGGACCCAGTGTCACAAGCAGGTTAATTGAAGGCCAGACCCAAGACAACTCTAACAGCAGGACTGAGGAAAGGGGATAGGAAAAAGACTTCTTCAAGAAATTTGCCAACCGTAAAGGGAAAGGAGAAGAAACCCAGCTAAACCGTACCCACCTGGTCAGGGCAGGAATCGGGCATTGGCCTTCTGCTGGCTCAAGCTCTTGCTCTGAAATGGGCAACCCACTCTTACTCATCGGGTCGCCACTCAGTGCCCACACATTTGCCCTCTTGTTTCAAAACAGGATGGTCACAGTGAGATAGTTTCTTCCCCCCAAAGCCCTTAGTCTCCTGGTGCCTCCTTTTGTGCTGAGGGAGAGATTAGAGGTGCTTATGAAAAGAACCACCAGCCCACGGGAGAGCCTGGTCTTGTTGCTGTAGCCGATTAACTTGTGAACTTTTATTTCTTCCCCGTGTGTGCCGTATTTTAAGCAAATACCCTTCCAGCTCCAGTCTGTGTGTCTGTGGCATTGCAGTCCAAGCAGATAACTTATTTATTCTCATCTGGGAACACTGCCCACCAAGGTGTTCCATGACCCCCCAGATATTTGTGGAAGGATAATATCCTCTATACATGAAATTGTCATTCTGTGCCCTCCCTCCCAGCTAAAGATGTGAGCTTCAGTTGAGTGAGTTTAACCTCACGTCCACCAAGGATTCTTTGAGGAAGTCCCTGAGGAGGAAGCTTCGGTCCCATGATTTCAAAACCATTTGTCCTCTGACTGTGAGAGCGCTGGTTATGTTCTCAATTTCCCCTCCCCCTAGTGTGTTCGTACTCTCTGCAAGTAGCTTACACCTTTTTATTTGAATGTATTTTAAAGCAGTAGGTTGAATAACAAAGGAATATGAAAAACCATGGACTGATCGGACCACTTTATGTATTCAGAGAGGACCCACCCATCAGGGACACCAGTGTAAAAATGGGCAATTCAGAGGTTGCAGTATTTAGTATAGTAAATAAATTAAATGATCAACATCATGCAACCACTACCAAAAAGTGAGTTGTAATGCATCAAAAAAATCAATAAAAGTGTATTCGCTAACGAGTATCAATAAAATAAATTCAAATGATGGAAACCACCCTAGTTTCCTGACTAGTGTCTTCTCATCTTATCATCCAGGAGATGGGTTTCTCAGACTGGAGGGTGTTCATCTCTTTTGGGGAAAGTAAATGAGAGGCATACACCGCCCGTGCTGCGATCGCCTCCCTTTCTTCCTACAGGAGAGCATATCTGATGGTGAGACACTTTCCCAGTCAAAATCTGATTCCCTTCTCAGGGCTACACCCTGTTCCTCTGTGCACACCTACCACAGTGAAAGCAGTACAGATGGTCATGGAGTCAGTTCTAATCTTTCGCTATCACAGCACTGGAGTGGAAAAAGCTTGCATCTAGGTGATTTCCCACAGATGTGAGCACGTCTGTGAAACCAGTTCCCAGACAAACATTACCAACTGCTTTCTGGGGAGTCGTGTTAAGAGACTTAAGAACCAAGAACAGTGGAGGCCCACCCGAGGGGCAGCTGAGAGAAGAAGGAAAGGATCGGATGCAACTTATTCTGCCACCTTGGTAGGTGAAGGCTGTGAAACCCTGCCAGCGCTAGTGGGACATGGCATACAGATTAAAACCAGGTACCACCCTTCAGTCTTGGTGTGACCTCAGGCAAACCACTTGTCCTCTTTGGGCCCTCCCTTTTGAATCTGTGAAATGGGGATAGAAATCCACCTTGGGGTTCATCAGTTGAGAAAGTATTTTTTGAGCATTTACCACGTACCAGATGTTTTAGGTACTAGAGGGACAGTGATGAACAAGAGGAGTCCTGCTGTCATGGAGTATGCAATCTACCGAATGGAGAAGGACAACCCCCGACAGAATTAGAAGGGCTATGCAGAGAATTACAGCAGAGGGGTGTGAAGGAGGGGCAGCCACTTCTGACTGGGCAGTCAGGGAAAGCCTCTCCAGGGAGGGGCCTTGAATCAGCCATGTGAGATCTGGCCTGGGTGTGTTTGGGCAGAGAGAGGAGCTGGTGCAAAGACCCATGGATAGAAAAGTGAGGATCACAGAAAGAAGGCCCATGTGGTCATTTGCTGGTAGGATAATGGAATGCTGTGGGGTCAAAGAAACCATGATACTCACCAAAGAGTCCATCTGATCACCATATTTCCCAGCCACTGCCATTGAGCAGGCCAGTGGGCTGTGAGCAGCCGGAATCCCAGGCACGGTTCTGCATGCTCCTCTCTTCCTGTGGGTTAAAGCTCAAAGCCATACACTGGAACGGTGGAGTCTCCATCATACAGCATCTCCAAGTACATGGACGAGTATTCCCCAGGAACCTGTGTTAGACCTGTCATCTGAAAGAGAACCAACTAAGGGTTTGTGTCAAACCAGTAAGATTTTTGGAGGGTGTCCCAGAATCCCCAGGGGAGGGAACAGGGAGCTGTTTTAAAAAGCTCTCCAGGTGATTCTAGGGCACACTGAAGTCTGAGAAGTGCTGTGTAGGGTGGGAGTTCTGTGCAGGAGGGCTGGTGCCCTGCCCAGGCTCTCCTTGAGAAGGCCACACAACTTCATTCTAACTTGCTTGAAGGGTAGAGAATGAATGGGTGGTTTATCTGCTCAGCAGGGGCAGGCAAGGCTTTGAGGCCTGGTGACCTGGTGTTGTTCTTCCCACTTGGCCAAGTGGGAATTTAGAAAGACCTAGCATGTTCAGCTATAATTCTCATAGCTATTTCAGACAGGAATGGATACTAAAACCATTGTGTGAGAATTTGTTAGGGAGCAGGAGAGTCATCTCTTCCTACAGAATGTTTGTTAATTTACAAAAGGCGGGGGCTAGCATCTTTGCAGTGGAGAGAATTGTGACACCCCACTTTAAGTTCATCATGAAATGTAAGGTTCATTACCCCAAAATGGGACAAAGTGATACTAGTGTCCCCTGATGTGTGACATATTGGAAGGCACACACATTTTTTCTGTGATGTTCCTGCCACAAATGGAAAACCTGAATCATGAAGGTGATACAATATTGTGTTTTTTAAAACGGCAATGACATGAAAGAAAGGTCGAAACGTTCTGGATTAAAGGAGGATAAAGAGACAACTAACACAACTCAGATCTGAATTGGATACTGAGCTGGAAAAGATGCTTTAAAAAGATAATGTTGGGAGAGTCCGAGAAATTTGAATATAGAGCATATATTTTAAAATATTACATCAATATGAAATTTCAATAATTTATACTGTGGATATATGAGAGCCTGGCCTGTTTCCTAGGAGATGTGTGCTAATGAATTAAGATAAAGGCACTTCATGTCCACAAGTCACTTTCAAGTGTATTTGGAAAAAAGCAAACAAAAAAAGTTTTTCAAAAAGAAGATGCAAAAAAATAAATGTTAATCTTAAAAAGTTGGAGGCACCCTAATAGAGGTTTCACAGTCTACAAAGTGCATTCTTCTGTCGTGTGGGTGTGGCAGGAGGATGTCTGAGGTGATTCTGTTTCTTTCCTGTTCTCTGCTGAAATTCTCTGTGTGGGTCCCAAGAAACCCCCTGCCCAGAGAGTTCAATCAGGGGATGCTGTGGCTCCAGGGGGAAATTGTCAAAGAGACTGTTGCCAGGACCCCAAAATAAAGATGTCAAATTCTTGGTTTCTGGTTATGATGAAAGAAAAACCCAAGTGTATGTTTGGAGTAAGACCAAACAATCTGGAAGGGAAACTTGCTGAGTCTTATTGTCCTATTCTGCTTTCAGATAAAATTTCTCAAAATTATTGCACCTGTGGGTGAGATGGTTTTACTGTCCTGTGGGTGAGACGGTGTTACTGTCCTGTGGGTGAGAGTTTTACTGTCCTGTGTGCTAGGAAACAGGAAACCCGTTCATTTCCCTGTGTGCATCCTGGAGGACCTGACATGGGGTCCTGTAGGAAAAGCCTATTTGTTATCGGAGAGTGATGGCAGGGAGTGGGTGCGGTGAGGGTGTGGGAGGGCAGAAGGTCCCCAGGGATTACAGTGATTGCAGATCTGAACTGTGGCTAATTATGGTGACGGAGCCTCTCCATCTCCTGCCGTTGCAGGGTCCGTATGGAGTACACTGTGAGGAGGACTCAGCCGGGGTGGCCTCTGCCAGTACAATCAGGGGAAAGGAGCACGTGGGTCCAGTGAGGATAGTGACGGGTCACAGTCTTGGCAACCACAGCAGGGAGGGTGTGGCCACGGAGAGCGTGGCTTCAGTAGGACGAGGAGCTCTGGGACTGGGGAGGTCTATCTGTGTGCATATCGAAACGGCAAAGAACTGGGGCAGGACGGTGATGGAGAGCCTGAGGACAAGCCAGTAGCTAAAGTCTTCAAGGAAGATGAGCAAGTGAGTAACAGAAATGGTGTGCTCTGGAGGAAATTTAGAAGGAGCCATGACAGAAAATAAAAGTGTGTGTGGGGACCCATCTTAGGGAGGTGATCAGGGAAATCATCTGTGATGAGGGAACAAAGGTTGGTGCCTAGAGGACAATTTACAGATGGAGAAACATGCTGGATAGGGGCAAAGAGCATGTCTAAAGGCCCTGAGGCAGGAAAAAAACTGATTCCTGGCCCTACAGGAGGATTCTAGAAAATTCTAGGAAATGACAACAAGTAAGAAAATAGTAGTAGGTGTTTGTTAGATGGAGGAAAAACAGAAGAGAACAGCACTTATTGTGGACCAGGAGTACCAGATGGATTCCTTTAACTTGTCGAATAAACCCAGCGAGCACTGAGCAGCTTGTCCTTGGAAAGACTTCGAGCCACAGCCCTGACCACCCGTGCCCTGGAAACCTCCTCTGTGAGGCCGCCGGCCCCTGAACTTGGGCACACTCACAAGGGCACCCTTATCAAAGACGTCAAAGCACTCACGGTGGCCAGACATGATGGTGATGGGCACAGTGTCCTTGTCGCTGTGGGCCCGAGGGACTGTTGGCGGTAGTCCAAGGTCATTCTCCAAATCCACTCTGCTCCTGCACCGTCCTAAAGGGTGGGTTAAATGAGACCCCCGAGAAGACGGCCGTCACGTTCCCCTCCTCCTCGTTTCTCATCCTCTCTTATCGCACGTGTGAGAAATGTCCAGCACTTCCAGGTCCGTCAAGCCGACGCCCCTATTCTAAGTTTTAAGGATTCCATTTTTGTTCCAACGTCCTAATTAACGGGGGCCACTTGTGGGGACTCTGAATTCAATGTCACTGCTGTTTGGCAACCCACTGGATTAAATTCTGTGGTTGACTTTCAGCCACGTCAGTCCTGTGGGGACAAGAAACAGTTCTGGGGCCACCAGACAAGTGTCTGCCTCTCAGATGGACTTGAACAGAGAGGCCCTGGAACTGGGCCCTCGCCCTCACCCTCTAAGGGCTCATGGGCACTCAGAAGGCCCTTTGCTTTTGGTGACAGTCATCTTGATTGTCACAACAACTAGTACGGGTGAAGCCTTGACCGACTTTGATGCCACCATGTACCCACACTACAATGTGGCCGAGGAGCCCAGTGCTGGGTCCAGCTCAAGGACACAACCGGGTGAATTCCAAAACCCCAGGTCCTCCGTCTTCTGGGTCCACTCCTCGTGATGACTTCCTGTCAGTCCGGGTCTAATCATGAGGGATAATAGGCAGTGATTTTAACAGGGATTATCTAATGCACAAAAGATACCGACTGCAAAGAGCAATGGAAATAAGGGGACACTGGCTTGTAAAAAGTCAAGGGGATTTTAAAGAAAAAGAGAGCAGGTAAAAGAAAGAGCACTACCTTTAAGACTGAGACAAAACACCAAGAAGGGCCCCCAAGTCCCAGAGCTGAGATGCCGTGTCGGAGACCAGCTCCAACAGGGGGTCTCAGGAGATGAACGGATGGTGAGGAGTCGGCGAAAGAGGGGTGGAGAAACAACACTGACACCAAAGTGAAGGTGCTGATCCCAATCTTTACTTGTGAAGTTGGTCATATATACTTTTCATTTTGGCAGGCTCACAGTACTTTGTGGTTACAAAACAGGAATCATTATTCAAAGAAACAAAATATTACGTAGCTACAATTAGAATAGAAGAATGTATCTTGGCTTATGCATAAGCAAGCATCTGTACTTTCAGTTCGCGATTTGCTTTGAGCTGTTTCTGCTTAGTTAACTTTTAATAATAGTTAGAAATGTCCCAGACTATTGGCCTATACCTTGACTATTCTTTCTTGACTTACTGACTGGAACCGGTGCCATGGTTACGGCAAGTGGTTGACTTGTTATTACTTTTAATCAAACAAAAGTAAGAGCACAAACCATTGTGCACAGGAACAAGAACAAGTTGCCCAGTACTAAGCACTAATCTGTCTTCTTAACATTAATTTTTCTTCTCTAGATTTTAATTTAATTTCTCAAAAACTTCCTTGACAGGAATACAGGGAGTTTTTCATTAGACATTAACAATTTACGCTCCACAGCTGAATCATTGCATTTAGAGCAAACAGATCTATGCTTTAGAAGTAGTTGCATTCATTGGAAAAGTCATGATTTTTCCTTCATACTTAATGGTCATATGAGAAGTCGCAACTAGACTTATTAAAGGAATACAAAAACAAACCAGCCCATTCCCAGAAACATACTTCGCTCCTCCAGAGGATGGACGCCTTGCGCCATCCACCTCAGTAGGGCCTTGCCATTGCCTGAGTCTGGGGAGGGGCGCAGCAATGCCGGGCTCACTGGAAAGCATCAGCGATGAGTCCCTGAACCTCAGAGGAGTCACGTGGCCTTGTGTTGGCAGACAGCTCTTGAAGCCTACTCTCCAGAACTTGCTAGAAACCCACTTTCTAGGGTTGTTGGGAAAGCCATTTACGGGGAGGCATCTCACTAGAGCCACTCAGTCCTCAAAGCAGCCCAAGTGGTGCCAGGGGAGCCGCTGGCGGCTGGTGGTGGAGGCCTGAGCCTGCAGGAGGCTGTCCAGGGAGGACACTGGAGAGGGGCAGCGGCCTCCTCCCCTCCTGCCAGGGCTCTCTGGTTCTCTGCACTCACAGAGCTCCAGCTGGGCCAGCCGCCAGAGCACAGGCTTTTAGAGACCCAGGTCCACTCTCCTCAGAGGTCACAGGGAGCTGAGGGACACTGAGCGGATAACCTGCAGTAGATGGTGGCTCCCTTCTCCACCAGCCCCTCCTTCAGAATGAGTCGGGACAAGCCTGCCCTCCCCACAGCTGTGGCCTGGCCAGGTCCGGCCTCCTTCGTCCCTGGCTGGGGTTATTGCGTGTCCGGTGGTTCGTCTCCCGAGCCTTCGTGTTGGAGGCTGGCTCCTCCGCACACCAGTGTTGAGGTGGTGGGACCCTTAAGGTGGGGGCGAATGGGAGGTGCTTAGATACCTGGAAGGGATCCAGGTAGCTCTGGTGGCCCCCCAGGTGAGTTCTCAGACAGGCACATTCTTAAAGAATAATCCCGGCCACTCCGCAACCTCGTTGGCTTCCCATCTGGCAAATGATCTCTCCCTCTTGCATGTGCTTCTGCCATTGTGACACCAACTGCCATGAAGTCCTCACCAGAGCCACGCTGATGCCGGCACCCTGCCTTTGAATCTCCAGAACTGAGCTAAATATACTTTTTTTAAAAAAAAAATTAAAAATAAAGCTACCCAGCCTCAGGCATTTTATTTTGGTAATAAAATACAGATTGATGCATTGCCACAGCATCCTCATTCGTCTTCATACTCCTGTCTGGGACCCCCTGAAGTCTATACTCGACACAGTCGTCAGATCACGTTGCTATTCTGCAGGAAACATCTTCAGTCATCTGGAGTCAACAGAGAAGTTTTTACAAAGACTAACTTGCTAACTGCAGGTTAGTGCTGAGTCCAGTTTTAATCAACCAAACTAGGGAGCAGGGACACCAACCCCTGCTGCTCTCCAGTTTCTTGTTCTTCTCTGACCTCATCCTGCATGACCCCTGCAGCCCAGCCCATCCCACTCCTCTCCAGCTGTTCTGGCTTACATTGTTTTCCTGAAATATGCCCCAGGGTCTTTGCACTGGTTCTCTCTATCTAGAGTTCTGCTCCCTTCAAGACCATTTGATTACCTTTCTTGTTTCCTTTAGGGCTTCTTCAAACATCAGTGAGACCTCCTCTGGCCACTCTTTCTTAAAATGTAAGTCCCTGTCCAGGATGTTCTATGGTCCCCTTCCCATTCTTTGTTCCTCTCCTTAGCACTCTTCCCCACCTAGCCTGCTATGAATGCCACTTTCTGACCTTTTGTACAGTCTCTCGCCACAAGAGCAGGCTGCAGTGTGTCTGAGCATCACCAATACCTCAATGCAGGTTGTTTGTGACACAGAAGCACTAATGGCTCCCAACCAGGTCTTCACCTGAGGAAGCCCCAGGGCCTGGAATCAGGAGCCCAGTGTCTCCACTCAGCCCTCGGCTAGTTCCAAGGGTCACCTGCAGCAGGAGGCTTCGCCATGTGGTGGCCTCAGATCAGACGTGGCCATGGCCTCTGTGGTACTCTCCCTCTTTGCCTGTGGGGAACAGAAAGCAAAACGCTGCAGGGACCAGGCTGGATTTCAGCAAGTCAAAGAGGACGCCGGGTGCTCTCCCAAGTTCTGCCTTTTTCAGAAGGGACCTCTGTCCCAGTCCCGCCCTTTTGCCATGGGCCCAGGATTCCTCCCCCTCCCACGGTGACGCCTTTACTTGTCAGAATCTGTTTTAACTAGCCTGTTATGACCAGGACAGTTTTAGAGGAGGGAAAGTTTATTTGGGGGCTCACAGTCGCAGAGGTCTCCATCCATGGACAGCTGGCTCAGTTCCTCGGGCTCCAGGTGAGGCTGGACAGCACGGGGGAAGAGTCGGGTGGAGGGAAGCAGCTCACAGAATGATCCGGAAGCAGAGAGAGACTCCACTCTCCAGATACAAAATGCAGACCCCAAAGCCACGCCCCAGTTCCCACCTCCTCCAGCCACACCCCACCTCCTCCAGGCACCTCTCATTAATCCCATCAGGGACCTATCCACTGGTTAAGGCTGTGGTCCCCTTGTTTCTCCCCCAAGCCTTCTTGCACTGAGTCACTCAGGAGCTTTTGGGGGACACCTCACTCAAACCATAACAAAATCTGTGTGATGGGTCACCTGCTACAAAGACCCCTCCCCTAGTCCTGCTTCCCTCCGGTGGTAGAGTGTCTGACATTGGTGACAAGCCAGGGGCCATCGTGAGCGATATTTGTCAACTCAGGTCTTCTTGATTCCCATCAGACAATGGTGAGTGGTAACTTTATGTTCATTCCTCTTAACTGTGTGTGTGTGTGTGTGTGTGAGTGTGTGTGTGTGAGTGTGTGTGTGAGTGTGTGAGTGTGAGTGTGTGTGTGAGTGTGTGTGTGTGTGTGTGTGAGTGTGAGTGTGTGTGTGCATGCGCGTGAGCGCACATAGCGGGGAATCCAGAGCCCCTAAGAGGAGCCCAGTGGACAACACGGTCCTGTGTCCGTGGACAGGAGGGCTCAGGAGCCACCCATGTCAGCGGGGGCATTTCTGTCCCTGGAGGGCTGGCCCAGCGTCTGAGGAGCAGCTTCTACCTCGCTTGTCCCCTGGGTTCTTGGTTTCTTCTACTTCTCATCTTGTAATCAATGTCATTTTTAGGAATTTTTTTAAATCTAGATTTTTTCTAGCACAGGTGATTCCAACAAACTGGCCATGACCAGAAGCAGTGATTTGTTTCTTTCCTTTTTCACCTCAGGACTTTGAGCCTCTGCTTTGGACATCGTCCAGGCAGCCCTGCTCAGTTGTCACCCACAGGGAGGAGCGCATTGGCTCACCAGCTGCTCTCCAGGCTGCTCTCCCCAGGGGCATCCTCATGGCCTGGGGCTGGGAATGTGAGAGCAGAAACACTGAGCTGGTTGCTATTCGTTTTGGGGTATCCCAACCATCTTACTCCCGCCATCTAGTTGGGTCCTCTGTCACCTCCAGTCGCAGACTGGAAAGCCCCGACCTAAGGAACATCTGTCAGCACCCCTGGCACGAGACCCGCACCTGGTCCTTCCCCACCAGAGGAGGCCAGGCCTGCAGCCCACCATCAGCTCCAAACACCGCCACTATCCACAGAGTCTGGACACAGATGAGTCTGACCCGATTGCCTCTCTGTCCTCTGAGCCTTCTAAGTCCTCTGACGTCAGGGACATTCACAGCAGCCCAAGTCCCCTGGCTGAGCTTTGTTCCCCTCTTCTGGGCAGAATGTCCAGCACTGGGCCTGGAAAACAGAACGTTCAGAAGAGTCTCTTTGGATTCTCATCAATCCACCCTCAAACTGGTGCAATACAGAGGAAAGACGGATGTCAGAGAGCCAGGAAGACACTGGCTGAATCCAGACTGTGTCATTATTTATGGATTTCCTTTCCCCATTCTTTCTTGGTTCCCTTGCCATAATGAGAACAGTGGCCTGATCATTTCTAGCAGGACTGACACCTACTTTCCCTGTCAGGTAAGGAGAAGTGGCAAGGACATGATTTAATTCTCCCCCAAACCACACTGAGGTCCCTTCCATGTGGCCCCCTAGTCAGTGGAGGTGACAGAGGACCCAATTCTAGTCAGTGATTTGTCCAAAGGAGAAGCAGGCGTGGCATTCACCCATCAGAATGTCCTCTGGGTGTGGCTGGGCGCTGTAAGCTGGTCTTTGAGGGGAGCTGCTGACCTCTCACAGCAGCCAGGAGGAGATCGGAGCTTTCTTTTTGCAGACTCAGGTAGGCCACGGGGTCGGCCTGTTCTGCTAAGGCTGTGCTGCTTCTGAGTTCCATGCGTGTTCCTTGCCATCTAGGTAGAACTGGAAAATAGGAAACATTCCCGAGGAGAGACAGAAACTGCTCCAGGAACAGGGAGGATGTGCGGGACAAGTGGTCACGCAGAATTACCAGGTGGCAGAGTCCAAGAGTGCACCAATAGAGGGAGCCAGCCAAGGGCCCCCAAGGGGATCTCAGCAGCGTGCCCTCCATCCTTCATCTCATGGTGGACAGCAGCTCTGGGCAGCCGCACCGGCTTAGGAGGGGGATAGTAGAGGAGGCCACTAAATCAGGAGGTAACTGTGAACAAGAGCAGAGTGAAAGGAAAAGGACGTGTGTGACAGTTGGTGTCTCTGGTTGTCTGTGAGCCAGCCCCGCTGCCATGGTGATAAGCTCACTGCCAGCGGTGACTCCCCTCGAGCACCAAGGGTTCCCAGGTTCCAAACAAATGTGCAGAGACACATGTTTCCTTCTTCACTAGGAAACGAAGTGCCCAGCAATTGTGCCCAGTGACCTGGTCAGCCGTGGATTGTTCTAGCTCAAAACAGACAGTACCATGCAGCAGAGGACTAGCCCTGGGGCCTGTGGGCAGCATGATGGCTTTTAGACCCTCTCGTGGAATTTCTCCAAGCTCCGGGGAGGAGTAGTTATATATTTCCTGGGGGTTGGAGCAGAGTAGGTTCCTTTGAAGCGCGGGTTCTTTTGAAAACTTGACAAAGTTTTACCTTTTGCTGGATGGTAAATCTCTGTTTGTTTTGACATGAAAACAATGTTTTTAATGAGTTACTATTGAATAAACTGAAACTCTGGTTATGTCAAGGTTGGGGTAGGTTCTGGCATACATTGTGGGCCACAAGCCAAGTGTGTTGATCTTCTGTCTGGGTGCAAACTCTGTCTCTTTCTAGGGAGACTTTGGTTACTTCCACAGAGAGTTAATAGGATAAGAGGGATGTCTTAGTTCAGGCTAATGTTGTCTCCGTACCCCAAATTCACAGGTTGATACCTAATCCCCAACTGGGGGAGGCCACCACGCCATGTGACCAGCATTTTCCTTTCCTGATTGGTCAAGGCTCTGTTGGTCACTTCCCATGATCTGGCCTCATCAAAGTGGCCCTAGATGGCTGCCCCGATCTTGGAAGTAGCAAAATGTCACAAAACGTGTCTTCATGCGTAGGTGTGCCTTCCTGCAGCCCCATGGGTGGAGCTACGCTCACCTGTCCCTTTGTGATATTACCCCCTTGCCCTGTTTGGGATAGAATATTCCATGAAAAGACCCTTTGTGTGTCCCCTTCTCTTGCTCTGCCCTAGGGTGTGGCCTTCCTAGGTGTCAGTCAACCTGCTGACAGCAGACATCAGGAAGCTAGACTCAGTCCCCTGCAACCTGACCCTTTGACTCATTTGAATGGATTCTTCTCAATAAAAGGGGTCGTTTGCGCTCTCTCTCTCTCTTTCTGCGGCCCCTTAATGTCAGAGGAGCCGTCACAGCACCCCCAAAGAAAAAGGTATCTCTGTCTCTTGTGTG
This sequence comes from Urocitellus parryii, assembly GCF_045843805.1. NCBI lineage: Eukaryota > Metazoa > Chordata > Mammalia > Rodentia > Sciuridae > Urocitellus > Urocitellus parryii. Next base: position 11,398,786 of record NC_135536.1, on the reverse strand, counting down.
GTTAGTTCCCCTGGAGTGACCCTGAGCGTTTTTGTCGCGGTGAATATGACCCCCAGGGAGGTGGTGTTAAGAGAATGGACCTCTGAGGCCGTTAGGTCATGAAGGACTCAAGAATGGAATCAGTACCCCTAAAGAGAGGCACCAGTTGGCTTCTTCACCTTTCCACCAACAGAGGACATGTGCTGGAGCAGACACCAAATCAGCCTTGACCTTCCCAGTTTTTAGGGCCTTGAGCCACACATTTCTATTTTTACATATTACCCCGTCTAGGTTATTTTGTTATAGCAGCTGGACCAGATGGAGACAGACTGCTTTAGCAAGTCACCATAGATGGGTGGCTTAGCCAGCAGACACTCATGGCTCAGTTCTGGAGGACTGACCCCCAGGATCAGGTGCCTGCAGACCTGAGGTCCTGCTTCCTGGTTGGCAGGGGGCTCTCTTCTCAGGTGTTGAGGACAGAGGCAGGGAGCCAGCTCTTGCATCTTGTCTTCCAAGGAACTAGTTCTATTTGCGAGGCTCCACCCTCATGACCTTGTCCCCACGCATGGCCACTCCTCCTATCAATTGCATGAGGGGATGGAACTTGAACATGTGCATTGGTGGTGGTGGAGGGTTACAGTCTACGACAGCGAGGAAGACCTTCCTGGGTGGCTACATTTGAAGAATATTTCTGAGGGAGAGTCTTGATGGTGAAGTGCTGCCTTCCGTTGAAATCCCGGCACAAGTCCTGAACACCCAGGGCCACAACATATTCCAGTCCTGAGCCCTGACCGCCAGCCAGTCGCCCACAGCCTTCCTCGGCCACCCTGGCACACTCTGTCCCCAGCTCTCCTGTCTCCCTGTTGGTCTCAGTTACCCACACCTTTCCCTCATCACCATAGCAACAGCTGCCGGAGCTGGGGTCCGACAGCAAAGATTGCCCCTGTGCAGAGCCTGCAGGGACCCTGGGGGAGGGAAGGAGGCTGGGCCTGGGAAAGACAACACAATGGGTCAGACGTCACCTTCCCGTGTCATACCTGAATACAGGACCAGTGTGACTCCACGTCACGTTCAATCACACGAGTGGGAAGTTACACTCCACGTGGAAATGCATTCCACTGTCACCAATAACTAAAAAGAACAAATAAAAAAAGAATTAAAACCGTCCCAAGAAGAAGGTCACAAAACTCTTTAGTCTGGTGCCACAGTCTGGCTGGGCACAAAATCACGAGCCACTCATGCAGGAACAAACTTTATTTCCGAACTCCCCGAACGCCACCCATGCGGCCCTTCCAGGAACACCACACACCAACCGGAACTCCCTCCACCAGAACTTCACCAACCAATGAGAACTCCCCAGGAATCCCCCACAAGAACTCCAAAGTAGCCATCAGGGAGGCAGACAGCAGGGGTCTATATAAAATTGAATACACAGCCTGTTTCAATCCAGCATCATCCAGTCACAGCAATTATACACAGCTTAACTTAATTATCATCATCTTAATGGCTTGCCTCTCAGCCTTTACTTCAGGCAAAATGCCAGGGGCCATTCTGACTTGGCTGTGGCTCTCAACAGTCTGAAGAATATGAGGCCTGAGACTGCAGTCCCCTGGGTTATCCTGACCTCCACGACAGGACTCTGCAGACTCCCTGACCCCATGGGGATAATGAGCAGCTCTGCTCCAAGCTGTCCCCTTCTTTGCCTGGAACCGCCGACTCACTGTGACCTTCTTGTTCTTTCTATCAAAAAGCGCTTCCTCCCACAAGACACTGGGAAGGAACTTCCCTACACCAAAGACATCTGAAGTCCTGTCAACCAGTGTACCAGCCTTTTCTGTCTGGTTCTGCTGGGTCCCTGGGCCACCTTTCCTTCACGAGCTTCTCTGGACCCACTTCTGTGGACATGAGTGAGACTGAAAGCAAGACAGGACACAAGCTGATGAAGGTGTACTGCAACTGGCCCCTGCCCTGTGATAAAGCTATAGGAACAGATGGCTGCCAGAACTTTCTGTCTGGCTCCTTTACACCAGGACCTATTCCATTCCCTTTCCCCACACTCTGTAACTGCTCCTGAATGGAATTTGGACCTATGCATAAAACAAAGATGTGAGGAAAGCTGATTCTTGGCTCTCACCTCTGGTGGCCAGGTGTTGGAGACTTAGGGAAATGTTCAAGGCCTGTTTTGACCAAGTGTGACCGCCTTCCAATACCAACTTCAGGATCTCAGCCCCAGTTATGACATATCTCTACTGCAGGGTCACTCACTACCAGATCAGATGCCCTGGTCTGCATGATTCATTTCCCAAGGTAAAATGGGCTCCATGTGTATAAATGCTGAATAGACTGACCTGCAACATCTTCTGTGGGCATAGCTTTAATCCCACACTTTCTTCACCTTTAAGGATCAAGGCATCCAAGATAATTCACCTGAATGGTCCATCCGGCCAGCCAACTACTGACTTAACTGTGTGAACTTAACTCTTAATCGTCTGCCACATAGAGGCTCTTCCCTACACATAAAAATCTAAAATACAGAACACTGTCAGGACAAGATATGGACTGTTTCTAAAGAAGTGTATTTCCTATGTGAATCAGAACAAAAAACACGTCACTGAAATAAAGTAAAACTATAATCTAAATATTGTTTAAAACAATCCATTTTAATCATCTAAATTATTTACAATACAATAACATGGATCCTTTTAAAGACATTGGATTTTAAAAAATCACCAAGTGATACTTCAAATAACACATTAAAATATATTAATAGAATTTTTTCAGTGCTCAAAACTCCCCCCACCCCTGACATGGGACAGCAGGCTCTAGACAAAAGTGCCTAAAATACAAGTCTTCCCAGTTTGCCCATCACACCAGTTGTTAAGAAAAAAGGTTAATCAACTTGTTTTCAAAATTTCTCCCTATGAAATCTTCCTGGACAGAATGGCGAATCCCAGGACTGTGGCTAAGTGTGGATGATGGACCAAAGCAGAGACCAGACCAGCTGGATACAAATCCCCAAACAGAGGATGCCCCAAGTCTTCCCACCGAGGCTCATCTGTCTGCCTGTGACTCACTGGTTGTATACAGAGAGCCACCTGGAGCCTCGAGGATGATTTATGTACAGTGTAAAATGCTTTCCACATTCCAAACATCAATGTGGTTCTGTCATTCCCAACAGAGAAAAAAAGAGCCAAGTCAGAGTACATCCTTCCCCCTCTGATGAGCTTTTAGAGATGGGTCTTATCAGGAAAACAAGCTCCAAAGAACTCTAGGTCATTCAAACAATGAGACCATCCCTAAATTACTTTCAGCAACCCAGATAATTCCATTTTGAATTCACATATCTTGAGCCTGACCCTTCTACACTTTCAACTGTAACTGTGCATGCCTCACCTCAAATAACGTTGCTGGGGTGGATTTGCTGCAGGTTTCAGTAAGGAGGGCCTAGGAAGAACGGTCACTGCCTGTGGTGACTTTTTAGTCCTCAAGACTAGTTTCCTGGCTCCTTTCCACCAGGAGCTGCTCCCTTCCTTTTTACGTAAGCCAGTGCTTATGGTTGGGACTTTAGTCCCATCACCAGTTCCCTCTCTCCCTCGGTCCTCCAAGAGAAGTTGTTTGTCAACATGATAGCTTCTGTTCAACTTCTCAAAGATGCACCCAGTGGAGGTCCTTGAACTTCCTGGATTCACCTTCTACCTGTAAAGCTGTGGGGAGGGCACTGTCTACCCTTTCAGCACAAGTCACTCAGATGCTGTTCTTCAAGGACACCTGCCTGCCAGATGGCCACTAGGACAGGGGTAGGATGGCTAACACAGCCAGTTGCCCTTTGTTGACTGTGTAGATACTACATAGATAAGCATCTTCATTTTTGCACAAACTTAATCTGGTAACTTAATTGCTTAAAAAAAATCAAACCATAAATAAATCTAAATGCTAAACAATTGTCAACTTTACCTATGACTCCTTGGAAGTTGACAACAAAGGAAAAAGAAAAGTCAGGCCAAATCAAGTCTCTTGACCACAGCTGTCAGAAATTAGCCACGGGATGGGAGACACCACCAAGAACCTTGGCTCCTTCCTGCCTTGTGTTTTTGTGGGGAGTGTTGGAGTCTCTGCAGATGAAAATTGTGAATCACAAAGATGAATGTCCTTCCTTCAAAGGTGGTGACTCAGAAATGTTACAAGGATGACAGCACTGGGTCAATTCATCTTTTTCAGGGTCTGTCCCCTTATCACAGAGCTTTGCAGCATGTGGATCTGGGAGATCCAGGAAGAGTAAAGGGTAACTATCTGGGGCATAGGGTGACCACAGACCCTTGCTCCCAGGGCCCTGAGTAGAAAGCTTCCCATTCTAGGGGCAACTGAGATGGGTCATTCTACAAACTCAGGCTCACCTTCAGAGACTGGGGTAGGGGAGTGGGGAGGCAAGATCAGCTCAATGTCTATTCTAGATTCATCTGGAGTCCTCTGGAAGAATTTAATGACATTCTGTTAGGGTTTATTTGGTTAATCACTTTGAAAAATTCCACTTTGAACATGTGTAAGCTAGAAAGAAAGTGACATATATGCCTTCATTGAAGTAATTAAAGTCAAAACGCTGGTCTATCAAGTGTTGTCTGGAATCCTGAAAGTTCTCTGGGCTTCTCTCTCTCTCAGTGCAACCCACAGGTAACAGATTCTGTCATTTGCTTTCAGAATGACCCAGAACTCACAATTCCCCTAGCACCAGCCAGGACATAAACTCAAATGGGGAGTTAAGAAAACCTCCATGAAGAAGGTGACATCAGAGGTCAGGTGTTGGATGGGCAGCTCATTATAAAGTCACACTGGTGCAGAAGGCCGAGCTGGCTGAATTAAGGTGAAAGTACAGAGTGTCCAGAAGGGCTCCTCCTATTCTGTGCTGGACACCAGGCAAAGGAGGCACCTGGCTGTGGTCCCCTGACAAGTGTCCAACAGACAGTCTGTAATGACTTGGATTTGAACTTGAGCAGAGAGGAAAGCCCCCAGAGAACTTGTTCTAGAATGTTCTTCAGGTTTCCTAGGAGATGGGGGAACAACACAAACAGCACATCCACACACAAAGAAAGAAGCAAGGAGGAGGCATCTCCTGCTCCACCTCAGTCCCTCGGCCCCTCCTAGAGCTGAGATGTTGTCAAAGCCCTGTCTTCTGACTGAATAAGTCTCCAGCAGAATCCAGGCTGGGCCACACTTATAAAAGAAGAACAGAAAGCTCCTGTGTCTCCTTCTGAGAGGTTTCTCTCTACTTCGGGGAAGAAGGACTTCAACTAACAAGTGATGAGCTAGTAAGATGGGTTTCCAATGAACACTAGAAGCTGCAGTTTACAGAACCAAATGGTTATTCTCTTCCTGACTGGAAAACAAGTGTGGAGTTGGAGCTTGAATAAGACAAACTTTGGCCTCAATTGGAACCTCTGTAGTATACAATTTTTTTTTCATCCATTCACTCAAATGCTATTTTCTGAGATGATTGTGGTCCAGGCACTGTGCTGCACACCAGAGATGCTGAAATGAGAGCTGAAAGGGACTGACATCAGGCTTCCTCATTCTAGTGGGAAGTGATAAATCAAGTCAAAGAGCAAAGATTTGGAATCATTTGCACTTGGACACCTAGTGACACTTCAAAGTCAACTGTGCATATACTTCAACTCATGGATTTCTCCTGAAACTTTATCCAACTAATACCTTCCCCAACTCAACTGATGGCAACTCCATCCTTATAGCTGCTTAGGTCAAAAGCCCTGGGACTATCTTTGACTCCTCTCAACTTCCATCTAATCCTCAGCAAACCTCTTTGTCAGATTGGCTTCAAAATGCATTTAGAATTTGCCCTCTCTTCACCTCTTTCTCCACCACCACCTGGAACAGAGCCACGAACTATCCGTCTCCTGGATTATTGTGCTAGCCCCGCAATTGATATGACCGCCTCTACTCTAGAGTTTATATGCATCATCATAGCAATGTGCTAGGGTCCTTGTTTCTAAACAGGCCTCAGAGCCATGGTTTATCATCACGGTTTCCTTCCTTCTCTGCATTTTCGACCCTGGAAAGCCCATCTAATAGGCCTGGCCACATATGGTTTGGATCTTGCTAAAATGAAAATTTTCATTACTTTCACAAAGAATTCCGACCAATGGAGGACAAAGTTGAACTAGGTGCTGGAGGAATGTCATCACAATTATCAACCAGTAGGAAGGACTGGCTTTTTTTTTTCAACAGAGAGAATATGGGGAATTGCTTAAGAAGGGGATGGAAGATTGAAAAAGCAAAAGGGAACGTTGGGAAAACACAGTGCTGATAACCACAGGAATCAGAGCCCCCACTTCTGTAAGACTTGGGGAGCAAAGGAAACAGGTTAGAATAAAATAAACTGAGAAGGCCGTAGGAGGGGGTCCTGAGCAGGGGAACCCAGAGCCCTGAGGGGAGGGTGCGTCTCCACTTCCCTCCCTGAGCAGGAGGAAGGAGTGTTGTGCTGAGGCAGGTCTAGGATGAGGGAGAGCCATGCTGTTGCCAGGGTGGGGAAGCGCTGCTGAGGGAGACAGCTCAGAGGCAGGAAGAAACAGGTCTCCTGCTTCTCCTCCTGCCCTCAGGGGTCTCCCTATCTGCAGCACCTGACACAGAAGCCTCAGCAGGGTATATAATGGTGAATTCAGAGCTAAGAGACAGTACTTAATCATTAGATTTTCCCCTGATTTTTTTTTTTGTCTAAACAATGCCACATATTTCCTTTGCTCCCCCAGTCCTACAGAATTGAGGGCTCTGATTCCCGTAGTTATCAGTACCATTGCTTTATCAATTTTCCCTTTTGCTTTTTCAATCTTCCATCCCCTACTTAAACAATTCCACAGTTAACACTACAATGCAACCACAGCTTCCAGTTCATCAAGTCAGGGTCAAGAAGGACAGATGTAGCCTGGACATATCCTATAGATCCTGTACTTCTGTTTGAAGAAAATCATGAATTCATGTTTCTTTGCATGAGGGGTGGCTGTATGACCAAGCGGAAATGTTCACTGATGATGTTTGTTTTGAGGTTAAGTAAGAGAAGAAGGGCCCATCCCAAGGCATCAACTTCTCCCCACTGCTCTGTTCCATGAGGTGGATTTTTCTAGAAGGAAAAATAACAAATTACTTTAAAAGCTTCATCACTTAACCAGAAATTCATTAAATTTAACAAAAAGGTACTTTATACCATAGAAGTCCCCACACCAGCACTACATAAAGAATGGTCTGCGGGCTCACATCAGTCTGCAAACTGTCCACAATGAGATAAGAATGGAAATTGAGAGTAAATGGTCAGATGCATTTTGGACAATTAACATTGTCATGAAGTCCAAGCACATGACCAAGCATGTGGGTCCGCTCAAGTGTCATGGAACACCTGTGTTGAGTTGCAGGTGGCATGAGCCACTAACTAATGACCACATTACAACAAGTGATGCTTTAAGGTTTGTTTGGCAATCTTTAGTTAAGGAAACCTCCATGAAGAAGGTGACATCAGAGGTCAGGTGCTGGATAGGCAGCTCATTATAGAGTCACACTGGTGCAGAAGGCCGAGCTGGCTGAATTAAGGTGAAAGTACAGAGTGTCCAGGAGGGCTCCTCCTATTCTGTGCTGGACACCATCAACGGAGGCACCTGGCTGTGGTCCCCTGACAAGTGTCCAACAGACAGTCTGTAATGACTTGGATTTGAACTTGAGCAGAGAGGGAAGCTCCCACAGAACTTGTTCTAGAATGTTCTTCAGGTTTCCTAGGAGATGGGGGAACAACACAAACAGCACATCCACACACAAAGAAAGAAGCAAGGAGGAGGCATCTCCTGCTCCACCTCAGTCCCTCGGCCCCTCCTAGACTGAGATGTTGTCAAAGCCCTGTCTTCTGACTGAATAAGTCTCCAGCAGAATCCAGGCTGGGCCACACTTATAAAAGAAGGACAGAAAGCTCCTGTGTCTCCTTCTGAGAGGTTTCTCTCTACTTCGGGGAAGAAGGACTTCAACTAACAAGTGATGAGCTAGTAAGATGGGTTTCCAATGAACACTAGAAGCTGCAGTTTACAAAACCAAATGGTTATTCTCTTCCTGACTGGAAAACAAGTGTGGAGTTGGAGCTTGAATAAGACAAACTTTGGCCTCAATTGGAACCTCTGTAGTATACAATTTTTTTTTCATCCATTCACTCAAATGCTATTTTCTGAGATGATTGTGGTCCAGGCACTGTGCTGCACACCAGAGATGCTGAAATGAGAGCTGAAAGGGACTGACATCAGGCTTCCTCATTCTAGTGGGAAGTGATAAATCAAGTCAAAGAGCAAAGATTTGGAATCATTTGCACTTGGACACCTAGTGACATTTCAAAGTCAACTGTGCATATACTTCAACTCATGGATTTCTCCTGAAACTTTATCCACCTAATAACTTCCCCAACTCAACTGATGGCAACTCCATTCTTCCAGCTGCTTAGGTCAAAAGCCCTGGGACTATCTTTGACTCCTCTCAACTTCCATCTAATCCTCAGCAAACCTCTTTGTCAGATTGGCTTCAAAATGCATTTAGAATTTGCCCTCTCTTCACCTCTTTCGCCACCACCACCTGGGATGGAGCCACCAACTCCTGGATTATTGTGCTAGCCCCGCAAATGATATGACCGCCTCTACTCTAGAGTTTATATGCATCATCATAGCAATGTGCTAGGGTCCTTGTTTCTAAACAGGCCTCAGAGACATGGTTTATCATCACGGTTTCCTTCCTTCACTGCATTTTGACTCTGGAAAGCCCATCTAATAGGCCTGGCCACATATGGTTTGGATCTTGCTAAAATGAAAATTTTCATTACTCTCACAAAGAATTCCGACCAATGGAGGACAAAGTTGAACTAGGTGCTGGAGGAATGTCATCACAATTATCAACCAGTAGGAAGGACTGGCTTTTTTTTCAACAGAGAGAATATGGGGAATTGCTTAAGAAGGGGATGGAAGATTGAAAAAGCAAAAGGGAACGTTGGGAAAACACAGTGCTGATAACCACAGGAATCAGAGCCCCCACTTCTGTAAGACTTGGGGAGCAAAGGAAACAGGTTAGAATAAAATAAACTGAGAAGGCCGTAGGAGGGGGTCTTGAGCAGGGGAACCCAGAGCCCTGAGGGGAGGGTGCGTCTCCACTTCCCTCCCTGAGCAGGAGGAAGGAGTGTTGTGCTGAGGCAGGTCTAGGATGAGGGAGAGCAGTGCTGTTGCCAGGGTGGGGAAGCGCTGCTGAGGGAGACAGCTCAGAGGCAGGAAGAAACAGGTCTCCTGCTTCTCCTCCTGCCCTCAGGGGTCTCCCTATCTGCAGCACCTGACACAGAAGCCTCAGCAGGGTATATAATGGTGAATTCAGAGCTAAGAGACAGTAACTTAATAATTAGATTGACTTTTTTGTCTAAACAATGCCACATATTTCCTTTGCTCCCCCAGTCCTACAGAATTGAGGGCTCTGATTCCCGTGGTTATCAGTACCATTGCTTTATCAATTTTCCCTTTTGCTTTTTCAATCTTCCATCCCCTACTTAAACAATTCCACAGTTAACACTACAATGCAACCACAGCTTCCAGTTCATCAAGTCAGGGTCAAGAAGGACAAGATGTGGCCTGGACATCTCCTATAGATCCTGTACTTCTGTTTGAAGAAACCATGCATTTATGTTTCTTTGCATGAGGGGTGGCTGTATCATCAATCGGAAATGTTCACCGATGATGTTTGTTTTGAGGTTAAGTAAGAGAAGAAGGGCCCATCCCAAGGCATCAACTTCTCCCCACTGTCTGTGCCATGAGGGGGATTTTTCTAGAAACAAAAATAACAAATTATGTTTAAAAGCTTCATCACTTAACCAGAAATTCATTAAATTTAACAAAAAGGTACTTTATACCATAGAAGTCCCCACACCAGCACTACCTGAAGAATGGTCTGCGGGCTCACATCAGTCTGCAAACTGTCCACAATGAGATAAGAATGGAAATTGAGAGTAAATGGTCAGATGCATTTTGGACAATTAACATTGTCATGAAGTCCAAGCACATGACCAAGCATGTGGGTCCACTCAAGTGTCATGGAACACCTGGGTTGAGTTGCAGGTGGCATGAGCCACTAACTAATGACCACATTACAACAAGTGATGCTTTAAGGTTTGTTTGGCAATCTTTAGCCAAAAATGTCTAAAAATCAGAGCAACTGAAAGTGTATATTTATTTTTCTAATTTATTTCTTTTACCATGAAGTTATTTTTTATTCAAGCCTTTCAAAATTTAAAGCTTAACATTATCATCTAACTTGGAGGCATAAAAATTTGCTTTGTGTATTCTTCGGCCTGAATTACAGGCTGGTAAACAAACCCCATTGAAAATTTTTTGTCAAGAAATTACTGTAGATATATCAGCTTCCTTTCCCAACAGCATTTTAGACTGGTTTTTCAATCAGGAGTGTTTGTAAAAGATAGCTGAGAAGCTGATACATTATCCCTTGTTAAAGGGACAGTTATCAACCTGAGCTAGCTGAAGAAAGATTAAAAGAATCATACTCATTTATTATATTATAAACCTTAATACTGATAAAACAGTATTCATTCAAAAGTGGGTCTCAGTGTTTAGTACAGAAAATCACCACTTACCTATCTTTTTACTATTTGGTTAGTTATAGCTGCCGAACTATGAAAGTTGAATTTAACAACGAGTCTCCATACTAAATGCCCTAGGCACATTTTCAATGAATAATGGGTACTGTCTTCATAATGCTTTTAGTTTTCCCTATGTTTGTTCCTATATTTTAAAATGCAATTTAATGTCTGTTGAATCCAATAAAATTTGATATTCTATTTTAGTTTCCTTTGCTTTGCATTTTATTTTTTCTCATAATTTGGTGTTATGGTATTTTATGAAAATATTGACTCATGATGAATTCATAAAAATGCAAAATATGACCAACCAGTTATCACTGAGAGTTGAGAAGCGGCACTCTATATGTCTCTAAAGCCCCAGAGGCTTGGCTGGCTGTTGTCATCTGGCTGAGCCTTCCCTCTTCATCCCTGGGACAATTATGGTGGGTGGGGATTCCATCCTTGAGAGCACAGCCACTGACAGGGACCAGGGGCTGGACCACAGCTGATGGGCTGAGGGGCCTACTTACCTGGTTCCTGAGCCCTGCAAATTTACCTGCTTTGGCTGGTTGGTTCCAGTTTCTGCAGAACACCAGAACAGCTGAGAATACAGTACAGTTGCTTTTTCCTGGGCCTGAGGGTGGCAGGAGACACCACTGTTGGGGGTCAGGCACCCAGGAGAGGCAGGGGTTGGATATGGCTACAGCTATTCAAGGCCTTAGTGTCACAGGTAATAGAGGCCCCGAGGAGGACTGTGGGCTTATATATTTTGGGGTGTGGAAGAACAACACATCTCTTTTCTGTTCTTTCTCTTCTAAAAAGAGGTCCCTAAACCTTTGGCTGTAGTTCAGAAATATCCTCTTCCAATGGCTTCCCTGGAAACTCATGGAAACCTTGATGGATTCTGCCTTGCCTTTCATTTCCCAGGTTCCTCTCTTGCTTCCTTTTCCTGGATTTGTCTCATCTGCTATGTGTTGCTGAGCTGCTGGTCCCCAAGTGGCTGATCTAAGCTACAGGTCCAGATTTCCCTCACTGGTTTAAGTTCTTCGGGGCTTCAGAGCAAGATTAGCCTAGCATGGTGTATGCTAGATACCATTCAAGAAACATTTTAGTCCTGGATTTAATCACTGTGCTGGGCTTTATGGGGCTTGGAAAATACAGGCTAAATGTTAAGGCGAGGGCTGGCGCTGTAGTTCCGTGGTTGAGTGCCTGCCTAGCATGCATGAGGCACTGGGTTCCATCCTCAGCATCACATAAAAATAAATAAAATAAAGGCATTCTATCCATCTACAACTACAAAAATACTTACATGTTAAGGAGGAAAAGGGTCATAATGCCTGTAATTTATTTGCAAATATTTGGGGTGGGGGTGTAAAAGGAAGATGCATTAATTAGGTGGGCTAATTTCAAAAGGTGGGAAATACCCTAATAACACAGAGCATTTTGTAAACTATTTTTAAGATGCTTTCCTTTGATCCTGGGTATGGCAGGAGGGTGTGCAAGTGGTTTCCTCTCAATCTGTGATGTTTCTTCTCTTCCATCCACACCCGTGGGTAAGTGTTCTTCTTGGCCAGACATGCCTCCCTGCACTTCACCTGGAGGACATCAACCAGGCGTCCCAACTTCCTGCCCCCAAAGCAGAGGGACTCATTCAAATGTCTCCATGACCAGTTCAACTGCCCACGCACAGATCCCCAGAGGAGCATGGAACTGAGATATGACTGAGTGGGAAGAGTGGGAAGAACCCTGAATCAGGTGGGAAGACCTGCAACCTAGGGAGTCCTTGCCGGCCCACCTACCCCCAGGCAACTGCAGCCTCGAGAACCCACTGACACTCTAGAAAGGATCCTGAATGTGAGGGGCTGAGTCTCCTCCATTGGCATTTCCTCCCACCGTGCACCCATGACAAACTGTTTCCTGGCAGGTGGTGGTGTAGAGGGGTTGGGAGGTTCAGCTCCTGCCCTGGATCTCTTCTTCTTAGGAAAGCAAACCCCACATACCTGATCTTGTGCTTCCATCATTAGAGCCAATTCCTTCAAGTTTTCTGCTGACTCCAAGTGCCCTCTACTGGCTACAGGAAATATATTCTCCCATGATTTTAAAATGACCACCCTTCCATTTCTATGCGATTTCCCTCCCACCTCTCATCCCTGTTTAATGTAAATCTTCTTCTCAAGCTCTTCGTCCCTACCCTGTCCTTGTTTACTCCCCTTATATCAAAGGAGTCATTTGGTATTTGTTTTTTAAAGATTGACTAAGTCATTTGGTATTTGTTTTTTAAAGATTGACATAATCTGTATTCGGGGTAAAATTGGGAGTTCATAACCCACTTGTAACAAACTGTGAAATATGATGTAGTAAGAACTATGTAATGTTTTGAACGACCAACAATAAAAAAAAAAAAATTACCACCCTCCCCGCCTAGACACACACCACCTCAATTCAATCCCTAATATGAGCCTTGCAATCAGTTCAGATAATTCAGACAGACTTTTCCTCTCCACCGACTTTTCCCCGGGTGGTATCATATCTGGGTGGAGGCACTTGCTAGAGCTGTGGGGAGGCTGTGTTATTTCCTTTGTACTGTTTGCAAGGCCCCCTGGGACATACCTGCCTGCCTACCTGCTCCTAGGCAATGTATGGAAGTGACTCCCACAGGGATCTGGGGCCAGGTGCTTTGAGATCTCCTGGTACTTCCCTGCTGAGGCCCACCTGCTGCCATTTCTAACTTTCTCATTGCCCAATGTGGTTGCTGCCCCGTGATGGGTGAGAGTCACCCATGGAGGAAGGGTTCTAGAACATCCTCACTTTCCCAGGCTCCCTGCAAAAGAAGTAAGTCTAGACTTACTTCAAACATACGGAATCATTAGTTCAATATTCAGCTTGTAGCAACCAAAGTAATAACTTTAATCACTTCAAGGCAAATAGATTTATTGTTTTAACTAAAAGGATACTTATAATAGCAATTCTATGGCCATGAGAGGGCCTGAAAATGTCAACGTCTAATTGTTTTAGTCAGGGTAGGTTAAGTTTTGCCTCAGTAACAGACGGCCCTTACGATCTTAGTGGTTTCACAACAGAATGTCTCGTGCCCATTGGCCACTGGATAGAATAATTCTCCGAGCATCCATCCTTCAGGGCATCATATGTGAAGCAACACAGTGGTCTGAGGTCCCCATTCTTAAGGCTTCACTTCTCAGCACAGGGCCGCCATACTGACCATTGTGAGGTAAGATAGACTGGAGTCCTCAAAGGCTCTTCCCTGCTTACCCAGCCTTGCTGCCTGCACTTCCTGAGCTGGAACATGGGCAACTGGGTAAGCATTGCCTCCTGTTTGCCCTCAAAGAAAAGAGAAGCAGACATTGGCAAGCAATGTCTACCCTACTCAGCTTCCCTTTCCAGAAACTTCTACTCAGCCCTCTGTGCCCTGGCATCTGGTTTTCAGAGCCCCAACAATTTCTTCATGAGGGTCAGTTTATGGCCTGCAGGGGGCAAAGCCGGCACTTGAATTGGCCTAGACCCGTGCACCCTGCTCAGTAGGAGCCTTGGACGTGCGTTCCCCAGGCGCTGGCAGGTAAGGACAGTGGGAACAGGTGTTGGCTGAACCTAGGAAACAGGGATTCTGCAGGTGGCTCTCTCCACTCTCTAGGCGTGTTGGCCTCCAGACCAGACGCAGGGAGTTGAGGAGAACAATATGTTATCGTTCTTTTTCTCATAGATGCACACATATCTACTGCTCCCCCCGAGAAGCTGGAAAAGGAAGGCAAAACCATTTTCCCCGCTACAAAGGCAGGGTAGGAGTGATTTCCACGACACGTAAATGCCGAGGGCTATGTTCATGCGTGTGTCTGTGCATGCCTTCCCACACACACGCTGAAGGTATAAAGCTGACTGCAACGTCACAGCCCGATACAGGAAGGGACGGACCCACAGACCTAGGAGAAATGGAGATCCCGTGTTCATGTACATGGAGGGTGGCACTCTAGGAAAATCTACCAACAAAGACACGAGAGAGGTTTACCAGTCAGGCTTCCTGCCCCGTGTGGTGGACACAGGGCAAAGACCATCAGCTGGCTTCCTGCTGAGGCCGAAGTCCAACGAAAGAGGAGAGAAGTTGCAGCAAACTGTGTGGGATGAAGAGGTTGATTCAGAAACCTCTTCAGTTAAAACTCTGCAATCCCAGGACTCCAAGGGACCCAACCTGACACAGTCCAGGGGGCCCATGGACAGCTCTCCCCTCTGTGTGCAGGTTCATACACTGAGCTTGAGGTCGCAGGGGACACAGGCTAGCAGCCATAGGTGCAGGTGTGCCCAGATTCATGCTTGATCTGGAGTCGTGGTTTAGCAAGTCACGCCTGGAGGTCCGGTTCCTAATGGTAAAAAGTCACAGTTTCAGAGTTCTGCACAAAGATCCAAACGGGGATCTTGGCGGTGCTGTATCTGCCTGTGAAAATGTCCTTGGTATGGGATTCCCTAAGGTCTTCCCGTGCTAATGAGGCCAGTGGTTAATCCTTAAAGTCCAGGCCCAGGGGTCCCATCCTCAGGGAAGCCTCCGGGATACACACCTGGTACAAACTCCAGGAGGACAGTGAATGACAGAGACTTAACCACCTCTCCAGGCTCCAGGGCCAAAGCCAAAATATGGCGTGCCTATCACGCAGGTCAAGGATGTATGGCAACGTAAGCAAGAGAATCAGGAGCCCTGCTGGCTCTCCAGGGCCAAACGCTGCCCCGGTTACTCCACTTCTCTGCCTCAGATGCTCATCGCAGAGGAGAATGACAGGGCTGTGACTCATGTCCTGGGGGAGGCCAAACGCAAGCACCAAGGAGACAAGAGGAGCCCAGGGCCAGCCCCAGGCCCAGGGAAGCAGGACGGTCAACATGGCAGGACGACAATGCAGACAGGGTGGGGGCGAGGGGGGGGCTGTGTCCAGTGGAGACAGAGCATCCCCTAGAGATGAAAGCTCAACCCCCCCCTCCAGGTGTGCCCCTCAGGAGCACCATCTGAACCCGGCGGAGGAAATAAGAATGGGGTGTCCACTTATCCACCAGAGCTCTCCACTGTGAGAGGGGACCCCAGGCACTAAGATACGTTCTGACCTCTTTTCTGGATCTTTCAGCATTGAAGAGAAGTGTGTTTGTCTTTATTTATGGGGTGTTAGAAACCAGTCTGCTCTAAGACCATAAGAGAGGTGGGGTCTGGAAACACCCTGTCCCACTGCAGTCCCCAGCCCTGGCTCTCCAGCAGTGTCCCAGTGGTCACGTAGGAACAATATGCAGAAGGAAAGTGGAAGTCCAAGGCTCATTAAACCCCGAGCTGTGCCTCTGAACCAAGATCATTTACAAAACCCTCCTCCATTGACCCAAATCCTGGGTCTTTCCACTCTGATGATCCAAAATGGGAAGCCAGGAGCAGGTGGGTGAAGGAAGGTGAGAGAGCAGAGAGAGAGAGAGAGAGAGAGAGAGAGAGAGGAATATGTTTACCCTGTGCCCACGCTGAATGTGGGAAGTGACCCGGGTAAGAAAGCAATCCGTCCCCCGGAGGTAGAGAAGGGCGATCCGGCCAGCCCTGGCCAGCTTGACCCACCTCTATAGTATATGGAGGTGTTAGCAAGGGGACAGTCGACCTCCCCCTGAGTAGGGACAGCCAGAGATGAGAGCAGAGCACATCAGTTCAACCCACAGGTCTGCGGGTCAGCAAGCTCAGGCCACGTTCCCATGTCCAAGCCCCAGATTCAGCTTGCGGGCTCCTGGTGGGAGTGTGTGCAAAACATCCGGGTTCCTGAGTGATGAAGTAACACCCAGAGAGCTGGGCTGGGAGGTCCCCCAACTTCAGCGGCATCTCCAGCAAGGTGAACAGTGCAACCCTGAATCGCGTGAGTCTGTTGTGGAGCTCTGTGTGGGAGGGGGCTGGTTCTCAGAGTAATAGGAGGCCCTCAGATAGCAGGAAGCTGCGCCCACTTTTGATCACACACTCTTTTCCTGGAGAGAGCCAGTGTACTGAAGGGATGCTGGTCCCACACCCATCGCCCACCACCAAAGGCGAGCCCTGCCCCCTGCTGGTTGCAGAGGGTCACTGACGTGCCCTGGAAGAGTCAGCGGCCCCCTCCTCCTGTTTGGCTGGGTTGGTGAGAGTCCTAAGAGGGTACTACCGGTTGCCTGATAAAATATAGAGCACCCAGTGAAACCTGAATTTTAGATAACAGCAAATAATCTAGTATAAGTATGTCCCATACAATATTTAGGCTTTACCTAAAACATTTCTGCTGTTTATTTAATATTTGGACATCAGGGTGTCCTGTGACTTTATTTACTAAATCTGGAACCCCAGAAAGGCGTGCCTATGGTCAACACTCTAGAGTGTGTTGGAAGGAAGGAAACTCTCAGGATGCCAAGGGCAGACTGGCCCAGGCATCTGGACAGACAGAAGAGAATCCAGAGGACAGAGCTGTGAGGAGGAGCCGGGGCAGGACCCTTGCTTCTGCTGTGAACAAATCCAGGTTGGCTTGCTGAGGAATGGCACGAAGCTCAGCTGCCCCCACCCCCAGCCTCTTGTCACACTGTGGGTGAGGCCATCCTCCACCAGTGACTCCAGCTGACCCACCACAGTCCGTAGCCAGGCCAGGCCTGCTTAGCTGGACTGCAGGTTCATGAGCTCGATATGTCCTCAAATGTCCATCGCTTTGACCCGATACATTTTGGGGTCTTTTTGTTATGCAGCAAACAGTAATTGATAGCAGAGAAAAGAAAGGGGTCCCGGGGATGGGCTTTGGGCAGTGTAGACTGAGAAGGCAACAAGACGAATCATAGCACCCAAGGGCCACGTCCTGTCAGGTCCACTGTTCTCTCCAAGGACTGGGCAGCGAGTCTTGGACGTAACCAGGTCCTCAGCACAGGGACCCTGCCAGCCTGAAGGCCTTTGAGCAGGGGCAGGGAGCCAGGGTGGGGCTTGATGGAGGGGAACCACCCATTGGTTCACCACCTGAGCTGTGTGTCCTGTCTGAAGATGGCTGGGCCATTCGACACCTTTCCTGGCAATTTGGAATCGGGGGCTTGTGGATGTCCTCACAGAGCTGTAGAACTACAGCCAAAAGGTCACAGATCAGTCGTTCAAGGACATATGTGAAATGTTCAAAAGAAAATGGAGCAGATGCAGAGAGGCCCTGGGCGGGAGAGCAGGGAGAGCTGAGTTCCCACCCTCAGCACTGGCCTGGGGCTTTGCAGAGGGCCATCAGGGTCCAGGGAGCGGATACATTTTCAGGCTGGTTCATGCAGGCAGAGCTGTGTTCACCCAAAGACACAGGGCCACCCACAGGAGCCCAGCTGCAGGCCATACCAGCATTTGTGAAAAGGTGGAAACCAGTGAGTCACCCGACAGCTCTCAGTCTCTCCCACCCCACCCCAGTGGCCTCCCTCTCAAGGCCAGACATCCTCCCAGCAGCTCTACCTGCATGGGTGGATGGGGTCTGTTTACATTACTGCAGGAGGCCTGCATGAATCCCTAGAAAGAATTGGGAAGAATTTAACACCAGATAAGAAGGCACCAAAAAAGACCATTAAAGGAAGTATTTTAAAATGCAGAAATGGAGGTCATCAATCAGGCCTGCCTGTGTGTCCTGAGCTCAGATCTCAGTTCTGGGCTTTTGATGCCAAGAGAAAAAGTTCTAAGCTACCCAGAGCTTTCAGGGACAGGAGACAGCAGAGCTCTGGGTGCACATAGTGATGCATTTCCCCCTTCTTGGTTGGGTTTGTATTCACACAGTCCCTCCTGCTCTGCTGTGGGAGGGTGCAGAAGTCCTGTCTTCATGATGGATGCTCCCAGCGTCTCTTTGAAGGTCAAGTATGTGCCAGGATATCCAACTCCACTGGCCAAGTTGACAAAGTGACTTGAACAAGTGGCTTCCGAGTTTGGGACTAAGGCTTCAGGCAATCGAGATAAATAGGAAACTGCTGTCCCTCATAGAGCTGTCCCCGAGGAGCACTGGGTGCCAGGCTAGTGACGTTATGGGTGTGGTGCCACCCATTGTGTGGCTCAGGAATGAGACACAACCACTAGACAGTAAGGGCTTTTCAGCTCGACAAAAGCTGCCTTTGTGGATGTCTAATCTTGAGTCACACATGACCATTGTGCAAGCCACGACAGCAACGTGAAAAGTAAACTGAGGTCATCCAAAATGCACACCTAGGAACGCATCTGACCGGCTCTTGGTTACATATTTTTTCTTATAGAAATACAAGTGATGCTTTTAAAATACACACACTTAATAAGACGGGATCCTGTTGTGATAAATGCTTTTGAGTTTCTTTGTCATATTATTTTAATGACTTTCACATTCTATTTTTTTAGGAGTGGCTTGTGTTTTTCATTTGAAATTCTCCTTTGATGGACTCTTCGGTTGTTTTTATATTTTTAAACACCAAGAGGGACCTCGGTTGTCCAGCTGGACACATAAGGAGATGGAAAGGCTCCACCCGCTCCCAGGAAATACAGTCAAAAGCTGAACCAACTGAGGGATCCAGAGCACCTCTGGGATCTGTGAGACGGGGAGGACGCAGGGAGGCTGGAGGGACCTGCGGGAGGTGCAGGGACCCACGACTGACCACAGCTGAGTCCATGAGCAGAAGCTGTCCTGGGAACCAGTGCGGGGCAGGGAAACCTGACCCGTAGCTGGTGAGTCCTGGAGGCTCCGTGCAATGACTCTCAAGTGTTAAATACTAGGGGGATCCGCCTCAGGGATCCCACACTTTTATGATTTTACCCCCGGGAGCTTGACGAGTTCTCACGGTGAATGTTGAAGATCCCTGCGCTTCCAGCAGGTGGAGGGGGAAGTTGTGAAAATCCACTCCTCTTCCTGACCCTCAGGGTTGCCTTCAGGGGAGGCCAGAGAACCAGAGCCTCGCCTGCCTGGGGAAGGAGGCTCAACTCCAGCAGGCTCTGGCCATCCACCTGTCCCACCCACCCAGGAGGAGGAGGGAGGACCCCGGAAGCCCCTGGGAAGTCCACAGTCCGGAGCACCAGCTGGTTGAAAGACGGGGCCATCATCACAGCCCCCAGCACTCTCCTGCTGCCACGCCCCTGAAGGCCCATTCATGGTTCCGTTTCCTGGTGTGTCATGTCCAGCTACTGAGAAAAAATGACAAGTTATGCTAAGAGCAAAAACCATGAAATCAGGAGGCAGAGCCAGCATCTGAAACAGGCATGGCTGGATTTATCAGACCAGGAATCTAAAGAATCAGTCTAATATGCTCAGAGTCCTAACAAGGAGGCAGCGACCAGGAACAGAGGCCAACCAGGCAGAAAGGTGGCCGTGCTAAGAGCCCAAGAGGAACGCTGCCAATCAAAGACACGGGGACAGAATGAGGTGCTCTTCAATGCGCTGACCCCAGGCAGGTCAGGGCTGAGGAAAGAGCTTGAGGAGGCATCAACAGAACCTTCTGAGGCCGAAAAGCAGAGAGAACTCACACAAGAGTAGAATACCCGGTGAGGTGTATACCCGCCCTCTCAGACTTGGGGACCATGCACCACACTGCACCCACTTGCCAGTGTCCCCTCCCTGGCAGGCAAAGGACCTTTGTTTTTCAATCAACAAACGCTCCTCCCTAGGCCAAGTCTGTGGGTTGAGGTGGGTATTTGGGGGAAGGTGTGAGCCACAGCAAGTGCCTAGGGTTGGCATGAGAGTGACCTGAGTTCACGTCCTGGATAAGTTGTCTTTGTGAAAGCCACACCCCCTCTGAGCTTCTCTTTCCCTTTTCTGAGAGGAGGATCATGACCTTCCCCCGTGGGGCTCTAAGGACAGCACCCTGTGTCAGTTCCCCTTGGAGAGTCGTGAATACGAGTCTTTGTTATATCTACTGCATGACTGTGCATCCACAGCAGTCACAGGGGGCCAGGCTTCCAGGTGGACAGCAAAACGGAGTGGGAGTGGCCCAGCTCTTGGGCAGCATGAGGAGAGTGACCTGGGTAGCAGCCAGGACTCAGAGCAGCTTGGTCTATTTCCCGTGTTCCAGTGTGTGCATGTGCTGGAAGGGGAGGAGCCCACCCTAACAGAGCAGCTCCTCCCAGAGATTGTTCCAGCACCTGTGGAGCCAGAAAGCAGCTCTGTCCTGGGCACCCACGGGCCCTGGAGCCCAGGCCGGGACTCTATATGAGCTCTTCACGTCGTCACATTTCCCCTGACCCAGCCAAGGGTGGATGTGGAAAGACACTAGAGGGCCACAGAAACCATCAGGGGTCATCTCAGGCATGAAACTGGGGACATAGTACCACCAGGAAAGTAATTTAGTGACCAGTGGCCTTGGTAAGTTACTTAACTGCTCTGAGCCTCAGTTTCTTCATTTGTTGGAAGAGAACACATGATAGGGACCTCCCAAGGCTGAGGAGCTCTGAGAATCATGTGAGACTGCATTGAGAGTTCCTGGCACCCAGTTGTTCAGTGGAGAGCAGTCATAGTCTCCAGCCAGACCTTCCTTGAGCCCCTAAGGTGACCCACTGTTTTCTAAAAGCTACCCTGCAGACATTTGCATCTGCCCAATCCATGGGAATCCCCTCCTCCTGCCTTACAAGCTCCTACTCATCCTTTAATTCCCAGTTCATCTTGACCTCTTCATAAACCTTCCTCCACCTTCCAAGCATCATCCCTCACCTCCATGTATGAGGATGCCTAGTGGCTCTGCATGTCCCTTCAACCTACCTAGGATGCAGTCCATCCTGCAGTGAGCCAGGATTCATGGTCTGCGATCTCTGGCTCGCTGCTGATTCAAGCAGACTTGGTTCCTGTCTTCCTGGTGTTCATATCCAGTGGGAGAAACAGAAGCACTCAGAAATCTTTGGTGTGTGTTACTTGACTATGACTACAACTGTAAATTTGTGATCACAGTTCCAGGGAGCATAATAAAGGCTGATCGGAGCCACTGAGAGAACGGGACAGCAGGATCTCATTAAGTATGGGGATTGAGGAAAGGCTTTCACGGGGATGTGACATTTGGGGAGAATTCCAAATGCTGAGATCTCATGTGTTTTTATGTTGTACGATTAATTACAACTGCATATAGGTGTATTTTCCAGGGTGATTAATGGTATATAAAATACCAATTCATTTTTCAAATAGAAATTGTGCATAGTTTGACATATGAAAATCAATAGATGTGATTCACCACATAAATCATATCAAGGACAAAAACTGCATCATTATCTCAATAGATACATAGAAAGCTTTCAACAAAATTCAGCATCCATTCATAATAAAAAACACTGAAGAAACTAAGGATAGAAGGGACCTACCTCAGTGTCATAAAGGTTACGGACCACAAACCTAAAGCCATCATCATAGAGTGAATGAGGAAAAGCTGAAATCATTTGCTCTAAAATCAAGAACCAGAAAGGATGTCCACTCTTACCACTCCTACTCAATAGAGTACTTGAAATTCTGGCCAGAGCAGCTCTGCAAGAGAAGAAATGACAGGAATACAGATAGGAAAGGAAGAAGCAAAGTTATCAATGCCGATGATATGATCCTATGCTTAGAAGGTCCAGAATGCTCCACCCGAAAGCCAGAGTGATACACAGTTTCAATAAAGCAGCAGAATACAAAATCTGCATACAAATATCAACAGCTTTCCTAAACACCAATAATGAGTTCACTGGAAAAGAATCAGGAAAACAATCCCACTCACAGTAGCCCCAAAAGAAAATAACAACCCCAGTAATAAATCTAACTATATAGGTGAAAGACCTCTACAATGAACGTTAGAGCACCCTGAAGAAAGTTGAAGACAAAGATGGAAAGATGGCCCATGTTCATGGGCAGGCAGAATTAATATTGTTATAACGGCCATATTCCCCAAAGGAATATACATTGTATATTCAACACGTTCCTTCCATTACACTGAATACACACATTCAATTCAATCCCATTAAAATACCCATCACGTTCTTCATAGAACTAGAAAAAAAAAAAAACAGTTCTGATATTCATTTGGAAGAATAAAAGACTTAGAACAGCCCAAGCAATTCTAAGCCAAAAAAGCAAGGCTGGGGGATCATAATATCTGACTTCAAATTATACTACAGAGCTACAGTAACGAAACACATAGTGCTGGCACAGAAACAGACAGAGCGGCACAAAACAGAAGACACAGAGACAAACCCACACGTCTACAGTCATCTGATCCTTGTAAAAAGTGCCAAAAAACATACATTTGGATGGGGGTGGGTGTGGGGGGTGGGGAACCATCCTTTTAAACAAACCATGCTGGAAACTGGTTATGACATAAGGACAAGAATAAGACTAGATCCTTGTCTCTCAAGTGCATGAAAGTCAACCCCAAATGGATCAAAGATCTAGAAATTAGACAAGAAACTTTGCAAGTGCTAGAAGAAAACATGGGGTCGATACTCCAAAATCTAAGTGTAGGCAACAATTTCCTCAATAGAATCCCCAAAGCTCAGGCAATCATCTGACAGGGTGGCATTGTATAAAGAGCTTCTACACAGTAAAGAAAATAATTGAGAGTGTGAAGAAAGAACCTACAAAATAGGAGACAATCTTTTCTAACTATTGTTCTGACACAGTATTAGTATCCAGAATATATAAAGTACTCAAAAAACTTAACACCATCTCCCTAATCAATAAATGGGAGAGTAAACTAAACAGATATGTTGTAAAAGAAGTAACACAAATGGCTGACAAATATCGTTAGTAATTAGGGAAATGCAAATCAAGAGGTCATCTCATTCCAATCAGAATGACAGCCATCAGCAATACAAATGATAATAATGCTGGAGAGGATGTGGAGAAAAAGGACGAGTTTCACATTGTTGCTGAAACTGAATTAGTACAACCACCATGGAAATGAGTATGGAGGTTCCTCAAAAAGCTAGAAATGGAACCACCATGACCCAGCTACACTACCCCTTGTGTATGTATAATACAGAATTAAAATCAGCATATTGCAGTGATACCTACATGCCCATGTTTACAGCAACACCATTCGCAATAGCCAAATCATGGAACCAGCTGAGGTGTTAGTCAGTGGGTGAATGGATCATGAAAATGTGGTACATACACACCATGGAGTTTTATTTAGCCATAAGGAAGAATCAAATTGTACCATTTGTAGGAAAATTGATGTAACTTGAGAGCATTATGTTCAGTGAAATGAACCAAATTCATAAAGTCAATGTTGGTATGTTTGTTTTCCCTCATATGTGGAAGTGAGAGAGGAAAAAAGGGGAATAAAGGGGTGTGTGTGTGTGTGTGTGTGTGTGAGTGTGTGTTGGGAGATCTCGTGAAAATAGAAGGGAGATAAGTGGAATAGAGGAAGGGGGTCCAGGGAGGAGGGAGGAATGGAAAGGGGAGGTACTTGGGAATAAAACTGACCAAATTATGTTGTTTTATATTCTGTGTGTACACACAAATAACAACAAATTCCATGAATCTGTATAATCATGATGCACCTATAAAAATAAAAAATAAAAAATTGGGTATAAGTTCTATTGTTTCACACATCTTCCTTTTAATTACTGTTTTAAAATGACTGTTGCATGTCCTAAGTATTTTTCAATTTGATTTTCTACCTTCAGAGACATATTTTCATTCTTCAGTAGAAAAAGTTGAAAAGTTGATTCCATTTTTAAAAAGAAACAAAAAAGAGGAAGTAGTTGGGGTGGGAGAAGAAGGAGTCTGTCAAACAACAGGAACAGCATGTGCAAAGTCCCTATGGTGGAGAGTTGGCATGGACGAGGAAGTGAAATGAGATTCCTCTTGCTAGAACAACCAAATAAGACAGGAGAGGTGGGTGTTGTGGCTGGAGAGGTAGGTGGGGCCTCATGGGCCCCAGAGGGGACACGGGTTTATGGCTGAAGAACTACTGTGAGCTATTGTTGTGGATGTTTAGTTGAAGAATGACTCAGGCAAGCCCAGGTGTTGTAAGTAGACCAGGTGTCCTTCCATCCAAGTGCCCCAGCCAGTATGTGCCACAAGTTGTGTGCTCAGCCAGTATTTGCTGAAAAGGCAACCATGTTAACCTCCCTTTCCTGGAGAAAGCCAGGTCCCTCCAGATGTCCCCTACCCGCCAGGAGAGAAGTCATGTGCCTTGGCACGGCAGGCCTGCCTGTGGGGATGAGGCCAAGCTCACTTCTCCATGGGGTCTGCGTTGTCCACTCCCTAAATTTGCCATGACGTCTCACCTGTCTGGTCGCTGTCCACATTCCTTCCACTCCCACACTGCCTCTCCAGGAAGTTACTCAGGTGTTACTCCGCCTTCTAGGAAAGGTTAACTCCTACTGCTGGCAGTCTTCCCAGGTCACCCATTTGTGGACTGGCTGATCTTGTGAATGAATAAGCAAATAAATCGGTGGTTAGCCTTCCTTGTGTGAGTGCTCCCATGAGCCCACGGACTCACAACCAACCGTCGTACAACAGGAGTGCCAAACCAAGGCTCTCTTTTCCTTTGGGAAATCTCTTGCCCACTATCACTCAGTTCACCAAATTTTATTCATGCCTGAACCACGTTCTCGATTGTGGCTTGATCCTCATCTCTTTTGTACTACAAATGTTCCTCCATTGATGATGGGGTATGCCCTGATGAGTTCATCATGAATGGAAAATATCTCCTACCTGACCAGCTGAATATGAAAGTGTAGCAGCATCGTATCCTGAGAGGTATTTGTTGTTTCTCCTTTGGAATGCATGGCTAACCAAAGGCGATGGTTTTTGCTATAATCCAGCATCGTAAGAGAGCATTGACATCATATAATGTTAACCTGGGAAAACATGGAAACTCAAAATTTAAAGTACAGTTTGGGAAAAGATCAAAAGTTGGAATTTAGAGTATGGTTTCTACGGAATGTTTATCATTTTGCATCATCATAAAGTCAAACAATCTTCAGTTGAACCAATGCAAGTTGGGGACTGTTGATATTATTTAGTAAAGACTCATCTTTAAATTCATTTATGTTAAAAATAAATTTGTTTAAACAGAAAAATCATAGGAATTAATACCTTTCTTTCAATGATAACCATGAACAAATGGCTCAAATTCTCCAATTAAAAGACTTAAAAACAAGACTTAACTGTTTGCTGTTTACAAGAAACTCACCTCACTGGCAGACGTATGCAGAGTGAAAGTGAAAAGATAGAGAATGATATTCCAGTCAAATGAAACCCAAAAGAAAGCAAGAATAGCCATGCTCATATCTGATAAAATAGATTTCAAGCCAAAGTTAGTCAGAACAGACAAAAAAGGTCCTTTATTGATAAAGGGAACAATACATTAAGAAGATATAATGATTATAAAAATACATACACTGGACATTGGAGCAACTGGTTTTATAAAACAAACACTCAGGGCTTAAAGGAAGAGATAGACCCCAATACAATAATAGGTGGATCTTTCAGACAAAACAAAACAAAAACAAAGAAATATGAGTTAAATTACAATATAAATCAAATGAATTTAATAGATCTATAGAATATTTTATCCAATGGACATAGAAGGTACATAATTTTCATCAGCACACTGAATTCTCCCGACAATAGATCACACTTTAGGCTACAGAGTACAGTTTAACAAATACCAAAAAAAAAAAAAACCTTTAAATAATTTCTTTCATCTTATTAGACCATAATGGAATGAAATTAGAAATCAACAGCAAACAAATTGCAGAAATTATACAAACACATGTAGACTGAACAGCAGTACACTTTTGAACAAGCAGTGGTTCGTTCAAATAATCGGGGGATATCAAACATTTCTATAATTAAATGTAGGTTGAAATACAACAGAGTCTGTGGGATGCAGCAAAAGCAGTTCAAGAGGAAGGTTCATAGCTATGACATCTACATTAGAAAAGCAGAGAAATCAAACAAAATAACTTAGTGATGCACCTTAAGTCCTTAGAAAAACAAGAACAAATCAAACCCTAAATCAAGAGAAGGAAAGAAATAATAAAGATAAGAATAGAAATAAGTGAAATAGAGAATAAAACAGTAATTCAAAGGATCACTGAAACTTAGTTAAAGAAAATTGACAACCTCTTAGCCAAATTAATCAAAAGAGTGAGAAAAGACCCAAATAAATAAAGAAGTGAAAAATAAGATATTGAATCCAGAGGATCTTTGAGGAATATTACCAAAGTTATATGCCAATAAGTTTGAGGATCTAGAAGAAATGGACGAATTTCTAGACACATATGGAATGAAAGTCCTCTACCATGAGAATTATAACACTGAAGAAATAAATTAGAGAAGGTGTTTGAAGATGGTAAGACATTCCTTGTTCCTGGATCAAGATAATTAATATTATTAAGGGCCATACTTCTGAAAGCAATGTACAGATTCAATGCAATTCCCATTAAAATAGCAATGACCTTCTTCACAAAACTAGAAGAAGCCGTCCTAAAATTCACATGGAAACCTGAGTGGCCCTGAGTTGCTAAAGCAATCCTGAGCAGAAGACCCCTGCTGGGAGCATCTCAGTATCCGATTTCAAAACATCGTCCAGAGCCACTGTGACAAGCAGCATGGCACCTGCGTAAAAACAGACACCGAGACCATGGAGCCTCATAGATGACCCTGGAATAAACACGCACCTCTTCAGCCATCTGCTTCTTGTCTTAGAGAAAAGAGAGCCTCTTCAGCACACGGTGCTGGGAACATTGGGCTTCTACCGGTAGAAGATGGAAACTCAGTTCCTAACCCTCACCCTGCACAAAAAACAACTCAAGGGGCTGGGGATGTGGCTCAAGCGGTAACCGGCTCGACTGGCATGTGCCGGGCGCTGGGTTGGATCCTCAGCACCACATAGAAATAAAATAAAGATGTTGTGTCCACCGAAAACTAAAAAATAAATATTAAAAAATTCTCTCTCTCTGTCTCTAAAAAATACCAAAAAAAAAAAAAAAAAAAAAACAACTCAAAATGGATTGAAGACCTTCAGTAGGACTGGAAAAATTTGAAACTATTAAAGGAAAACATAAGGGAAATACTTGAAGATATGGGTATAGGAACTAATGTCCTGAGAGTGTCCCAAGTAGTGCAGGAAACAGCAGCAAAAAATGACAAATGGGATTCCATCAAATTAGATGCTTCTGTGTGAGAAAGGAAATAGGCACCAAAGCGAGGAGGAAACCTACAGGACGGGAAAAATCTTGCCACTCTTCATTGGACAAAGTGTTAACGCCCAGAAAACATAAAGAAGCCAAGCTATGTAACCCCAGGAAAAATACAGGAAATCCAGTTGTAAGTGGGTAAATGAACGGAACAGACACTTCTCAAAAGAAGCAGCAAAAGGGGCGATAAACATATAAAATGCTCAGAATCTTTAGAGATCCGGGAAATACAAATTGAAATGACAATGAGGTTCCATCTCATGCAGTCAGAATGGCTATTATCAAGACAACAAAAAATAAAATAAAATAAAAACATTAGGGAGGATACAGAGAAAAAGGCACACTTGTGTATTGTTGATGGGAATGCAAATAAGGTCAACCCCTACAGGAAACAGTGGGAAGTGCCTCAAAAAACTAAATACAGAGCCACCAGATAATGCGTCCATGCCACTCCCGGGTACATATCCAAAGGAATCATAGTTAGAATATTATAGAGATACTGTGTGCCATATTATGGCAACATATTCACAGTAGCTGAGTTATGGGATCTGTCTTGATGCCCATCAGCCGATGTGTGGAATAAGAAAATGTGATATTTATCATCTATCTCTACACACACACACACACACACACACACACACACACACACACGAGTACTATTCAGCCATAAAGAAGAACAAAATCATGTCATTTTTAGGAAAACGGATGGAATTGCAGATCAACATATTAAGCAAAATAAGTCAGAAAGACAAGTATCACATTCCTTTCATATGTGGAATTTCGGGGGGACAAAAGATGACAAGAAAGTACAAGAGAGATGACCAGGGAAGGGAATAGAGACGAGGGGGAGAGGGGAAAAGAGGAAAATAGGGAGGTGCATATGGTCAAACTATATTACATGCATGTATGAAATTGTCACAATGAAACCCATTATCTGGTATAATTAACATGCACTAATAATCCTAATAAAAACAGAACAATTAATATCACAATCATACACAGAAAACTTAGTCATCACAAATACAAAGTAAAAATGCACCCAGCAGAATCATTCAGGTGTTGAATTCCACCATTTAGGGATTGCGTCCGGTTCTGCTTCCTTAGGAAGGAAAGTCAGCGAGTCTGCGGTGGTGGCCAAGATGGGCGGGCACCCAGATGAGACTTTCTCCTGGAGGAAAGCAGGAAGGGCTTTGCCACTCAGGGATTCCATACTTGGTCAGAAACCACCTGAGATTGCTCCTCTGTGAGCTCAGAGAGGTCACTGCCCCTCCCCTGGGTCTTACACCAGGTTCAGGTGTGTTCATGGTTTAGGTGCTTGACTGCTTGGGCTTTTGTCTCTTCTCTATTTTTAAATCCCCTTTAGAATTTTGGCATCATTTTAGATTTGCAGAGAAGTTGTGAAGATGGTAACAGTTTCCACGTACCCTTCGCTAGCTCCCAGTTTTATATTTACATTTCATATTTATTATCATATCCCATCACGATGGGGCACGTGACACAATCTGGGAGCTGATGCCGGGACCTTGCTGTAGCTGAACTGTGGACTCAGATCCCACTAAGTTTTCATTAGCCTTCTTTCTTCCCAGGATCCAGTCCAGGATACACATTGTGTAGAGACCCTTCATTTTAAGGACTTTGACCGGGGCTTCAAGGGACCAGAGTAAAGGTGGACGGGAGGACCCAGAGTCAGATGGACAGAAGTTGAGTTCACGGCTGTGCCCTCTAGTTAGTTTGTGACTTTAGACATGTCACATGGCTGCCTTAGCTTTTCCTCTCTATGAAGTGGGCCTCACACTATTGATCTCTCAGGTGCCTATTTTAGTGCCTGCTGGACACTCATCCCAGCAGCACCGCCATCCAGTGTCGGGAAGGTACTGCCCAGGGCTGCTTGATGGTTTCACTCTTGTTTTCTCTGCCATGATGGGAAGAAAAGATTCACAGACTCCTGTGCTAGGTGAAGGATCTCCAGGATAAAAGTCCTTTCTGGAACAGGAATCCCAGGTGCCCCATGAGGCTGGGGGAAAAAGACAACAACAAATGAACAGACAAAACTCCTCCAGTCCTGAGGTTCTGTGTAGATCTATTTCCCTTTCACCTCCACCGGCTGCCTGGCTCAGGTTTGTCCAAGTCGGGTGACCCCACGGGGCAGGCTAAGACATGAGCCATGCTGCAGGGGGAGAGGTGTGGGAGCTCTGGGGAGCACTTCCCCATGAAGCAGGCCCACGGGGACTGCATGTCCCAGCGGAGGGGGGGGGTGGGGGGCTTTGCAACCATCCAAAGGGTGAGAACAGCAAGAAGAGCCTTCAAAAAAGATACTGATCCCTGTCCCAGGGGCAGGCAGGTAACATGCTGAGGAGCAGAGAGATCACTTTCATCTAGGATGGCAGATGGCTTCAAAGAGGAGGTGGTGGCTTTGGAGCCACAGGTGAAGACAGGCACACACACAGACATGGAGAGGCATCGTAGGTAGAGGAAAGAACAGGTGGGAAGCCGCAGGTGGAGAGGTGCCCCAGGCTGGGTCAGAGGCTCCCTCTGAGATGGCACCAGGGTGGGGTGGTCGAAGAGGAGCAGCAGGGGGCTGAGGGCGGGGGAGCACAGAGCAGCAGGGGGAAATGAGAGAAAATGGCGATGGCCAGGCCAGCCCAGGGGACAGGAAGAGGGGCAGAGAGCTGTCCACCATGATGGGGGTTGCTGGAGATTTGTCACTGAGGGTTGGAAAGCGTCCCTCCAACACTCACGTGCTTGTTTCTGTATCACTAAGCACATGACCTTGGGCAGCATGCTACAGCTGAGACTCGCCATCTTTCAGGGAGTGAACGCCAGTAAAGTGGCCCTTAAATGTTGTTGTCATTGTACAGCTTTGATAAATAACTGCTGCCCCAAGTCCCCAAGAACTCCATGCTGTCCTGGTCTTTCTTCCCAGGACACACCACACCTCCCTGCTGGAGGGTTAGTGGGCCTCTGGTCCATGCTCCAGGGGCCTCTGGGTAGGGGTTGCAGATGAGTGTCCATCACCACCTGGTGCCTCCCATTGGCTGGGCCTGTGTTTTCACCAGTCTCTTCAGTACCCTGTCACCCTAGAAAAGAACAAGTCCAGGGATCAGAAGGGTGTCGAGTGAGTGTGGAATCACCCCAGCACTGGCCTGAACGGAAACGGGCCAAGATGGCCCTACCTACAGAGGCATAGGTTGGATCTGGTTTCTGGCTTCCTGTAAATGTTATCTCATTGGCTAATTAGAGCATCAACCTATAATGCACCTGAGTATATTCTCTTCCCTTAACCTGTAACACCCTGGACCAGTCCTTCGGCTGCAGTGGCCAAATATATCAAAACAAATTCACACCGAGATACAACTGCAGCACAACAATGTGATAGCTAAACTATGAAGAAAATCTTAAAAGAAATCAAAGAAAAAAGAGAAAACATTTACAAGGAAATGATAACTGGTTCCTCAGAGGGCTTGAGTAACAGTAGATCCCGGAAGACGTAAACAATATCTTCAGAATGCTAAGGAAAAATTACTCCTGACACAGAATGCTATCCAACTAGCTAAAGGAATCTTTTAAGTGCTCCTCTTTGAAATGCAGAAGAAGCAGCATTAATAAATGGATGTGTTTTTAGTAAACTTGAATAAGAATTGACTATAGATAAAAAGGATGATGACTAAAATTGGGGGGATTGAATTCATGCTAAAACTAAAATCGTCAACAATAATATGGAAAACACCAAAGGAAATTTCACAGTAAAAGCATTTTAAGATCATCGGGAAAAAAAATTTTTTTAAAGACTTGCCATCTCAAATTGGGAGAATCATTGCTGAAAGTGCCTGGGACAATGCCTGGCACATTCTGAACTGTCGGGAGCTGCCCTGGATGAACACCCCTTTAAGTCCTGATGCACCGGGTTCTAAACAATTATTGCCTTCAGTCTAGCACAGCAGGGCCAGGTGGCAGTAACTTGGGTGTTACCCCCAGCTCGGATAATAAGGCATGGCTCCAGGTGTAGGTGTCACCCGCTGGGGTTGAGTTACACCCACCTGTTCCATTGTAATCCTACCCTTTTGCCCTTTTAGGGATAGAATGTCCCACAGAACCGCCCCTTGTGTGTCCCTTATATAAGAATAAAGAATTCCAGTGGCTTGCTCTCTTTACACAGACCCCTAAGGTCTCAGAGCCGTCCCCAGATTATTGAAAAGGTACTTCTGTGTGTTTGTGTGCTTTCTTTGTCGTTTTCTTAAGTTACTGGAATAGTCAGGTTTTGTGAACCCAGAATTAGGTCGCCATCTAGGATAGATGGCAATACTAAACCTTCAATAAATGAAGATTTTTTTTTACTCTTGATTCAGGGTGACTGGTGCAAGAAAGGGGGGGAAAATCACATCTCACCAAACTCTAAGGGTCTGTTTGATACAGTAGCCAGTGGCCCTGTGTGCTTATTCAAGTTTAAATGAATAAAAGTCAAGTAAAATTAGAAGTTCCTCGTTTGCACTAGCCACATTTCAAGGTGCTCTGTAGCTGCATGAGGCTCATGGTCATATTGGATGGTGCAGGTATAGATACATTCCCCACATTGCCAAACATCTCTTTGGACTTTGCTGCTCTAGGGGAGTAGCAGGGCTTGTCTTAGGGATCCTGGGGAGGCCTCTGGGTAGAGGTTGCAGAGGAGTGTCCATCACCACCTGGTGCCTCCCATTGGCTGGTCTCTTCCACAGTCTGTCCTGTGGGCCCTCTCACCTCTGCTCCCTCCCTCATTAGGGGTCCATTGTCTTCCTGCTTATCTTCAGCGCTGGGCTTGCTTAGCTGGGGGCTTCCTTCCAGAGCAACCTGGTGTTTTGGGGTTGTGCTGGTTGGAGCTCCTTAGCCACAGCCAACAGAGTCTCCTGCACTGCCACCTAGAGGCAGAGATGGAGACAGCATGGGCTTGTGCCCTCACCCCTCCCTGTCCCTCCTCCACAGGTGGATAAAGGCGTTCATTCCCCAATTTTCCATCTCTGCCTCCTCCTGAAGATGGGCGTCTGGAATAACCTTGGCAAAAACACTGATTTTTTTTCTGGAATTACAAAGAGAGGTTTCTAAAGTAAGTTGACTGGAGAGATCATCCTAAGAAGTCCATGCTGGGAGTGCAGCAGAGACCAGCCGGCAGAGCTCTCCCTTGGGGAAACAGAAGGCCAGAGAAAGGCCACGTCTCATGGCTGCCACATCTGTCACTATGTGGTCACCATTCCCCTCACCACAGGCACCTTTTGTCCTCTTCAGATGAATGTTCAGAAGGTTCAACTCCAGCCCCTTGAAAATGGACCCAGGACTGGCCGGGATGAGCAGGCGCCTGCTCCCAGGTGTCTGAACTCCCTTCCTCCCTGAGGTTTAGGTCCCCATACAGATGTCACAGTGGGGCTGCCCATGGGCCATCTGTACTCTTAATATTGTGCTTTGCCTAAAGTTTTGGGAGAGAGAGAGAGAGAGAGAGAGAGAGAGAGAGAGAGAGAGAGAGAGAGAGAGATTGATTGATTTAGTGTTTTGGATATAAAAGTCCAGATTCCTAAACTTCTTGATACCAATCGCTGATCTCAACTCTTCTGTGGCAACAGTGAGCCAAAACCCTATGTAGTGGTCATGGCTGGGGTTGAGCCACATGCGACCCTTTGGCCAATGGCACCCTCAGGTGGACCACTCCCCATCCCTGCAGGAGTCTTATCCTACTTGGTACCTGCCAGCCCTTCTGATCTCTGACATAAAATTTTAATTCAAGAATGGATTATAATGGTCCAAAGTGGTCCTGGAGCCCCTGAAGGGGTCGCTGGTCATTGGTATCCAGGGAAGGAAAGCAGAGAGGTCCCTCTGGAATATGATCAGCATAACAGGCCTTTCCCAGGGGAAGCACTGAAGTGCACCTCTGAAAAATCATGACCGTGACCCGGGGGCATTCTCAGCCTCTCTGAAGCTTAGGAGCACATGAACCTCAGGTCAAGAGCCAACTTTCTAGAAAACCAATGAAGCACCACCTTTGGCAATACCAGGCCATGTCACGAGGTCTCCCTGGGAGCCACTGAAGTTTGTTTTCCTCTTGGCAGGCACTCACCAGGCTGCCTAGTGAGGAGGGTACAGAGATGGAAGTAGCCATCACCAGCAACCTTGTGGTCTGGTGGAGGGATGACCCTTCTTATCCTGTCATCTCCTGCCACAGGCCTTTCCTGCTGGTGATTATGAACGAAGCCACAGACCCTATTCTCTCTCTAGGGAAAGTTGAAAGTTCCACTAAAGCCCAAGTGGGAAATTCCCTGTTGATTTCTTGCACACTGAGAATGCACAGGAAGTGTTTCCTGATGCTCCTAGAGGGTCATTGAGACTTGCTGCCTCCTCTTCTGAGGGTCCCCCAGACCCCAGCAGAGCTGTGTTCATGGAGGGGAGCTGAGGCTCAGCATCAAACTGACAATCGGATCGTGGTGATGAGCCAAACCCAGTGACCCTGGACAGTGCCCCTTCCCATGAGTCCTCCTGGAAACTAACTCCAAGGAGTATTGCCTTGCTTGCCATTTTCATCCCTCTGAGCTCCTGGGAATGAGAGCACATAGGTCAGGCACCTTTATTGCAGAATTACAGTAATAAATTCCATAAACCTAAAATGTGAATTCAGTGGCAACAGAGCTCCAAAGCTGCAGGGTCCTGATCTAAACATGATGCATGGGCTGACTCAGAGCACTGGGTAGTCATCTGGGGACATTTCAGGGGCTGCACGAATTCCTTCCTCACTTGTTCAGCGAACATTATGGATAACTTAATGTGTGCTAGGAGTCAATCAGACTGGCAAGGTCCCTGCAAGGTGCATGAGAGATAGTTCACCCCAAAAAAGTAGAATGGAGCCTATCATAAGCAGGATTATAGCAGCCTGTGAGGAGGGCCTGGAGGTGTTCCCAGAAAGCTTGAGAAACAGGAGGGCAATGCTGCGCTGCGAGTCAGGAGTGAGATGAGGGGCAGCGGGAAGCCCGTGGCCATTGTGTGTCACAGATGACATGGGAGAAAGCAGGACACTGCGCAACAAAGAGGTTGGATCATATGGAAGGGGCGCGTTGGCCAACGGAGGAGGTCTGTGCTCGGGGGCAGGCTGCCGAAAGCCAGCTGGGCTCCTCATGCCAGAGAACAGCCACGACTGGTGTGTGGCTGGCTAAGACCTCCCGGGGACAGGAGCCCTGCTGCTCTGGCGCGGTGCGCAGGTGCACACTTGGACACACGCGCACAAGCACGAGCACGCATGGCCCTCTGGGTGCTCAGCCTCCTCCCTGCTAGTTTGAAGTGACGTCAGTCTGGCTCCCTTACTTTGCATCTCGAGAGTCACACGTGATGCTGTGGGCCACAGTGGCACCAAGGCAGGGGCAGCTCACGCCCACTGGGTGGTCTCCACCATCCTCTCTACAAGTCCCTCAGGAGGCCTCTGCAGACACCAGCCACTCCCCTGGCCAGGGGTGGGGTGACTCCTGCAACTCCAGAGGAGCCCTGAATTCCCAAACCCACAGAATCCCTGCCGGGGGACTCCAGTGTCTCCCACGTTGGACGTGCCCTTGGGGCTCTCCTACACTCTCCTTCGTGGGAAGAAATGAACGGGAGTTACGCTGGGAGCCGGCAGAGCTCCCGTGGCACTGAGTCTCCCCCCTACTCTCCCACTTCGCTTTCCACCTAGGTGGGCAGTGGCTCTAGGCGGGAAAACAACTGACCCAGGCCCAGGGATCTCCCCGGGCAGAAGGAGCCCAGTACCAAAGCCCAGGTGTTGGAGGCTCTGGCCTGCAGCCTCCCTACTGCTGCCTGCGCTGAGCTTCTGTCCCCCCCAGCGCTCTGCTCTTGGGTGCTCTGCCCTTGGGTGCTCTGCCCTTGGGTCCTCTGCCCTTGGGTGCTCTATAAAGGCGGTGAGGAATGCGTCCTCCACTGTGGCTCCCTGGAGGTCCATTGTTCCAAGAACAGCGAGGATGTTTCACTGTAGTGTGAAGGGAATGGCTGGCACTGAGAGCTGGCTGATGACACATTTGTTCACATTGAGTCCTGTCTAGTAGCTCTCAGAAGTCTCCCAGACATGTGTCAGCAAGAAGATACTAGAACAGTCACAGCCGGGATTCTGTCAGCTGGAGAAGGCCTCGGCTTTCTGTTGTGTGAGATACTTGTTGTTCGCATATTTTAAACGTACCTGACTTTTGGTTTGGACTTGGTTTTAACCGGGCATGGTAGGATGCCAAGGAGGTGGTGCGCACCACTTCATACTGGGCTGTGGGAGCAGCTGGTTTGGTCAGGAGGCAGAAGGCAGGGAAAACCCGTGCAGTGGGGAGGACTTAGGTGATGATGTCCCCTGTTGGGCAGGAAGTGGAGCACAGAGGTTGGGGCTTTGGTTGGAGGGTTTGTAAAAGGACTCTCTCGTGCTCCTGAAAACTGAGATGGTGTAGAGGGAAACAGCATGGCCATTAGTATGATCCATGTTTCAAGATGGAGAAAAAAATAGACCTATGACAGAATATTGAGGATGACTATCACAACATGGTGTGAATGTTTCATTCAAAGCAGAGTGACAATATTCTAAAGGCAGGTTTGGTTGACCTAATTAAAGCCAGGTGGAAAATCTTCAAAGAACATCCACACAACCAACCAAACAAAATGGATTCATAACCATGGGTATCAGGCCATGGCCTGTTCAAAGTCAGAGGCCTCGGTACAGTCTTTCCAGCCAATCCAGGTCTCTTGCACTCCATCAATTCATCAGTAGAGAGTCTTTCTTTCTTTGCTTAACCATCCATTAGTCTTATTAGTGTTGACAACAGTTACATCCTTCTCATGTAGAAAATGTCCAAACGCGCTCACCAACCCCCACAAGTCTCACCCTATCACAACATCAGGATCAGCTCAAAGTCAAGGACTTTAACATGTAAATTGTTTCCAGGTATAGACGAGGCTCCTTGGATGTGATGACTTACCTGGTGCCGCTTGGATGTGTTTTCTTGGGTACAGGGACCTATAAAATAAGAAGATAAGTTATTGCTCCACCCCACACACAGAATGGGGATTCAAGGACAGAATATCACAAGAGATATCTCATTTAAAAAGAGAAATCTGTATTCATAGATGAACACAGGAAAGTAGAATGAATTGGACATCACTTTCCTAAGTTCATATATGAACACATGACCAGTGAAGCTCCACATCATGGACAATTGCAGGAATGGGATCCTAATTAGAATAAGTTATATTCCATGTATGTATAAAATGTCAAAGTACACTCTACTGTCATGTGTAACTAGAAATAATAAATAAAAAAATAAGCTACTGGATTGCAAGATGGAAAGAAAGAAAGAAAGAAAGAAAGAAAGAAAGAAAGAAAGAAAGAAAGAAAGAAACCACCCTGTCAGCATATAGTAGTCACTGATCCACACAATTCTGAAATCCAGCAGGCACAGACCTTCAATTTCCTCTCATATGTGAACAACAAAAGCTTGCTGATCAAAGTCCCATTCTGCTCTCCAGAAGTGGTGCTTCATGGCTCCACCTTCTATATCATTCATTCTCCTCCATAAGAAATGGCCCATATCACACCTAAGATGGTTTCTCAAACTTCTTTCCACTTTCTGCCAATAGGGAATTGGAGAACCAAAGTCCTCTTTGCATTTTAAAACATCTCTGTCCCTTTTAGTCCCAATACAGCTCTTTTAAAACCCTTATGGGTTGTCTAAGAATCAAATAATCATCTATTTCAATAGAGAAAAGCTATACCTACAAATATCTTTGTGAAAATTCCTCTCTACTTCAGGTTGTGAATAAGGTGTCATGGGACAATACTCATCACATTATTAGGAGTCCTTTTATCTATATGAGAAAATCCAGAAGGCTCCGTTTTTAATATTTGTGAGATCTTAACAGAGTCTTGGGACTACACTCAAACTTGACTTTGAGTCTGAGCACATAGTTCACAAACTGTGTTTGGGGTTTGATGTTTGATCTCAAGCTCTTTCTTGCATTGAGAATCTTTTATTCTCATGTCATACTTAATCAAATACAGATGAAAGAGGTAAATCACACTTTCAGAGATCTACCAGGGAATTTTATTGGCTAGATTCACAAGTTAACTCAGTAATTTTCTTTCTTCCAAGTTACAAAGATGGCAATGTTGCCCAAATCCCATAACTACATAATATGAACTGCCTTTTTTCCAACCACCCAAACAGAACCTTCACTGCCTGTCTAGCCACCCCTAACAGACTCCTTTAGGCCTCTGCCAGCCCCTGGGTTTTGTTTTGACAGTATGCTAGTTTGGGGTAGCAGTTTCTGTTTTGGTTATTTATTGCTGTATTGTTGCCTTAAAATGTCCCCAAAACATAGTGGCTTCAAAACACTGGTTATCAACTCACCGATTTATGGGTCAGGAATCAGGGCAGGGCTCAACTGGTTGGCTCCTTTGATCCACATGCTGCCATGTGGATGTGTTTTCAGCTGGGTGGGGGTGGGCTGCAGTCAAAAGTCTGATGCACGCTCCCCCATGTCTGGCACATCTTTGCTCCTCCTCATATCCATCTCTTCATATGAGCTCCTCACAGCAGCGTGAGGTGGTCAGGCAGTCAGGTCTCATACCTGGTGGCTGACTTGCACCAAGAAGTGTTCCAAGTGGGCGAAAACAGGAGCCCCGTGCCATTCTGACTAAGGTTACCGCTGTTGACCCGAGACGAGTCCTTGCCTCCCCAATGTTGAAGAAGAACACCAGAGAAGCACGCCGAGGCCAGGTCAGAGTGGAAAGTAGAGGCTTTATTAAAGGACAGCAGAAAAGACTTCTCCCGGAGGAAGAAGGGGATCCAAGAGGTGGAATCCGTGGGAGCGCGGTTGTCTCCCCTTTTTATAGCTAAGGTATTCTTTTCTCTTTGCCGCATTCCTGTCACATTTCTGTCCTTTGTTCTGTCAAGAGTGGGGCACGGGTGGGCCAAAGGAGTAATCTGGGCAGGAAGGACTTTTGAGTCAGCATCTTCAAGTTTGCTGGGCGCTGTTTTATTAACACTTCTTTGGGATGGGCTCTGGGCCTTGGGGACATGAACACTCCAAGAGTTGTTCTGCTTTTTCTGGACTTCATTCTCAATGGCCTCCATTTGGGATCTTACTCGATATTAGACCTGCTGAGACTCAAACCCAGGGCTTCACACATACTAGGCAAGTGCTCTACCACTGAGCCACAACCCCAGCCCCTTCTCTTGCATTCTTTATGTCTGTAAAACCATCACCATGCAGATGAGGCCAAGAACTGCCACTAGCAGAAGCATAGCCATGTCCCCTTGGACCAGGGTTGCAGTGGCCTTTGGGTACCTGGGTTGCTGAGCTCAGTGAAACTAATCGTGGGGAACCAACTTCTTAGGCAGCCCTGGGGGACCAGGTCACTCCAGAAATCTCTTCATAAAGCAAAGTCTTTCAAAGAAGTTTTTACTTTTATGCCCTTGAGTCTGTGGCAGGGATAATCCTGCTGCTTACTGAGACGTCCTTAAGGCATGTTTCCTTTTGTCTCCATTCAAAGTCCTTGGCCTCTCTTAAAATGGCACAAATCTCATCAGCAAGAACAACTTCCTTGGTCCAAATTATATAGACACTTTTCTAGCTAAATGGCTACATCCTTATACTCTGATTTTGGGTCCCATTTCTAACAGGAATCCTGGCTAAGTCACCAGTGATATCCATGTCACAGCTTGAACGTTATGCTGCCTTAAAATTTTCTCCATCACATTAATTGGTCCATCACCTTTAAATTCAGCCTGACACAAAGTGTCAGGACATTGGCAAAATGTAGGCAAGTTCTTGAATAGCCTCAAGTGCAGTTCCCAGTAGGGTCCTCTTTCCCATCTGAAAGCTCAGCACAGTCTTTACTGTCCCCGTGGTTACCAGCATTGTGGTCTTCCGAACTTACAGCAGAATCACCCATTTAAGTGCTCCATGTTCTGAGACTTCTCCATCCTGCATCTTCACACTTTTCCAAATTTCTTCCATAAACTGATTCCAAAGGCTTCTGAACTACATAGTTGGGGATAGTCACAGCAAAAACCCTATTCCGTCAAAAGAGCCAGGTGTGGACAGAACTGCCTGTCAATCAGCGGGGTCTCCTGACCAATGGATCTCAGCAAGCTCCCCCAACCAACCCCAGTAGGACAAGGGACTCTAACCCCCCTCCCCCAGTCCTGTCCCTAAGCCCAATAAAAATTCCAGTCCGGCTGAGCCCAACCATGCGCTTCTCCCCGACCCACCCTGTTGGTCTGGAGGGTCTCGCCTGGAGTGAAATCTCAATAAAGCCTCGTTCTGCAGCCTTTTTAATGTGCCTCCTTTTGGTGGCTGCTGCCTGACCCTACCGTTTCAGAAGCTTCAGCCCATTCATTGCTTTGGGTCTGAGGGGAGGGGAGGCAGAATATCATGGCAGAGGAAAGCTACTCAGCTCCTGATGACCAGGAAGCAAGAGAAAGAAGCAAGGGTCATGATGAGAAGTGGTCCCCGAGGGTCCACCTCGAGTGACCTTACTCCCTCCAACCACGCCCCACCTGCCTACAGTTTCCACCACCTGCCAGTAGTCCATCCAAATTATAATCCATCAAATTGATTCATCTACTGATAAAGCCAGAGCCCTCTTAAGCTAATCATTTTCCAAAGCCTCACACTGCTGCGCTGGGAACCGAGTCTTCCACGCTTGGGATTCTGGGAGGCATTCCAAACCCAAACCATGGCAGAAGAGGTTGGAATGGCAGTGACATCTTGGACGAAAGCCTTTTAGCTTGACAAGTGAGTGTCTTGGAGTGAGGCCACCTCTCCCTGTGACCCATTAGCTGTGGCCGACCTGCATGTTTGTGTGCTCTTTTGAACTTTGCACTCTCGGGCATCACACCCAGAGAGATTATCCCACCGGCC
Organism: Urocitellus parryii; assembly: GCF_045843805.1. Classification (NCBI taxonomy): domain Eukaryota; kingdom Metazoa; phylum Chordata; class Mammalia; order Rodentia; family Sciuridae; genus Urocitellus; species Urocitellus parryii. Next base: position 11,358,158 of record NC_135536.1, on the reverse strand, counting down.
CCAGGAGAGCGGTGAGACACCAGGAGCAGAAGCACTGAGTGAGCTCAGCCTGCACCTGCCAGCCTGCAGACACCTCTCCAGGTGGCAGAGCCTGCAGGTGAGCACAGGAGGCAGGAGCTCAGTGAAAGGGGCTGGAGGGAAGAAAGAGTCTCCCTACTGTAAATGGTGTGGCAGGAGCTGTCACAGCCTCACAGGAGGGGATGGATGAAGGCTGTGCTGGAGTGATTCTCCCAGTCACCTCATCTAGGGATCACCTCCACTTAGTGAACGGGAGAAATCGGATGTTTGGAAGTGCTGGTTGGGGCCTCTGCATAGAAAACTACTCACATTTTTTTTTTCTCAGAGAATGGATTATGATCTCTACCACCTCCTATTAACTCCTTCCTGAAGACCCACGTTAACAAATCCTATTATTTACCTCTTCTTGCATAACAAATCACCCCCAAATTTGATAGTAGCTTAGGACAACAAGCTGTTTCTGTGCATGGGGCCTTTGAGACGGCTTCAGGTCTCTTGTGAGATCTGAGTCAAGATGTCAATCACCTTGGGAGCCGCTCAGAGACCACCAAGTGGAGGAAGTTCAGCATCAGATTAGGACCAGACATGAAGAAGTCTGCATGAAGAAGCTGCATCTGATCAGGGAGTTTTACAAACATAAACCTCCTCCCTGTCCCTCAGAGAATCAGGCTCAGTCTCCTGGGAAACTTCACACTTGAAAAGTGAAAAACAAGCTTTTCTTGAATAACAAGATTTCTTGCACCATTAAATAATTCTACTTCTTTTTTAAAAAGATTTTTTAACCTGTTGATAGACCTTTATTTATTTATATGTGATTTATTTATATGTGATTTATATGTGAATCGAACCCAGTGCCTCACACATGCCAGACAAGTGTGCTACTGCTGAGCCACAACCCCAGCCCACTAATTCTACTTCTTAAAAATAATGTTTTATTGTTTTCTGGTAATGAACAAGACATGCTCTTTGTCGGCAATTTGGAGATTTAAAAAATTTCAAATGAAGAACACAAAAGGCACCTCCGTTCTATCATCAAGAGCATCTCTAAGAAACACTCCTTTAGTTCCTGGTGGATACTGGGACACACCAGTAAGCAGCATCCATGGTCCCACTTTATGGGGCTTTCAGCACAGCAGGAGGGAAGACCCCACTCTGTGTGTGATCCTTCTTTAAAATGTGGGTAAAATACCAGAACAGTTTGGTGTGGTGGTGGAGGATGGAGTCCCGGTCTTCTGGTGAGGGCGATTGGCTAATTCAAAGGATAGGCACAGGGTCCAGCAGCAAAGGCCCCACCAACCTCACCAGCATCAGAGCACCTCAGACCCACCTGGGCCCCAGACCATCTGCTTGTCTGAGGACAAGCAGCTGGATGGGAGCTCTCAACAGAAGAGCCCTTCCCGCCTGCTGTGCTTGTCTTCACACTAGTTCCAGGAATTGACCTGGCAAATATTGACCAGGCTGCTGGGTCTCCAACACCACTTTTCTGTGGCAGGAGGACGTGCAGGCTGAGGACCTGGGCCCGGCTTGCTGATAAGGCTCTGTGAGTACTGGGCTCCTGCCGGGAAGGAAGGCAGGTGGCAGTCACCGCTCTATCCCCCTCCTGCTCTCTAGTTCTCTGTTTCTCCATCTCTGGCTTCACAGGTAGGGGTGGGAGAAGTGAGTCCCCTCGAGTTAGAGTGGAATGAGCACTGCTTCTGAGTCTCCAAGTTAGAATTTCAGGTTCTCAATGACCTTTGGCATCCAAGACTTTGGACCGAGGAGCTCCGAATATTCACGGCAGATAAGACCACAGCAAAGGACGAAACTTACTAGAAATCTTGTGATGGGAAAAGAGGCATGCTTGGAAGCCCTGAGCTGGACCCAAGTCTTTCTCCTGCCTCCCTTTTATCGAGTGTTTGTCCTGCCCTGAGCCTCAGTTTCCCCAAATGGACAACTGGGCTAGGAATCCTTGTGCCTCAGGGTTCTCAGAAGGATTGAGTCAGAAACAAAGCAGGTGCCACCTGCATTTGGGCAGGACCATTCTCACTGCATGTGACCCTTCTGGGCAGTTTAAAGCTTCCATGTACCCAAATCTCACCCACTGAGTGCTAAGAGCACCCCCGTTTCTTGTGGTCGATATGACCAGAAACACCACCCACCTCTCCCATCCCTCCTCCCTAATTTACAAACCCATCTGTCCTAAAAACAGTGATACAACGTACCTAATATCCCCAGCCCTCTAATAAACACTTAATAAATGAAATGTTATAATGAATGGATAGGGTTCTTCATTTCCCTCTGGGATCTTTCTACAAAAGGAGCTATGAAATGAACTGGATGTCATTGCACTAAGCCTTGGTGAATGGGAAGAAAACCCCTATCACATTCTTTCTGTGTTAGGTGCTCTGTGTGTCTGTCACATAAGCCTTCACCTGCCTGCCCGGGAGGGGACTTTGCCTACATTTTGCAAAACTGACACCTTGTGAAGGAGGTTTCTTTGCACTGCGCGGCAGTGAGTTCCTGCAGAGCCTTGGTTGCAACCTAGGCCCCACTGGGAAGTCGAGGTCGTTTTGCAGGTCGGGAAGACCTTGGGGTGCCATGGGGGCAGAAAACGGTGCTGAGTTCAGTGGCATAGAAGGAATAAATGAGAAGTAGTTTCTGTGTTTCTGATTTTACCCAGGGACAGACCAAGTTTTAATTTGTTCTGCATCTTACAAATTTCCCATCAAAAAGGCAAATCTGAAATGTACAGGAAATGTCATAGAGCCACCCCCACTGAGCTGTGCGGAGGGAGGGAGGTCATGACCTTGGAAAAGTGCCCATCACACTTTGACCAGCAAACGCGTTTCGACATAACAGAGGAGACAGCATCTCGCCTCCCGGCCGCTGGGCTTTGAATAGTGGTTGGGCAGAGCGTTCAGGACACCAGGGCCAAATGCCACCTGGAACGCTACCCTCCCCAGCACTGCCACTACAGCTGTAATTTGTCCAGAGCTCATTAGTTTGGGCAAAGAGGATTCAAAGTGCTGATTAAATCACCAGTGTTTTCAGGACGATCTACCACAAGGCACCAGGAGGTCAGAATTTGGCCCCCACTGAAGGAACAATGGAAAGGGTGGTTTCAAGTGGAGCAGGAGGATATCAGGGTCTGCAGGATCCAGGGGTCTGTGCATGGGCAGGGGGACCTGAAAGGGAAAGGGAGGTTTTAAACACAGCGCGACACGGTGCCCTGCACATCCTGCCCGGAAGCCAGGGGTCTTCCTGTTTCTGTACCCCCAGTATCCCCTAGAGGTGGACCAGAGTTTCTTCCGGCATGTCTTATAACCAAGAGGTGTCGTACTCGTCTGCAGGGGCTGCTTTAACAAGCCGTTAAAGTGCTGCATTTAAACCACCAAAGCTTTTGTCTAGCAGCTCTGGAAGCTGAAGTCCAAGATCAAGGGGTGGGTAGAGCTGACTCCTCCTGAGGCCGTTGGGAAGAGTCTGCTCCAGGCCTCTCCCCAGCTCCTGGTGGTTGCCGGCCATCTTTGGCTTTGCCCAGTTGGTAGGATATCACCTGCAGTCTGTCTTCTCCATGGTGTGTCTCTGTGCCTAAAGCTCTTGTTTTATAAGGATCCCAGTCAAACTGGGTTAAGAGCCTACTCTAATGACCCCATCTTAACAAATTATACCTGTGATGATCCTATTTTCAAACAAGATCCCCTTCAGGGGTCCTAGTAGCTGAAGGTTCAGCTTATAAATTTGGAGCAAAAACAAGTCTACCCATGACAGACGGTTCCTAAACCTCCACATCAATCAAAGATGGAAGCTCCAGCCACTGCACATGACAGACAGCAGAGTCTTGATGGAGATGTGGAGACAGATCCATGCTCCCTCCTCTCCTCCCAGGACCCACCAATTCTGTGGCTTTGTCCTCACCCATGGGCCCCTCTCATCTGCGCCACCCGGTGGGTGACCCTCACATCCAGCTAAGGAAGGATCAGGAGGGCCCAGGGACCCCTCTTTCCCATGGGGCTGACGTGAGGCTTTGCACATCATCCTTTTCCTTCTGGAAGATGAAATTCTAGGTCAAGGCTGTGCCTAGGTGTGAGGCAGGCCTAGTGTCACTCATGGTCACAGTGTCCTGACCACTTGTTCCACAGCCCTCTTCTCCATTTATAGTAACATACACATTTGCTCATTTAACTAGTGCAGGCCACCCCAACTGGACCTGAAGCTTGTGGGGTCGGGAATTGGGATTTTTTTTTCTTCTCCCGACTCGATTTTCAATACGGGTTAATTTCTTGAGTCAGATAGATCCTTGAGAAGAAATGGAAAGAAGGAAGGAGGAAGGAAAGATGGAGGGAAGGTAGAGGAGATAGGAAGGGAGGGAGGCAGGGAGGGGAGCAGGATAAGCTATGGAAGATTCTTTTTGTAGCCCGGAGTCCTTTACTCAAAAACCTCTATCACATGTGGAGCAGAGAGAGGGCTGCTGGTCTTCCCCAAGCCTGGGAGGACTGTCATCTACCACTGTCCTCTGCAGTGTGCCTATGGCACCCTTGTGGGACAGTCTGAATGGTGGGTTTGATGGCCAAACAGGGGGGCAGATGAAGTCGCTTGGGAAGAGGAGGACTGACGTGTTCGAATCTTGCTTCCAGAGGATGGGGCCGGCTAGGCTGTGGCTGCTGGGAGCCGGGATCCTGGCCTCTGTCCACTGTCAGCCCTTTCCTGCCCATGGAGATAAGAGCCCAGGGGCACATCAACCCCCCAGCCATCAGCTCTCGGAGCCAGCTCCTGCCTACCACAAAGTCACACCCACCATTACCAGCTTCGCCTTGCGCCTGTACAAGCGGCTGGCGGCGGGCACCCCAGGAAACATCCTCTTCTCGCCCGTGAGCCTCTCCAGCACCCTGGCCCTGCTCTCCCTTGGGGCCCAAGGTGACACCTCAACACAGATCCTGGAGGGGCTGGGCTTCAACCTCACAGAGACCCCAGCAGCCGACGTCCACCGGGGCTTCCAGAGCCTCCTCCGCACCCTTGACCTGCCCAGCCCCAAACTTGAACTAAAAGTAGGGAGCTCCTTGTTCCTAGACAAGCGGCTCAAGCCCCTGCAGCACTTTTTGGACAGCACCAAGGAGCTGTATGGCGCTTTTGCTTTTTCTGCCAACTTCTCGGATCCGGCTACAACCTGGAGGCAGATCAATGAGTACGTGAGGAAGCAGACGTACGGGCACGTCACGGACGGCCTGCCCCAGTTCAGCCACGACACCCTCATGGTTCTCCTGAACTACATCTTCTTCAAAGGTGAGGGCTCGCTCAGACACAATGACTGGCGTCTCCTCTGTGAGTAGACACTGTCACCACACAGAGGTGACCAACACATCCTTGGGGGATGCTGTTTGCCTCTTGGGAATCTGCGAATGACAGCTTTCCTACCCTTGGGTAGCTCACATCCCACGTGGGTTGGAAGCAAGGAGCGGCCACAGAGCTCAGAGGGATGTCATGCTTTCAGGTGGGTGTAGGTGCCCTGGAGCTCTCGGAGGAGACGAGCATCCATGCAAACTTGGGGAGTGAGGGGAGGTTCCCCAGAAATGCAGGCCTCTGAGTGGAGACCTGAAGAGTGAATTGGATCTGCTCGGGTAAAGTTTCAGACAAAAGAAAGACCAGGAATTCCAGTCTCAACAGTAGAGTGACATGATCGCGTCTGTTTAGAAAGAGAGAGTGTGGCTGGGCGTGAAGATGGGAATCGGCCCCGCTACTCGACTGAGATAGGAAGATCATGGAGAGCAGGAGTTTGAGACTAGCTCAGGCAGGACAGTGAGACCCAGATTTAAAAAAACAAAGGAGCAAGATGAGCCTGGATACAGTGTGGAAATGGTTTGGAGGGAGTAAGGACGGGAGGGGAAAGACAAGTTAGGTGTTTCTCAAAGTGGACCAAATCCAGGTGACACTAACCTTGATAAACCTGTGGCTTTGGAAGTAGAATCTGCAGTACTTGGTCACTGATTGAGTGTCTCTGCATAAGCTGGTCATCTAGGGGTCACTGGGCCGAGGATCTGTTTAAAGGGCTTGGAAACAACCTGAGCTGTGCCGTCAGAATCAGGCCACTGATCTCAGCTCAAGATACTTCCTGGCTTTGTAAATGGCATGTTTACAGAAATGCACAAGCCTCAGTTTCCCCATCCCTAATATGGGGACGATGACACTTGTTTCTTGTTAATTTGGGGGATGATTTAGAGACTATGCCTCACCCATGGAAGGTGCTTAGTGGATGGGAATGCATTGTGGTCTCGAGAACTAAATTCCTCTGAAAAGAAGCCCAACCCTAGGCCCCTGGAGCTCAGACTCTGCTGACACTCTAGTGGCTAAGCCCTGGCCTGGATTCTGGCCTCCTGGCTCTGCCTCCAAGCTACTTCTTCACCTCACACTTACATACCCAAGAGACAGTCACCAGGCCGGTGTGGCTTTGTAGACAGCCGCCCAGAGTCGTTCTCCTGGGACATGTGCTCATGTGTTACGGGTCTTGTGTCCTCAGCCAAGTGGAAGCATCCTTTCGATCGCTACCAGACCCGGAAGCAGGAAAGCTTCTCCGTGGATGACAGGACCTCTCTCCGGGTTCCCATGATGCAGCAGAGGGAGATGCACAGGTTCCTCTATGACCAGGAGGTGGCGTGCACCGTGCTGCAGATAGAGTACAGTGGCAATGCCTGGCTGCTGCTGGTGCTCCCTGACCCTGGCAGGATGAGGCAGGTGGAGGCCGCTCTGCAGCCAGAGACCCTGAGAAAGTGGGGACAGCTGTTCCTGCCCAGGTAGGTGCCACATGGAAGGGTTCCCGCAATCTTTGCTCAAAAGCCGGAGCAGGTCTTGGTCAACTCCTGTCCCCAAACGCTAAATTCCAAGTTTGACTCTGGGATCCTGGGTAATTTTCTCTCCTCCTTGGGCCTCAGGTTTCCTCTGAGGCCTTGATTCCTCCTGAATTGCATTGCTTGCTGGATTAACTGAGTCCATAGTTAGACTGAAACCTGGATCCTAAATGCTCACTGGATGTGGACCATGATCCCTCCACCGGGTGTCCTGACCCCAATCTCATTTCCCCTGGCTTCCTTCGTTCTTCACATAGTAATTTAATATCACACGATAATAAAGTGTCACCAAAATGCCAGATAAAGGACGATCATTAAGAACAATCATTAGGTAAAGAAAATGTGGTATATATCCACAGTGGAGTTGTACTCGGCCATGAAGAATGAAGTCATGGCATTTGCTGGCAGATGGATGGAACCAGAGAAGATGAGGCTGCGTGAACTAAGCCAGCCTCAGCAGGTCAAGGGTCAAAGTTCTCTCTGACATGCAGAAGCTGGAGAGCAAGACCAAGGAGACACCAGTGGCTCAGAGAGGTCTGGCACCTCGGGAATCTTAGGAAGAGGGAGAAGAGTGGAATAGGGAAAGGCGACCGAGCGGGGGAAGGAGGGATGGAAAGGGGAATCCTGTCCCCTCTACTTGCTTTTAGATTGTGGCTTCCTCACTGCGGTTGCAGCTTCTTCTGATTCCCGAGGTCCCCCTCCCTGGCCCAGCCTTCTCAGTATGTGTCTCCCTTTATGGAGCGACCTGGGATGGAATCTGGTCCTGAATTCTAGATACCTCTAGCTGCAAAGAAACTGGCCCCAAACTAAGCAGCCCGGAGGCCAGCTGTTGCCCCTTGCTGCCCGGGTTGGCAGGGCCCCGTGGCCTGGTTCCCACTCCTGGGGGAGAGATGGGGGCTGGAGCCATCGAAGCCTCCTTTGCGTGGGTCTGGATGAGGCTGGGTGGGCTGGAGGGGATCCGGGCAAGGCCGGCTTCTCTTCCTGCAGGGTGTCCCCCAGGCTAGCCTGAGCGGAGCAGCTCAGTGTGACACTGTGTGGCCGCTCGCGGCTCCAAGGGAAGGGCCCTAAAAGGAAGGGAAGGCTCGTACCCTTTGAAGGGTTAGGTCCATAAATCAGCAGTGTCCCTCCTGCCGTATTGCACTGGCCGGAGAGCCACGGATCCCACCCAGATTCAAGAGGAGGGCTCATGCCCACCATCTCAGGTGGCAGTCCCACACGACCCAGTGGCTGCCAGCCCCTCCTGTGCCACACCGAGGCCTCAGAGTAGAGAGAGGCACTTTATACCTGGGCAGAAGTTAAAGCACCCAGGAAAGGAGATGCGGTAGGTCGAGGGGAAAGGCCAGGACTTAAGGAATTTTCTGAACCCGTGAAGCTCCAGTCAAACCCGGATTCCAGCCCCGTAGTTTTCGGTTCCCGCAGGGTGAGCCTGCCCCTCTCTCCCACTGCAGGAGGGAGTACCATAGAATCTTCTGGATTGAGTCGATTTTCCCTCAAAAAGGGTTTGCTTTGACTTCTCCGCAAAATGAGTAAAATTCTACTCATTGTCCCCCTCCCCCTCCCCCTGTCCCCCACCAGTGGCCTGGGGCTTGCCCACCCCAGATCTCCCTGTGAAAAATGTGTCAAGAAGGCCAAGATGTCCTTCCACTTCGGTTAGCCCCTGGACCCTCCTGTGGCCTAGGGATCAAACTGGTAACGATAATGATGAACCTCAGTTTGACCTTCTAGAGACATAAGTTCCCAAATTAGTTATTAACTAGTCAAATCCGGAGGTGCCCTGGCAATTGTCAACCAGTACTTAAGAAAAGACTAATCCCCAGGAGAGAAGGATGGATTTACTGTGGGTGGGAAGAATCTTCTGAGTTGGCCCCAGGAAGGGTGGCCATCTGACAGCCCAGGAGGCCCGGTTGCAGGAGGGAGTGACCTGTTCCTTGTGACTCGCATTTTGCACACCTGCTGTGCCACGGGATCCTCACAACAGCCCGTAGAGTGGGCATGTCTGCGCCGTTTCACAGACGAGGAAACAAGTTCAGACAGGTGGGAGATGGTGGTGGCCTGGGCGAGGGGAAGGCCAGGATAAGGAGTGAGGACACGGTTTGGAGGTTGAGCCACAGAAATCGCAGACAAATGAGATGTGGGGGTGGGAAATGTCACCAGCACTGACTTCGCACAGCCATCTGTGGATCTCATCAGTGAAGCCATTCAAAACCCCACTCCGGAGAGCCTTCCACAAGGGGATGAAGAGGAGGACAGGGGGCCATGTCAGGAGCCGTCGCAGGTCCAGCCCCAGACACTCCCTGAGGCCTGCAGCAAGGGAGCTCTGGCTAGGGAGGTGGAGTGTCCCCCACAGCAGGTGTGTCACGGGGGACTGCTCGCCCCCCACACTAGGAAACACTTGTCCCTCCCCGGGGCAGGCTGCCGACAGACGGGCAAGGGCAACACTGACAAGATGGTACATTTCTCTGATTCTCCCTTCAGCCTGCTCGACTTGCACCTGCCGAGGTTTTCCGTTTCCGCCACATATAACCTGGAAGAGATTCTTCCCCAAATCGGGCTCGACAGCATATTCAGCTTGGAAGCAGACCTCTCGGGGATCACTGGGCGGCTCAACAAGACCATCTCCAGGGTAAGGCAGTGGAGGTGCACGGGTGAGATGCAGGGCCTCTCCCTTCTCACATGGTGGGAAATCAAGTCCTCCAGTCTGTTCCCTATGCAGGGCCTGCAACATCGCGATCTTCATAGCTCCCTTCATGGACAACTCCCTTCCTGCCTCCCCTCCTCCTAGATCTGTGTTTTCTGTGCAGGAATAGTGTTCTGCATAGAGCAGGTACTCATTAGAGGTGATTCATGGGGCCATAATTTTCCCAGGTGTGGGATGGCTTTGTTTTGATTCCTAGTATGTCCTCTTACTGGGGCAGCTGTGGGACTCTACCTGCCTTCGTTATGGCTATGGGTAACAGTGGGACAAAAACAGGAGGTATCTCATTCAGCTTTGCTGCAGTAACAAACAACCCCTACATCAGCTAAATATCTGCTTCCCATGACTGCTTCCCTCAGGGATATAGGGGAAAGGAGAAGCCCCTGTCCTCTTCTGTCCTCACAGAAGAGGAGGAAAGCCAGAGAAAAAGTTCAACAGCTCATTAACACTTGTCCCCATGCCTGACCTGTGTCATGGCAGTGCCCAGGCCATTTGCTAGATTGGGTTCCACTTTCATGACCCCAGTCCATGGGGATGGGCCATGTTCTGCACTACAGGTGGCCCCACAAAACACATGGAATGGGCAAAGGTTGACAACCCTCCAACAGGAGGGGAGAGCTGATATTTGGGAATAAGAATGCAGTGGCCTCTGAGGGCAGAGGCTGCCTGCTGGACACTGGGGAGGAAGCTAGATGGGGTTCCACTTTCATGATCACGGTCTGTGGGATGGGGAGACAGTCAAGGCCCCTCTCTGAGCTTTGGTTAGGGGCATGGAGTGTGTGTGTGTGTGTGTGTGTGTGTGTGTGTGTGTGCGCATGCATGCTCCTGCGTTGTGCAGCAGGTGGGTGAAGAAGAAGGAAAAGAAATAGTCAAATGTCTTGAAGAGGCTTTTGCACAGTACCTTTTAAGTGCTTCTCTTTTCCTAGAACCTTTTGGAAAAGGGAACATCAAGGCCATTTTTATTTTTTTATCCAGCTTCTTTTAAAGGCTCAGAACCCTTTCTTCCTGGGAAATTGTGTGAAATGAGGTTAGAAAAGAAGTTCCTCCCGTGGGGCCAGTGGGGGGCTGGGTGACCCTGAGCTCTTTAGACCCCTGAGGTCGGCTGGGCTGGGCCTCCAGGCCTGGGCCAGACACAGGCGGCTCCAGCCAGGCTCAGGCCCTTTTGTCTTTCTGCCTGAGGGTGACGTCACTGTTGGGGGCGCGGGGGGGGGGGGGGACCCTCAGGAGAGAGAAAATGGAGAGAGAAGGGGATGAAGCGAAGGCTTCCTAGGCAGGCAGGGCCCTGGGGCCGATCAGATGGCTTCCTCCCCAGTGTCCAGCAGGCAGCCTCTGCCCTCAAAGGCCACTGAATTGAGCCGTCTCTGACTCTTCTCTCCTTCTAGGTGTCACACAAGGCCGCGGTGGACATGAATGAGAAGGGAACCCAGGCAGGGGCCGCCTCTGGCCTCCTCTCCCAGCCCCCGCCCCTAAACATGACGTCGGCCCCTCACGCCCATTTCAACAGGCCCTTCCTGCTGCTGCTTTGGGAGGTGACCACCCAGAGTCTGCTCTTCCTGGGAAAAGTCGTGAACCCAGTGGCAGGGTGACGGGGGTGGGAGGTCCCAGGGGTCCTCTCTCCCCACCAAACAGGAAGGCTGGGCCCCCTGCACTGCGGGAGGGCAGACCAGCTCGTGGGTGTGCAAAGGTGACAATAAAGTTGGCCCTGGGTGTCACGAACCCTGAGGAGCCCTGCTTAGGAGGGAGGCCGAGTCCGTGAGCAGCTTGAGCCACGCACCCTCCGATCCGCTCAGCTCTGGGGTTCACTGTGGCTGAAAGTTGAAAATGTCGACAGCGTTCATGTTGTGGCCTCCAGGAGGAGTTGCCACCGCCGTGTCAGGCCCTTTCCAAGTGTCCTTTGGGTAAGGGTCACAATAAAAGGCCCAGAGGACATAGGAGGAAGGAAGACATCTCCCCTTCACAGTGGCTGTTCTGCACTGTCAGCCACGGGACGAGCTCTGAGCTGTCACTGCTCAGGAGTTGACTCATCTGGAGGGAAGGCTGGCCCCAGGGAGGGCTCCCGGCCACATGCCATGGAGTGGGAGGCAGTGCAGTGGTGGTGAGCCTGGGGGAGGCCAAACGCAAGCACCAAGGAGACAAGAGGAGCCCAGGGCCAGCCCCAGGCCCAGGGAAGCAGGACGGTCAACATGGCAGGACGACAATGCAGACAGGGTGGGGGCGAGTGGGGGGCTGTGTCCAGTGGAGACAGAGCATCCCCTAGAGATGAAAGCTCAACCCCCCATCCCAGGTGTGCCCCTCAGGAGCACCATCTGAACCCGGCGGAGGAAATAAGAATGGGGTGTCCACTTATCCACCAGAGCTCTCCACTGTGAGAGGGGACCCCAGGCACTAAGATACGTTCTGACCTCTTTTCTGGATCTTTCAGCATTGAAGAGAAGTGTGTTTGTCTTTATTTATGGGGTGTTAGAAACCAGTCTGCTCTAAGACCATAAGAGGGGTGGGGTCTGCAAACACCCTGTCCCACTGCAGTCCCCAGCCCTGGCTCTCCAGCAGTGTCCCAGTGGTCACGTAGGAACAATATGCAGAAGGAAAGTGGAAGTCCAAGGCTCATTAAACCCCGAGCTGTGCCTCTGAACCAAGATCATTTACAAAGCCCTCCTCCATTGACCCAAATCCTGGGTCTTTCCACTCTGATGATCCAAAATGGGAAGCCAGGAGCAGGTGGGTAAAGGAAGGTGAGAGAGCAGAGAGAGAGAGAGAGAGAGAGAGAGAGAGAGAGAGAGAGAGAGAATATGTTTACCCTGTGCCCACGCTGAATGTGGGAAGTGACCCGGGTAAGAAAGCAATCTGTCCCCCAGAGGTAGAGAAGGGCGATCCGGCCAGCCCTGGCCAGCTTGACCCACCACTGTAGTATATGGAGGTGTTAGCAAGGGGACAGTTGACCTCCCCCTGAGTAGGGACAGCCAGAGACGAGAGCAGAGCACATCAGTTCAACCCACAGGTCTGCGGGTCAGCAAGCTCAGGCCACGTTCCCAAGTCCAAGCCCCAGATTCAGCTTGCGGGCTCCTGGTGGGAGTGTGTGCAAAACATCCGGGTTCCTGAGTGATGAAGTAACACCCAGAGAGCTGGGCTGGGAGGTCCCCCAACTTCAGCGGCATCTCCAGCAAGATGAACAGTGCAACCCTGAATCGCGTGAGTCTGTTGTGGAGCTCTGTGTGGGAGGGGGCTGGTTCTCAGAGTAATAGGAGGCCCTCAGATAGCAGGAAGCTGCGCCCACTTTTGATCACACACTCTTTTCCTGGAGAGAGCCAGTGTACTGAAGGGATGCTGGTCCCACACCCATCGCCCACCACCAAAGGCGAGCCCTGCCCCCTGCTGGTTGCAGAGGGTCACTGACATGCCCTGGAAGAGTCAGCAGCCCCCTCCTCCTGTTTGGCTGGGTTGGTGAGAGTCCTAAGAGGGTACGGTTGCCTGATAAAATATAGAGCACCCAGTGAAACCTGAATTTTAGATAACAGCAAATAATCTAGTATAAGTATGTCCCATACAATATTTAGGCTTTACCTAAAACATTTCTGCTGTTTATTTAATATTTGAACATCAGGGTGTCCTGTGACTTTATTTACTAAATCTGGAACCCCAGAAAGGCGTGCCTATGGTCAACACTCTAGAGTGTGTTGGAAGGAAGGAAACTCTCAGGATGCTAAGGGCAGACTGGCCCAGGCATCTGGGCAGACAGAAGAGAATCCAGAGGACAGAGCTGTGAGGAGGAGCCGGGGCAGGACCCTTGCTTCTGCTGTGAACAAATCCAGGTTGGCTTGCTGAGGAATGGCACGAAGCTCAGCTGCCCCCACCCCCAGCCTCTTGTCACACTGTGGGTGAGGCCATCCTCCACCAGTGACTCCAGCTGACCCACCACAGTCCGTAGCCAGGCCAGGCCTGCTTAGCTGGACTGCAGGTTCATGAGCTCGATATGTCCTCAAATGTCCATCGCTTTGACCCGATACATTTTGGGGTCTTTTTGTTATGCAGCAAACAGTAATTGATAGCAGAGAAAAGAAAGGGGTCCCGGGGATGGGCTTTGGGCAGTGTAGACTGAGAAGGCAACAAGACGAATCATAGCACCCAAGGGCCACGTCCTGTCAGGTCCACTGTTCTCTCCAAGGACTGGGCAGCGAGTCTTGGACGTAACCAGGTCCTCAGCACAGGGACCCTGCCAGCCTGAAGGCCTTTGAGCAGGGGCAGGGAGCCAGGGTGGGGCTTGATGGAGGGGAACCACCCATTGGTTCACCACCTGAGCTGTGTGTCCTGTCTGAAGATGGCTGGGCCATTCGACACCTTTCCTGGCAATTTGGAATCGGGGGCTTGTGGATGTCCTCACAGAGCTGTAGAACTACAGCCAAAAGGTCACAGATCAGTCGTTCAAGGACATATGTGAAATGTTCAAAAGAAAATGGAGCAGATGCAGAGAGGCCCTGGGCGGGAGAGCAGGGAGAGCTGAGTTCCCACCCTCAGCACTGGCCTGGGGCTTTGCAGAGGGCCATCAGGGTCCAGGGAGCGGATACATTTTCAGGCTGGTTCATGCAGGCAGAGCTGTGTTCACCTAAAGACACAGGGCCACCCACAGGAGCCCAGCTGCAGGCCATACCAGCATTTGTGAAAAGGTGGAAACCAGTGAGTCACCCGACAGCTCACAGTCTCTTCCACCCCACCCCAGTGGCCTCCATCTCAAGGCCAGACATCCTCCCAGCAGCTCTACCTGCATTGGTGGATGGGGTCTGTTTACATTACTGCAGGAGGCCTGCATGAATCCCTAGAAAGAATTGGGAAGAATTTAACACCAGATAAGAAGGCACCAAAAAAGACCATTAAACGAAGTATTTTAAAATGCAGAAATGGAGGTCATCAATCAGGCCTGCCTGTGTGTCCTGAGCTCAGATCTCAGTTCTGGGCTTTTGATGCCAAGAGAAAAAGTTCTAAGCTACCCAGAGCTTTCAGGGACAGGAGGCAGCAGAGCTCCGGGTGCACATAGTGATGCATTTCCTCCTTCTTGGATTCTAAGGCCAGTTGGGTTTGTATTCACACAGTCCCTCCTGCTCTGCTGTGGGAGGGTGCAGAAGTCCTGTCTTCATGATCCATGCTCCCAGCGGCTCTTTGAAGGTCAAGTATGTGCCAGGGTATCCAACTCCACTGGCCAAGTTGACAGAGTGATTTGAAAAAGTGGCTTCTGAGTTTGGGAGTAAGGTTTCAGTTAAGCTAGAGAAATAGGGAGCTGCTGGTCAAGACACTGCCGTCCCTCAGAGAGCTGTCCCAGAGGGGCAGTGGGCGCCCTGGCTAGTGACATCATGGGTGTGGTGCCACCCATTGTGTGGCTCAGGAATGAGACACAGCCACTCGGCAGTGAGGGCTTTTCAGCTTGACAAAAGCTGCCTTTGTGGATGTCTAATCTCGAGTCACACGTGACCATTGTGCAAGCCACGACAGCAATGTGAAAAGTAAACTGTGGTCATCCAAAAATGCACACCTAGGGATGCACCTGACCGGCTCTTGGTTACATATTTTTTTCTTATAGAAATACAAGTGATGCTTTTAAAATACACACACTTAATAAGATGGGATCCTGTTGTGATAAGTGCTTTTGTCATATTATTTTAATGACTTTCACATTCTATTTTTTTAGGAGTGGCCTGTGTTTTTCATTTGAAATTCTCCTTTGATGGACTCTTCGGTTGTTTTTATATTTTTAAACACCAAGAGGGACCTCGGTTGTCCAGCTGGACACATAAGGAGATGGAAAGGCTCCACCCGCTCCCAGGAAATACAGTCAAAAGCTGAACCGACTGAGGGATCCAGAGCGCCTCTGGGATCTGTGAGATGGGGAGGACGCAGGGAGGCTGGAGAGACCTGCGGGAGGTGCAGGGACGCATGACGGACCACAGCTGAGTCCATGAGCAGAAGCTGCCCTGGGAACCAGTGCGGGGCAGGGAAACCTGACCCATAGCAGGAAGTTGGGAGGCCGGGTTGATGTCCTCCAGGTGAAGTGCAGGGAGGCATGTCTGGCCAAGAAGAACACTTACCCACGGGTGTGGATGGAAGAGAAGAAACATCACAGATTGAGAGGAAACCACTTGCACACCCTCCTGCCATACCCAGGATCAAAGGAAAGCATCTTAAAAATAGTTTACAAAATGCTCTGTGTTATTAGGGTATTTCCCACCTTTTGAAATTAGCCCACCTAATTAATGCATCTTCCTTTTACACCCCCACCCCAAATATTTGCAAATAAATTACAGGCATTATGACCCTTTTCCTCCTTAACATTTAAGTATTTTTGTAGTTGTAGATGGATAGAATGCCTTTATTTTATTTATTTTTATGTGATGCTGAGGATGGAACCCAGTGCCTCATGCATGCTAGGCAGGCACTCAACCACGGAACTACAGCGCCAGCCCTCGCCTTAACATTTAGCCTGTATTTTCCAAGCCCCATAAAGCCCAGCACAGTGATTAAATCCAGGACTAAAATGTTTGTTGAATGGTATCTAGCATACACCATGCTAGGCTAATCTTGCTCTGAAGCCCCGAAGAACTTAAACCAGTGAGGGAAATCTGGACCTGTAGCTTAGATCAGCCACTTGGGGACCAGCAGCTCAGCAACACATAGCAGATGAGACAAATCCAGGAAAAGGAAGCAAGAGAGGAACCTGGGAAATGAAAGGCAAGGCAGAATCCATCAAGGTTTCCATGAGTTTCCAGGGAAGCCATTGGAAGAGGATATTTCTGAACTACAGCCAAAGGTTTAGGGACCTCTTTTTAGAAGAGAAAGAACAGAAAAGAGATGTGTTGTTCTTCCACACCCCAAAATATATAAGCCCACAGTCCTCCTCGGGGCCTCTATTACCTGTGACACTAAGGCCTTGAATAGCTGTAGCCATATCCAACCCCTGCCTCTCCTGGGTGCCTGACCCCCAACAGTGGTGTCTCCTGCCACCCTCAGGCCCAGGAAAAAGCAACTGTACTGTATTCTCAGCTGTTCTGGTGTTCTGCAGAAACTGGAACCAACCAGCCAAAGCAGGTAAATTTGCAGGGCTCAGGAACCAGGTAAGTAGGCCCCTCAGCCCATCAGCTGTGGTCCAGCCCCTTGTCCCTGTCAGTGGCTGTGCTCTCAAGGATGGAATCCCCACCCACCATAATTGTCCCAGGGATGAAGAGGGAAGGCTCAGCCAGATGACAACAGCCAGCCAAGCCTCTGGGGCTTTAGAGACATATAGAGTGCCGCTTCTCAACTCTCAGTGATAACTGGTTGGTCATATTTTGCATTTTTATGAATTCATCATGAGTCAATATTTTCATAAAATACCATAACACCAAATTATGAGAAAAAATAAAATGCAAAGCAAAGGAAACTAAAATAGAATATCAAATTTTATTGGATTCAACAGACATTAAATTGCATTTTAAAATATAGGAACAAACATAGGGAAAACTAAAAGCATTATGAAGACAGTACCCATTATTCATTGAAAATGTGCCTAGGGCATTTAGTATGGAGACTCGTTGTTAAATTCAACTTTCATAGTTCGGCAGCTATAACTAACCAAATAGTAAAAAGATAGGTAAGTGGTGATTTTCTGTACTAAACACTGAGACCCACTTTTGAATGAATACTGTTTTATCAGTATTAAGGTTTATAATATAATAAATGAGTATGATTCTTTTAATCTTTCTTCAGCTAGCTCAGGTTGATAACTGTCCCTTTAACAAGGGATAATGTATCAGCTTCTCAGCTATCTTTTACAAACACTCCTGATTGAAAAACCAGTCTAAAATGCTGTTGGGAAAGGAAGCTGATATATCTACAGTAATTTCTTGACAAAAAATTTTCAATGGGGTTTGTTTACCAGCCTGTAATTCAGGCCGAAGAATACACAAAGCAAATTTTTATGCCTCCAAGTTAGATGTTAATGTTAAGCTTTAAATTTTGAAAGGCTTGAATAAAAAATAACTTCATGGTAAAAGAAATAAATTAGAAAAATAAATATACACTTTCAGTTGCTCTGATTTTTAGGCATTTTTGGCTAAAGATTGCCAAACAAACCTTAAAGCATCACTTGTTGTAATGTGGTCATTAGTTAGTGGCTCATGCCACCTGCAACTCAACCCAGGTGTTCCATGACACTTGAGTGGACCCACATGCTTGGTCATGTGCTTGGACTTCATGACAATGTTAATTGTCCAAAATGCATCTGACCATTTACTCTCAATTTCCATTCTTATCTCATTGTGGACAGTTTGCAGACTGATGTGAGCCCGCAGACCATTCTTCAGGTAGTGCTGGTGTGGGGACTTCTATGGTATAAAGTACCTTTTTGTTAAATTTAATGAATTTCTGGTTAAGTGATGAAGCTTTTAAACATAATTTGTTATTTTTGTTTCTAGAAAAATCCCCCTCATGGCACAGAGCAGTGGGGCGAAGTTGATGCCTTGGGATGGGCCCTTCTTCTCTTACTTAACCTCAAAACAAACATCATCGGTGAACATTTCCGATTGATGATACAGCCACCCCTCATGCAAAGAAACATAAATGCATGGTTTCTTCAAACAGAAGTACAGGATCTATAGGAGATGTCCAGGCCACATCTTGTCCTTCTTGACCCTGACTTGATGAACTGGAAGCTGTGGTTGCATTGTAGTGTTAACTGTGGAATTGTTTAAGTAGGGGATGGAAGATTGAAAAAACAAAAGGGAAAATTGATAAAGCAATGGTACTGATAACCACGGGAATCAGAGCCCTTAATTCTGTAGGACTGGGGGAGCAAAGGAAATATGTGGCATTGTTTAGACAAAAAAGTCAATCTAATTATTAAGTTACTGTCTCTTAGCTCTGAATTCACCATTATATACCCTGCTGAGGCTTCTGTGTCAGGTGCTGCAGATAGGGAGACCCCTGAGGGCAGGAGGAGAAGCAGGAGACCTGTTTCTTCCTGCCTCTGAGCTGTCTCCCTCAGCAGCGTTTCCCCACCCTGGCAACAGCATGGCTCTCCCTCATCCTAGACCTGCCTCAGCACAACACTCCTTCCTCCTGCTCAGGGAGGGAAGTGGAGATGCACCCTCCCCTCAGGGCTCTGGGTTCCCCTGCTCAAGACCCCCTCCTACGGCCTTCTCAGTTTATTTTATTCTAACCTGTTTCCTTTGCTCCCCAAGTCTTACAGAAGTGGGGGCTCTGATTCCTGTGGTTATCAGCACTGTGTTTTCCCAACGTTCCCTTTTGCTTTTTCAATCTTCCATCCCCTTCTTAAGCAATTCCCCATATTCTCTCTGTTGAAAAAAAAGCCAGTCCTTCCTACTGGTTGATAATTGTGATGACATTCCTCCAGCACCTAGTTCAACTTTGTCCTCCATTGGTCGGAATTCTTTGTGAGAGTAATGAAAATTTTCATTTTAGCAAGATCCAAACCATATGTGGCCAGGCCTATTAGATGGGTTTTCCAGGGTCAAAATGCAGTGAAGGAAGGAAACCGTGATGATAAACCATGGCTCCGAGGCCTGTTTAGAAACAAGGACCCTAGCACATTGCTATGATGATGCATATAAACTCTAGAGTAGAGGCGGTCATATCATTTGCGGGGCTAGCACAATAATCCAGGAGTTGGTGGCTCCATCCCAGGTGGTGGTGGCGAAAGAGGTGAAGAGAGGGCAAATTCTAAATGCATTTTGAAGCCAATCTGACAAAGAGGTTTGCTGAGGATTAGATGGAAGTTGAGAGGAGTCAAAGATAGTCCCTGGGCTTTTGACCTAAGCAGCTGGAAGAATGGAGTTGCCATCAGTTGAGTTGGGGAAGTTATTAGGTGGATAAAGTTTCAGGAGAAATCCATGAGTTGAAGTATATGCACAGTTGACTTTGAAATGTCACTAGGTGTCCAAGTGCAAATGATTCCAAATCTTTGCTCTTTGACTTGATTTATCACTTCCCACTAGAATGAGGAAGCCTGATGTCAGTCACTTTCAGCTCCCATTTCAGCATCTCTGGTGTGCAGCACAGTGCCTGGACCACAATCATCTCAGAAAATAGCATTTGAGTGAATGGATGAAAAAAAAATTGTATACTACAGAGGTTCCAATTGAGGCCAAAGTTTGTCTTATTCAAGCTCCAACTCCACACTTGTTTTCCAGTCAGGAAGAGAATAACCATTTGGTTTTGTAAACTGCAGCTTCTAGTGTTCATTGGAAACCCATCTTACTAGCTCATCACTTGTTAGTTGAAGTCCTTCTTCCCCGAAGTAGAGAGAAACCTCTCAGAAGGAGACACAGGAGCTTTCTGTCCTTCTTTTATAAGTGTGGCCCAGCCTGGATTCTGCTGGAGACTTATTCAGTCAGAAGACAGGGCTTTGACAACATCTCAGTCTAGGAGGGGCCGAGGGACTGAGGTGGAGCAGGAGATGCCTCCTCCTTGCTTCTTTCTTTGTGTGTGGATGTGCTGTTTGTGTTGTTCCCCCATCTCCTAGGAAACCTGAAGAACATTCTAGAACAAGTTCTGTGGGAGCTTCCCTCTCTGCTCAAGTTCAAATCCAAGTCATTACAGACTGTCTGTTGGACACTTGTCAGGGGACCACAGCCAGGTGCCTCCTTTGCCTGGTGTCCAGCACAGAATAGGAGGAGCCCTCCTGGACACTCTGTACTTTCACCTTAATTCAGCCAGCTCGGCCTTCTGCACCAGTGTGACTCTATAATGAGCTGCCTATCCAGCACCTGACCTCTGATGTCACCTTCTTCATGGAGGTTTCCTTAACTAAAGATTGCCAAACAAACCTTAAAGCATCACTTGTTGTAATGTGGTCATTAGTTAGTGGCTCATGCCACCTGCAACTCAACCCAGGTGTTCCATGACACTTGAGCGGACCCACATGCTTGGTCATGTGCTTGGACTTCATGACAATGTTAATTGTCCAAAATGCATCTGACCATTTACTCTCAATTTCCATTCTTATCTCATTGTGGACAGTTTGCAGACTGATGTGAGCCCGCAGACCATTCTTTATGTAGTGCTGGTGTGGGGACTTCTATGGTATAAAGTACCTTTTTGTTAAATTTAATGAATTTCTGGTTAAGTGATGAAGCTTTTAAAATAATTTGTTATTTTTCCTTCTAGAAAAATCCACCTCATGGAACAGAGCAGTGGGGAGAAGTTGATGCCTTGGGATGGGCCCTTCTTCTCTTACTTAACCTCAAAACAAACATCATCAGTGAACATTTCCGCTTGGTGATACAGCCACCCCTCATGCAAAGAAACATAAATTCATGATTTTCTTCAAACAGAAGTACAGGATCTATAGGATATGTCCAGGCTACATCTGTCCTTCTTGACCCTGACTTGATGAACTGGAAGCTGTGGTTGCATTGTAGTGTTAACTGTGGAATTGTTTAAGTAGGGGATGGAAGATTGAAAAAGCAAAAGGGAAAATTGATAAAGCAATGGTACTGATAACTACGGGAATCAGAGCCCTCAATTCTGTAGGACTGGGGGAGCAAAGGAAATATGTGGCATTGTTTAGACAAAAAAAAAATCAGGGGAAAATCTAATGAT
The DNA here is from genome assembly GCF_045843805.1 of Urocitellus parryii. Lineage (NCBI taxonomy): Eukaryota > Metazoa > Chordata > Mammalia > Rodentia > Sciuridae > Urocitellus > Urocitellus parryii. Next base: position 11,337,047 of record NC_135536.1, on the reverse strand, counting down.
TAAGTACTGTCTCTTAGCTCTGAATTCACCATTATATACCCTGCTGAGGCTTCTGTGTCAGGTGCTGCAGATAGGGAGACCCCTGAGGGCAGGAGGAGAAGCAGGAGACCTGTTTCTTCCTGCCTCTGAGCTGTCTCCCTCAGCAGCGTTTCCCCACCCTGGCAACAGCATGGCTCTCCCTCATCCTAGACCTGCCTCAGCACAACACTCCTTCCTCCTGCTCAGGGAGGGAAGTGGAGACGCACCCTCCCCTCAGGGCTCTGGGTTCCCCTGCTCAGGACCCCCTCCTACGGCCTTCTCAGTTTATTTTATTCTAACCTGTTTCTTTGCTCCCCAAGTCTTACAGAAGTGGGGGCTCTGATTCCTGTGGTTATCAGCACTGTGTTTTCCCAACGTTCCCTTTTGCTTTTTCAATCTTCCATCCCCTTCTTAAGCAATTCCCCATATTCTCTCTGTTGAAAAAAAAAAGCCAGTCCTTCCTACTGGTTGATAATTGTGATGACATTCCTCCAGCACCTAGTTCAACTTTGTCCTCCATTGGTCGGAATTCTTTGTGAAAGTAATGAAAATTTTCATTTTAGCAAGATCCAAACCATATGTGGCCAGGCCTATTAGATGGGCTTTCCAGGGTCGAAAATGCAGAGAAGGAAGGAAACCGTGATGATAAACCATGGCTCTGAGGCCTGTTTAGAAACAAGGACCCTAGCACATTGCTATGATGATGCATATAAACTCTAGAGTAGAGGCGGTCATATCAATTGCGGGGCTAGCACAATAATCCAGGAGACGGATAGTTCGTGGCTCTGTTCCAGGTGGTGGTGGAGAAAGAGGTGAAGAGAGGGTTAATTCTAAATGCATTTTGAAGCCAATCTGACAAAGAGGTTTGCTGAGGATTAGATGGAAGTTGAGAGGAGTCAAAGATAGTCCCAGGGCTTTTGACCTAAGCAGCTATAAGGATGGAGTTGCCATCAGTTGAGTTGGGGAAGGTATTAGTTGGATAAAGTTTCAGGAGAAATCCACGAGTTGAAGTATATGCACAGTTGACTTTGAAATGTCACTAGGTGTCCAAGTGCAAATGATTCCAAATCTTTGCTCTTTGACTTGATTTATCACTTCCCACTAGAATGAGGAAGCCTGATGTCAGTCCCTTTCAGCTCTCATTTCAGCATCTCTGGTGTGCAGCACAGTGCCTGGACCACAATCATCTCAGAAAATAGCATTTGAGTGAATGGATGAAAAAAAAATTGTATACTACAGAGGTTCCAATTGAGGCCAAAGTTTGTCTTATTCAAGCTCCAACTCCACACTTGTTTTCCAGTCAGGAAGAGAATAACCATTTGGTTTTGTAAACTGCAGCTTCTAGTGTTCATTGGAAACCCATCTTACTAGCTCATCACTTGTTAGTTGAAGTCCTTCTTCCCTGGAGTAGAGAGAAACCTCTCAGAAGGAGACACAGGAGCTTTCTGTCCTTCTTTTATAAGTGTGGCCCAGCCTGGATTCTGCTGGAGACTTATTCAGTCAGAAGACAGGGCTTTGACAACATCTCAGCTCTAGGAGGGGCCGAGGGACTGAGGTGGAGCAGGAGATGCCTCCTCCTTGCTTCTTTCTTTGTGTGTGGATGTGCTGTTTGTGTTGTTCCCCCATCTCCTAGGAAACCTGAAGAACATTCTAGAACAAGTTCTCTGGGGGCTTTCCTCTCTGCTCAAGTTCAAATCCAAGTCATTACAGACTGTCTGTTGGACACTTGTCAGGGGACCACAGCCAGGTGCCTCCTTTGCCTGGTGTCCAGCACAGAATAGGAGGAGCCCTTCTGGACACTCTGTACTTTCACCTTAATTCAGCCAGCTCGGCCTTCTGCACCAGTGTGACTTTATAATGAGCTGCCTATCCAACACCTGACCTCTGATGTCACCTTCTTCATGGAGGTTTTCTTAACTCCCCATTTGAGTTTATGTCCTGGCCGGTGCTAGGGGAATTGTGAGTTCTGGGTCATTCTGAAAGCAAATGACAGAATCTGTTACCTGTGGGTTGCACTGAGAGAGAGAGAAGCCCAGAGAACTTTCAGGATTCCAGACAACACTTGATAGACCAGCGTTTTGACTTTAATTACTTCAATGAAGGCATATATGTCACTTTCTTTCTAGCTTACACATGTTCAAAGTGGAATTTTTCAAAGTGATTAACCAAATAAACCCTAACAGAATGTCATTAAATTCTTCCAGAGGACTCCAGATGAATCTAGAATAGACATTGAGCTGATCTTGCCTCCCCACTCCCCTACCCCAGTCTCTGAAGGTGAGCCTGAGTTTGTAGAATGACCCATCTCAGTTGCCCCTAGAATGGGAAGCTTTCTACTCAGGGCCCTGGGAGCAAGGGTCTGTGGTCACCCTATGCCCCAGATAGTTACCCTTTACTCTTCCTGGATCTCCCAGATCCACATGCTGCAAAGCTCTGTGATAAGGGGACAGACCCTGAAAAAGATGAATTGACCCAGTGCTGTCATCCTTGTAACATTTCTGAGTCACCACCTTTGAAGGAAGGACATTCATCTTTGTGATTCACAATTTTCATCTGCAGAGACTCCAACACTCCCCACAAAAACACAAGGCAGGAAGGAGCCAAGGTTCTTGGTGGTGTCTCCCATCCCGTGGCTAATTTCTGACAGCTGTGGTCAAGAGACTTGATTTGGCCTGACTTTTCTTTTTCCTTTGTTGTCAACTTCCAAGGAGTCATAGGTAAAGTTGACAATTGTTTAGCATTTAGATTTATTTATGGTTTGATTTTTTTTAAGCAATTAAGTTACCAGATTAAGTTTGTGCAAAAATGAAGATGCTTATCTATGTAGTATCTACACAGTCAACAAAGGGCAACTGGCTGTGTTAGCCATCCTACCCCTGTCCTAGTGGCCATCTGGCAGGCAGGTGTCCTTGAAGAACAGCATCTGAGTGACTTGTGCTGAAAGGGTAGACAGTGCCCTCCCCACAGCTTTACAGGTAGAAGGTGAATCCAGGAAGTTCAAGGACCTCCACTGGGTGCATCTTTGAGAAGTTGAACAGAAGCTATCATGTTGACAAACAACTTCTCTTGGAGGACCGAGGGAGAGAGGGAACTGGTGATGGGACTAAAGTCCCAACCATAAGCACTGGCTTACGTAAAAAGGAAGGGAGCAGCTCCTGGTGGAAAGGAGCCAGGAAACTAGTCTTGAGGACTAAAAAGTCACCACAGGCAGTGACCGTTCTTCCTAGGCCCTCCTTACTGAAACCTGCAGCAAATCCACCCCAGCAACGTTATTTGAGGTGAGGCATGCACAGTTACAGTTGAAAGTGTAGAAGGGTCAGGCTCAAGATATGTGAATTCAAAGTGGAATTATCTGGGTTGCTGAAAGTAATTTAGGGATGGTCTCATTGTTTGAATGACCTAGAGTTCTTTGGAGCTTGTTTTCCTGATAAGACCCATCTCTAAAAGCTCATCAGAGGGGGAAGGATGTACTCTGACTTGGCTCTTTTTTTCTCTGTTGGGAATGACAGAACCACATTGATGTTTGGAATGTGGAAAGCATTTTACACTGTACATAAATCATCCTCGAGGCTCCAGGTGGCTCTCTGTATACAACCAGTGAGTCACAGGCAGACAGATGAGCCTCGGTGGGAAGACTTGGGGCATCCTCTGTTTGGGGATTTGTATCCAGCTGGTCTGGTCTCTGCTTTGGTCCATCATCCACACTTAGCCACAGTCCTGGGATTCGCCATTCTGTCCAGGAAGATTTCATAGGGAGAAATTTTGAAAACAAGTTGATTAACCTTTTTTCTTAACAACTGGTGTGATGGGCAAACTGGGAAGACTTGTATTTTAGGCACTTTTGTCTAGAGCCTGCTGTCCCATGTCAGGGGTGGGGGGAGTTTTGAGCACTGAAAAAATTCTATTAATATATTTTAATGTGTTATTTGAAGTATCACTTGGTGATTTTTTAAAATCCAATGTCTTTAAAAGGATCCATGTTATTGTATTATAAATAATTTAGATGATTAAAATGGATTGTTTTAAACAATATTTAGATTATAGTTTTACTTTATTTCAGTGACGTGTTTTTTGTTCTGATTCACATAGGAAATACACTTCTTTAGAAACAGTCCATATCTTGTCCTGACAGTGTTCTGTATTTTAGATTTTTATGTGTAGGGAAGAGCCTCTATGTGGCAGACGATTAAGAGTTAAGTTCACACAGTTAAGTCAGTAGTTGGCTGGCCGGATGGACCATTCAGGTGAATTATCTTGGATGCCTTGATCCTTAAAGGTGAAGAAAGTGTGGGATTAAAGCTATGCCCACAGAAGATGTTGCAGGTCAGTCTATTCAGCATTTATACACATGGAGCCCATTTTACCTTGGGAAATGAATCATGCAGACGAGGGCATCTGATCTGGTAGTGAGTGACCCTGCAGTAGAGATATGTCATAACTGGGGCTGAGATCCTGAAGTTGGTATTGGAAGGCGGTCACACTTGGTCAAAACAGGCCTTGAACATTTCCCTAAGTCTCCAACACCTGGCCACCAGAGGTGAGAGCCAAGAATCAGCTTTCCTCACATCTTTGTTTTATGCATAGGTCCAAATTCCATTCAGGAGCAGTTACAGAGTGTGGGGAAAGGGAATGGAATAGGTCCTGGTGGAAAGGAGCCAGACAGAAAGTTCTGGCAGCCATCTGTTCCTATAGCTTTATCACAGGGCAGGGGCCAGTTGCAGTACACCTTCATCAGCTTGTGTCCTGTCTTGCTTTCAGTCTCACTCATGTCCACAGAAGTGGGTCCAGAGAAGCTCGTGAAGGAAAGGTGGCCCAGGGACCCAGCAGAACCAGACAGAAAAGGCTGGTACACTGGTTGACAGGCCTTCAGATGTCTTTGGTGTAGGGAAGTTCCTTCCCAGTGTCTTGTGGGAGGAAGCGCTTTTTGATCCAGCCTGGCTCTACTGCAGTCTGCCCACACCCACCCACATGAGGACCTGCGGAGGAAGCCCCTGTGCTCTTGCATCAGCATGTATGTGAAGCCAGAGCGGAGCAAGCCAACTGCAGCCTGGAAGTCGAATAATGAAGAAGGAGAATCGAAAAGCAACAGCATAGAGCCAGCCCTGCTTAGAACTTCCAGAGCAGGGTGCATTGCTAAAAGCAGTTTCTTTATGGTGTCCTTACCTGGGAGAACCACAAGAGGTCCCTCCAGAGTCTAGAGGCTCCCACATGGGTGCTGACTGGTGGGCATCAGCTCCTGACTCCTCTTACATGGAGGGGCCTTTGTGGAAGCACTCGCCTGTCAAGGTTCAGTGCAAGGGAGGAGTGCCCTCTTGGATTGGCTTTGAAGACGCTAGCAGGAAAGGTCTCCAGACAGCTCAGCCAGGCAAGCTCCCCTGCTTCTTGGTGTCAGCCACAGAGAGAAGGACAAAAAGACAGAGGGCATGCAGGTCAGCTTGTTGACATCCAAAGGATCCATGGAGATTTTTGTACTTGTCCTTTTAACAGCATTCTAAAAAAATCTCTTCTCTAGATGATACCCCAGGGGCACTTGAGAGATTTTCTGGCCCTCTGCACAGTGCTGTGAAATTGTTCACCTCTTAAATCACATACTTTTTAGATGAAAGACAGTAGATAGCTTGGTGTAGTAGGATGACTAGACTTTTAATTTTGTAGGAACCAAGAATAAGTTGTACAGAAACTGGAAAAAGATTCTATGCTGATGAGGTTCAAAATCTCCATGTGCCTGACCAGCAGGGGCCCTGGAGTTTCCTCTGAGTTATAGGACCAGATCAGAGCTGTGTCCAAGAAATGTTTGAGAAGCAGAGAAGAGTTACCTGGCCCATGTGAGGCCTGGAACGCAAGGGCTTAAAAAGTGTCATTATATACTTGTATAGTACTTTTTAGTTTAAAGTCACTTTTTATCTTATTTTTTTTTAAAGTGATGAGCCACTTTATCTGAACCTACTTTTCATAATATCCCCCACTCCAAGGGAAATGCAGTTGAAACCACATTGATCGCTCTTACCATATTGGTATTAATGATGGATTGTTGGGCACATGAGAGTTTATGGAGCTTTTTGTTTATGAATTCATCATGGAACTTTTTTCTCCCAGAAAAATTCATAGGCAGAGTTATACAATGAAGTGACAGCAAAATGTTTAAAGCATTTTTCTATGCCCTGGTATTTTAGTCTTTTAGTCAGAAATTCTAAGGCATTGCTTTGCCTTTTTTTGTGGGGGGAGAGGTTAATGGAAAGGGAGCTATTTCTCATGTAGCTAACAGGCAGGGAGATATCCTTCTTCTCCCCTCCTCTTCCCCTTAAGCAAAATTCAAAGTCCTTACAAGCCAAGCATTTTAAAAAGATGTCCTGATATTCTTAGGGCTTAGTTCAAGCCGTACCTTTAAGTTGGGTTGACAGTGGCTTTTACTGACAGTAGCTTTGGTTTTGCTTGGATAGAAAAGCCTGGGCCCAGGGTGCCACCCTTAATGTGGCAGCTACTGGAATAACCGGTGCAGGGAGGAGTGTATGCGTATGCTGGTTATGAATTTATAGAAATTACAAAGACCCAAGTCCTGACAGCAGCTTCAACACTACATGGTCAGGTTAAGAAAAGGAAAAAAAGCTCAAGATCATTTCCTTCATTTCACACAAGTTGGTCCTTTCCATGAAGAGTGGGGAAGAGAAAATAGAAGGCCTCTGTGCACCACAAAGACAGGGTCCCTGTTTCAAAGATTCTGAGATGCATTTGAAAAGAAATTTGCACCACAGGTATTTTTGGGAATTATTTATGTGCCTTTAAAAAAAATGGATTGGGTGCATGGCATGGCCAGTACTTCTCCATCTCAAAGACCTCTCTTGAAGTAGCTGGGTGTGTGCTGCATCTCCCTAGAGACACACTCAGTGAATGTTGCTCTCTTCCATAGCTCTGTGTCTCACGCAGGGCTCTTTGAAGGACTAGATTCTGTGATGGCTTTTAGAGAGCAAAAAACTTTTGTTGAACCTAGCACGTTTCAAATTTGCCCTTCCCAGAGGATGGGAGGGGAGCGCCACTGGGACTGATTAAAATGTATGAGTCAATGTGTTTTGTGGGCAAGCAGATGGAGTCGTCCGTCCTTCAGCCGTTGTGGAGATTCTGGACCCACCAGAGCATCCCCAGCCTTGTGTGTTTCCTCTCCTCTGTTTTGGGCTGTAGAGAGGCAGTGGGCTTTCTAGCCTGAGTCTTCAGGAAGCCTGATTGCTCCACAAGGCAGCAGCCATCCAGATTTATATGGCAACTCCACTGCTGTGTTACTACCACTGGTGGCAGCCAAAGAATCCCAGTTACTCAGTTCTCCAGTCAGGACCAGGCATCATGGAGCATGGGCAGTCAGCGCCACTTACCAAGTGGACCACTCCAGGCAGAAAATGCACCATGGTTGCATCAGAGAACAGGAGAGAAGGGTGACTTTCAGCCGTAGAAAGCCCTCAGTGTGTGAACCTGCTGCTCGCCAAAGACGTGTGCTTATGTGTGATGTGTTTTCAGAAGAAAAATCCTGAAAGCCAACTACCTACAGTTTGCCAGCGTAGAAGAGTTTGAATAATCGAGGATTAACTGAGTTTAAAACTTACCAAATTCTATATCAGCATCAGAATTCAGGGAGAGGAATAGCAATTGAATATAAGAAAAGTCTGGGGCTCTTTATTGGTAAATGTAAATTAATACATTTTAATCCCTGCACATTAATCGCATCTCAGCCTTTTGACTGAGATCAAGTGTAATACCTCCCCCATCCACTGTAGCACCCAGAAACCTTCTTGTCAGGTTGAGAGAGAGGAAGAATTTAAGTAGAGAAAACATTAATTCTAAGAAGTCCTGTCCTTCGTGTCCCCAAAGTGAGCAGCATGAGATGAACCCACATTACCATTCTCTGAAAAGAACTTGTTTAGAGGGGCAGGGGCTTTGGTGTGTGAAATAGTCTTGGTGACTTCCGGAGTGAACCCTCACCCTGAGCCCCTGCTGCCTGCCAAGAAGAAGGTTTTACGTGTCTCTTGGTTTGGGAATCTCCTCTCTTCCTGCACCCAGGGCTGTCGCAAGCATCCCTTTGCTTCTCTGGGGCAAGCACGAGGAGCTCTGGCAAGCCCATCCCCAGGTGACTCACTGTCTCTGTGTTGTGTCATCCCAAGGAAGGGAGGTGCAGCAGCGGCCAGGCCATCCATGGTGACACGGGAGAGCTCCCGCATCCAGGCATCCCAGTGGTATTTTGGAGGGGCCGAATCTCCCGCTTTGACACTTTTGACCCTCGTTGATCTTCCTTGGTCTTCTAAAGCTATCCATTGCTCTGGGGAGTGGTGACTTCTGAATTTTTAGCAGCCTTTTCTTATCCCCAAAACCCATTTGTTTAAGATGGGTTTTGCTTCTGTTGATGCAACTGTATCTCTAAAACATCCTTCTTACCCTACCTGTTGTGATCAAAGATCTAATACTTAATGGGGTGGAGGAGAAAGTGTGCATTTGTGACCTTTTCATTTGATCTTCTGGCCATGTGTTTTGATGGGGGTATATTTCTAATGTTAAATTCAGCCTTGCCTTATTTCATTTTTTTTAATGTTCTCTCTCTTTCAACTGTTTTGTCTTAATTCTACCTGTTGACTGCTTTTTCCCCCTCTCCTTCCTGAATAACCCATCATCCCTGATATTTGGGATGGCTTTTCCAGGCCTTCTGTTGCTTCTGTTTCTAGACCTTATTGCAGCAAGAGAATCGTGATTGTTCGCTTGCCTTCTCTTCATAGCTTCGTCCATTTTTGTTTGGCTTGCAGCAATTTCTCGGTTATCTGAGTTCCTGAACCACTTCATTTATTGCTTGAGGAACAAAGATTCATAAAGCCTATTTTAAATGTTTTTTTTCCCCCTCTCCCTCCCATTTGCCTGGAGCTCCCAGTGGCTGTGAGGCTGCTTGCCGTACCAGGGGCCACGGGAGCCTCCTTTGACACACAGAGCCCCACCAGACCACAGTTGGGGCATCGCAGTCTTGCCTTGCTCCTCTGGCCCCGCTCACCATTTTTGTGCTTTGGCTTTGACCTCACTTCCTTCAATGTATGTGCCTCCCTTTTTTTTTTTTTTTTGGTTATCATTTGTTGTTTGTTTCATCTGGTTCCTGGTTTTCTTTTACGACACAGTCAGCTGTGTGTGGATCTGTAGGGTTTGGGGCACCCATCAGTTATGTTTTGTTTGCCTTTTTCTTTTCTTTTTTTTTGTCAAACCCGAGAGAAAACGTCCCATAAGGAGCTAGAAGTTTCTAGTTCACAGCCTTTGGAATCTTCCTGGCCTTTGACTCCTCATGGCCTCTGAGATCCTAATCCGTTTTCTCCCAGGAGGTCTCTGGGGGGCTGAGCTGCTGCAGGGGCACAGGTGGGTGGGGAGGGTCTGGGGGATCATCCCAGGACATCATTGTGCATGCTTTTTGGTGCAGCCTCTTTTTTTTTTTCTTTTTTTCTTTTTTTTCCCCTAATGCTTGAGTTATGAATGAGGATGACCTCTACAATCATGATGTCTCAGGACTGCTTGTTCCTTCACCAGCTTTCTGATGCATGGTCTTAATACCTGTGATTTTACTTTGCTCCAGACCACAATCTTCAGCCGCCTCAACAACCACCTGTTAGAACATTAAAAGGAAATAAATTGAGGATCCCTTGTTGCTGTCTCGACTTCACTTGAAATCAGACATCCTAGAAATGGCAAGAAGGGAGCCAGGGGGAGGTGTCAAGGAGGGAGCAGTGATGCCACTTGCACCACTGTGTGTCAGACACCGTCCTGGAGCTGGGGCACCCCAGAGGGCCCTGATCTCTGGAACTCTTGCCAGGTTGCTGTTGAGGCTGCTGAGATGGCCACCTGCCACCATGTCAATCACAGGTGGACAGTAGTGGAGCCAGCTTCCCGCGCCCCTTTTTGTGTGAGCAGAAAAGGGAGCAGCACAAGCCTTGCCTAACTGCCAGGTGCCAAGTGCCTCTCCCCGCCCGCTCCATCCCCTCCCCTGGGCCGAGTTTTGGCACCTGTTTGCCCATGTAAAGCAACAAAAGAAGAAAGCAGATCCTGACCTCTGTGCAGGAAAACCAAATTTACCCCCAAGACCCATTAGCACCTCCCCCTGGAACTGGATCCACTACTGGCCCAGGAATATGATGAGGAACCCTGTCTGGATTGGGCCGGAAGCTGGGATCCGATGCTCTGCAGACCAGTGCTCAAAAATGTGGTCGTTTTTTGAGGGACCACCTTCCTCACCCAGATCCAGTTAACAAGGTAGCTCATCACTTCTTGCATCTGCTCAGGGCTGTGCTGGAGTTTTGTTTTCACCGTGGTATACTTGGATGCAAGGAATATGTTTTGTTCCCCGATTTAGCGCACCACCCTGGGAAGTGCATGTCACAGACCAACTCCACCTTCACCTTCACCACCTGTCGCATCCTGCATCCTTCAGGCGAGCTCACGCGGGTCACACCAAGGTAAGGGTCCCTGGCCCCTGGTGGGCAGAGGTGGGGTGAACCCAGGCACTCCCTTTCCTGCAAGGCTTCCTATGGAGCAAAGTGAGGTCAAGGAGCTCATTCAAAAGCCAACTCTAGCCAGCTTGAGCATTTTAGGAGCATTTATAGTCACCTGTGCTGAGTCAGATCTTTGCTTTTGAATTGAAGCTCCTGTTGATTCAGATGCAGCGCACATGCAGAAACCTCAACCCACCTTTCATTGCCCTTTTCTTGGCCCTGGAATTACTCTCAGGCCCTTCCCGAACAGGCGAACAATTGAAATCCAACAGACCTGCAGCCAAATCTGCTGGATGTTTGCCCCAGAGCTTGCCAGTAGAGCATGGCATTCTTTCATGGTGGAGTTACGGAGCTCTGTGGAAGCCCTTGTACCTCTGGAACAGGCCCCAGGAACCATGCACCACAGCCAGACTATAATGACCCGAATGATAAAACTCCAAGACCAAGCCAGAGCCCAGCATGGTCAATTCCTTCTAGTGCAGCATCTGGAAAGAGGCCTTGATGTCATGGGTTGGTCTGTTTGGCTTGATCAGCTGCACAGCTTCCCTCCACACCTTCCAGTGAAAGGGAAAGTGGTCTCCCCAACTAACAGAATGCCCCCCCTCAGCCGTTCCCTCTGTGGTGCAGTCAAGCAAGATTCTGAGGTTTATGGAAGGTAAGGCTGAAAGGGAGGGAGGTGAGAAGGGCCAGCTTAGAGGGAGCAGCCATCCCCAGGAGCACCTTCAACTATGAATAATTCTCCGCAGGTCATGTGAGGAGGACCACGAAGCAGCCCTGTGCCCCGCTGAGCTGAGAGGAGATGTAGGGCAGAGAGTCTGAGCCCACGGGCGAGGCAGGGGGTGAGCACACGGCCAGTAGTGCCTGCCCTGGCAGGTCACATAGAAAGAGCTGTGTGTGCACGCGTGGCCGCCACTAACCCGGGGACTGAGGCTTGGATGTGTCTCTGTGGTTGTGCCTGGCTAACAGAGCCTTGACCGTCCACACCCCTAACCCTCTAAACTGCCCCAGCAAGTCGAGTGCCAGCGCTAATACAGGCCTAACCCGAAGGTCTCATCATCCTGTGGATCTCTAAATTTTAGTTCTGTCTTCTCCATCTCCCCTCTGGCCCAGAAGAACCTGGTTTTCCCATCCTGTGGCTCTGTGTTTGGAAGAGGCTGTCTTTAAAGCCACAGAACTCAGCTCCCCAATGAAGGCTGGTGCAGGGCAACTAGATGCCCTTTCTAACTACAGCCTCAGAATGCAGACTACACCCAAGTGGATCTTCATCTGGAAGACCACCCATCTGTGTCCTGGACCAGGAAAACCATAGGAAGTCAGGAGTATGGAAGGGCTTTCTTACCAGAGTTGGAAAGAAAGGTAGCCAGAAACACAATTAAATTTCCCTGAGGATGGTCACACAAGGTTTTAAGTCTAGAATTTTTTTTTTTTTTTACCCTGTCTTAAGGATACATCAACATTTGTAAAATTCTCCCTGTGCCTTTACAAAATCCACATTTTCAACCACAGGAATATGCTGTGGTTTCTAATCTCACATTTCTCAGAGTACTCCTGATCGGCCCGCTTACTCCCACCTTAGCTTGTGGGAGATGGCCCTGTTCTGTGGTCACTGCCCTTGATGATTGGCCAGTGGGGAGGTCACCTGAGTGTGAAGCCACATGGTGTTTCCAGCCTGTATTTCCGGTTGAACTGTTTCCCAGGAAGGGCCCTTTGGTCACTCCAGGGACCTGCTCCAGAAGGGGTCCCTACCTTCCCTTTATGTGGTTGGTGCTCTGCCCATGGTATTTGGGCCTCCCCTGGCCAGGCTGGGGACACTCACCTGACCTGCCCCTGCCAAATCGGAGGGCAGGTCCCAGGAGACCTTTGGAAGGAGGTACTCCTTTGCCCTTGGCTGCTCATTCAGAAGCAGGGCAGGTCTAGTGCCTATTTGCCCCCCGCCCCCATCCCTGGAGCAGCTGTTAAAAATCAGTCTTCCTTGTTTTCATAAGCAGACCCAGAAGCCTTTCCCCCTGCTTCCCCTCCTGTACACTTCTTTGTCTGCTGGGCCCCAAGGGTCCTCAGCATGACACTGAGTGAAGGAAGGATCCTTCAGCTTTCATTTAGTCACTCCGAAGCCTTAAGCTGGGAAACTCTGTAAATGAAGGTCCCATAATACAGGGCATGGCTTCCTTCCACTGACCCCATAACTCCGCTCATCAAAATGGGTTTGGACAGCATGTGAAGGTGGTGAGGGGCAACAAGGTGCAGAGGAGAGGGCTCTGTCCTTGTGGTCAGGAGGCTGAGGTGCTCACCACCTGGCCTTGGCCCACCCCTGGGGCCATTTTTGCCATTTCTAAAATAAGTCATTGTATCCCATGGTTCTGGTTAGTGTCTTGCCTGAGGGAGAAGTAGGGATTAGGAGGGAACACTGGAATTTGAGTGGATTTGGTGGGGGAGGAAGGCCTCTTTGCCAATGAACTTCTTTCCCCATCTGAGAGCATTGGGGTCACTCAGACTTTCAATCTGGGTTATCCACTTAATACCCAGGTGTGACTAGGAAGCCATGTAAACTTGGAGCTGTTTCTTGGTCTGCAAAGGGTACAGTTATACCATCCAGCAGAGGAGAGCAAAGAGAATCACATGCATCTTCCATCAAGTCACACCAGGGCCCTACTTGAGGGATTCCCAAGCCTCCATGGGTGAGGGGAAGAAACAGATGTGGACAGAGGTGTCTGGGGCTCCCATTGCACGGAGTCCTCCTATTATGTCCCAGGTCCAACCCTATGGAATGACCACTGACCCTTCCCCTGGTGCTCACGGGCATTTCTGGTGGGTAACCTGTCATCTTTTCCTTTCAGCCCTAACTCGGCCCCGACTCCAGCTTGTGGCAGCACTAGCCACTTGAAGTCCACACCAGTGGCCACGCCGTGCACCCCACGGAGACTGAGCCTGGCCGAGTCCTTCACTAACATCCGGGAGTCCACGACCACCATGAGCACATCCCTGGGGCTGGTGTGGCTGCTCAAGGAGCGGGGCATTTCTGCGGCTGTGTATGACCCACAGAGATGGGACAGGGCCGCCCGGGGCTCCCTCCTGCACTCCTACACTCCCAAGATGGCCGTGATCCCCTCTACCCCTCTGAACTCGCCTATGCAGACGCCCATGCCCTACCCGCCTTCCATTGAGTTCAAGTGCAGGAGCCCTCCCGACGACAACTTCCTGGCTTCCAAGCCAGCCAGCTCCATCCTGAGGGAGGTGAGGGAAAAGAAGAACGTCAGGAGTAGCGAGAGCCAGACGGACGTGTCCGTCTCCAACCTCAACCTCGTGGACAAAGTCAGGAGGTTTGGGGTGGCCAAAGTGGTGAACTCAGGGCGAGCCCATGTCCCCACCTTGACTGAAGATCAGGGACCTCTCCTCTGTGGGCCCCCAGGGCCAGCACAAGCCCTTGTTCCTGGAGGCCTGGTACCCGAGGGCCTGCCTCTCGGATGTCCCACCGTCACCAGTGCCATCAGTGAACTGCAGCTCAACAGTGGCATCCGACGGAATCGCAGCTTCCCCACCATGGTGGGATCCAGCATGCACATGAAAGCCCCTGTGACTCTCACCTCGGGCATCTTGATGGGTGCTAAGCTCCCCAAACAAACTAGCTTGCGGTGAGGTTGGGGGGCCTGTGCCCCGGAGGAGATGGGCATTCTCCACCCTGTTCCCTGCCTCCCCTTCCCCCTGCAGCCCACTCTCCCCCTCTTCCCGTCCCTGTCCACCTCCTGAGCTAGACAAATCCACCTTGTGCCTAACGGGGGAAGAGTGGGACTTTGTCAAGTGTGTACATAGGACTTGGAGACCTTGTGTCTGCCCCGCCCTTTCTTCCAGTCCCACAGGAAGTGCCCCTGCGCTGTCCTCTGGTGAGGACTTCACCTGTGGAGTCTGGGAATGGTGGTGTCCTTTCTTCTTTCCTTTTAAGAAGCACTGAAACTCCCAAGTGTGTTCTTATCCCATGGCTAGGAACCAGTGAATCCCATGTCTGACAGCTCCCCACCGCACCCCAGGGGCTGTCCAGCAGCCCAGGTCATACTGCATCTGGCGCCCCGGGGTGTCCTTGGATGCCTCGCCCACCCTAAGAGCCTAAGGGGCCTCCATCCTGGCCACACGCACCTGGCATAGCTTTTCACAATCGAGAGCTTTTCTTTCTTTTACGGGTGGCCCAGCTTCTTCAAGACCGTCACTACTCTGCCTCAGTGGACAGTTGTTTCCCTTTTCTAGGTGAGATCTTTTCTTTTCATGCCTACAACTTGAAGTCATCCTGTGTTTTGTAATCAGCTGTCAGGCCACACGGCTGACCCGGAAGAGAATGTATTCACACTCCCACCGCTTTGTTCAGCAGTCCCTCTGTGTTCTGTGTGACGTTTTGTTTTATTTTTTCCTTTTATTTTGATACACACACGCAGGGAAGCCATGGTACCGGCAGTGTCTGTTGTCTGTTTGGTTCCATGACACCAAAATGCAAATTTCAAACACACCGAGTTGCTAATGAGAGAGCAGCTTATTCCTGGGACCCAGTGTCACAAGCAGGTTAATTGAAGGCCAGACCCAAGACAACTCTAACAGCAGGACTGAGGAAAGGGGATAGGAAAAAGACTTCTTCAAGAAATTTGCCAACCGTAAAGGGAAAGGAGAAGAAACCCAGCTAAACCGTACCCACCTGGTCAGGGCAGGAATCGGGCATTGGCCTTCTGCTGGCTCAAGCTCTTGCTCTGAAATGGGCAACCCACTCTTACTCATCGGGTCGCCACTCAGTGCCCACACATTTGCCCTCTTGTTTCAAAACAGGATGGTCACAGTGAGATAGTTTCTTCCCCCCAAAGCCCTTAGTCTCCTGGTGCCTCCTTTTGTGCTGAGGGAGAGATTAGAGGTGCTTATGAAAAGAACCACCAGCCCACGGGAGAGCCTGGTCTTGTTGCTGTAGCCGATTAACTTGTGAACTTTTATTTCTTCCCCGTGTGTGCCGTATTTTAAGCAAATACCCTTCCAGCTCCAGTCTGTGTGTCTGTGGCATTGCAGTCCAAGCAGATAACTTATTTATTCTCATCTGGGAACACTGCCCACCAAGGTGTTCCATGACCCCCCAGATATTTGTGGAAGGATAATATCCTCTATACATGAAATTGTCATTCTGTGCCCTCCCTCCCAGCTAAAGATGTGAGCTTCAGTTGAGTGAGTTTAACCTCACGTCCACCAAGGATTCTTTGAGGAAGTCCCTGAGGAGGAAGCTTCGGTCCCATGATTTCAAAACCATTTGTCCTCTGACTGTGAGAGCGCTGGTTATGTTCTCAATTTCCCCTCCCCCTAGTGTGTTCGTACTCTCTGCAAGTAGCTTACACCTTTTTATTTGAATGTATTTTAAAGCAGTAGGTTGAATAACAAAGGAATATGAAAAACCATGGACTGATCGGACCACTTTATGTATTCAGAGAGGACCCACCCATCAGGGACACCAGTGTAAAAATGGGCAATTCAGAGGTTGCAGTATTTAGTATAGTAAATAAATTAAATGATCAACATCATGCAACCACTACCAAAAAGTGAGTTGTAATGCATCAAAAAAATCAATAAAAGTGTATTCGCTAACGAGTATCAATAAAATAAATTCAAATGATGGAAACCACCCTAGTTTCCTGACTAGTGTCTTCTCATCTTATCATCCAGGAGATGGGTTTCTCAGACTGGAGGGTGTTCATCTCTTTTGGGGAAAGTAAATGAGAGGCATACACCGCCCGTGCTGCGATCGCCTCCCTTTCTTCCTACAGGAGAGCATATCTGATGGTGAGACACTTTCCCAGTCAAAATCTGATTCCCTTCTCAGGGCTACACCCTGTTCCTCTGTGCACACCTACCACAGTGAAAGCAGTACAGATGGTCATGGAGTCAGTTCTAATCTTTCGCTATCACAGCACTGGAGTGGAAAAAGCTTGCATCTAGGTGATTTCCCACAGATGTGAGCACGTCTGTGAAACCAGTTCCCAGACAAACATTACCAACTGCTTTCTGGGGAGTCGTGTTAAGAGACTTAAGAACCAAGAACAGTGGAGGCCCACCCGAGGGGCAGCTGAGAGAAGAAGGAAAGGATCGGATGCAACTTATTCTGCCACCTTGGTAGGTGAAGGCTGTGAAACCCTGCCAGCGCTAGTGGGACATGGCATACAGATTAAAACCAGGTACCACCCTTCAGTCTTGGTGTGACCTCAGGCAAACCACTTGTCCTCTTTGGGCCCTCCCTTTTGAATCTGTGAAATGGGGATAGAAATCCACCTTGGGGTTCATCAGTTGAGAAAGTATTTTTTGAGCATTTACCACGTACCAGATGTTTTAGGTACTAGAGGGACAGTGATGAACAAGAGGAGTCCTGCTGTCATGGAGTATGCAATCTACCGAATGGAGAAGGACAACCCCCGACAGAATTAGAAGGGCTATGCAGAGAATTACAGCAGAGGGGTGTGAAGGAGGGGCAGCCACTTCTGACTGGGCAGTCAGGGAAAGCCTCTCCAGGGAGGGGCCTTGAATCAGCCATGTGAGATCTGGCCTGGGTGTGTTTGGGCAGAGAGAGGAGCTGGTGCAAAGACCCATGGATAGAAAAGTGAGGATCACAGAAAGAAGGCCCATGTGGTCATTTGCTGGTAGGATAATGGAATGCTGTGGGGTCAAAGAAACCATGATACTCACCAAAGAGTCCATCTGATCACCATATTTCCCAGCCACTGCCATTGAGCAGGCCAGTGGGCTGTGAGCAGCCGGAATCCCAGGCACGGTTCTGCATGCTCCTCTCTTCCTGTGGGTTAAAGCTCAAAGCCATACACTGGAACGGTGGAGTCTCCATCATACAGCATCTCCAAGTACATGGACGAGTATTCCCCAGGAACCTGTGTTAGACCTGTCATCTGAAAGAGAACCAACTAAGGGTTTGTGTCAAACCAGTAAGATTTTTGGAGGGTGTCCCAGAATCCCCAGGGGAGGGAACAGGGAGCTG
Organism: Urocitellus parryii; assembly: GCF_045843805.1. Classification (NCBI taxonomy): domain Eukaryota; kingdom Metazoa; phylum Chordata; class Mammalia; order Rodentia; family Sciuridae; genus Urocitellus; species Urocitellus parryii. Next base: position 11,319,533 of record NC_135536.1, on the reverse strand, counting down.
TTTTAAAAAGCTCTCCAGGTGATTCTAGGGCACACTGAAGTCTGAGAAGTGCTGTGTAGGGTGGGAGTTCTGTGCAGGAGGGCTGGTGCCCTGCCCAGGCTCTCCTTGAGAAGGCCACACAACTTCATTCTAACTTGCTTGAAGGGTAGAGAATGAATGGGTGGTTTATCTGCTCAGCAGGGGCAGGCAAGGCTTTGAGGCCTGGTGACCTGGTGTTGTTCTTCCCACTTGGCCAAGTGGGAATTTAGAAAGACCTAGCATGTTCAGCTATAATTCTCATAGCTATTTCAGACAGGAATGGATACTAAAACCATTGTGTGAGAATTTGTTAGGGAGCAGGAGAGTCATCTCTTCCTACAGAATGTTTGTTAATTTACAAAAGGCGGGGGCTAGCATCTTTGCAGTGGAGAGAATTGTGACACCCCACTTTAAGTTCATCATGAAATGTAAGGTTCATTACCCCAAAATGGGACAAAGTGATACTAGTGTCCCCTGATGTGTGACATATTGGAAGGCACACACATTTTTTCTGTGATGTTCCTGCCACAAATGGAAAACCTGAATCATGAAGGTGATACAATATTGTGTTTTTTAAAACGGCAATGACATGAAAGAAAGGTCGAAACGTTCTGGATTAAAGGAGGATAAAGAGACAACTAACACAACTCAGATCTGAATTGGATACTGAGCTGGAAAAGATGCTTTAAAAAGATAATGTTGGGAGAGTCCGAGAAATTTGAATATAGAGCATATATTTTAAAATATTACATCAATATGAAATTTCAATAATTTATACTGTGGATATATGAGAGCCTGGCCTGTTTCCTAGGAGATGTGTGCTAATGAATTAAGATAAAGGCACTTCATGTCCACAAGTCACTTTCAAGTGTATTTGGAAAAAAGCAAACAAAAAAAGTTTTTCAAAAAGAAGATGCAAAAAAATAAATGTTAATCTTAAAAAGTTGGAGGCACCCTAATAGAGGTTTCACAGTCTACAAAGTGCATTCTTCTGTCGTGTGGGTGTGGCAGGAGGATGTCTGAGGTGATTCTGTTTCTTTCCTGTTCTCTGCTGAAATTCTCTGTGTGGGTCCCAAGAAACCCCCTGCCCAGAGAGTTCAATCAGGGGATGCTGTGGCTCCAGGGGGAAATTGTCAAAGAGACTGTTGCCAGGACCCCAAAATAAAGATGTCAAATTCTTGGTTTCTGGTTATGATGAAAGAAAAACCCAAGTGTATGTTTGGAGTAAGACCAAACAATCTGGAAGGGAAACTTGCTGAGTCTTATTGTCCTATTCTGCTTTCAGATAAAATTTCTCAAAATTATTGCACCTGTGGGTGAGATGGTTTTACTGTCCTGTGGGTGAGACGGTGTTACTGTCCTGTGGGTGAGAGTGTTACTGTCCTGTGTGCTAGGAAACAGGAAACCTGTTCATTTCCCTGTGTGCATCCTGGAGGACCTGACATGGGGTCCTGTAGGAAAAGCCTATTTGTTATCGGAGAGTGATGGCAGGGAGTGGGTGCGGTGAGGGTGTGGGAGGGCAGAAGGTCCCCAGGGATTACAGTGATTGCAGATCTGAACTGTGGCTAATTATGGTGACGGAGCCTCTCCATCTCCTGCCGTTGCAGGGTCCGTATGGAGTACACTGTGAGGAGGACTCAGCCGGGGTGGCCTCTGCCAGTACAATCAGGGGAAAGGAGCACGTGGGTCCAGTGAGGATAGTGACGGGTCACAGTCTTGGCAACCACAGCAGGGAGGGTGTGGCCACGGAGAGCGTGGCTTCAGTAGGACGAGGAGCTCTGGGACTGGGGAGGTCTATCTGTGTGCATATCGAAACGGCAAAGAACTGGGGCAGGACGGTGATGGAGAGCCTGAGGACAAGCCAGTAGCTAAAGTCTTCAAGGAAGATGAGCAAGTGAGTAACAGAAATGGTGTGCTCTGGAGGAAATTTAGAAGGAGCCATGACAGAAAATAAAAGTGTGTGTGGGGACCCATCTTAGGGAGGTGATCAGGGAAATCATCTGTGATGAGGGAACAAAGGTTGGTGCCTAGAGGACAATTTACAGATGGAGAAACATGCTGGATAGGGGCAAAGAGCATGTCTAAAGGCCCTGAGGCAGGAAAAAAACTGATTCCTGGCCCTACAGGAGGATTCTAGAAAATTCTAGGAAATGACAACAAGTAAGAAAATAGTAGTAGGTGTTTGTTAGATGGAGGAAAAACAGAAGAGAACAGCACTTATTGTGGACCAGGAGTACCAGATGGATTCCTTTAACTTGTCGAATAAACCCAGCGAGCACTGAGCAGCTTGTCCTTGGAAAGACTTCGAGCCACAGCCCTGACCACCCGTGCCCTGGAAACCTCCTCTGTGAGGCCGCCGGCCCCTGAACTTGGGCACACTCACAAGGGCACCCTTATCAAAGACGTCAAAGCACTCACGGTGGCCAGACGTGATGGTGATGGGCACAGTGTCCTTGTCGCTGTGGGCCCGAGGGACTGTTGGCGGTAGTCCAAGGTCATTCTCCAAATCCACTCTGCTCCTGCACCGTCCTAAAGGGTGGGTTAAGTGAGACCCCCGAGAAGACGGCCGTCACGTTCCCCTCCTCCTCGTTTCTCATCCTCTCTTATCGCACGTGTGAGAAATGTCCAGCACTTCCAGGTCCGTCAAGCCGATGCCCCTATTCTAAGTTTTAAGGATTCCATTTTTGTTCCAACGTCCTAATCAACAGGGGCCACTTGTGGGGACTCTGAATTCAATGTCACTGCTGTTTGGCAACCCACTGGATTAAATTCTGTGGTTGACTTTCAGCCACGTCAGTCCTGTGGGGACAAGAAACAGTTCTGGGGCCACCAGACAAGTGTCTGCCTCTCAGATGGACTTGAACAGAGAGGCCCTGGAACTGGGCCCTCGCCCTCACCCTCTAAGGGCTCATGGGCACTCAGAAGGCCCTTTGCTTTTGGTGACAGTCATCTTGATTGTCACAACAACTAGCACGAGTGAAGCCTTGACCGACTTTGATGCCACCATGTACCCACACTACAATGTGGCCGAGGAGCCCAGTGCTGGGTCCAGCTCAAGGACACAACCGGGTGAATTCCAAAACCCCAGGTCCTCCGTCTTCTGGGTCCACTCCTCGTGATGACTTCCTGTCAGTCCGGGTCTAATCATGAGGGATAATAGGCAGTGATTTTAACAGGGATTATCTAACGCACAAAAGATACCGACTGCAAAGAGCAATGGAAATAAGGGGACACTGGCTTGTAAAAAGTCAAGGGGATTTTAAAGAAAAAGAGAGCAGGTAAAAGAAAGAGCACTACCTTTAAGACTGAGACAAAACACCAAGAAGGGCCCCCAAGTCCCAGAGCTGAGATGCCGTGTCGGAGACCAGCTCCAACAGGGGGTCTCAGGAGATGAACGGATGGTGAGGAGTCGGCGAAAGAGGGGTGGAGAAACAACACAGACACCAAAGTGAAGGTGTTGATCCCAATCTTTACTTGTGAAGTTGGCAGGCTCACAGTACTTTGTGGTTACAAAACAGGAATCATTATTCAAACAAAACAAAATATTACGTAACTACAATTAGAATAGAAGAATGTATCTTGGTTTATGCATAAGCAAGCATCTGTACTTTCAGTTCGCGATTTGCTTTGAGCTGTTTCTGCTTAGTTAACTTTTAATAATAGTTACAAATGTCCCAAACTATTGGCCTATACCTTGACTATTCTTTCTTGACTTACTGACTGGAACCGGTGCCATGGTTAAGGCAAGTGGTTGACTTGTTATTACTTTTAATCAAACAAAAGTAAGAGCACAAACCATTGTGCACAGGAACAAGAACAAGTTGCCCAGTACTAAGCACTAATCTGTCTTCTTAACATTAATTTTTCTTCTCTAGATTTTAATTTAATTTCTCAAAAACTTCCTTGACAGGAATACAGGGAGTTTTTCATTAGACATTAACAATTTACACTCCACAGCTGAATCATTGCATTTAGAGCAAACAGATCTATGCTTTAGAAGTAGTTGCATTCATTGGAAAAGTCATGATTTTTCCTTCATACTTAATGGTCATATGAGAAGTCACAACTAGACTTATTAAAGGAATACAAAAACAAACCAGCCCATTCCCAGAAACATACTGCGCTCCTCCAGAGGATGGACGCCTTGCGCCATCCACCTCAGTAGGGCCTTGCCATTGCCTGAGTCTGGGGAGGGGCGCAGCAATGCCGGGCTCACTGGAAAGCATCAGCGATGAGTCCCTGAACCTCAGAGGAGTCACGTGGCCTTGTGTTGGCAGACAGCTCTTGAAGCCTACTCTCCAGAACTTGCTAGAAACCCACTTTCTAGGGTTGTTGGGAAAGCCATTTACGGGGAGGCATCTCACTAGAGCCACTCGGTCCTCAAAGCAGCCCAAGTGGTGCCAGGGGAGCCGCTGGCGGCTGGTGGTGGAGGCCTGAGCCTGCAGGAGGCTGTCCAGGGAGGACACTGGAGAGGGGCAGCGGCCTCCTCCCCTCCTGCCAGGGCTCTCTGGTTCTCTGCACTCACAGAGCTCCAGCTGGGCCAGCCGCCAGAGCACAGGCTTTTAGAGACCCAGGTCCACTCTCCTCAGAGGTCACAGGGAGCTGAGGGACACTGAGCGGATAACCTGCAGTAGATGGTGGCTCCCTTCTCCACCAGCCCCTCCTTCAGAATGAGTCGGGACAAGCCTGCCCTCTCCACAGCTGTGGCCTGGCCAGGTCCGGCCTCCTTCGTCCCTGGCTGGGGTTACTGCGTGTCCGGTGGTTCGTCTCCCGAGCCTTCGTGTTGGAGGCTGGCTCCTCCGCACACCAGTGTTGAGGTGGTGGGACCCTTAAGGTGGGGGCGAATGGGAGGTGCTTAGATACCTGGAAGGGATCCAGGTAGCTCTGGTGGCCCCCCAGGTGAGTTCTCAGACAGGCACATTCTTAAAGAATAATCCCGGCCACTCCGCAACCTCGTTGGCTTCCCATCTGGCAAATGATCTCTCCCTCTTGCATGTGCTTCTGCCATTGTGACACCAACTGCCATGAAGTCCTCACCAGAGCCACGCTGATGCCGGCACCCTGCCTTTGAATCTCCAGAACTGAGCTAAATATACCTTTTTTTAAAAAAATTAAAAATAAAGCTACCCAGCCTCAGGCATTTTATTTTGGTAATAAAATACAGATTGATGCATTGCCACAGCATCCTCATCCGTCTTCATACTCCTGTCTGGGACCCCCTGAAGTCTATACTCGACACAGTCGTCAGATCATGTTGCTGTTCTGCAGGAAACATCTTCAGTCATCTGGAGTCAACAGAGAAGTTTTTACAAAGAATAACTTGCTAACTGCAGGTTAGTGCTGAGTCCAGTTTTAATCAATCAAACTAGGGAGCAGGGACACCAACCCCTGCTGCTCTCCAGTTTCTTGTTCTTCTCTGACCTCATCCTGCATGACCCCTGCAGCCCAGCCCATCCCACTCCTCTCCAGCTGTTCTGGCTTACATTGTTTTCCTGAAATATGCCCCAGGGTCTTTGCACTGGTTCTCTCTATCTAGAGTTCTGTTCCCTTCAAGACCATTTGATTACCTTTCTTGTTTCCTTTAGGGCTTCTTCAAACATCAGTAAGACCTCCTCTGGCCACTCTTTCTTAAAATGTAAGTCCCTGTCCAGGATGTTCTATGGTCCCCTTCCCATTCTTTGTTCCTCTCCTTAGCACTCTTCCCACCTAGCCTGCTATGAATGCCACTTTCTGACCTTTTGTACAGTCTCTCGCCACAAGAGCAGGCTGCAGTGTGTCTGAGCATCACCAATACCTCAATGCAGGTTGTTTGTGACACAGAAGCACTAATGGCTCCCAACCAGGTCTTCGCCTGAGGAAGCCCCAGGGCCTGGAATCAGGAGCCCAGTGTCTCCACTCAGCCCTCGGCTAGTTCCAAGGGTCACCTGCAGCAGGAGGCTTCGCCATGTGGTGGCCTCAGATCAGAGGTGGCCATGGCCTCTGTGGTACTCTCCCTCTTTGCCTGTGGGGAACAGAAAGCAAAACGCTGCAGGGACCAGGCTGGATTTCAGCAAGTCAAAGAGGATGCCTGGTGCTCTCCCAAGTTCTGCCTTTTTCGGAAGGGACCTCTGTCCCAGTCCCGCCCTTTTGCCATGGGCCCAGGATTCCTCCCCCTCCCACGGTGAGGCCTTTACTTGTCAGAATCTGTTTTAACCAGCCTGTTATGACCAGGACAGTTTTAGAGGAGGGAAAGTTTATTTGGGGGCTCACAGTCGCAGAGGTCTCCATCCATGGACAGCTGGCTCCGTTCCTCGGGCTCCAGGTGAGGCTGGACAGCACGGGGGAAGAGTGGGGTGGAGGGAAGCAGCTCACAGAATGATCCGGAAGCAGAGAGAGACTCCACTCTCCAGATACAAAATGCAGACCCCAAAGCCACGCCCCAGTTCCCACCTCCTCCAGCCACACCCCACCTCCTCCAGGCCCTCTCATTAATCCCATCAGGGACCTATCCACTGGTTAAGGCTGTGGTCCCCTTGTTTCTCCCCCAAGCCTTCTTGCACTGAGTCACTCAGGAGCTTTTGGGGGACACCTCACTCAAACCATAACAAAATCTGTGTGATGGGTCACCTGCTACCAAGACCCCTCCCCTAGTCCTGCTTCCCTCCGGTGGTAGAGTGTCCGACATTGGTGACAAGCCAGGGGCCATCGTGAGCGATATCTGTCACCTCAGGTCTTCTTAATTCCCATCAGACAATGGTGAGTGGTAACTTTATGTTCATTCCTCTTAACTGTGTGTGTGTGTGTGAGTGTGTGTGTGTGAGTGTGAGTGTGAGTGTGTGTGTGAGTGTGTGTGTGTGTGTGTGAGTGTGAGTGTGTGTGTGCGTGCGCGTGAGCGCACATAGCGGGGAATCCAGAGCCCCTAAGAGGAGCCCAGTGGACAACACGGTCCTGTGTCTGTGGACAGGAGGGCTCAGGAGCCACCCATGTCAGCGGGGGCATTTCTGTCCCTGGAGGGCTGGCCCAGCGTCTGAGGAGCAGCTTCTACCTCGCTTGTCCCCTGGGTTCTTGGTTTCTTCTACTTCTCATCTTGTAATCAATGTCATTTTTAGGAATTTTTTTAAATCTAGATTTTTTCTAGCACAGGTGATTCAAACAAACTGGCCATGACCAGAAGCAGTGATTTGTTTCTTTCCTTTTTCACCTCAGGACTTTGAGCCTCTGCTTTGGACATCGTCCAGGCAGCCCTGCTCAGTTGTCACCCACAGGGAGGAGCGCATTGGCTCACCAGCTGCTCTCCAGGCTGCTCTCCCCAGGGGCATCCTCGTGGCCTGGGGCTGGGAATGTGAGAGCAGAAACACTGAGCTGGTTGCTATTGTCGTTTTGGGGTATCCCAACCATCTTACTCCCGCCATCTAGTTGGGTCCTCTGTCACCTCCAGTCGCAGACTGGAAAGCCCCGACCTAAGGAACATCTGTCGGCATCCCTGGCACGAGACCCACACCTGGTCCTTCCCCACCAGAGGAGGCCAGGCCTGCAGCCCACCATCAGCTCCAAACACCGCCACTGTCCACAGAGTCTGGACACAGATGAGTCTGACCCGATTGCCTCTCTGTCCTCTGAGCCTTCTAAGTCCTCTGACGTCAGGGACATTCACAGCAGCCCAAGTCCCCTGGCTGAGCTTTGTTCCCCTCTTCTGGGCAGAATGTCCAGCACTGGGCCTGGAAAACAGAATGTTCAGAAGAGTCTCTTTGGATTCTCATCAATCCACCCTCAAACTGGTGCAATGCAGAGGAAAGACGGATGTCAGAGAGCCAGGAAGACACTGGCTGAATCCAGACTGTGTCATTATTTATGGATTTCCTTTCCCCATTCTTTCTTGGTTCCCTTGCCATAATGAGAACAGTGGCCTGATCATTTCTAGCAGGACTGACACCTACTTTCCCTGTCAGGTAAGGAGAAGTGGCAAGTACATGATTTAATTCTCCCCCAAACCACACTGAGGTCCCTTCCATGTGGCCCCCTAGTCAGTGGAGGTGACAGAGGACCCAATTCTAGTCAGTGATTTGTCCAAAGGAGAAGCAGGCGTGGCATTCACCCATCAGAATGTCCTCTGGGTGTGGCTGGGCGCTGTAAGCTGGTCTTTGAGGGGAGCTGCTGACCTCTCACAGCGGCCAGGAGGAGATCTGAGCTTTCTTTTTGCAGACTCAGGTAGGCCACGGGGTCGGCCTGTTCTGCTAAGGCTGTGCTGCTTCTGAGTTCCATGCGTGTTCCTTGCCATCTAGGTAGAACTGGAAAATAGGAAACATTCCCGAGGAGAGACAGAAACTGCTCCAGGAACAGGGAGGATGTGCGGGACAAGTGGTCACGCAGAATTACCAGGTGGCAGAGTCCAAGAGTGCACCAATAGACGGAGCCAGCCAAGGGCCCCCAAGGGGATCTCAGCAGCGTGCCCTCCATCCTTCATCTCATGGTGGACGGCAGCTCTGGGCAGCCGCACCGGCTTAGGAGGGGGATAGTAGAGGAGGCCACTAAATCAGGAGGTAACTGTGAACAAGAGCAGAGCGAAAGGAAAAGGACGTGTGTGACAGCTGGTGTCTCTGGTTGTTTGTGAGCCAGCCCCGCTGCCATGGTGATATGCTCACTGCCAGCAGTGACACCCCTCCAGCACCAAGGGTTCCCAGGTTCCAAACAAATGTGCAGAGACACATGTTTCCTTCTTCAGTGACCTGGTCAGCCGTGGATTGTTCTAGCTCAAAACAGACAGCAGAGGACTAGCCCTGGGGCCTGTGGGCAGCATGATGGCTTTTAGACCCTCTCGTGGAATTTCTCCAAGCTCCGGGGAGGAGTAGTTATATATTTCCTGGGGGTTGGAGCAGAGTAGGTTCCTTTGAAGCGCGGGTTCTTTTGAAAACTTGACAAAGTTTTACCTTTTGCTGGATGGTAAATCTCTGTTTGTTTTGACATGAAAACAATGTTTTTAATGAGTTACTATTGAATAAACTGAAACTCTGGTCATGTCAAGGTTGGGGTAAGTTCTGGCATACATTGTGGGCCACAAGCCAAGTGTGTTGATCTTCTGTCTGGGTGCAAACTCTGTCTCTTTCTAGGGAGACTTTGGTTACTTCCACAGAGAGTTAATAGGATAAGAGGGATGTCTTAGTTCAGGCTAATGTTGTCTCCGTACCCCAAATTCACAGGTTGATACCTAATCCCCAACTGGGGGAGGCCACCACGCCATGTGACCAGCATTTTCCTTTCCTGATTGGTCAAGGCTCTGTTGGTCACTTCCCATGATCTGGCCTCATCAAAGTGGCCCTAGATGGCTGCCCCGATCTTGGAAGTAGCAAAATGTCACAAAACGTGTCTTCATGCGTAGGTGTGCCTTCCTGCAGCCCCATGGGTGGAGCTACGCTCACCTGTCCCTTTGTGATATTACCCCCTTGCCCTGTTTGGGATAGAATATTCCATGAAAAGACCCTTTGTGTGTCCCCTTCTCTTGCTCTGCCCTAGGGTGTGGCCTTCCTAGGTGTCAGTCAACCTGCTGACAGCAGACATCAGGAAGCTAGACTCAGTCCCCTGCAACCTGACCCTTTGACTCATTTGAATGGATTCTTCTCAATAAAAGGGGTCGTTTGTGCTCTCTCTCTCTCTCTTTCTGCGGCCCCTTAAGGTCAGAGGAGCCGTCACAGCACCCCCAAAGAAAAAGGTATCTCTGTCTCTTGTGTGGTTAGTTCCCCTGGAGTGACCCTGAGCGTTTTTGTGGCTGTGAATGCGACCCCCAGGGAGGTGGTGTTAAGAGAATGGACCTCTGAGGCCGTTAGGTCATGAAGGACTCAAGAATGGAATCAGTACCCCTAAAGAGAGGCACCAGTTGGCTTCTTCACCTTTCCACCAACAGAGGACATGTGCTGGAGCAGACACCAAATCAGCCTTGACCTTCCCAGTTTTTAGGGCCGTGAGCCACACATTTCTATTTTTACATATTACCCCGTCTAGGTTATTTTGTTATAGCAGCTGGACCAGATGGAGACAGACTGCTTTAGCAAGTCACCATAGATGGGTGGCTTAGCCAGCAGACACTCATGGCTCAGTTCTGGAGGACTGACCCCCGGGATCAGGTGCCTGCAGACCTGAGGTCCTGCTTCCTGGTTGGCAGGGGGCTCTCTTCTCAGGTGTTGAGGACAGAGGCAGGGAGCCAGCTCTTGCATCTTCTCTTCCAAGGAACTAGTTCTATTTGCGAGGCTCCACCCTCATGACCTTGTCCCCACGCATGGCCCCTCCTCCTAACAATTGCATGAGGGGATGGAACTTGAACATGTGCATTGGTGGTGGTGGAGGGTTACAGTCTACGACAGCGAGGAAGACCTTCCTGGGTGGCTACATTTGAAGAATATTTCTGAGGGAGAGTCTTGATGGTGAAGTGCTGCCTTCCGTTGAAATCCCGGCACAAGTCCTGAACACCCAGGGCCACAACATATTCCAGTCCTGAGCCCTGACCGCCAGCCAGTCGCCCACAGCCTTCCTCGGCCACCCTGGCACACTCTGTCCCCAGCTCTCCTGTCTCCCTGTTGGTCTCAGTTACCCACACCTTTCCCTCATCACCATAGCAACAGCTGCCGGAGCTGGGGTCCAACAGCAAAGGTTGCCCCTGTGCAGAGCCTGCAGGGACCCTGGGGGAGGGAAGGACAACACAATGCCCCTGGGAAAGACAACACAATGGGTCAGACGTCACCCGTGTCATACCTGAATACAGGACCAGTGTGACTCCACGTCACGTTCAACCACAAGAGTGGGAAGTTACACTCCTCGTATGTAGGATACGTGGAAATGCATCCCACTGTCACCAATAACTAAAAAGAACAAATAAAAAAAGAATTAAAACCGTCCCAAGAAGAAGGTCACAAAACTCTTTAGTCTGGTGCCACAGTCTGGCTGGGCACAAAATCACGAGCCACTCATGCAGGAACAAACTTTATTTCCGAACTCCCCGAACGCCACCCATGTGGCCCTTCCAGGAACACCACACACCAACCGGAACTCCCTCCACCAGAACTTCACCAACCAACGAGAACTCCCCAGGAATCCCCCACAAGAACTCCAAAGTAGTGGGAGCCTGAGGGGAGGTCTATATACAACTGAATACAGAGCCTGTTTCAATCCAGCATCATCCAGTCCCAGCAATTATACACAGCTTAACTTAATTATCATCATCTTAATGGCTTGCCTCTCAGCCTTTACTTCTGGCAAAATGCCAGGGGCCATTCTGACTTGGCTGTGGCTCTCAACAGTCTGAAGAATATGAGGCCTGAGACTGCAGTCCCCTGGGTTATCCTGACCTCCACGACAGGACTCTGCAGACTCCCTGACCCCATGGGGATAATGAGCAGCTCTGCTCCAAGCTGTCCCCTTCTTTGCCTGGAACCGCCGACTCACTGTGACCTTCTTGTTCTTTCTATCAAAAAGCGCTTCCTCCCACAAGACACTGGGAAGGAACTTCCCTACACCAAAGACATCTGAAGGCCTGTCAACCAGTGTACCAGCCTTTTCTGTCTGGTTCTGCTGGGTCCCTGGGCCACCTTTCCTTCACGAGCTTCTCTGGACCCACTTCTGTGGACATGAGTGAGACTGAAAGCAAGACAGGACACAAGCTGATGAAGGTGTACTGCAACTGGCCCCTGCCCTGTGATAAAGCTATAGGAACAGATGGCTGCCAGAACTTTCTGTCTGGCTCCTTTCCACCAGGACCTATTCCATTCCCTTTCCCCACACTCTGTAACTGCTCCTGAATGGAATTTGGACCTATGCATAAAACAAAGATGTGAGGAAAGCTGATTCTTGGCTCTCACCTCTGGTGGCCAGGTGTTGGAGACTTAGGGAAATGTTCAAGGCCTGTTTTGACCAAGTGTGACCGCCTTCCAATACCAACTTCAGGATCTCAGCCCCAGTTATGACATATCTCTACTGCAGGGTCACTCACTACCAGATCAGATGCCCTGGTCTGCATGATTCATTTCCCAAGGTAAAATGGGCTCCATGTGTATACATGCTGAATAGACTGACCTGCAACATCTTCTGTGGGCATAGCTTTAATCCCACACTTTCTTCACCTTTAAGGATCAAGGCATCCAAGATAATTCACCTGAATGGTCCATCCGGCCAGCCAACTACTGACTTAACTGTGTGAACTTAACTCTTAATCGTCTGCCACATAGAGGCTCTTCCCTACACATAAAAATCTAAAATACAGAACACTGTCAGGACAAGATATGGACTGTTTCTAAAGAAGTGTATTTCCTATGTGAATCAGAACAAAAAACACGTCACTGAAATAAAGTAAAATTATTATCTAAATATTGTTTAAAACAATCCATTTTAATCATCTAAATTATTTACAATACAATAACATGGATCCTTTTAAAGACATTGGATTTTAAAAAATCACCAAGTGATACTTCAAATAACACATTAAAATATATTAATAGAATTTTTTCAGTGCTCAAAACTCCCCCCACCCCTGACATGGGACAGCAGGCTCTAGACAAAAGTGCCTAAAATACAAGTCTTCCCAGTTTGCCCATCACACCAGTTGTTAAGAAAAAAGGTTAATCAACTTGTTTTCAAAATTTCTCCCTATGAAATCTTCCTGGACAGAATGGCGAATCCCAGGACTGTGGCTAAGTGTGGATGATGGACCAAAGCAGACACCAGACCAGCTGGATACAAATCCCCAAACAGAGGATGCCCCAAGTCTTCCCACCGAGGCTCATCTGTCTGCCTGTGACTCACTGGTTGTATACAGAGAGCCACCTGGAGCCTCGAGGATGATTTATGTACAGTGTAAAATGCTTTCCACATTCCAAACATCAATGTGGTTCTGTCATTCCCAACAGAGAAAAAAAGAGCCAAGTCAGAGTACATCCTTCCCCCTCTGATGAGCTTTTAGAGATGGGTCTTATCAGGAAAACAAGCTCCAAAGAACTCTAGGTCATTCAAACAATGAGACCATCCCTAAATTACTTTCAGCAACCCAGATAATTCCATTTTGAATTCACATATCTTGAGCCTGACCCTTCTACACTTTCAACTGTAACTGTGCATGCCTCACCTCAAATAACGTTGCTGGGGTGGATTTGCTGCAGGTTTCAGTAAGGAGGGCCTAGGAAGAACGGTCACTGCCTGTGGTGACTTTTTAGTCCTCAAGACTAGTTTCCTGGCTCCTTTCCACCAGGAGCTGCTCCCTTCCTTTTTACGTAAGCCAGTGCTTATGGTTGGGACTTTAGTCCCATCACCAGTTCCCTCTCTCCCTCGGTCCTCCAAGAGAAGTTGTTTGTCAACATGATAGCTTCTGTTCAACTTCTCAAAGATGCACCCAGTGGAGGTCCTTGAACTTCCTGGATTCACCTTCTACCTGTAAAGCTGTGGGGAGGGCACTGTCTACCCTTTCAGCACAAGTCACTCAGATGCTGTTCTTCAAGGACACCTGCCTGCCAGATGGCCACTAGGACAGGGGTAGGATGGCTAACACAGCCAGTTGCCCTTTGTTGACTGTGTAGATACTACATAGATAAGCATCTTCATTTTTGCACAAACTTAATCTGGTAACTTAATTGCTTAAAAAAAATCAAACCATAAATAAATCTAAATGCTAAACAATTGTCAACTTTACCTATGACTCCTTGGAAGTTGACAACAAAGGAAAAAGAAAAGTCAGGCCAAATCAAGTCTCTTGACCACAGCTGTCAGAAATTAGCCACGGGATGGGAGACACCACCAAGAACCTTGGCTCCTTCCTGCCTTGTGTTTTTGTGGGGAGTGTTGGAGTCTCTGCAGATGAAAATTGTGAATCACAAAGATGAATGTCCTTCCTTCAAAAGTGGTGACTCAGAAATGTTACAAGGATGACAGCACTGGGTCAATTCATCTTTTTCAGGGTCTGTCCCCTTATCACAGAGCTTTGCAGCATGTGGATCTGGGAGATCCAGGAAGAGTAAAGGGTAACTATCTGGGGCATAGGGTGACCACAGACCCTTGCTCCCAGGGCCCTGAGTAGAAAGCTTCCCATTCTAGGGGCAACTGAGATGGGTCATTCTACAAACTCAGGCTCACCTTCAGAGACTGGGGTAGGGGAGTGGGGAGGCAAGATCAGCTCAATGTCTATTCTAGATTCATCTGGAGTCCTCTGGAAGAATTTAATGACATTCTGTTAGGGTTTATTTGGTTAATCACTTTGAAAAATTCCACTTTGAACATGTGTAAGCTAGAAAGAAAGTGACATATATGCCTTCATTGAAGTAATTAAAGTCAAAACGCTGGTCTATCAAGTGTTGTCTGGAATCCTGAAAGTTCTCTGGGCTTCTCTCTCTCTCAGTGCAACCCACAGGTAACAGATTCTGTCATTTGCTTTCAGAATGACCCAGAACTCACAATTCCCCTAGCACCGGCCAGGACATAAACTCAAATGGGGAGTTAAGAAAACCTCCATGAAGAAGGTGACACCAGAGGTCAGGGGCTGGATAGGCAGCTCATTATAAAGTCACACTGGTGCAGAAGGCCGAGCTGGCTGAATTAAGGTGAAAGTACAGAGTGTCCAGAAGGGCTCCTCCTATTCTGTGCTGGACACCAGGCAAAGGAGGCACCTGGCTGTGGTCCCCTGACAAGTGTCCAACAGACAGTCTGTAATGACTTGGATTTCAACTTGAGCAGAGAGGGAAGCTCCCACAGAACTTGTTCTAGAATGTTCTTCAGGTTTCCTAGGAGATGGGGGAACAACACAAACAGCACATCCACACACAAAGAAAGAAGCAAGGAGGAGGCATCTCCTGCTCCACCTCAGTCCCTCGGCCCCTCCTAGACTGAGATGTTGTCAAAGCCCTGTCTTCTGACTGAATAAGTCTCCAGCAGAATCCAGGCTGGGCCACACTTATAAAAGAAGGACAGAAAGCTCCTGTGTCTCCTTCTGAGAGGTTTCTCTCTACTCCAGGGAAGAAGGACTTCAACTAACAAGTGATGAGCTAGTAAGATGGGTTTCCAATGAACACTAGAAGCTGCAGTTTACAAAACCAAATGGTTATTCTCTTCCTGACTGGAAAACAAGTGTGGAGTTGGAGCTTGAATAAGACAAACTTTGGCCTCAATTGGAACCTCTGTAGTATACAATTTTTTTTTCATCCATTCACTCAAATGCTATTTTCTGAGATGATTGTGGTCCAGGCACTGTGCTGCACACCAGAGATGCTGAAATGAGAGCTGAAAGGGACTGACATCAGGCTTCCTCATTCTAGTGGGAAGTGATAAATCAAGTCAAAGAGCAAAGATTTGGAATCATTTGCACTTGGACACCTAGTGACATTTCAAAGTCAACTGTGCATATACTTCAACTCATGGATTTCTCCTGAAACTTTATCCAACTAATACCTTCCCCAACTCAACTGATGGCAACTCCATCCTTATAGCTGCTTAGGTCAAAAGCCCTGGGACTATCTTTGACTCCTCTCAACTTCCATCTAATCCTCAGCAAACCTCTTTGTCAGATTGGCTTCAAAATGCATTTAGAATTAACCCTCTCTTCACCTCTTTCTCCACCACCACCTGGAACAGAGCCACGAACTATCCGTCTCCTGGATTATTGTGCTAGCCCCGCAATTGATATGACCGCCTCTACTCTAGAGTTTATATGCATCATCATAGCAATGTGCTAGGGTCCTTGTTTCTAAACAGGCCTCAGAGCCATGGTTTATCATCACGGTTTCCTTCCTTCTCTGCATTTTCGACCCTGGAAAGCCCATCTAATAGGCCTGGCCACATATGGTTTGGATCTTGCTAAAATGAAAATTTTCATTACTCTCACAAAGAATTCCGACCAATGGAGGACAAAGTTGAACTAGGTGCTGGAGGAATGTCATCACAATTATCAACCAGTAGGAAGGACTGGCTTTTTTTTCAACAGAGAGAATATGGGGAATTGCTTAAGAAGGGGATGGAAGATTGAAAAAGCAAAAGGGAACGTTGGGAAAACACAGTGCTGATAACCACAGGAATCAGAGCCCCCACTTCTGTAAGACTTGGGGAGCAAAGGAAACAGGTTAGAATAAAATAAACTGAGAAGGCCGTAGGAGGGGGTCCTGAGCAGGGGAACCCAGAGCTCTGAGGGGAGGGTGCGTCTCCACTTCCCTCCCTGAGCAGGAGGAAGGAGTGTTGTGCTGAGGCAGGTCTAGGATGAGGGAGAGCGGTGCTGTTGCCAGGGTGGGGAAGCGCTGCTGAGGGAGACAGCTCAGAGGCAGGAAGAAACAGGTCTCCTGCTTCTCCTCCTGCCCTCAGGGGTCTCCCTATCTGCAGCACCTGACACAGAAGCCTCAGCAGGGTATATAATGGTGAATTCAGAGCTAAGAGACAGTACTTAATCATTAGATTTTCCCCTGATTTTTTTTTGTCTAAACAATGCCACATATTTCCTTTGCTCCCCCAGTCCTACAGAATTGAGGGCTCTGATTCCCGTGGTTATCAGTACCATTGCTTTATCAATTTTCCCTTTTGCTTTTTCAATCTTCCATCCCCTACTTAAACAATTCCACAGTTAACACTACAATGCAACCACAGCTTCCAGTTCATCAAGTCAGGGTCAAGAAGGACAAGATGTGGCCTGGACATCTCCTATAGATCCTGTACTTCTGTTTGAAGAAACCATGCATTTATGTTTCTTTGCATGAGGGGTGGCTGTATCATCAATCGGAAATGTTCACCGATGATGTTTGTTTTGAGGTTAAGTAAGAGAAGAAGGGCCCATCCCAAGGCATCAACTTCGCCCCACTGTCTGTGCCATGAGGGGGATTTTTCTAGAAACAAAAATAACAAATTATGTTTAAAAGCTTCATCACTTAACCAGAAATTCATTAAATTTAACAAAAAGGTACTTTATACCATAGAAGTCCCCACACCAGCACTACCTGAAGAATGGTCTGCGGGCTCACATCAGTCTGCAAACTGTCCACAATGAGATAAGAATGGAAATTGAGAGTAAATGGTCAGATGCATTTTGGACAATTAACATTGTCATGAAGTCCAAGCACATGACCAAGCATGTGGGTCCACTCAAGTGTCATGGAACACCTGGGTTGAGTTGCAGGTGGCATGAGCCACTAACTAATGACCACATTACAACAAGTGATGCTTTAAGGTTTGTTTGGCAATCTTTAGCCAAAAATGCCTAAAAATCAGAGCAACTGAAAGTGTATATTTATTTTTCTAATTTATTTCTTTTACCATGAAGTTATTTTTTATTCAAGCCTTTCAAAATTTAAAGCTTAACATTATCATCTAACTTGGAGGCATAAAAATTTGCTTTGTGTATTCTTCGGCCTGAATTACAGGCTGGTAAACAAACCCCATTGAAAATTTTTTGTCAAGAAATTACTGTAGATATATCAGCTTCCTTTCCCAACAGCATTTTAGACTGGTTTTTCAATCAGGAGTGTTTGTAAAAGATAGCTGAGAAGCTGATACATTATCCCTTGTTAAAGGGACAGTTATCAACCTGAGCTAGCTGAAAAAAGATTAAAAGAATCATACTCATTTATTATATTATAAACCTTAATACTGATAAAACAGTATTCATTCAAAAGTGGGTCTCAGTGTTTAGTACAGAAAATCACCACTTACCTATCTTTTTACTATTTGGTTAGTTATAGCTGCCGAACTATGAAAGTTGAATTTAACAACGAGTCTCCATACTAAATGCCCTAGGCACATTTTCAATGAATAATGGGTACTGTCTTCATAATGCTTTTAGTTTTCCCTATGTTTGTTCCTATATTTTAAAATGCAATTTAATGTCTGTTGAATCCAATAAAATTTGATATTCTATTTTAGTTTCCTTTGCTTTGCATTTTATTTTTTCTCATAATTTGGTGTTATGGTATTTTATGAAAATATTGACTCATGATGAATTCATAAAAATGCAAAATATGACCAACCAGTTATCACTGAGAGTTGAGAAGCGGCACTCTATATGTCTCTAAAGCCCCAGAGGCTTGGCTGGCTGTTGTCATCTGGCTGAGCCTTCCCTCTTCATCCCTGGGACAATTATGGTGGGTGGGGATTCCATCCTTGAGAGCACAGCCACTGACAGGGACAAGGGGCTGGACCACAGCTGATGGGCTGAGGGGCCTACTTACCTGGTTCCTGAGCCCTGCAAATTTACCTGCTTTGGCTGGTTGGTTCCAGTTTCTGCAGAACACCAGAACAGCTGAGAATACAGTACAGTTGCCTTTTCCTGGGCCTGAGGGTGGCAGGAGACACCACTGTTGGGGGTCAGGCACCCAGGAGAGGCAGGGGTTGGATATGGCTACAGCTATTCAAGGCCTTAGTGTCACAGGTAATAGAGGCCCCGAGGAGGACTGTGGGCTTATATATTTTGGGGTGTGGAAGAACAACACATCTCTTTTCTGTTCTTTCTCTTCTAAAAAGAGGTCCCTAAACCTTTGGCTGTAGTTCAGAAATATCCTCTTCCAATGGCTTCCCTGGAAACTCATGGAAACCTTGATGGATTCTGCCTTGCCTTTCATTTCCCAGGTTCCTCTCTTGCTTCCTTTTCCTGGATTTGTCTCATCTGCTATGTGTTGCTGAGCTGCTGGTCCCCAAGTGGCTGATCTAAGCTACAGGTCCAGATTTCCCTCACTGGTTTAAGTTCTTCGGGGCTTCAGAGCAAGATTAGCCTAGCATGGTGTATGCTAGATACCATTCAACAAACATTTTAGTCCTGGATTTAATCACTGTGCTGGGCTTTATGGGGCTTGGAAAATACAGGCTAAATGTTAAGGCGAGGGCTGGCGCTGTAGTTCCGTGGTTGAGTGCCTGCCTAGCATGCATGAGGCACTGGATTCCATCCTCAGCATCACATAAAAATAAATAAAATAAAGGCATTCTATCCATCTACAACTACAAAAATATTTAAATGTTAAGGAGGAAAAGGGTCATAATGCCTGTAATTTATTTGCAAATATTTGGGGTGGGGGTGTAAAAGGAAGATGCATTAATTAGGTGGGCTAATTTCAAAAGGTGGGAAATACCCTAATAACACAGAGCATTTTGTAAACTATTTTTAAGATGCTTTCCTTTGATCCTGGGTATGGCAGGAGGGTGTGCAAGTGGTTTCCTCTCAATCTGTGATGTTTCTTCTCTTCCATCCACACCCGTGGGTAAGTGTTCTTCTTGGCCAGACATGCCTCCCTGCACTTCACCTGGAGGACATCAACCAGGCCTCCCAACTTCCTGCCCCCAAAGCAGAGGGACTCATTCAAATGTCTCCATGACCAGTTCAACTGCCCACGCACAGATCCCCAGAGGAGCATGGAACTGAGATATGACTGAGTGGGAAGAGTGGGAAGAACCCTGAATCGGGTGGGAAGACCTGCAACCTAGGGAGTCCTTGCCGGCCTGGCATTGCCCACCTACCCCCAGGCAACTGCAGCCTGGAGAACCCACTGACACTCTAGAAAGGATCCTGAATGTGAGGGGCTGAGTCTCCTCCATTGGCATTTCCTCCCACCGTGCACCCATGACAAACTGTTTCCTGGCAGGTGGTGGTGTAGAGGGGTTGGGAGGTTCAGCTCCTGCCCTGGATCTCTTCTTCTTAGGAAAGCAAACCCCACATACCTGATCTTGTGCTTCCATCATTAGAGCCAATTCCTTCAAGTTTTCTGCTGTCTCCAAGTGCCCTCTACTGGCTACAGGAAATATATTCTCCCATGATTTTAAAATGACCACCCTTCCATTTCTATGCGATTTCCCTCCCACCTCTCATCCCTGTTTAATGTAAATCTTCTTCTCAAGCTCTTCGTCCCTACCCTGTCCTTGTTTACTCCCCTTATATCAAAGGAGTCATTTGGTATTTGTTTTTTAAAGATTGACTAAGTTGATGTGATACAGCAATCTGTATGCGGGGTAAAATTGGGAGTTCATAACCCACTTGTAACAAACTGTGAAATATGATGTAGTAAGAACTATGTAATGTTTTGAACGACCAACAATAAAAAAAAAAAAATTACCACCCTCCCCGCCTAGACACACACCACCTCAATTCAATCCCTAATATGAGCCTTGCAATCAGTTCAGATAATTCAGACAGACTTTTCCTCTCCACCGACTTTTCCCCGGGTGGTATCATATCTGGGTGGAGGCACTTGCTAGAGCTGTGGGGGAGGCTGTGTTATTTCCTTTGTACTGTTTGCAAGGCCCCCTGGGACATACCTGCCTGCCTACCTGCTCCTAGGCAATGTATGGAAGTGACTCCCACACGGATCTGGGGCCAGGTGCTTTGAGATCTCCTGGTACTTCCCTGCTGAGGCCCACCTGCTGCCATTTCTAACTTTCTCATTGCCCAATGTGGTTGCTGCCCCGTGATGGGTGAGAGTCACCCATGGAGGAAGGGTTCTAGAACATCCTCACTTTCCCAGGCTCCCTGCAAAAGAAGTAAGTCTAGACTTACTTCAAACATACAGAATCATTAGTTCAATATTCAGCTTGTAGCAACCAAAGTAATAACTTTAATCACTTCAAGGCAAATAGATTTATTGTTTTAACTAAAAGGATACTTATAATAGCAATTCTATGGCCATGAGACGGCCTGAAAATGTCAACGTCTAATTGTTTTAGTCAGGGTAGGTTAAGTTTTGCCTCAGTAACAGACGGCCCTTACGATCTTAGTGGTTTCACAACAGAATGTCTCGTGCCCATTGGCCACTGGATAGAATAATTCTCCGAGCATCCATCCTTCAGGGCATCATATGTGAAGCAACACAGTGGTCTGAGGTCCCCATTCTTAAGGCTTCACTTCTCAGCACAGGGCCGCCATACTGACCATTGTGAGGTAAGATAGACTGGAGTCCTCAAAGGCTCTTCCCTGCTTACCCAGCCTTGCTGCCTGCACTTCCTGAGCTGGAACATGGGCAACTGGGTAAGCATTGCCTCCTGTTTGCCCTCAAAGAAAAGAGAAGCAGACATTGGCAAGCAATGTCTACCCTACTCAGCTTCCCTTTCCAGAAACTTCTACTCAGCCCTCTGTGCCCTGGCATCTGGTTTTCAGAGCCCCAACAATTTCTTCATGAGGGTCAGTTTATGGCCTGCAGGGGGCAAAGCCGGCACTTGAATTGGCCTGGACCCGTGCACCCTGCTCAGTAGGAGCCTTGGACGTGCGTTCCCCAGGCGCTGGCAGGTAAGGACAGTGGGAACAGGTGTTGGCTGAACCTAGGAAACAGGGATTCTGCAGGTGGCTCTCTCCACTCTCTAGGCGTGTTGGCCTCCAGACCAGACGCAGGGAGTTGAGGAGAACAATATGTTATCGTTCTTTTTCTCATAGATGCACACATATCTACTGCTCCCCCCGAGAAGCTGGAAAAGGAAGGCAAAACCATTTTCCCCGCTACAAAGGCAGGGTAGGAGTGATTTCCACGACACGTAAATGCCGAGGGCTATGTTCATGCGTGTGTCTGTGCATGCCTTCCCACACACACGCTGAAGGTATAAAGCTGACTGCAATGTCACAGCCCGATACAGGAAGGGACGGACCCACAGACCTAGGAGAAATGGAGATCCCGTGTTCATGTACATGGAGGGTGGCACTCTAGGAAAATCTACCAACAAAGACACGAGAGAGGTTTACCAGTCAGGCTTCCTGCCCCGTGTGGTGGACACAGGGCAAAGACCATCAGCTGGCTTCCTGCTGAGGCCGAAGTCCAACGAAAGAGGAGAGAAGTTGCAGCAAACTGTGTGGGATGAAGAGGTTGATTCAGAAACCTCTTCAGTTAAAACTTTGCAATCCCAGGACTCCAAGGGACCCAACCTGACACAGTCCAGGGGGCCCATGGACAGCTCTCCCCTCTGTGTGCAGGTTCATACACTGAGTTTGAGGTCGCAGGGGACACAGGCTAGCAGCCATAGGTGCAGGTGTGCCCAGATTCATGCTTGATCTGGAGTCGTGGTTTAGCAAGTCACGCCTGGAGGTCCGGTTCCTAATGGTAAAAAGTCACAGTTTCAGAGTTCTGCACAAAGATCCAAACGGGGATCTTGGCGGTGCTGTATCTGCCTGTGAAAATGTCCTTGGTATGGGATTCCCTAAGGTCTTTCCGTGCTAATGAGGCCAGTGGTTAATCCTTAAAGTCCAGGCCCAGGGGTCCCATCCTCAGGGAAGCCTCCAGGATACACACCTGGTACAAACTCCAGGAGGACAGTGAATGACAGAGACTTAACCACCTCTCCAGGCTCCAGGGCCAAAGCCAAAATATGGCGTGCCTATCACGCAGGTCAAGGATGTATGGCAACGTAAGCAAGAGAATCAGGAGCCCTGCTGGCTCTCCAGGGCCAAACGCTGCCCCGGTTACTCCACTTCTCTGCCTCAGATGCTCATCGCAGAGGAGAATGACAGGGCTGTGACGCGTGTCCTGGGGGAGGCCAAACGCAAGCACCAAGGAGACAAGAGGAGCCCAGGGCCAGCCCCAGGCCCAGGGAAGCAGGACGGTCAACATGGCAGGACGACAATGCAGACAGGGTGGGGGCGAGGGGGGGGCTGTGTCCAGTGGAGACAGAGCATCCCCTAGAGATGAAAGCTCAACCCCCCATCCCAGGTGTGCCCCTCAGGAGCACCATCTGAACCCGGCGGAGGAAATAAGAATGGGGTGTCCACTTATCCACCAGAGCTCTCCACTGTGAGAGGGGACCCCAGGCACTAAGATACGTTCTGACCTCTTTTCTGGATCTTTCAGCATTGAAGAGAAGTGTGTTTGTCTTTATTTATGGGGTGTTAGAAACCAGTCTGCTCTAAGACCATAAGAGGGGTGGGGTCTGGAAACACCCTGTCCCCCTGCAGTCCGCAGCCCTGGCTCTCCAGCAGTGTCCCAGTGGTCACGTAGGAACAATATGCAGAAGGAAAGTGGAAGTCCAAGGCTCATTAAACCCCGAGCTGTGCCTCTGAACCAAGATCATTTACAAAACCCTCCTCCATTGACCCAAATCCTGGGTCTTTCCACTCTGATGATCCAAAATGGGAAGCCAGGAGCAGGTGGGTAAAGGAAGGTGAGAGAGCAGAGAGAGAGAGAGAGAGAGAGAGGAATATGTTTACCCTGTGCCCACGTTGAATGTGGGAAGTGACCCGGGTAAGAAAGCAATCCGTCCCCCAGAGGTAGAGAAGGGCGATCCGGCCAGCCCTGGCCAGCTTGACCCACCTCTGTAGTATATGGAGGTGTTAGCAAGGGGACAGTCGACCTCCCCCTGAGTAGGGACAGCCAGAGATGAGAGCAGAGCACATCAGTTCAACCCACAGGTCTGCGGGTCAGCAAGCTCAGGCCACGTTCCCAAGACCAAGCCCCAGATTCAGCTTGCGGGCTCCTGGTGGGAGTGTGTGCAAAACATCCGGGTTCCTGAGTGATGAAGTAACACCCAGAGAGCTGGGCTGGGAGGTCCCCCAACTTCAGCGGCATCTCCAGCAAGATGAACAGTGCAACCCTGAATCGCGTGAGTCTGTTGTGGAGCTCTGTGTGGGAGGGGGCTGGTTCTCAGAGTAATAGGAGGCCCTCAGATAGCAGGAAGCTGCGCCCACTTTTGATCACACACTCTTTTCCTGGAGAGAGCCAGTGTACTGAAGGGATGCTGGTCCCACACCCATCGCCCACCACCAAAGGCGAGCCCTGCCCCCTGCTGGTTGCAGAGGGTCACTGACGTGCCCTGGAAGAGTCAGCAGCCCCCTCCTCCTGTTTGGCTGGGTTGGTGAGAGTCCTAAGAGGGTACTACCGGTTGCCTGATAAAATATAGAGCACCCAGTGAAACCTGAATTTTAGATAACAGCAAATAATCTAGTATAAGTATGTCCCATACAATATTTAGGCTTTACCTAAAACATTTCTGCTGTTTATTTAATATTTGGACATCAGGGTGTCCTGTGACTTTATTTACTAAATCTGGAACCCCAGAAAGGCGTGCCTATGGTCAACACTCTAGAGTGTGTTGGAAGGAAGGAAACTCTCAGGATGCCAAGGGCAGACTGGCCCAGGCATCTGGGCAGACAGAAGAGAATCCAGAGGACAGAACTGTGAGGAGGAGCCGGGGCAGGACCCTTGCTTCTGCTGTGAACAAATCCAGGTTGGCTTGCTGAGGAATGGCACGAAGCTCAGCTGCCCCCACCCCCAGCCTCTTGTCACACTGTGGGTGAGGCCATCCTCCACCAGTGACTCCAGCTGACCCACCACAGTCCATAGCCAGGCCAGGCCTGCTTAGCTGGACTGCAGGTTCATGAGCTCGATATGTCCTCAAATGTCCATCGCTTTGACCCGATACATTTTGGGGTCTTTTTGTTATGCAGCAAACAGTAATTGATAGCAGAGAAAAGAAAGGGGTCCCGGGGATGGGCTTTGGGCAGTGTAGACTGAGAAGGCAACAAGACGAATCATAGCACCCAAGGGCCACGTCCTGTCAGGTCCACTGTTCTCTCCAAGGACTGGGCAGCGAGTCTTGGACGTAACCAGGTCCTTAGCACAGGGACCCTGCCAGCCTGAAGGCCTTTGAGCAGGGGCGGGGAACCACCCATTGGTTCACCACCTGAGCTGTGTGTCCTGTCTGAAGATGGCTGGGCCATTCCACACCTTTCCTGGCAATTTGGAATCGGGGGCTTGTGGATGTCGTCACAGAGCTGTAGAACTACAGCCAAAAGGTCACAGATCAGTCGTTCAAGGACATATGTGAAATGTTCAAAAGAAAATGGAGCAGATGCAGAGAGGCCCTGGGCGGGAGAGCAGGGAGAGCTGAGTTCCCACCCTCAGCACTGGCCTGGGGCTTTGCAGAGGGCCATCAGGGTCCAGGGAGCGGATACATTTTCAGGCTGGTTCATGCAGGCAGAGCTGTGTTCACCTAAAGACACAGGGCCAACCACAGGAGCCCAGCTGCAGGCCATACCAGCATTTGTGAAAAGGTGGAAACTGGTGAGTCACCTGACAGCTCTCAGTCTCTCCCACCCCACCCCAGTGGCCTCCCTCTCAAGGCCAGACATCCTCCCAGCAGCTCTACCTGCATGGGTGGATGGGGTCTGTTTACATTACTGCAGGAGGCCTGCATGAATCCCTAGAAAGAATTGGGAAGAATTTAACACCAGATAAGAAGGCACCAAAAAAGACCATTAAACGAAGTATTTTAAAATGCAGAAATGGAGGTCATCAATCAGGCCTGCCTGTGTGTCCTGAGCTCAGATCTCAGTTCTGGGCTTTTGATGCCAAGAGAAAAAGTTCTAAGCTACCCAGAGCTTTCAGGGACAGGAGACAGCAGAGCTCTGGGTGCACATAGTGATGCATTTCCCCCTTCTTGGTTGGGTTTGTATTCACACAGTCCCTCCTGCTCTGCTGTGGGAGGGTGCAGAAGTCCTGTCTTCACGATGGATGCTCCCAGCGTCTCTTTGAAGGTCAAGTATGTGCCAGGATATCCAACTCCACTGGCCAAGTTGACAAAGTGACTTGAACAAGTGGCTTCCGAGTTTGGGACTAAGGCTTCAGGCAATCGAGATAAATAGGAAACTGCTGTCCCTCATAGAGCTGTCCCCGAGGAGCACTGGGTGCCAGGCTAGTGACGTTATGGGTGTGGTGCCACCCATTGTGTGGCTCAGGAATGAGACACAGCCACTTGGCAGTAAGGGCTTTTCAGCTCCACGAAAGTTGCCTTTGTGGATGTCTAATCTCGAGTCACACGTGACCATTGTGCAAGCCACGACAGCAACGTCAAAAGTAAACTGCGGTCATCCAAAAATGCACACCTAGGAACGCATCTGACCGGCTCTTGGTTACATATTTTTTCTTATAGAAATACAAGTGATGCTTTTAAAATACACACACTTAATAAGACGGGATCCTGTTGTGATAAATGCTTTTGAGTTTCTTTGTCATATTATTTTAATGACTTTCACATTCTATTTTTTTAGGAGTGGCTTGTGTTTTTCATTTGAAATTCTCCTTTGATGGACTCTTCGGTTGTTTTTATATTTTTAAACACCAAGTGGGACCTCGGTTGTCCAGCTGGACACATAAGGAGATGGAAAGGCTCCACCCGCTCCCAGGAAATACAGTCAAAAGCTGAACCGACTGAGGGATCCAGAGCGCCTCTGGGATCTGTGAGACGGGGAGGACGCCGGGAGGCTGGAGGGACCTGCGGGAGGTGCAGGGACCCACGACTGACCACAGCTGAGTCCATGAGCAGAAGCTGTCCTGGGAACCAGTGCGGGGCAGGGAAACCTGACCCGTAGCTGGTGAGTCCCGGAGGCTCCGTGCAATGACTCTCAAGTGTTAAATACTAGGGGGATCCGCCTCAGGGATCCCACACTTTTATGATTTTACCCCCGTGAGCTTGACGAGTTCTCACGGTGAATGTTGAAGATCCCTGCGCTTCCAGCAGGTGGAGGGGGAAGTTGTGAAAATCCACTCCTCTTCCTGACCCTCAGGGTTGCCTTCAGGGGAGGCCAGAGAACCAGAGCCTCGCCTGCCTGGGGAAGGAGGCTCAACTCCAGCCGGCTCTGGCCATCCACCTGTCCCACCCACCCAGGAGGAGGAGGGAGGACCCCGGAAGCCCCTGGGAAGTCCACAGTCCGGAGCACCAGCTGGTTGAAAGGGGGCCATCATCACAGCCCCCAGCACTCTCCTGCTGCCACGCCCCTGAAGGCCCATTCATGGTTCCGTTTCCTGGTGTGTCATGTCCAGCTACTGAGAAAAAATGACAAGTTATGCTAAGAGCAAAAACCATGAAATCAGGAGGCAGAGCCAGCATCTGAAACAGGCATGGCTGGATTTATCAGACCAGGAATCTAAAGAATCAGTCTAATATGCTCAGAGTCCTAACAAGGAGGCAGCGACCAGGAACAGATGCCAACCAGGCAGAAAGGTGGCCGTGCTAAGAGCCCAAGAGGAACGCTGCCAATCAAAGACACGGGGACAGAATGAGGTGCTCTTCAATGCGCTGACCCCAGGCAGGTCAGGGCTGAGGAAAGAGCTTGAGGAGGCATCAACAGAACCTTCTGAGGCTGAAAAGCAGAGAGAACTCACACAAGAGTAGAATACCCGGTGAGGTGTATACCCGCCCTCTCAGACTTGGGGACCATGCACCACACTGCACCCACTTGCCAGTGTCCCCTCCCTGGCAGGCAAAGGACCTTTGTTTTTCAATCAACAAATGCTCCTCCCTAGGCCAAGTCTGTGGGTTGAGGTGGGTATTTGGGGGAAGGTGTGAGCCACAGCAAGTGCCTAGGGTTGGCATGAGAGTGACCTGAGTTCACGTCCTGGATAAGTTGTCTTTGTGAAAGCCACACCCCCTCTGAGCTTCTCTTTCCCTTTTCTGAGAGGAGGATCATGACCTTCCCCCGTGGGGCTCTAAGGACAGCACCCTGTGTCAGTTCCCCTTGGAGAGTCGTGAATAGGAGTCTTTGTTATATCTACTGCATGACTGTGCATCCACAGCAGTCACGGGGGGCCAGGCTTCCAGGTGGACAGCAAAACGGAGTGGGAGTGGCCCAGCTCTTGGGCAGCATGAGGAGAGTGACCTGGGTAGCAGCCAGGACTCAGAGCAGCTTGGTCTATTTCCCGTGTTCCAGTGTGTGCATGTGCTGGAAGGGGAGGAGCCCACCCTAACAGAGCAGCTCCTCCCAGAGATTGTTCCAGCACCTGTGGAGCCAGAAAGCAGCTCTGTCCTGGGCACCCACGGGCCCTGGAGCCCAGGCCGGGACTCTATATGAGCTCTTCACGTCGTCACATTTCCCCTGACCCAGCCAAGGGTGGATGTGGAAAGACACTAGAGGGCCACAGAAACCATCAGGGGTCATCTCAGGCATGAAACTGGGGACATAGTACCACCAGGAAAGTAATTTAGTGACCAGTGGCCTTGGTAAGTTACTTAACTGCTCTGAGCCTCAGTTTCTTCATTTGTTGGAAGAGAACACATGATAGGGACCTCCCAAGGCTAAGGAGCTCTGAGAATCATGTGAGACTGCATTGAGAGTTCCTGGCACCCAGTTGTTCAGTGGAGAGCAGTCATAGTCTCCAGCCAGACCTTCCTTGAGCCCCTAAGGTGACCCACTGTTTTCTAAAAGCTACCCTGCAGACATTTGCATCTGCCCAATCCATGGGAATCCCCTCCTCCTGCCTTACAAGCTCCTACTCATCCTTTAATTCCCAGTTCATCTTGACCTCTTCATAAACCTTCCTCCACCTTCCAAGCATCATCCCTCACCTCCATGTATGAGGATGCCTAGTGGCTCTGCATGTCCCTTCAACCTACCTAGGATGCAGTCCATCCTGCAGTGAGCCAGGATTCATGGTCTGCAATCTCTGGCTCGCTGCTGATTCAAGCAGACTTGGTTCCTGTCTTCCTGGTGTTCATATCCAGTGGGAGAAACAGAAGCACTCAGAAATCTTTGGTGTGTGTTACTTGACTATGACTACAACTGTAAATTTGTGATCACAGTTCCAGGGAGCATAATAAAGGCTGATCGGAGCCATTGAGAGAACGGGACAGCAGGATCTCATTAAGTATGGGGATTGAGGAAAGGCTTTCACGGGGATGTGACATTTGGGGAGAATTCCAAATGCTGAGATCTCATGTGTTTTTATGTTGTACGATTAATTACAACTGCATATAGGTGTATTTTCCAGGGTGATTAATGGTATATAAAATACCAATTCATTTTTCAAATAGAAATTGTGCATTGTTTGACATATGAAAATCAGTAGATGTGATTCACCACATAAATCATATCAAGGACAAAAACTGCATCATTATCTCAATAGATACATAGAAAGCTTTCAACAAAATTCAGCATCCATTCATAATAAAAAACACTGAAGAAACTAAGGATAGAAGGGACCTACCTCAATGTCATAAAGGTTACGGACCACAAACCTAAAGCCATCATCATAGAGTGAATGAGGAAAAGCTGAAATCATTTGCTCTAAAATCAAGAACCAGAAAGGATGTCCACTCTTACCACTCGAACTCAATAGAGTACTTGAAATTCTGGCCAGAGCAGCTCTGCAAGAGAAGAAATGACAGGAATACAGATAGGAAAGGAAGAAGCAAAGTTATCAATGCCGATGATATGATCCTATGCTTAGAAGGTCCAGAATGCTCCACCCGAAAACCAGAGTGATACACAGTTTCAATAAAGCAGCAGAATACAAAATCTGCATACAAATATCAACAGCTTTCCTAAACACCAATAATGAGTTCACTGGAAAAGAATCAGGAAAACAATCCCACTCACAGTAGCCCCAAAAGAAAATAACAACCCCAGTAATAAATCTAACTATATAGGTGAAATACCTCTACAATGAACGTTAGAGCACCCTGAAGAAAGTTGAAGACAAAGATGGAAAGATGGCCCATGTTCATGGGCAGGCAGAATTAATATTGTTATAACGGCCATATTCCCCAAAGGAATATACATTGTATATTCAACACGTTCCTTCCATTACACTGAATACACACATTCAATTCAATCCCATTAAAATACCCATCACGTTCTTCATAGAACTAGAAAAAAAAAAAACAGTTCTGATATTCATTTGGAAGAATAAAAGACTTAGAACAGCCCAAGCAATTCTAAGCCAAAAAAGCAAGGCTGGGGGATCATAATATCTGACTTCAAATTATACTACAGAGCTACAGTAACGAAACACATAGTGCTGGCACAGAAACAGACAGAGCGGCACAAAACAGAAGACACAGAGACAAACCCACACATCTACAGTCATCTGATCCTTGTAAAAAGTGCCAAAAAACATACATTTGGATGGGGGTGGGTGTGGGGGGTGGGGAACCATCCTTTTAAACAAACCATGCTGGAAACTGGTTATGACATAAGGACAAGAATAAGACTAGATCCTTGTCTCTCAAGTGCATGAAAGTCAACCCCAAATGGATCAAAGATCTAGAAATTAGACAAGAAACTTTGCAAGTGCTAGAAGAAAACATGGGGTCGATACTCCAAAATCTAAGTGTAGGCAACAATTTCCTCAATAGAATCCCCAAAGCTCAGGCAGTCAACTGACAGGGTGGCATTGTATAAAGAGCTTCTACACAGTAAAGAAAATAATTGAGAGTGTGAAGAAAGAACCTACAAAATAGGAGACAATCTTTTCTAACTATTGTTCTGACACAGTATTAGTATCCAGAATATATAAAGTACTCAAAAAACTTAACACCATCTCCGTAATCAATAAATGGGAGAGTAAACTAAACAGATATGTTGTAAAAGAAGTAACACAAATGGCTGACAAATATCGTTAGTAATTAGGGAAATGCAAATCAAGAGGTCATCTCATTCCAATCAGAATGACAGCCATCAGCAATACAAATGATAATAATGCTGGAGAGGATGTGGAGAAAAAGGACGAGTTTCACATTGTTGCTGAAACTGAATTAGTACAACCACCATGGAAATGAGTATGGAGGTTCCTCAAAAAGCTAGAAATGGAACCACCATGACCCAGCTACACTACCCCTTGTGTATGTATAATACAGAATTAAAATCAGCATATTGCAGTGATACCTACATGCCCATGTTTACAGCAACACCATTCGCAATAGCCAAATCATGGAACCAGCTTAGCTGTTAGTCAATGGGTGAATGGATCATGAAAATGTGGTACATACACACCATGGAGTTTTATTTAGCCATAAGGAAGAATCAAATTGTACCATTTGTAGGAAAATTGATGTAACTTGAGAGCATTATGTTCAGTGAAATGAACCAAATTCATAAAGTCAATGTTGGTATGTTTGTTTTCCCTCATATGTGGAAGTGAGAGAGGAAAAAAGGGGAATAAAGGGGTGTGTGTGTGTGTGTGTGTGTGTGTGTGTGTGTGTGTTGGGAGATCTCGTGAAAATAGAAGGGAGATAAGTGGAATAGAGGAAGGGGGTCCAGGGAGGAGGGAGGAATGGAAAGGGGAGGTACTTGGGAATAAAACTGACCAAATTATGTTGTTTTATATTCTGTGTGTACACACAAATAACAACAAATTCCATGAATCTGTATAATCATGATGCACCTATAAAAATAAAAAATAAAAAATTGGGTATAAGTTCTATTGTTTCACACATCTTCCTTTTAATTACTGTTTTAAAATGACTGTTGCATGTCCTAAGTATTTTTCAATTTGATTTTCTACCTTCAGAGACATATTTTCATTCTTCAGTAGAAAAAGTTGAAAAGTTGATTCCATTTTTAAAAAGAAACAAAAAAGAGGAAGGAGTTGGGGTGGGAGAAGAAGGAGTCTGTCAAACAACAGGAACAGCATGTGCAAAGTCCCTATGGTGGAGAGTTGGCATGGACGAGGAAGTGAAATGAGATTCCTCTTGCTAGAACAACCAAATAAGACAGGAGAGGTGGGTGTTGTGGCTGGAGAGGTAGGTGGGGCCTCATGGGCCCCAGAGGGGACACGGGTTTATGGCTGAAGAACTACTGTGAGCTATTGTTGTGGATGTTTAGTTGAAGAATGACTCAGGCAAGCCCAGGTGTTGTAAGTAGACCAGGTGTCCTTCCATCCAAGTGCCCCAGCCAGTATGTGCCACAAGTTGTGTGCTCAGCCAGTATTTGCTGAAAAGGCAACCATGTTAACCTCCCTTTCCTGGAGAAAGCCAGGTCCCTCCAGATGTCCCCTACCCGCCAGGAGATAAGTCATGTGCCTTGGCACGGCAGGCCTGCCTGTGGGGATGAGGCCAAGCTCACTTCTCCATGGGGTCTGCGTTGTCCACTCCCTAATTTGCCATGACGTCTCACCTGTCTGGTCGCTGTCCACATTCCTTCCACTCCCACACTGCCTCTCCAGGAAGTTACTCAGGTGTTACTCCGCCTTCTAGGAAAGGTTAACTCCTACTGCTGGCAGTCTTCCCAGGTCACCCATTTGTGGACTGGCTGATCTTGTGAATGAATAAGCAAATAAATCGGTGGTTAGCCTTCCTTGTGTGAGTGCTCCCATGAGCCCACGGACTCACAACCAACCGTCGTACAACAGGAGTGCCAAACCAAGGCTCTCTTTTCCTTTGGGAAATCTCTTGCCCACTATCACTCAGTTCACCAAATTTTATTCATGCCTGAACCACGTTCTCGATTGTGGCTTGATCCTCATCTCTTTTGTACTACAAATGTTCCTCCATTGATGATGGGGTATGCCCTGATGAGTTCATCATGAATGGAAAATATCTCCTACCTGACCAGCTGAATATGAAAGTGTAGCAGCATCGTATCCTGAGAGGTATTTGTTGTTTCTCCTTTGGAATGCATGGCTAACCAAAGGCGATGGTTTTTGCTATAATCCAGCATCGTAAGAGAGCATTGACATCATATAATGTTAACCTGGGAAAACATGGAAACTCAAAATTTAAAGTACAGTTTGGGAAAAGATCAAAAGTTGGAATTTAGAGTATGGTTTCTACGGAATGTTTATCATTTTGCATCATCATAAAGTCAAACAATCTTCAGTTGAACCAATGCAAGTTGGGGACTGTTGATATTATTTAGTAAAGACTCATCTTTAAATTCATTTATGTTAAAAATAAATTTGTTTAAACAGAAAAATCATAGGAATTAGTACCTTTCTTTCAATGATAACCATGAACAAATGGCTCAAATTCTCCAATTAAAAGACTTAAAAACAAGACTTAACTGTTTGCTGTTTACAAGAAACTCACCTCACTGGCAGACGTATGCAGAGTGAAAGTGAAAAGATAGAGAATGATATTCCAGTCAAATGAAACCCAAAAGAAAGCAAGAATAGCCATGCTCATATATGATAAAATAGATTTCAAGCCAAAGTTAGTCAGAACAGACAAAAAAGGTCCTTTATTGATAAAGGGAACAATACATTAAGAAGATATAATGATCATAAAAATACATACACTGGACATTGGAGCAACTGGTTTTATAAAACAAACACTCAGGGCTTAAAGGAAGAGATAGACCCCAATACAATAATAGGTGGATCTTTCAGACAAAACAAAACAAAAACAAAGAAATATGAGTTAAATTACAATATAAATCAAATGAATTTAATAGATCTATAGAATATTTTATCCAATGGACATAGAAGGTACATAATTTTCATCAGCACACTGAATTCTCCCGACAATAGATCACACTTTAGGCTACAGAGTACAGTTTAACAAATACCAAAAAAAAAAAAAAAACCTTGAAATAATTTCTTTCATCTTATTAGACCATAATGGAATGAAATTAGAAATCAACAGCAAACAAATTGCAGAAATTATACAAACACATGTAGACTGAACAGCAGTACACTTCTGAACAAGCAGTGGTTCGTTCAAATAATCGGGGGATATCAAACATTTCTATAATTAAATGAAGGTTGAAATACAACAGAGTCTGTGGGATGCAGCAAAAGCAGTTCAAGAGGAAGGTTCATAGCTATGACATCTACATTAGAAAAGCAGAGAAATCAAACAAAATAATGATGTACCTTAAGTCCTTAGAAAAACAAGAACAAATCAAACCCTAAATCAAGAGAAGGAAAGAAATAATAAAGATAAGAATAGAAATAAGTGAAATAGAG
The DNA here is from genome assembly GCF_045843805.1 of Urocitellus parryii. Lineage (NCBI taxonomy): Eukaryota > Metazoa > Chordata > Mammalia > Rodentia > Sciuridae > Urocitellus > Urocitellus parryii. The sequence goes on along the minus strand of NC_135536.1, from coordinate 11,285,958 downwards.
AATAAAACAGTAATTCAAAGGATCACTGAAACTTAAAGAAAATTGACAACCTCTTAGCCAAATTAATCAAAAGAGTGAGAAAAGACCCAAATAAATAAAGAAGTGAAAAATAAGATATTGAATCCAGAGGATCTTTGAGGAATATTACCAAAGTTATATGCCAATAAGTTTGAGGATCTAGAAGAAATGGACGAATTTCTAGACACATATGGAATGAAAGTCCTCTACCATGAGAATTATAACACTGAAGAAATAAATTAGAGAAGGTGTTTGAAGATGGTAAGACATTCCTTGTTCCTGGATCAATATAACTAATATTATTAAGGGCCATACTTCTGAAAGCAAAGTACAGATTCAATGCAATTCCCATTAAAATAGCAAAGACCTTCTTCACAAAACTAGAAGAAGCCGTCCTAAATTCACATGGAAACCTGAGTGGCCCTGAGTTGCTAAAGCAATCCTGAGCAGAAGATCCCTGCTGGGAGCATCACAGTATCCGATTTCAAAACATCGTCCAGAGCCACTGTGACAAGCAGCATGGCACCTGCGTAAAAACAGACACCGAGACCATGGAGCCGCATAGATGACCCTGGAATAAACACGCACCTCTTCAGCCATCTGCTTCTTGTCTTAGAGAAAAGAGAGCCTCTTCAGCACACGGTGCTGGGAACATTGGGAAGATGGAAACTCAGTTCCTAACCCTCACCCTGCACAAAAAACAACTCAAGGGGCTGGGGATGTGGCTCAAGCGGTAACAGGCTCGCCTGGCATGCGCTGGGCATGCTGCGTTGGATCTTCAGCACCACATAGAAATAAAATAAAGATGTTGTGTCCACCGAAAACTAAAAAATAAATATTAAAAAAAACTAAAAAATAAATTTTTAATAAATATTAAAAACTCTCTCTCTCTCTGTCTCTAAAAAAAACCCCCAGAAAACAAAAAACAACTCAAAATGGATTGAAGACCTTCGGTAGGACTGGAAAAATTTGAAACTATTAAAGGAAAACATAAGGGAAATACTTGAAGATATGGGTATAGGAACTAATGTCCTGAGAGTCTCCCAAGTAGTGCAGGAAATAGCAGCAAAAAATGACAAATGGGATTCCATTAAATTAGATGCTTCTGTGTGAGAAAGGAAATAGGCACCAAAGCGAGGAGGAAACCTACAGGACAGGAAAAATCTTGCCACTCTTCATTGGACAAAGGTTAACGCCCAGAAAACATAAAGAAGCCAAGCTATGTAACCCCAGGAAAAATACAGGAAATCCAGTTGTAAGTGGGTAAATGAACGGAACAGACACTTCTCAAAAGAAGCAGCAAAAGGGGCGATAAACATATAAAATGCTCAGAATCTTTAGAGATCCGGGAAATACAAATTGAAATGACAATGAGGTTCCATCTCATGCAGTCAGAATGGCTATTATCAAGACAACAAAAAATAAAATAAAATAAAAACATTAGGGAGAATACAGAGAAAAAGGCACACTTGTGTATTGTTGATGGGAATGCAAATAAGGTCAACCCCTACAGGAAACAGTGGGAAGTGCCTCAAAAAACTAAATACAAAGCCACCAGATAATGTGTCCATGCCACTCCCGGGTACATATCCAAAGGAATCATAGTTAGAATATTATAGAGATACTGTGTGCCATATTATGGCAACATATTCACAGTAGCTGAGTTATGGGATCTGTCTTGATGCCCATCAGCTGATGTGTGGAATAAGAAAATGTGATATTTATCATCTATCTCTACACACACACACACACACACACACACACACACACACGAGTACTATTCAGCCATAAAGAAGAACAAAATCATGTCATTTTTAGGAAAATGGATGGAATTGCAGATCAACATATTAAGCAAAATAAGTCAGAAAGACAAGTATCACATTCCTTTCATATGTGGAATTTCGGGGGGACAAAAGATGACAAGAAAGTACAAGAGAGATGACCAGGGAAGGGAATAGAGACGAGGGGGAGAGGGGAAAAGAGGAAAATAGGGAGGTGCATATGGTCAAACTATATTACATGCATGTATGAAATTGTCACAATGAAACCCATTATCTGGTATAATTAACATGCACTAATAATCCTAATAAAAACAGAACAATTAATATCACAATCATACACAGAAAACTTAGTCATCACAAATACAAAGTAAAAATGCACCCAGCAGAATCATTCAGGTGTTGAATTCCACCATTTAGGGATTGCGTCCGGTTCTGCTTCCTTAGGAAGGAAAGTCAGCGAGTCTGCGGTGGTGGCCAAGATGGGCGGGCACCCAGATGAGACTTTCTCCTGGAGGAAAGCAGGAAGGGCTTTGCCACTCAGGGATTCCATACTTGGTCAGAAACCACCTGAGATTGCTCCTCTGTGAGCTCAGAGAGGTCACTGCCCCTCCCCTGGGTCTTACACCAGGTTCAGGTGTGTTCATGGTTTAGGTGCTTGACTGCTTGGGCTTTGGTCTCTTCTCTATTTTTAAATCCCCTTTAGAATTTTGGCATCATTTTAGATTTGCAGAGAAGTTGTGAAGATGGTAACAGTTTCCACGTACCCTTCGCTAGCTCCCAGTTTTATATTTACATTTCATATTTATTATCATATCCCATCACGATGGGGCATGTGACACAACCTGGGAGCTGATGCCGGGACCTTGCTGTAGCTGAACTGTGGACTCAGATCCCACTAAGTTTTCATTAGCCTTCTTTCTTCCCAGGATCCAGTCCAGGATACACATTGTGTAGAGACCCTTCATTTTAAGGACTTTGACCAGGGCTTCAAGGGACCAGAGTAAAGGTGGACGGGAGGACCCAGAGTCAGATGGACAGAAGTTGAGTTCACGGCTGTGCCCTCTAGTTAGTTTGTGACTTTAGACATGTCACATGGCTGCCTTAGCTTTTCCTCTCTATGAAGTGGGCCTCACACTATTGATCTCTCAGGTGCCTATTTTAGTGCCTGCTGGACACTCATCCCAGCAGCACCGCCATCCAGTGTCGGGAAGGTACTGCCCAGGGCTGCTTGATGGTTTCACTCTTGTTTTCTCTGCCATGATGGGAAGAAAAGATTCACAGACTCCTGTGCTAGGTGAAGGATCTCCAGGATAAAAATCCTTTCTGGAACAGGAATCCCAGGTGCCCCATGAGGCTGGGGGAAAAAGACAACAACAAATTGACAGACAAAACTCCTCCAGTCCTGGGGTTCTGTGTAGATCTATTTCCCTTTCACCTCCACCGGCTGCCTGGCTCAGGTTTGTCCAAGTCGGGTGACCCCACGGCGCAGGCTAAGACATGAGCCATGCTGCAGGGGGAGAGGTGTGGGAGCTCTGGGGAGCACTTCCCCATGAAGCAGGCCCACGGGGACTGCAAAGGGTGAGAACAGCAAGAAGAGCCTTCAAAAAAGATACTGATCCCTGTCCTAGGGGCAGGCAGGTAACATGTTGAGGAGCAGAGAGATCACTTTCATCTAGGATGGCAGATGGCTTCAAGGAGGAGGTGGTGGCTTTGGAGCCACAGGTGAAGACAGGCACACACAGAGACATGGAGAGGCATCGTAGGTAGAGGAAAGAACAGAGGTCAAGGTGGGAAGCCACGGGTGGAGAGGTGCCGCAGGCTGGGTCAGAGGCTCCCTCCGAGATGGCACCAGGGTGGGGTGGGCGAAGAGGAGCAGCAGGGGGCTGAGGGCGGGCGAGCAGAGAGCAGCAGGGGGAAATGAGAGAAAATGGCCATGGCCAGGCCAGCCCAGGGGACAGGAAGAGGGGCAGAGAGCTGTCCACCATGATGGGGGTTGCTGGAGATTTGTCACTGAGGGTTGGAAAGTGTCCCTCCAACACTCACGTGCTTGTTTCTGTATCACTAAGCACATGACCTTGGGCAGCATGCTACAGCTGAGACTCGCCATCTTTCAGGGAGTGAACGCCAGTAAAGTGGCCCTTAAATGTTGTTGTCATTCTACAGCTTTGATAAATAACTGCTGCCCCAAGTCCCCAAGAACTCCATGCTGTCCTGGTCTTTCTTCCCAGGACACACCACACCTCCCTGCTGGAGGGTTAGTGGGCCTCTGGTCCATGCTCCAGGGGCCTCTGGGTAGGGGTTGCAGATGAGTGTCCATCACCACCTGGAGCCTCCCATTGGCTGGGCCTGTGTTTTCACCAGTCTCTTCAGTACCCTGTCACCCTAGAAAAGAACAAGTCCAGGGATCAGAAGGGTGTCGAGTGAGTGTGGAATCACCCCAGCACTGGCCTGAACGGAAACGGGCCAAGATGGCCCTACCTACAGAGGCATAGGTTGGATCTGGTTTCTGGCTTCCTGTAAATGTTATCTCATTGGCTAATTAGAGCATCCACCTGTAATGCACCTGAGTATATTCTCTTCCCTTAACCTGTAACACCCTGGACCAGTCCTTCGGCTGCAGTGGCCAAATATATCAAAACAAATTCACACCGAGATACAACTGCAGCACAACAATGTGATAGCTAAACTATGAAGAAAATCTTAAGAGAAATCAAAGAAAAAAGAGAAAACATTTACAAGGAAATGATAACTGGTTCCTCAGAGGGCTTGAGTAACAGTAGATCCCGGAAGACGTAAATAATATCTTCAGAATGCTAAGGAAAAATTAGTCCTGACACAGAATGAGGTCCAACTAGCTAAAGGAATCTTTTAAGTGCTCCTCTTTGAAATGCAGAAGAAGCAGCATTAATAAATGGATGTGTTTTTAGTAAACTTGAATAAGAATTGACTATAGATAAAAAGGATGATGACTAAAATTGGGGGGATTGAATTCATGCTAAAACTAAAATCGTCAACAATAATATGGAAAACACCAAAGGAAATTTCACAGTAAAAGCATTTTAAGATCATCGGGAAAAATTTTTTAAAGACTTGCCATCTCAAATTGGGAGAATCATTGCTGAAAGTGCCTGGGACAATGCCTGGCACATTCTGAACTGTCGGGAGCTGCCCTGGATGAACACCCCTTTAAGTCCTGATGCACCGGGTTCTAAACAATTATTGCCTTCAGTCTAGCACAGCAGGGCCAGGTGGCAGTAACTTGGGTGTTACCCCCAGCTCGGATAATAAGGCATGGCTCCAGGTGTAGGTGTCACCCGCTGGGGTTGAGTTACACCCACCTGTTCCATTGTAATCCTACCCTTTTGCCCTTTTAGGGATAGAATGTCCCACAGAACCGCCCCTTGTGTGTCCCCTATATAAGAATAAAGAATTCCAGTGGCTTGCTTTCTTTACACAGACCCCTAAGGTCTCAGAGCTGTCCCCAGATTATTGAAAAGGTACTTCTGTGTGTTTGTGTGCTTTCTTTGTCGTTTTCTTAAGTTACTGGAATAGTCAGGTTTTGTGAACCCAGAATTAGGTCGCCATCTAGGATAGATGGCAATACTAAACCTTCAATAAATGAAGATTTTTTTTTACTCTTGATTCAGGGTGACTGGTGCAAGAAAGGGGGGGAAAATCACATCTCACCAAACTCTAAGGGTCTGTTTGATACAGTAGCCAGTGGCCCTGTGTGCTTATTCAAGTTTAAATGAATAAAAGTCAAGTAAAATTAGAAGTTCCTCGTTTGCACTAGCCACATTTCAAGGTGCTCTGTAGCTGCATGAGGCTCATGGTCATATTGGATGGTGCAGGTATAGATACATTCCCCACATTGCCAAACATCTCTTTGGACTTTGCTGCTCTAGGGGAGTAGCAGGGCTTGTCTCAGGGATCCTGGGGAGGCCTCTGGGTAGAGGTGGCAGAGGAGTGTCCATCACCATCTGGTGCCTCCCATTGGCTGGTCTCTTCCACAGTCTGTCCTGTGGGCCCTCTCACCTCTGCTCCCTCCCTCATTAGGGGTCCATTGTCTTCCTGCTTATCTTCAGCGCTGGGCTTGCTTAGCTGGGGGCTTCCTTCCAGAGCAACCTGGTGTTTTGGGGTTGTGCTGGTTGGAGCTCCTTAGCCACAGCCAACAGCTCCGGGAGGAAGAAGAGTCTCCTGCACTGCCACCTAGAGGCAGAGATGGAGACAGCATGGGCTTGTGCCCTCACCCCTCCCTGTCCCTCCTCCACAGGTGGATAAAGGCGTTCATTCCCCAATTTTCCATCTCTGCCTCCTCCTGAAGATGGGCGTCTGGGATAACCTTGGCAAAAACACTGATTTTTCTGGAATTACAAAGAGAGGTTTCTAAAGTAAGTTGACTGGAGAGATCATCCTAAGAAGTCCATGCTGGGAGTGCAGCAGAGACCAGCCAGCAGAGCTCTCCCTTGGGGAAACAGAAGGCCAGAGAAAGGCCACGTCTCATGGCTGCCACATCTGTCACTATGTGGTCACCATTCCCCTCACCACAGGCACCTTTTGTCCTCTTCAGATGAATGTTCAGAAGGTTCAACTCCAGCCCCTTGAAAATGGACCCAGGACTGGCCGGGATGAGCAGGCGCCTGCTCCCAGGTGTCTGAACTCCCTTCCTCCCTGAGGTTTAGGTCCCCACACAGATGTCACAGTGGGGCTGCCCATGGGCCATCTGTACTCTTAATATTGTGCTTTGCCTAAAGTTTTGGGAGAGAGAGAGAGAGAGAGAGAGAGAGAGAGAGAGAGAGAGAGAGAGAGAGAGAGATTGATTGATTTAGTGTTTTGGATATAAAAGTCCAGATTCCTAAACTTCTTGATACCAATCGCTGATCTCAACTCTTCTGTGGCAACAGTGAGCCAAAACCCTATGTAGTGGTCATGGCTGGGGTTGAGCCACATGCGACCCTTTGGCCAATGGCACCCTCAGGTGGACCACTCCCCATCCCTGCAGGAGTCTTATCCTACTTGGTACCTGCCAGCCCTTCTGATCTCTGACATAAAATTTTAATTCAAGAATGGATTATAATGGTCCAAAGTGGTCCTGGAGCCGCTGAAGGGGTCTCTGGTCATTGGTATCCAGGGAAGGAAAGCAGAGAGGTCCCTCTGGAATATGGTCAGCATAACAGGCCTTTTCCAGGGGAAGCACTGAAGTGCACCTCTGAAAAATCATGACCGTGACCCGGGGGCATTCTCAGCCTCTCTGAAGCTTAGGAGCACATGAACCTCAGGTCAAGAGCCAACTTTCTAGAAAACCAATGAAGCACCACCTTTGGCAATACCAGGCCATGTCACGAGGTCTCCCTGGGAGCCACTGAAGTTTGTTTTCCTCTTGGCAGGCACTCACCAGGCTGCCTAGTGAGGAGGGTACAGAGGCGGAAGCAGCCACCACCAGCAACCTTGTGGTCTGGTGGAGGGATGACCCTTCTTATCCTGTCATCTCCTGCCACAGGCCTTTCCTGCTGGTGATGATGAACGAAGCCACAGACCCTATTCTCTCTCTAGAGAAAGTTGAAAGTTCCACTAAAGCCCAAGTGGGAAATACCCTGTCGATTTCTTGCACACTGAGAATGCACAGGAAGTGTTTCCTGATGCTCCTAGAGGGTCATTGAGACTTGCTGCCTCCTCTTCTGAGGGTCCCCCAGACCCCAGCAGAGCTGTGTTCATGGAGGGGAGCTGAGGCTCAGCATCAAATTGACAATCAGATCGTGGTGATGAGCCAAACCCAGTGACCCTGGACAGTGCCCCTTTCCATGAGTCCTCCTGGAAACTAGCTCCAAGGAGTATTGCCTTGCTTGCCATTTTCATCCCTCTGAGCTCCTGGGAATGAGAGCACATAGGTCAGGCACCTTTATTGCAGAATTACAGTAATAAATTCCATAAACCTAAAATGTGAATTCAGTGGCAACAGAGCTCCAAAGCTGCAGGGTCCTGATCTAAACGTGATGCATGGGCTGACTCAGAGCACTGGGTGGTCATCTGGGGACATTTCAGGGGCTGCACGAATTCCTTCCTCACTTGTTCAGCGAACATTATCGATAACTTAATGTGTGCTAGGAGTCAATCAGACTGGCAAGGTCCCTGCAAGGTGCATGAGAGATAGTTCACCCCAAAAAAGTAGAATGGAGCCTATCATAAGCAGGATTATAGCAGCCTGTGAGGAGGGCCTGGGGGTGTTCCCAGAAAGCTTGAGAAACAGGAGGGCAATGCTGCGAGTCAGGAGTGAGATGAGGGGCAGCGGGAAGCCCGTGGCCATTGTGTGTCACAGATGGCATGGGAGAAAGCAGGACACTGCGCAACAAAGAGGTTGGATCATATGGAAGGGGCGCGTTGGCCAGGGAGGAGGTCTGTGCTCGGGGGCAGGCTGCCGAAAGCCAGCTGGGCTCCTCATGCCAGAGAACAGCCACGACTGGTGTGTGGCTGGCTAAGACCTCCCGGGGACAGGAGCCCTGCTGCTCTGGCGCGGTGCGCAGGTGCACACTTGGACACACGCGCACAAGCACGAGCACGCATGGCCCTCTGGGTGCTCAGCCTCCTCCCTGCTAGTTTGAAGTGACGTCAGTCTGGCTCCCTTACTTTGCAACTCGAGAGTCACACGTGATGCTGTGGGCCACAGTGGCACCAAGGCAGGGGCAGCTCACGCCCACTGGGTGGTCTCCACCATCCTCTGCGCAAGTCCCTCAGGAGGCTCTGCAGACACCAGCCACTCCCCTGGCCAGGGGTGGGGTGACTCCTGCAACTCCAGAGGAGCCCTGGATTCCCAAACCCACAGAATCCCTGCCGGGGGACTCCAGTGTCTCCCACGTTGGACGTGCCCTTGGGGCTCTCCTACACTCTCCTTCGTGGGAAGAAATGAACGGGAGTTACGCTGGGAGCCGGCAGAGCTCCCGTGGCACTGAGTCTCCCCCCTACTCTCCCACTTCGCTTTCCACCTAGGTGGGCAGTGGCTCTAGGCGGGAAAACAACTGACCCAGGCCCAGGGATCTCCCCGGGCAGAAGGAGCCCAGTACCAAAGCCCAGGTGTTGGAGGCTCTGGCCTGCAGCCTCCCTACTGCTGCCTGCGCTGAGCTTCTGTCCCCCCCAGCGCTCTGCTCTTGGGTGCTCTGCCCTTGGGTGCTCTGCCCTTGGGTCCTCTGCCCTTGGGTGCTCTATAAAGGCGGTGAGGAATGCGTCCTCCACTGTGGCTCCCTGGAGGTCCATTGTTCCAAGAACAGCGAGGATGTTTCACTGTAGTGTGAAGGGAATGGCTGGCACTCAGAGCTGGCTGATGACACATTTGAGTCCTGTCTAGTAGCTCTCAGAAGTCTCCCAGACATGTGTCAGCAAGAAGATACTAGAACAGTCACAGCCGGGATTCTGTCAGCTGGAGAAGGCCTCGGCTTTCTGTTGTGTGAGATACTTGTTGTTCGCATGTTTTAAACGTACCTGACTTTTGGTTTGGACTTGGTTTTAATCGGGCATGGTAGGATGCCAAGGAGGTGGTGCGCACCACTTCACACTGGGCTGTGGGAGCAGCAGGTTTGGTCAGGAGGCAGAAGGCAGGGAAAACCCGAGCGGTGGGGAGGACTTCAGGGGTGATGTCCCCTGTTGGGCAGGAAGTGGAGCACAGAGGTTGGGGCTTTGGTTGGAGGGTTTGTAAAAGGACTCTCTCGTGCTCCTGAAAACTGAGATGGTGTAGAGGGAAACAGCATGGCCATTAGTATGATCCATGATTTCAAGATGGAAAAAAAAATAGACCTATGACAGAATATTGAGGATGACTATCACAACATGGTGTGAATGTTTCATTCAAAGCAGAGTGACAATATTCTAAAGGCAGGTTTGGTTGACCTAATTAAAGCCAGGTGGAAAATCTTCAAAGAACATCTACACAACCAACCAAACAAAATGGATTCATAACCATGGGTATCAGGCCATGGCCTGTTCAAAGTCAGAGGCCTCGGTACAGTCTTTCTAGCCAATCCAGGTCTCTTGCACTCCATCAATTCATCAGTAGAGAGTCTTTCTTTCTTTGCTTAACCATCCATTAGTCTTATTAGTGTTGACAACAGTTACATCCTTCTCATGTAGAAAATGTCCAAACGCGCTCACCAACCCCCACAAGTCTCATCCTATCACAACATCAGGATCAGCTCAAAGTCAAGGACTTTAACATGTAAATTGTTTCCAGGTATAGACGAGGCTCCTTGGATGTGATGACTTACCTGGTGCCGCTTGGATGTGTTTTCTTGGGTACAGGGACCTATAAAATAAGAAGATAAGTTATTGCTCCACCCCACACACAGAATGGGGATTCAAGGACAGAATATCACAAGAGATATCTCATTTAAAAAGAGAAAACTGTATTCATAGATGAACACAGGAAAGTAGAATGAATTGGACATCACTTTCCTAAGTTCATATATGAACACATGACCAGAGAAGCTCCACATCATGGACAATTGCAGGAATGGGATCCTAATTAGAATAAGTTATATTCCATGTATGTATAAAATGTCAAAGTACACTCTACTGTCATGTGTAACTAGAAATAATAAATAAAAAAATAAGCTACTGGATTGCAAGATGGAAAGAAAGAAAGAAAGAAAGAAAGAAAGAAAGAAAGAAAGAAACCACCCTGTCAGCATATAGTAGTCACTGATCCACACAATTCTGAAATCCAGCAGGCACAGACCTTCAATTTCCTCTCATATGTGAACAACAAAAGCTTGCTGATCAAAGTCCCATTCTGCTCTCTAGAAGTGGTGCTTCATGGCTCCACCTTCTATATCATTCATTCTCCTCCATAAGAAATGGCCCATATCACACCTAAGATGGTTTCTCAAACTTCTTTCCACTTTCTGCCAATAGGGAATTGGAGAACCAAAGTCCTCTTTGCATTTTAAAACATCTCTGTCCCTTTTAGTCCCAATACAGCTCTTTTAAAATCCTTATGGGTTGTCTAAGAATCAAATAATCATCTATTTCAATAGAGAAAAGCTATACCTACAAATATCTTTGTGAAAATTCCTCTCTACTTCAGGTTGTGAATAAGGTGTCATGGGACAATACTCATCACATTATTAGGAGTCCTTTTATCTATATGAGAAAATCCAGAAGGCTCCGTTTTTAATATTTGGGAGATCTTAACAGAGTCTTGGGACTACACTCAAACTTGACTTTGAGTCTGAGCACATAGTTCACAAACTGTGTTTGGGGTTTGATGTTTGATCTCAAGCTCTTTCTTGCATTGAGAATCTTTTATTCTCATGTCATACTTAATCAAATACAGATGAAAGAGGTAAATCACACTTTCAGAGATCTACCAGGGAATTTTATTGGCTAGATTCACAAGTTAACTCAGTAATTTTCTTTCTTCCAAGTTACAAAGATGGCAATGTTGCCCAAATCCCATAACTACATAATATGAACTGCCTTTTTTTCCAACCACCCAAACAGAACCTTCACTGCCTGTCTAGCCACCCCTAACAGACTCCTTTAGGCCTCTGCCTGCCCCTGGGTTTTGTTTTGACAGTATGCTAGTTTGGGGTAGCAGTTTCTGTTTTGGTTATTTATTGCTGTATTGTTGCCTTAAAATGTCCCCAAAACATAGTGGCTTCAAAACACTGGTTATCAACTCACCGATTTATGGGTCAGGAATCAGGGCAGGGCTCAACTGGTTGGCTCCTTTGATCCACATGCTGCCATGTGGATGTGTTTTCAGCTGGGTGGGGGGTGGGCTGCAGTCAAAAGTCTGATGCACGCTCCCCCATGTCTGGCACATCTTTGCTCCTCCTCATATCCATCTCTTCATATGAGCTCCTCACAGCAGTGTGAGGTGGTCAGGCAGTCAGGTCTCATACCTGGTGGCTGACTTGCACCAAGAAGTGTTCCAAGTGGGCGAAAACAGGAGCCCCGTGCCATTCAGACTAAGGTTACCGCTGTTGACCCGCGACGAGTCCTTGCCTCCCCAATGTTGAAGAAGAACACCAGAGAAGCACGCCGAGGCCAGGTCAGAGTGGAAAGTAGAGGCTTTATTAAAGGACAGCAGAAAAGACTTCTCCCGGAGGAAGAAGGGGATCCAAGAGGTGGAATCCGTGGGAGCGCGGTTGTCTCCCCTTTTTATAGCTAAGGTATTCTTTTCTCTTTGCCGCATTCCTGTCACATTTCTGTCCTTTGTTCTGTCAAGAGTGGGGCACGGGTGGGCCAAAGGAGTAATCTGGGCAGGAAGGACTTTTGAGTCAGCATCTTCAAGTTTGCTGGGCGCTGTTTTATTAACACTTCTTTGGGATGGGCTCTGGGCCTTGGGGACATGAACACTCCAAGAGTTGTTCTGCTTTTTCTGGACTTCATTCTCAATGGCCTCCATTTGGGATCTTACTCGATATTAGACCTGCTGAGACTCAAACCCAGGGCCTCACACATACTAGGCAAGTGCTCTACCACTGAGCCACAACCCCAGCCCCTTCTCTTACATTCTTTATGTCTGTAAAACCATCACCATGCAGATGAGGCCAAGAACTGCCACTAGCAGAAGCATAGCCATGTCCCCTTGGACCAGGGTTGCAGTGGCCTTTGGGTACCTGGGCTACTGAGCTCAGTGAAAATAATCGTGGGGAACCAACTTCTTAGGCAGCCCTGGGGGACCAGGTCACTCCAGAAATCTCTTCATAAAGCAAAGTCTTTCAAAGAAGTTTTTACTTTTATGCCCTTGAGTCTGTGGCAGGGATAATCCTGCTGCTTACTGAGACGTCCTTAAAGCATGTTTCCTTTTGTCTCCATTCAAAGTCCTTGGCCTCTCTTAAAATGGCACAAATCTCATCAGCAAGAACAACTTCCTTGGTCCAAATTATATAGACACTTTTCTAGCTAAATGGCTACATCCTTATACTCTGATTTTGGGTCCCATTTCTAACAGGAATCCTGGCTAAGTCACCAGTGATATCCATGTCACAGCTTGAACGTTATGCTGCCTTAAAATTTTCTCCATCACATTAATTGGTCCATCACCTTTAAATTCAGCCTGACACAAAGTGTCAGGACATTGGCAAAACGTAGGCAAGTTCTTGAATAGCCTCAAGTGCAGTTCCCAGTAGGGTCCTCTTTCCCATCTGAAACCTCAGCACAGTCTTTACTGTCCCCGTGGTTACCAGCATTGTGGTCTTCCGAACTTACAGCAGAATCACCCATTTAAGTGCTCCATGTTCTGAGACTTCTCCATCCTGCATCTTCACACATTTCCAAATTTCTTCCATAAACTGATTCCAAAGGCTTCTGAACTACATAGTTGGGGATAGTCACAGCAAAAACCGTATTCTGTCAAAAGAGCCAGGTGTGGACAGAACTGCCTGTCAATCAGCGGGGTCTCCTGACCAATGGATCTCAGCAAACTCCCCCAACCAACCCCAGTAGGACAAGGGACTCTAACCCCCCCCCCCAGTCCTGTCCCTAAGCCCAATAAAAATTCCAGTCCGGCTGAGCCCAACCATGCGCTTCTCCCCGACCCACCCTGTTGGTCTGGAGGGTCTCGCCTGGAGTGAAATCTCAATAAAGCCTCGTTTCTGCAGCCTTTTTAGTCTGCCTCCTTTTGGTGGCTGCTGCCTGACCCTACCGTTTCAGAAGCTTCAGTCCATTCATTGCTTTGGGTCCGAGGGGAGGGGAGGCAGAATATCATGACAGAGGAAAGCTACTCAGCTCCTGATGACCAGGAAGCAAGAGAAAGAAGCAAGGGTCATGATGAGAAGTGGTCCCCGAGGGTCCACCTCGAGTGACCCTACTCCCTCCAACCACGCCCCACCTGCCTACAGTTTCCACCACCTGCCAGTAGTCCATCCAAATTATAATCCATCAAATTGATTCATCTACTGATAAAGCCAGAGCCCTCTTAAGCTAATCATTTTCCAAAGCCTCACACTGCTGCGCTGGGAACCGAGTCTTCCACGCTTGGGATTCTGGGAGGCATTCCAAACCCAAACCATGGCAGAAGAGGTTGGAATGGCAGTGACATCTTGGACGAAAGCCTTTTAGCTTGACAAGTGAGTGTCTTGGAGTGAGGCCACCTCTCCCTGTGACCCATTAGCTGTGGCCGACCTGCATGTTTGTGTGCTCTTTTGAACTTTGCACTCTCGGGCATCACACCCAGAGAGATTATCCCACCGGCCCCAGGAGAGCGGTGAGACACCAGGAGCAGAAGCACTGAGTGAGCTCAGCCTGCACCTGCCAGCCTGCAGACACCTCTCCAGGTGGCAGAGCCTGCAGGTGAGCACAGGAGGCAGGAGCTCAGTGAAAGGGGCTGGAGGGAAGAAAGAGTCTCCCTACTGTAAATGGTGTGGCAGGAGCTGTCACAGCCTCACAGGAGGGGATGGATGAAGGCTGTGCAGGAGTGATTCTCCCAGTCACCTCATCTAGGGATCACCTCCACTTAGTGAACGGGAGAAATCGGATGTTTGGAAGTGCTGGTTGGGGCCTCTGCATAGAAAACTACTCACATTTTTTTTTTTCTCAGAGAATGGATTATGATCTCTACCACCTCCTATTAACTCCTTCCTGAAGACCCACGTTAACAAATCCTATTATTTACCTCTTCTTGCATAACAAATCACCCCCAAATTTGATAGTAGCTTAGGACAACAAGCTGTTTCTGTGCATGGGGCCTTTGAGACGGCTTCAGGTCTCTTGTGAGATCTGAGTCAAGATGTCAATCACCTTGGGAGCCGCTCAGAGACCACCAAGTGGAGGAAGTTCAGCATCAGATTAGGACCAGACATGAAGAAGTCTGCATGAAGAAGCTGCATCTGATCAGGGAGTTTTACAAACATAAACCTCCTCCCCGTCCCTCAGAGAATCAGGCTCAGTCTCCTGGGACACTTCACACTTGAAAAGTGAAAAACAAGCTTTTCTTGAATAACAAGATTTCTTGCACCATTAAATAATTCTACTTCTTTTTTAAAAAGATTTTTTAACCTGTTGATAGACCTTTATTTATTTATATGTGATTTATTTATATGTGATTTATATGTGAATCGAACCCAGTGCCTCACACATGCCAGACAAATGTGCTACTGCTGAGCCACAACCCCAGCCCACTAATTCTACTTCTTAAAAATAATGTTTTATTGTTTTCTGGTAATGAACAAGACATGCTCTTTGTCAGCAATTTGGAGATTTAAAAAATTTCAAATGAAGAACACAAAAGGCACCTCCGTTCTATCATCAAGAGCATCTCTAAGAAACACTCCTTTAGTTCCTGGTGGATACTGGGACACACCAGTAAGCAGCATCCATGGTCCCACTTTATGGGGCTTTCAGCACAGCAGGAGGGAAGACCCCACTCTGTGTGTGATCCTTCTTTAAAATGTGGGTAAAATACCAGAACAGTTTGGTGTGGTGGTGGAGGATGGAGTCCCGGTCTTCTGGTGAGGGCGATTGGCTAATTCAAAGGATAGGCACAGGGTCCAGCAGCAAAGGCCCCACCAACCTCACCAGCATCAGAGCACCTCAGACCCACCTGGGCCCCAGACCATCTGCTTGTCTGAGGACAAGCAGCTGGATGGGAGCTCTCAACAGAAGAGCCCTTCCCGCCTGCTGTGCTTGTCTTCACACTAGTTCCAGGAATTGACCTGGCAAATATTGACCAGGCTGCTGGGTCTCCAACACCACTTTTCTGTGGCAGGAGGACGTGCAGGCTGAGGACCTGGGCCCGGCTTGCTGATAAGGCTCTGTGAGTACTGGGCTCCTGCCGGGAAGGAAGGCAGGTGGCAGTCACCGCTCTATCCCCCTCCTGCTCTCTAGTTCTCTGTTTCTCCATCTCTGGCTTCACAGGTAGGGGTGGGAGAAGTGAGTCCCCTCGAGTTAGAGTGGAATGAGCACTGCTTCTGAGTCTCCAAGTTAGAATTTCAGGTTCTCAATGACCTTTGGCATCCAAGACTTTGGACCGAGGAGCTCCGAATATTCCCGGCAGATAAGACCACAGCAAAGGACGAAACTTACTAGAAATCTTGTGATGGGAAAAGAGGCATGCTTGGAAGCCCTGAGCTGGACCCGAGTCTTTCTCCTGCCTCCCTTTTATCGAGTGTTTGTCCTGCCCTGAGCCTCAGTTTCCCCAAATGGACAACTGGGCTAGGAATCCTTGTGCCTCAGGGTTCTCAGAAGGATTGAGTCAGAAACAAAGCAGGTGCCACCTGCATTTGGGCAGGACCATTCTCACTGCATGTGACCCTTCTGGGCAGTTTAAAGCTTCCATGTACCCAAATCTCACCCACTGAGTGCTAAGAGCACCCCCGTTTCTTGTGGTCGATATGACCAGAAACACCACCCACCTCTCCCATCCCTCCTCCCTAATTTACAAACCCATCTGTCCTAAAAACAGTGATACAACGTACCTAATATCCCCAGCCCTCTAATAAACACTTAATAAATGAAATGTTATAATGAATGGATAGGGTTCTTCATTTCCCTCTGGGATCTTTCTACAAAAGGAGCTATGAAATGAACTGGATGTCATTGCACTAAGCCTTGGTGAATGGGAAGAAAACCCCTATCACATTCTTTCTGTGTTAGGTGCTCTGTGTGTCTGTCACATAAGCCTTCACCTGCCTGCCCGGGAGGGGACTTTGCCTACATTTTGCAAAACTGACACCTTGTGAAGGAGGTTTCTTTGCACTGCGCGGCAGTGAGTTCCTGCAGAGCCTTGGTTGCAACCCAGGCCCCACTGGGAAGTCGAGGTCGTTTTGCAGGTCGGGAAGACCTTGGGGTGCCATGGGGGCAGAAAACGGTGCTGAGTTCAGTGGCATAGAAGGAATAAATGAGAAGTAGTTTCTGTGTTTCTGATTTTACCCAGGGACAGACCAAGTTTTAATTTGTTCTGCATCTTACAAATTTCCCATCAAAAAGGCAAATCTGAAATGTACAGGAAATGTCATAGAGCCACCCCCACTGAGCTGTGCGGAGGGAGGGAGGTCATGACCTTGGAAAAGTGCCCATCACACTTTGACCAGCAAACGCGTTTCGACATAACAGAGGAGACAGCATCTCGCCTCCCGGCCGCTGGGCTTTGAATAGTGGTTGGGCAGAGCGTTCAGGACACCAGGGCCAAATGCCACCTGGAACGCTACCCTCCCCAGCACTGCCACTACAGCTGTAATTTGTCCAGAGCTCATTAGTTTGGGCAAAGAGGATTCAAAGTGCTGATTAAATCACCAGTGTTTTCAGGACGATCTACCACAAGGCACCAGGAGGTCAGAATTTGGCCCCCACTGAAGGAACAATGGAAAGGGTGGTTTCAAGTGGAGCAGGAGGATATCAGGGTCTGCAGGATCCAGGGGTCTGTGCATGGGCAGGGGGACCTGAAAGGGAAAGGGAGGTTTTAAACACAGCGCGACACGGTGCCCTGCACATCCTGCCCGGAAGCCAGGGGTCTTCCTGTTTCTGTACCCCCAGTATCCCCTAGAGGTGGACCAGAGTTTCTTCCGGCATGTCTTATAACCAAGAGGTGTCGTACTCGTCTGCAGGGGCTGCTTTAACAAGCCGTTAAAGTGCTGCATTTAAACCACCAAAGCTTTTGTCTAGCAGCTCTGGAAGCTGAAGTCCAAGATCAAGGGGTGGGTAGAGCTGACTCCTCCTGAGGCCGTTGGGAAGAGTCTGCTCCAGGCCTCTCCCCAGCTCCTGGTGGTTGCCGGCCATCTTTGGCTTTGCCCAGTTGGTAGGATATCACCTGCAGTCTGTCTTCTCCATGGTGTGTCTCTGTGCCTAAAGCTCTTGTTTTATAAGGATCCCAGTCAAACTGGGTTAAGAGCCTACTCTAATGACCCCATCTTAACAAATTATACCTGTGATGATCCTATTTTCAAACAAGATCCCCTTCAGGGGTCCTAGTAGCTGAAGGTTCAGCTTATAAATTTGGAGCAAAAACAAGTCTACCCATGACAGACGGTTCCTAAACCTCCACATCAATCAAAGATGGAAGCTCCAGCCACTGCACATGACAGACAGCAGAGTCTTGATGGAGATGTGGAGACAGATCCATGCTCCCTCCTCTCCTCCCAGGACCCACCAATTCTGTGGCTTTGTCCTCACCCATGGGCCCCTCTCATCTGCGCCACCCGGTGGGTGACCCTCACATCCAGCTAAGGAAGGATCAGGAGGGCCCAGGGACCCCTCTTTCCCATGGGGCTGACGTGAGGCTTTGCACATCATCCTTTTCCTTCTGGAAGATGAAATTCTAGGTCAAGGCTGTGCCTAGGTGTGAGGCAGGCCTAGTGTCACTCATGGTCACAGTGTCCTGACCACTTGTTCCACAGCCCTCTTCTCCATTTATAGTAACATACACATTTGCTCATTTAACTAGTGCAGGCCACCCCAACTGGACCTGAAGCTTGTGGGGTCGGGAATTGGGATTTTTTTTTCTTCTCCCGACTCGATATTCAATACGGGTTAATTTCTTGAGTCAGATAGATCCTTGAGAGGAAATGGAAAGAAGGAAGGAGGAAGGAAAGATGGAGGGAAGGTAGAGGAGATAGGAAGGGAGGGAGGCAGGGAGGGGAGCAGGATAAGCTATGGAAGATTTTTTTTGTAGCCCGGAGTCCTTTACTCAAAAACCTCTATCACATGTGGAGCAGAGAGAGGGCTGCTGGTCTTCCCCAAGCCTGGGAGGACTGTCATCTACCACTGTCCTCTGCAGTGTGCCTATGGCACCCTTGTGGGACAGTCTGAATGGTGGGTTTGATGGCCAAGCAGGGGGGCAGATGAAGTCGCTTGGGAAGAGGAGGACTGACGTGTTCGAATCTTGCTTCCAGAGGATGGGGCCGGCTAGGCTGTGGCTGCTGGGAGCCGGGATCCTGGCCTCTGTCCACTGTCAGCCCTTTCCTGCCCATGGAGATAAGAGCCCAGGGGCACATCAACCCCCCAGCCATCAGCTCTCGGAGCCAGCTCCTGCCTACCACAAAGTCACACCCACCATTACCAGCTTCGCCTTGCGCCTGTACAAGCGGCTGGCGGCGGGCACCCCAGGAAACATCCTCTTCTCGCCCGTGAGCCTCTCCAGCACCCTGGCCCTGCTCTCCCTTGGGGCCCAAGGTGACACCTCAACACAGATCCTGGAGGGGCTGGGCTTCAACCTCACAGAGACCCCAGCAGCCGACGTCCACCGGGGCTTCCAGAGCCTCCTCCGCACCCTTGACCTGCCCAGCCCCAAACTTGAACTAAAAGTAGGGAGCTCCTTGTTCCTAGACAAGCGGCTCAAGCCCCTGCAGCACTTTTTGGACAGCACCAAGGAGCTGTATGGCGCTTTTGCTTTTTCTGCCAACTTCTCGGATCCGGCTACAACCTGGAGGCAGATCAATGAGTACGTGAGGAAGCAGACGTACGGGCACGTCACGGACGGCCTGCCCCAGTTCAGCCACGACACCCTCATGGTTCTCCTGAACTACATCTTCTTCAAAGGTGAGGGCTCGCTCAGACACAATGACTGGCGTCTCCTCTGTGAGTAGACACTGTCACCACACAGAGGTGACCAACACATCCTTGGGGGATGCTGTTTGCCTCTTGGGAATCTGCGAATGACAGCTTTCCTACCCTTGGGTAGCTCACATCCCACGTGGGTTGGAAGCAAGGAGCGGCCACAGAGCTCAGAGGGATGTCATGCTTTCAGGTGGGTGTAGGTGCCCTGGAGCTCTCGGAGGAGACGAGCATCCATGCAAACTTGGGGAGTGAGGGGAGGCTCCCCAGAAATGCAGGCCTCTGAGTGGAGACCTGAAGAGTGAATTGGATCTGCTCAGGTAAAGTTTCAGACAAAAGAAAGACCAGGAATTCCAGTCTCAACAGTAGAGTGACATGATCGCGTCTGTTTAGAAAGAGAGAGTGTGGCTGGGCGTGAAGATGGGAATCGGCCCCGCTACTCGACTGAGATAGGAAGATCATGGAGAGCAGGAGTTTGAGACTAGCTCAGGCAGGACAGTGAGACCCAGATTTAAAAAAACAAAGGAGCAAGATGAGCCTGGATACAGTGTGGAAATGGTTTGGAGGGAGTAAGGACGGGAGGGGAAAGACAAGTTAGGTGTTTCTCAAAGTGGACCAAATCCAGGTGACACTAACCTTGATAAACCTGTGGCTTTGGAAGTAGAATCTGCAGTACTTGGTCACTGATTGAGTGTCTCTGCATAAGCTGGTCATCTAGGGGTCACTGGGCCGAGGATCTGTTTAAAGGGCTTGGAAACAACCTGAGCTGTGCCGTCAGAATCAGGCCACTGATCTCAGCTCAAGATACTTCCTGGCTTTGTAAATGGCATGTTTACAGAAATGCACAAGCCTCAGTTTCCCCATCCCTAATATGGGGACGATGACACTTGTTTCTTGTTAATTTGGGGGATGATTTAGAGACTATGCCTCACCCATGGAAGGTGCTTAGTGGATGGGAATGCATTGTGGTCTCGAGAACTAAATTCCTCTGAAAAGAAGCCCAACCCTAGGCCCCTGGAGCTCAGACTCTGCTGACACTCTAGTGGCTAAGCCCTGGCCTGGATTCTGGCCTCCTGGCTCTGCCTCCAAGCTACTTCTTCACCTCACACTTACATACCCAAGAGACAGTCACCAGGCCGGTGTGGCTTTGTAGACAGCCGCCCAGAGTCGTTCTCCTGGGACATGTGCTCATGTGTTACGGGTCTTGTGTCCTCAGCCAAGTGGAAGCATCCTTTCGATCGCTACCAGACCCGGAAGCAGGAAAGCTTCTCCGTGGATGACAGGACCTCTCTCCGGGTTCCCATGATGCAGCAGAGGGAGATGCACAGGTTCCTCTATGACCAGGAGGTGGCGTGCACCGTGCTGCAGATAGAGTACAGTGGCAATGCCTGGCTGCTGCTGGTGCTCCCTGACCCTGGCAGGATGAGGCAGGTGGAGGCCGCTCTGCAGCCAGAGACCCTGAGAAAGTGGGGACAGCTGTTCCTGCCCAGGTAGGTGCCACATGGAAGGGTTCCCGCAATCTTTGCTCAAAAGCCGGAGCAGGTCTTGGTCAACTCCTGTCCCCAAACGCTAAATTCCAAGTTTGACTCTGGGATCCTGGGTAATTTTCTCTCCTCCTTGGGCCTCAGGTTTCCTCTGAGGCCTTGATTCCTCCTGAATTGCATTGCTCGCTGGATTAACTGAGTCCATAGTTAGACTGAAACCTGGATCCTAAATGCTCACTGGATGTGGACCATGATCCCTCCACCGGGTGTCCTGACCCCAATCTCATTTCCCCTGGCTTCCTTCGTTCTTCACATAGTAATTTAATATCACACGATAATAAAGTGTCACCAAAATGCCAGATAAAGGACGATCATTAAGAACAATCATTAGGTAAAGAAAATGTGGTATATATCCACAGTGGAGTTGTAGTCGGCCATGAAGAATGAGGTTACGGCATTTGCTGGCAGATGGATGGAACCAGAGAAGATGAGGCTGCGTGAACTAAGCCAGCCTCAGCAGGTCAAGGGTCAAAGTTCTCTCTGACATGCAGAAGCTGGAGAGCAAGACCAAGGAGACACCAGTGGCTCAGAGAGGTCTGGCACCTCGGGAATCTTAGGAAGAGGGAGAAGAGTGGAATAGGGAAAGGCGACCGAGGGGGGGAAGGAGGGATGGAAAGGGGAATCCTGTCCCCTCTACTTGCTTTTAGATTGTGGCTTCCTCACTGCGGTTGCAGCTTCTTCTGATTCCCGAGGTCCCCCTCCCTGGCCCAGCCTTCTCAGGATGTGTCTCCCTTTATGGAGCGACCTGGGATGGAATCTGGTCCTGAATTCTAGATACCTCTAGCTGCAAAGAAACTGGCCCCAAACTAAGCAGCCCGGAGGCCAGCTGTTGCCCCTTGCTGCCCGGGTTGGCAGGGCCCCGTGGCCTGGTTCCCACTCCTGGGGGAGAGATGGGGGCTGGAGCCATCGAAGCCTCCTTCGAGTGGGTCTGGATGAGGCTGGGTGGGCTGGAGGGGATCTGGGCAAGGCCGGCTTCTCTTCCTGCAGGGTGTCCCCCAGGCTAGCCTGAGCGGAGCAGCTCAGTGTGACACTGTGTGGCCGCTCGCGGCTCCAAGGGAAGGGCCCTAAAAGGAAGGGAAGGCTCGTACCCTTTGAAGGGTTAGGTCCATAAATCAGCAGTGTCCCTCCTGCCGTATTGCACTGGCCGGAGAGCCACGGATCCCACCCAGATTCAAGAGGAGGGCTCATGCCCACCATCTCAGGTGGCAGTCCCACACGACCCAGTGGCTGCCAGCCCCTCCTGTGCCACTGGTGTCTTCTCTCAGAGTCCCACCCACACCGAGGCCTCAGAGTAGAGAGAGGCACTTTATACCTGGGCAGAAGTTAAAGCACCCAGGAAAAGAGATGCGGTAGGTCGAGGGGAAAGGTCAGGACTTAAGGAATTCTCTGAACCCGTGAAGCTCCAGTCAAACCCGGATTCCAGCCCCGCAGTTTTCGGTTCCCGCAGGGTGAGCCTGCCCCTCTCTCCCACTGCAGGAGGGAGTACCATAGAATCTTCTGGATTGAGTCGATTTTCCCTCAAAAAGGGTTTGCTTTGACTTCTCCGCAAAATGAGTAAAATTCTACTCATTGTCCCCCTCCCCCTCCCCCTGTCCCCCACCAGTGGCCTGGGGCTTGCCCACCCAAGATCTCCCTGTGAAAAATGTGTCAAGAAGGCCAAGATGTCCTTCCACTTCGGTTAGCCCCTGGACCCTCCTGTGGCCTAGGTATCAAACTGGTAACGATAATGATGAACCTCAGTTTGACCTTCTAGAGACATAAGTTCCCAAATTAGTTATTAACTAGTCAAATCCGGAGGTGCCCTGGCAATTGTCAACCAGTACTTAAGAAAAGAATAATCCCCAGGAGAGAAGGATGGATTTACTGTGGGTGGGAAGAATCTTCTGAGTTGGCCCCAGGAAGGGTGGTCATCTGACAGCCCAGCAGGCCCGGTTGCAGGAGGGAGTGACCTGTTCCTTGTGACTCACATTTTGCACACCTGCTGTGCCACGGGATCCTCACAACAGCCCGTGGAGTGGGCATCTCTGCGCCATTTCACAGACGAGGAAACAAGTTCAGACAGGTGGGAGATGGTGGTGGCCTGGGCGAGGGGAAGGCCAGGATAAGGAGTGAGGACACGGTTTGGAGGTTGAGCCACAGAAATCGCAGACAAATGAGATGTGGGGGTGGGAAATGTCACCAGCACTGACTTCGCACAGCCATCTGTGGATCTCATCAGTGAAGCCATTCAAAACCCCACTCTGGAGAGGGGGGATGAAGAGGAGGACAGGGGGCCATGTCAGGACCTCAGGCAGGACCTCAGGCAGGTCCAGCCCCAGACACTCCCTGAGGCCTGCAGCAAGGGAGCTCTGGCTAGGGAGGTGGAGTGTCCCCCACAGCAGGTGTGTCACGGGGGACTGCTCGCCCCCCACACTAGGAAACACTTGTCCCTCCACGGGGCAGGCTGCCGACAGACGGGCAAGGGCAACACTGACAAGATGGTACATTTCTCTGATTCTCCCTTCAGCCTGCTCGACTTGCACCTGCCGAGGTTTTCCGTTTCCGCCACATATAACCTGGAAGAGATTCTTCCCCAAATCGGGCTCAACAGCATATTCAGCTTGGAAGCAGACCTCTCGGGGATCACTGGGCGGCTCAACAAGACCATCTCCAGGGTAAGGCAGTGGAGGTGCACGGGTGAGATGCAGGGCCTCTCCCTTCTCACATGGTGGGAAATCAAGTCCTCCAGTCTGTTCCCTATGCAGGGCCTGCAACATCGCAATCTTTATAGCTCCCTTTCATGGACAACTCCCTTCCTGCCTCCCCTCCTCCTAGATCTGTGTTTTCTGTGCAGGAATAGTGTTCTGCATAGAGCAGGTACTCATTAGAGGTGATTCATGGGGCCATAATTTTCCCAGGTGTGGGATGGCTTTGTCTTGATTCCTAGTATGTCCTCTTACTGGGGCAGCTGTGGGACTCTACCTGCCTTCGTTATGGCTATGGGTAACAGTGGGACAAAAACAGGAGGTATCTCATTCAGCTTTGCTGCAGTAACAAACAACCCCTACATCAGCTAAATATCTGCTTCCCATGACTGCTTCCCTCAGGGATATAGGGGAAAGGAGAAGCCCCTGTCCTCTTCTGTCCTCACAGAAGAGGAGGAAAGCCAGAGAAAAAGTTCAACAGCTCATTAACACTTGTCCCCATGCCTGACCTGTGTCATGGCAGTGCCCAGGCCATTTGCTAGATTGGGTTCCACTTTCATGACCCCAGTCCATGGGGATGGGCCATGTTCTGCACTACAGGTGGCCCCACAAAACACATGGAATGGGCAAAGGTTGACAACCCTCCAACAGGAGGGGAGAGCTGATATTTGGGAATAAGAATGCAGTGGCCTCTGAGGGCAGAGGCTGCCTGCTGGACACTGGGGAGGAAGCTAGATGGGGTTCCACTTTCATGATCATGGTCCGTGGGATGGGGAGACAGTCAAGGCCCCTCTCTGAGCTTTGGTTAGGGGCATGGAGTGTGTGTGTGTGTGTGCGTGTGTGTGTGTGTGTGTGTGTGTGTGCACACGCATGCTCCTGCGTTGTGCAGCAGGTGGGTGAAGAAGAAGGAAAAGAAATAGTCAAATGTCTTGAAGAGGCTTTTGCACAGTACCTTTTAAGTGCTTCTCTTTTCCTAGAACCTTTTGGAAATAAAAGGGAACATCAAGGCCATTTTTATTTTTTTATCCAGCTTCTTTTAAAGGCTCAGAACCCTTTCTTCCTGGGAAATTGTGTGAAATGAGGTTAGAAAAGAAGTTCCTCCCGTGGGAGCCAGTGGGGGGCTGGGTGACCCTGAGCTCTTTAGACCCCTGAGGTCGGCTGGGCTGGGCCTCCAGGCCTGGGCCAGACACAGGCGGCTCCAGCCAGGCTCAGGCCCTTTTGTCTTTCTGCCTGAGGGTGACATCACTGTTGGGGGCGCGGGGGGGGGGGGGACCCTCAGGAGAGAGAAAATGGAGAGAGAAGGGGATGAAGCGAAGGCTTCAGCTGGCTTCCTCCCCAGTGTCCAGCAGGCAGCCTCTGCCCTCAAAGGCCACTGAATTGAGCCGTCTCTGACTCTTCTCTCCTTCTAGGTGTCACACAAGGCCGCGGTGGACATGAATGAGAAGGGAACCCAGGCAGGGGCCGCCTCTGGCCTCCTCTCCCAGCCCCCGCCCCTGAACACGACGTCGGCCCCTCACGCCCATTTCAACAGGCCCTTCCTGCTGCTGCTTTGGGAGGTGACCACCCAGAGTCTGCTCTTCCTGGGAAAAGTCGTGAACCCAGTGGCAGGGTGACGGGGGTGGGAGGTCCCAGGGGTCCTCTCTCCCCACCAAACAGGAAGGCTGGGCCCCCTGCACTGCGGGAGGGCAGACCAGCTCGTGGGTGTGCAAAGGTGACAATAAAGTTGGCCCTGGGTGTCACGAACCCTGAGGAGCCCTGCTTAGGAGGGAGGCCGAGTCTGTGAGCAGCTCGAGCCACGCACCCTCCGATCCGCTCAGCTCTAGGGTTCACTGTGGCTGAAAGTTGAAAATGTCGACAGCGTTCATGTTGTGGCCTCCAGGAGGAGTTGCCACCGCCGTGTCAGGCCCTTTCCAAGTGTCCTTTGGGTAAGGGTCACAATAAAAGGCTCAGAGGACATAGGAGGAAGGAAGACACCTCCCCTTCACAGTGGCTGTTCTGCACTGTCAGCCACGGGACGAGCTCTGAGCTGTCACTGCTCAGGAGTTGACTCATCTGGAGGGAAGGCTGGCCCCAGGGAGGGCTCCCGGCCACATGCCATGGAGTGGGAGGCAGTGCAGTGGTGGTGAGCCTGGGGGAGGCCAAACGCAAGCACCAAGGAGACAAGAGGAGCCCAGGGCCAGCCCCAGGCCCAGGGAAGCAGGACGGTCAACATGGCAGGACGACAATGCAGACAGGGTGGGGGCGAGTGGGGGGCTGTGTCCAGTGGAGACAGAGCATCCCCTAGAGATGAAAGCTCAACCCCCCATCCCAGGTGTGCCCCTCAGGAGCACCATCTGAACCCGGCGGAGGAAATAAGAATGGGGTGTCCACTTATCCACCAGAGCTCTCCACTGTGAGAGGGGACCCCAGGCACTAAGATATGTTCTGACCTCTTTTCTGGATCTTTCAGCATTGAAGAGAAGTGTGTTTGTCTTTATTTATGGGGTGTTAGAAACCAGTCTGCTCTAAGACCATAAGAGGGGTGGGGTCTGCAAACACCCTGTCCCACTGCAGTCCCCAGCCCTGGCTCTCCAGCAGTGTCCCAGTGGTCACGTAGGAACAATATGCAGAAGGAAAGTGGAAGTCCAAGGCTCATTAAACCCCGAGCTGTGCCTCTGAACCAAGATCATTTACAAAGCCCTCCTCCATTGACCCAAATCCTGGGTCTTTCCACTCTGATGATCCAAAATGGGAAGCCAGGAGCAGGTGGGTGAAGGAAGGTGAGAGAGCAGAGAGAGAGAGAGAGAGAGAGAGAGAGAGAGGAATATGTTTACCCTGTGCCCACGCTGAATGTGGGAAGTGACCCGGGTAAGAAAGCAATCTGTCCCCCAGAGGTAGAGAAGGGCGATCCGGCCAGCCCTGGCCAGCTTGACCCACCTCTGTAGTATATGGAGGTGTTAGCAAGGGGACAGTCGACCTCCCCCTGAGTAGGGACACCCAGAGATGAGAGCAGAGCACATCAGTTCAACCCACAGGTCTGCGGGTCAGCAAGCTCAGGCCACGTTCCCAAGTCCAAGCCCCAGATTCAGCTTGCGGGCTCCTGGTGGGAGTGTGTGCAAAACATCCGGGTTCCTGAGTGATGAAGTAACACCCAGAGAGCTGGGCTGGGAGGTCCCCCAACTTCAGCGGCATCTCCAGCAAGATGAACAGTGCAACCCTGAATCGCATGAGTCTGTTGTGGAGCTCTGTGTGGGAGGGGGCTGGTTCTCAGAGTAATAGGAGGCCCTCAGATAGCAGGAAGCTGCGCCCACTTTTGATCACACACTCTTTTCCTGGAGAGAGCCAGTGTACTGAAGGGATGCTGGTCCCACACCCATCGCCCACCACCAAAGGCGAGCCCTGCCCCCTGCTGGTTGCAGAGGGTCACTGACGTGCCCTGGAAGAGTCAGCGGCCCCCTCCTCCTGTTTGGCTGGGTTGGTGAGAGTCCTAAGAGGGTACTACCGGTTGCCTGATAAAATATAGAGCACCCAGTGAAACCTGAATTTTAGATAACAGCAAATAATCTAGTATAAGTATGTCCCATACAATATTTAGGCTTTACCTAAAACATTTCTGCTGTTTATTTAATATTTGGACATCAGGGTGTCCTGTGACTTTATTTACTAAATCTGGAACCCCAGAAAGGCGTGCCTATGGTCAACACTCTAGAGTGTGTTGGAAGGAAGGAAACTCTCAGGATGCCAAGGGCAGACTGGCCCAGGCATCTGGCCAGAGAGAAGAGAATCCAGAGGACAGAGCTGTGAGGAGGAGCCGGGGCAGGACCCTTGCTTCTGCTGTGAACAAATCCAGGTTGGCTTGCTGAGGAATGGCACGAAGCTCAGCTGCCCCCACCCCCAGCCTCTTGTCACACTGTGGGTGAGGCCATCCTCCACCAGTGACTCCAGCTGACCCACCACAGTCCGTAGCCAGGCCAGGCCTGCTTAGCTGGACTGCAGGTTCATGAGCTCGATATGTCCTCAAATGTCCATCGCTTTGACCCGATACATTTTGGGGTCTTTTTGTTATGCAGCAAACAGTAATTGATAGCAGAGAAAAGAAAGGGGTCCCGGGGATGGGCTTTGGGCAGTGTAGACTGAGAAGGCAACAAGACGAATCATAGCACCCAAGGGCCACGTCCTGTCAGGTCCACTGTTCTCTCCAAGGACTGAGCTGCGAGTCTTGGATGTAACCAGGTCCTTAGCACAGGGACCCTGCCAGCCTGAAGGCCTTTGATCAGGGGCAGGGAGCCAGGGTGGGGCTTGATCGAGGGGAACCACCCATTGGTTCACCACCTGAGCTGTGTGTCCTGTCTGAAGATGGCTGGGCCATTCGACACCTTTCCTGGCAATTTGGAATCGGGGGCTTGTGGATGTCCTCACAGAGCTGTAGAACTACAGCCAAAAGGTCACAGATCAGTCGTTCAAGGACATATGTGAAATGTTCAAAAGAAAATGGAGCAGATGCAGAGAGGCCCTGGGCTGGAGATCCCAGAGAGCTGAGTTCCCACCCTCAGCACTGGCCTGGGGCTTTGCAGAGGGCCATCAGGGTCCAGGGAGCAGATACATTTTCAGGCTGGTTCATGCAGGCAGAGCTGTGTTCACCTAAAGACACAGGGCCACCCACAGGAGCCCAACTGCAGGCCATACCAGCATTTGTGAAAAGGTGGAAACCGGTGAGTCACCCGACAGCTCTCAGTCTCTCCCACCCCACCCCAGTGGCCTCCATCTCAAGGCCAGACATCCTCCCAGCAGCTCTACCTGCATGGGTGGATGGGGTCTGTTTACATTACTGCAGGAGGCCTGCATGAATCCCTAGACAGAATTGGGAAGAATTTAACACCAGATAAGAAGGCACCAAAAAAGACCATTAAACGAAGTATTTTAAAATGCAGAAATGGAGGTCATCAATCAGGCCTGCCTGTGTGTCCTGAGCTCAGATCTCAGTTCTGGGCTTTTGATGCCAAGAGAAAAAGTTCTAAGCTACCCAGAGCTTTCAGGGACAGGAGACAGCAGAGCTCCCGGTGCACATAGTGATGCATTTCCTCCTTCTTGGAATCTAAGGCCAGTTGGGTTTGTATTCACACAGTCCCTCCTGCTCTGCTGTGGGAGGGTGCAGAAGTCCTGTCTTCATGATCAATGCTCCCAGAGGCTCTTTGAAGGTCAAGTATGTGCCAGGGTATCCAACTCCACTGGCCAAGTTGACAGAGTGATTTGAAAAAGTGGCTTCTGAGTTTGGGAGTAAGGTTTCAGTTAAGCTAGAGAAATAGGGAGCTGCTGGTCAAGACACTGCCGTCCCTCAGAGAGCTGTCCCCCAGGGGCAGTGGGCGCCATGGCTAGTGATGTCATGGGTGTGGTGCCACCCATTGTGTGGCTCAGGAATGAGACACAGCCACTCGGCAGTGAGGGCTTTTCAGCTTGACAAAAGCTGCCTTTGTGGATGTCTAATCTCGAGTCACATGTGACCATTGTGCAAGCCACGACAGCAACGTGAAAAGTAAACTGTGGTCATCCAAAAATGCACACCTAGGGATGCACCTGACCGGCTCTTGGTTACATATTTTTTTCTTATAGAAATACAAGTGATGCTTTTAAAATACACACACTTAATAAGACGGGATCCTGTTGTGATAAGTGCTTTTGAGTTTCTTTGTCATATTATTTTAATGACTTTCACATTCTATTTTTTTAGGAGTGGCTTGTGTTTTTCATTTGAAATTCTCCTTTGATGGACTCTTCGGTTGTTTTTATATTTTTAAACACCAAGAGGGACCTCGGTTGTCCAGCTGGACACATAAGGAGATGGAAAGGCTCCACCCGCTCCCAGGAAATACAGTCAAAAGCTGAACCGACTAAGGGATCCAGAGCGCCTCTGGGATCTGTGAGATGGGGAGGACGAAGGGAGGCTGGAGAGACCTGCGGGAGGTGCAGGGACGCATGACGGACCACAGCTGAGTCCATGAGCAGAAGCTGTCCTGGGAACCAGTGCGGGGCAGGGAAACCTGACCCATAGCAGGAAGTTGGGAGGCCTGGTTGATGTCCTCCAGGTGAAGTGCAGGGAGGCATGTCTGGCCAAGAAGAACACTTACCCACGGGTGTGGATGGAAGAGAAGAAACATCACAGATTGAGAGGAAACCACTTGCACACCCTCCTGCCATACCCAGGATCAAAGGAAAGCATCTTAAAAATAGTTTACAAAATGCTCTGTGTTATTAGGGTATTTCCCACCTTTTGAAATTAGCCCACCTAATTAATGCATCTTCCTTTTACACCCCCACCCCAAATATTTGCAAATAAATTACAGGCATTATGACCCTTTTCCTCCTTAACATTTAAGTATTTTTGTAGTTGTAGATGGATAGAATGCCTTTATTTTATTTATTTTTATGTGATGCTGAGGATGGAACCCAGTGCCTCATGCATGCTAGGCAGGCACTCAACCACGGAACTACAGCGCCAGCCCTCGCCTTAACATTTAGCCTGTATTTTCCAAGCCCCATAAAGCCCAGCACAGTGATTAAATCCAGGACTAAAATGTTTGTTGAATGGTATCTAGCATACACCATGCTAGGCTAATCTTGCTCTGAAGCCCCGAAGAACTTAAACCAGTGAGGGAAATCTGGACCTGTAGCTTAGATCAGCCACTTGGGGACCAGCAGCTCAGCAACACATAGCAGATGAGACAAATCCAGGAAAAGGAAGCAAGAGAGGAACCTGGGAAATGAAAGGCAAGGCAGAATCCATCAAGGTTTCCATGAGTTTCCAGGGAAGCCATTGGAAGAGGATATTTCTGAACTACAGCCAAAGGTTTAGGGACCTCTTTTTAGAAGAGAAAGAACAGAAAAGAGATGTGTTGTTCTTCCACACCCCAAAATATATAAGCCCACAGTCCTCCTCGGGGCCTCTATTACCTGTGACACTGAGGCCTTGAATAGCTGTAGCCATATCCAACCCCTGCCTCTCCTGGGTGCCTGACCCCCAACAGTGGTGTCTCCTGCCACCCTCAGGCCCAGGAAAAAGCAACTGTACTGTATTCTCAGCTGTTCTGGTGTTCTGCAGAAACTGGAACCAACCAGCCAAAGCAGGTAAAGTTGCAGGGCTCAGGAACCAGGTAAGTAGGCCCCTCAGCCCATCAGCTGTGGTCCAGCCCCTGGTCCCTGTCAGTGGCTGTGCTCTCAAGGATGGAATCCCCACCCACCATAATTGTCCCAGGGATGAAGAGGGAAGGCTCAGCCAGATGACAACAGCCAGCCAAGCCTCTGGGGCTTTAGAGACATATAGAGTGCCGCTTCTCAACTCTCAGTGATAACTGGTTGGTCATATTTTGCATTTTTATGAATTCATCATGAGTCAATATTTTCATAAAATACCATAACACCAAATTATGAGAAAAAATAAAATGCAAAGCAAAGGAAACTAAAATAGAATATCAAATTTTATTGGATTCAACAGACATTAAATTGCATTTTAAAATATAGGAACAAACATAGGGAAAACTAAAAGCATTATGAAGACAGTACCCATTATTCATTGAAAATGTGCCTAGGGCATTTAGTATGGAGACTCGTTGTTAAATTCAACTTTCATAGTTCGGCAGCTATAACTAACCAAATAGTAAAAAGATAGGTAAGTGGTGATTTTCTGTACTAAACACTGAGACCCACTTTTGAATGAATACTGTTTTATCAGTATTAAGGTTTATAATATAATAAATGAGTATGATTCTTTTAATCTTTCTTCAGCTAGCTCAGGTTGATAACTGTCCCTTTAACAAGGGATAATGTATCAGCTTCTCAGCTATCTTTTACAAACACTCCTGATTGAAAAACCAGTCTAAAATGCTGTTGGGAAAGGAAGCTGATATATCTACAGTAATTTCTTGACAAAAAATTTTCAATGGGGTTTGTTTACCAGCCTGTAATTCAGGCCGAAGAATACACAAAGCAAATTTTTATGCCTCCAAGTTAGATGATAATGTTAAGCTTTAAATTTTGAAAGGCTTGAATAAAAAATAACTTCATGGTAAAAGAAATAAATTAGAAAAATAAATATACACTTTCAGTTGCTCTGATTTTTAGGCATTTTTGGCTAAAGATTGCCAAACAAACCTTAAAGCATCACTTGTTGTAATGTGGTCATTAGTTAGTGGCTCATGCCACCTGCAACTCAACTCAGGTGTTCCATGACACTTGAGTGGACCCACATGCTTGGTCATGTGCTTGGACTTCATGACAATGTTAATTGTCCAAAATGCATCTGACCATTTACTCTCAATTTCCATTCTTATCTCATTGTGGACAGTTTGCAGACTGATGTGAGCCCGCAGACCATTCTTCAGGTAGTGCTGGTGTGGGGACTTCTATGGTATAAAGTACCTTTTTGTTAAATTTAATGAATTTCTGGTTAAGTGATGAAGCTTTTAAACATAATTTGTTATTTTTGTTTCTAGAAAAATCCCCCTCATGGCACAGACAGTGGGGAGAAGTTGATGCCTTGGGATGGGCCCTTCTTCTCTTACTTAACCTCAAAACAAACATCATCAGTGAACATTTCCGATTGATGATACAGCCACCCCTCATGCAAAGAAACATAAATGCATGGTTTCTTCAAACAGAAGTACAGGATCTATAGGAGATGTCCAGGCCACATCTTGTCCTTCTTGACCCTGACTTGATGAACTGGAAGCTGTGGTTGCATTGTAGTGTTAACTGTGGAATTGTTTAAGTAGGGGATGGAAGATTGAAAAAGCAAAAGGGAAAATTGATAAAGCAATGGTACTGATAACCACGGGAATCAGAGCCCTCAATTCTGTAGGACTGGGGGAGCAAAGGAAATATGTGGCATTGTTTAGACAAAAAAAAAATCAGGGGAAAATCTAATGATTAAGTACTGTCTCTTAGCTCTGAATTCACCATTATATACCCTGCTGAGGCTTCTGTGTCAGGTGCTGCAGATAGGGAGACCCCTGAGGGCAGGAGGAGAAGCAGGAGACCTGTTTCTTCCTGCCTCTGAGCTGTCTCCCTCAGCAGCGCTTCCCCACCCTGGCAACAGCACCGCTCTCCCTCATCCTAGACCTGCCTCAGCACAACACTCCTTCCTCCTGCTCAGGGAGGGAAGTGGAGATGCACCCTCCCCTCAGGGCTCTGGGTTCCCCTGCTCAGGACCCCCTCCTATGGCCTTCTCAGTTTATTTTATTCTAACCTGTTTCCTTTGCTCCCCAAGTCTTACAGAAGTGGGGGCTCTGATTCCTGTGGTTATCAGCACTGTGTTTTCCCAACGTTCCCTTTTGCTTTTTCAATCTTCCATCCCCTTCTTAAGCAATTCCCCATATTCTCTCTGTTGAAAAAAAAGGCAGTCCTTCCTACTGGTTGATAATTGTGATGACATTCCTCCAGCACCTAGTTCAACTTTGTCCTCCATTGGTCGGAATTCTTTGTGAGAGTAATGAAAATTTTCATTTTAGCAAGATCCAAACCATATGTGGCCAGGCCTATTAGATGGGCTTTCCAGGGTCAAAATGCAGAGAAGGAAGGAAACCGTGATGATAAACCATGTCTCTGAGGCCTGTTTAGAAACAAGGACCCTAGCACATTGCTATGATGATGCATATAAACTCTAGAGTGGAGGCGGTCATATCAATTGCGGGGCTAGCACAATAATCCAGGAGACGGATAGTTCGTGGCTCTGTTCCAGGTGGTGGTGGAGAAAGAGGTGAAGAGAGGGTTAATTCTAAATGCATTTTGAAGCCAATCTGACAAAGAGGTTTGCTGAGGATTAGATGGAAGTTGAGAGGAGTCAAAGATAGTCCCAGGGCTTTTGACCTAAGCAGCTATAAGGATGGAGTTGCCATCAGTTGAGTTGGGGAAGGTATTAGTTGGATAAAGTTTCAGGAGAAATCCATGAGTTGAAGTATATGCACAGTTGACTTTGAAATGTCACTAGGTGTCCAAATGCAAATGATTCCAAATCTTTGCTCTTTGACTTGATTTATCACTTCCCACTAGAATGAGGAAGCCTGATGTCAGTCCCTTTCAGCTCTCATTTCAGCATCTCTGGTGCGCAGCACAGTGCCTGGACCACAATCATCTCAGAAAATAGCATTTGAGTGAATGGATGAAAAAAAAATTGTATACTGCAGAGGTTCCAATTGAGGCCAAAGTTTGTCTTATTCAAGCTCCAACTCCACACTTGTTTTCCAGTCAGGAAGAGAATAACCATTTGGTTTTGTAAACTGCAGCTTCTAGTGTTCATTGGAAACCCATCTTACTAGCTCATCACTTGTTAGTTGAAGTCCTTCTTCCCCGAAGTAGAGAGAAACCTCTCAGAAGGAGACACAGGAGCTTTCTGTCCTTCTTTTATAAGTGTGGCCCAGCCTGGATTCTGCTGGAGACTTATTCAGTCAGAAGACAGGGCTTTGACAACATCTCAGTCTAGGAGGGGCCGAGGGACTGAGGTGGAGCAGGAGATGCCTCCTCCTTGCTTCTTTCTTTGTGTGTGGATGTGCTGTTTGTGTTGTTCCCCCATCTCCTAGGAAACCTGAAGAACATTCTAGAACAAGTTCTGTGGGAGCTTCCCTCTCTGCTCAAGTTCAAATCCAAGTCATTACAGACTGTCTGTTGGACACTTGTCAGGGGACCACAGCCAGGTGCCTCCTTTGATGGTGTCCAGCACAGAATAGGAGGAGCCCTCCTGGACACTCTGTACTTTCACCTTAATTCAGCCAGCTCGGCCTTCTGCACCAGTGTGACTCTATAATGAGCTGCCTATCCAGCACCTGACCTCTGATGTCACCTTCTTCATGGAGGTTTCCTTAACTAAAGATTGCCAAACAAACCTTAAAGCATCACTTGTTGTAATGTGGTCATTAGTTAGTGGCTCATGCCACCTGCAACTCAACCCAGGTGTTCCATGACACTTGAGTGGACCCACATGCTTGGTCATGTGCTTGGACTTCATGACAATGTTAATTGTCCAAAATGCATCTGACCATTTACTCTCAATTTCCATTCTTATCTCATTGTGGACAGTTTGCAGACTGATGTGAGCCCGCAGACCATTCTTCAGGTAGTGCTGGTGTGGGGACTTCTATGGTATAAAGTACCTTTTTGTTAAATTTAATGAATTTCTGGTTAAGTGATGAAGCTTTTAAACATAATTTGTTATTTTTGTTTCTAGAAAAATCCCCCTCATGGCACAGACAGTGGGGAGAAGTTGATGCCTTGGGATGGGCCCTTCTTCTCTTACTTAACCTCAAAACAAACATCATCAGTGAACATTTCCGATTGATGATACAGCCACCCCTCATGCAAAGAAACATAAATGCATGGTTTCTTCAAACAGAAGTACAGGATCTATAGGAGATGTCCAGGCCACATCTTGTCCTTCTTGACCCTGACTTGATGAACTGGAAGCTGTGGTTGCATTGTAGTGTTAACTGTGGAATTGTTTAAGTAGGGGATGGAAGATTGAAAAAGCAAAAGGGAAAATTGATAAAGCAATGGTACTGATAACCACGGGAATCAGAGCCCTCAATTCTGTAGGACTGGGGGAGCAAAGGAAATATGTGGCATTGTTTAGACAAAAAAAAAATCAGGGGAAAATCTAATGATTAAGTACTGTCTCTTAGCTCTGAATTCACCATTATATACCCTGCTGAGGCTTCTGTGTCAGGTGCTGCAGATAGGGAGACCCCTGAGGGCAGGAGGAGAAGCAGGAGACCTGTTTCTTCCTGCCTCTGAGCTGTCTCCCTCAGCAGCGCTTCCCCACCCTGGCAACAGCACCGCTCTCCCTCATCCTAGACCTGCCTCAGCACAACACTCCTTCCTCCTGCTCAGGGAGGGAAGTGGAGATGCACCCTCCCCTCAGGGCTCTGGGTTCCCCTGCTCAGGACCCCCTCCTATGGCCTTCTCAGTTTATTTTATTCTAACCTGTTTCCTTTGCTCCCCAAGTCTTACAGAAGTGGGGGCTCTGATTCCTGTGGTTATCAGCACTGTGTTTTCCCAACGTTCCCTTTTGCTTTTTCAATCTTCCATCCCCTTCTTAAGCAATTCCCCATATTCTCTCTGTTGAAAAAAAAGGCAGTCCTTCCTACTGGTTGATAATTGTGATGACATTCCTCCAGCACCTAGTTCAACTTTGTCCTCCATTGGTCGGAATTCTTTGTGAGAGTAATGAAAATTTTCATTTTAGCAAGATCCAAACCATATGTGGCCAGGCCTATTAGATGGGCTTTCCAGGGTCAAAATGCAGAGAAGGAAGGAAACCGTGATGATAAACCATGTCTCTGAGGCCTGTTTAGAAACAAGGACCCTAGCACATTGCTATGATGATGCATATAAACTCTAGAGTGGAGGCGGTCATATCAATTGCGGGGCTAGCACAATAATCCAGGAGACGGATAGTTCGTGGCTCTGTTCCAGGTGGTGGTGGAGAAAGAGGTGAAGAGAGGGTTAATTCTAAATGCATTTTGAAGCCAATCTGACAAAGAGGTTTGCTGAGGATTAGATGGAAGTTGAGAGGAGTCAAAGATAGTCCCAGGGCTTTTGACCTAAGCAGCTATAAGGATGGAGTTGCCATCAGTTGAGTTGGGGAAGGTATTAGTTGGATAAAGTTTCAGGAGAAATCCATGAGTTGAAGTATATGCACAGTTGACTTTGAAATGTCACTAGGTGTCCAAATGCAAATGATTCCAAATCTTTGCTCTTTGACTTGATTTATCACTTCCCACTAGAATGAGGAAGCCTGATGTCAGTCCCTTTCAGCTCTCATTTCAGCATCTCTGGTGCGCAGCACAGTGCCTGGACAACAATCATCTCAGAAAATAGCATTTGAGTGAATGGATGAAAAAAAAATTGTATACTGCAGAGGTTCCAATTGAGGCCAAAGTTTGTCTTATTCAAGCTCCAACTCCACACTTGTTTTCCAGTCAGGAAGAGAATAACCATTTGGTTTTGTAAACTGCAGCTTCTAGTGTTCATTGGAAACCCATCTTACTAGCTCATCACTTGTTAGTTGAAGTCCTTCTTCCCCGAAGTAGAGAGAAACCTCTCAGAAGGAGACACAGGAGCTTTCTGTCCTTCTTTTATAAGTGTGGCCCAGCCTGGATTCTGCTGGAGACTTATTCAGTCAGAAGACAGGGCTTTGACAACATCTCAGTCTAGGAGGGGCCGAGGGACTGAGGTGGAGCAGGAGATGCCTCCTCCTTGCTTCTTTCTTTGTGTGTGGATGTGCTGTTTGTGTTGTTCCCCCATCTCCTAGGAAACCTGAAGAACATTCTAGAACAAGTTCTCTGGGGGCTTTCCTCTCTGCTCAAGTTCAAATCCAAGTCATTACAGACTGTCTGTTGGACACTTGTCAGGGGACCACAGCCAGGTGCCTCCTTTGCCTGGTGTCCAGCACAGAATAGGAGGAGCCCTTCTGGACACTCTGTACTTTCACCTTAATTCAGCCAGCTCCGCCTTCTGCACCAGTGTGACTTTATAATGAGCTGCCTATCCAGCACCTGACCTCTGATGTCACCTTCTTCATGGAGGTTTTCTTAACTCCCCATTTGAGTTTATGTCCTGGCCGGTGCTAGGGGAATTGTGAGTTCTGGGTCATTCTGAAAGCAAATGACAGAATCTGTTACCTGTGGGTTGCAATGAGAGAGAGAGAGAAGCCCAGAGAACTTTCAGGATTCCAGACAACACTTGATAGACCAGCGTTTTGACTTTAATTACTTCAATGAAGGCATATATGTCACTTTCTTTCTAGCTTACACATGTTCAAAGTGGAATTTTTCAAAGTGATTAACCAAATAAACCCTAACAGAATGTCATTAAATTCTTCCAGAGGACTCCAGATGAATCTAGAATAGACATTGAGCTGATCTTGCCTCCCCACTCCCCTACCCCAGTCTCTGAAGGTGAGCCTGAGTTTGTAGAATGACCCATCTCAGTTGCCCCTAGAATGGGAAGCTTTCTACTCAGGGCCCTGGGAGCAAGGGTCTGTGGTCACCCTATGCCCCAGATAGTTACCCTTTACTCTTCCTGGATCTCCCAGATCCACATGCTGCAAAGCTCTGTGATAAGGGGACAGACCCTGAAAAAGATGAATTGACCCAGTGCTGTCATCCTTGTAACATTTCTGAGTCACCACCTTTGAAGGAAGGACATTCATCTTTGTGATTCACAATTTTCATCTGCAGAGACTCCAACACTCCCCACAAAAACACAAGGCAGGAAGGAGCCAAGGTTCTTGGTGGTGTCTCCCATCCCGTGGCTAATTTCTGACAGCTGTGGTCAAGAGACTTGATTTGGCCTGACTTTTCTTTTTCCTTTGTTGTCAACTTCCAAGGAGTCATAGGTAAAGTTGACAATTGTTTAGCATTTAGATTTATTTATGGTTTGATTTTTTTTAAGCAATTAAGTTACCAGATTAAGTTTGTGCAAAAATGAAGATGCTTATCTATGTAGTATCTACACAGTCAACAAAGGGCAACTGGCTGTGTTAGCCATCCTACCCCTGTCCTAGTGGCCATCTGGCAGGCAGGTGTCCTTGAAGAACAGCATCTGAGTGACTTGTGCTGAAAGGGTAGACAGTGCCCTCCCCACAGCTTTACAGGTAGAAGGTGAATCCAGGAAGTTCAAGGACCTCCACTGGGTGCATCTTTGAGAAGTTGAACAGAAGCTATCATGTTGACAAACAACTTCTCTTGGAGGACCGAGGGAGAGAGGGAACTGGTGATGGGACTAAAGTCCCAACCATAAGCACTGGCTTACGTAAAAAGGAAGGGAGCAGCTCCTGGTGGAAAGGAGCCAGGAAACTAGTCTTGAGGACTAAAAAGTCACCATAGGCAGTGACCGTTCTTCCTAGGCCCTCCTTACTGAAACCTGCAGCAAATCCACCCCAGCAACGTTATTTGAGGTGAGGCATGCACAGTTACAGTTGAAAGTGTAGAAGGGTCAGGCTCAAGATATGTGAATTCAAAATGGAATTATCTGGGTTGCTGAAAGTAATTTAGGGATGGTCTCATTGTTTGAATGACCTAGAGTTCTTTGGAGCTTGTTTTCCTGATAAGACCCATCTCTAAAAGCTCATCAGAGGGGGAAGGATGTACTCTGACTTGGCTCTTTTTTTCTCTGTTGGGAATGACAGAACCACATTGATGTTTGGAATGTGGAAAGCATTTTACACTGTACATAAATCATCCTCGAGGCTCCAGGTGGCTCTCTGTATACAACCAGTGAGTCACAGGCAGACAGATGAGCCTCGGTGGGAAGACTTGGGGCATCCTCTGTTTGGGGATTTGTATCCAGCTGGTCTGGTCTCTGCTTTGGTCCATCATCCACACTTAGCCACAGTCCTGGGATTCGCCATTCTGTCCAGGAAGATTTCATAGGGAGAAATTTTGAAAACAAGTTGATTAACCTTTTTTCTTAACAACTGGTGTGATGGGCAAACTGGGAAGACTTGTATTTTAGGCACTTTTGTCTAGAGCCTGCTGTCCCATGTCAGGGGTGGGGGGAGTTTTGAGCACTGAAAAAATTCTATTAATATATTTTAATGTGTTATTTGAAGTATCACTTGGTGATTTTTTAAAATCCAATGTCTTTAAAAGGATCCATGTTATTGTATTGTAAATAATTTAGATGATTAAAATGGATTGTTTTAAACAATATTTAGATTATAGTTTTACTTTATTTCAGTGACGTGTTTTTTGTTCTGATTCACATAGGAAATACACTTCTTTAGAAACAGTCCATATCTTGTCCTGACAGTGTTCTGTATTTTAGATTTTTATGTGTAGGGAAGAGCCTCTATGTGGCAGACGATTAAGAGTTAAGTTCACACAGTTAAGTCAGTAGTTGGCTGGCCGGATGGACCATTCAGGTGAATTATCTTGGATGCCTTGATCCTTAAAGGTGAAGAAAGTGTGGGATTAAAGCTATGCCCACAGAAGATGTTGCAGGTCAGTCTATTCAGCATTTATACACATGGAGCCCATTTTACCTTGGGAAATGAATCATGCAGACCAGGGCATCTGATCTGGTAGTGAGTGACCCTGCAGTAGAGATATGTCATAACTGGGGCTGAGATCCTGAAGTTGGTATTGGAAGGCGGTCACACTTGGTCAAAACAGGCCTTGAACATTTCCCTAAGTCTCCAACACCTGGCCACCAGAGGTGAGAGCCAAGAATCAGCTTTCCTCACATCTTTGTTTTATGCATAGGTCCAAATTCCATTCAGGAGCAGTTACAGAGTGTGGGGAAAGGGAATGGAATAGGTCCTGGTGGAAAGGAGCCAGACAGAAAGTTCTGGCAGCCATCTGTTCCTATAGCTTTATCACAGGGCAGGGGCCAGTTGCAGTACACCTTCATCAGCTTGTGTCCTGTCTTGCTTTCAGTCTCACTCATGTCCACAGAAGTGGGTCCAGAGAAGCTCGTGAAGGAAAGGTGGCCCAGGGACCCAGCAGAACCAGACAGAAAAGGCTGGTACACTGGTTGACAGGCCTTCAGATGTCTTTGGTGTAGGGAAGTTCCTTCCCAGTGTCTTGTGGGAGGAAGCGCTTTTTGATCCAGCCTGGCTCTACTGCAGTCTGCCCACACCCACCCACATCAGGACCTGCGGAGGAAGCCCCTGTGCTCTTGCATCAGCATGTATGTGAAGCCAGAGCGGAGCAAGCCAACTGCAGCCTGGAAGTCGAATAATGAAGAAGGAGAATCGAAAAGCAACAGCATAGAGCCAGCCCTGCTTAGAACTTCCAGAGCAGGGTGCATTGC
The DNA here is from genome assembly GCF_045843805.1 of Urocitellus parryii. Classification (NCBI taxonomy): domain Eukaryota; kingdom Metazoa; phylum Chordata; class Mammalia; order Rodentia; family Sciuridae; genus Urocitellus; species Urocitellus parryii. The sequence goes on along the minus strand of NC_135536.1, from coordinate 11,245,674 downwards.
TAAAAGCAGTTTCTTTATGGTGTCCTTATCTGGGAGAACCACAAGAGGTCCCTCCAGAGTCTAGAGGCTCCCACATGGGTGCTGACTGGTGGGCATCAGCTCCTGACTCCTCTTACATGGAGGGGCCTTTGTGGAAGCACTCGCCTGTCAAGGTTCAGTGCAAGGGAGGAGTGCCCTCTTGGATTGGCTTTGAAGACGCTAGCAGGAAAGGTCTCCAGACAGCTCAGCCAGGCAAGCTCCCCTGCTTCTTGGTGTCAGCCACAGAGAGAAGGACAAAAAGACAGAGGGCATGCAGGTCAGCTTGTTGACATCCAAAGGATCCATGGAGATTTTTGTACTTGTCCTTTTAACAGCATTCTAAAAAAAATCTCTTCTCTAGATGATACCCCAGGGGCACTTGAGAGATTTTCTGGCCCTCTGCACAGTGCTGTGAAATTGTTCACCTCTTAAATCACATACTTTTTAGATGAAAGACAGTAGATAGCTTGGTGTAGTAGGATGACTAGACTTTTAATTTTGTAGGAACGAAGAATAAGTTGTACAGAAACTGGAAAAAGATTCTATGCTGATGAGGTTCAAAATCTCCATGTGCCTGACCAGCAGGGGCCCTGGAGTTTCCTCTGAGTTATAGGACCAGATCAGAGCTGTGTCCAAGAAATGTTTGAGAAGCAGAGAAGAGTTACCTGGCCCATGTGAGGCCTGGAACGCAAGGGCTTAAAAAGTGTCATTATATACTTGTATAGTACTTTTTAGTTTAAAGTCACTTTTTATCTTATTTTTTTTTAAAGTGATGAGCCACTTTATCTGAACTTACTTTTCATAATATCCCCCACTCCAAGGGAAATGCAGTTGAAACCACATTGATCGCTCTTACCATATTGGTATTAATGATGGATTGTTGGGCACATGAGAGTTTATGGAGCTTTTTGTTTATGAATTCATCATGGAACTTTTTTTCTCCCAGAAAAATTCATAGGCAGAGTTATACAATGAAGTGACAGCAAAATGTTTAAAGCATTTTTCTATGCCCTGGTATTTTAGTCTTTTAGTCAGAAATTCTAAGGCATTGCTTTGCCTTTTTTTGTGGGGGGAGAGGTTAATGGAAAGGGAGCTATTTCTCATGTAGCTAACAGGCAGGGAGATATCCTTCTTCTCCCCTCCTCTTCCCCTTAAGCAAAATTCAAAGTCCTTACAAGCCAAGCATTTTAAAAAGATGTCCTGATATTCTTAGGGCTTAGTTCAAGCCGTACCTTTAAGTTGGGTTGACAGTGGCTTTTACTGACAGTAGCTTTGGTTTTGCTTGGATAGAAAAGCCTGGGCCCAGGGTGCCACCCTTAATGTGGCAGCTACTGGAATAACCGGTGCAGGGAGGAGTGTATGCGTATGTTGGTTATGAATTTATAGAAATTACAAAGACCCAAGTCCTGACAGCAGCTTCAACACTACATGGTCAGGTTAAGAAAAGGAAAAAAAGCTCAAGATCATTTCCTTCATTTCACACAAGTTGGTCCTTTCCATGAAGAGTGGGGAAGAGAAAATAGAAGGCCTCTGTGCACCACAAAGACAGGGTCCCTGTTTCAAAGATTCTGAGATGCATTTGAAAAGAAATTTGCACCACAGGTATTTTTGGGAATTATTTATGTGCCTTTAAAAAAAATGGATTGGGTGCATGGCATGGCCAGTACTTCTCCATCTCAAAGACCTCTCTTGAAGTAGCTGGGTGTGTGCTGCATCTCCCTAGAGACACACTCAGTGAATGTTGCTCTCTTCCATAGCTCTGTGTCTCACGCAGGGCTCTTTGAAGGACTAGATTCTGTGATGGCTTTTAGAGAGCAAAAAACTTTTGTTGAACCTAGCACGTTTCAAATTTGCCCTTCCCAGAGGATGGGAGGGGAGCGCCACTGGGACTGATTAAAATGTATGAGTCAATGTGTTTTGTGGGCAAGCAGATGGAGTCGTCCGTCCTTCAGCCGTTGTGGAGATTCTGGACCCACCAGAGCATCCCCAGCCTTGTGTGTTTCCTCTCCTCTGTTTTGGGCTGTAGAGAGGCAGTGGGCTTTCTAGCCTGAGTCTTCAGGAAGCCTGAGTGCTCCACAAGGCAGCAGCCATCCAGATTTATATGGCAACTCCACTGCTGTGTTACTACCACTGGTGGCAGCCAAAGAATCCCAGTTACTCAGTTCTCCAGTCAGGACCAGGCATCATGGAGCATGGGCAGTCAGCGCCACTTACCAAGTGGACCACTCCAGGCAGAAAACGCACCATGGTTGCATCAGAGAACAGGAGAGAAGGGTGACTTTCAGCCGTAGAAAGCCCTCAGTGTGTGAACCTGCTGCTCGCCAAAGACGTGTGCTTATGTGTGATGTGTTTTCAGAAGAAAAATCCTGAAAGCCAACTACCTACAGTTTGCCAGCGTAGAAGAGTTTGAATAATCGAGGATTAACTGAGTTTAAAACTTACCAAATTCTATATCAGCATCAGAATTCAGGGAGAGGAATAGCAATTGAATATAAGAAAAGTCTGGGGCTCTTTATTGGTAAATGTAAATTAATACATTTTAATCCCTGCACATTAATCGCATCTCAGCCTTTTGACTGAGATCAAGTGTAATACCTCCCCCATCCACTGTAGCACCCAGAAACCTTCTTGTCAGGTTGAGAGAGAGGAAGAATTTAAGTAGAGAAAACATTAATTCTAAGAAGTCCTGTCCTTCGTGTCCCCAAAGTGAGCAGCATGAGATGAACCCACATTACCATTCTCTGAAAAGAACTTGTTTAGAGGGGCAGGGGCTTTGGTGTGTGAAATAGTCTTGGTGACTTCCGGAGTGAACCCTCACCCTGAGCCCCTGCTGCCTGCCAAGAAGAAGGTTTTACGTGTCTCTTGGTTTGGGAATCTCCTCTCTTCCTGCACCCAGGGCTGTCGCAAGCATCCCTTTGCTTCTCTGGGGCAAGCACGAGGAGCTCTGGCAAGCCCATCCCCAGGTGACTCACTGTCTCTGTGTTGTGTCATCCCAAGGAAGGGAGGTGCAGCAGCGGCCAGGCCATCCATGGTGACACGGGAGAGCTCCCGCATCCAGGCATCCCAGTGGTATTTTGGAGGGGCCGAATCTCCCGCTTTGACACTTTTGACCCTCGTTGATCTTCCTTGGTCTTCTAAAGCTATCCATTGCTCTGGGGAGTGGTGACTTCTGAATTTTTAGCAGCCTTTTCTTATCCCCAAAACCCATTTGTTTAAGATGGGTTTTGCTTCTGTTGATGCAACTGTATCTCTAAAACATCCTTCTTACCCTACCTGTTGTGATCAAAGATCTAATACTTAATGGGGTGGAGGAGAAAGTGTGCATTTGTGACCTTTTCATTTGATCTTCTGGCCATGTGTTTTGATGGGGGTATATTTCTAATGTTAAATTCAGCCTTGCCTTATTTCATTTTTTTTTAATGTTCTCTCTCTTTCAACTGTTTTGTCTTAATTCTACCTGTTGACTGCTTTTTCCCCCTCTCCTTCCTGAATAACCCATCATCCCTGATATTTGGGATGGCTTTTCCAGGCCTTCTGTTGCTTCTGTTTCTAGACCTTATTGCAGCAAGAGAATCGTGATTGTTCGCTTGCCTTCTCTTCATAGCTTCGTCCATTTTTGTTTGGCTTGCAGCAATTTCTCGGTTATCTGAGTTCCTGAACCATTTCATTTATTGCTTGAGGAACAAAGATTCATAAAGCCTATTTTAAATGTTTTTTTTTCCCCCTCTCCCTCCCATTTGCCTGGAGCTCCCAGTGGCTGTGAGGCTGCTTGCCGTACCAGGGGCCACGGGAGCCTCCTTTGACACACAGAGCCCCACCAGACCACAGTTGGGGCATCGCAGTGTTGCCTTGCTCCTCTGGCCCCGCTCACCATTTTTGTGCTTTGGCTTTGACCTCACTTCCTTCAATGTATGTGCCTCCTTTTTTTTTTTTTTTTTTGGGTTATCATTTGTTGTTTGTTTCATCTGGTTCCTGGTTTTCTTTTATGACACAGTCAGCTGTGTGTGGATCTGTAGGGTTTGGGGCACCCATCAGTTATGTTTCGTTTGCCTTGTTCTTTTCTTTTTTTTTTGTCAAACCCGAGAGAAAACGTCCCATAAGGAGCTAGAAGTTTCTAGTTCACAGCCTTTGGAATCTTCCTGGCCTTTGACTCCTCATGGCCTCTGAGATCCTAATCCGTTTTCTCCCAGGAGGTCTCTGGGGGGCTGAGCTGCTGCAGGGGCACAGGTGGGTGGGGAGGGTCGGGGGATCATCCCAGGACATCATTGTGCATGCTTTTTGGTGCAGCCTCTTGTTTTTTTCTTTTTTTCTTTTTTTTCCCCTAATGCTTGAGTTATGAATGAGGATGACCTCTACAATCATGATGTCTCAGGACTGCTTGTTCCTTCACCAGCTTTCTGATGCATGGTCTTAATACCTGTGATTTTACTTTGCTCCAGACCACAATCTTCAGCCGCCTCAACAACCACCTGTTAGAACATTAAAAGGAAATAAATTGAGGATCCCTTGTTGCTGTCTCGACTTCACTTGAAATCAGACATCCTAGAAATGGCAAGAAGGGAGCCAGGGGGAGGTGTCAAGGAGGGAGCAGTGATGCCACTTGCACCACTGTGTGTCAGACACCGTCCTGGAGCTGGGGCACCCCAGAGGGCCCTGATCTCTGGAACTCTTGCCAGGTTGCTGTTGAGGCTGCTGAGATGGCCACCTGCCACCATGTCAATCACAGGTGGACAGTAGTGGAGCCAGCTTCCCGCGCCCCTTTTTGTGTGAGCAGAAAAGGGAGCAGCACAAGCCTTGCCTAACTGCCAGGTGCCAAGTGCCTCTCCCCGCCCGCTCCATCCCCTCCCCTGGGCCGAGTTTTGGCACCTGTTTGCCCATGTAAAGCAACAAAAGAAGAAAGCAGATCCTGACCTCTGTGCAGGAAAACCAAATTTACCCCCAAGACCCATTAGCACCTCCCCCCTGGAACTGGATCCACTACTGGCCCAGGAATATGATGAGGAACCCTGTCTGGATTGGGCCGGAAGCTGGGATCCGATGCTCTGCAGACCAGTGCTCAAAAATGTGGTCGTTTTTTGAGGGACCACCTTCCTCACCCAGATCCAGTTAACAAGGTAGCTCATCACTTCTTGCATCTGCTCAGGGCTGTGCTGGAGTTTTGTTTTCACCGTGGTATACTTGGATGCAAGGAATATGTTTTGTTCCCCGATTTAGCGCACCACCCTGGGAAGTGCATGTCACAGACCAACTCCACCTTCACCTTCACCACCTGTCGCATCCTGCATCCTTCAGACGAGCTCACGCGGGTCACACCAAGGTAAGGGTCCCTGGCCCCTGGTGGGCAGAGGTGGGGTGAACCCAGGCACTCCCTTTCCTGCAAGGCTTCCTATGGAGCAAAGTGAGGTCAAGGAGCTCATTCAAAAGCCAACTCTAGCCAGCTTGAGCATTTTAGGAGCATTTATAGTCACCTGTGCTGAGTCAGATCTTTGCTTTTGAATTGAAGCTCCTGTTGATTCAGATGCAGCGCACATGCAGAAACCTCAACCCACCTTTCATTGCCCTTTTCTTGGCCCTGGAATTACTCTCAGGCCCTTCCCGAACAGGCGAACAATTGAAATCCAACAGACCTGCAGCCAAATCTGCTGGATGTTTGCCCCAGAGCTTGCCAGTAGAGCATGGCTTTCTTTCATGGTGGAGTTACGGAGCTCTGTGGAAGCCCTTGTACCTCTGGAACAGGCCCCAGGAACCATGCACCACAGCCAGACTATAATGACCCGAATGATAAAACTCCAAGACCAAGCCAGAGCCCAGCATGGTCAATTCCTTCTAGTGCAGCATCTGGAAAGAGGCCTTGATGTCATGGGTTGGTCTGTTTGGCTTGATCAGCTGCACAGCTTCCCTCCACACCTTCCAGTGAAAGGGAAAGTGGTCTCCCCAACTAACAGAATGCCCCCCCTCAGCCGTTCCCTCTGTGGTGCAGTCAAGCAAGATTCTGAGGTTTATGGAAGGTAAGGCTGAAAGGGAGGGAGGTGAGAAGGGCCAGCTTAGAGGGAGCAGCCATCCCCAGGAGCACCTTCAACTATGAATAATTCTCCGCAGGTCATGTGAGGAGGACCACGAAGCAGCCCTGTGCCCCGCTGAGCTGAGAGGAGATGTAGGGCAGAGAGTCTGAGGCCACGGGCGAGGCAGGGGGTGAGCACACGGCCAGTAGTGCCTGCCCTGGCAGGTCACATGGAAAGAGCTGTGTGTGCACGCGTGGCCGCCACTAACCCGGGGACTGAGGCTTGGATGTGTCTCTGTGGTTGTGCCTGGCTAACAGAGCCTTGACCGTCCACACCCCTAACCCTCTAAACTGCCCCAGCAAGTCGAGTGCCAGCGCTAATACAGGCCTAACCCGAAGGTCTCATCATCCTGTGGATCTCTAAATTTTAGTTCTGTCTTCTCCATCTCCCCTCTGGCCCAGAAGAACCTGGTTTTCCCATCCTGTGGCTCTGTGTTTGGAAGAGGCTGTCTTTAAAGCCACAGAACTCAGCTCCCCAATGAAGGCTGGTGCAGGGCAACTAGATGCCCTTTCTAACTACAGCCTCAGAATGCAGACTGCACCCAAGTGGATCTTCATCTGGAAGACCACCCATCTGTGTCCCGGACCAGGAAAACCATAGGAAGTCAGGAGTATGGAAGGGCTTTCTTACCAGAGTTGGAAAGAAAGGTAGCCAGAAACACAATTAAATTTCCCTGATGATGGTCACACAAGGTTTTAAGTCTAGAATTTTTTTTTTTTTTTACCCTGTCTTAAGGATACATCAACATTTGTAAAATTCTCCCTGTGCCTTTACAAAATCCACATTTTCAACCACAGGAATATGCTGTGGTTTCTAATCTCACATTTCTCAGAGTACTCCTGATCGTCCCGCTTACTCCCACCTTAGCTTGTGGGAGATGGCCCTGTTCTGTGGTCACTGCCCTTGATGATTGGCCAGTGGGGAGGTCACCTGAGTGTGAAGCCACATGGTGTTTCCAGCCTGTATTTCCGGTTGAACTGTTTCCCAGGAAGGGCCCTTTGGTCACTCCAGGGACCTGCTCCAGAAGGGGTCCCTACCTTCCCTTTATGTGGTTGGTGCTCTGCCCATGGGATTTGGGCCTCCCCTGGCCAGGCTGGGGACACTCACCTGACCTGCCCCTGCCAAATCGGAGGGCAGGTCCCAGGAGACCTTTGGAAGGAGGTACTCCTTTGCCCTTGGCTGCTCATTCAGAAGCAGGGCAGGTCTAGTGCCTATTTGCCCCCCGCCCCCATCCCTGGAGCAGCTGTTAAAAATCAGTCTTCCTTGTTTTCATAAGCAGACCCAGAAGCCTTTCCCCCTGCTTCCCCTCCTGTACACTTCTTTGTCTGCTGGGCCCCAAGGGTCCTCAGCATGACACTGAGTGAAGGAAGGATCCTTCAGCTTTCATTTAGTCACTCCGAAGCCTTAAGCTGGGAAACTCTGTAAATGAAGGTCCCATAATACAGGGCATGGCTTCCTTCCACTGACCCCATAACTCCGCTCATCAAAATGGGTTTGGACAGCATGTGAAGGTGGTGAGGGGCAACAAGGTGCAGAGGAGAGGGCTCTGTCCTTGTGGTCAGGAGGCTGAGGTGCTCACCACCTGGCCTTGGCCCACCCCTGGGGCCATTTTTGCCATTTCTAAAATAAGTCATTGTATCCCATGGTTCTGGTTAGTGTCTTGCCTGAGGGAGAAGTAGGGATTAGGAGGGAACACTGGAATTTGAGTGGATTTGGTGGGGGAGGAAGGCCTCTTTGCCAATGAACTTCTTTCCCCATCTGAGAGCATTGGGGTCACTCAGACTTTCAATCTGGGTTATCCACTTAATACCCAGGTGTGACTAGGAAGCCATGTAAACTTGGAGCTGTTTCTTGGTCTGCAAAGGGAACAGTTATACCATCCAGCAGAGGAGAGCAAAGAGAATCACATGCATCTTCCATCAACTCACACCAGGGCCCTACTTAAGGGATTGCCAAGCCTCCATGGGTGAGGGGAAGAAACAGATGTGGACAGAGGTGTCTGGGGCTCCCATTGCACGGAGTCCTCCTATTATGTCCCAGGTCCAACCCTATGGAATGACCACTGACCCTTCCCCTGGTGCTCACGGGCATTTCTGGTGGGTAACCTGTCATCTTTTCCTTTCAGCCTTAACTCGGCCCCGACTCCAGCTTGTGGCAGCACTAGCCACTTGAAGTCCACACCAGTGGCCACGCCGTGCACCCCACGGAGACTGAGCCTGGCCGAGTCCTTCACTAACATCCGGGAATCTACGACCACCATGAACACATCCCTGGGGCTGGTGTGGCTGCTCAAGGAGCGGGGCATTTCTGCGGCTGTGTATGACCCACAGAGATGGGACAGGGCCGCCCGGGGCTCCCTCCTGCACTCCTACACTCCCAAGATGGCCGTGATCCCCTCTACCCCTGTGAACTCGCCTATGCAGACGCCCATGCCCTACCCGCCTTCCATTGAGTTCAAGTGCACGAGCCCTCCCTACGACAGCTTCCTGGCTTCCAAGCCAGCCAGCTCCATCCTGAGGGAGGTGAGGGAAAAGAAAGTCAGGAGCAGCGAGAGCCAGACGGACGTGTCCGTCTCCAACCTCAACCTCGTGGACAAAGTCAGGAGGTTTGGGGTGGCCAAAGTGGTGAACTCAGGGCGAGCCCATGTCCCCACCTTGACTGAAGATCAGGGACCTCTCCTCTGTGGGCCCCCAGGGCCAGCACAAGCCCTTGTTCCTGGAGGCCTGGTACCCGAGGGCCTGCCTCTCGGATGTCCCACCGTCACCAGTGCCATCGGTGAACTGCAGCTCAACAGTGGCATCCGACGGAATCGCAGCTTCCCCACCATGGTGGGATCCAGCATGCACATGAAAGCCCCTGTGACTCTCACCTCGGGCATCTTGATGGGTGCTAAGCTCCCCAAACAGACTAGCTTGCGGTGAGGTTGGGGGGCCTGTGCCCCGGAGGAGATGGGCATTCTCCACCCTGTTCCCTGCCTCCCCTTCCCCCTGCAGCCCACTCTCCCCCTCTTCCCGTCCCTGTCCACCTCCTGAGCTAGACAAATCCACCTTGTGCCTAACGGGGGAAGAGTGGGACTTTGTCAAGTGTGTACATAGGACTTGGAGACCTTGTGTCTGCCCCGCCCTTTCTTCCAGTCCCACAGGAAGTGCCCCCGCGCTGTCCTCTGGTGAGGACTTCACCTGTGGAGTCTGGGAATGGTGGTGTCCTTTCTTCTTTCCTTTTAAGAAGCACTGAAACTCCCAAGTGTGTTCTTATCCCATGGATAGGAACCAGTGAATCCCATGTCTGACAGCTCCCCACCGCACCCCAGGGGCTGTCCAGCGGCCCAGGTCATACTGCATCTGGCGCCCCGGGGTGTCCTTGGATGCCTCGCCCACCCTAAGAGCCTAAGGGGCCTCCATCCTGGCCACACGCACCTGGCATAGCTTTTCACAATCGAGAGCTTTTCTTTCTTTTACGGTGGCCCAGCTTCTTCAAGACCGTCACTACTCTGCCTCAGTGGACAGTTGTTTCCCTTTTCTAGGTGAGATCTTTTCTTTTCATGCCTACAACTTGAAGTCATCCTGTGTTTTGTAATCAGCTGTCAGGCCACACGGCTGACCCGGAAGAGAATGTATTCACACTCCCACCGCTTTGTTCAGCAGTCCCTCTGTGTTCTGTGTGACGTTTTGTTTTATTTTTTCCTTTTATGTTTATACATACACGCAGGGAAGCCATGGTACCGGCAGTGTCTGTTGTCTGTTTGGTTCCATGACACCAAAATGCAAATTTCAAACACACCGAGTTGCTAATGAGAGAGCAGCTTATTCCTGGGACCCAGTGTCACAAGCAGGTTAATTGAAGGCCAGACCCAAGACAACTCTAACAGCAGGACTGAGGAAAGGGGATAGGAAAAAGACTTCTTCAAGAAATTTGCCAACCGTAAAGGGAAAGGAGAAGAAACCCAGCTAAACCGTACCCACCTGGTCAGGGCAGGAATCGGGCATCGGCCTTCTGCTGGCTCAAGCTCTTGCTCTGAAATGGGCAACCCACTCTTACTCATCGGGTCGCCACTCAGTGCCCACACATTTGCCCTCTTGTTTCAAAACAGGATGGTCACAGTGAGATAGTTTCTTCCCCCCAAAGCCCTTAGTCTCCTGGTGCCTCCTTTTGTGCTGAGGGAGAGATTAGAGGTGCTTATGAAAAGAACCACCAGCCCACGGGAGAGCCTGGTCTTGTTGCTGTAGCCGATTAACTTGTGAACTTTTATTTATTACCCGTGTGTGCCGTATTTTAAGCAAATACCCTTCCAGCTCCAGTCTGTGTGTCTGTGGCATTGCAGTCCAAGCAGATAACTTATTTATTCTCATCTGGGAACACTGCCCACCAAGGTGTTCCATGACCACCCGGATATTTGTGGAAGGATAATATCCTCTATACATGAAATTGTCATTCTGTGCCCTCCCTCCCAGCTAAAGATGTGAGCTTCAGTTGAGTGAGTTTAACCTCACGTCCACCAAGGATTCTTTGAGGAAGTCCCTGAGGAGGAAGCTTCGGTCCCATGATTTCAAAACCATTTGTCCTCTGACTGTGAGAGCGCTGGTTATGTTCTCAATTTCCCCTCCCCCTAGTGTGTCCGTACTCTCTGCAAGTAGCTTACACCTTTTTATTTGAATGTATTTTAAAGCAGTAGGTTGAATAACAAAGGAATATGAAAAACCATGGACTGATCGGACCACTTTATGTATTCAGAGAGGACCCACCCATCAGGGACACCAGTGTCAAAATGGGCAATTCAGAGGTTGCAGTATTTAGTATAGTAAATAAATTAAATGATCAACATCATGCAACCACTACCAAAAAGTGAGTTGTAATGCATCAAAAAAATCAATAAAATTGTATTCGCTAACGAGTATCAATAAAATAAATTCAAATGATGGAAACCACCCTAGTTTCCTGACCAGTGTCTTCTCATCTTATCATCCAGGAGATGGGTTTCTCAGACTGGAGGGTGTTCATCTCTTTTGGGGAAAGTAAATGAGAGGCATACACCGCCCGTGCTGCGATCGCCTCCCTTTCTTCCTACGGGAGAGCATATCTGATGGTGAGACACTTTCCCAGTCAAAATCTGATTCCCTTCTCAGGGCTACACCCTGTTCCTCTGTGCACACCTACCACAGTGAAAGCAGTACAGATGGTCATGGAGTCAGTTCTAATCTTTGGCTATCACAGCACTGGAGTGGAAAAAGCTTGCATCTAGGTGATTTCCCACAGATGTGAGCACGTCTGTGAAACCAGTTCCCAGACAAACATTACCAACTGCTTTCTGGGGAGTCGTGTTAAGAGACTTAAGAACCAAGAACAGTGGAGGCCCACCCGAGGGGCAGTTGAGAGAAGAAGGAAAGGATCGGATGCAACTTATTCTGCCACCTTGGTAGGTGAAGGCTGTGAAACCCTGCCAGCGCTAGTGGGACATGGCATACAGATTAAAAACTAGGTACCACACTTCAGTCTTGGTGTGACCTCAGGCAAACCACTTGTCCTCTTTGGGCCCTCACTTTTGAATCTGTGAAATGGGGATAGTAATCCACCTTGGGGTTCATCAGTTGAGAAAGTATTTTTTGAGCATTTACCACGTACCAGATGTTTTAGGTACTAGAGAAACAGTGATGAACAAGAGGAGTCCTGCTGTCATGGAGTATGCAATCTACCGAATGGAGAAGGACAACCCCCGACAGAATTAGAAGGGCTATGCAGAGAATTACAGCAGAGGGGTGTGAGGGAGGGGCAGCCACTTCTGACTGGGCAGTCAGGGAAAGCCTCTCCAGGGAGGGGCCTTGAATCATCCATGTGAGATCTGGCCTGGGTGTGTTTGGGCAGAGAGAGGAGCTGGTGCAAAGACCCATGGATAGAAAAGTGAGGATCACAGAAAGAAGGCCCATGTGGTCATTTGCTGGTAGGATAATGGAATGCTGTGGGGTCAAAGAAACCATGATACTCACCAAAGAGTCCATCTGATCACCATATTTCCCAGCCACTGCCATTGAGCAGGCCAGTGGGCTGTGAGCAGCCGGAATCCCAGGCACGGTTCTGCATGCTCCTCTCTTCCTGTGGGTTAAAGCTCAAAGCCATACACTGGAACGGTGGAGTCTCCATCATCCAGCATCTCCAAGTACATGGACGAGTATTCCCCAGGAACCTGTGTTAGACCTGTCATCTGAAAGAGAACTAACTAAGGGTTTGTGTCAAACCAGTAATATTTTTGGAGGGTGTCCCAGAATCCCCAGGGGAGGGAACAGGGAGATGTTTTAAAAAGCTCTCCAGGTGATTCTAGGGCACACTGAAGTCTGAGAAATGCTGTGTAGGGTGGGAGTTCTGTGCAGGAGGGCTGGTTCCCTGCCCAGGCTCTCCTTGAGAAGGCCACACAACTTCATTCTAACTTGCTTGAAGCGTAGAGAATGAATGGGTGGTTTATCTGCTCAGCAGGGGCAGGCAAGGCTTTGAGGCCTGGTGACCTGGTGTTGTTCTTCCCACTTGGCCAAGTGGGAATTTAGAAAGACCTAGCATGTTCAGCTATAATTCTCATAGCTATTTCAGACAGGAATGGATACTAAAACCTTTGTGTGAGAATTTGTTAGGGAGCAGGAGAGTCATCTCTTCCTACAGAATGTTTGTTAATTTACAAAAGGCGGGGGCTAGCATCTTTGCAGTGGAGAGAATTGTGACACCCCACTTTAAGTTCATCATGAAATGTAAGGTTCATTACCCCAAAATGGGACAAAGTGATACTAGTGTCCCCTGATGTGTGACATATTGGAAGGCACACACATTTTTTCTGTGATGTTCCTGCCACAAATGGAAAACCTGAATCATGAAGGTGATACAATATTGTGTTTTTTAAAATGGCAATGACATGAAAGAAAGATTGAAACGTTCTGGATTAAAGGAGGATAAAGAGACAACTAACACAACTCAGATCTGAATTGGATACTGAGCTGGAAAAGATGCTTTAAAAAGATAATGTTGGGAGAGTCCGAGAAATTTGAATATAGAGCATATATTTTAAAATATTACATCAATATGAAATTTCAATAATTTATACTGTGGATATATGAGAGCCTGGCCTGTTTCCTAGGAGATGTGTGCTAATGAATTAAGATAAAGGCACTTCATGTCCACAAGTCACTTTCAAGTGTATTTGGAAAAAAGCAAACAAAAAAAGTTTTTCAAAAAGAAGATGCAAAAAAATAAATGTTAATTTTAAAAAGTTGGAGGCACCCTAATAGAGGTTTCACAGTCTACAAAGTGCATTCTTCTGTCGTGTGGGTGTGGCAGGAGGATGTCTGAGGTGATTCTGTTTCTTTCCTGTTCTCTGCTGAAATTCTCTGTGTGGGTCCCAAGAAACCCCCTGCCCAGAGAGTTCAATCAGGGGACGCTGTGGCTCCAGGGGGAAATTGTCAAAGAGACTGTTGCCAGGACCCCAAAATAAAGATGTCAAATTCTTGGTTTCTGGTTATGATGAAAGAAAAACCCAAGTGTATGTTTGGGGTAAGACCAAACAATCTGGAAGGGAAACTTGCTGAGTCTTATTGTCCTATTCTGCTTTCAGATAAAATTTCTCAAAATTATTGCACCTGTGGGTGAGATGGTTTTACTGTCCTGTGGGTGAGACGGTGTTACTGTCCTGTGGGTGAGAGTGTTACTGTCCTGTGTGCTAGGAAACAGGAAACCTGTTCATTTCCCTGTGTGCATCCTGGAGGACCTGACATGGGGTCCTGTAGGAAAAGCCTATTTGTTATCGGAGAGTGATGGCAGGGAGTGGGTGCGGTGAGGGTGTGGGAGGGCAGAAGGTCCCCAGGGATTACAGTGATTGCAGATCTGAACTGTGGCTAATTATGGTGATGGAGCCTCTCCATCTCCTGCCGTTGCAGGGTCCGTATGGAGTACACTGTGAGGAGGACTCAGCCGGGGTGGCCTCTGCCAGTACAATCAGGGGAAAGGAGCACGTGGGTCCAGTGAGGATAGTGACGGGTCACAGTCTTGGCAACCACAGCAGGGAGGGTGTGGCCACGGAGAGCGTGGCTTCAGTAGGACGAGGAGCTCTGGGACTGGGGAGGTCTATCTGTGTGCATATGGAAACGACAAAGAACTGGGGCAGGACGGTGATGGAGAGCCTGAGGACAAGCCAGTAGCTAAAGTCTTCAAGGAAGATGAGCAAGTGAGTAACAGAAATGGTGTGCTCTGGAGGAAATTTAGAAGGAGCCATGACAGAAAATAAAAGTGTGTGTGGGGACCCATCTTAGGGAGGTGATCAGGGAAATCATCTGTGATGAGGGAACAAAGGTTGGTGCCTAGAGGACAATTTACAGATGGAGAAACATGCCGGATAGGGGGAAAGAGCATGTCTAAAGGCCCTGAGGCAGGAAAAAAACTGATTCCTGGCCCTACAGGAGGATTCTAGAAAATTCTAGGAAATGACAACAAGTAAGAAAATAGTAGTAGGTGTTTGTTAGATGGAGGAAAAACAGAAGAGAACAGCACTTATTGTGGACCAGGAGTACCAGATGGATTCCTTTAACTTGTCGAATAAACCCAGCGAGCACTGAGCAGCTTGTCCTTGGAAAGACTTCGAGCCACAGCCCTGACCACCCGTGCCCTGGAAACCTCCTCTGTGAGGCCGCCGGCCCCTGAACTTGGGCACACTCACAAGGGCACCCTTATCAAAGACGTCAAAGCACTCACGGTGGCCAGACGTGATGGTGATGGGCACAGTGTCCTTGTCGCTGTGGGCCCGAGGGACTGTTGGCGGTAGTCCAAGGTCATTCTCCAAATCCACTCTGCTCCTGCACCGTCCTAAAGGGTGGGTTAAGTGAGACCCCCGAGAAGACGGCCGTCACGTTCCCCTCCTCCTCGTTTCTCATCCTCTCTTATCGCACGTGTGAGAAATGTCCAGCACTTCCAGGTCCGTCAAGCCGACGCCCCTATTCTAAGTTTTAAGGATTCCATTTTTGTTCCAACGTCCTAATTAACGGGGGCCACTTGTGGGGACTCTGAATTCAATGTCACTGCTGTTTGGCAACCCACTGGATTAAATTCTGTGGTTGACTTTCAGCCACGTCAGTCCTGTGGGGACAAGAAACAGTTCTGGGGCCACCAGACAAGTGTCTGCCTCTCAGATGGACTTGAACAGAGAGGCCCTGGAACTGGGCCCTCGCCCTCACCCTCTAAGGGCTCATGGGCACTCAGAAGGCCCTTTGCTTTTGGTGACAGTCATCTTGATTGTCACAACAACTAGCACGGGTGAAGCCTTGACCGACTTTGATGCCACCATGTACCCACACTACAATGTGGCCGAGGAGCCCAGTCCTGGGTCCAGCTCAAGGACACAACCGGGTGAATTCCAAAACCCCAGGTCCTCCGTCTTCTGGGTCCACTCCTCGTGATGACTTCCTGTCAGTCCGGGTCTAATCATGAGGGATAATAGGCAGTGATTTTAACAGGGATTATCTAACGCACAAAAGATACCGACTGCAAAGAGCAATGGAAATAAGGGGACACTGGCTTGTAAAAAGTCAAGGGGATTTTAAAGAAAAAGAGAGCAGGTAAAAGAAAGAGCACTACCTTTAAGACTGAGACAAAACACCAAGAAGGGCCCCCAAGTCCCAGAGCTGAGATGCCGTGTCGGAGACCAGCTCCAACAGGGGGTCTCAGGAGATGAACGGATGGTGAGGAGTCGGCGAAAGAGGGGTGGAGAAACAACACAGACACCAAAGTGAAGGTGTTGATCCCGATCTTTACTTGTGAAGTTGGTCATATATACTTTTCATTTTGGCAGGCTCACGGTACTTTGTGGTTACAAAACAGGAATCATTATTCAAAGAAACAAAATATTACGTAGCTACAATTAGAATAGAAGAATGTATCTTGGCTTATGCATAAGCAAGCATCTGTACTTTCAGTTCGCGATTTGCTTTGAGCTGTTTCTGCTTAGTTAACTTTTAATAATAGTTACAAATGTCCCAAACTATTGGCCTATACCTTGACTATTCTTTCTTGACTTACTGACTGGAACCGGTGCCATGGTTACGGCAAGTGGTTGACTTGTTATTACTTTTAATCAAACAAAAGTAAGAGCACAAACCATTGTGCACAGGAACAAGAACAAGTTGCCCAGTACTAAGCACTAATCTGTCTTCTTAACATTAATTTTTCTTCTCTAGATTTTAATTTAATTTCTCAAAAACTTCCTTGACAGGAATACAGGGAGTTTTTCATTAGACATTAACAATTTACACTCCACAGCTGAATCATTGCATTTAGAGCAAACAGATCTGTGCTTTAGAAGTAGTTGCATTCATTGGGAAAGTCATGATTTTTCCTTCATACTTAATGGTCATATGAGAAGTCGCAACTAGACTTATTAAAGGAATACAAAAACAAACCAGCCCATTCCCAGAAACATACTGCGCTCCTCCAGAGGATGGACGCCTTGCGCCATCCACCTCAGTAGGGCCTTGCCATTGCCCGAGTCTGGGGAGGGGCCCAGCAATGCCGGGCTCACTGGAAAGCATCAGCAATGAGTCCCTGAACCTCAGAGGAGTCACGTGGCCTTGTGTTGGCAGACAGCTCTTGAAGCCTACTCTCCAGAACTTGCTAGAAACCCACTTTCTAGGGTTGTTGGGAAAGCCATTTACGGGGAGGCATGTCACTAGAGCCACTCGGTCCTCAAAGCAGCCCAAGTGGTGCCAGGGGAGCCGCTGGCGGCTGGTGGTGGAGGCCTGAGCCTGCAGGAGGCTGTCCAGGGAGGACACTGGAGAGGGGCAGCGGCCTCCTCCCCTCCTGCCAGGGCTCTCTGGTTCTCTGCACTCACAGAGCTCCAGCTGGGCCAGCCGCCAGAGCACAGGCTTTTAGAGACCCAGGTCCACTCTCCTCAGAGGTCACAGGGAGCTGAGGGACACTGAGCGGATAACCTGCAGTAGATGGTGGCTCCCTTCTCCACCAGCCCCTCCTTCAGAATGAGTCGGGACAAGCCTGCCCTCTCCACAGCTGTGGCCTGGCCAGGTCCGGCCTCCTTCGTCCCTGGCTGGGGTTATTGCGTGTCCGGTGGTTCGTCTCCCGAGCCTTCGTGTTGGAGGCTGGCTCCTCCGCACACCAGTGTTGAGGTGGTGGGACCCTTAAGGTGGGGGCGAATGGGAGGTGCTTAGATACCTGGAAGGGATCCAGGTAGCTCTGGTGGCCCCCCAGGTGAGTTCTCAGACAGGCACATTCTTAAAGAATAATCCCGGCCACTCCGCAACCTCGTTGGCTTCCCATCTGGCAAATGATCTCTCCCTCTTGCATGTGCTTCTGCCATTGTGACACCAACTGCCATGAAGTCCTCACCAGAGCCACGCTGATGCCGGCACCCTGCCTTTGAATCTGCAGAACTGAGCTAAATATACCTTTTTTAAAAAAAATTAAAAATAAAGCTACCCAGCCTCAGGCATTTTATTTTGGTAATAAAATACAGATTGATGCATTGCCACAGCATCCTCATTCGTCTTCATACTCCTGTCTGGGACCCCCTGAAGTCTATACTCGACACAGTCGTCAGATCATGTTGCTGTTCTGCAGGAAACATCTTCAGTCATCTGGAGTCAACAGAGAAGTTTTTACAAAGACTAACTTGCTAACTGCAGGTTAGTGCTGAGTCCAGTTTTAATCAACCAAACTAGGGAGCAGGGACACCAACCCCTGCTGCTCTCCAGTTTCTTGTTCTTCTCTGACCTCATCCTGCATGACCCCTGCAGCCCATCCCATCCCACTCCTCTCCAGCTGTTCTGGCTTACATTGTTTTCCTGAAATATGCCCCAGGGTCTTTGCACTGGTTCTCTCTATCTAGAGTTCTGTTCCCTTCAAGACCATTTGATTACCTTTCTTGTTTCCTTTAGGGCTTCTTCAAACATCAGTAAGACCTCCTCTGGCCACTCTTTCTTAAAATGTAAGTCCCTGTCCAGGATGTTCTATGGTCCCCTTCCCATTCTTTGTTCCTCTCCTTAGCACTCTTCCCCACCTAGCTATGAATGCCACTTTCTGACCTTTTGTACAGTCTCTCGCCACAAGAGCAGGCTGCAGTGTGTCTGAGCATCACCAATACCTCAATGCAGGTTGTTTGTGACACAGAAGCACTAATGGCTCCCAACCAGGTCTTCGCCTGAGGAAGCCCCAGGGCCTGGAATCAGGAGCCCAGTGTCTCCACTCAGCCCTGGGCTAGTTCCAAGGGTCACCTGCAGCAGGAGGCTTCGCCATGTGGTGGCCTCAGATCAGACGTGGCCATGGCCTCTGTGGTACTCTCCCTCTTTGCCTGTGGGGAACAGAAAGCAAAACGCTGCAGGGACCAGGCTGGATTTCAGCAAGTCAAAGAGGATGCCGGGTGCTCTCCCAAGTTCTGCCTTTTTCAGAAGGGACCTCTGTCCCAGTCCCGCCCTTTTGCCATGGGCCCAGGATTCCTCCCCTTCCCACGGTGACACCTTTACTTGTCAGAATCTGTTTTAACTAGCCTGTTATGACCAGGACAGTTTTAGAGGAGGGAAAGTTTATTTGGGGGCTCACAGTCGCAGAGGTCTCCGTCCATGGACAGCTGGCTCCGTTCTTCGGGCTCCAGGTGAGGCTGGACAGCACGGGGGAAGAGTGGGGTGGAGGGAAGCAGCTCACAGAATGATCCGGAAGCAGAGAGAGACTCCCCTCTCCAGATACAAACTGTAGACCCCAAAGCTACGCCCCAGTTCCCACCTCCTCCAGCCACACTCCACCTCCTCCAGGCACCTCTCATTAATCCCATCAGGGACCGATCCACTGGTTAAGGCTGTGGTCCCCTTGTTTCTCCCCCAAGCCTTCTTGCACTGAGTCACTCAGGAGCTTTTGGGGGACACCTCACTCAAACCATAACAAAATCTGTGTGATGGGTCACCTGCTACCAAGACCCCTCCCCTAGTCCTGCTTCCCTCCGGTGGTAGAGTGTCCGACATTGGTGACAAGCCAGGGGCCATCGTGAGCAATATTTGTCAACTCAGGTCTTCTTGATTCCCATCAGACAATGGTGAGTGGTAACTTTATGTTCATTCCTCTTAACTGTGTGTGTGTGTGTGTGTGTGTGTGTGTGTGTGTGAGTGTGTGTGTGTGTGAGTGTGTGTGTGTGTGAGTGTGTGTGTGAGTGTGAGTGTGTGTGTGCGTGCGCGTGAGCGCACATAGCGGAGGATCCAGAGCCCCTAAGAGGAGCCCAGTGGACAACACGGTCCTGTGTCTGTGGACAGGAAGGCTCAGGAGCCACCCATGTCAGTGGGGGCATTTCTGTCCCTGGAGGGCTGGCCCAGCGTCTGAGGAGCAGCTTCTACCTCGCTTGTCCCCTGGGTTCTTGGTTTCTTCTACTTCTCATCTTGTAATCAATGTCATTTTTAGGAATTTTTTTAAATCTAGATTTTTTCTAGCACAGGTGATTCCAACAAACTGGCCATGACCAGAAGCAGTGATTTGTTTCTTTCCTTTTTCACCTCAGGACTTTGAGCCTCTGCTTTGGACATCGTCCAGGCAGCCCTGCTCAGTTGTCACCCACAGGGAGGAGCGCATTGGCTCACCAGCTGCTCTCCAGGCTGCTCTCCCCCGGGGCATCCTCGTGGCCTGGGGCTGGGAATGTGAGAGCAGAAACACTGAGCTGGTTGCTATTGTCGTTTTGGGGTATCCCAACCATCTTACTCCCGCCATCTAGTTGGGTCCTCTGTCACCTCCAGTCGCAGACTGGAAAGCCCCGACCTAAGGAACATCTGTCAGCACCCCTGGCACGAGACCCACACCTGGTCCTTCCCCACCAGAGGAGGCCAGGCCTGCAGCCCACCATCAGCTCCAAACACCGCCACTGTCCACAGAGTCTGGACACAGATGAGTCTGACCCGATTGCCTCTCTGTCCTCTGAGCCTTCTAAGTCCTCTGACGTCAGGGACATTCACAGCAGCCCAAGTCCCCTGGCTGAGCTTTGTTCCCCTCTTCTGGGCAGAATGTCCAGCACTGGGCCTGGAAAACAGAACGTTCAGAAGAGTCTCTTTGGATTCTCATCAATCCACCCTCAAACTGGTGCAATGCAGAGGAAAGACGGATGTCAGAGAGCCAGGAAGACACTGGCTGAATCCAGACTGTGTCATTATTTATGGATTTCCTTTCCCCATTCTTTCTTGGTTCCCTTGCCATAATGAGAACAGTGGCCTGATCATTTCTAGCAGGACTGACACCTACTTTCCCTGTCAGGTAAGGAGAAGTGGCAAGTACATGATTTAATTCTCCCCCAAACCACACTGAGGTCCCTTCCATGTGGCCCCCTAGTCAGTGGAGGTGACAGAGGACCCAATTCTAGTCAGTGATTTGTCCAAAGGAGAAGCAGGCGTGGCATTCACCCATCAGAATGTCCTCCGGGTGTGGCTGGGCGCTGTAAGCTGGTCTTTGAGGGGAGCTGCTGACTTCTCACAGCGGCCAGGAGGAGATCTGAGCTTTCTTTTTGCAGACTCAGGTAGGCCACGGGGTCGGCCTGTTCTGCTAAGGCTGTGCTGCTTCTGAGTTCCATGCGTGTTCCTTGCCATCTAGGTAGAACTGGAAAATAGGAAACATTCCCGAGGAGAGACAGAAACTGCTCCAGGAACAGGGAGGATGTGCGGGACAAGTGGTCACGCAGAATTACCAGGTGGCAGAGTCCAAGAGTGCACCAATAGACGGAGCCAGCCAAGGGCCCCCAAGGGGATCGCAGCAGCGTGCCCTCCATTCTTCATCTCATGGTGGACAGCAGCTCTGGGCAGCCGCACCGGCTTAGGAGGGGGATAGTAGAGGAGGCCACTAAATCAGGAGGTAACTGTGAACAAGAGCAGAGCGAAAGGAAAAGGATGTGTGTGACAGTTGGTGTCTCTGGTTGTCTGTGAGCCAGCCCCGCTGCCATGGTGATAAGCTCACTGCCAGCGGTGACTCCCCTCCAGCACCAAGGGTTCCCAGGTTCCAAACAAATGTGCAGAGACACATGTTTCCTTCTTCACTAGGAAACGAAGTGCCCAGCAATTGTGCCCAGTGACCTGGTCAGCTGTGGATTGTTCTAGCTCAAAACAGACAGTACCATGCAGCAGAGGACTAGCCCTGGGGCCTGTGGGCAGCATGATGGCTTTTAGACCCTCTCGTGGAATTTCTCCAAGCTCCGGGGAGGAGTAGTTATATATTTCCTGGGGGCTGGAGCAGAGTAGGTTCCTTTGAAGCGCGGGTTCTTTTGAAAACTTGACAAAGTTTTTCCTTTTGCTGGATGGTAAATCTCTGTTTGTTTTGACATGAAAACAATGTTTTTAATGAGTTACTATTGAATAAACTGAAACTCTGGTTATGTCAAGGTTGGGGTAGGTTCTGGCATACATTGTGGGCCACAAGCCAAGTGTGTTGATCTTCTGTCTGGGTGCAAACTCTGTCTCTTTCTAGGGAGACTTTGGTTACTTCCACAGAGAGTTAATAGGATAAGAGGGATGTCTTAGTTCAGGCTAATGTTGTCTCCGTACCCCAAATTCACAGGTTGATACCTAATCCCCAACTGGGGGAGGCCACCACGCCATGTGACCAGCATTTTCCTTTCCTGATTGGTCAAGGCTCTGTTGGTCACTTCCCATGATCTGGCCTCATCAAAGTGGCCCTAGATGGCTGCCCCGATCTTGGAAGTAGCAAAATGTCACAAAACGTGTCTTCATGTGGAGGCGTGCCTTCCTGCAGCCCCATGGGTGGAGCTACGCTCACCTGTCCCTTTGTGATATTACCCCCTTGCCCTGTTTGGGATAGAATATTCCATGAAAAGACCCTTTGTGTGTCCCCTTCTCTTGCTCTGCCCTAGGGTGTGGCCTTCCTAGGTGTCAGTCAACCTGCTGACAGCAGACATCAGGAAGCTAGACTCAGTCCCCTGCAACCTGACCCCTTGACTCATTTGAATGGCTTCTTCTCAATAAAAGGGGTCGTTTGTGCTCTCTCTCTCTCTTTCTGGGGACCCTTAAGGTCATAGAAACCATCACAGCACCCCCAAAGAAAAAGGTATCTCTGTCTCTTGTGTGGTTAGTTCCCCTGGAGTGACCCTGAGCGTTTTTGTGGCTGTGAATGCGACCCCCAGGGAGGTGGTGTTAAGAGAATGGACCTCGGAGGCTGTTAGGTCATGAAGGACTCAAGAATGGAATCAGTACCCCTAAAGAGAGGCGCCAGTTGGCTTCTTCACCTTTTCCACCAACAGAGTGTAAGGGTCCGGCGGAGCGTCGGAGAAAGAGACCACACAAGAGACTTACTTCATGCAATTGGCAAAATGGGATTTATTAATTCAGCATGCTGAGGTTCCAGGCTCACTCAGGAAGATAGAGCAGCCCAGAGCCCAGAGCAGAGGTCAAGCAGAGCTTAAGTACACTTTCTGGAGAGGGTGGTGGGCTTTGCATACATCAGAACAAATCATCATGAGGCACAGGAAGATTGAACAACAACTCTGAGACGGGATTAGTACATTCATTGGCGGGAACAATCAGGGCAGGGGTGATTGGTCATTTCTAAGCGGGGTACACATTTAAACTGATTGGTTTTGGAGCCTAGAACTTATGTGCCAAGCTACATGGAGCCCTTAGCTATTAAACAACCAGGGAATCAATGGAGATATTTACTGGGCAGTTCCAGCATTGTCCTAACAGCTTGCAGAGATTACAGGTTCGGGGGTAGCAGAAGAATTTTAACAATACCTAGTCTTTACTTTTTAGCCCAGGCCTTGTAATTTAGAAACCTTACAATGCCCGGTCTTTTACACTTTAACTCAGACTTTTGCAGCTTAGAATCAGCTTAGAAATTTTACCTTTACAAGAGGACATGTGCTGGAGCAGACACCAAATCAGCCTTGACCTTCCCAGTTTTTAGGCCCATGAGCACACATTTCTATTTTTACATATTACCCCGTCTAGGTTATTTTGTTATAGCAGCTGGACCAGATGAGACAGACTGCTTTAGCAAGTCACCATAGATGGGTGGCTTAGCCAGCAGACACTCATGGCTCAGTTCTGGAGGACTGACCCCCAGGATCAGGTGCCTGCAGACCTGAGGACCTGATTCCTGGCTGGCAGGGGGCTCTCTTCTCAGGTGTTGAAAGTTCTCTGGGCTTCTCTCTCTCTCAGTGCAACCCACAGGTAACAGATTCTGTCATTTGCTTTCAGAATGACCCAGAACTCACAATTCCCCTAGCACTGGCCAGGACATAAACTCAAATGGGGAGTTAAGAAAACCTCCATGAAGAAGGTGACACCAGAGGTCAGGAGCTGGATAGGCAGCTCATTATAAAGTCACACTGGTGCAGAAGGCCGAGCTGGCTGAATTAAGGTGAAAGTACAGAGTGTCCAGAAGGGCTCCTCCTATTCTGTGCTGGACACCAGGCAAAGGAGGCACCTGGCTGTGGTCCCCTGACAAGTGTCCAACAGACAGTCTGTAATGACTTGGATTTGAACTTGAGCAGAGAGGAAAGCCCCCAGAGAACTTGTTCTAGAATGTTCTTCAGGTTTCCTAGGAGATGGGGGAACAACACAAACAGCACATCCACACACAAAGAAAGAAGCAAGGAGGAGGCATCTCCTGCTCCACCTCAGTCCCTCGGCCCCTCCTAGAGCTGAGATGTTGTCAAAGCCCTGTCTTCTGACTGAATAAGTCTCCAGCAGAATCCAGGCTGGGCCACACTTATAAAAGAAGGACAGAAAGCTCCTGTGTCTCTCTCTGAGAGGTTTCTCTCTACTCCAGGGAAGAAGGACTTCAACTAACAAGTGATGAGCTAGTAAGATGGGTTTCCAATGAACACTAGAAGCTGCAGTTTACAAAACCAAATGGTTATTCTCTTCCTGACTGGAAAACAAGTGTGGAGTTGGAGCTTGAATAAGACAAACTTTGGCCTCAATTGGAACCTCTGCAGTATACAATTTTTTTTTTCATCCATTCACTCAAATGCTATTTTCTGAGATGATTGTGGTCCAGGCACTGTGCTGCGCAGCAGAGATGCTGAAATGAGAGCTGAAAGGGACTGACATCAGGCTTCCTCATTCTAGTGGGAAGTGATAAATCAAGTCAAAGAGCAAAGATTTGGAATCATTTGCACTTGGACACCTAGTGACATTTCAAAGTCGAGTGTGCATATACTTCAACTCATGGATTTCTCCTGAAACTTTATCCAACTAATACCTTCCCCAACTCAACTGATGGCAACTCCATCCTTATAGCTGCTTAGGTCAAAAGCCCTGGGACTATCTTTGACTCCTCTCAACTTCCATCTAATCCTCAGCAAACCTCTTTGTCAGATTGGCTTCAAAATGCATTTAGAATTAACCCTCTCTTCACCTCTTTCTCCACCACCACCTGGAACAGAGCCACGAACTATCCGTCTCCTGGATTATTGTGCTAGCCCCGCAATTGATATGACCGCCTCTACTCTAGAGTTTATATGCATCATCATAGCAATGTGCTAGGGTCCTTGTTTCTAAACAGGCCTCAGAGACAT
Organism: Urocitellus parryii; assembly: GCF_045843805.1. Classification (NCBI taxonomy): domain Eukaryota; kingdom Metazoa; phylum Chordata; class Mammalia; order Rodentia; family Sciuridae; genus Urocitellus; species Urocitellus parryii. The sequence continues at coordinate 11,221,068 of NC_135536.1, read as the reverse complement.
GGTTTATCATTACGGTTTCCTTCCTTCACTGCATTTTGACCCTGGAAAGCCCATCTAATAGGCCTGGCCACATATGGTTTGGATCTTGCTAAAATGAAAATTTTCATTACTCTCACAAAGAATTCCGACCAATGGAGGACAAAGTTGAACTAGGTGCTGGAGGAATGTCATCACAATTATCAACCAGTAGGAAGGACTGGCTTTTTTTTCAACAGAGAGAATATGGGGAATTGCTTAAGAAGGGGATGGAAGATTGAAAAAGCAAAAGGGAACGTTGGGAAAACACAGTGCTGATAACCACAGGAATCAGAGCCCCCACTTCTGTAAGACTTGGGGAGCAAAGGAAACAGGTTAGAATAAAATAAACTGAGAAGGCCGTAGGAGGGGGTCCTGAGCAGGGGAACCCAGAGCTCTGAGGGGAGGGTGCGTCTCCACTTCCCTCCCTGAGCAGGAGGAAGGAGTGTTGTGCTGAGGCAGGTCTAGGATGAGGGAGAGCGGTGCTGTTGCCAGGGTGGGGAAGCACTGCTGAGGGAGACAGCTCAGAGGCAGGAAGAAACAGGTCTCCTGCTTCTCCTCCTGCCCTCAGGGGTCTCCCTATCTGCAGCACCTGACACAGAAGCCTCAGCAGGGTATATAATGGTGAATTCAGAGCTAAGAGACAGTACTTAATCATTAGATTTTCCCCTGATTTTTTTTTTGTCTAAACAATGCCACATATTTCCTTTGCTCCCCCAGTCCTACAGAATTGAGGGCTCTGATTCCCGTGGTTATCAGTACCATTGCTTTATCAATTTTCCCTTTTGCTTTTTCAATCTTCCATCCCCTACTTAAACAATTCCACAGTTAACACTACAATGCAACCACAGCTTCCAGTTCATCAAGTCAGGGTCAAGAAGGACAAGATGTGGCCTGGACATCTCCTATAGATCCTGTACTTCTGTTTGAAGAAACCATGCATTTATGTTTCTTTGCATGAGGGGTGGCTGTATCACCAAGCGGAAATGTTCACTGATGATGTTTGTTTTGAGGTTAAGTAAGAGAAGAAGGGCCCATCCCAAGGCATCAACTTCTCCCCACTGTCTGTGCCATGAGGGGGATTTTTCTAGAAACAAAAATGACAAATTATGTTTAAAAGCTTCATCACTTAACCAGAAATTCATTAAATTTAACAAAAAGGTACTTTATACCATAGAAGTCCCCACACCAGCACTACATAAAGAATGGTCTGCGGGCTCACATCAGTCTGCAAACTGTCCACAATGAGATAAGAATGGAAATTGAGAGTAAATGGTCAGATGCATTTTGGACAATTAACATTGTCATGAAGTCCAAGCACATGACCAAGCATGTGGGTCTGCTCAAGTGTCATGGAACACTTGGGTTGAGTTGCAGGTGGCATGAGCCACTAACTAATGACCACATTACAACAAGTGATGCTTTAAGGTTTGTTTGGCAATCTTTAGCCAAAAATGCCTAAAAATCAGAGCAACTGAAAGTGTATATTTATTTTTCTAATTTATTTCTTTTACCATGAAGTTATTTTTTTATTCAAGCCTTTCAAAATTTAAAGCTTAACATTATCATCTAACTTGGAGGCATAAAAATTTGCTTTGTGTATTCTTCGGCCTGAATTACAGGCTGGTAAACAAACCCCATTGAAAATTTTTTGTCAAGAAATTACTGTAGATATATCAGCTTCCTTTCCCAACAGCATTTTAGACTGGTTTTTCAATCAGGAGTGTTTGTAAAAGATAGCTGAGAAGCTGATACATTATCCCTTGTTAAAGGGACAGTTATCAACCTGAGCTAGCTGAAAAAAGATTATAAGAATCATACTCATTTATTATATTATAATCCTTAATACTGATAAAACAGTATTCTTTCAAAAGTGGGTCTCAGTGTTTAGTACAGAAAATCACCACTTACCTATCTTTTTACTATTTGGTTAGTTATAGCTGCCGAACTATGAAAGTTGAATTTAACAACGAGTCTCCATACTAAATGCCCTAGGCACATTTTCAATGAATAGTGGGTACTGTCTTCATAATGCTTTTAGTTTTCCCTATGTTTGTTCCTATATTTTAAAATGCAATTTAATGTCTGTTGAATCCAATAAAATTTGATATTATATTTTAGTTTCCTTTGCTTTGCATTTTATTTTTTCTCATAATTTGGTGTTATGGTATTTTATGAAAATATTGACTCATGATGAATTCATAAAAATGCAAAATATGACCAACCAGTTATCACTGAGAGTTGAGAAGTGGCACTCTATATGTCTCTAAAGCCCCAGAGGCTTGGCTGGCTGTTGTCATCTGGCTGAGCCTTCCCTCTTCATCCCTGGGACAATTATGGTGGGTGGGGATTCCATCCTTGAGAGCACAGCCACTGACAGGGACAAGGGGCTGGACCACAGCTGATGGGCTGAGGGGCCTACTTACCTGGTTCCTGAGCCCTGCAAATTTACCTGCTTTGGCTGGTTGGTTCCAGTTTCTGCAGAACACCAGAACAGCTGAGAATACAGTACAGTTGCTTTTTCCTGGGCCTGAGGGTGGCAGGAGACACCACTGTTGGGGGTCAGGCACCCAGGAGAGGCAGGGGTTGGATATGGCTACAGCTATTCAAGGCCTCAGTGTCACAGGTAATAGAGGCCCCGAGGAGGACTGTGGGCTTATATATTTTGGGGTGTGGAAGAACAACACATCTCTTTTCTGTTCTTTCTCTTCTAAAAAGAGGTCCCTAAACCTTTGGCTGTAGTTCAGAAATATCCTCTTCCAATGGCTTCCCTGGAAACTCATGGAAACCTTGATGGATTCTGCCTTGCCTTTCATTTCCCAGGTTCCTCTCTTGCTTCCTTTTCCTGGATTTGTCTCATCTGCTATGTGTTGCTGAGCTGCTGGTCCCCAAGTTGCTGATCTAAGCTACAGGTCCAGATTTCCCTCACTGGTTTAAGTTCTTCGGGTCTTCAGAGCAAGATTAGCCTAGCATGGTGTATGCTAGATACCATTCAACAAACATTTTAGTCCTGGATTTAATCACTGTGCTGGGCTTTATGGGGCTTGGAAAATACAGGCTAAATGTTAAGGCGAGGGCTGGCGCTGTAGTTCCGTGGTTGAGTGCCTGCCTAGCATGCATGAGGCACTGGGTTCCATCCTCAGCATCACATAAAAATAAATAAAATAAAGGCATTCTATCCATCTACAACTACAAAAATATTTAAATGTTAAGGAGGAAAAGGGTCATAATGCCTGTAATTTATTTGCAAATATTTGGGGTGGGGGTGTAAAAGGAAGATGCATTAATTAGGTGGGCTAATTTCAAAAGGTGGGAAATACCCTAATAACACAGAGCATTTTGTAAACTATTTTTAAGATGCTTTCCTTTGATCCTGGGTATGGCAGGAGGGTGTGCAAGTGGTTTCCTCTCAATCTGTGGTGTTTCTTCTCTTCCATCCACACCCGTGGGTAAGTGTTCTTCTTGGCCAGACATGCCTCCTTGCACTTCACCTGGAGGACATCAACCAGGCCTCCCAACTTCCTGCCCCCAAAGCAGAGGGACTCATTCAAATGTCTCCATGACCAGTTCAACTGCCCACGCACAGATCCCCAGAGGAGCATGGAACTGAGATATGACTGAGTGGGAAGAGTGGGAAGAACCCTGAATCGGGTGGGAAGACCTGCAACCTAGGGAGTCCTTGCCGGCCTGGCATTGCCCACCTACCCCCAGGCAACTGCAGCCTCGAGAACCCACTGACACTCTAGAAATGATCCTGAATGTGAGGGGCTGAGTCTCCTCCATTGGCATTTCCTCCCACCGTGCACCCATGACAAACTGTTTCCTGGCAGGTGGTGGTGTAGAGGGGTTGGGAGGTTCAGCTCCTGCCCTGGATCTCTTCTTCTTAGGAAAGCAAACCCCACATACCTGATCTTGTGCTTCCATCATTAGAGCCAATTCCTTCAAGTTTTCTGCTGTCTCCAAGTGCCCTCTACTGGCTACAGGAAATATATTCTCCCATGATTTTAAAATGACCACCCTTCCATTTCTATGCGATTTCCCTCCCACCTCCCATCCCTGTTTAATGTAAATCTTCTTCTCAAGCTCTTCGTCCCTACCCTGTCCTTGTTTACTCCCCTTATATCAAAGGAGTCATTTGGTATTTGTTTTTTAAAGATTGACTAAGTCATTTGCTATTTGTTTTTTAAAGATTGACATAATCTGTATGCGGGGTAAAATTGGGAGTTCATAACCCACTTGTAACAAACTGTGAAATATGATGTAGTAAGAACTATGTAATGTTTTGAACCACCAACAATAAAAAAAAAAAAATTACCACCCTCCCCGCCTAGACACACACCACCTCAATTCAATCCCTAATATGAGCCTTGCAATCAGTTCAGATAATTCAGACAGACTTTTCCTCTCCACCGACTTTTCCCCGGGTGGTATCATATCTGGGTGGAGGCACTTGCTAGAGCTGTGGGGGAGGCTGTGTTATTTCCTTTGTACTGTTTGCAAGGCCCCCTGGGACATACCTGCCTGCCTACCTGCTCCTAGGCAATGTATGGAAGTGACTCCCACACGGATCTGGGGCCAGGTGCTTTGAGATCTCCTGGTACTTCCCTGCTGAGGCCCACCTGCTGCCATTTCTAACTTTCTCATTGCCCAATGTGGTTGCTGCCCCGTGATGGGTGAGAGTCACCCATGGAGGAAGGGTTCTAGAACATCCTCACTTTCCCAGGCTCCCTGCAAAAGAAGTAAGTCTAGACTTACTTCAAACATACGGAATCATTAGTTCAATATTCAGCTTGTAGCAACCAAAGTAATAACTTTAATCACTTCAAGGCAAATAGATTTATTGTTTTAACTAAAAGGATACTTATAATAGCAATTCTATGGCCATGAGACGGCCTGAAAATGTCAACGTCTAATTGTTTTAGTCAGGGTAGGTTAAGTTTTGCCTCAGTAACAGACGGCCCTTACGATCTTAGTGGTTTCACAACAGAATGTCTCGTGCCCATTGGCCACTGGATAGAATAATTCTCCGAGCATCCATCCTTCAGGGCATCATATGTGAAGCAACACAGTGGTCTGAGGTCCCCATTCTTAAGGCTTCACTTCTCAGCACAGGGCCGCCATACTGACCATTGTGAGGTAAGATAGACTGGAGTCCTCAAAGGCTCTTCCCTGCTTCAGTCCAGTTGCGGCACCCAGCCTTGCTGCCTGCACTTCCTGAGCTGGAACATGGGCAACTGGGTAAGCATTGCCTCCTGTTTGCCCTCAAAGAAAAGAGAAGCAGACATTGGCAAGCAATGTCTACCCTACTCAGCTTCCCTTTCCAGAAACTTCTACTCAGCCCTCTGTGCCCTGGCATCTGGTTTTCAGAGCCCCAACAATTTCTTCATGAGGGTCAGTTTATGGCCTGCAGGGGGCAAAGCCGGCACTTGAATTGGCCTGGACCCGTGCACCCTGCTCAGTAGGAGCCTTGGACGTGCGTTCCCCAGGCGCTGGCAGGTAAGGACAGTGGGAACAGGTGTTGGCTGAACCTAGGAAACAGGGATTCTGCAGGTGGCTCTCTCCACTCTCTAGGCGTGTTGGCCTCCAGACCAGACGCAGGGAGTTGAGGAGAACAATATGTTATCGTTCTTTTTCTCATAGATGCACACATATCTACTGCTCCCCCCGAGAAGCTGGAAAAGGAAGGCAAAACCATTTTCCCCGCTACAAAGGCAGGGTAGGAGTGATTTCCACGACACGTAAATGCCGAGGGCTATGTTCATGCGTGTGTCTGTGCATGCCTTCCCACACACACGCTGAAGGTATAAAGCTGACTGCAATGTCACAGCCCGATACAGGAAGGGACGGACCCACAGACCTAGGAGAAATGGAGATCCCGTGTTCATGTACATGGAGGGTGGCACTCTAGGAAAATCTACCAACAAAGACACGAGAGAGGTTTACCAGTCAGGCTTCCTGCCCCGTGTGGTGGACACAGGGCAAAGACCATCAGCTGGCTTCCTGCTGAGGCCGAAGTCCAACGAAAGAGGAGAGAAGTTGCAGCAAACTGTGTGGGATGAAGAGGTTGATTCAGAAACCTCTTCAGTTAAAACTTTGCAATCCCAGGACTCCAAGGGACCCAACCTGACACAGTCCAGGGGGCCCATGGACAGCTCTCCCCTCTGTGTGCAGGTTCATACACTGAGCTTGAGGTCGCAGGGGACACAGGCTAGCAGCCATAGGTGCAGGTGTGCCCAGATTCATGCTTGATCTGGAGTCGTGGTTTAGCAAGTCACGCCTGGAGGTCCGGTTCCTAATGGTAAAAAGTCACAGTTTCAGAGTTCTGCACAAAGATCCAAACGGGGATCTTGGCGGTGCTGTATCTGCCTGTGAAAATGTCCTTGGTATGGGATTCCCTAAGGTCTTTCCGTGCTAATGAGGCCAGTGGTTAATCCTTAAAGTCCAGGCCCAGGGGTCCCATCCTCAGGGAAGCCTCCGGGATACACACCTGGTACAAACTCCAGGAGGACAGTGAATGACAGAGACTTAACCACCTCTCCAGGCTCCAGGGCCAAAGCCAAAATATGGCGTGCCTATCACGCAGGTCAAGGATGTATGGCAACGTAAGCAAGAGAATCAGGAGCCCTGCTGGCTCTCCAGGGCCAAACGCTGCCCCGGTTACTCCACTTCTCTGCCTCAGATGCTCATCGCAGAGGAGAATGACAGGGCTGTGACTCGTGTCCTGGGGGAGGCCAAACGCAAGCACCAAGGAGACAAGAGGAGCCCAGGGCCAGCCCCAGGCCCAGGGAAGCAGGACGGTCAACATGGCAGGACGACAATGCAGACAGGGTGGGGGCGAGGGGGGGGCTGTGTCCAGTGGAGACAGAGCATCCCCTAGAGATTAAAGCTCAACCCCCCCCTCCAGGTGTGCCCCTCAGGAGCACCATCTGAACCCGGCGGAGGAAATAAGAATGGGGTGTCCACTTATCCACCAGAGCTCTCCACTGTGAGAGGGGACCCCAGGCACTAAGATATGTTCTGACCTCTTTTCTGGATCTTTCAGCATTGAAGAGAAGTGTGTTTGTCTTTATTTATGGGGTGTTAGAAACCAGTCTGCTCTAAGACCATAAGAGGGGTGGGGTCTGCAAACACCCTGTCCCACTGCAGTCCCCAGCCCTGGCTCTCCAGCAGTGTCCCAGTGGTCACGTAGGAACAATATGCAGAAGGAAAGTGGAAGTCCAAGGCTCATTAAACCCCGAGCTGTGCCTCTGAACCAAGATCATTTACAAAACCCTCCTCCATTGACCCAAATCCTGGGTCTTTCCACTCTGATGATCCAAAATGGGAAGCCAGGAGCAGGTGGGTAAAGGAAGGTGAGAGAGCAGAGAGAGAGAGAGAGAGAGAGAGAGAGAGGAATATGTTTACCCTGTGCCCACGCTGAATGTGGGAAGTGACCCGGGTAAGAAAGCAATCTGTCCCCCAGAGGTAGAGAAGGGCGATCCGGCCAGCCCTGGCCAGCTTGACCCACCTCTGTAGTATATGGAGGTGTTAGCAAGGGGACAGTCGACCTCCCCCTGAGTAGGGACAGCCAGAGACGAGAGCAGAGCACATCAGTTCAACCCACAGGTCTGCGGGTCAGCAAGCTCAGGCCACGTTCCCAAGTCCAAGCCCCAGATTCAGCTTGCGGGCTCCCGGTGGGAGTGTGTGCAAAACATCCGGGTTCCTGAGTGATGAAGTAACACCCAGAGAGCTGGGCTGGGAGGTCCCCCAACTTCAGCGGCATCTCCAGCAAGATGAACAGTGCAACCCTGAATCGCGTGAGTCTGTTGTGGAGCTCTGTGTGGGAGGGGGCTGGTTCTCAGAGTAATAGGAGGCCCTCAGATAGCAGGAAGCTGCGCCCACTTTTGATCACACACTCTTTTCCTGGAGAGAGCCAGTGTACTGAAGGGATGCTGGTCCCACACCCATCGCCCACCACCAAAGGCGAGCCCTGCCCCCTGCTGGTTGCAGAGGGTCACTGACGTGCCCTGGAAGAGTCAGCAGCACCCTCCTCCTGTTTGGCTGGGTTGGTGAGAGTCCTAAGAGGGTACTACCGGTTGCCTGATAAAATATAGAGCACCCAGTGAAACCTGAATTTTAGATAACAGCAAATAATCTAGTATAAGTATGTCCCATACAATATTTAGGCTTTACCTAAAACATTTCTGCTGTTTATTTAATATTTGGACATCAGGGTGTCCTGTGACTTTATTTACTAAATCTGGAACCCCAGAAAGGCGTGCCTATGGTCAACACTCTAGAGTGTGTTGGAAGGAAGGAAACTCTCAGGATGCCAAGGGCAGACTGGCCCAGGCATCTGGCCAGAGAGAAGAGAATCCAGAGGACAGAGCTGTGAGGAGGAGCCGGGGCAGGACCCTTGCTTCTGCTGTGAACAAATCCAGGTTGGCTTGCTGAGGAATGGCACGAAGCTCAGCTGCCCCCACCCCCAGCCTCTTGTCACACTGTGGGTGAGGCCATCCTCCACCAGTGACTCCAGCTGACCCACCACAGTCCGTAGCCAGGCCAGGCCTGCTTAGCTGGACTGCAGGTTCATGAGCTCGATATGTCCTCAAATGTCCATCGCTTTGACCCGATACATTTTGGGGTCTTTTTGTTATGCAGCAAACAGTAATTGATAGCAGAGAAAAGAAAGGGGTCCCGGGGATGGGCTTTGGGCAGTGTAGACTGAGAAGGCAACAAGACGAATCATAGCACCCAAGGGCCACGTCCTGTCAGGTCCACTGTTCTCTCCAAGGACTGAGCTGCGAGTCTTGGACGTAACCAGGTCCTCAGCACAGGGACCATGCCAGCCTGAAGGCCTTTGAGCAGGGGCAGGGAGCCAGGGTGGGGCTTGATGGAGGGGAACCACCCATTGGTTCACCACCTGAGCTGTGTGTCCTGTCTGAAGATGGCTGGGCCATTCCACACCTTTCCTGGCAATTTGGAATCGGGGGCTTGTGGATGTCCTCACAGAGCTGTAGAACTACAGCCAAAAGGTCACAGATCAGTCGTTCAAGGACATATGTGAAATGTTCAAAAGAAAATGGAGCAGATGCAGAGAGGCCCTGGGCGGGAGAGCAGGGAGAGCTGAGTTCCCACCCTCAGCACTGGCCTGGGGCTTTGCAGAGGGCCATCAGGGTCCAGGGAGCGGATACATTTTCAGGCTGGTTCATGCAGGCAGAGCTGTGTTCACCTAAAGACACAGGGCCACCCACAGGAGCCCAGCTGCAGGCCATACCAGCATTTGTGAAAAGGTGGAAACCGGTGAGTCACCCCACAGCTCTCAGTCTCTCCCACCCCACCCCAGTGGCCTCCTTCTCAAGGCCAGACATCCTCCCAGCAGCTCTACCTGCATGGGTGGATGGGGTCTGTTTACATTACTGCAGGAGGCCTGCATGAATCCCTAGAAAGAATTGGGAAGAATTTAACACCAGATAAGAAGGCACCAAAAAAGACCATTAAACGAAGTATTTTAAAATGCAGAAATGGAGGTCATCAATCAGGCCTGCCTGTGTGTCCTGAGCTCAGATCTCAGTTCTGGGCTTTTGATGCCAAGAGAAAAAGTTCTAAGCTACCCAGAGCTTTGAGGGACAGGAGACAGCAGAGCTCCGGGTGCACATAGTGATGCATTTCCCCCTTCTTGGTTGGGTTTGTATTCACACAGTCCCTCCTGCTCTGCTGTGGGAGGGTGCAGAAGTCCTGTCTTCATGATGGATGCTCCCAACGTCTCTTTGAAGGTCAAGTATGTGCCAGGATATCCAACTCCACTGGCCAAGTTGACAAAGTGACTTGAACAAGTGGCTTCCGAGTTTGGGACTAAGGCTTCAGGCAATCGAGATAAATAGGAAACTGCTGTCCCTCATAGAGCTGTCCCTGAGGAGCACTGGGTGCGGGGCTAGTGAAGTTATGGGTGTGGTGCCACCCATTGTGTGGCTCAGGAATGAGACACAGCCACTTGGCAGTAAGGGTTTTTCAGCTCGACAAAAGCTGCCTTTGTGGATGTCTAATCTCGAGTCACACATGACCATTGTGTAAGCCACGACAGCAACGTGAAAAGTAAACTGAGGTCATCCAAAAATGCACACCTAGGAAAGCATCTGACCGGCTCTTGGTTACATATTTTTTCTTATAGAAATACAAGTGATGCTTTTAAAATACACACACTTAATAAGACGGGATCCTGTTGTGATAAATGCTTTTGAGTTTCTTTGTCATATTATTTTAATGACTTTCACATTCTATTTTTTTAGGAGTGGCTTGTGTTTTTCATTTGAAATTCTCCTTTGATGGACTCTTCGGTTGTTTTTATATTTTTAAACACCAAGTGGGACCTCGGTTGTCCAGCTGGACACATAAGGAGATGGAAAGGCTCCACCCGCTCCCAGGAAATACAGTCAAAAGCTGAACCGACTGAGGGATCCAGAGCGCCTCTGGGATCTGTGAGACGGGGAGGACGCCGGGAGGCTGGAGGGACCTGCGGGAGGTGCAGGGACCCACGACTGACCACAGCTGAGTCCATGAGCAGAAGCTGTCCTGGGAACCAGTGCGGGGCAGGGAAACCTGATCCGTAGCTGGTGAGTCCCGGAGGCTCCGTGCAATGACTCTCAAGTGTTAAATACTGGGGGGATCCGCCTCAGGGATCCCACACTTTTATGATTTTACCCCCGGGAGCTTGACGAGTTCTCATGGTGAATGTTGAAGATCCCTGCGCTTCCAGCAGGTGGAGGGGGAAGTTGTGAAAATCCACTCCTCGTCCTGACCCTCAGGGTTGCCTTCAGGGGAGGCCAGAGAACCAGAGCCTCGCCTGCCTGGGGAAGGAGGCTCAACTCCAGCAGGCTCTGGCCATCCACCTGTCCCACCCACCCAGGAGGAGGAGGGAGGACCCCGGAAGCCCCTGGGAAGTCCACAGTCCGGAGCACCAGCTGGTTGAAAGGGGGCCATCATCACAGCCCCCAGCACTCTCCTGCTGCCACGCCCCTGAAGGCCCATTCATGGTTCCGTTTCCTGGTGTGTCATGTCCAGCTACTGAGAAAAAATGACAAGTTATGCTAAGAGCAAAAACCATGAAATCAGGAGGCAGAGCCAGCATCTGAAACAGGCATGGCTGGATTTATCAGACCAGGAATCTAAAGAATCAGTCTAATATGCTCAGAGTCCTAACAAGGAGGCAGCGACCAGGAACAGATGCCAACCAGGCAGAAAGGTGGCCGTGCTAAGAGCCCAAGAGGAACGCTGCCAATCAAAGACACGGGGACAGAATGAGGTGCTCTTCAATGCGCTGACCCCAGGCAGGTCAGGGCTGAGGAAAGAGCTTGAGGAGGCATCAACAGAACCTTCTGAGGCTGAAAAGCAGAGAGAACTCACACAAGAGTAGAATACCCGGTGAGGTGTATACCCGCCCTCTCAGACTTGGGGACCATGCACCACACTGCACCCACTTGCCAGTGTCCCCTCCCTGGCAGGCAAAGGACCTTTGTTTTTCAATCAACAAACGCTCCTCCCTAGGCCAAGTCTGTGGGTTGAGGTGGGTATTTGGGGGAAGGTGTGAGCCACAGCAAGTGCCTAGGGTTGGCATGAGAGTGACCTGAGTTCACGTCCTGGATAAGTTGTCTTTGTGAAAGCCACACCCCCTCTGAGCTTCTCTTTCCCTTTTCTGAGAGGAGGATCATGACCTTCCTCCGTGGGGCTCTAAGGACAGCACCCTGTGTCAGTTCCCCTTGGAGAGTCGTGAATACGAGTCTTTGTTATATCTACTGCATGACTGTGCATCCACAGCAGTCACGGGGGGCCAGGCTTCCAGGTGGACAGCAAAACGGAGTGGGAGTGGCCCAGCTCTTGGGCAGCATGAGGAGAGTGACCTGGGTAGCAGCCAGGACTCAGAGCAGCTTGGTCTATTTCCCGTGTTCCAGTGTGTGCATGTGCTGGAAGGGGAGGAGCCCACCCTAACAGAGCAGCTCCTCCCAGAGATTGTTCCAGCACCTGTGGAGCCAGAAAGCAGCTCTGTCCTGGGCACCCACGGGCCCTGGAGCCCAGGCCGGGACTCTATATGAGCTCTTCACGTCGTCACATTTCCCCTGACCCAACCAAGGGTGGATATGGAAAGACACTAGAGGGCCACAGAAACCATCAGGGGTCATCTCAGGCATGTAACTGGGGACATAGTACCACCAGGAAAGTAATTTAGTGACCAGTGGCCTTGGTAAGTTACTTAACTGCTCTGAGCCTCAGTTTCTTCATTTGTTGGAAGAGAACACATGATAGGGACCTCCCAAGGCTGAGGAGCTCTGAGAATCATGTGAGACTGCATTGAGAGTTCCTGGCACCCAGTTGTTCAGTGGAGAGCAGTCATAGTCTCCAGCCAGACCTTCCTTGAGCCCCTAAGGTGACCCACTGTTTTCTAAAAGCTACCCTGTAGACATTTGCATCTGCCCAATCCATGGGAATCCCCTCCTCCTGCCTTACAAGCTCCTACTCATCCTTTAATTCCCAGTTCATCTTGACCTCTTCATAAACCTTCCTCCACCTTCCAAGCATCATCCCTCACCTCCATGTATGAGGATGCCTAGTGGCTCTGCATGTCCCTTCAACCTACCTAGGATGCAGTCCATCCTGCAGTGAGCCAGGATTCATGGTCTGCAATCTCTGGCTCGCTGCTGATTCAAGCAGACTTGGTTCCTGTCTTCCTGGTGTTCATATCCAGTGGGAGAAACAGAAGCACTCAGAAATCTTTGGTGTGTGTTACTTGACTATGACTACAACTGTAAATTTGTGATCACAGTTCCAGGGAGCATAATAAAGGCTGATCGGAGCCATTGAGAGAACGGGACAGCAGGATCTCATTAAGTATGGGGATTGAGGAAAGGCTTTCACGGGGATGTGACATTTGGGGAGAATTCCAAATGCTGAGATCTCATGTGTTTTTATGTTGTACGATTAATTACAACTGCATATAGGTGTATTTTCCAGGGTGATTAATGGTATATAAAATACCAATTCATTTTTCAAATAGAAATTGTGCATTGTTTGACATATGAAAATCAGTAGATGTGATTCACCACATAAATCATATCAAGGACAAAAACTGCATCATTATCTCAATAGATACATAGAAAGCTTTCAACAAAATTCAGCATCCATTCATAATAAAAAACACTGAAGAAACTAAGGATAGAAGGGACCTACCTCAGTGTCATAAAGGTTACGGACCACAAACCTAAAGCCATCATCATAGAGTGAATGAGGAAAAGCTGAAATCATTTGCTCTAAAATCAAGAAGCAGAAAGGATGTCCACTCTTACCACTCCTACTCAATAGAGTACTTGAAATTCTGGCCAGAGCAGCTCGGCAAGAGAAGAAATGACAGGAATACAGATAGGAAAGGAAGAAGCAAAGTTATCAATGCCGAAGATATGATCCTATGCTTAGAAGGTCCAGAATGCTCCACCCGAAAGCCAGAGTGATACACAGTTTCAATAAAGCAGCAGAATACAAAATCTGCATACAAATATCAACAGCTTTCCTAAACACCAATAATGAGTTCACTGGAAAAGAATCAGGAAAACAATCCCACTCACAGTAGCCCCCAAAGAAAATAACAACCCCAGTAATAAATCTAACTATATAGGTGAAAGACCTCTACAATGAACGTTAGAGCACCCTGAAGAAAGTTGAAGACAAAGATGGAAAGATGGCCCATGTTCATGGGCAGGCAGAATTAATATTGTTATAACGGCCATATTCCCCAAAGGAATATACATTGTATATTCAACACGTTCCTTCCATTACACTGAATACACACATTCAATTCAATCCCATTAAAATACCAATCACGTTCTTCATAGAACTAGAAAAAAAAAACAGTTCTGATATTCATTTGGAAGAATAAAAGACTTAGAACAGCCCAAGCAATTCTAAGCCAAAAAAGCAAGGCTGGGGGATCATGATATCTGACTTCAAATTATACTACAGAGCTACAGTAACGAAACACATAGTGCTGGCACAGAAACAGACAGAGCGGCACAAAACAGAAGACACAGAGACAAACCCACACGTCTACAGTCATCTGATCCTTGTAAAAAGTGCCAAAAAACATACATTTGGATGGGGGTGGGTGTGGGGGGTGGGGAACCATCCTTTTAAACAAACCATGCTGGAAACTGGTTATGACATAAGGACAAGAATAAGACTAGATCCTTGTCTCTCAAGTGCATGAAAGTCAACCCCAAATGGATCAAAGATCTAGAAATTAGACAAGAAACTTTGCAAGTGCTAGAAGAAAACATGGGGTCGATACTCCAAAATCTAAGTGTAGGCAACAATTTCCTCAATAGAATCCCCAAAGCTCAGGCAATCATCTGACAGGGTGGCATTGTATAAAGAGCTTCTACACAGTAAAGAAAATAATTGAGAGTGTGAAGAAAGAACCTACAAAATAGGAGACAATCTTTTCTAACTATTGTTCTGACACAGTATTAGTATCCAGAATATATAAAGTACTCAAAAAACTTAACACCATCTCCCTAATCAATAAATGGGAGAGTAAACTAAACAGATATGTTGTAAAAGAAGTAACACAAATGGCTGACAAATATCGTTAGTAATTAGGGAAATGCAAATCAAGAGGTCATCTCATTCCAATCAGAATGACAGCCATCAGCAATACAAATGATAATAATGCTGGAGAGGATGTGGAGAAAAAGGACGAGTTTCACATTGTTGCTGAAACTGTGAATTAGTACAACCACCATGGAAATGAGTATGGAGGTTCCTCAAAAAGCTAGAAATGGAACCACCATATGACCCAGCTACACTACCCCTTGTGTATGTATAATACAGAATTAAAATCAGCATATTGCAGTGATACCTACATGCCCATGTTTACAGCAACACCATTCGCAATAGCCAAATCATGGAACCAGCTTAGGTGTTAGTCAATGGGTGAATGGATCATGAAAATGTGGTACATACACACCATGGAGTTTTATTTAGCCATAAGAAAGAATCAAATTGTACCATTTGTAGGAAAATTGATGTAACTTGAGAGCATTATGTTCAGTGAAATGAACCAAATTCATAAAGTCAATGTTGGTATGTTTGTTTTCCCTCATATGTGGAAGTGAGAGAGGAAAAAAGGGGAATAAAGGGGTGTGTGTGTGTGTGTGTGTGTGTGTGTGAGTGTGTGTTGGGAGATCTCGTGAAAATAGAAGGGAGATAAGTGGAATAGAGGAAGGGGGTCCAGGGAGGAGGGAGGAATGGAAAGGGGAGGTACTTGGGAATAAAACTGACCAAATTATGTTGTTTTATATTCTGTGTGTACACACAAATAACAACAAATTCCATGAATCTGTATAATCATGATGCACCTATAAAAATAAAAAATAAAAAATTGGGTATAAGTTCTATTGTTTCACACATCTTCCTTTTAATTACTGTTTTAAAATGACTGTTGCATGTCCTAAGTATTTTTCAATTTGATTTTCTACCTTCAGAGACATATTTTCATTCTTCAGTAGAAAAAGTTGAAAAGTTGATTCCATTTTTAAAAAGAAACACAAAAGAGGAAGTAGTTGGGGTGGGAGAAGAAGGAGTCTGTCAAACAACAGGAACAGCATGTGCAAAGTCCCTATGGTGGAGAGTTGGCATGGACGAGGAAGTGAAATGAGATTCCTCTTGCTAGAACAACCAAATAAGACAGGAGAGGTGGGTGTTGTGGCTGGAGAGGTAGGTGGGGCCTCATGGGCCCCAGAGGGGACACGGGTTTATGGCTGAAGAACTACTGTGAGCTATTGTTGTGGATGTTTAGTTGAAGAATGACTCAGGCAAGCCCAGGTGTTGTAAGTAGACCAGGTGTCCTTCCATCCAAGTGCCCCAGCCAGTATGTGCCACAAGTTGTGTGCTCAGCCAGTATTTGCTGAAAAGGCAACCATGTTAACCTCCCTTTCCTGGAGAAAGCCAGGTCCCTCCAGATGTCCCCTACCCGCCAGGAGATAAGTCATGTGCCTTGGCACGGCAGGCCTGCCTGTGGGGATGAGGCCAAGCTCACTTCTCCATGGGGTCTGCGTTGTCCACTCCCTAAATTTGCCATGACGTCTCACCTGTCTGGTCGCTGTCCACATTCCTTCCACTCCCACACTGCCTCTCCAGGAAGTTACTCAGGTGTTACTCCGCCTTCTAGGAAAGGTTAACTCCTACTGCTGGCAGTCTTCCCAGGTCACCCATTTGTGGACTGGCTGATCTTGTGAATGAATAAGCAAATAAATCGGTGGTTAGCCTTCCTTGTGTGAGTGCTCCCATGAGCCCACGGACTCACAACCAACCGTCGTACAACAGGAGTGCCAAACCAAGGCTCTCTTTTCCTTTGGGAAATCTCTTGCCCACTATCACTCAGTTCACCAAATTTTATTCATGCCTGAACCACGTTCTCGATTGTGGCTTGATCCTCATCTCTTTTGTACTACAAATGTTCCTCGATTGATGATGGGGTATGCCCTGATGAGTTCATCATGAATGGAAAATATCTCCTACCTGACCAGCTGAATATGAAAATGTAGCAGCATCATATCCTGAGAGGTGTTTGTTGTTTCTCCTTTGGAATGCATGGCTAACCAAAGGCGATGGTTTTTGCTATAATCCAGCATTGTAAGAGAGCATTGACATCATATAATGCTAACCTGGGAAAACATGAAAACTCAAAATTTAAAGTACAGTTTGGGAAAAGATCAAAAGTTGGAATTTAGAGTATGGTTTCTACGGAATGTTTATCATTTTGCATCATCATAAAGTCAAGCAATCTTCAGTTGAACCAATGCAAGTTGGGGACTGTTGATATTATTTAGTAAAGACCCATCTTTAAATTCATTTATGTTAAAAATAAATTTGTTTAAACAGAAAAATCATAGGAATTAGTACCTTTCTTTCAATGATAACCATGAACAAATGGCTCAAATTCTCCAATTAAAAGACTTAAAAACAAGACTTAACTGTTTGCTGTTTACAAGAAACTCACCTCACTGGCAGACGTATGCAGAGTGAAAGTGAAAAGATAGAGAATGATATTCCAGTCAAATGAAACCCAAAAGAAAGCAAGAATAGCCATGCTCATATCTGATAAAATAGATTTCAAGCCAAAGTTAGTCAGAACAGACAAAAAAGGTCCTTTATTGATAAAGGGAACAATACATTAAGAAGATATAATGATTATAAAAATACATACACTGGACATTGGAGCAACTGGTTTTATAAAACAAACACTCAGGGCTTAAAGGAAGAGATAGACCCCAATACAATAATAGATGGATCTTTCAGACAAAACAAAACAAAAACAAAGAAATATGAGTTAAATTACAATATAAATCAAATGAATTTAATAGATCTATAGAATATTTTATCCAATGGACAAAGAAGGTACATAATTTTCATCAGCACACTGAATTCTCTCGACAATAGATCACACTTTAGGCTACAGAGTACAGTTTAACAAATAGCAAAAAAAAAAAAAAAAACTTGAAATAATTTCTTTCATCTTATTAGACCATAATGGAATGAAATTAGAAATCAACAGCAAACAAATTGCAGAAATTATACAAACACATGTAGACTGAACAGCAGTACACTTTTGAACAAGCAGTGGTTCGTTCAAATAATCGGGGGATATCAAACATTTCTATAATTAAATGAAGGTTGAAATACAACAGAGTCTGTGGGATGCAGCAAAAGCAGTTCAAGAGGAAGGTTCATAGCTATGACATCTACATTAGAAAAGCAGAGAAATCAAACAAAATAACTTAATGATGCACCTTAAGTCCTTAGAAAAACAAGAACAAATCAAACCCTAAATCAAGAGAAGGAAAGAAATAATAAAGATAAGAATAGAAATAAGTGAAATAGAGAATAAAACAGTAATTCAAAGGATCACTGAAACTTAGTTAAAGAAAATTGACAACCTCTTAGCCAAATTAATCAAAAGAGTGAGAAAAGACCCAAATAAATAAAGAAGTGAAAAATAAGATATTGAATCCAGAGGATCTTTGAGGAATATTACCAAAGTTATATGCCAATAAGTTTGAGGATCTAGAAGAAATGGACGAATTTCTAGACACATATGGAATGAAAGTCCTCTACCATGAGAATTATAACACTGAAGAAATAAATTAGAGAAGGTGTTTGAAGATGGTAAGACATTCCTTGTTCCTGGATCAAGATAATTAATATTATTAAGGGCCATACTTCTGAAAGCAAAGTACAGATTCAATGCAATTCCCATTAAAATAGCAATGACCTTCTTCACAAAACTAGAAGAAGCCGTCCTAAAATTCACATGGAAACCTGAGTGGCCCTGAGTTGCTAAAGCAATCCTGAGCAGAAGACCCCTGCTGGGAGCATCTCAGTATCCGATTTCAAAACATCGTCCAGAGCCACTGTGACAAGCAGCATGGCACCTGCGTAAAAACAGACACCGAGACCATGGAGCCGCATAGATGACCCTGGAATAAACACGCACCTCTTCAGCCATCTGCTTCTTGTCTTAGAGAAAAGAGAGCCTCTTCAGCACACGGTGCTGGGAACATTGGGCTTCTACCGGTAGAAGATGGAAACTCAGTTCCTAACCCTCACCCTGCACAAAAAACAACTCAAGGGGCTGGGGATGTGGCTCAAGTGGTAACCGGCTCGACTGGCATGTGCCGGGCGCTGGGTTGGATCCTCAGCACCACATAGAAATAAAATAAAGATGTTGTGTCCACCGAAAACTAAAAAATAAATATTAAAAAATTCTCTCTCTCTCTCTGTCTCTAAAAAATACCAAAAAAAAAAAAAAAAAAAAAACAACTCAAAATGGATTGAAGACCTTCAGTAGGACTGGAAAAATTTGAAACTATTAAAGGAAAACATAAGGGAAATACTTGAAGATATGGGTATAGGAACTAATGTCCTGAGAGTGTCCCAAGTAGTGCAGGAAACAGCAGCAAAAAATGACAAATGGGATTCCATCAAATTAGATGCTTCTGTGTGAGAAAGGAAATAGGCACCAAAGCGAGGAGGAAACCTACAGGACGGGAAAAATCTTGCCACTCTTCATTGGACAAAGGTTAACGCCCAGAAAACATAAAGAAGCCAAGCTATGTAACCCCAGGAAAAATACAGGAAATCCAGTTGTAAGTGGGTAAATGAACGGAACAGACACTTCTCAAAAGAAGCAGCAAAAGGGGCGATAAACATATAAAATGCTCAGAATCTTTAGAGATCCGGGAAATACAAATTGAAATGACAATGAGGTTCCATCTCATGCAGTCAGAATGGCTATTATCAAGACAACAAAAAATAAAATAAAAACATTAGGGAGGATACAGAGAAAAAGGCACACTTGTGTATTGTTGATGGGAATGCAAATAAGGTCAACCCCTACAGGAAACAGTGGGAAGTGCCTCAAAAAACTAAATACAGAGCCACCAGATAATGCGTCCATGCCACTCCCGGGTACATATCCAAAGGAATCATAGTTAGAATATTATAGAGATACTGTGTGCCATATTATGGCAACATATTCACAGTAGCTGAGTTATGGGATCTGTCTTGATGCCCATCAGCCGATGTGTGGAATAAGAAAATGTGATATTTATCATCTATCTCTACACACACACACACACACACACACACACACACACACACGAGTACTATTCAGCCATAAAGAAGAACAAAATCATGTCATTTTTAGGAAAACGGATGGAATTGCAGATCAACATATTAAGCAAAATAAGTCAGAAAGACAAGTATCACATTCCTTTCATATGTGGAATTTCGGGGGGACAAAAGATGACAAGAAAGTACAAGAGAGATGACCAGGGAAGGGAATAGAGACGAGGGGGAGAGGGGAAAAGAGGAAAATAGGGAGGTGCATATGGTCAAACTATATTAGGCATGTATGAAATTGTCACAATGAAACCCATTATCTGGTATAATTAACATGCACTAATAATCCTAATAAAAACAGAACAATTAATATCACAATCATACACAGAAAACTTAGTCATCACAAATACAAAGTAAAAATGCACCCAGCAGAATCATTCAGGTGTTGAATTCCACCATTTAGGTATTGCTTTAGGTTCTGCTTCCTTAGGAAGGAAAGTCAGCGAGTCTGCGGTGGTGGCCAAGATGGGCGGGCACCCAGATGAGACTTTCTCCTGGAGGAAAGCAGGAAGGGCTTTGCCACTCAGGGATTCCATACTTGGTCAGAAACCACCTGAGATTGCTCCTCTGTGAGCTCAGAGAGGTCACTGCCCCTCCCCTGGGTCTTACACCAGGTTCAGGTGTGTTCATGGTTTAGGTGCTTGACTGCTTGGGCTTTTGTCTCTTCTCTATTTTTAAATCCCCTTTAGAATTTTGGCATCATTTTAGATTTGCAGAGAAGTTGTGAAGATGGTAACAGTTTCCACGTACCCTTCGCTAGCTCCCAGTTTTATATTTACGTTTCATATTTATTATCATATCCCATCACGATGGGGCACGTGACACAACCTGGGAGCTGATGCCGGGACCTTGCTGTAGCTGAACTGTGGACTCAGATCCCACTAAGTTTTCATTAGCCTTCTTTCTTCCCAGGATCCAGTCCAGGATACACATTATGTAGAGACCCTTCATTTTAAGGACTTTGACCAGGGCTTCAAGGGACCAGAGTAAAGGTGGACGGGAGGACCCAGAGTCAGATGGACAGAAGTTGAGTTCACGGCTGTGCCCTCTAGTTAGTTTGTGACATGTCACATGGCTGCCTTAGCTTTTCCTCTCTATGAAGTGGGCCTCATACCATTGATCTCTCAGGTGCCTATTTTAGTGCCTGCTGGACACTCATCCCAGCAGCACCGCCATCCAGTGTCGGGAAGGTACTGCCCAGGGCTGCTTGATGGTTTCACTCTTGTTTTCTCTGCCATGATGGGAAGGAAAGATTCACAGACTCCTGTGCTAGGTGAAGGATCTCCAGGATAAAAGTCCTTTCTGGAACAGGAATCCCAGGTGCCCCATGAGGCTGGGGGAAAATGACAACAACAAATTGACAGACAAAACTCCTCCAGTCCTGGGGTTCTGTGTAGATCTATTTCCCTTTCACCTCCACCAGCTGCCTGGCTCAGGTTTGTCCAAGTCAGGTGACCCCACGGGGCAGGCTAAGACATGAGCCATGCTGCAGGGGGAGAGGTGTGGGAGCTCTGGGGAGCACTTCCCCATGAAGCAGGCCCACGGGGACTGCAAAGGGTGAGAACAGCAAGAAGAGCCTTCAAAAAAGATACTGATCCCTGTCCTAGGGGCAGGCAGGTAACATGTTGAGGAGCAGAGAGATCACTGTCATCTAGGATGGCAGATGGCTTCAAGGAGGAGGTGGTGGCTTTGGAGCCACAGGTGAAGACAGGCACACACAGAGACATGGAGAGGCATCGTAGGTAGAGGAAAGAACAGAGGTCAAGGTGGGAAGCCGCGGGTGGAGAGGTGCCGCAGGCTGGGTCAGAGGCTCCCTCCGAGATGGCACCAGGGTGGGGTGGGCGAAGAGGAGCAGCAGGGGGCTGAGGGCGGGGGAGCACAGAGCAGCAGGGGGAAATGAGAGAAAATGGCCATGGCCAGGCCAGCCCAGGGGACAGGAAGAGGGGCAGAGAGCTGTCCACCATGATGGGAGTTGCTGGAGATTTGTCACTGAGGGTTGGAAAGCGTCCCTCCAACACTCACGTGCTTGTTTCTGTATCACTAAGCACATGACCTTGGGCAGCATGCTACAGCTGAGACTCGCCATCTTTCAGGGAGTGAACGCCAGTAAAGTGGCCCTTAAATGTTGTTGTCATTCTACAGCTTTGATAAATAACTGCTGCCCCAAGTCCCCAAGAACTCCATGCTGTCCTGGTCTTTCTTCCCAGGACACACCACACCTCCCTGCTGGAGGGTTAGTGGGCCTCTGGTCCATGCTCCAGGGGCCTCTGGGTAGGGGTTGCAGATGAGTGTCCATCACCACCTGGTGCCTCCCATTGGCTGGGCCTGTGTTTTCACCAGTCTCTTCAGTACCCTGTCACCCTAGAAAAGAACAAGTCCAGGGATCAGAAGGGTGTCGAGTGAGTGTGGAATCATGCCAGCACTGGCCTGAACGGAAATGGGCCAAGATGGCCCTACCTACAGAGGCATAGGTTGGATCTGGTTTCTGGCTTCCTGTAAATGTTATCTCATTGGCTAATTAGAGCATCCACCTGTAATGCACCTGAGTATATTCTCTTCCCTTAACCTGTAACACCCCGGACCAGTCCTTCAGCTGCAGTGGCCAAATATATCAAAACAAATTCACACCGAGATACAACTGCAGCACAACAATGTGATAGCTAAACTATGAAGAAAATCTTAAAAGAAATCAAAGAAAAAAGAGAAAACATTTACAAGGAAATGATAACTGGTTCCTCAGAGGGCTTGAGTAACAGTAGATCCCGGAAGACGTAAATAATATCTTCAGAATGCTAAGGAAAAATTACTCCTGACACAGAATGCTATCCAACTAGCTAAAGGAATCTTTTAAGTGCTCCTCTTTGAAATGCAGAAGAAGCAGCATTAATAAATGGATGTGTTTTTAGTAAACTTGAATAAGAATTGACTATAGATAAAAAGGATGATGACTAAAATTGGGGGGATTGAATTCATGCTAAAACTAAAATCGTCAACAATAATATGGAAAACACCAAAGGAAATTTCACAGTAAAAGCATTTTAAGATCATCGGGAAAAAAAAAATTTTTAAAAGACTTGCCATCTCAAATTGGGAGAATCATTGCTGAAAGTGCCTGGGACAATGCCTGGCACATTCTGAACTGTCGGGAGCTGCCCTGGATGAACACCCCTTTAAGTCCTGATGCACCGGGTTCTAAACAATTATTGCCTTCAGTCTAGCACAGCAGGGCCAGGTGGCAGTAACTTGGGTGTTACCCCCAGCTCGGATAATAAGGCATGGCTCCAGGTGTAGGTGTCACCCGCTGGGGTTGAGTTACACCCACCTGTTCCATTGTAATCCTACCCTTTTGCCCTTTTAGGGATAGAATGTCGCACAGAACCGCCCCTGGTGTGTCCCTTATATAAGAATAAAGAATTCCAGTGGCTTGCTCTCTTTACACAGACCCCTAAGGTCTCAGAGCTGTCCCCAGATTATTGAAAAGGTACTTCTGTGTGTTTGTGTGCTTTCTTTGTCGTTTTCTTAAGTTACTGGAATAGTCAGGTTTTGTGAACCCAGAATTAGGTCGCCATCTAGGATAGATGGCAATACTAAACCTTCAATAAATGAAGATTTTTTTTTACTCTTGATTCAGGGTGACTGGTGCAAGAAAGGGGGGGAAATCACATCTCACCAAACTCTAAGGTTCTGTTTGATACAGTAGCCAGTGGCCCTGTGTGCTTATTCAAGTTTAAATGAATAAAAGTCAAGTAAAATTAGAAGTTCCTCGTTTGCACTAGCCACATTTCAAGGTGCTCTGTAGCTGCATGAGGCTCATGGTCATATTGGATGGTGCAGGTATAGATACATTCCCCACATTGCCAAACATCTCTTTGGACTTTGCTGCTCTGGGGGAGTAGCAGGGCTTGT
The DNA here is from genome assembly GCF_045843805.1 of Urocitellus parryii. NCBI lineage: Eukaryota > Metazoa > Chordata > Mammalia > Rodentia > Sciuridae > Urocitellus > Urocitellus parryii. The sequence goes on along the minus strand of NC_135536.1, from coordinate 11,197,443 downwards.
CTCAGGGATCCTGGGGAGGCCTCTGGGTAGAGGTGGCAGAGGAGTGTCCATCACCATCTGGTGCCTCCCATTGGCTGGTCTCTTCCACAGTCTGTCCTGTGGGCCCTCTCACCTCTTCTCCCTCCCTCATTAGGGGTCCATTGTCTTCCTGCTTATCTTCAGCGCTGGGCTTGCTTAGCTGGGGGCTTCCTTCCAGAGCAACCTGGTGATTTGGGGTTGTGCTGGTTGGAGCTCCTTAGCCACAGCCAACAGCTCCTGCACTGCCACCTAGAGGCAGAGATGGAGACAGCATGGGCTTGTGCCCTCACCCCTCCCTGTCCCTCCTCCAAGGTGGATAAAGGCGTTCATTCCCCAATTTTCCATCTCTGCCTCCTCCTGAAGATGGGTGTCTGTGATAACCTTGGCAAAAACACTGATTTTTCTGGAATTACAAAGAGAGGTTTCTAACGTAAGTTGACTGGAGACATCATCCTAAGAAGTCCATGCTGGGAGTGCAGCAGAGACCAGCCAGCAGAGCTCTCCCTTCAGGAAATGATTTCTCTACGGCCAGAGAAAGGCCACGTCTCATGGCTGCCACATCTGTCACTATGTGGTCACCATTCCCCTCACCACAGGCACCTTTTGTCCTCTTCAGATGAATGTTCAGAAAGTTCAACTACAGCCCCTTGAAAATGGACCCAGGACTGGCCGGGATGAGCAGGCGCCTGCTCCCAGGTGTCTGAACTCCCTTCCTCCCTGAGGTTTAGGTCCCCACACAGATGTCACAGTGGGGCTGCCCATGGGCCATCTGTACTCTTAATATCGTGCTTTGCCTAAAGTTTTGGGGGAGAAAGAGAGAGAGAGAGAAAGAGAGAGAGAGAGAGAGAGAGAGAGAGAGAGAGAGAGAGAGAGAGATTGATTGATTGATTTAGTGTTTTGGATATAAAAGTCCACATTCCTAAACTTCTTGATACCAATCGCTGATCTCAACTCTTCTGTGGCAACAGTGAGCCAAAACCCTATGTAGTGGTCATGGCTGGGGTTGAGCCACATGCGACCCTTTGGCCAATGGCACCCTCAGGTGGACCACTCCCCATCCCTGCAGGAGTCTTATCCTACTTGGTACCTGCCAGCCCTTCTGATCTCTGACATAAAATTTTAATTCAAGAATGGATTATAATGGTCCAAAGTGGTCCTGGAGCCCCTGAAAGGGTCGCTGGTCATTGGTATCCAGGGAAGGAAAGCAGAGAGGTCCCTCTGGAATATGGTCAGCATAACAGGCCTTTTCCAGGGGAAGCACTGAAGTGCACCTCTGAAAAATCATGACCGTGACCCGGGGGCATTCTCAGCCTCTCTGAAGCTTAGGAGCACATGAACCTCAGGTCAAGAGCCAACTTTCTAGAAAACCAATGAAGCACCACCTTTGGCAATACCAGGCCATGTCACGAGGTCTCCCTGGGAGCCACTGAAGTTTGTTTTCCTCTTGGCAGGCACTCACCAGGCTGCCTAGTGAGGAGGGTACAGAGGCGGAAGCAGCCACCACCAGCAACCTTGTGGTCTGGTGGAGGGATGACCCTTCTTATCCTGTCATCTCCTGCCACAGGCCTTTCCTGCTGGTGATTATGAACGAAGCCACAGACCCTATTCTCTCTCTAGAGAAAGTTGAAAGTACCACTAACGCCCAAGTGGGAAATACCCTGTCGATTTCTTGCACACTGAGAATGTACAGGAAGTGTTTCCTGATGCTCCTAGAGGGTCATTGAGACTTGCTGCCTCCTCTTCTGAGGGTCCCCCAGACCCCAGCAGAGCTGTGTTCATGGAGGGGAGCTGAGGCTCAGCATCAAATTGACAATCAGATCGTGGTGATGAGCCAAACCCAGTGACCCTGGACAGTGCCCCTTTCCATGAGTCCTCCTGGAAACTAGCTCCAAGGAGTATTGCCTTGCTTGTCATTTCCATCCCTCTGAGCTCCTGGGAATGAGAGCACATAGGTCAGGCACCTTTATTGCAGAATTACAGTAATAAATTCCATAAACCTAAAATGTGAATTCAGTGGCAACAGAGCTCCAAAGCTGCAGGGTCCTGATCTAAACGTGATGCATGGGCTGACTCAGAGCACTGGGTGGTCATCTAGGGACATTTCAGGGGCTGCACGAATTCCTTCCTCACTTGTTCAGCGAACATTATCAATAACTTAATGTGTGCTAGGAGTCAATCAGACTGGCAAGGTCCCTGCAAGGTGCATGAGAGATAGTTCACCCCAAAAAAGTAGAATGGAGCCTATCATAAGCAGGATTATAGCAGCCTGTGAGGAGGGCCTGGGGGTGTTCCCAGAAAGCTTGAGAAACAGGAGGGCAATGCTGCGAGTCAGGAGTGAGATGAGGGGCAGCGGGAAGCCCGTGGCCATTGTGTGTCACAGATGGCATGGGAGAAAGCAGGACACTGCGCAACAAAGAGGTTGGATCATATGGAAGGGGCGCGTTGGCCAGGGAGGAGGTCTGTGCTCGGGGGCAGGCTGCCGAAAGCCAGCTGGGCTCCTCATGCCAGAGAACAGCCACGACTGGTGTGTGGCTGGCTAAGACCTCCCGGGGACAGGAGCCCTGCCGCTCTGGCGCGGTGCGCAGGTGCACACTTGGACACACGCGCACAAGCACGAGCACGCATGGCCCTCTGGGTGCTCAGCCTCCTCCCTGCTAGTTTGAAGTGACGTCAGTCTGGCTCCCTTACTTTGCATCTCGAGAGTCACACGTGATGCTGTGGGCCACAGTGGCACCAAGGCAGGGGCAGCTCACGCCCACTGGGTGGTCTCCACCATCCTCTGTGCAAGTCCCTCAGGAGGCTCTGCAGACACCAGCCACTCCCCTGGCCAGGGGTGGGGTGACTCCTGCAACTCCAGAGGAGCCCTGGATTCCCAAACCCACAGAATCCCTGCTGGGGGACTCCAGTGTCTCCCACGTTGGACGTTCCCTTGGGGAACCTCATGTGGGCTCTCCTACACTCTCTTTCGTGGGAAGAAATGAACGGGAGTTACGCTGGGAGCCGGCAGAGCTCCTGTGGCACTGAGTCTCCCCCCTACTCTCCCACTTTGCTTTCCACCTAGGTGGGCAGTGGCTCTAGGCGGGAAAACAACTGACCCAGGCCCAGGGATCTCCCCGGGCAGAAGGAGCCCAGTACAAAAGCCCAGGTGTTGGAGGCTCTGGCCTGCAGCCTCCCTACTGCTGCCTGCACTGAGCTTCTGTCCCCCCAGCGCTCTGCTCTTGGGTGCTCTGCCCTTGGGTCCTCTGCCCTTGGGTCCTCTGCCCTTGGGTCCTCTGCCCTTGGGTCCTCTGCCCTTGGGTGCTCTATAAAGGCGGTGAGGAATGCGTCCTCTGCTGTGGTTCCCTGGAGGTCCATTGTTCCAAGAACAGCGAGGATGTTTCACTGTAGTGTGAAGGGAATGGCTGGCACTGAGAGCTGGCTGATGACACATTTGTTCACATTGAGTCCTGTCTAATAGCTCTCAGAAGTCTCCCAGACACGTGTCAGCAAGAAGATACTAGAACAGTCACAGCGATGCCAAGGAGGTGGTGCGCACCACTTCACACTGAGCTGGTGGGAGCAGCAGGTTTGGTCAGGAGGCAGAAGGCAGGGAAAACCCGAGCGGTGGGGAGGACTTCCGGGGTGATGTCCCCTGTTGGGCAGGAAGTGGAGCACAGAGGGTTGGAGGGTTTGTAAAAGGACTCTCTCATGCTCCTGAAAACTGAGATGGTGTAGAGGGAAACAGCATGGCCATTAGTATGATTCATGATTTCAAGATGGAAAAAAAAATAGACCTATGACAGAATATTGAGGATGACTATCACAACATGGTGTGAATGTTTCATTCAAAGCAGAGTGACAATATTCTAAAGGCAGGTTTGGTTGACCTAATTAAAGCCAGGTGGAAAATCTTCAAAGAACATCTACACAACCAACCAAACAAAATGGATTCATAACCATGGGTATCAGGCCATGGCCTGTTCAAAGTCAGAGGCCTCGGTACAGTCTTTCTAGCCAATCCAGGTCTCTTGCACTCCATCAATTCATCAGTAGAGAGTCTTTCTTTCTTTGCTTAACCATCCATTAGTCTTATTAGTGTTGACAACAGTTACATCCTTCTCATGTAGAAAATGTCCAAATGTGCTCACCAACCCCCACAAGTCTCACCCTATCACAACATCAGGATCAGCTCAAAGTCAAGGACTTTAACATGTAAATTGTTTCCAGGTATAGACGAGGCTCCTTGGATGTGATGACTTACCTGGTGCCGCTTGGATGTGTTTTCTTGGGTACAGGGACCTATAAAATAAGAAGATAAGTTATTGCTCCACCCCACACACAGAATGGGGATTCAAGGACAGAATATCACAAGAGATATCTCATTTAAAAAGAGAAAACTGTATTCATAGATGAACACAGGAAAGTAGAATGAATTGGACATCACTTTCCTAAGTTCATATATGAACACATGACCAGAGAAGCTCCACATCATGGACAATTGCAGGAATGGGATCCTAATTAGAATAAGTTATATTCCATGTATGTATAAAATGTCAAAGTACACTCTACTGTCATGTGTAACTAGAAATAATAAATAAAAAAATAAGCTACTGGATTGCAAGATAGAAAGAAAGAAAGAAAGAAAGAAAGAAAGAAAGAAAGAAAGAAAGAAAGAAAGAAAGAAAGAAACCACCCTGTCAGCATATAGTAGTCACTGATCCACACAATTCTGAAATCCAGCAGGCACAGACTTTCAATTTCCTCTCATATGTGAACAACAAAAGCTTGCTGATCAAAGTCCCATTCTGCTCTCTAGAAGTGGTGCTTCATGGCTCCACCTTCTATATCATTCATTCTCCTCCATAAGAAATGGCCCATATCACACCTAAGATGGTTTCTCAAACTTCTTTCCACTTTCTGCCAATAGGGAATTGGAGAACCAAAGTCCTCTTTGCATTTTAAAACATCTCTGTCCCTTTTAGTCCCAATACAGCTCTTTTAAAACCCTTATGGGTTGTCTAAGAATCAAATAATCATCTATTTCAATAGAGAAAAGCTATACCTACAAATATCTTTGTGAAAATTCCTCTCTACTTCAGGTTGTGAATAAGGTGTCATGGGACAATACTCATCACATTATTAGGAGTCCTTTTATCTATATGAGAAAATCCAGAAGGCTCCGTTTTTAATATTTGTGAGATCTTAACAGAGTCTTGGGACTACACTCAAACTTGACTTTGAGTCTGAGCACATAGTTCACAAACTGTGTTTGGGGTTTGATGTTTGATCTCAAGCTCTTTCTTGCATTGAGAATCTTTTATTCTCATGTCATACTTAATCAAATACAGATGAAAGAGGTAAATCACACTTTCAGAGATCTACCAGGGAATTTTATTGGCTAGATTCACAAGTTAACTTAGTAATTTTCTTTCTTCCAAGTTACAAAGATGGCAATGTTGCCCAAATCCCATAACTACATAATATGAACTGCCTTTTTTTCCAACCACCCAAACAGAACCTTCACTGCCTGTCTAGCCACCCCTAACAGACTCCTTTAGGCCTCTGCCAGCCCCTGGGTTTTGTTTTGACAGTATGCTAGTTTGGGGTAGCAGTTTCTGTTTTGGTTATTTATTGCTGTATTGTTGCCTTAAAATGTCCCCAAAACATAGTGGCTTCAAAACACTGGTTATCAACTCACCGATTTATGGGTCAGGAATCAGGGCAGGGCTCAACTGGTTGGCTCCTTTGATCCACATGCTGCCATGTGGATGTGTTTTCAGCTGGGTGGGGGTGGGCTGCAGTCAAAAGTCTGATGCACGCTCCCCCATGTCTGGCACATCTTTGCTCCTCCTCATATCCATCTCTTCATATGAGCTCCTCACAGCAGCGTGAGGTGGTCAGGCAGTCAGGTCTCATACCTGGTGGCTGACTTGCACCAAGAAGTGTTCCAAGTGGGCGAAAACAGGAGCCCCGTGCCATTCAGACTAAGGTTACCGCTGTTGACCCGCGACGAGTCCTTGCCTCCCCAATGTTGAAGAAGAACACCAGAGAAGCACGCCGAGGCCAGGTCAGAGTGGAAAGTAGAGGCTTTATTAAAGGACAGCAGAAAAGACTTCTCCCGGAGGAAGAAGGGGATCCAAGAGGTGGAATCCGTGGGAGCGCGGTTGTCTCCCCTTTTTATAGCTAAGGTATTCTTTTCTCTTTGCCGCATTCCTGTCACATTTCTGTCCTTTGTTCTGTCAAGAGTGGGGCACGGGTGGGCCAAAGGAGTAATCTGGGCAGGAAGGACTTTTGAGTCAGCATCTTCAAGTTTGCTGGGCGCTGTTTTATTAACACTTCTTTGGGATGGGCTCTGGGCCTTGGGGACATGAACACTCCAAGAGTTGTTCTGCTTTTTCTGGACTTCATTCTCAATGGCCTCCATTTGGGATCTTACTCGATATTAGACCTGCTGAGACTCAAACCCAGGGCCTCACACATACTAGGCAAGTGCTCTACCACTGAGCCACAACCCCAGCCCCTTCTCTTGCATTCTTTATGTCTGTAAAACCATCACCATGCAGATGAGGCCAAGAACTGCCACTAGCAGAAGCATAGCCATGTCCCCTTGGACCAGGGTTGCAGTGGCCTTTGGGTACCTGGGCTGCTGAGCTCAGTGAAACTAATTGTGGGGAACCAACTTCTTAGGCAGCCCTGGGGGACCAGGTCACTCCAGAAATCTCTTCATAAAGCAAAGTCTTTCAAAGAAGTTTTTACTTTTATGCCCTTGAGTCTGTGGCAGGGATAATCCTGCTGCTTACTGAGACGTCCTTAAGGCATGTTTCCTTTTGTCTCCATTCAAAGTCCTTGGCCTCTCTTAAAATGGCACAAATCTCATCAGCAAGAACAACTTCCTTGGTCCAAATTATATAGACACTTTTCTAGCTAAATGGCTACATCCTTATACTCTGATTTTTGGTCCCATTTCTAACAGGAATCCTGGCTAAGTCACCAGTGATATCCATGTCACAGCTTGAACGTTATGCTGCCTTAAAATTTTCTCCATCACATTAATTGGTCCATCACCTTTAAATTCAGCCTGACACAAAGTGTCAGGACATTGGCAAAACGTAGGCAAGTTCTTGAATAGCCTCAAGTGCAGTTCCCAGTAGGGTCCTCTTTCCCATCTGAAACCTCAGCACAGTCTTTACTGTCCCCGTGGTTACCAGCATTGTGGTCTTCCGAACTTACAGCAGAATCACCCATTTAAGTGCTCCATGTTCTGAGACTTCTCCATCCTGCATCTTCACACTTTTCCAAATTTCTTCCATAAACTGATTCCAAAGGCTTCTGAACTACATGGTTGGGGATAGTCACAGCAAAAACCCTATTCCGTCAAAAGAGCCAGGTGTGGACAGAACTGCCTGTCAATCAGCGGGGTCTCCTGACCAATGGATCTCAGCAAGCTCCCCCAACCAACCCCAGTAGGACAAGGGACTCTAACCCCCCTCCCCCAGTCCTGTCCCTAAGCCCAATAAAAATTCCAGTCCGGCTGAGCCCAAACATGTGCTTCTCCCCGACCCACCCTGTTGGTCTGGAGGGTCTCGCCAGGAGTGAAATCTCAATAAAGCCTCGTTCTGCAGCCTTTTTAATGTGCCTCCTTTTGGTGGCTGCTGCCTGACCCTACCGTTTCAGAAGCTTCAGCCCATTCATTGCTTTGGGTCCGAGGGGAGGGGAGGCAGAATATCATGGCAGAGGAAAGCTACTCAGCTCCTGATGACCAGGAAGCAAGAGAAAGAAGCAAGGGTCATGATGAGAAGTGGTCCCCGAGGGTCCACCTCGAGTGACCTTACTCCCTCCAACCACGCCCCACCTGCCTACAGTTTCCACCACCTGCCAGTAGTCCATCCAAATTATAATCCATCAAATTGATTCATCTACTGATAAAGCCAGAGCCCTCTTAAGCTAATCATTTTCCAAAGCCTCACACTGCTGCGCTGGGAACCGAGTCTTCCACGCTTGGGATTCTGGGAGGCATTCCAAACCCAAACCATGGCAGAAGAGGTTGGAATGGCAGTGACATCTTGGACGAAAGCCTTTTAGTTTGACAAGTGAGTGTCTTGGAGTGAGGCCACCTCTCCCTGTGACCCATTAGCTGTGGCCGACCTGCATGTTTGTGTGCTCTTTTGAACTTTGCACTCTCGGGCATCACACCCAGAGAGATTATCCCACCGGCCCCAGGAGAGCGGTGAGACACCAGGAGCAGAAGCACTGAGTGAGCTCAGCCTGCACCTGCCAGCCTGCAGACACCTCTCCAGGTGGCAGAGCCTGCAGGTGAGCACAGGAGGCAGGAGCTCAGTGAAAGGGGCTGGAGGGAAGAAAGAGTCTCCCTACTGTAAATGGTGTGGCAGGAGCTGTCACAGCCTCACAGGAGGGGATGGATGAAGGCTGTGCAGGAGTGATTCTCCCAGTCACCTCATCTAGGGATCACCTCCACTTAGTGAACGGGAGAAATCGGATGTTTGGAAGTGCTGGTTGGGGCCTCTGCATAGAAAACTACTCATATTTTTTTTTTTCTCAGAGAATGGATTATGATCTCTACCACCTCCTATTAACTCCTTCCTGAAGACCCACGTTAACAAATTCTATTATTTACCTCTTCTTGCATAACAAATCACCCCCAAATTTGATAGTAGCTTAGGACAACAAGCTGTTTCTGTGCATGGGGCCTTTGAGACGGCTTCAGGTCTCTTGTGAGATCTGAGTCAAGATGTCAATCACCTTGGGAGCCGCTCAGAGACCACCAAGTGGAGGAAGTTCAGCATCAGATTAGGACCAGACATGAAGAAGTCTGCATGAAGAAGCTGCATCTGATCAGGGAGTTTTACAAACATAAACCTCCTCCCTGTCCCTCAGAGAATCAGGCTCAGTCTCCTGGAAAACTTCACACTTGAAAAGTGAAAAACAAGCTTTTCTTGAATAACAAGATTTCTTGCACCATTAAATAATTCTACTTCTTTTTTAAAAAGATTTTTTTAACCTGTTGATAGACCTTTATTTATTTATATGTGATTTATTTATATGTGATTTATATGTGAATCGAACCCAGTGCCTCACACATGCCAGACAAGTGTGCTACTGCTGAGCCACAACCCCAGCCCACTAATTCTACTTCTTAAAAATAATGTTTTATTGTTTTCTGGTAATGAACAAGACATGCTCTTTGTCGGCAATTTGGAGATTTAAAAAATTTCAAATGAAGAACACAAAAGGCACCTCCGTTCTATCATCAAGAGCATCTCTAAGAAACACTCCTTTAGTTCCTGGTGGATACTGGGACACACCAGTAAGCAGCATCCATGGTCCCACTTTATGGGGCTTTCAGCACAGCAGGAGGGAAGACCTTGCTCTATTGACTGAATTTCGCTCCAGTCCTCTCCCAACCCCACTCTGTGTGTGATCCTTCTTTAAAATGTGGGTAAAATACCAGAACAGTTTGGTGTGGTGGTGGAGGATGGAGTCCCGGTCTTCTGGTGAGGGCAATTGGCTAATTCAAAGGATAGGCACAGGGTCCAGCAGCAAAGGCCCCACCAACCTCACCAGCATCAGAGCACCTCAGACCCACCTGGGCCCCAGACCATCCGCTTGTCTGAGGACAAGCAGCTGGATGGGAGCTCTCAACAGAAGAGCCCTTCCCGCCTGCTGTGCTTGTCTTCACACTAGTTCCAGGAATTGACCTGGCAAATATTGACCAGGCTGCTGGGTCTCCAACACCACTTTTCTGTGGCAGGAGGACGTGCAGGCTGAGGACCTGGGCCCGGCTTGGTGATAAGGCTCTGTGAGTACTGGGCTCCTGCCGGGAAGGAAGGCAGGTGGCGGTCACCGCTCTATCCCCCTCCTGCTCTCTAGTTCTCTGTTTCTCCATCTCTGGCTTCACAGGTAGGGGTGGGAGAAGTGAGTCCCCTCGAGTTAGAGTGGAATGAGCACTGCTTCTGAGTCTCCAAGTTAGAATTTCAGGTTTTCAATGACCTTTGGCATCCAAGACTTTGGACCGAGGAGCTCCGAATATTCCCGGCAGATAAGACCACAGCAAAGGACGAAACTTACTAGAAATCTTGTGATGGGAAAAGAGGCATGCTTGGAAGCCCTGAGCTGGACCCGAGTCTTTCTCCTGCCTCCCTTTTATCGAGTGTTTGTCCTGCCCTGAGCCTCAGTTTCCCCAAATGGACAACTGGGCTAGGAATCCTTGTGCCTCAGGGTTCTCAGAAGGATTGAGTCAGAAACAAAGCAGGTGCCACCTGCATTTGGGCAGGACCATTCTCACTGCATGTGACCCTTCTGGGCAGTTTAAAGCTTCCATGTACCCAAATCTCACCCACTGAGTGCTAAGAGCACCCCCATTTCTTGTGGTCGATATGACCAGAAACACCACCCACCTCTCCCATCCCTCCTCCCTAATTTACAAACCCATCTGTCCGAAAAACAGTGATACAACGTACCTAATATCCCCAGCCCTCTAATAAACACTTAATAAATGAAATGTTATAATGAATGGATAGGGTTCTTCATTTCCCTCTGGGATCTTTCTAGAAAAGGAGCTATGAAATGAACTGGATGTCATTGCACTAAGCCTTGGTGAATGGGAAGAAAACCCCTATCACATTCTTTCTGTGTTAGGTGCTCTGTGTGTCTGTCACATAAGCCTTCACCTGCCTGCCCGGGAGGGGACTTTGCCTACATTTTGCAAAACTGACACCTTGTGAAGGAGGTTTCTTTGCACTGCGCGGCAGTGAGTTCCTGCAGAGCCTTGGTTGCGACCCAGGCCCCACTGGGAAGTCGACGTCGTTTTGCAGGTCGGGAAGACCTTGGGGTGCCATGGGGGCAGAAAACGGTGCTGAGTTCAGTGGCATAGAAGGAATAAATGAGAAGTAGTTTCTGTGTTTCTGATTTTACCCAGGGACAGACCAAGTTTTAATTTGTTCTGCATCTTACAAATTTCCCATCAAAAAGGCAAATCTGAAATGTACAGGAAATGTCATAGAGCCACCCCCACTGAGCTGTGCGGAGGGAGGGAGGTCATGACCTTGGAAAAGTGCCCATCACACTTTGACCAGCAAACGCGTTTCCACATAACAGAGGAGACAGCATCTCGCCTCCTGGCCGCTGGGCTTTGAATAGTGGTTGGGCAGAGCGTTCAGGACACCAGGGCCGAATGCCACCTGGAACGCTACCCTCCCCAGCACTGCCACTACAGCTGTAATTTGTCCAGAGCTCATTAGTTTGGGCAAAGAGGATTCAAAGTGCTGATTAAATCACCAGTGTTTTCAGGACGATCTACCACAAGGCACCAGGAGGTCAGAATTTGGCCCCCACTGAAGGAACAATGGAAAGGGTGGTTTCAAGTGGAGCAGGAGGATATCAGGGTCTGCAGGATCCAGGGGTCTGTGCATGGGCAGGGGGACCTGAAAGGGAAAGGAAGGTTTTAGACACAGCGCGACACGGTGCCCCTCCCCTGCACATCCTGCCCGGAAGCCAGGGGTCTTCCTGTTTCTGTACCCCCAGTATCCCCTAGAGGTGGACCAGAGTTTCTTCCGGCATGTCTTATAACCAAGAGGTGTCGTACTCGTCTGCAGGGGCTGCTTTAACAAGCCGTTAAAGTGCTGCATTTAAACCACCAAAGCTTTTGTCTAGCAGCTCTGGAAGCTGAAGTCCAAGATCAAGGGGTGGGTAGAGCTGACTCCTCCTGAGGCCGTTGGGAAGAGTCTGCTCCAGGCCTCTCCCCAGCTCCTGGTGGTTGCTGGCCATCTTTGGCTTTGCCCAGTTGGTAAGATATCACCTGCAGTCTGTCTTCTCCATGGTGTGTCTCTGTGCCTAAAGCTCTTGTTTTATAAGGATCCCAGTCAAACTGGGTTAAGAGCCTACTCTAATGACCCCATCTTAACAAATTATACCTGTGATGATCCTATTTTCAAACAAGATCCCCTTCAGGGGTCCTAGTAGCTGAAGGTTCAGCTTATAAATTTGGAGCAAAAACAAGTCTACCCATGACAGACGGTTCCTAAACCTCCACATCAATCAAAGATGGAAGCTCCAGCCACTGCACATGACAGACAGCAGAGTCTTGATGGAGATGTGGAGACAGATCCATGCTCCCTCCTCTCCTCCCAGGACCCACCAATTCTGTGGCTTTGTCCTCACCCATGGGCCCCTCTCATCTGCGCCACCCGGTGGGTGACCCTCACATCCAGCTAAGGAAGGATCAGGAGGGCCCAGGGACCCCTCTTTCCCGTGGGGCTGACGTGAGGCTTTGCACATCATCCTTTTCCTTCTGGAAGATGAAATTCTAGGTCAAGGCTGTGCCTAGGTGTGAGGCAGGCCCAGTGTCACTCATGGTCACAGTGTCCTGACCACTTGTTCCACAGCCCTCTTCTCCATTTATAGTAACATACACATTTGCTCATTTAACTAGTGCAGGCCACCCCAACTGGACCTGAAGCTTGTGGGGTCGGGAATTGGGATTTTTTTTTCTTCTCCCGACTCGATATTCAATACGGGTTAATTTCTTGAGTCAGATAGATCCTTGAGAGGAAATGGAAAGAAGGAAGGAGGAAGGAAAGATGGAGGGAAGGTAGAGGAGATAGGAAGGGAGGGAGGCAGGGAGGGGAGCAGGATAAGCTATGGAAGATTTTTTTTGTAGCCCGGAGTCCTTTACTCAAAAACCTCTATCACACGTGGAGCAGAGAGAGGGCTGCTGGTCTTCCCCAAGCCTGGGAGGACTGTCATCTACCACTGTCCTCTGCAGTGTGCCTATGGCACCCTTGTGGGACAGTCTGAATGGTGGGGTTGATGGCCAAGCAGGGGGGCAGATGAAGTCGCTTGGGAAGAGGAGGACTGACGTGTTCGCATCTTGCTTCCAGAGGATGGGGCCGGCTAGGCTGTGGCTGCTGGGAGCCGGGATCCTGGCCTCTGTCCACTGTCAGCCCTTTCCTGCCCATGGAGATAAGAGCCCAGGGGCACATCAATCCCCCAGCCATCAGCTCTCGGAGCCAGCTCCTGCCTACCACAAAGTCACACCCACCATTACCAGCTTCGCCTTGCGCCTGTACAAGCGGCTGGCGGCGGGCACCCCAGGAAACATCCTCTTCTCGCCCGTGAGCCTCTCCAGCACCCTGGCCCTGCTCTCCCTTGGGGCCCAAGGTGACACCTCAACACAGATCCTGGAGGGGCTGGGCTTCAACCTCACAGAGACCCCAGCAGCCGACGTCCACCGGGGCTTCCAGAGCCTCCTCGGCACCCTTGACCTGCCCAGCCCCAAACTTGAACTAAAAGTAGGGAGCTCCTTGTTCCTAGACAAGCGGCTCAAGCCCCTGCAGCACTTTTTGGACAGCACCAAGGAGCTGTATGGCGCTTTTGCTTTTTCTGCCAACTTCTCGGATCCGGCTACAACCTGGAGGCAGATCAATGAGTACGTGAGGAAGCAGACGTACGGGCACGTCACGGAGGGCCTGCCGCAGTTCAGCCACGACACCCTCATGGTTCTCCTGAACTACATCTTCTTCAAAGGTGAGGGCTCGCTCAGACACGATGACTGGCGTCTCCTCTGTGAGTAGACACTGTCACCACACAGAGGTGACCAACACATCCTTGGGGGATGCTGTTTGCCTCTTGGGAATCTGCGAATGACAGCTTTCCTACCCTTGGGTAGCTCACATCCCATGTGGGTTGGAAGCAAGGAGCGGCCACAGAGCTCAGAGGGATGTCATACTTTCAGGTGGGTGTAGGTGCCCTGGAGCTCTCGGAGGAGACGAGCATCCATGCAAACTTGGGGAGTGAGGGGAGGCTCCCCAGAAATGCAGGCCTCTGAGTGGAGACCTGAAGAGTGAATTGGATCTGCTCGGGTAAAGTTTCAGACAAAAGAAAGACCAGGAATTCCAGTCTCAACAGTAGAGTGACATGATCGCGTCTGTTTAGAAAGAGAGAGTGTGGCTGGGCGTGAAGATGGGAATCGGCCCCGCTACTCGACTGAGATAGGAAGATCATGGAGAGCAGGAGTTTGAGACTAGCTCAGGCAGGACAGTGAGACCCAGATTTAAAAAAAGAAAGGAGCAAGATGAGCCTGGATACAGTGTGGAAATGGTTTGGAGGGAGTAAGGACGGGAGGGGAAAGACAAGTTAGGCTTTTCTCAAAGTGGACCAAATCCGGGTGACACTAACCTTGATAAACCTGTGGCTTTGGAAGTAGAATCTGCAGTACTTGGTCACTGATTGAGTGTCTCTGCATAAGCTGGTCATCTAGGGGTCACTGGGCCGAGGATCTGTTTAAAGGGCTTGGAAACAACCTGAGCTGTGCCGTCAGAATCAGGCCACTGATCTCAGCTCAAGATACTTCCTGGCTTTGTAAATGGCATGTTTACAGAAATGCACAAGCCTCAGTTTCCCCATCCCTAATATGGGGACGATGACACTTGTTTCTTGTTAATTTGGGGGATGATTTAGAGACTATGCCTCACCCATGGAAGGTGCTTAGTGGATGGGAATGCATTGTGGTCTCGAGAACTAAATTCCTCTGAAAAGAAGCCCAACCCTAGGCCCCTGGAGCTCAGACTCTGCTGACACTCTAGTGGCTAAGCCCTGGCCTGGATTCTGGCCTCCTGGCTCTGCCTCCAAGCTACTTCTTCACCTCACACTTACATACCCAAGAGACAGTCACCAGGCCGGTGTGGCTTTGTAGACAGCCGCCCAGAGTCGTTCTCCTGGGACATGTGCTCATATGTTACGGGTCTTGTGTCCTCAGCCAAGTGGAAGCATCCTTTCGATCGCTACCAGACCCGGAAGCAAGAAAGCTTCTCCGTGGATGACAGGACCTCTCTCCGGGTTCCCATGATGCAGCAGAGGGAGATGCACAGGTTCCTCTATGACCAGGAGGTGGCGTGCACCGTGCTGCAGATAGAGTACAGTGGCAATGCCTGGCTGCTGCTGGTGCTCCCTGACCCTGGCAGGATGAGGCAGGTGGAGGCTGCTCTGCAGCCAGAGACCCTGAGAAAGTGGGGACAGCTGTTCCTGCCCAGGTAGGTGCCACATGGAAGGGTTCCCGCAATCTTTGCTCAAAAGCCGGAGCAGGTCTTGGTCAACTCCTGTCCCCAAACGCTAAATTCCAAGTTTGACTCTGGGATCCTGGGTAATTTTCTCTCCTCCTTGGGCCTCAGGTTTCCTCTGAGGCCTTGATTCCTCCTGAATTGCATTGCTCGCTGGATTAACTGAGTCCCTAGTTAGACTGAAACCTGGATCCTAAATGCTCACTGGATGTGGACCATGATCCCTCCACCGGGTGTCCTGACCCCAATCTCATTTCCCCTGGCTTCCCTCGTTCTTCACATAGTAATTTCATATCACACGATAATAAAGTGTCACCAAAATGCCAGATAAAGGACGATCATTAAGAACAATCATTAGGTAAAGAAAATGTGGTATATATCCACAGTGGAGTTGTACTCGGCCATGAAGAATGAAGTCATGGCATTTGCTGGCAGATGGATGGAACCAGAGAAGATGAGGCTGCGTGAACTAAGCCAGCCTCAGCAAGTCAAGGGTCAAAGTTCTCTCTGACATGCAGAAGCTGGAGAGCAAGACCAAGGAGACACCAGTGGCTCAGAGAGGTCTGGCACCTCGGGAATCTTAGGAAGAGGGAGAAGAGTGGAATAGGGAAAGGCGACCGAGGGGGGGAAGGAGGGATGGAAAGGGGAATCCTGTCCCCTCTACTTGCTTTTAGATTGTGGCTTCCTCACTGCGGTTGCAGCTTCTTCTGATTCCCGAGGTCCCCCTCCCTGGCCCAGCCTTCTCAGGATGTGTCTCCCTTTATGGAGGGACCTGGGATGGAATCTGGTCCTGAATTCTAGATACCTCTAGCTGCAAAGAAACTGGCCCCAAACTAAGCAGCCCGGAGGCCAGCTGTTGCCCCTTGCTGCCCGGGTTGGCAGGGCCCCGTGGCCTGGTTCCCACTCCTGGGGGAGAGATGGGGGCTGGAGCCATCGAAGCCTCCTTCGCGTGGGTCTGGATGAGGCTGGGTGGGCTGGAGGGGATCCGGGCAAGGCCGGCTTCTCTTCCTGCAGGGTGTCCCCCAGGCTAGCCTGAGCGGAGCAGCTCAGTGTGACACTGTGTGGCCGCTCGCGGCTCCAAGGGAAGGGCCCTAAAAGGAAGGGAAGGCTCGTACCCTTTGAAGGGTTAGGTCCATAAATCAGCAGTGTCCCTCCTGCCGTATTGCACTGGCCGGAGAGCCATGGATCCCACCCAGATTCAAGAGGAGGGCTCATGCCCACCATCTCAGGTGGCAGTCCCACACGACCCAGTGGCTGCCAGCCCCTCCTGTGCCACTGGTGTCTTCTCTCAGAGTCCCACCCACACCGAGGCCTCAGAGTAGAGAGAGGCACTTTATACCTGGGCAGAAGTTAAAGCACCCAGGAAAAGAGATGCGGTAGGTCGAGGGGAAAGGCCAGGACTTAAGGAATTTTCTGAACCCGTGAAGCTCCAGTCAAACCCGGATTCCAGCCCCGTAGTTTTCGGTTCCCGCAGGGTGAGCCTGCCCCTCTCTCCCACTGCAGGAGGGAGTACCATAGAATCTTCTGGATTGAGTCGATTTTCCCTCAAAAAGGGTTTGCTTTGACTTCTCCGCAAAATGAGTAAAATTCTACTCATTGTCCCCCTCCCCCTCCCCCTGTCCCCCACCAGTGGCCTGGGGCTTGCCCACCCCAGATCTCCCTGTGAAAAATGTGTCAAGAAGGCCAAGATGTCCTTCCACTTCGGTTAGCCCCTGGACCCTCCTGTGGCCTAGGGATCAAACTGGTAACGATAATGATGAACCTCAGTTTGACCTTCTAGAGACATAAGTTCCCAAATTAGTTATTAACTAGTCAAATCCGGAGGTGCCCTGGCAATTGTCAACCAGTACTTAAGAAAAGAATAATCCCCAGGAGAGAAGGATGGATTTACTGTGGGTGGGAAGAATCTTCTGAGTTGGCCCCAGGAAGGGTGGCCATCTGACAGCCCAGGAGGCCCGGTTGCAGGAGGGAGTGACCTGTTCCTTGTGACTCGCATTTTGCACACCTGCTGTGCCACGGGATCCTCACAACAGCCCGTAGAGTGGGCATCTCTGCGCCGTTTCACAGACGAGGAAACAAGTTCAGACAGGTGGGAGATGGTGGTGGCCTGGGCGAGGGGAAGGCCAGGATAAGGAGTGAGGACACGGTTTGGAGGTTGAGCCACAGAAATCGCAGACAAATGAGATGTGGGGGTGGGAAATGTCACCAGCACTGACTTCGCACAGCCATCTGTGGATCTCATCAGTGAAGCCATTCAAAACCCCACTCCGGAGAGGGGGGATGAAGAGGAGGACAGGGGGCCATGTCAGGACCTCAGGCAGGACCTCAGGCAGGTCCAGCCCCAGACACTCCCTGAGGCCTGCAGCAAGGGAGCTCTGGCTAGGGAGGTGGAGTGTCCCCCACAGCAGGTGTGTCACGGGGGACTGCTCGCCCCCCACACTAGGAAACACTTGTCCCTCCACGGGGCAGGCTGCCGACAGACGGGCAAGGGCAACACTGACAAGATGGTACATTTCTCTGATTCTCCCTTCAGCCTGCTCGACTTGCACCTGCCGAGGTTTTCCGTTTCCGCCACATATAACCTGGAAGAGATTCTTCCCCAAATCGGGCTCAACAGCATATTCAGCTTGGAAGCAGACCTCTCGGGGATCACTGGGCGGCTCAACAAGACCATCTCCAGGGTAAGGCAGTGGAGGTGCACGGGTGAGATGCAGGGCCTCTCCCTTCTCACATGGTGGGAAATCAAGTCCTCCAGTCTGTTCCCTATGCAGGGCCTGCAAAATCGCGATCTTTATAGCTCCCTTTCATGGACAACTCCCTTCCTGCCTCCCCTCCTCCTAGATCTGTGTTTTCTGTGCAGGAATAGTGTTCTGCATAGAGCAGGTACTCATTAGAGGTGATTCATGGGGCCATAATTTTCCCAGGTGTGGGATGGCTTTGTTTTGATTCCTAGTATGTCCTCTTACTGGGGCAGCTGTGGGACTCTACCTGCCTTCGTTATGGCTATGGGTAACAGTGGGACAAAAACAGGAGGTATCTCATTCAGCTTTGCTGCAGTAACAAAGAACCCCTACATCAGCTAAATATCTGCTTCCCATGACTGCTTCCCTCAGGGATATAGGGGAAAGGAGAAGCCCCTGTCCTCTTCTGTCCTCACAGAAGAGGAGGAAAGCAAGAGAAAAAGTTCAACAGCTCATTAACACTTGTCCCCATGCCTGACCTGTGTCATGGCAGTGCCCAGGCCATTTGCTAGATTGGGTTCCACTTTCATGACCCCAGTCCATGGGGATGGGCCATGTTCTGCACTACAGGTAGCCCCACAAAACACATGGAATGGGCAAAGGTTGACAACCCTCCAACAGGAGGGGAGAGCTGATATTTGGGAATAAGAATGCAGTGGCCTCTGAGGGCAGAGGCTGCCTGCTGGACACTGGGGAGGAAGCTAGATGGGGTTCCACTTTCATGATCACGGTCCGTGGGATGGGGAGAGAGTCAAGGCCCCTCTCTGAGCTTTGGTTAGGGGCATGGAGTGTGTGAGTGTGTGTGCGTGTGTGTGTGTGTGCGTGTGTGTGTGTGTGTGTGCGCATGCTCCTGCGTTGTGCAGCAGGTGGGTGAAGAAGAAGGAAAAGAAATAGTCAAATGTCTTGAAGAGGCTTTTGCACAGCACCTTTTAAGTGCTTCTCTTTTCCTAGAACCTTGTGGAAAGAAAAGGGAACATCAAGGCCATTTTTATTTTTTTATCCAGCTTCTTTTAAAGGCTCAGAACCCTTTCTTCCTGGGAAATTGTGTGAAATGAGGTTAGAAAAGAAGTTCCTCCCGTGGGAGCCAGTGGGGGGCTGGGTGACCCTGAGCTCCTTAGACCCCTGAGGTAGGCTGGGCTGGGCCTCCAGGCCTGGGCCAGACACAGGTGGCTCCAGTCAGGCTCAGGCCCTTTTGTCTTTCTGCCTGAGGGTGACGTCACTGTTGGGGGCGCGGGGGGACCCTCAGGAGAGAGAAAATGGAGAGAGAAGGGGATGAAGCGAAGGCTTCCTGGGCAGGCAGGGCCCTGGGGCCGATCAGCTGGCTTCCTCCCCAGAGTCCAGCAGGCAGCCTCTGCCCTCAAAGGCCACTGAATTGAGCCGTCTCTGACTCTTCTCTCCTTCTAGGTGTCACACAAGGCCTCGGTGGACATGAATGAGAAGGGAACCCAGGCAGCGGCCGCCTCTGGCCTCCTCTCCCAGCCCCCGCCCCTGAACACAACGTCGGCCCCTCACGCCCATTTCAACAGGCCCTTCCTGCTGCTGCTTTGGGAGGTGACCACCCAGAGTCTGCTCTTCCTGGGAAAAGTCGTGAACCCAGTGGCAGGGTGACGGGGGTGGGAGGTCCCGGGGGTCCTCTCTCCCCACCAAACAGGAAGGCTGGGCCCCCTGCACTGCGGGAGGGCAGACCAGCTCGTGGGTGTGCAAAGGTGACAATAAAGTTGGCCCTGGGTGTCACGAACCCTGAGGAGCCCTGCTTAGGAGGGAGGCCGAGTCCGTGAGCAGCTCGAGCCACGCACCCTCCGATCCGCTCAGCTCTGGGGTTCACTGTGGCTGAAAGTTGAAAATGTCGACAGCGTTCATGTTGTGGCCTCCAGGAGGAGTTGCCACTGCCATGTCAGGCCCTTTCCAAGTGTCCTTTGGGTAAGGGTCACAATAAAAGGCCCAGAGGACATAGGAGGAAGGAAGACACCTCCCCTTCACAGTGGCTGTTCTGCACTGTCAGCCACGGGACGAGCTCTGAGCTGTCACTGCTCAGGAGTTGACTCACCTGGAGGGAAGGCTGGCCCCAGGGAGGGCTCCCGGCCACATGCCATGGATTGGGAGGCAGTGCAGTGGTGGTGAGCCTGAGGGAGGCGAAACGCAAGCACCAAGGAGACAAGAGGAGCCCAGGGCCAGCCCCAGGCCCAGGGAAGCAGGACGGTCAACATGGCAGGACGACAATGCAGACAGGGTGGGGGCGAGGGGGGGGCTGTGTCCAGTGGAGACAGAGCATCCCCTAGAGATGAAAGCTCAACCCCCCATCCCAGGTGTGCCCCTCAGGAGCACCATCTGAACCCGGCGGAGGAAATAAGAGTGGGGTGTCCACTTATCCACCAGAGCTCTCCACTGTGAGAGGGGACCCCAGGCACTAAGATATGTTCTGACCTCTTTTCTGGATCTTTCAGCATTGAAGAGAAGTGTGTTTGTCTTTATTTATGGGGTGTTAGAAACCAGTCTGCTCTAAGACCATAAGAGGGGTGGGGTCTGGAAACACCCTGTCCCACTGCAGTCCCCAGCCCTGGCTCTCCAGCAGTGTCCCAGTGGTCACGTAGGAACAATATGCAGAAGGAAAGTGGAAGTCCAAGGCTCATTAAACCCCGAGCTGTGCCTCTGAACCAAGATCATTTACAAAACCCTCCTCCATTGACCCAAATCCTGGGTCTTTCCACTCTGATGATCCAAAATGGGAAGCCAGGAGCAGGTGGGTAAAGGAAGGTGAGAGAGCAGAGAGAGAGAGAGAGAGAGAGAGAGAGGAATATGTTTACCCTGTGCCCACGCTGAATGTGGGAAGTGACCCGGGTAAGAAAGCAATCTGTCCCCCAGAGATAGAGAAGGGCGATCCGGCCAGCCCTGGCCAGCTTGACCCACCACTGTAGTATATGGAGGTGTTAGCAAGGGGACAGTCGACCTCCCCCTGAGTAGGGACAGCCAGAGACGAGAGCAGAGCACATCAGTTCAACCCACAGGTCTGCGGGTCAGCAAGCTCAGGCCACGTTCCCATATCCAAGCCCCAGATTCAGCTTGCGGGCTCCTGGTGGGAGTGTGTGCAAAACATCCGGGTTCCTGAGTGATGAAGTAACACCCAGAGAGCTGGGCTGGGAGGTCCCCCAACTTCAGCGGCATCTCCAGCAAGATGAACAGTGCAACCCTGAATCGCGTGAGTCTGTTGTGGAGCTCTGTGTGAGAGGGGGCTGGTTCTCAGAGTAATAGGAGGCCCTCAGATAGCAGGAAGCTGCGCCCACTTTTGATCACACACTCTTTTCCTGGAGAGAGCCAGTGTACTGAAGGGATGCTGGTCCCACACCCATCGCCCACCACCAAAGGCGAGCCCTGCCCCCTGCTGGTTGCAGAGGGTCACTGACGTGCCCTGGAAGAGTCAGCAGCCCCCTCCTCCTGTTTGGCTGGGTTGGTGAGAGTCCTAAGAGGGTACTACCGGTTGCCTGATAAAATATAGAGCACCCAGTGAAACCTGAATTTTAGATAACAGCAAATAATCTAGTATAAGTATGTCCCATACAATATTTAGGCTTTACCTAAAATATTTCTGCTGTTTATTTAATATTTGGACATCAGGGTGTCCTGTGACTTTATTTACTAAATCTGGAACCCCAGAAAGGCGTGCCTATGGTCAACACTCTAGAGTGTGTTGGAAGGAAGGAAACTCTCAGGATGCCAAGGGCAGACTGGCCCAGGCATCTGGCCAGAGAGAAGAGAATCCAGAGGACAGAGCTGTGAGGAGGAGCCGGGGCAGGACCCTTGCTTCTGCTGTGAACAAATCCAGGTTGGCTTGCTGAGGAATGGCACGAAGCTCAGCTGCCCCCACCCCCAGCCTCTTGTCACACTGTGGGTGAGGCCATCCTCCACCAGTGACTCCAGCTGACCCACCACAGTCCGTAGCCAGGCCAGGCCTGCTTAGCTGGACTGCAGGTTCATGAGCTCGATATGTCCTCAAATGTCCATCGCTTTGACCCGATACATTTTGGGGTCTTTTTGTTATGCAGCAAACAGTAATTGATAGCAGAGAAAAGAAAGGGGTCCCGGGGATGGGCTTTGGGCAGTGTAGACTGAGAAGGCAACAAGACGAATCATAGCACCCAAGGGCCACGTCCTGTCAGGTCCACTGTTCTCTCCAAGGACTGGGCAGCGAGTCTTGGACCTAACCAGGTCCTCAGCACAGGGACCCTGCCAGCCTGAAGGCCTTTGAGCAGGGGCAGGGAGCCAGGGTGGGGCTTGATGGAGGGGAACCACCCATTGGTTCACCACCTGAGCTGTGTGTCCTGTCTGAAGATGGCTGGGCCATTCCACACCTTTCCTGGCAATTTGGAATCCGGGGCTTGTGGATGTCATCACAGAGCTGTAGAACTACAGCCAAAAGGTCACAGATCAGTCGTTCAAGGACATATGTGAAATGTTCAAAAGAAAATGGAGCAGATGCAGAGAGGCCCTGGGCGGGAGAGCAGGGAGAGCTGAGTTCCCACCCTCAGCACTGGCCTGGGGCTTTGCAGAGGGCCATCAGGGTCCAGGGAGCGGATACATTTTCAGGCTGGTTCATGCAGGCAGAGCTGTGTTCACCTAAAGACACAGGGCCACCCACAGGAGCCCAGCTGCAGGCCATACCAGCATTTGTGAAAAGGTGGAAACCGGTGAGTCACCCCACAGCTCTCAGTCTCTCCCACCCCACCCCAGTGGCCTCCTTCTCAAGGCCAGACATCCTCCCAGCAGCTCTACCTGCATGGGTGGATGGGGTCTGTTTACATTACTGCAGGAGGCCTGCATGAATCCCTAGAAAGAATTGGGAAGAATTTAACACCAGATAAGAAGGCACCAAAAAAGACCATTAAAAGAAGTATTTTAAAATGCAGAAATGGAGGTCATCAATCAGGCCTGCCTGTGTGTCCTGAGCTCAGATCTCAGTTCTGGGCTTTTGATGCCAAGAGAAAAAGTTCTAAGCTACCCAGAGCTTTCAGGGACAGGAGACAGCAGAGCTCTGGGTGCACATAGTGATGCATTTCCTCCTTCTTGGAATCTAAGGCCAGTTGGGTTTGTATTCACATAGTCCCTCCTGCTCTGCTGTGGGAGGGTGCAGAAGTCCTGTCTTCATGATCGATGCTCCCAGCGGCTCTTTGAAGGTCAAGTATGTGCCAGGGTATCCAACTCCACTGGCCAAGTTGACAGAGTGATTTGAAAAAGTGGTTTCTGAGTTTGGGAGTAAGGTTTCAGTTAAGCTAGAGAAATAGGGAGCTGC
The DNA here is from genome assembly GCF_045843805.1 of Urocitellus parryii. Classification (NCBI taxonomy): domain Eukaryota; kingdom Metazoa; phylum Chordata; class Mammalia; order Rodentia; family Sciuridae; genus Urocitellus; species Urocitellus parryii. The sequence goes on along the minus strand of NC_135536.1, from coordinate 11,174,347 downwards.
TGGTCAAGACACTGCCGTCCCTCAGAGAGCTGTCCCCGAGGGGCAGTGGGCGCCGTGGCTAGTGACGTCATGGGTGTGGTGCCACCCATTGTGTGGCTCAGGAATGAGACACAGCCACTCGGCAGTGAGGGCTTTTCAGCTTGACAAAAGCTGCCTTTGTGGATGTCTAATCTCGAGTCACACGTGACCATTGTGCAAGCCACGACAGCAACGTGAAAAGTAAACTGTGGTCATCCAAAAATGCACACCTAGGGATGCACCTGACCGGCTCTTGGTTACATATTTTTTTCTTATAGAAATACAAGTGATGCTTTTAAAATACACATACTTAATAAGACGGGATCCTGTTGTGATAAGTGCTTTTGAGTTTCTTTGTCATATTATTTTAATGACTTTCACATTCTATTTTTTTTAGGAGTGGCCTGTGTTTTTCATTTGAAATTCTCCTTTGATGGACTCTTCGGTTGTTTTTATATTTTTAAACACCAAGAGGGACCTCGGTTGTCCAGCGGGACACATAAGGAGATGGAAAGGCTCCACCCGCTCCCAGGAAATACAGTCAAAAGCTGAACCGACTGAGGGATCCAGAGCGCCTCTGGGATCTGTGAGATGGGGAGGACGCAGGGAGGCTGGAGAGACCTGCAGGAGGTGCAGGGACGCATGACGGACCACAGCTGAGTCCATGAGCAGAAGCTGTCCTGGGAACCAGTGCGGGGCAGGGAAACCTGACCCATAGCAGGAAGTTGGGAGGTCTGGTTGATGTCCTCCAGGTGAAGTGCAGGGAGGCATGTCTGGCCAAGAAGAACACTTACCCACGGGTGTGGATGGAAGAGAAGAAACATCACAGATTGAGAGGAAACCACTTGCACACCCTCCTGCCATACCCAGGATCAAAGGAAAGCATCTTAAAAATAGTTTACAAAATGCTCTGTGTTATTAGGGTATTTCCCACCTTTTGAAATTAGCCCACCTAATTAATGCATCTTCCTTTTACACCCCCACCCCAAATATTTGCAAATAAATTACAGGCATTATGACCCTTTTCCTCCTTAACATGTAAGTATTTTTGTAGTTGTAGATGGATAGAATGCCTTTATTTTATTTATTTTTATGTGATGCTGAGGATGGAACCCAGTGCCTCATGCATGCTAGGCAGGCACTCAACCACGGAACTACAGCGCCAGCCCTCGCCTTAACATTTAGCCTGTATTTTCCAAGCCCCATAAAGCCCAGCACAGTGATTAAATCCAGGACTAAAATGTTTGTTGAATGGTATCTAGCATACACCATGCTAGGCTAATCTTGCTCTGAAGCCCCGAAGAACTTAAATCAGTGAGGGAAATCTGGACCTGTAGCTTAGATCAGCCACTTGGGGACCAGCAGCTCAGCAACACATAGCAGATGAGACAAATCCAGGAAAAGGAAGCAAGAGAGGAACCTGGGAAATGAAAGGCAAGGCAGAATCCATCAAGGTTTCCATGAGTTTCCAGGGAAGCCATTGGAAGAGGATATTTCTGAACTACAGCCAAAGGTTTAGGGACCTCTTTTTAGAAGAGAAAGAACAGAAAAGAGATGTGTTGTTCTTCCACACCCCAAAATATATAAGCCCACAGTCCTCCTCGGGGCCTCTATTACCTGTGACACTAAGGCCTTGAATAGCTGTAGCCATATCCAACCCCTGCCTCTCCTGGGTGCCTGACCCCCAACAGTGGTGTCTCCTGCCACCCTCAGGCCCAGGAAAAAGCAACTGTACTGTATTCTCAGCTGTTCTGGTGTTCTGCAGAAACTGGAACCAACCAGCCAAAGCAGGTAAATTTGCAGGGCTCAGGAACCAGGTAAGTAGGCCCCTCAGCCCATCAGCTGTGGTCCAGCCCCTTGTCCCTGTCAGTGGCTGTGCTCTCAAGGATGGAATCCCCACCCACCATAATTGTCCCAGGGATGAAGAGGGAAGGCTCAGCCAGATGACAACAGCCAGCCAAGCCTCTGGGGCTTTAGAGACATATAGAGTGCCACTTCTCAACTCTCATTGATAACTGGTTGCTCATATTTTGCATTTTTATGAATTCATCATGAGTCAATATTTTCATAAAATACCATAACACCAAATTATGAGAAAAAATAAAATGCAAAGCAAAGGAAACTAAAATAGAATATCAAATTTTATTGGATTCAACAGACATTAAATTGCATTTTAAAATATAGGAACAAACATAGGGAAAACTAAAAGCATTATGAAGACAGTACCCATTATTCATTGAAAATGTGCCTAGGGCATTTAGTATGGAGACTCGTTGTTAAATTCAACTTTCATAGTTCGGCAGCTATAACTAACCAAATAGTAAAAAGATAGGTAAGTGGTGATTTTCTGTACTAAACACTGAGACCCACTTTTGAATGAATACTGTTTTATCAGTATTAAGGTTTATAATATAATAAATGAGTATGATTCTTTTAATCTTTCTTCAGCTAGCTCAGGTTGATAACTGTCCCTTTAACAAGGGATAATGTATCAGCTTCTCAGCTATCTTTTACAAACACTCCTGATTGAAAAACCAGTCTAAAATGCTGTTGGGAAAGGAAGCTGATATATCTACAGTAATTTCTTGACAAAAAATTTTCAATGGGGTTTGTTTACCAGCCTGTAATTCAGGCCGAAGAATACACAAAGCAAATTTTTATGCCTCCAAGTTAGATGATAATGTTAAGCTTTAAATTTTGAAAGGCTTGAATAAAAAATAACTTCATGGTAAAAGAAATAAATTAGAAAAATAAATATACACTTTCAGTTGCTCTGATTTTTAGGCATTTTTGGCTAAAGATTGCCAAACAAACCTTAAAGCATCACTTGTTGTAATGTGGTCATTAGTTAGTGGCTCATGCCACCTGCAACTCAACCCAGGTGTTCCATGACACTTGAGTGGACCCACATGCTTGGTCATGTGCTTGGACTTCATGACAATGTTAATTGTCCAAAATGCATCTGACCATTTACTCTCAATTTCCATTCTTATCTCATTGTGGACAGTTTGCAGACTGATGTGAGCCCGCAGACCATTCTTCAGGTAGTGCTGGTGTGGGGACTTCTATGGTATAAAGTACCTTTTTGTTAAATTTAATGAATTTCTGGTTAAGTGATGAAGCTTTTAAACATAATTTGTTATTTTTGTTTCTAGAAAAATCCCCCTCATGGCACAGACAGTGGGGAGAAGTTGATGCCTTGGGATGGGCCCTTCTTCTCTTACTTAACCTCAAAACAAACATCATCAGTGAACATTTCCGCTTGGTGATACAGCCACCCCTCATGCAAAGAAACATAAATTCATGATTTTCTTCAAACAGAAGTGTAGGATCTATAGGATATGTCCAGGCTACATCTGTCCTTCTTGACCCCTGACTTGATGAACTGGAAGCTGTGGTTGCATTGTAGTGTTAACTGTGGAATTGTTTAAGTAGGGGATGGAAGATTGAAAAAGCAAAAGGGAAAATTGATAAAGCAATGGTACTGATAACCACGGGAATCAGAGCCCTCAATTCTGTAGGACTGGGGGAGCAAAGGAAATATGTGGCATTGTTTAGACAAAAAAAAATCAGGGGAAAATCTAATTATAAAGTTATTGTCTCTTAGCTCTGAATTCACCATTATATACCCTGCTGAGGCTTCTGTGTCAGGTGCTGCAGATAGGGAGACCCCTGAGGGCAGGAGGAGAAGCAGGAGACCTGTTTCTTCCTGCCTCTGAGCTGTCTCCCTCAGCAGCGCTTCCCCACCCTGACAACAACATCGCTCTACCTCATCCTAGACCTGCCTCAGCACAACACTCCTTCCTCCTGCTCAGGGAGGGAAGTGGAGACGCACCCTCCCCTCAGAGCTCTGGGTTCCCCTGCTCAGGACCCCCTCCTACGGCCTTCTCAGTTTATTTTATTCTAACCTGTTTCCTTTGCTCCCCAAGTCTTACAGAAGTGGGGGCTCTGATTCCTGTGGTTATCAGCACTGTGTTTTCCCAACGTTCCCTTTTGCTTTTTCAATCTTCCATCCCCTTCTTAAGCAATTCCCCATATTCTCTCTGTTGAAAAAAAAAAGCCAGTCCTTCCTACTGGTTGATAATTGTGATGACATTCCTCCAGCACCTAGTTCAACTTTGTCCTCCATTGGTCGGAATTCTTTGTGAGAGTAATGAAAATTTTCATTTTAGCAAGATCCAAACCATATGTGGCCAGGCCTATTAGATGGGCTTTCCAGGGTCAAAATGCAGTGAAGGAAGGAAACCGTGATGATAAACCATGGCTCTGAGGCCTGTTTAGAAACAAGGACCCTAGCACATTGCTATGATGATGCATATAAACTCTAGAGTAGAGGCAGTCATATCATTTGCGGGGCTAGCACAATAATCCAGGAGTTGGTGTCTCCATCCCAGGTGGTGGTAGAGAAAGAGGTGAAGAGAGGGCAAATTCTAAATGCATTTTGAAGCCAATCTGACAAAGAGGTTTGCTGAGGATTAGATGGAAGTTGAGAGGAGTCAAAGGTAGTCCCAGGGCTTTTGACCTAAGCAGCTATAAGGATGGAGTTGCCATCAGTTGAGTTGGGGAAGTTATTAGTTGGATAAAGTTTCAGGAGAAATCCATGAGTTGAAGTATATGCACAGTTGACTTTGAAATGTCACTAGGTGTCCAAGTGCAAATGATTCCAAATCTTTGCTTTTTGACTTGATTTATCACTTCCCACTAGAATGAGGAAGCCTGATGTCAGTCCCTTTCAGCTCTCATTTCAGCATCTCTGGTGTGCAGCACAGTGCCTGGACCACAATCATCTCAGAAAATACCATTTGAGTGAATGGATGAAAAAAAAATTGTATACTGCAGAGGTTCCAATTGAGGCCAAAGTTTGTCTTATTCAAGCTCCAACTCCACACTTGTTTTCCAGTGAGGAAGAGAATAACCATTTGGTTCTGTAAACTGCAGCTTCTAGTGTTCATTGGAAACCCATCTTACTAGCTCATCACTTGTTAGTTGAAGTCCTTCTTCCCTGGAGTAGAGAGAAACCTCTCAGAAGGAGACACAGGAGCTTTCTGTCCTTCTTTTATAAGTGTGGCCCAGCCTGGATTCTGCTGGAGACTTATTCAGTCAGAAGACAGGGCTTTGACAACATCTCAGCTCTAGGAGGGGCCGAGGGACTGAGGTGGAGCAGGAGATGCCTCCTCCTTGCTTCTTTCTTTGTGTGTGGATGTGCTGTTTGTGTTGTTCCCCCATCTCCTAGGAAACCTGAAGAACATTCTAGAACAAGTTCTCTGGGGGCTTTCCTCTCTGCTCAAGTTCAAATCCAAGTCATTACAGACTGTCTGTTGGACACTTGTCAGGGGACCACAGCCAGGTGCCTCCTTTGCCTGGTGTCCAGCACAGAATAGGAGGAGCCCTTCTGGACACTCTGTACTTTCACCTTAATTCAGCCAGCTCGGCCTTCTGCACCAGTGTGACTCTATAATGAGCTGCCTATCCAGCACCTGACCTCTGATGTCACCTTCTTCATGGAGGTTTCCTTAACTAAAGATTGCCAAACAAACCTTAAAGCATCACTTGTTGTAATGTGGTCATTAGTTAGTGGCTCATGCCACCTGCAACTCAACCCAAGTGTTCCATGACACTTGAGCAGACCCACATGCTTGGTCATGTGCTTGGACTTCATGACAATGTTAATTGTCCAAAATGCATCTGACCATTTACTCTCAATTTCCATTCTTATCTCATTGTGGACAGTTTGCAGACTGACATGAGCCCTGAGACCATTCTTCAGGTAGTGCTGGTGTGGGGACTTCTATGGTATAAAGTACCTTTTTGTTAAATTTAATGAATTTCTGGTTAAGTGATGAAGCTTTTAAAATAATTTGTTATTTTTCCTTCTAGAAAAATCCACCTCATGGAACAGAGCAGTGGGGAGAAGTTGATGCCTTGGGATGGGCCCTTCTTCTCTTACTTAACCTCAAAACAAACATCATCAGTGAACATTTCCGCTTGGTGATACAGCCACCCCTCATGCAAAGAAACATAAATTCATGATTTTCTTCAAACAGAAGTGTAGGATCTATAGGAGATGTCCAGGCTACATCTTGTCCTTCTTGACCCCTGACTTGATGAACTGGAAGCTGTGGTTGCATTGTAGTGTTAACTGTGGAATTGTTTAAGTAGGGGATGGAAGATTGAAAAAGCAAAAGGGAAAATTGATAAAGCAATGGTACTGATAACCACGGGAATCAGAGCCCTCAATTCTGTAGGACTGGGGGAGCAAAGGAAATATGTGGCATTGTTTAGACAAAAAAAAATCAGGGGAAAATCTAATGATTAAGTACTGTCTCTTAGCTCTGAATTCACCATTATATACCCTGCTGAGGCTTCTGTGTCAGGTGCTGCAGATAGGGAGACCCCTGAGGGCAGGAGGAGAAGCAGGAGACCTGTTTCTTCCTGCCTCTGAGCTGTCTCCCTCAGCAGCGCTTCCCCACCCTGGCAACAGCACCGATCTCCCTCATCCTAGACCTGCCTCAGCACAACACTCCTTCCTCCTGCTCAGGGAGGGAAGTGGAGACGCACCCTCCCCTCAGAGCTCTGGGTTCCCCTGCTCAGGACGCCCTCCTACGGCCTTCTCAGTTTATTTTATTCTAACCTGTTTCCTTTGCTCCCCAAGTCTTACAGAAGTGGGGGCTCTGATTCCTGTGGTTATCAGCACTGTGTTTTCCCAACGTTCCCTTTTGCTTTTTCAATCTTCCATCCCCTTCTTAAGCAATTTCCCATATTCCCTCTGTTGAAAAAGAGACAGTCCTTCCTACTGGTTGATAATTGTGACTCATTCCTCCAGCACCTAGTTCAACTTTGTCCTCCATTGGTCGGAATTCTTTGTGAGAGTAATGAAAATTTTCATTTTAGCAAGATCCAAACCATATGTGGCCAGGCCTATTAGATGGGCTTTCCAGGGTCAAAATGCAGAGAAGGAAGGAAACCGTGATGATAAACCATGGCTCTGAGGCCTGTTTAGAAACAAAGATCCTAGCACATTGCTATGATGATGCATATAAACTCTAGAGTAGAGGCGGTCATATCAATTGCGGGGCTAGCACAATAATCCAGGAGACGGATAGTTCGTGGCTCTGTTCCAGGTGGTGGTGGAGAAAGAGGTGAAGAGAGGGTTAATTCTAAATGCATTTTGAAGCCAATCTGACAAAGAGGTTTGCTGAGGATTAGATGGAAGTTGAGAGGAGTCAAAGATAGTCCCAGGGCTTTTGACCTAAGCAGCTATAAGGATGGAGTTGCCATCAGTTGAGTTGGGGAAGTTATTAGTTGGATAAAGTTTCAGGAGAAATCCATGAGTTGAAGTATATGCACAGTTGACTTTGAAATGTCACTAGGTGTCCAAGTGCAAATGATTCCAAATCTTTGCTTTTTGACTTGATTTATCACTTCCCACTAGAATGAGGAAGCCTGATGTCAGTCCCTTTCAGCTCTCATTTCAGCATCTCTGGTGTGCAGCACAGTGCCTGGACCACAATCATCTCAGAAAATACCATTTGAGTGAATGGATGAAAAAAAAATTGTATACTGCAGAGGTTCCAATTGAGGCCAAAGTTTGTCTTATTCAAGCTCCAACTCCACACTTGTTTTCCAGTGAGGAAGAGAATAACCATTTGGTTCTGTAAACTGCAGCTTCTAGTGTTCATTGGAAACCCATCTTACTAGCTCATCACTTGTTAGTTGAAGTCCTTCTTCCCTGGAGTAGAGAGAAACCTCTCAGAAGGAGACACAGGAGCTTTCTGTCCTTCTTTTATAAGTGTGGCCCAGCCTGGATTCTGCTGGAGACTTATTCAGTCAGAAGACAGGGCTTTGACAACATCTCAGCTCTAGGAGGGGCCGAGGGACTGAGGTGGAGCAGGAGATGCCTCCTCCTTGCTTCTTTCTTTGTGTGTGGATGTGCTGTTTGTGTTGTTCCCCCATCTCCTAGGAAACCTGAAGAACATTCTAGAACAAGTTCTCTGGGGGCTTTCCTCTCTGCTCAAGTTCAAATCCAAGTCATTACAGACTGTCTGTTGGACACTTGTCAGGGGACCACAGCCAGGTGCCTCCTTTGCCTGGTGTCCAGCACAGAATAGGAGGAGCCCTTCTGGACACTCTGTACTTTCACCTTAATTCAGCCAGCTCGGCCTTCTGCACCAGTGTGACTTTATAATGAGCTGCCTATCCAGCCCCTGACCTCTGGTGTCACCTTCTTCATGGAGGTTTTCTTAACTCCCCATTTGAGTTTATGTCCTGGCCAGTGCTAGGGGAATTGTGAGTTCTGGGTCATTCTGAAAGCAAATGACAGAATCTGTTACCTGTGGGTTGCACTGAGAGAGAGAGAAGCCCAGAGAACTTTCAGGATTCCAGACAACACTTGATAGACCAGCGTTTTGACTTTAATTACTTCAATGAAGGCATATATGTCACTTTCTTTCTAGCTTACACATGTTCAAAGTGGAATTTTTCAAAGTGATTAACCAAATAAACCCTAACAGAATGTCATTAAATTCTTCCAGAGGACTCTAGATGAATCTAGAATAGACATTGAGCTGATCTTGCCTCCCCACTCCCCTACCCCAGTCTCTGAAGGTGAGCCTGAGTTTGTAGAATGACCCATCTCAGTTGCCCCTAGAATGGGAAGCTTTCTACTCAGGGCCCTGGGAGCAAGGGTCTGTGGTCACCCTATGCCCCAGATAGTTACCCTTTACTCTTCCTGGATCTCCCAGATCCACATGCTGCAAAGCTCTGTGATAAGGGGACAGACCCTGATAAAGATGAATTGACCCAGTGCTGTCATCCTTGTAACATTTCTGAGTCACCATCTTTGAAGGAAGGACATTCATCTTTGTGATTCACAATTTTCATCTGCAGAGACTCCAACACTCCCCACAAAAACACAAGGCAGGAAGGAGCCAAGGTTCTTGGTGGTGTCTCCCATCCCGTGGCTAATTTCTGACAGCTGTGGTCAAGAGACTTGATTTGGCCTGACTTTTCTTTTTCCTTTGTTGTCAACTTCCAAGGAGTCATAGGTAAAGTTGACAATTGTTTAGCATTTAGATTTATTTATGGTTTGATTTTTTTAAGCAATTAAGTTACCAGATTAAGTTTGTGCAAAAATGAAGATGCTTATCTATGTAGTATCTACCCAGTCAACAAAGGGCAACTGGCTGTGTTAGCCATCCTACCCCTGTCCTAGTGGCCATCTGGCAGGCAGGTGTCCTTGAAGAACAGCATCTGAGTGACTTGTGCTGAAAGGGTAGACAGTGCCCTCCCCACAGCTTTACAGGTAGAAGGTGAATCCAGGAAGTTCAAGGACCTCCACTGGGTGCATCTTTGAGAAGTTGAACAGAAGCTATCATGTTGACAAACAACTTCTCTTGGAGGACCGAGGGAGAGAGGGAACTGGTGATGGGACTAAAGTCCCAACCATAAGCACTGGCTTAACGTAAAAAGGAAGGGAGCAGCTCCTGGTGGAAAGGAGCCAGGAAACTAGTCTTGAGGACTAAAAAGTCACCACAGGCAGTGACCGTTCTTCCTAGGCCCTCCTTACTGAAACCTGCAGCAAATCCACCCCAGCAACGTTATTTGAGGTGAGGCATGCACAGTTACAGTTGAAAGTGTAGAAGGGTCAGGCTCAAGATATGTGAATTCAAAGTGGAATTATCTGGGTTGCTGAAAGTAATTTAGGGATGGTCTCATTGTTTGAATGACCTAGAGTTCTTTGGAGCTTGTTTTCCTGATAAGACCCATCTCTAAAAGCTCATCAGAGGGGGAAGGATGTACTCTGACTTGGCTCTTTTTTTCTCTGTTGGGAATGACAGAACCACATTGATGTTTGGAATGTGGAAAGCATTTTACACTGTACATAAATCATCCTCGAGGCTCCAGGTGGCTCTCTGTATACAACCAGTGAGTCACAGGCAGACAGATGAGCCTCGGTGGGAAGACTTGGGGCATCCTCTGTTTGGGGATTTGTATCCAGCTGGTCTGGTCTCTGCTTTGGTCCATCATCCACACTTAGCCACAGTCCTGGGATTCGCCATTCTGTCCAGGAAGATTTTATAGGGAGAAATTTTGAAAACAAGTTGATTAACCTTTTTTCTTAACAACTGGTGTGATGGGCAAACTGGGAAGACTTGTATTTTAGGCACTTTTGTCTAGAGCCTGCTGTCCCATGTCAGGGGTGGGGGGAGTTTTGAGCACTGAAAAAATTCTATTAATATATTTTAATGTGTTATTTGAAGTATCACTTGGTGATTTTTTAAAATCCAATGTCTTTAAAAGGATCCATGTTATTGTATTGTAAATAATTTAGATGATTAAAATGGATTGTTTTAAACAATATTTAGATTATAGTTTTACTTTATTTCAGTGACGTGTTTTTTGTTCTGATTCACATAGGAAATACACTTCTTTAGAAACAGTCCATATCTTGTCCTGACAGTGTTCTGTATTTTAGATTTTTATGTGTAGGGAAGAGCCTCTATGTGGCAGACGATTAAGAGTTAAGTTCACACAGTTAAGTCAGTAGTTGGCTGGCCGGATGGACCATTCAGGTGAATTATCTTGGATGCCTTGATCCTTAAAGGTGAAGAAAGTGTGGGATTAAAGCTATGCCCACAGAAGATGTTGCAGGTCAGTCTATTCAGCATGTATACACATGGAGCCCATTTTACCTTGGGAAATGAATCATGCAGACCAGGGCATCTGATCTGGTAGTGAGTGACCCTGCAGTAGAGATATGTCATAACTGGGGCTGAGATCCTGAAGTTGGTATTGGAAGGCGGTCACACTTGGTCAAAACAGGCCTTGAACATTTCCCTAAGTCTCCAACACCTGGCCACCAGAGGTGAGAGCCAAGAATCAGCTTTCCTCACATCTTTGTTTTATGCATAGGTCCAAATTCCATTCAGGAGCAGTTACAGAGTGTGGGGAAAGGGAATGGAATAGGTCCTGGTGGAAAGGAGCCAGACAGAAAGTTATGGCAGCCATCTGTTCCTATAGCTTTATCACAGGGCAGGGGCCAGTTGCAGTACACCTTCATCAGCTTGTGTCCTGTCTTGCTTTCAGTCTCACTCATGTCCACAGAAGTGGGTCCAGAGAAGCTCGTGAAGGAAAGGTGGCCCAGGGACCCAGCAGAACCAGACAGAAAAGGCTGGTACACTGGTTGACAGGACTTCAGATGTCTTTGGTGTAGGGAAGTTCCTTCCCAGTGTCTTGTGGGAGGAAGCGCTTTTTGATCCAGCCTGGCTCTACTGCAGTCTGCCCACACCCACCCACATGAGGACCTGCGGAGGAAGCCCCTGTGCTCTTGCATCAGCATGTATGTGAAGCCAGAGCGGAGCAAGCCAACTGCAGCCTGGAAGTCGAATAATGAAGAAGGAGAATCGAAAAGCAACAGCATAGAGCCAGCCCTGCTTAGAACTTCCAGAGCAGGGTGCATTGCTAAAAGCAGTTTCTTTATGGTGTCCTTACCTGGGAGAACCACAAGAGGTCCCTCCAGAGTCTAGAGGCTCCCACATGGGTGCTGACTGGTGGGCATCAGCTCCTGACTCCTCTTACATGGAGGGGCCTTTGTGGAAGCACTCGCCTGTCAAGGTTCAGTGCAAGGGAGGAGTGCCCTCTTGGATTGGCTTTGAAGACGCTAGCAGGAAAGGTCTCCAGACAGCTCAGCCAGGCAAGCTCCCCTGCTTCTTGGTGTCAGCCACAGAGAGAAGGACAAAAAGACAGAGGGCATGCAGGTCAGCTTGTTGACATCCAAAGGATCCATGGAGATTTTTGTACTTGTCCTTTTAACAGCATTCTAAAAAAATCTCTTCTCTAGATGATACCCCAGGGGCACTTGAGAGATTTTCTGGCCCTCTGCACAGTGCTGTGAAATTGTTCACCTCTTAAATCACATACTTTTTAGATGAAAGACAGTAGATAGCTTGGTGTAGTAGGATGACTAGACTTTTAATTTTGTAGGAACCAAGAATAAGTTGTACAGAAACTGGAAAAAGATTCTATGCTGATGAGGTTCAAAATCTCCATGTGCCTGACCAGCAGGGGCCCTGGAGTTTCCTCTGAGTTATAGGACCAGATCAGAGCTGTGTCCAAGAAATGTTTGAGAAGCAGAGAAGAGTTACCTGGCCCATGTGAGGCCTGGAACGCAAGGGCTTAAAAAGTGTCATTATATACTTGTATAGTACTTTTTAGTTTAAAGTCACTTTTTATCTTATTTTTTTTTTAAAGTGATGAGCCACTTTATCTGAACCTACTTTTCATAATATCCCCCACTCCAAGGGAAATGCAGTTGAAACCACATTGATCGCTCTTACCATATTGGTATTAATGATGGATTGTTGGGCACATGAGAGTTTATGGAGCTTTTTGTTTATGAATTCATCATGGAACTTTTTTCTCCCAGAAAAATTCATAGGCAGAGTTATACAATGAAGTGACAGCAAAATGTTTAAAGCATTTTTCTATGCCCTGGTATTTTAGTCTTTTAGTCAGAAATTCTAAGGCATTGCTTTGCCTTTTTTTGTGGGGGGAGAGGTTAATGGAAAGGGAGCTATTTCTCATGTAGCTAACAGGCAGGGAGATATCCTTCTTCTCCCCTCCTCTTCCCCTTAAGCAAAATTCAAAGTCCTTACAAGCCAAGCATTTTAAAAAGATGTCCTGATATTCTTAGGGCTTAGTTCAAGCCGTACCTTTAAGTTGGGTTGACAGTGGCTTTTACTGACAGTAGCTTTGGTTTTGCTTGGATAGAAAAGCCTGGGCCCAGGGTGCCACCCTTAATGTGGCAGCTACTGGAATAACCGGTGCAGGGAGGAGTGTATGCGTATGTTGGTTATGAATTTATAGAAATTACAAAGACCCAAGTCCTGACAGCAGCTTCAACACTACATGGTCAGGTTAAGAAAAGGAAAAAAAGCTCAAGATCATTTCCTTCATTTCACACAAGTTGGTCCTTTCCATGAAGAGTGGGGAAGAGAAAATAGAAGGCCTCTGTGCACCACAAAGACAGGGTCCCTGTTTCAAAGATTCTGAGATGCATTTGAAAAGAAATTTGCACCACAGGTATTTTTGGGAATTATTTATGTGCCTTTAAAAAAAATGGATTGGGTGCATGGCATGGCCAGTACTTCTCCATCTCAAAGACCTCTCTTGAAGTAGCTGGGTGTGTGCTGCATCTCCCTAGAGACACACTCAGTGAATGTTGCTCTCTTCCATAGCTCTGTGTCTCACGCAGGGCTCTTTGAAGGACTAGATTCTGTGATGGCTTTTAGAGAGCAAAAAACTTTTGTTGAACCTAGCACGTTTCAAATTTGCCCTTCCCAGAGGATGGGAGGGGAGCGCCACTGGGACTGATTAAAATGTATGAGTCAATGTGTTTTGTGGGCAAGCAGATGGAGTCGTCCGTCCTTCAGCCGTTGTGGAGATTCTGGACCCACCAGAGCATCCCCAGCCTTGTGTGTTTCCTCTCCTCTGTTTTGGGCTGTAGAGAGGCAGTGGGCTTTCTAGCCTGAGTCTTCAGGAAGCCTGATTGCTCCACAAGGCAGCAGCCATCCAGATTTATATGGCAACTCCACTGCTGTGTTACTACCACTGGTGGCAGCCAAAGAATCCCAGTTACTCAGTTCTCCAGTCAGGACCAGGCATCATGGAGCATGGGCAGTCAGCGCCACTTACCAAGTGGACCACTCCAGGCAGAAAACGCACCATGGTTGCATCAGAGAACAGGAGAGAAGGGTGACTTTCAGCCGTAGAAAGCCCTCAGTGTGTGAACCTGCTGCTCGCCAAAGACGTGTGCTTATGTGTGATGTGTTTTCAGAAGAAAAATCCTGAAAGCCAACTACCTACAGTTTGCCAGCGTAGAAGAGTTTGAATAATCGAGGATTAACTGAGTTTAAAACTTACCAAATTCTATATCAGCATCAGAATTCAGGGAGAGGAATAGCAATTGAATATAAGAAAAGTCTGGGGCTCTTTATTGGTAAATGTAAATTAATACATTTTAATCCCTGCACATTAATCGCATCTCAGCCTTTTGACTGAGATCAAGTGTAATACCTCCCCCATCCACTGTAGCACCCAGAAACCTTCTTGTCAGGTTGAGAGAGAGGAAGAATTTAAGTAGAGAAAGCATTAATTCTAAGAAGTGCTGTCCTTCGTGTCCCCAAAGTGAGCAGCATGAGATGAACCCACATTACCATTCTCTGAAAAGAACTTGTTTAGAGGGGCAGGGGCTTTGGTGTGTGAAATAGTCTTGGTGACTTCCGGAGTGAATCCTCACCCTGAGCCCCTGCTGCCTGCCAAGAAGAAGGTTTTACGTGTCTCTTGGTTTGGGAATCTCCTCTCTTCCTGCACCCAGGGCTGTCGCAAGCATCCCTTTGCTTCTCTGGGGCAAGCACGAGGAGCTCTGGCAAGCCCATCCCCAGGTGACTCACTGTCTCTGTGTTGTGTCATCCCAAGGAAGGGAGGTGCAGCAGCGGCCAGGCCATCCATGGTGACACGGGAGAGCTCCCGCATCCAGGCATCCCAGTGGTATTTTGGAGGGGCCGAATCTCCCGCTTTGACACTTTTGACCCTCGTTGATCTTCCTTGGTCTTCTAAAGCTATCCATTGCTCTGGGGAGTGGTGACTTCTGAATTTTTAGCAGCCTTTTCTTATCCCCAAAACCCATTTGTTTAAGATGGGTTTTGCTTCTGTTGATGCAACTGTATCTCTAAAACATCCTTCTTACCCTACCTGTTGTGATCAAAGATCTAATACTTAATGGGGTGGAGGAGAAAGTGTGCATTTGTGACCTTTTCATTTGATCTTCTGGCCATGTGTTTTGATGGGGGTATATTTCTAATGTTAAATTCAGCCTTGCCTTATTTCATTTTTTTTTAATGTTCTCTCTCTTTCAACTGTTTTGTCTTAATTCTACCTGTTGACTGCTTTTTCCCCCTCTCCTTCCTGAATAACCCATCATCCCTGATATTTGGGATGGCTTTTCCAGGCCTTCTGTTGCTTCTGTTTCTAGACCTTATTGCAGCAAGAGAATCGTGATTGTTCGCTTGCCTTCTCTTCATAGCTTCGTCCATTTTTGTTTGGCTTGCAGCAATTTCTCGGTTATCTGAGTTCCTGAACCATTTCATTTATCGCTTGAGGAACAAAGATTCATAAAGCCTATTTTAAATGTTTTTTTTTCCCCCTCTCCCTCCCATTTGCCTGGAGCTCCCAGTGGCTGTGAGGCTGCTTGCCGTACCAGGGGCCACGGGAGCCTCCTTTGACACACAGAGCCCCACCAGACCACAGTTGGGGCATCGCAGTCTTGCCTTGCTCCTCTGGCCCCGCTCACCATTTTTGTGCTTTGGCTTTGACCTCACTTCCTTCAATGTATGTGCCTCCCATTTTTTGGGGGGGTATCATTTGTTGTTTGTTTCATCTGGTTCCTGGTTTTCTTTTAGGACACAGTCAGCTGTGTGTGGATCTGTAGGGTTTGGGGCACCCATCAGTTATGTTTTGTTTGCCTTTTTCTTTTCTTTTTTTTGTCAAACCCGAGAGAAAACGTCCCATAAGGAGCTAGAAGTTTCTAGTTCACAGCCTTTGGAATCTTCCTGGCCTTTGACTCCTCATGGCCTCTGAGATCCTAATCCGTTTTCTCCCAGGAGGTCTCTGGGGGGCTGAGCTGCTGCAGGGGCACAGGTGGGTGGGGAGGGTCGGGGGGATCATCCCAGGACATCATTGTGCATGCTTTTTGGTGCAGCCTCTTTTTTTTTCTTTTTTTCTTTTTTTTCCCCTAATGCTTGAGTTATGAATGAGGATGACCTCTACAATCATGATGTCTCAGGACTGCTTGTTCCTTCACCATCTTTCTGATGCATGGTCTTAATACCTGTGATTTTACTTTGCTCCAGACCACAATCTTCAGCCGCCTCAACAACCACCTGTTAGAACATTAAAAGGAAATAAATTGAGGATCCCTTGTTGCTGTCTCGACTTCACTTGAAATCAGACATCCTAGAAATGGCAAGAAGGGAGCCAGGGGGAGGTGTCAAGGAGGGAGCAGTGATGCCACTTGCACCACTGTGTGTCAGACACCGTCCTGGAGCTGGGGCACCCCAGAGGGCCCTGATCTCTGGAACTCTTGCCAGGTTGCTGTTGAGGCTGCTGAGATGGCCACCTCCCACCATGTCAATCACAGGTGCACAGTAGTGGAGCCAGCTTCCCGCGCCCCTTTTTGTGTGAGCAGAAAAGGGAGCAGCACAAGCCTTGCCTAACTGCCAGGTGCCAAGTGCCTCTCCCCGCCCGCTCCATCCCCTCCCCTGGGCCGAGTTTTGGCACCTGTTTGCCCATGTAAAGCAACAAAAGAAGAAAGCAGATCCTGACCTCTGTGCAGGAAAACCAAATTTACCCCCAAGACCCATTAGCACCTCCCCCTGGAACTGGATCCACTACTGGCCCAGGAATATGATGAGGAACCCTGTCTGGATTGGGCCGGAAGCTGGGATCCGATGCTCTGCAGACCAGTGCTCAAAAATGTGGTCGTTTTTTGAGGGACCACCTTCCTCACCCAGATCCAGTTAACAAGGTAGCTCATCACTTCTTGCATCTGCTCAGGGCTGTGCTGGAGTTTTGTTTTCACCGTGGTATACTTGGATGCAAGGAATATGTTTTGTTCCCCGATTTAGCGCACCACCCTGGGAAGTGCATGTCACAGACGAACTCCACCTTCACCTTCACCACCTGTCGCATCCTGCATCCTTCAGGCGAGCTCACGTGGGTCACACCAAGGTAAGGGTCCCTGGCCCCTGGTGGGCAGAGGTGGGGTGAACCCAGGCACTCCCTTTCCTGCAAGGCTTCCTATGGAGCAAAGTGAGGTCAAGGAGCTCATTCAAAAGCCAACTCTAGCCAGCTTGAGCATTTTAGGAGCATTTATAGTCACCTGTGCTGAGTCAGATCTTTGCTTTTGAATTGAAGCTCCTGTTGATTCAGATGCAGCGCACATGCAGAAACCTCAACCCACCTTTCATTGCCCTTTTCTTGGCCCTGGAATTACTCTCAGGCCCTTCCCGAACAGGCGAACAATTGAAATCCAACAGACCTGCAGCCAAATCTGCTGGATGTTTGCCCCAGAGCTTGCCAGTAGAGCATGGCTTTCTTTCATGGTGGAGTTACGGAGCTCTGTGGAAGCCCTTGTACCTCTGGAACAGGCCCCAGGAACCATGCACCACAGCCAGACTATAGTGACACGAATGATAAAACTCCAAGACCAAGCCAGAGCCCAGCATGGTCAATTCCTTCTAGTGCAGCATCTGGAAAGAGGCCTTGATGTCATGGGTTGGTCTGTTTGGCTTGATCAGCTGCACAGCTTCCCTCCACACCTTCCAGTGAAAGGGAAAGTGGTCTCCCCAACTAACAGAATGCCCCCCCTCAGCCGTTCCCTCTGTGGTGCAGTCAAGCAAGATTCTGAGGTTTATGGAAGGTAAGGCTGAAAGGGAGGGAGGTGAGAAGGGCCAGCTTAGAGGGAGCAGCCATCCCCAGGAGCACCTTCAACTATGAATAATTCTCCGCAGGTCATGTGAGGAGGACCACGAAGCAGCCCTGTGCCCCGCTGAGCTGAGAGGAGATGTAGGGCAGAGAGTCTGAGGCCACGGGCGAGGCAGGGGGTGAGCACACGGCCAGTAGTGCCTGCCCTGGCAGGTCACATGGAAAGAGCTGTGTGTGCACGCGTGGCCGCCACTAACCCGGGGACTGAGGCTTGGATGTGTCTCTGTGGTTGTGCCTGGCTAACAGAGCCTTGACCGTCCACACCCCTAACCCTCTAAACTGCCCCAGCAAGTCGAGTGCCAGCGCTAATACAGGCCTAACCCGAAGGTCTCATCATCCTGTGGATCTCTAAATTTTAGTTCTGTCTTCTCCATCTCCCCTCTGGCCCAGAAGAACCTGGTTTTCCCATCCTGTGGCTCTGTGTTTGGAAGAGGCTGTCTTTAAAGCCACAGAACTCAGCTCCCCAATGAAGGCTGGTGCAGGGCAACTAGATGCCCTTTCTAACTACAGCCTCAGAATGCAGACTGCACCCAAGTGGATCTTCATCTGGAAGACCACCCATCTGTGTCCCGGACCAGGAAGACCATAGGAAGTCAGGAGTATGGAAGGGCTTTCTTACCAGAGTTGGAAAGAAAGGTAGCCAGAAACACAATTAAATTTCCCTGAGGATGGTCACACAAGGTTTTAAGTCTAGAATTTTTTTTTTTTTTACCCTGTCTTAAGGATACATCAACATTTGTAAAATTCTCCCTGTGCCTTTACAAAATCCACATTTTCAACCACAGGAATATGCTGTGGTTTCTCATCTCACATTTCTCAGAGTACTCCTGATCGGCCCGCTTACTCCCACCTTAGCTTGTGGGAGATGGCCCTGTTCTGTGGTCACTGCCCTTGATGATTGGCCAGTGGGGAGGTCACCTGAGTGTGAAGCCACATGGTGTTTCCAGCCTGTATTTCCGGTTGAACTGTTTCCCAGGAAGGGCCCTTTGGTCACTCCAGGGACCTGCTCCAGAAGGGGTCCCTACCTTCCCTTTATGTGGTTGGTGCTCTGCCCATGGGATTTGGGCCTCCCCTGGCCAGGCTGGGGACACTCACCTGACCTGCCCCTGCCAAATCGGAGGGCAGGTCCCAGGAGACCTTTGGAAGGAGGTACTCCTTTGCCCTTGGCTGCTCATTCAGAAGCAGGGCAGGTCTAGTGCCTATTTGCCCCCCGCCCCCATCCCTGGAGCAGCTGTTAAAAATCAGTCTTCCTTGTTTTCATAAGCAGACCCAGAAGCCTTTCCCCCTGCTTCCCCTCCTGTAGACATCTTTGTCTGCTGGGCCCCAAGGGTCCTCAGCATGACACTGAGTGAAGGAAGGATCCTTCAGCTTTCATTTAGTCACTCCGAAGCCTTAAGCTGGGAAACTCTGTAAATGAAGGTCCCATAATACAGGGCATGGCTTCCTTCCACTGACCCCATAACTCCGCTCATCAAAATGGGTTTGGACAGCATGTGAAGGTGGTGAGGGGCAACAAGGTGCAGAGGAGAGGGCTCTGTCCTTGTGGTCAGGAGGCTGAGGTGCTCACCACCTGGCCTTGGCCCACCCCTGGGGCCATTTTTGCCATTTCTAAAATAAGTCATTGTATCCCATGGTTCTGGTTAGTGTCTTGCCTGAGGGAGAAGTAGGGATTAGGAGGGAACACTGGAATTTGAGTGGATTTGGTGGGGGAGGAAGGCCTCTTTGCCAATGAACTTCTTTCCCCATCTGAGAGCATTGGGGTCACTCAGACTTTCAATCTGGGTTATCCACTTAATACCCAGGTGTGACTAGGAAGCCATGTAAACTTGGAGCTGTTTCTTGGTCTGCAAAGGGAACAGTTATACCATCCAGCAGAGGAGAGCAAAGAGAATCACATGCATCTTCCATCAAGTCACACCAGGGCCCTACTTGAGGGATTCCCAAGCCTCCATGGGTGAGGGGAAGAAACAGATGTGGACAGAGGTGTCTGGGGCTCCCATTGCACGGAGTCCTCCTATTATGTCCCAGGTCCAACCCTATGGAATGACCACTGACCCTTCCCCTGGTGCTCACGGGCATTTCTGGTGGGTAACCTGTCATCTTTTCCTTTCAGCCTTAACTCGGCCCCGACTCCAGCTTGTGGCAGCACTAGCCACTTGAAGTCCACACCAGTGGCCACACCGTGCACCCCACGGAGACTGAGCCTGGCCGAGTCCTTCACTAACATCCGGGAATCTACGACCACCATGAGCACATCCCTGGGGCTGGTGTGGCTGCTCAAGGAGCGGGGCATTTCTGCGGCTGTGTATGACCCACAGAGATGGGACAGGGCCGCCCGGGGCTCCCTCCTGCACTCCTACACTCCCAAGATGGCCGTGATCCCCTCTACCCCTCTGAACTCGCCTATGCAGATGCCCATGCCCTACCCGCCTTCCATTGAGTTCAAGTGCACGAGCCCTCCCTACGACAGCTTCCTGGCTTCCAAGCCAGCCAGCTCCATCCTGAGGGAGGTGAGAGAAAAGAACGTCAGGAGCAGCGAGAGCCAGACGGACGTGTCCGTCTCCAACCTCAACCTTGTGGACAAAGTCAGGAGGTTTGGGGTGGCCAAAGTGGTGAACTCAGGGCGAGCCCATGTCCCCACCTTGACTGAAGATCAGGGACCTCTCCTCTGTGGGCCCCCAGGGCCAGCACAAGCCCTTGTTCCTGGAGGCCTGGTACCCGAGGGCCTGCCTCTCGGATGTCCCACCGTCACCAGTGCCATCGGTGAACTGCAGCTCAACAGTGGCATCCGACAGAATCGCAGCTTCCCCACCATGGTGGGATCCAGCATGCACATGAAAGCCCCTGTGACTCTCACCTCGGGCATCTTGATGGGTGCTAAGCTCCCCAAACAAACTAGCTTGCGGTGAGGTTGGGGGGCCTGTGCCCCGGAGGAGATGGGCATTCTCCACCCTGTTCCCTGCCTCCCCTTCCCCCTGCAGCGCACTCTCCCCCTCTTCCCGTCCCTGTCCACCTCCTGAGCTAGACAAATCCACCTTGTGCCTAACGGGGGAAGAGTGGAACTTTGTCAAGTGTGTACATAGGACTTGGAGACCTTGTGTCTGCCCCGCCCTTTCTTCCAGTCCCACAGGAAGTGCCCCCGCGCTGTCCTCTGGTGAGGACTTCACCTGTGGAGTCTGGGAATGGTGGTGTCCTTTCTTCTTTCCTTTTAAGAAGCACTGAAACTCCCAAGTGTGTTCTTATCCCATGGATAGGAACCAGTGAATCCCATGTCTGACAGCTCCCCACCGCACCCCAGGGGCTGTCCAGCGGCCCAGGTCATACTGCATCTGGCGCCCCGGGGTGTCCTTGGATGCCTCGCCCACCCTAAGAGCCTAAGGGGCCTCCATCCTGGCCACACGCACCTGGCCTAGCTTTTCACAATCGAGAGCTTTTCTTTCTTTTACGGGTGGCCCAGCTTCTTCAAGACCGTCACTACTCTGCCTCAGTGGACAGTTGTTTCCCTTTTCTAGGTGAGATCTTTTCTTTTCATGCCTACAACTTGAAGTCATCCTGTGTTTTGTAATCAGCTGTCAGGCCACACGGCTGACCCAGAAGAGAATGTATTCACACTCCCACCGCTTTGTTCAGCAGTCCCTCTGTGTTCTGTGTGACGTTTTGTTTTATTTTTTCCTTTTATGTTTATACATACACGCAGGGAAGCCATGGTACCGGCAGTGTCTGTTGTCTGTTTGGTTCCATGACACCAAAATGCAAATTTCAAACACACCGAGTTGCTAATGAGAGAGCAGCTTATTCCTGGGACCCAGTGTCACAAGCAGGTTAATTGAAGGCCAGACCCAAGACAACTCTAACAGCAGGACTGAGGAAAGGGGATAGGAAAAAGACTTCTTCAAGAAATTTGTCAACCGTAAAGGGAAAGGAGAAGAAACCCAGCTAAACCGTACCCACCTGGTCAGGGCAGGAATCGGGCATCGGCCTTCTGCTGGCTCAAGCTCTTGCTCTGAAATGGGCAACCCACTCTTACTCATCGGGTCGCCACTCAGTGCCCACACATTTGCCCTCTTGTTTCAAAACAGGATGGTCACAGTGAGATAGTTTCTTCC
This sequence comes from Urocitellus parryii, assembly GCF_045843805.1. Lineage (NCBI taxonomy): Eukaryota > Metazoa > Chordata > Mammalia > Rodentia > Sciuridae > Urocitellus > Urocitellus parryii. The sequence continues at coordinate 11,152,682 of NC_135536.1, read as the reverse complement.
CCCAAAAGCCCTTAGTCTCCTGGTGCCTCCTTTTGTGCTGAGGGAGAGATTAGAGGTGCTTATGAAAAGAACCACCAGCCCACGGGAGAGCCTGGTCTTGTTGCTGTAGCCGATTAACTTGTGAACTTTTATTTCTTCCCCGTGTGTGCCGTATTTTAAGCAAATACCCTTCCAGCTCCAGTCTGTGTGTCTGTGGCATTGCAGTCCAAGCAGATAACTTATTTATTCTCATCTGGGAACACTGCCCACCAAGGTGTTCCATGACCACCCGGATATTTGTGGAAGGATAATATCCTCTATACATGAAATTGTCATTCTGTGCCCTCCCTCCCAGCTAAAGATGTGAGCTTCAGTTGAGTGAGTTTAACCTCACGTCCACCAAGGATTCTTTGAGGAAGTCCCTGAGGAGGAAGCTTCGGTCCCATGATTTCAAAACCATTTGTCCTCTGACTGTGAGAGCGCTGGTTATGTTCTCAATTTCCCCTCCCCCTAGTGTGTCCGTACTCTCTGCAAGTAGCTTACACCTTTTTATTTGAATGTATTTTAAAGCAGTAGGTTGAATAACAAAGGAATATGAAAAACCATGGACTGATCGGACCACTTTATGTATTCAGAGAGGACCCACCCATCAGGGACACCAGTGTCAAAATGGGCAATTCAGAGGTTGCAGTATTTAGTATAGTAAATAAATTAAATGATCAACATCATGCAACCACTACCAAAAAGTGAGTTGTAATGCATCAAAAAAATCAATAAAATTGTATTCGCTAACGAGTATCAATAAAATAAATTCAAATGATGGAAACCACCCTAGTTTCCTGACCAGTGTCTTCTCATCTTATCATCCAGGAGATGGGTTTCTCAGACTGGAGGGTGTTCATCTCTTTTGGGGAAAGTAAATGAGAGGCATACACCGCCCGTGCTGCGATCGCCTCCCTTTCTTCCTACGGGAGAGCATATCTGATGGTGAGACACTTTCCCAGTCAAAATCTGATTCCCTTCTCAGGGCTACACCCTGTTCCTCTGTGCACACCTACCACAGTGAAAGCAGTACAGATGGTCATGGAGTCAGTTCTAATCTTTGGCTATCACAGCACTGGAGTGGAAAAAGCTTGCATCTAGGTGATTTCCCACAGATGTGAGCACGTCTGTGAAACCAGTTCCCAGACAAACATTACCAACTGCTTTCTGGGGAGTCGTGTTAAGAGACTTAAGAACCAAGAACAGTGGAGGCCCACCCGAGGGGCAGTTGAGAGAAGAAGGAAAGGATCGGATGCAACTTATTCTGCCACCTTGGTAGGTGAAGGCTGTGAAACCCTGCCAGCGCTAGTGGGACATGGCATACAGATTAAAAACTAGGTACCACACTTCAGTCTTGGTGTGACCTCAGGCAAACCACTTGTCCTCTTTGGGCCCTCCCTTTTGAATCTGTGAAATGGGGATAGTAATCCACCTTGGGGTTCATCAGTTGAGAAAGTATTTTTTGAGCATTTACCACGTACCAGATGTTTTAGGTACTAGAGAAACAGTGATGAACAAGAGGAGTCCTGCTGTCATGGAGTATGCAATCTACTGAATGGAGAAGGACAACCCCCGACAGAATTAGAAGGGCTATGCAGAGAATTACAGCAGAGGGGTGTGAGGGAGGGGCACCCACTTCTGACTGGGCAGTCAGGGAAAGCCTCTCCAGGGAGGGGCATTGCATCAGCCATGTGAGATCTGGCCTGGGTGTGTTTGGGCAGAGAGAGGAGCTGGTGCAAAGACCCATGGATAGAAAAGTGAGGATCACAGAAAGAAGGCCCATGTGGTCATTTGCTGGTAGGATAATGGAATGCTGTGGGGTCAAAGAAACCATGATACTCACCAAAGAGTCCATCTGATCACCATATTTCCCAGCCACTGCCATTGAGCAGGCCAGTGGGCTGTGAGCAGCCGGAATCCCAGGCACGGTTCTGCATGCTCCTCTCTTCCTGTGGGTTAAAGCTCAAAGCCATACACTGGAACGGTGGAGTCTCCATCATCCAGCATCTCCAAGTACATGGACGAGTATTCCCCAGGAACCTGTGTTAGACCTGTCATCTGAAAGAGAACCAACTAAGGGTTTGTGTCAAACCAGTAATATTTTTGGAGGGTGTCCCAGAATCCCCAGGGGAGGGAACAGGGAGCTGTTTTAAAAAGCTCTCCAGGTGATTCTAGGGCACACTGAAGTCTGAGAAGTGCTGTGTAGGGTGGGAGTTCTGTGCAGGAGGGCTGGTTCCCTGCCCAGGCTCTCCTTGAGAAGGCCACACAACTTCATTCTAACTTGCTTGAAGGGTAGAGAATGAATGGGTGGTTTATCTGCTCAGCAGGGGCAGGCAAGGCTTTGAGGCCTGGTGACCTGGTGTTGTTCTTCCCACTTGGCCAAGTGGGAATTTAGAAAGACCTAGCATGTTCAGCTATAATTCTCATAGCTATTTCAGACAGGAATGGATACTAAAACCATTGTGTGAGAATTTGTTAGGGAGCAGGAGAGTCATCTCTTCCTACAGAATGTTTGTTAATTTACAAAAGGCGGGGGCTAGCATCTTTGCAGTGGAGAGAATTGTGACACCCCACTTTAAGTTCATCATGAAATGTAAGGTTCATTACCCCAAAATGGGACAAAGTGATACTAGTGTCCCCTGATGTGTGACATATTGGAAGGCACACACATTTTTTCTGTGATGTTCCTGCCACAAATGGAAAACCTGAATCATGAAGGTGATACAATATTGTGTTTTTTAAAACGGCAATGACCTGAAAGAAAGGTCAAAACGTTCTGGATTAAAGGAGGATAAAGAGACAACTAACACAACTCAGATCTGAATTGGATACTGAGCTGGAAAAGATGCTTTAAAAAGATAATGTTGGGAGAGTCCGAGAAATTTGAATATAGAGCATATATTTTAAAATATTACATCAATATGAAATTTCAATAATTTATACTGTGGATATATGAGAGCCTGGCCTGTTTCCTAGGAGATGTGTGCTAATGAATTAAGATAAAGGCACTTCATGTCCACAAGTCACTTTCAAGTGTATTTGGAAAAAAGCAAACAAAAAAAGTTTTTCAAAAAGAAGATGCAAAAAAATAAATGTTAATCTTAAAAAGTTGGAGGCACCCTAATAGAGGTTTCACAGTCTACAAAGTGCATTCTTCTGTCGTGTGGGTGTGGCAGGAGGATGTCTGAGGTGATTCTGTTTCTTTCCTGTTCTCTGCTGAAATTCTCTGTGTGGGTCCCAAGAAACCCCCCTGCCCAGAGAGTTCAATCAGGGGACGCTGTGGCTCCAGGGGGAAATTGTCAAAGAGACTGTTGCCAGGACCCCAAAATAAAGATGTCAAATTCTTGGTTTCTGGTTATGATGAAAGAAAAACCCAAGTGTATGTTTGGGGTAAGACCAAACAATCTGGAAGGGAAACTTGCTGAGTCTTATTGTCCTATTCTGCTTTCAGATAAAATTTCTCAAAATTATTGCACCTGTGGGTGAGATGGTTTTACTGTCCTGTGGGTGAGACGGTGTTACTGTCCTGTGGGTGAGAGTTTTACTGTCCTGTGTGCTAGGAAACAGGAAACCTGTTCATTTCCCTGTGTGCATCCTGGAGGACCTGACATGGGGTCCTGTAGGAAAAGCCTATTTGTTATCGGAGAGTGATGGCAGGGAGTGGGTGCGGTGAGGGTGTGGGAGGGCAGAAGGTCCCCAGGGATTACAGTGATTGCAGATCTGAACTGTGGCTAATTATGGTGACGGAGCCTCTCCATCTCCTGCCGTTGCAGGGTCCGTATGGAGTACACTGTGAGGAGGACTCAGCCGGGGTGGCCTCTGCCAGTACAATCAGGGGAAAGGAGCACGTGGGTCCAGTGAGGATAGTGACGGGTCACAGTCTTGGCAACCACAGCAGGGAGGGTGTGGCCACGGAGAGCGTGGCTTCAGTAGGACGAGGAGCTCTGGGACTGGGGAGGTCTATCTGTGTGCGTATGGAAACGACAAAGAACTGGGGCAGGACGGTGATGGAGAGCCTGAGGACAAGCCAGTAGCTAAAGTCTTCAAGGAAGATGAGCAAGTGAGTAACAGAAATGGTGTGCTCTGGAGGAAATTTAGAAGGAGCCATGACAGAAAATAAAAGTGTGTGTGGGGACCCATCTTAGGGAGGTGATCAGGGAAATCATCTGTGATGAGGGAACAAAGGTTGGTGCCTAGAGGACAATTTACAGATGGAGAAACATGCTGGATAGGGGGAAAGAGCATGTCTAAAGGCCCTGAGGCAGGAAAAAAACTGATTCCTGGCCCTACAGGAGGATTCTAGAAAATTCTAGGAAATGACAACAAGTAAGAAAATAGTAGTAGGTGTTTGTTAGATGAAGGAAAAACAGAAGAGAACAGCACTTATTGTGGACCAGGAGTACCAGATGGATTCCTTTAACTTGTCGAATAAACCCAGCGAGCACTGAGCAGCTTGTCCTTGGAAAGACTTCGAGCCACAGCCCTGACCACCCGTGCCCTGGAAACCTCCTCTGTGAGGCCGCCGGCCCCTGAACTTGGGCACACTCACAAGGGCACCCTTATCAAAGACGTCAAAGCACTCACGGTGGCCAGACGTGATGGTGATGGGCACAGTGTCCTTGTCGCTGTGGGCCCGAGGGACTGTTGGCGGTAGTCCAAGGTCATTCTCCAAATCCACTCTGCTCCTGCACCGTCCTAAAGGGTGGGTTAAGTGAGACCCCCGAGAAGACGGCCGTCACGTTCCCCTCCTCCTCGTTTCTCATCCTCTCTTATCGCACGTGTGAGAAATGTCCAGCACTTCCAGGTCCGTCAAGCCGACGCCCCTATTCTAAGTTTTAAGGATTCCATTTTTGTTCCAACGTCCTAATTAACGGGGGCCACTTGTGGGGACTCTGAATTCAATGTCACTGCTGTTTGGCAACCCACTGGATTAAATTCTGTGGTTGACTTTCAGCCACGTCAGTCCTGTGGGGACAAGAAACAGTTCTGGGGCCACCAGACAAGTGTCTGCCTCTCAGATGGACTTGAACAGAGAGGCCCTGGAACTGGGCCCTCGCCCTCACCCTCTAAGGGCTCATGGGCACTCAGAAGGCCCTTTGCTTTTGGTGACAGTCATCTTGATTGTCACAACAACTAGCACGGATGAAGCCTTGACCGACTTTGATGCCACCATGTACCCACACTACAATGTGGCCGAGGAGCCCAGTGCTGGGTCCAGCTCAAGGACACAACCGGGTGAATTCCAAAACCCCAGGTCCTCCGTCTTCTGGGTCCACTCCTCGTGATGACTTCCTGTCAGTCTGGGTCTAATCATGAGGGATAATAGGCAGTGATTTTAACAGGGATTATCTAACGCACAAAAGATACCGACTGCAAAGAGCAATGGAAATAAGGGGACACTGGCTTGTAAAAAGTCAAGGGGATTTTAAAGAAAAAGAGAGCAGGTAAAAGAAAGAGCACTACCTTTAAGACTGAGACAAAACACCAAGAAGGGCCCCCAAGTCCCAGAGCTGAGATGCCGTGTCGGAGACCAGCTCCAACAGGGGGTCTCAGGAGAAGAACGGATGGTGAGGAGTCGGCGAAAGAGGGGTGGAGAAACAACACAGACACCAAAGTGAAGGTGTTGATCCCGATCTTTACTTGTGAAGTTGGTCATATATACTTTTCATTTTGGCAGGCTCACAGTACTTTGTGGTTACAAAACAGGAATCATTATTCAAAGAAACAAAATATTACGTAGCTACAATTAGAATAGAAGAATGTATCTTGGCTTATGCATAAGCAAGCATCTGTACTTTCAGTTTGCGATTTGCTTTGAGCTGTTTCTGCTTAGTTAACTTTTAATAATAGTTACAAATGTCCCAAACTATTGGCCTATACCTTGACTATTCTTTCTTGATTTACTGACTGGAACCGGTGCCATGGTTACGGCAAGTGGTTGACTTGTTATTACTTTTAATCAAACAAAAGTAAGAGCACAAACCATTGTGCACAGGAACAAGAACAAGTTGCCCAGTACTAAGCACTAATCTGTCTTCTTAACATTAATTTTTCTTCTCTAGATTTTAATTTAATTTCTCAAAAACTTCCTTGACAGGAATACAGGGAGTTTTTCATTAGACATTAACAATTTACACTCCACAGCTGAATCATTGCATTTAGAGCAAACAGATCTATGCTTTAGAAGTAGTTGCATTCATTGGGAAAGTCATGATTTTTCCTTCATACTTAATGGTCATATGAGAAGTCGCAACTAGACTTATTAAAGGAATACAAAAACAAACCAGCCCATTCCCAGAAACATACTGCGCTCCTCCAGAGGATGGACGCCTTGCGCCATCCACCTCAGTAGGGCCTTGCCATTGCCTGAGTCTGGGGAGGGGCGCAGCAATGCCGGGCTCACTGGAAAGCATCAGCGATGAGTCCCTGAACCTCAGAGGAGTCACGTGGCCTTGTGTTGGCAGACAGCTCTTGAAGCCTACTCTCCAGAACTTGCTAGAAACCCACTTTCTAGGGTTGTTGGGAAAGCCATTTACGGGGAGGCATGTCACTAGAGCCACTCGGTCCTCAAAGCAGCCCAAGTGGTGCCAGGGGAGCCGCTGGCGGCTGGTGGTGGAGGCCTGAGCCTGCAGGAGGCTGTCCAGGGAGGACACTGGAGAGGGGCAGCGGCCTCCTCCCCTCCTGCCAGGGCTCTCTGGTTCTCTGCACTCACAGAGCTCCAGCTGGGCCAGCCGCCAGAGCACAGGCTTTTAGAGACCCAGGTCCACTCTCCTCAGAGGTCACAGGGAGCTGAGGGACACTGAGCGGATAACCTGCAGTAGATGGTGGCTCCCTTCTCCACCAGCCCCTCCTTCAGAATGAGTCGGGACAAGCCTGCCCTCTCCACAGCTGTGGCCTGGCCAGGTCCGGCCTCCTTCGTCCCTGGCTGGGGTTATTGCGTGTCCGGTGGTTCGTCTCCCGAGCCTTCGTGTTGGAGGCTGGCTCCTCCGCACACCAGTGTTGAGGTGGTGGGACCCTTAAGGTGGGGGCGAATGGGAGGTGCTTAGATACCTGGAAGGGATCCAGGTAGCTCTGGTGGCCCCCCAGGTGAGTTCTCAGACAGGCACATTCTTAAAGAATAATCCCGGCCACTCCGCAACCTCGTTGGCTTCCCATCTGGCAAATGATCTCTCCCTCTTGCATGTGCTTCTGCCATTGTGACACCAACTGCCATGAAGTCCTCACCAGAGCCACGCTGATGCCGGCACCCTGCCTTTGAATCTCCAGAACTGAGCTAAATATACTTTTAAAAAAAAAAATTAAAAATAAAGCTACCCAGCCTCAGGCATTTTATTTTGGTAATAAAATACAGATTGATGCATTGCCACAGCATCCTCATTCGTCTTCATACTCCTGTCTGGGACCCCCTGAAGTCTATACTCGACACAGTCGTCAGATCATGTTGCTGTTCTGCAGGAAACATCTTCAGTCATCTGGAGTCAACAGAGAAGTTTTTACAAAGACTAACTTGCTAACTGCAGGTTAGTGCTGAGTCCAGTTTTAATCAACCAAACTAGGGAGCAGGGACACCAACCCCTGCTGCTCTCCAGTTTCTTGTTCTTCTCTGACCTCATCCTGCATGACCCCTGCAGCCCAGCCCATCCCACTCCTCTCCAGCTGTTCTGGCTTACATTGTTTTCCTGAAATATGCCCCAGGGTCTTTGCACTGGTTCTCTCTATCTAGAGTTCTGTTCCCTTCAAGACCATTTGATTACCTTTCTTGTTTCCTTTAGGGCTTCTTCAAACATCAGTGAGACCTCCTCTGGCCACTCTTTCTTAAAATGTAAGTCCCTGTCCAGGATGTTCTATGGTCCCCTTCCCATTCTTTGTTCCTCTCCTTAGCACTCTTCCCCACCTAGCCTGCTATGAATGCCACTTTCTGACCTTTTGTACAGTCTCTCGCCACAAGAGCAGGCTGCAGTGTGTCTGAGCATCACCAATACCTCAATGCAGGTTGTTTGTGACACAGAAGCACTAATGGCTCCCAACCAGGTCTTCGCCTGAGGAAGCCCCAGGGCCTGGAATCAGGAGCCCAGTGTCTCCACTCAGCCCTGGGCTAGTTCCAAGGGTCACCTGCAGCAGGAGGCTTCGCCATGTGGTGGCCTCAGATCAGACATGGCCATGGCCTCTGTGGTACTCTCCCTCTTTGCCTGTGGGGAACAGAAAGCAAAACGCTGCAGGGACCAGGCTGGATTTCAGCAAGTCAAAGAGGATGCCGGGTGCTCTCCCAAGTTCTGCCTTTTTCAGAAGGGACCTCTGTCCCAGTCCCGCCCTTTTGCCATGGGCCCAGGATTCCTCCCCCTCCCACGGTGAAGCCTTTACTTGTCAGAATCTGTTTTAACTAGCCTGTTATGACCAGGACAGTTTTAGAGGAGGGAAAGTTTATTTGGGGGCTCACAGTCGCAGAGGTCTCCATCCATGGACAGCTGGCTCCGTTCCTCGGGCTCCAGGTGAGGCTGGACAGCACGGGGAAGAGTGGGGTGGAGGGAAGCAGCTCACAGAATGATCCGGAAGCAGAGAGAGACTCCCCTCTCCAGATACAAAATGCAGATCCCAAAGCCACGCCCCAGTTCCCACCTCCTCCTGCCACACCCCACCTCCTCCAGGCACCTCTCATTAATCCCATCAGGGACCGATCCACTGGTTAAGGCTGTGGTCCCCTTGTTTCTCCCCCAAGCCTTCTTGCACTGAGTCACTCAGGAGCTTTTGGGGGACACCTCACTCAAACCATAACAAAATCTGTGTGATGGGTCACCTGCTACCAAGACCCCTCCCCTAGTCCTGCTTCCCTCCGGTGGTAGAGTGTCCGACATTGGTGACAAGCCAGGGGCCATCGTGAGCAATATTTGTCAACTCAGGTCTTCTTGATTCCCATCAGACAATGGTGAGTGGTAACTTTATGTTCATTCCTCTTAACTGTGTGTGTGTGTGTGTGTGAGTGTGTGTGTGTGTGAGTGTGTGTGTGTGTGAGTGTGTGTGTGTGAGTGTGAGTGTGTGTGTGCGTGCGCGTGAGCGCACATAGCGGGGAATCCAGAGCCCCTAAGAGGAGCCCAGTGGACAACACGGTCCTGTGTCCGTGGACAGGAGGGCTCAGGAGCCACCCATGTCAGCGGGGGCGTTTCTGTCCCTGGAGGGCTGGCCCAGCGTCTGAGGAGCAGCTTCTACCTCGCTTGTCCCCTGGGTTCTTGGTTTCTTCTACTTCTCATCTTGTAATCAATGTCATTTTTAGGAATTTTTTTAAATCTAGATTTTTTCTAGCACAGGTGATTCCAACAAACTGGCCATGACCAGAAGCAGTGATTTGTTTCTTTCCTTTTTCACCTCAGGACTTTGAGCCTCTGCTTTGGACATCGTCCAGGCAGCCCTGCTCAGTTGTCACCCACAGGGAGGAGCGCATTGGCTCACCAGCTGCTCTCCAGGCTGCTCTCCCCCGGGGCATCCTCGTGGCCTGGGGCTGGGAATGTGAGAGCAGAAACACTGAGCTGGTTGCTATTGTCGTTTTGGGGTATCCCAACCATCTTACTCCCGCCATCTAGTTGGGTCCTCTGTCACCTCCAGTCGCAGACTGGAAAGCCCCGACCTAAGGAACATCTGTCGGCATCCCTGGCACGAGACCCACACCTGGTCCTTCCCCATCAGAGGAGGCCAGGCCTGCAGCCCACCATCAGCTCCAAACACCGCCACTGTCCACAGAGTCTGGACACAGATGAGTCTGACCCGATTGCCTCTCTGTCCTCTGAGCCTTCTAAGTCCTCTGACGTCAGGGACATTCACAGCAGCCCAAGTCCCCTGGCTGAGCTTTGTTCCCCTCTTCTGGGCAGAATGTCTAGCACTGGGCCTGGAAAACAGAACGTTCAGAAGAGTCTCTTTGGATTCTCATCAATCCACCCTCAAACTTTTGCAATGCAGAGGAAAGACGGATGTCAGAGAGCCAGGAAGACACTGGCTGAATCCAGACTGTGTCATTTATTATTTATGGATTTCCTTTCCCCATTCTTTCTTGGTTCCCTTGCCATAATGAGAACAGTGGCCTGATCATTTCTAGCAGGACTGACACCTACTTTCCCTGTCAGGTAAGGAGAAGTGGCAAGTACATGATTTAATTCTCCCCCAAACCACACTGAGGTCCCTTCCATGTGGCCCCCTAGTCAGTGGAGGTGACAGAGGACCCAATTCTAGTCAGTGATTTGTCCAAAGGAGAAGCAGGCGTGGCATTCACCCATCAGAATGTCCTCTGGGTGTGGCTGGGCGCTGTAAGCTGGTCTTTGAGGGGAGCTGCTGACCTCTCACAGCGGCCAGGAGGAGATCTGAGCTTTCTTTTTGCAGACTCAGGTAGGCCACGGGGTCGGCCTGTTCTGCTAAGGCTGTGCTGCTTCTGAGTTCCATGCGTGTTCCTTGCCATCTAGGTAGAACTGGAAAATAGGAAACATTCCCGAGGAGAGACAGAAACTGCTCCAGGAACAGGGAGGATGTGCGGGACAAGTGGTCACGCAGAATTACCAGGTGGCAGAGTCCAAGAGTGCACCAATAGACGGAGCCAGCCAAGGGCCCCCAAGGGGATCGCAGCAGCGTGCCCTCCATCCTTCATCTCATGGTGGACAGCAGCTCTGGGCAGCCTCACCGGCTTAGGAGGGGGATAGTAGAGGAGGCCACTAAATCAGGAGGTAACTGTGAACAAGAGCAGAGTGAAAGGAAAAGGACGTGTGTGACAGTTGGTGTCTCTGGTTGTCTGTGAGCCAGCCCCGCTGCCATGGTGATAAGCTCACTCCTGGATCCTGGCTCAGTGGATCTCATTATCCTGCTGGGTTTCCACTGCTGTAAGGAAGACAGCTGTCTTTGGTGGAAGAGTAAGTTCAAATTACTTGTTCTAACGTTATCAGGAAAAGAAGGTTTTTTTTTTTTCCCCTTAATTTGTTTGCTTTTGTTTTGGTTTGTTTTTGTTTTCCTTATTCAGTTATTTTTAGCCAAACAGTTAAGGCTGGTTTTTCCTGAAAGGTGAGGTTGTAGGGGAAACAAAACTTCTCTTTATGATTTTGTGAGCCTATATACCCCTGTGTATCACTCTTGCAATTTAAAAAAAAAAATACAGCTAAAAAATTCAAAGAGACAGTATTTCACGGAGGAGCACGGTGTTGGGCACAGGGCATTACTGTGATCCTCTCCTTGGCTGGTTTCCTCTTAGGTTTGTTGCCCTGTCACCATCAGGATGACTCTGCCATTCCGCGTCTTGCTTCCTGGGGCTGCAAACCCTCCTCTGTCACAAGAGCCCCACACCCGCTCTCCTTTCTCACTGTGCAGCCCCAGGTTAAGGTGTGGCTCAGGTCTGGTCCTTACCAGGGTGGGAAGAGTCCATCCCTGGGAAGAGCAGAAGTGACAGGAAACTGAGACACGTGGGGGTGCCCCGGCTACTCACCGTGGACAGACCCCAGAGCCGTGGGGCAGCTAGGAGTCAGGTGGGTTCAGTCACGTGCCAGATCTTGGCCTATTCTCCTGGAGTGGGATCTACCAAATGCCACATCTGTCCTCTCCCTGTAAGCATGACAGTGGCAGAACCTGAGACACTGGAGAGTCCTTGCTCCTGAGAGTCTCAGAGAAACCAGCTCCTAAGCACCAACCTTTTCTCTGTCTGTGGAAGGTGTGCGGGAGATGCCCCCAGCTTTCCCGTGGGCCGCCCTCCGTCCAGCATCTCCTTGAGGCCTCCTTGGGTGCATCCTCCAGGATCCCGATTTTCTGCTCCCCTTTCCATTCAGTTTTGAGTTTCGTCCTGTTTGACATTTGCTTTTATATTGGAAACAAGTTGAAGCCAAGTGTGGAAGCCAGAGAGAAAGCCTAAATCATGACAAGGAGACACAAGTGCTTCTGTGACATCCTCTGCCAAGGCAGGGACCCATTCTGGGTGCATTTCATAGGGGATGTGGCAACCTCCAGGGAATGCCCTCACCCAAGCACAGCAGACACGTACTTCCTGTACCTAACAATTATTCAGCACCTGCTGTATGCCAGGGATGTTCTACTGCATTAGCACGTTAGCTGCAATATTCCCTCCCGAGGAAAGTGCTGTGTGGTGGGTGGAGTGGAGGGAAAAGCCTGGGGCATAATCATAATTATTTGCAATTTTTTTTTTTTTTGTGTGTGTGTGTGTGTGTTGATCTGGGTTTTTGTTTATTTTTTATTAACAATTGAGTTTCTTCATTATTTTGACTTCTTAAAAATATTGATCTATGATTATGTTTCTTATGCCAGTTGACCATTTATAGTCTTTCCCCTACAAATTCACACTTAAGTCACTGAAGGGATCTCTTTCAACGTTTCTCCTTTACACTGAGCGTGATGCCAAGCTTTCTCAACAGGGGGCGCTGGGGAGGCATTGAAGGGCATTGGAATAGGGCTGTCTGTGAGAGGATACCTGCTGGTGCCGTCCCAGAGCACACCAAGGCCCAGCGCAGCTACCTGGACATCACGGCTTCCTCAACATTGACCTTCAGGCTTCCTGTCCTTGGCACTTGTGTCCCATGTCCCTCCATTTGCCGTCCCATTCTAAGTTTTGTCTCCCACGACCCTTCTGATGCTATGGCTCTCCCATATGGACTCCACACATCCTCCTCCAGAGTCCTCCTCTCTCTGGATGTTTTCCTAGGAAACCCGGCAAACCTCTCTGACATCCAATGGGCTGCAGCAGCACCTTCTCCAGTGAAGCCCGGGGCCTGGGGAGGAGACCCTCCCTCCCAAGTTTGTCTTCCTCCATCTGCCCTGGAGCCCTGCAGAGTTCTCGTGCACACTATGGTCACTCTTGCATCAGAACTTAATCTCTTAATGTGAAACTTGCCCTGTTTAAGTCACACTGTGGCTCCTGTCTCCTGATTGGACCTCGACTGGTACAGAAATCAACATCCGATTAGCGCTGTCTGTTCCATGAAGTTCATGTGGGTTATTTCACAGACTAGTGTGGTGTGGCAGAGTGGATCAGAGCGGATGAGAATGGGCTTTGGGACAAGGTGGATCTGTGTTTCACTTCTGACTCCGGCACTCATTATCCCTGGGCCACCTATGTAGAGCGTGCTGTGGTACGGGGGATCCCCCCTTTCAGACTAAGATTCCCATTCATTCCACAGCCCACAGGGTTGGCCACTGTCAGCTTGTGACTTGTTCCTTTATGACAATTGTTCTGCACTGAAGGGAGTTGTCTTGCCCATTTTACAACCTCTTGGGAGGGACCCACACCAGCAATGGCTTGATGTGGGGGTTCCCAGGCCCAGTCCCTTTGACTTCATCCGGCACATCTCCACTCAGAGTGCCCTGCGGGGTTCAAGTTGACTATGGCAACTGCATTGAAATTCTCCTTCTGTCCAAACCCACTTCTCTTACTTCTTCCTCACAGTTGCTCCTGAGAGCATTCCTTAAGCAAACTTCTTGCATGCGAACCTCACAGCATGTTTTCCAGGAACCTGAATTGTAATGGTAGGTTATTGAACCGCTCTGAGCTGCTTTACTTTATGCAAAGTGCTTGGCAAAGTACCAGGCAGATAGCACTCAACAGTATTAAGAACATTAATAAATCAGAGGCATTATTATCCCCATTGTACACACAGGACCACCGAGGCTTAGCAAGTTTAAGTACCTTGCCAATGGCACCTAGTACACAGTGCAGCTTGGATTTCTGTTTCTGCTATTTCTATTGCCTCTTGGTCTTTGATGCAGCTGGCAGAAGTTTTGAGAGAAGTTTTTGTTAGAGCTTGAGGAGGCATTGGGAAGGCATGTAGCTGCTTGTCTAAGGCCGATTGAAACATATGGTGATGAGCTTTAAAGATCCACAGGAACAATGGCTCAATGTTAAACTTCTGTGGGATGGAACTAAAGAACAATCCAGCAAACATTTAAAGAAGTTCTGAATCAGTCGTTGCTTGGATGTGCCAATCAGGGGCAGCAAGTGAGAAGCTGAAGCAACGCACTTCCAAGAAATTTTAATGCTTCTCAGAATTATTTCTACCTGCTTGCCAGATCCTTACAGCGGGAGGAAGAATCCATGAGCATTTTTACAATCCACAGGCAGTTTTTCCTTTTCTTTTTCCATTTCAGGACAATGGAATTTCCTTTGTGAAGGACTCTCCTGAGCCCCTGTGGTTGAAAGTAGAGGGACATAAAATAAAGAACAAAATGATAAGAAATGCTTGCTGAGGACTGGGACTCTAGCTCAGGGGTGGAGCACTTGCCCAGCATGCAGGAGACCCTGAGTTCCATCCCTAGCACCTGGGGTGGGCGTGGGGGGGACTCACAGGAAGTGACAGACAGGTAACAATCAGAACAGTCAGTGAGCCAGGAGGGTGGGTCGAGCTATCAGCTCTCAGCAGCTGTGCCTCTGGTGTTATTGTCCCCAAGACACTGCTATGGGCTGAAATCCAACTGTCTGTCTTCAGGCAGGGCCAGACCCTGGAGGGAATCAATACACCCCCGGTCTTTTCCCTGCCTGCTCTCAGACCTGCTCAGAGCCACGCTGTCTCCCAGGTGGCTCTGTCTGCCATGTTGCATCCCACCAGCAGGAAGAGGGTTCTCATCTCTCTGCATCTGCCCCTGCCTGTGGCCTGGACAGTGTGCGGGACCTGGGCCATCCTCAGGGGTGCACTGTTATATTCCACAGCTCCTTGCTGTGGTCGCATTTGCCTGAGGACACATGACATGGGTCTTCTTTTTATTTGCCTGTCATCTGTACACCTTCTTTGGTGCGGTGTCTGTCATGGTCTTTGTCCATTTTTGAACACTGGGTTCTCTGTGTCCTTGTTGAGTTGTGAGAGTTCTTTGTGTACGCTGCATGACGAGCCTTTATCAGATAAGCCAGTATTTTCTCCAGTCTGTGGCTTGGGTTCTCACCCTCGTGGTCTTGCCTTTCACAAGGCGGCAGGTTTAGTTTTCATAGAATCCAGCTTTTCAATAACTCCGGGTGTGTGACATGCCCTTGGTGTTCTAAAACGTCATCTCTGTATTTAAGGCACCTACATGTTTTTCTAGGTCATCTTCTAGAAGTTTCATAATTTCATGTTTTACATGTAGGGCTGTGATCCATTTTGAGCTAACTTTTTGATGATTTTAAGGTCTCTGTCTAGTTTTTTTGTTGTTGTTGTTTTTTGCATTTGGATGTCTGTTGTTCTAGGACTTTTGTTGTAAATACTCTCTTTGCTTAATTGCGTAGGTTAGCTCCTTTGTCAGAGACCAGTGGCTATGATGAGTGTTTACTTGTGGGCTCTCTATTTTTCACATTTTCCCACCACGATATGCTCCCTCACCACAGGCCTCAAACAACAAAGGCAGCTGATCATGGACTGGGACTTCCCAAATTGTGAGCCAAAATAAACCCCTTATCTTTATAAGCTGATTATCTCAGGTATTTTGTTACAATGACGGAAAGTGAACACAGCATTTTTCCTTCACTGTTGAAATCAATGTTCAGAATTTTAAGTGTAGTGTGGGGAGGGGGCACTTATTCTCTCAATACTTTCAATGTCTTTAAATGTTTTATTCCACCATTTTTGCTTGCATGATTTCTAAGGAGAAGTTAGAAATAACTTCTATCTTTGTTCATTGATAGGTAACTTTTTTCTTTTGACTTTGGTGAGTTTTTCTTTACCTTTGTTTCCTGGAGTTTGAAAATGACATGTCTAGGTGTAGACGGGGGTGGCATTTATTCTGCTTGGTGCCCACTGAGTTTGCTGAGTTTCCCGGCTTGGTGTCTGACATTCTTGGGGACATCTCAGTCACCCCTGTTTCTCTGGTTCGTCCCTCCTCCTTCTCTGTCTGCTGTTCCCACTCTGCATGGTCACGCGTTCATGGTCATCTCCACCTCACCGGGTATTCTACTCTTGTGTGAGTCCTCTCTGCTTTTCGGCCTCAGAAGGTTCTGTTGATGCCTCCTCAAGCTCTTTCCTCAGCCCTGACCTGCCTGGGGTCAGCGCATTGAAGAGCACCTCATTCTGTCCCCGTGTCTTTGATTGGCAGCGTTCCTCTTGGGCTCTTAGCACGGCCACCTTTCTGCCTGGTTGGCCTCTGTTCCTGGTCGCTGCCTCCTTGTTAGGACTCTGAGCATATTAGACTGATTCTTTAGATTCCTGGTCTGATAAATCCAGCCATGCCTGTTTCAGATGCTGGCTCTGCCTCCTGATTTCATGGTTTTTGCTCTTAGCATAACTTGTCATTTTTTCTCAGTAGCTGGACATGACACACCAGGAAACGGAACCATGAATGGGCCTTCAGGGGCGTGGCAGCAGGAGAGTGCTGGGGGCTGTGATGATGGCCCCGTCTTTCAACCAGCTGGTGCTCCGGACTGTGGACTTCCCAGGGGCTTCCGGGGTCCTCCCTCCTCCTCCTGGGTGGGTGGGACAGGTGGATGGCCAGAGCCTGCTGGAGTTGAGCCTCCTTCCCCAGGCAGGCGAGGCTCTGGTTCTCTGGCCTCCCCTGAAGGCAACCCTGAGGGTCAGGACGAGGAGTGGATTTTCACAACTTCCCCCTCCACCTGCTGGAAGCGCAGGGATCTTCAACATTCACCATGAGAACTCGTCAAGCTCCCGGGGGTAAAATCATAAAAGTGTGGGATCCCTGAGGCGGATCCCCCCAGTATTTAACACTTGAGAGTCATTGCACGGAGCCTCCGGGACTCACCAGCTACGGGTTAGGTTTCCCTGCCCCGCACTGGTTCCCAGGGCAGCTTCTGCTCAAGGACTCAGCTGTGGTCAGTCGTGGGTCCCTGCACCTCCCGCAGGTCCCTCCAGCCTCCCTGCTTCCTCCCCATCTCACAGATCCCAGAGGCGCTCTGGATCCCTCAGTTGGTTCAGCTTTTGACTGTATTTCCTGGGAGCGGGTGGAGCCTTTCCATCTCCTTATGTGTCCAGCTGGACAACCGAGGTCCCTCTTGGTGTTTAAAAATATAAAAACAACCGAAGAGTCCATCAAAGGAGAATTTCAAATGAAAAACACAGGCCACTCCTAAAAAAATAGAATGTGAAAGTCATTAAAATAATATGACAAAGAAACTCAAAAGCATTTATCACAACAGGATCCCGTCTTACTAAGTGTGTGTATTTTTAAAGCATCACTTGTATTTCTATAAGAAAAAATATGTAACCAAGAGCCGGTCAGATGCGTTCCTAGGTGTGCATTTTTGGATGACCGCAGTTTACTTTTCACGTTGCTGTCGTGGCTTGCACAATGGTCACGTGTGACTCGAGATTAGACATCCACAAAGGCAGCTTTTGTCGAGCTGAAAAGCCCTTACTGCCGAGTGGCTGTGTCTCATTCCTGAGCCACACAATGGGTGGCACCACACCCAGTGGCACCCAGTGCTCCTCGGGGACAGCTCTATGAGGGACAGCAGTTTCCTAATTATCTCGATTGCCTGAAGCCTTAGTCCCAAACTCGGAAGCCACTTGTTCAAGTCACTTTGTCAACTTGGCCAGTGGAGTTGGATATCCTGGCACATACTTGACCTTCAAAGAGACGCTGGGAGCATCCATCATGAAGACAGGACTTCTGCACCCTCCCACAGCAGAGCAGGAGGGACTGTGTGAATACAAACCCAACCAAGAAGGGGGAAATGCATCACTATGTGCACCCGGAGCTCTGCTGTCTCCTGTCCCTGAAAGCTCTGGGTAGCTTAGAACTTTTTCTCTTGGCATCAAAAGCCCAGAACTGAGATCTGAGCTCAGGACACACAGGCTGGCCTGATTGATGACCTCCATTTCGGCATTTTAAAATACTTCCTTTAATGGTCTTTTTTGGTGCCTTCTTATCTGGTGTTAAATTCTTCCCAATTCTTTCTAGGGATTCATGCAGGCCTCCTGCAGTAATGTAAACAGACCCCATCCACCCATGCAGGTAGAGCTGCTGGGAGGATGTCTGGCCTTGAGATGGAGGCCACTGGGGTGGGGTGGGAGAGACTGAGAGCTGTCGGGTGACTCACTGGTTTCCACCTTTTCACAAATGCTGGTATGGCCTGCAGCTGGGCTCCTGTGGGTGGCCCTGTGTCTTTAGGTGAACACAGCTCTGCCTGCATGAACCAGCCTGAAAATGTATCCGCTCCCTGGACCCTGATGGCCCTCTGCAAAGCCCCAGGCCAGTGCTGAGGGTGGGAACTCAGCTCTCCCTGCTCTCCCGCCCAGGGCCTCTCTGCATCTGCTCCATTTTCTTTTGAACATTTCACATATGTCCTTGAACGACTGATCTGTGACCTTTTGGCTGTAGTTCTACAGCTCTGTGATGACATCCACAAGCCCCGGATTCCAAATTGCCAGGAAAGGTGTGGAATGGCCCAGCCATCTTCAGACAGGACACACAGCTCAGGTGGTGAACCAATGGGTAGTTCCCCTCCATCAAGCCCCACCCTGACTCCCCGCCCCTGCTCAAAGGCCTTCAGGCTGGCAGGGTCCCTGTGCTAAGGACCTGGTTACATCCAAGACTCGCAGCTCAGTCCTTGGAGAGAACAGTGGACCTGACAGGACGTGGCCCTTGGGTGCTATGATTCGTCTTGTTGCCTTCTCAGTCTACACTGCCCAAAGCCCATCCCCGGGACCCCTTTCTTTTCTCTGCTATCAATTACTGTTTGCTGCATAACAAAAAGACCCCAAAATGTATCGGGTCAAAGCGATGGACATTTGAGGACATATCGAGCTCATGAACCTGCAGTCCAGCTAAGCAGGCCTGGCCTGGCTACGGACTGTGGTGGGTCAGCTGGAGTCACTGGTGGAGGATGGCCTCACCCACAGTGTGACAAGAGGCTGGGGGTGGGGGCAGCTGAGCTTCGTGCCATTCCTCAGCAAGCCAACCTGGATTTGTTCACAGCAGAAGCAAGGGTCCTGCCCCGGCTCCTCCTCACAGCTCTGTCCTCTGGATTCTCTTCTCTCTGCCCAGATGCCTGGGCCAGTCTGCCCTTGGCATCCTGAGAGTTTCCTTCCTTCCAACACACTCTAGAGTGTTGACCATAGGCACACCTTTCTGGGGTTCCAGATTTAGTAAATAAAGTCACAGGACACCCTGATGTCCAAATATTAAATAAACAGCAGAAATGTTTTAGGTAAAGCCTAAATATTGTGTGGGACATACTTATACTAGATTATTTGCTGTTATCTAAAATTCAGGTTTCACTGGGTGCTCTATATTTTATCAGGCAACCGGTAGTACCCTCTTAGGACTCTCACCAACCCAGCCAAACAGGAGGAGGGGGCCGCTGACTCTTCCAGGGCACGTCAGTGACCCTCTGCAACCAGCAGGGGGCAGGGCTCGCCTTTGGTGGTGGGCGATGGGTGTGGGACCAGCATCCCTTCAGTACACTGGCTCTCTCCAGGAAAAGAGTGTGTGATCAAAAGTGGGCGCAGCTTCCTGCTATCTGAGGGCCTCCTATTACTCTGAGAACCAGCCCCCTCCCACACAGAGCTCCACAACAGACTCACGCGATTCAGGGTTGCACTGTTCACCTTGCTGGAGATGCCGCTGAAGTTGGGGGACCTCCCAGCCCAGCTCTCTGGGTGTTACTTCATCACTCAGGAACCCGGATGTTTTGCACACACTCCCACCAGGAGCCCGCAAGCTGAATCTGGGGCTTGGACTTGGGAACGTGGCCTGAGCTTGCTGACCCGCAGACCTGTGGGTTGAACTGATGTGCTCTGCTCTCATCTCTGGCTGTCCCTACTCAGGGGGAGGTCGACTGTCCCCTTGCTAACACCTCCATATACTACAGAGGTGGGTCAAGCTGGCCAGGGCTGGCCTGATCGCCCTTCTCTACCTCTGGGGGACAGATTGCTTTCTTACCCGGGTCACTTCCCACATTCAGCGTGGGCACAGGGTAAACATATTCCTCTCTCTCTCTCTCTCTCTCTCTCTCTCTCTCTGCTCTCTCACCTTCCTTTACCCACCTGCTCCTGGCTTCCCATTTTGGATCATCAGAGTGGAAAGACTCAGGATTTGGGTCAATGGAGGAGGGTTTTGTAAATGATCTTGGTTCAGAGGCACAGCTCGGGGTTTAATGAGCCTTGGACTTCCACTTTCCTTCTGCATATTGTTCCTACGTGACCACTGGGACACTGCTGGAGAGCCAGGGCTGGGGACTGCAGTGGGACAGGGTGTTTCCAGACCCCACCCCTCTTATGGTCTTAGAGCAGACTGGTTTCTAACACCCCATAAATAAAGACAAACACACTTCTCTTCAATGCTGAAAGATCCAGAAAAGAGGTCAGAACATATCTTAGTGCCTGGGGTCCCCTCTCACAGTGGAGAGCTCTGGTGGATAAGTGGACACCCCATTCTTATTTCCTCCACCGGGTTCAGATGGTGCTCCTGAGGGGCACACCTGGGATGGGGGGTTGAGCTTTCATCTCTAGGGGATGCTCTGTCTCCACTGGACACAGCCCCCCACTCGCCCCCACCCTGTCTACATTGTCGTCCTGCCATGTTGACCGTCCTGCTTCCCTGGGCCTGGGGCTGGCCCTGGGCTCCTCTTGTCTCCTTGGTGCTTGCGTTTGGCCTCCCCCAGGACACGAGTCACAGCCCTGTCATTCTCCTCTGCGATGAGCATCTGAGGCAGAGAAGTGGAGTAACCGGGGCAGCGTTTGGCCCTGGAGAGCCAGCAGGGCTCCTGATTCTCTTGCTTACGTTGCCATACATCCTTGACCTGCGTGATAGGCACGCCATATTTTGGCTTTGGCCCTGGAGCCTGGAGAGGTGGTTAAGTCTCTGTCATTCACTGTCCTCCTGGAGTTTGTACCAGGTGTGTATCCCGGAGGCTTCCCTGAGGATGGGACCCCTGGGCCTGGACTTTAAGGATTAACCACTGGCCTCATTAGCACGGAAAGACCTTAGGGAATCCCATACCAAGGACATTTTCACAGGCAGATACAGCACCGCCAAGATCCCCGTTTGGATCTTTGTGCAGAACTCTGAAACTGTGACTTTTTACCATTAGGAACCGGACCTCCAGGCGTGACTTGCTAAACCACGACTCCAGATCAAGCATGAATCTGGGCACACCTGCACCTATGGCTGCTAGCCTGTGTCCCCTGCGACCTCAAGCTCAGTGTATGAACCTGCACACAGAGGGGAGAGCTGTCCATGGGCCCCCTGGACTGTGTCAGGTTGGGTCCCTTGGAGTCCTGGGATTGCAAAGTTTTAACTGAAGAGGTTTCTGAATCAACCTCTTCATCCCACACAGTTTGCTGCAACTTCTCTCCTCTTTCGTTGGACTTCGGCCTCAGCAGGAAGCCAGCTGATGGTCTTTGCCCTGTGTCCACCACACGGGGCAGGAAGCCTGACTGGTAAACCTCTCTCGTGTCTTTGTTGGTAGATTTTCCTAGAGTGCCACCCTCCATGTACATGAACACGAGATCTCCATTTCTCCTAGGTCTGTGGGTCCGTCCCTTCCTGTATCGGGCTGTGACATTGCAGTCAGCTTTATACCTTCAGCGTGTGTGTGGGAAGGCATGCACAGACACACGCATGAACATAGCCCTCGGCATTTACGTGTCGTGGAAATCACTCCTACCCTGCCTTTGTAGCGGGGAAAATGGTTTTGCCTTCCTTTTCCAGCTTCTCGGGGGGAGCAGTAGATATGTGTGCATCTATGAGAAAAAGAACGATAACATATTGTTCTCCTCAACTCCCTGCGTCTGGTCTGGAGGCCAACACGCCTAGAGAGTGGAGAGAGCCACCTGCAGAATCCCTGTTTCCTAGGTTCAGCCAACACCTGTTCCCACTGTCCTTACCTGCCAGCGCCTGGGGAACGCACGTCCAAGGCTCCTACTGAGCAGGGTGCACGGGTCCAGGCCAATTCAAGTGCCGGCTTTGCCCCCTGCAGGCCATAAACTGACCCTCATGAAGAAATTGTTGGGGCTCTGAAAACCAGATGCCAGGGCACAGAGGGCTGAGTAGAAGTTTCTGGAAAGGGAAGCTGAGTAGGGTAGACATTGCTTGCCAATGTCTGCTTCTCTTTTCTTTGAGGGCAAACAGGAGGCAATGCTTACCCAGTTGCCCATGTTCCAGCTCAGGAAGTGCAGGCAGCAAGGCTGGGTAAGCAGGGAAGAGCCTTTGAGGACTCCAGTCTATCTTACCTCACAATGGTCAGTATGGCGGCCCTGTGCTGAGAAGTGAAGCCTTAAGAATGGGGACCTCAGACCACTGTGTTGCTTCACATATGATGCCCTGAAGGATGGATGCTCGGAGAATTATTCTATCCAGTGGCCAATGGGCACGAGACATTCTGTTGTGAAACCACTAAGATCGTAAGGGCCGTCTGTTACTGAGGCAAAACTTAACCTACCCTGACTAAAACAATTAGACGTTGACATTTTCAGGCTGTCTCATGGCCATAGAATTGCTATTATAAGTATCCTTTTAGTTAAAACAATAAATCTATTTGCCTTGAAGTGATTAAAGTTATTACTTTGGTTGCTACAAGCTGAATATTGAACTAATGATTCCGTATGTTTGAAGTAAGTCTAGACTTACTTCTTTTGCAGGGAGCCTGGGAAAGTGAGGATGTTCTAGAACCCTTCCTCCATGGGTGACTCTCACCCATCACGGGGCAGCAACCACATTGGGCAATGAGAAAGTTAGAAATGGCAGCAGGTGGGCCTCAGCAGGGAAGTACCAGGAGATCTCAAAGCACCTGGCCCCAGATCCGTGTGGGAGTCACTTCCATACATTGCCTAGGAGCAGGTAGGCAGGCAGGTATGTCCCAGGGGGCCTTGCAAACAGTACAAAGGAAATAACACAGCCTCCCCCACAGCTCTAGCAAGTGCCTCCACCCAGATATGATACCACCCGGGGAAAAGTCGGTGGAGAGGAAAAGTCTGTCTGAATTATCTGAACTGATTGCAAGGCTCATATTAGGGATTGAATTGAGGTGGTGTGTGTCTAGGCGGGGAGGGTGGTAATTTTTTTTTTTTATTGTTGGTGGTTCAAAACATTACATAGTTCTTACTACATCATATTTCACAGTTTGTTACAAGTGGGTTATGAACTCCCAATTTTACCCCGCATACAGATTGCTGTATCACATCAACTTAGTCAATCTTTAAAAAACAAATACCAAATGACTCCTTTGATATAAGGGGAGTAAACAAGGACAGGGTAGGGACGAAGAGCTTGAGAAGAAGATTTACATTAAACAGGGATGAGAGGTGGGAGGGAAATCGCATAGAAATGGAAGGGTGGTCATTTTAAAATCATGGGAGAATATATTTCCTGTAGCCAGTAGAGGACACTTGGAGACAGCAGAAAACTTGAAGGAATTGGCTCTAATGATGGAAGCACAAGATCAGGTATGTGGGGTTTGCTTTCCTAAGAAGAAGAGATCCAGGGCAGGAGCTGAACCTCCCAACCCCTCTACACCACCACCTGCCAGGAAACAGTTTGTCATGGGTGCACGGTGGGAGGAAATGCCAATGGAGGAGACTCAGCCCCTCACATTCAGGATCCTTTCTAGAGTGTCAGTGGGTTCTCGAGGCTGCAGTTGCCTGGGGGTAGGTGGGCCGGCAAGGACTCCCTAGGTTGCAGGTCTTCCCACCTGATTCAGGGTTCTTCCCACTCTTCCCACTCAGTCATATCTCAGTTCCATGCTCCTCTGGGGATCTGTGCGTGGGCAGTTGAACTGGTCATGGAGACATTTGAATGAGTCCCTCTGCTTTGGGGGCAGGAAGTTGGGACGCCTGGTTGATGTCCTCCAGGTGAAGTGCAGGGAGGCATGTCTGGCCAAGAAGAACACTTACCCACGGGTGTGGATGGAAGAGAAGAAACATCACAGATTGAGAGGAAACCACTTGCACACCCTCCTGCCATACCCAGGATCAAAGGAAAGCATCTTAAAAATAGTTTACAAAATCCTCTGTGTTATTAGGGTATTTCCCACCTTTTGAAATTAGCCCACCTAATTAATGCATCTTCCTTTTACACCCCCACCCCAAATATTTGCAAATAAATTACAGGCATTATGACCCTTTTCCTCCTTAACATGTAAGTATTTTTGTAGTTGTAGATGGATAGAATGCCTTTATTTTATTTATTTTTATGTGATGCTGAGGATGGAACCCAGTGCCTCATGCATGCTAGGCAGGCACTCAACCACGGAACTACAGCGCCAGCCCTCGCCTTAACATTTAGCCTGTATTTTCCAAGCCCCATAAAGCCCAGCACAGTGATTAAATCCAGGACTAAAATGTTTGTTGAATGGTATCTAGCATACACCATGCTAGGCTAATCTTGCTCTGAAGCCCCGAAGAACTTAAACCAGTGAGGGAAATCTGGACCTGTAGCTTAGATCAGCCACTTGGGGACCAGCAGCTCAGCAACACATAGCAGATGAGACAAATCCAGGAAAAGGAAGCAAGAGAGGAACCTGGGAAATGAAAGGCAAGGCAGAATCCATCAAGGTTTCCATGAGTTTCCAGGGAAGCCATTGGAAGAGGATATTTCTGAACTACAGCCAAAGGTTTAGGGACCTCTTTTTAGAAGAGAAAGAACAGAAAAGAGATGTGTTGTTCTTCCACACCCCAAAATATATAAGCCCACAGTCCTCCTCGGGGCCTCTATTACCTGTGACACTAAGGCCTTGAATAGCTGTAGCCATATCCAACCCCTGCCTCTCCTGGGTGCCTGACCCCCAACAGTGGTGTATCCTGCCACCCTCAGGCCCAGGAAAAAGCAACTGTACTGTATTCTCAGCTGTTCTGGTGTTCTGCAGAAACTGGAACCAACCAGCCAAAGCAGGTAAATTTGCAGGGCTCAGGAACCAGGTAAGTAGGCCCCTCAGCCCATCAGCTGTGGTCCAGCCCCTGGTCCCTGTCAGTGGCTGTGCTCTCAAGGATGGAATCCCCACCCACCATAATTGTCCCAGGGATGAAGAGGGAAGGCTCAGCCAGATGACAACAGCCAGCCAAGCCTCTGGGGCTTTAGAGACATATAGAGTGCCGCTTCTCAACTCTCATTGATAACTGGTTGGTCATATTTTGCATTTTTATGAATTCATCATGAGTCAATATTTTCATAAAATACCATAACACCAAATTATGAGAAAAAATAAAATGCAAAGCAAAGGAAACTAAAATATAATATCAAATTTTATTGGATTCAACAGACATTAAATTGCATTTTAAAATATAGGAACAAACATAGGGAAAACTAAAAGCATTATGAAGACAGTACCCATTATTCATTGAAAATGTGCCTAGGGCATTTAGTATGGAGACTCGTTGTTAAATTCAACTTTCATAGTTCGGCAGCTATAACTAACCAAATAGTAAAAAGATAGGTAAGTGGTGATTTTCTGTACTAAACACTGAGACCCACTTTTGAATGAATACTGTTTTATCAGTATTAAGGTTTATAATATAATAAATGAGTATGATTCTTTTAATCTTTCTTCAGCTAGCTCAGGTTGATAACTGTCCCTTTAACAAGGGATAATGTATCAGCTTCTCAGCTATCTTTTACAAACACTCCTGATTGAAAAACCAGTCTAAAATGCTGTTGGGAAAGGAAGCTGATATATCTACAGTAATTTCTTGACAAAAAATTTTCAATGGGGTTTGTTTACCAGCCTGTAATTCAGGCCGAAGAATACACAAAGCAAATTTTTATGCCTCCAAGTTAGATGATAATGTTAAGCTTTAAATTTTGAAAGGCTTGAATAAAAAATAACTTCATGGTAAAAGAAATAAATTAGAAAAATAAATATACACTTTCAGTTGCTCTGATTTTTAGGCATTTTTGGCTAAAGATTGCCAAACAAACCTTAAAGCATCACTTGTTGTAATGTGGTCATTAGTTAGTGGCTCATGCCACCTGCAACTCAACCCAGGTGTTCCATGACACTTGAGTGGACCCACATGCTTGGTCATGTGCTTGGACTTCATGACAATGTTAATTGTCCAAAATGCATCTGACCATTTACTCTCAATTTCCATTCTTATCTCATTGTGGACAGTTTGCAGACTGATGTGAGCCCGCAGACCATTCTTCAGGTAGTGCTGGTGTGGGGACTTCTATGGTATAAAGTACCTTTTTGTTAAATTTAATGAATTTCTGGTTAAGTGATGAAGCTTTTAAACATAATTTGTTATTTTTGTTTCTAGAAAAATCCCCCTCATGGCACAGACAGTGGGGCGAAGTTGATGCCTTGGGATGGGCCCTTCTTCTCTTACTTAACCTCAAAACAAACATCATCAGTGAACATTTCCGCTTGGTCATACAGCCACCCCTCATGCAAAGAAACATAAATTCATGATTTTCTTCAAACAGAAGTACAGGATCTATAGGAGATGTCCAGGCCACATCTTGTCCTTCTTGACCCTGACTTGATGAACTGGAAGCTGTGGTTGCATTGTAGTGTTAACTGTGGAATTGTTTAAGTAGGGGATGGAAGATTGAAAAAGCAAAAGGGAAAATTGATAAAGCAATGGTACTGATAACTACGGGAATCAGAGCCCTCAATTCTGTAGGACTGGGGGAGCAAAGGAAATATGTGGCATTGTTTAGACAAAAAAAAAATCAGGGGAAAATCTAATGATTAAGTACTGTCTCTTAGCTCTGAATTCACCATTATATACCCTGCTGAGGCTTCTGTGTCAGGTGCTGCAGATAGGGAGACCCCTGAGGGCAGGAGGAGAAGCAGGAGACCTGTTTCTTCCTGCCTCTGAGCTGTCTCCCTCAGCAGCGCTTCCCCACCCTGGCAACAGCATGGCTCTCCCTCATCCTAGACCTGCCTCAGCACAACACTCCTTCCTCCTGCTCAGGGAGGGAAGTGGAGACGCACCCTCCCCTCAGAGCTCTGGGTTCCCCTGCTCAGGACCCCCTCCTACGGCCTTCTCAGTTTATTTTATTCTAACCTGTTTCCTTTGCTCCCCAAGTCTTACAGAAGTGGGGGCTCTGATTCCTGTGGTTATCAGCACTGTGTTTTCCCAACGTTCCCTTTTGCTTTTTCAATCTTCCATCCCCTTCTTAAGCAATTCCCCATATTCTCTCTGTTGAAAAAAAAGCCAGTCCTTCCTACTGGTTGATAATTGTGATGACATTCCTCCAGCACCTAGTTCAACTTTGTCCTCCATTGGTCGGAATTCTTTGTGAGAGTAATGAAAATTTTCATTTTAGCAAGATCCAAACCATATGTGGCCAGGCCTATTAGATGGGCTTTCCAGGGTCAAAATGCAGTGAAGGAAGGAAACCGTGATGATAAACCATGTCTCTGAGGCCTGTTTAGAAACAAGGACCCTAGCACATTGCTATGATGATGCATATAAACTCTAGAGTAGAGGCGGTCATATCATTTGCGGGGCTAGCACAATAATCCAGGAGTTGGTGGCTCCATCCCAGGTGGTGGTGGAGAAAGAGGTGAAGAGAGGGCAAATTCTAAATGCATTTTGAAGCCAATCTGACAAAGAGGTTTGCTGAGGATTAGATGGAAGTTGAGAGGAGTCAAAGATAGTCCCAGGGCTTTTGACCTAAGCAGCTGGAAGAATGGAGTTGCCATCAGTTGAGTTGGGGAAGTTATTAGGTGGATAAAGTTTCAGGAGAAATCCATGAGTTGAAGTATATGCACAGTTGACTTTGAAATGTCACTAGGTGTCCAAGTGCAAATGATTCCAAATCTTTGCTCTTTGACTTGATTTATCACTTCCCACTAGAATGAGGAAGCCTGATGTCAGTCCCTTTCAGCTCTCATTTCAGCATCTCTGGTGTGCAGCACAGTGCCTGGACCACAATCATCTCAGAAAATAGCATTTGAGTGAATGGATGAAAAAAAAATTGTATACTACAGAGGTTCCAATTGAGGCCAAAGTTTGTCTTATTCAAGCTCCAACTCCACACTTGTTTTCCAGTCAGGAAGAGAATAACCATTTCGTTTTGTAAACTGCAGCTTCTAGTGTTCATTGGAAACCCATCTTACTAGCTCATCACTTGTTAGTTGAAGTCCTTCTTCCCCGAAGTAGAGAGAAACCTCTCAGAAGGAGACACAGGAGCTTTCTGTCCTTCTTTTATAAGTGTGGCCCAGCCTGGATTCTGCTGGAGACTTATTCAGTCAGAAGACAGGGCTTTGACAACATCTCAGTCTAGGAGGGGCCGAGGGACTGAGGTGGAGCAGGAGATGCCTCCTCCTTGCTTCTTTCTTTGTGTGTGGATGTGCTGTTTGTGTTGTTCCCCCATCTCCTAGGAAACCTGAAGAACATTCTAGAACAAGTTCTGTGGGAGCTTCCCTCTCTGCTCAAGTTCAAATCCAAGTCATTACAGACTGTCTGTTGGACACTTGTCAGGGGACCACAGCCAGGTGCCTCCTTTGATGGTGTCCAGCACAGAATAGGAGGAGCCCTCCTGGACACTCTGTACTTTCACCTTAATTCAGCCAGCTCGGCCTTCTGCACCAGTGTGACTCTATAATGAGCTGCCTATCCAGCACCTGACCTCTGATGTCACCTTCTTCATGGAGGTTTCCTTAACTAAAGATTGCCAAACAAACCTTAAAGCATCACTTGTTGTAATGTGGTCATTAGTTAGTGGCTCATGCCACCTGCAACTCAACACAGGTGTTCCATGACACTTGAGCGGACCCACATGCTTGGTCATGTGCTTGGACTTCATGACAATGTTAATTGTCCAAAATGCATCTGACCATTTACTCTCAATTTCCATTCTTATCTCATTGTGGACAGTTTGCAGACTGATGTGAGCCCGCAGACCATTCTTTATGTAGTGCTGGTGTGGGGACTTCTATGGTATAAAGTACCTTTTTGTTAAATTTAATGAATTTCTGGTTAAGTGATGAAGCTTTTAAAATAATTTGTTATTTTTCCTTCTAGAAAAATCCACCTCATGGAACAGAGCAGTGGGGCGAAGTTGATGCCTTGGGATGGGCCCTTCTTCTCTTACTTAACCTCAAAACAAACATCATCAGTGAACATTTCCGCTTGGTCATACAGCCACCCCTCATGCAAAGAAACATAAATTCATGATTTTCTTCAAACAGAAGTACAGGATCTATAGGATATGTCCAGGCTACATCTGTCCTTCTTGACCCTGACTTGATGAACTGGAAGCTGTGGTTGCATTGTAGTGTTAACTGTGGAATTGTTTAAGTAGGGGATGGAAGATTGAAAAAGCAAAAGGGAAAATTGATAAAGCAATGGTACTGATAACTACGGGAATCAGAGCCCTCAATTCTGTAGGACTGGGGGAGCAAAGGAAATATGTGGCATTGTTTAGACAAAAAAAAAATCAGGGGAAAATCTAATGATTAAGTACTGTCTCTTAGCTCTGAATTCACCATTATATACCCTGCTGAGGCTTCTGTGTCAGGTGCTGCAGATAG
Source organism: Urocitellus parryii (assembly GCF_045843805.1). Classification (NCBI taxonomy): domain Eukaryota; kingdom Metazoa; phylum Chordata; class Mammalia; order Rodentia; family Sciuridae; genus Urocitellus; species Urocitellus parryii. The sequence goes on along the minus strand of NC_135536.1, from coordinate 11,123,296 downwards.
GGAGACCCCTGAGGGCAGGAGGAGAAGCAGGAGACCTGTTTCTTCCTGCCTCTGAGCTGTCTCCCTCAGCAGCGCTTCCCCACCCTGGCAACAGCATGGCTCTCCCTCATCCTAGACCTGCCTCAGCACAACACTCCTTCCTCCTGCTCAGGGAGGGAAGTGGAGACGCACCCTCCCCTCAGAGCTCTGGGTTCCCCTGCTCAGGACCCCCTCCTACGGCCTTCTCAGTTTATTTTATTCTAACCTGTTTCCTTTGCTCCCCAAGTCTTACAGAAGTGGGGGCTCTGATTCCTGTGGTTATCAGCACTGTGTTTTCCCAACGTTCCCTTTTGCTTTTTCAATCTTCCATCCCCTTCTTAAGCAATTCCCCATATTCTCTCTGTTGAAAAAAAAAAGCCAGTCCTTCCTACTGGTTGATAATTGTGATGACATTCCTCCAGCACCTAGTTCAACTTTGTCCTCCATTGGTCGGAATTCTTTGTGAAAGTAATGAAAATTTTCATTTTAGCAAGATCCAAACCATATGTGGCCAGGCCTATTAGATGGGCTTTCCAGGGTCGAAAATGCAGAGAAGGAAGGAAACCGTGATGATAAACCATGGCTCTGAGGCCTGTTTAGAAACAAGGACCCTAGCACATTGCTATGATGATGCATATAAACTCTAGAGTAGAGGCGGTCATATCAATTGCGGGGCTAGCACAATAATCCAGGAGACGGATAGTTCGTGGCTCTGTTCCAGGTGGTGGTGGAGAAAGAGGTGAAGAGAGGGCAAATTCTAAATGCATTTTGAAGCCAATCTGACAAAGAGGTTTGCTGAGGATTAGATGGAAGTTGAGAGGAGTCAAAGATAGTCCCAGGGCTTTTGACCTAAGCAGCTATAAGGATGGAGTTGCCATCAGTTGAGTTGGGGAAGGTATTAGTTGGATAAAGTTTCAGGAGAAATCCATGAGTTGAAGTATATGCACAGTTGACTTTGAAATGTCACTAGGTGTCCAAGTGCAAATGATTCAAAATCTTTGCTCTTTGACTTGATTTATCACTTCCCACTAGAATGAGGAAGCCTGATGTCAGTCCCTTTCAGCTCTCATTTCAGCATCTCTGGTGCGCAGCACAGTGCCTGGACCACAATCATCTCAGAAAATAGCATTTGAGTGAATGGATGAAAAAAAAATTGTATACTGCAGAGGTTCCAATTGAGGCCAAAGTTTGTCTTATTCAAGCTCCAACTCCACACTTGTTTTCCAGTCAGGAAGAGAATAACCATTTGGTTCTGTAAACTGCAGCTTCTAGTGTTCATTGGAAACCCATCTTACTAGCTCATCACTTGTTAGTTGAAGTCCTTCTTCCCCGAAGTAGAGAGAAACCTCTCAGAAGGAGACACAGGAGCTTTCTGTTCTTCTTTTATAAGTGTGGCCCAGCCTGGATTCTGCTGGAGACTTATTCAGTCAGAAGACAGGGCTTTGACAACATCTCAGCTCTAGGAGGGGCCGAGGGACTGAGGTGGAGCAGGAGATGCCTCCTCCTTGCTTCTTTCTTTGTGTGTGGATGTGCTGTTTGTGTTGTTCCCCCATCTCCTAGGAAACCTGAAGAACATTCTAGAACAAGTTCTCTGGGGGCTTTCCTCTCTGCTCAAGTTCAAATCCAAGTCATTACAGACTGTCTGTTGGACACTTGTCAGGGGACCACATCCAGGTGCCTCCTTTGCCTGGTGTCCAGCACAGAATAGGAGGAGCCCTTCTGGACACTCTGTACTTTCACCTTAATTCAGCCAGCTCGGCCTTCTGCACCAGTGTGACTTTATAATGAGCTGCCCATCCAACACCTGACCTCTGATGTCACCTTCTTCATGGAGGTTTTCTTAACTCCCCATTTGAGTTTATGTCCTGGCTGGTGCTAGGGGAATTGTGAGTTCTGGGTCATTCTGAAAGCAAATGACAGAATCTGTTACCTGTGGGTTGCACTGAGAGAGAGAGAAGCCCAGAGAACTTTCAGGATTCCAGACAACACTTGATAGACCAGCGTTTTGACTTTAATTACTTCAATGAAGGCATATATGTCACTTTCTTTCTAGCTTACACATGTTCAAAGTGGAATTTTTCAAAGTGATTAACCAAATAAACCCTAACAGAATGTCATTAAATTCTTCCAGAGGACTCTAGATGAATCTAGAATAGACATTGAGCTGATCTTGCCTCCCCACTCCCCTACCCCAGTCTCTGAAGGTGAGCCTGAGTTTGTAGAATGACCCATCTGAGTTGCCCCTAGAATGGGAAGCTTTCTACTCAGGGCCCTGGGAGCAAGGGTCTGTGGTCACCCTATGCCCCAGATAGTTACCCTTTACTCTTCCTGGATCTCCCAGATCCACATGCTGCAAAGCTCTGTGATAAGGGGACAGACCCTGAAAAAGATGAATTGACCCAGTGCTGTCATCCTTGTAACATTTCTGAGTCACCACCTTTGAAGGAAGGACATTCATCTTTGTGATTCACAATTTTCATCTGCAGAGACTCCAACACTCCCCACAAAAACACAAGGCAGGAAGGAGCCAAGGTTCTTGGTGGTGTCTCCCATCCCGTGGCTAATTTCTGACAGCTGTGGTCAAGAGACTTGATTTGGCCTGACTTTTCTTTTTCCTTTGTTGTCAACTTCCAAGGAGTCATAGGTAAAGTTGACAATTGTTTAGCATTTAGATTTATTTATGGTTTGATTTTTTTTAAGCAATTAAGTTACCAGATTAAGTTTGTGCAAAAATGAAGATGCTTATCTATGTAGTATCTACACAGTCAACAAAGGGCAACTGGCTGTGTTAGCCATCCTACCCCTGTCCTAGTGGCCATCTGGCAGGCAGGTGTCCTTGAAGAACAGCATCTGAGTGACTTGTGCTGAAAGGGTAGACAGTGCCCTCCCCACAGCTTTACAGGTAGAAGGTGAATCCAGGAAGTTCAAGGACCTCCACTGGGTGCATCTTTGAGAAGTTGAACAGAAGCTATCATGTTGACAAACAACTTCTCTTGGAGGACCGAGGGAGAGAGGGAACTGGTGATGGGACTAAAGTCCCAACCATAAGCACTGGCTTACGTAAAAAGGAAGGGAGCAGCTCCTGGTGGAAAGGAGCCAGGAAACTAGTCTTGAGGACTAAAAAGTCACCACAGGCAGTGACCGTTCTTCCTAGGCCCTCCTTACTGAAACCTGCAGCAAATCCACCCCAGCAACGTTATTTGAGGTGAGGCATGCACAGTTACAGTTGAAAGTGTAGAAGGGTCAGGCTCAAGATATGTGAATTCAAAATGGAATTATCTGGGTTGCTGAAAGTAATTTAGGGATGGTCTCATTGTTTGAATGACCTAGAGTTCTTTGGAGCTTGTTTTCCTGATAAGACCCATCTCTAAAAGCTCATTAGAGGGGGAAGGATGTACTCTGACTTGGCTCTTTTTTTCTCTGTTGGGAATGACAGAACCACATTGATGTTTGGAATGTGGAAAGCATTTTACACTGTACATAAATCATCCTCGAGGCTCCAGGTGGCTCTCTGTATACAACCAGTGAGTCACAGGCAGACAGATGAGCCTCGGTGGGAAGACTTGGGGCATCCTCTGTTTGGGGATTTGTATCCAGCTGGTCTGGTCTCTGCTTTGGTCCATCATCCACACTTAGCCACAGTCCTGGGATTCGCCATTCTGTCCAGGAAGATTTCATAGGGAGAAATTTTGAAAACAAGTTGATTAACCTTTTTTCTTAACAACTGGTGTGATGGGCAAACTGGGAAGACTTGTATTTTAGGCACTTTTGTCTAGAGCCTGCTGTCCCATGTCAGGGGTGGGGGGAGTTTTGAGCACTGAAAAAATTCTATTAATATATTTTAATGTGTTATTTGAAGTATCACTTGGTGGTTTTTTAAAATCCAATGTCTTTAAAAGGATCCATGTTATTGTATTGTAAATAATTTAGATGATTAAAATGGATTGTTTTAAACAATATTTAGATAATAATTTTACTTTATTTCAGTGACGTGTTTTTTGTTCTGATTCACATAGGAAATACACTTCTTTAGAAACAGTCCATATCTTGTCCTGACAGTGTTCTGTATTTTAGATTTTTATGTGTAGGGAAGAGCCTCTATGTGGCAGACGATTAAGAGTTAAGTTCACACAGTTAAGTAAGTAGTTGGCTGGCCGGATGGACCATTCAGGTGAATTATCTTGGATGCCTTGATCCTTAAAGGTGAAGAAAGTGTGGGATTAAAGCTATGCCCACAGAAGATGTTGCAGGTCAGTCTATTCAGCATGTATACACATGGAGCCCATTTTACCTGGGGAAATGAATCATGCAGACCAGGGCATCTGATCTGGTAGTGAGTGACCCTGCAGTAGAGATATGTCATAACTGGGGCTGAGATCCTGAAGTTGGTATTGGAAGGCGGTCACACTTGGTCAAAACAGGCCTTGAACATTTCCCTAAGTCTCCAACACCTGGCCACCAGAGGTGAGAGCCAAGAATCAGCTTTCCTCACATCTTTGTTTTATGCATAGGTCCAAATTCCATTCAGGAGCACTTACAGAGTGTGGGGAAAGGGAATGGAATAGGTCCTGGTGGAAAGGAGCCAGACAGAAAGTTCTGGCAGCCATCTGTTCCTATAGCTCTATCACAGGGCAGGGGCCAGTTGCAGTACACCTTCATCAGCTTGTGTCCTGTCTTGCTTTCAGTCTCACTCATGTCCACAGAAGTGGGTCCAGAGAAGCTCGTGAAGGAAAGGTGGCCCAGGGACCCAGCAGAACCAGACAGAAAAGGCTGGTACACTGGTTGACAGGCCTTCAGATGTCTTTGGTGTAGGGAAGTTCCTTCCCAGTGTCTTGTGGGAGGAAGCGCTTTTTGATAGAAAGAACAAGAAGGTCACAGTGAGTCGGCGGTTCCAGGCAAAGAAGGGGACAGCTTGGAGCAGAGCTGCTCATTATCCCCATGGTGTCAGGGAGTCTGCAGAGTCCTGTCGTGGAGGTCAGGATAACCCAGGGACTGCAGTCTCAGGCCTCATATTCTTCAGACTGTTGAGAGCCACAGCCAAGTCAGAATGGCCCCTGGCATTTTGCCAGAAGTAAAGGCTGAGAGGCAAGCCATTAAGATGATGATAATTAAGTTAAGCTGTGTATAATTGCTGTGACTGGATGATGCTGGATTGAAACAGGCTGTGTATTCAGTTGTATATAGACCTCCCCTCAGGCTCCCACTACTTTGGAGTTCTTGTGGGGGATTCCTGGGGAGTTCTCTTTGGTTGGTGAAGTTCTGGTGGAGGGAGTTCGGGTTGGTGTGTGGTGTTCCTGGAAGGGCCGCATGGGTGGCGTTCGGGGAGTTCGGAAATAAAGTTTGTTCCTGCATGAGTGGCTCGTGATTTTGTGCCCAGCCAGACTGTGGCACCAGACTAAAGAGTTTTGTGACCTTCTTCTTGGGACGGTTTTAATTCTTTTTTTATTTGTTCTTTTTAGTTATTGGTGACAGTGGAATGCATTTCCACGTGGAGTGTAACTTCCCACTCTTGTGGTTGAACGTGACGTGGAGTCACACTGGTCCTGTATTCAGGTATGACACGGGAAGGTGACGTCTGACCCATTGTGTTGTCTTTCCCAGGCCCAGCCTCCTTCCCTCCCCCAGGGTCCCTGCAGGCTCTGCACAGGGGCAATCTTTGCTGTTGGACCCCAGCTCCGGCAGCTGTTGCTATGGTGATGAGGGAAAGGTGTGGGTAACTGAGACCAACAGGGAGACAGGAGAGCTGGGGACAGAGTGTGCCAGGGTGGCCGAGGAAGGCTGTGGGCGACTGGCTGGCGGTCAGGGCTCAGGACTGGAATATGTTGTGGCCCTGGGTGTTCAGGACTTGTGCCGGGATTTCAACGGAAGGCAGCACTTCACCATCAAGACTCTCCCTCAGAAATATTCTTCAAATGTAGCCACCCAGGAAGGTCTTCCTCGCTGTCGTAGACTGTAACCCTCCACCACCACCAATGCACATGTTCAAGTTCCATCCCCTCATGCAATTGTTAGGAGGAGTGGCCATGCGTGGGGACAAGGTCATGAGGGTGGAGCCTCGCAAATAGAACTAGTTCCTTGGAAGACAAGATGCAAGAGCTGGCTCCCTGCCTCTGTCCTCAACACCTGAGAAGAGAGCCCCCTGCCAACCAGGAAGCAGGACCTCAGGTCTGCAGGCACCTGATCCTGGGGGTCAGTCCTCCAGAACTGAGCCATGAGTGTCTGCTGGCTAAGCCACCCATCTATGGTGACTTGCTAAAGCAGTCTGTCTCCATCTGGTCCAGCTGCTATAACAAAATAACCTAGACGGGGTAATATGTAAAAATAGAAATGTGTGGCTCACGGCCCTAAAAACTGGGAAGGTCAAGGCTGATTTGGTGTCTGCTCCAGCACATGTCCTCTGTTGGTGGAAAGGTGAAGAAGCCAACTGGTGCCTCTCTTAGGGGTACTGATTCCATTCTTGAGTCCTTCATGACCTAACGGCCTCAGAGGTCCATTCTCTTAACACCACCTCCCTGGGGGTCATATTCACCGCGACAAAAACGCTCAGGGTCACTCCAGGGGAACTAACCACACAAGAGACAGAGATACCTTTTTCTTTGGGGGTGCTGTGACGGCTCCTCTGACATTAAGGGGCCGCAGAAAGAGAGAGAGAGAGAGCACAAACGACCCCTTTTATTGAGAAGAATCCATTCAAATGAGTCAAAGGGTCAGGTTGCAGGGGACTGAGTCTAGCTTCCTGATGTCTGCTGTCAGCAGGTTGACTGACACCTAGGAAGGCCACACCCTAGGGCAGAGCAAGAGAAGGGGACACACAAAGGGTCTTTTCATGGAATATTCTATCCCAAACAGGGCAAGGGGGTAATATCACAAAGGGACAGGTGAGCGTAGCTCCACCCATGGGGCTGCAGGAAGGCACACCTACGCATGAAGACACGTTTTGTGACATTTTGCTACTTCCAAGATCGGGGCAGCCATCTAGGGCCACTTTGATGAGGCCAGATCATGGGAAGTGACCAACAGAGCCTTGACCAATCAGGAAAGGAAAATGCTGGTCACATGGCGTGGTGGCCTCCCCCAGTTGGGGATTAGGTATCAACCTGTGAATTTGGGGTACGGAGACAACATTAGCCTGAACTAAGACATCCCTCTTATCCTATTAACTCTCTGTGGAAGTAACCAAAGTCTCCCTAGAAAGAGACAGAGTTTGCACCCAGACAGAAGATCAACACACTTGGCTTGTGGCCCACAATGTATGCCAGAACCTACCCCAACCTTGACATAACCAGAGTTTCAGTTTATTCAATAGTAACTCATTAAAAACATTGTTTTCATGTCAAAACAAACAGAGATTTACCATCCAGCAAAAGGTAAAACTTTGTCAAGTTTTCAAAAGAACCCGCGCTTCAAAGGAACCTACTCTGCTCCAACCCCCAGGAAATATATAACTACTCCTCCCCGGAGCTTGGAGAAATTCCACGAGAGGGTCTAAAAGCCATCATGCTGCCCACAGGCCCCAGGGCTAGTCCTCTGCTGCATGGTACTGTCTGTTTTGAGCTAGAACAATCCACGGCTGACCAGGTCACTGGGCACAATTGCTGGGCACTTCGTTTCCTAGTGAAGAAGGAAACATGTGTCTCTGCACATTTGTTTGGAACCTGGGAACCCTTGGTGCTCGAGGGGAGTCACCGCTGGCAGTGAGCTTATCACCATGGCAGCGGGGCTGGCTCACAGACAACCAGAGACACCAACTGTCACACACGTCCTTTTCCTTTCACTCTGCTCTTGTTCACAGTTACCTCCTGATTTAGTGGCCTCCTCTACTATCCCCCTCCTAAGCCGGTGCGGCTGCCCAGAGCTGCTGTCCACCATGAGATGAAGGATGGAGGGCACGCTGCTGAGATCCCCTTGGGGGCCCTTGGCTGGCTCCGTCTATTGGTGCACTCTTGGACTCTGCCACCTGGTAATTCTGCGTGACCACTTGTCCCGCACATCCTCCCTGTTCCTGGAGCAGTTTCTGTCTCTCCTCGGGAATGTTTCCTATTTTCCAGTTCTACCTAGATGGCAAGGAACACGCATGGAACTCAGAAGCAGCACAGCCTTAGCAGAACAGGCCGACCCCGTGGCCTACCTGAGTCTGCAAAAAGAAAGCTCAGATCTCCTCCTGGCTGCTGTGAGAGGTCAGCAGCTCCCCTCAAAGACCAGCTTACAGTGCCCAGCCACACCCAGAGGACATTCTGATGGGTGAATGCCACGCCTGCTTCTCCTTTGGACAAATCACTGACTAGAATTGGGTCCTCTGTCACCTCCACTGACTAGGGGGCCACATGGAAGGGACCTCAGTGTGGTTTGGGGGAGAATTAAATCATGTCCTTGCCACTTCTCCTTACCTGACAGGGAAAGTAGGTGTCAGTCCTGCTAGAAATGATCAGGCCACTGTTCTCATTATGGCAAGGGAACCAAGAAAGAATGGGGAAAGGAAATCCATAAATAATGACACAGTCTGGATTCAGCCAGTGTCTTCCTGGCTCTCTGACATCCGTCTTTCCTCTGCATTGCACCAGTTTGAGGGTGGATTGATGAGAATCCAAAGAGACTCTTCTGAACGTTCTGTTTTCCAGGCCCAGTGCTGGACATTCTGCCCAGAAGAGGGGAACAAAGCTCAGCCAGGGGACTTGGGCTGCTGTGAATGTCCCTGACGTCAGAGGACTTAGAAGGCTCAGAGGACAGAGAGGCAATCGGGTCAGACTCATCTGTGTCCAGACTCTGTGGATAGTGGCGGTGTTTGGAGCTGATGGTGGGCTGCAGGCCTGGCCTCCTCTGGTGGGGAAGGACCAGGTGCGGGTCTCGTGCCAGGGGTGCTGACAGATGTTCCTTAGGTCGGGGCTTTCCAGTCTGCGACTGGAGGTGACAGAGGACCCAACTAGATGGCGGGAGTAAGATGGTTGGGATACCCCAAAACGACAATAGCAACCAGCTCAGTGTTTCTGCTCTCACATTCCCAGCCCCAGGCCATGAGGATGCCCCTGGGGAGAGCAGCCTGGAGAGCAGCTGGTGAGCCAATGCGCTCCTCCCTGTGGGTGACAACTGAGCAGGGCTGCCTGGACGATGTCCAAAGCAGAGGCTCAAAGTCCTGAGGTGAAAAAGGAAAGAAACAAATCACTGCTTCTGGTCATGGCCAGTTTGTTGGAATCACCTGTGCTAGAAAAAATCTAGATTTAAAAAAATTCCTAAAAATGACATTGATTACAAGATGAGAAGTAGAAGAAACCAAGAACCCAGGGGACAAGCGAGGAAGAAGCTGCTCCTCAGACGCTGGGCCAGCCCTCCAGGGACAGAAATGCCCCCGCTGACATGGGTGGCTCCTGAGCCCTCCTGTCCACGGACACAGGACCGTGTTGTCCACTGGGCTCCTCTTAGGGGCTCTGGATTCCCCGCTATGTGCGCTCACGCGCATGCACACACACACTCACACTCACACACACACACACACACACTCACACACACACTCACACTCACACACTCACACACACACTCACACACACACACTCACACACACACACACACACACACAGTTAAGAGGAATGAACATAAAGTTACCACTCACCATTGTCTGATGGGAATCAAGAAGACCTGAGTTGACAAATATCGCTCAGGATGGCCCCTGGCTTGTCACCAATGTCAGACACTCTACCACCGGAGGGAAGCAGGACTAGGGGAGGGGTCTTTGTAGCAGGTGACCCATCACACAGATTTTGTTATGGTTTGAGTGAGGTGTCCCCCAAAAGCTCCTGAGTGACTCAGTGCAAGAAGGCTTGGGGGAGAAACAAGGGGACCACAGCCTTAACCAGTGGATAGGTCCCTGATGGGATTAATGAGAGGTGCCTGGAGGAGGTGGGGTGTGGCTGGAGGAGGTGGGAACTGGGGCGTGGCTTTGGGGTCTGCATTTTGTATCTGGAGAGTGGAGTCTCTCTCTGCTTCCGGATCATTCTGTGAGCTGCTTCCCTCCACCCCACTCTTCCCCCGTGCTGTCCAGCCTCACCTGGAGCCTGAGGAACGGAGCCAGCTGTCCATGGATGGAGACCTCTGCGACTGTGAGCCCCCAAATAAACTTTCCCTCCTCTAAAACTGTCCTGGTCATAACAGGCTGGTTAAAACAGATTCTGACAAGTAAAGGGCGTCACCGTGGGAGGGGGAGGAATCCTGGGCCCATGGCAAAAGGGCCGGACTGGGACAGAGGTCCCTTCCGAAAAAGGGAGAACTTGGGAGAGCACCCGGCGTCCTCTTTGACTTGCTGAAATCCAGCCTGGTCCCTGCAGCGTTTTGCTTTCTGTTCCCCACAGGCAAAGAGGGAGAGTACCACAGAGGCCATGGCCACGTCTGATCTGAGGCCACCACATGGCGAAGCCTCCTGCTGCAGGTGACCCTTGGAACTAGCCGAGGGCTGAGTGGAGACACTGGGCTCCTGATTCCAGGCCCTGGGGCTTCCTCAGGTGAAGACCTGGTTGGGAGCCATTAGTGCTTCTGTGTCACAAACAACCTGCATTGAGGTATTGGTGATGCTCAGACACACTGCAGCCTGCTCTTGTGGCGAGAGACTGTACAAAAGGTCAGAAAGTGGCATTCATAGCAGGCTAGGTGGGGAAGAGTGCTAAGGAGAGGAACAAAGAATGGGAAGGGGACCATAGACCATCCTGGACAGGGACTTACATTTTAAGAAAGAGTGGCCAGAGGAGGTCTCACTGATGTTTGAAGAAGCCCTAAAGGAAACAAGAAAGTTAATCAAATGGTCTTGAAGGGAACAGAACTCTAGATAGAGAGAACCAGTGCAAAGACCCTGGGGCATATTTCAGGAAAACAATGTAAGCCAGAACAGCTGGAGAGGAGTGGGATGGGCTGGGCTGCAGGGGTCATGCAGGATGAGGTCAGAGAAGAACAAGAAACTGGAGAGCAGCAGGGGTTGGTGTCCCTGCTCCCTAGTTTGGTTGATTAAAACTGGACTCAGCACTAACCTGCAGTTAGCAAGTTAGTCTTTGTAAAAACTTCTCTGTTGACTCCAGATGACTGAAGATGTTTCCTGCAGAATAGCAACGTGATCTGACGACTGTGTTGAGTATAGACTTCAGGGGGTCCCAGACAGGAGTATGAAGACGAATGAGGATGCTGTGGCAATGCATCAATCTGTATTTTATTACCAAAATAAAATGCCTGAGGCTGGGTAGCTTTATTTTTAATTTTTTTTTTTAAAAAAGTATATTTAGCTCAGTTCTGGAGATTCAAAGGCAGGGTGCCGGCATCAGCGTGGCTCTGGTGAGGACTTCATGGCAGTTGGTGTCACAATGGCAGAAGCACATGCAAGAGGGAGAGATCATTTGCCAGATGGGAAGCCAACGAGGTTGCGGAGTGGCCGGGATTATTCTTTAAGAATGTGCCTGTCTGAGAACTCACCTGGGGGGCCACCAGAGCTACCTGGATCCCTTCCAGGTATCTAAGCACCTCCCATTCGCCCCCACCTTAAGGGTCCCACCACCTCAACACTGGTGTGCGGAGGAGCCAGCCTCCAACACGAAGGCTCGGGAGACGAACTACAGGACACGCAATAACCCCAGCCAGGGACGAAGGAGGCCGGACCTGGCCAGGCCACAGCTGTGGAGAGGGCAGGCTTGTCCCGACTCATTCTGAAGGAGGGGCTGGTGGAGAAGGGAGCCACCATCTACTGCAGGTTATCCGCTCAGTGTCCCTCAGCTCCCTGTGACCTCTGAGGAGAGTGGACCTGGGTCTCTAAAAGCCTGTGCTCTGGCGGCTGGCCCAGCTGGAGCTCTGTGAGTGCAGAGAACCAGAGAGCCCTGGCAGGAGGGGAGGAGGCCGCTGCCCCTCTCCAGTGTCCTCCCTGGACAGCCTCCTGCAGGCTCAGGCCTCCACCACCAGCCGCCAGCGGCTCCCCTGGCACCACTTGGGCTGCTTTGAGGACCGAGTGGCTCTAGTGACATGCCTCCCCGTAAATGGCTTTCCCAACAACCCTAGAAAGTGGGTTTCTAGCAAGTTCTGGAGAGTAGGCTTCAAGAGCTGTCTGCCAACACAAGGCCACGTGACTCCTCTGAGGTTCAGGGACTCATCGCTGATGCTTTCCAGTGAGCCCGGCATTGCTGCGCCCCTCCCCAGACTCGGGCAATGGCAAGGCCCTACTGAGGTGGATGGCGCAAGGCGTCCATCCTCTGGAGGAGCGCAGTATGTTTCTGGGAATGGGCTGGTTTGTTTTTGTATTCCTTTAATAAGTCTAGTTGCGACTTCTCATATGACCATTAAGTATGAAGGAAAAATCATGACTTTCCCAATGAATGCAACTACTTCTAAAGCACAGATCTGTTTGCTCTAAATGCAATGATTCAGCTGTGGAGTGTAAATTGTTAATGTCTAATGAAAAACTCCCTGTATTCCTGTCAAGGAAGTTTTTGAGAAATTAAATTAAAATCTAGAGAAGAAAAATTAATGTTAAGAAGACAGATTAGTGCTTAGTACTGGGCAACTTGTTCTTGTTCCTGTGCACAATGGTTTGTGCTCTTACTTTTGTTTGATTAAAAGTAATAACAAGTCAACCACTTGCCGTAACCATGGCACCGGTTCCAGTCAGTAAGTCAAGAAAGAATAGTCAAGGTATAGGCCAATAGTTTGGGACATTTGTAACTATTATTAAAAGTTAACTAAGCAGAAACAGCTCAAAGCAAATCGCGAACTGAAAGTACAGATGCTTGCTTATGCATAAGCCAAGATACATTCTTCTATTCTAATTGTAGCTACGTAATATTTTGTTTCTTTGAATAATGATTCCTGTTTTGTAACCACAAAGTACCGTGAGCCTGCCAAAATGAAAAGTATATATGACCAACTTCACAAGTAAAGATCGGGATCAACACCTTCACTTTGGTGTCTGTGTTGTTTCTCCACCCCTCTTTCGCCGACTCCTCACCATCCGTTCTTCTCCTGAGACCCCCTGTTGGAGCTGGTCTCCGACACGGCATCTCAGCTCTGGGACTTGGGGGCCCTTCTTGGTGTTTTGTCTCAGTCTTAAAGGTAGTGCTCTTTCTTTTACCTGCTCTCTTTTTCTTTAAAATCCCCTTGACTTTTTACAAGCCAGTGTCCCCTTATTTCCATTGCTCTTTGCAGTCGGTATCTTTTGTGCGTTAGATAATCCCTGTTAAAATCACTGCCTATTATCCCTCATGATTAGACCCGGACTGACAGGAAGTCATCACGAGGAGTGGACCCAGAAGACGGAGGACCTGGGGTTTTGGAATTCACCCGGTTGTGTCCTTGAGCTGGACCCAGCACTGGGCTCCTCGGCCACATTGTAGTGTGGGTACATGGTGGCATCAAAGTCGGTCAAGGCTTCACCCGTGCTAGTTGTTGTGACAATCAAGATGACTGTCACCAAAAGCAAAGGGCCTTCTGAGTGCCCATGAGCCCTTAGAGGGTGAGGGCGAGGGCCCAGTTCCAGGGCCTCTCTGTTCAAGTCCATCTGAGAGGCAGACACTTGTCTGGTGGCCCCAGAACTGTTTCTTGTCCCCACAGGACTGACGTGGCTGAAAGTCAACCACAGAATTTAATCCAGTGGGTTGCCAAACAGCAGTGACATTGAATTCAGAGTCCCCACAAGTGGCCCCCGTTAATTAGGACGTTGGAACAAAAACAGAATCCTTAAAACTTAGAATAGGGGCGTCGGCTTGACGGACCTGGAAGTGCTGGACATTTCTCACACGTGCGATAAGAGAGGATGAGAAACGAGGAGGAGGGGAACGTTTCTCCATCTGTAAATTGTCCTCTAGGCACCAACCTTTGTTCCCTCATCACAGATGATTTCCCTGATCACCTCCCTAAGATGGGTCCCCACACACACTTTTATTTTCTGTCATGGCTCCTTCTAAATTTCCTCCAGAGCACACCATTTCTGTTACTCACTTGCTCATCTTCCTTGAAGACTTTAGCTACTGGCTTGTCCTCAGGCTCTCCATCACCGTCCTGCCCCAGTTCTTTGTCGTTTCCATACGCACACAGATAGACCTCCCCAGTCCCAGAGCTCCTCGTCCTACTGAAGCCACGCTCTCCGTGGCCACACCCTCCCTGCTGTGGTTGCCAAGACTGTGACCCGTCACTATCCTCACTGGACCCACGTGCTCCTTTCCCCTGATTGTACTGGCAGAGGCCACCCCGGCTGAGTCCTCCTCACAGTGTACTCCATACGGACCCTGCAACGGCAGGAGATGGAGAGGCTCCGTCACCATAATTAGCCACAGTTCAGATCTGCAATCACTGTAATCCCTGGGGACCTTCTGCCCTCCCACACCCTCACCGCACCCACTCCCTGCCATCACTCTCCGATAACAAATAGGCTTTTCCTACAGGACCCCATGTCAGGTCCTCCAGGATGCACACAGGGAAATGAACAGGTTTCCTGTTTCCTAGCACACAGGACAGTAACACTCTCACCCACAGGACAGTAACACCGTCTCACCCACAGGACAGTAAAACCATCTCACCCACAGGTGCAATAATTTTGAGAAATTTTATCTGAAAGCAGAATAGGACAATAAGACTCAGCAAGTTTCCCTTCCAGATTGTTTGGTCTTACTCCAAACATACACTTGGGTTTTTCTTTCATCATAACCAGAAACCAAGAATTTGACATCTTTATTTTGGGGTCCTGGCAACAGTCTCTTTGACAATTTCCCCCTGGAGCCACAGCGTCCCCTGATTGAACTCTCTGGGCAGGGGGTTTCTTGGGACCCACACAGAGAATTTCAGCAGAGAACAGGAAAGAAACAGAATCACCTCAGACATCCTCCTGCCACACCCACACGACAGAAGAATGCACTTTGTAGACTGTGAAACCTCTATTAGGGTGCCTCCAACTTTTTAAGATTAACATTTATTTTTTTGCATCTTCTTTTTGAAAAACTTTTTTTGTTTGCTTTTTTCCAAATACACTTGAAAGTGACTTGTGGACATGAAGTGCCTTTATCTTAATTCATTAGCACACATCTCCTAGGAAACAGGCCAGGCTCTCATATATCCACAGTATAAATTATTGAAATTTCATATTGATGTAATATTTTAAAATATATGCTCTATATTCAAATTTCTCGGACTCTCCCAACATTATCTTTTTAAAGCATCTTTTCCAGCTCAGTATCCAATTCAGATCTGAGTTGTGTTAGTTGTCTCTTTATCCTCCTTTAATCCAGAACGTTT
The DNA here is from genome assembly GCF_045843805.1 of Urocitellus parryii. Lineage (NCBI taxonomy): Eukaryota > Metazoa > Chordata > Mammalia > Rodentia > Sciuridae > Urocitellus > Urocitellus parryii. The sequence goes on along the minus strand of NC_135536.1, from coordinate 11,108,035 downwards.
CAACCTTTCTTTCATGTCATTGCCGTTTTAAAAAACACAATATTGTATCACCTTCATGATTCAGGTTTTCCATTTGTGGCAGGAACATCACAGAAAAAATGTGTGTGCCTTCCAATATGTCACACATCAGGGGACACTAGTATCACTTTGTCCCATTTTGGGGTAATGAACCTTACATTTCATGATGAACTTAAAGTGGGGTGTCACAATTCTCTCCACTGCAAAGATGCTAGCCCCCGCCTTTTGTAAATTAACAAACATTCTGTAGGAAGAGATGACTCTCCTGCTCCCTAACAAATTCTCACACAATGGTTTTAGTATCCATTCCTGTCTGAAATAGCTATGAGAATTATAGCTGAACATGCTAGGTCTTTCTAAATTCCCACTTGGCCAAGTGGGAAGAACAACACCAGGTCACCAGGCCTCAAAGCCTTGCCTGCCCCTGCTGAGCAGATAAACCACCCATTCATTCTCTACCCTTCAAGCAAGTTAGAATGAAGTTGTGTGGCCTTCTCAAGGAGAGCCTGGGCAGGGCACCAGCCCTCCTGCACAGAACTCCCACCCTACACAGCACTTCTCAGACTTCAGTGTGCCCTAGAATCACCTGGAGGGCTTTTTAAAACAGCTCCCTGTTCCCTCCCCTGGGGATTCTGGGACACCCTCCAAAAATATTACTGGTTTGACACAAACCCTTAGTTAGTTCTCTTTCAGATGACAGGTCTAACACAGGTTCCTGGGGAATACTCGTCCATGTACTTGGAGATGCTGGATGATGGAGACTCCACCGTTCCAGTGTATGGCTTTGAGCTTTAACCCACAGGAAGAGAGGAGCATGCAGAACCGTGCCTGGGATTCCGGCTTCTCACAGCCCACTGGCCTGCTCAATGGCAGTGGCTGGGAAATATGGTGATCAGATGGACTCTTTGGTGAGTATCATGGTTTCTTTGACCCCACAGCATTCCATTATCCTACCAGCAAATGACCACAAGGGCCTTCTTTCTGTGATCCTCACTTTTCTATCCATGGGTCTTTGCACCAGCTCCTCTCTCTGCCCAAACACACCCAGGCCAGATCTCACATGGCTGATGCAATGCCCCTCCCTGGAGAGGCTTTCCCTGACTGCCCAGTCAGAAGTGGCTGCCCCTCCCTCACACCCCTCTGCTGTAATTCTCTGCATAGCCCTTCTAATTCTGTCGGGGTTGTCCTTCTCCATTCAGTAGATTGCATACTCCATGACAGCAGGACTCCTCTTGTTCATCACTGTCCCTCTAGTACCTAAAACATCTGGTACGTGGTAAATGCTCAAAAAATACTTTCTCAACTGATGAACCCCAAGGTGGATTACTATCCCCATTTCACAGATTCAAAAGTGAGGGCCCCAAGAGGACAAGTGGTTTGCCTGAGGTCGCACCAAGACTGAAGGGTGGTACCTGGTTTTAATCTATGTGCCATGTCCCACTAGCGCTGGCAGGGTTTCACAGCCTTCACCTACCAAGGTGGCAGAATAAGTTGCATCCGATCCTTTCCTTCTTCTCTCAACTGCCCCTCGGGTGGGCCTCCAGTGTTCTTGGTTCTTAAGTCTCTTAACACGACTCCCCAGAAAGCAGTTGGTAATGTTTGTCTGGGAACTGGTTTCACAGAAGTGCTCACATCTGTGGGAAATCACCTAGATGCAAGCTTTTTCCACTCCAGTGCTGTGATAGCAAAAGATTAGAACTGACTCCATGACCATCTGTACTGCTTTCACTGTGGTAGGTGTGCACAGAGGAACAGGGTGTAGCCCTGAGAAGGGAATCAGATTTTGACTGGGAAAGTGTCTCACCATCAGATATGCTCTCCCGTAGGAAGAAAGGGAGGCGATCGCAGCACGGGCGGTGTATGCCTTTCATTTACTTTCCCCAAAAGAGATGAACACCCTCAAGTCTGAGAAACCCATCTCCTGGATGATAAGATGAGAAGACACTAGTCAGGAAACTAGGGTGGTTTCCATCATTTGAATTTATTTTATTGATACTCGTTAGCGAATACAATTTTATTGATTTTTTTGATGCATTACAACTCACTTTTTGGTAGTGGTTGCATGATGTTGATCATTTAATTTATTTACTATACTAAATACTGCAACCTCTGAATTGCCCATTTTTACACTGGTGTTCCTGATGGGTGGGTCCTCTCTGAATACATAAAGTGGTCCGATCAGTCCATGGTTTTTCATATTCCTTTGTTATTCAACCTACTGCTTTAAAATACATTCAAATAAAAAGGTGTAAGCTACTTGCAGAGAGTACGGACACACTAGGGGGAGGGGAAATTGAGAACATAACCAGCGCTCTCACAGTCAGAGGACAAATGGTTTTGAAATCATGGGACCGAAGCTTCCTCCTCAGGGACTTCCTCAAAGAATCCTTGGTGGACGTGAGGTTAAACTCACTCAACTGAAGCTCACATCTTTAGCTGGGAGGGAGGGCACAGAATGACAATTTCATGTATAGAGGATATTATCCTTCCACAAATATCCGGGTGGTCATGGAACACCTTGGTGGGCAGTGTTCCCAGATGAGAATAAATAAGTTATCTGCTTGGACTACAATGCCACAGACACACAGACTGGAGCTGGAAGGGTATTTGCTTAAAATACGGCACACACGGGTAATAAATAAAAGTTCACAAGTTAATCGGCTACAGCAACAAGACCAGGCTCTCCCGTGGGCTGGTGGTTCTTTTCATAAGCACCTCTAATCTCTCCCTCAGCACAAAAGGAGGCACAAGGAGACTAAGGGCTTTGGGGGGAAGAAACTATCTCACTGTGACCATCCTGTTTTGAAACAAGAGGGCAAATGTGTGGGCACTGAGTGGCGACCCGATGAGTAAGAGTGGGTTGCCCATTTCAGAGCAAGAGCTTGAGCCAGCAGAAGGCCGATGCCTGATTCCTGCCCTGACCAGGTGGGTACGGTTTAGCTGGGTTTCTTCTCCTTTCCCTTTACGGTTGACAAATTTCTTGAAGAAGTCTTCTTCCTATCCCCTTTCCTCAGTCCTGCTGTTAGAGTTGTCTTGGGTCTGGCCTTCAATTAACCTGCTTGTGACACTGGGTCCCAGGAATAAGCTGCTCTCTCATTAGCAACTCGGTGTGTTTGAAATTTGCATTTTGGTGTCATGGAACCAAACAGACAACAGACACTGCCGGTACCATGGCTTCCCTGCGTGTATGTATAAACATAAAAGGAAAAAATAAAACAAAACATCACACAGAACACAGAGGGACTGCTGAACAAAGCGGTGGGAGTGTGAATACATTCTCTTCCGGGTCAGCCGTGTGGCCTGACAGCTGATTACAAAACACAGGATGACTTCAAGTTGTAGGCATGAAAAGAAAAGATCTCACCTAGAAAAGGGAAACAACTGTCCACTGAGGCAGAGTAGTGACGGTCTTGAAGAAGCTGGGCCACCCGTAAAAGAAAGAAAAGCTCTCGATTGTGAAAAGCTAGGCCAGGTGCGTGTGGCCAGGATGGAGGCCCCTTAGGCTCTTAGGGTGGGCGAGGCATCCAAGGACACCCCGGGGCGCCAGATGCAGTATGACCTGGGCCGCTGGACAGCCCCTGGGGTGCGGTGGGGAGCTGTCAGACATGGGATTCACTGGTTCCTATCCATGGGATAAGAACACACTTGGGAGTTTCAGTGCTTCTTAAAAGGAAAGAAGAAAGGACACCACCATTCCCAGACTCCACAGGTGAAGTCCTCACCAGAGGACAGCGCGGGGGCACTTCCTGTGGGACTGGAAGAAAGGGCGGGGCAGACACAAGGTCTCCAAGTCCTATGTACACACTTGACAAAGTCCCACTCTTCCCCCGTTAGGCACAAGGTGGATTTGTCTAGCTCAGGAGGTGGACAGGGACGGGAAGAGGGGGAGAGTGGGCTGCAGGGGGAAGGGGAGGCAGGGAACAGGGTGGAGAATGCCCATCTCCTCCGGGGCACAGGCCCCCCAACCTCACCGCAAGCTAGTTTGTTTGGGGAGCTTAGCACCCATCAAGATGCCCGAGGTGAGAGTCACAGGGGCTTTCATGTGCATGCTGGATCCCACCATGGTGGGGAAGCTGCGATTCCGTCGGATGCCACTGTTGAGCTGCAGTCCACCGATGGCACTGGTGACGGTGGGACATCCGAGAGGCAGGCCCTCGGGTACCAGGCCTCCAGGAACAAGGGCTTGTGCTGGCCCTGGGGGCCCACAGAGGAGAGGTCCCTGATCTTCAGTCAAGGTGGGGACATGGGCTCGCCCTGAGTTCACCACTTTGGCCACCCCAAACCTCCTGACTTTGTCCACGAGGTTGAGGTTGGAGACGGACACGTCCCTCTGGCTCTCGCTGCTCCTGACGTTCTTTTCCCTCACCTCCCTCAGGATGGAGCTGGCTGGCTTGGAAGCCAGGAAGTTGTCGTCGGGAGGGCTCCTGCACTTGAACTCAATGGAAGGCGGGTAGGGCATGGGCGTCAGCATAGGCGAGTTCAGAGGGGTAGAGGGGATCACGGCCATCTTGGGAGTGTAGGAGTGCAGGAGGGAGCCCCGGGCGGCCCTGTCCCATCTCTGTGGGTCATACACAGCCGCAGAAATGCCCCGCTCCTTGAGCAGCCACACCAGCCCCAGGGATGTGTTCATGGTGGTCGTGGACTCCCGGATGTTAGTGAAGGACTCGGCCAGGCTCAGTCTCCGTGGGGTGCACGGTGTGGCCACTGGTGTGGACTTCAAGTGGCTAGTGCTGCCACAAGCTGGAGTCGGGGCCGAGTTAAGGCTGAAAGGAAAAGATGACAGGTTACCCACCAGAAATGCCCGTGAGCACCAGGGGAAGGGTCAGTGGTCATTCCATAGGGTTGGACCTGGGACATAATAGGAGGACTCCGTGCAATGGGAGCCCCAGACACCTCTGTCCACATCTGTTTCTTCCCCTCACCCATGGAGGCTTGGCAATCCCTTAAGTAGGGCCCTGGTGTGAGTTGATGGAAGATGCATGTGATTCTCTTTGCTCTCCTCTGCTGGATGGTATAACTGTTCCCTTTGCAGACCAAGAAACAGCTCCAAGTTTACATGGCTTCCTAGTCACACCTGGGTATTAAGTGGATAACCCAGATTGAAAGTCTGAGTGACCCCAATGCTCTCAGATGGGGAAAGAAGTTCATTGGCAAAGAGGCCTTCCTCCCCCACCAAATCCACTCAAATTCCAGTGTTCCCTCCTAATCCCTACTTCTCCCTCAGGCAAGACACTAACCAGAACCATGGGATACAATGACTTATTTTAGAAATGGCAAAAATGGCCCCAGGGGTGGGCCAAGGCCAGGTGGTGAGCACCTCAGCCTCCTGACCACAAGGACAGAGCCCTCTCCTCTGCACCTTGTTGCCCCTCACCACCTTCACATGCTGTCCAAACCCATTTTGATGAGCGGAGTTATGGGGTCAGTGGAAGGAAGCCATGCCCTGTATTATGGGACCTTCATTTACAGAGTTTCCCAGCTTAAGGCTTCGGAGTGACTAAATGAAAGCTGAAGGATCCTTCCTTCACTCAGTGTCATGCTGAGGACCCTTGGGGCCCAGCAGACAAAGATGTCTACAGGAGGGGAAGCAGGGGGAAAGGCTTCTGGGTCTGCTTATGAAAACAAGGAAGACTGATTTTTAACAGCTGCTCCAGGGATGGGGGCAGGGGGCAAATAGGCACTAGACCTGCCCTGCTTCTGAATGAGCAGCCAAGGGCAAAGGAGTACCTCCTTCCAAAGGTCTCCTGGGACCTGCCCTCCGATTTGGCAGGGGCAGGTCAGGTGAGTGTCCCCAGCCTGGCCAGGGGAGGCCCAAATACCATGGGCAGAGCACCAACCACATAAAGGGAAGGTAGGGACCCCTTCTGGAGCAGGTCCCTGGAGTGACCAAAGGGCCCTTCCTGGGAAACAGTTCAACCGGAAATACAGGCTGGAAACACCATGTGGCTTCACACTCAGGTGACCTCCCCACTGGCCAATCATCAAGGGCAGTGACCACAGAACAGGGCCATCTCCCACAAGCTAAGGTGGGAGTAAGCGGGCCGATCAGGAGTACTCTGAGAAATGTGAGATTAGAAACCACAGCATATTCCTGTGGTTGAAAATGTGGATTTTGTAAAGGCACAGGGAGAATTTTACAAATGTTGATGTATCCTTAAGACAGGGTAAAAAAAAAAAAAAATTCTAGACTTAAAACCTTGTGTGACCATCCTCAGGGAAATTTAATTGTGTTTCTGGCTACCTTTCTTTCCAACTCTGGTAAGAAAGCCCTTCCATACTCCTGACTTCCTATGGTTTTCCTGGTCCGGGACACAGATGGGTGGTCTTCCAGATGAAGATCCACTTGGGTGCAGTCTGCATTCTGAGGCTGTAGTTAGAAAGGGCATCTAGTTGCCCTGCACCAGCCTTCATTGGGGAGCTGAGTTCTGTGGCTTTAAAGACAGCCTCTTCCAAACACAGAGCCACAGGATGGGAAAACCAGGTTCTTCTGGGCCAGAGGGGAGATGGAGAAGACAGAACTAAAATTTAGAGATCCACAGGATGATGAGACCTTCGGGTTAGGCCTGTATTAGCGCTGGCACTCCACTTGCTGGGGCAGTTTAGAGGGTTAGGGGTGTGGACGGTCAAGGCTCTGTTAGCCAGGCACAACCACAGAGACACATCCAAGCCTCAGTCCCCGGGTTAGTGGCGGCCACGCGTGCACACACAGCTCTTTCCATGTGACCTGCCAGGGCAGGCACTACTGGCCGTGTGCTCACCCCCTGCCTCGCCCGTGGGCTCAGACTCTCTGCCCTACATCTCCTCTCAGCTCAGCGGGGCACAGGGCTGCTTCGTGGTCCTCCTCACATGACCTGCGGAGAATTATTCATAGTTGAAGGTGCTCCTGGGGATGGCTGCTCCCTCTAAGCTGGCCCTTCTCACCTCCCTCCCTTTCAGCCTTACCTTCCATAAACCTCAGAATCTTGCTTGACTGCACCACAGAGGGAACGGCTGAGGGGGGCATTCTGTTAGTTGGGGAGACCACTTTCCCTTTCACTGGAAGGTGTGGAGGGAAGCTGTGCAGCTGATCAAGCCAAACAGACCAACCCATGACATCAAGGCCTCTTTCCAGATGCTGCACTAGAAGGAATTGACCATGCTGGGCTCTGGCTTGGTCTTGGAGTTTTATCATTCGGGTCATTATAGTCTGGCTGTGGTGCATGGTTCCTGGGGCCTGTTCCAGAGGTACAAGGGCTTCCACAGAGCTCCGTAACTCCACCATGAAAGAAAGCCATGCTCTACTGGCAAGCTCTGGGGCAAACATCCAGCAGATTTGGCTGCAGGTCTGTTGGATTTCAATTGTTCGCCTGTTCGGGAAGGGCCTGAGCGTAATTCCAGGGCCAAGAAAAGGGCAATGAAAGGTGGGTTGAGGTTTCTGCATGTGCGCTGCATCTGAATCAACAGGAGCTTCAATTCAAAAGCAAAGATCTGACTCAGCACAGGTGACTATAAATGCTCCTAAAATGCTCAAGCTGGCTAGAGTTGGCTTTTGAATGAGCTCCTTGACCTCACTTTGCTCCATAGGAAGCCTTGCAGGAAAGGGAGTGCCTGGGTTCACCCCACCTCTGCCCACCAGGGGCCAGGGACCCTTACCTTGGTGTGACCCGCGTGAGCTCGTCTGAAGGATGCAGGATGCGACAGGTGGTGAAGGTGAAGGTGGAGTTGGTCTGTGACATGCACTTCCCAGGGTGGTGCGCTAAATCGGGGAACAAAACATATTCCTTGCATCCAAGTATACCACGGTGAAAACAAAACTCCAGCACAGCCCTGAGCAGATGCAAGAAGTGATGAGCTACCTTGTTAACTGGATCTGGGTGAGGAAGGTGGTCCCTCAAAAAACGACCACATTTTTGAGCACTGGTCTGCAGAGCATCGGATCCCAGCTTCCGGCCCAATCCAGACAGGGTTCCTCATCATATTCCTGGGCCAGTAGTGGATCCAGTTCCAGGGGGAGGTGCTAATGGGTCTTGGGGGTAAATTTGGTTTTCCTGCACAGAGGTCAGGATCTGCTTTCTTCTTTTGTTGCTTTACATGGGCAAACAGGTGCCAAAACTCGGCCCAGGGGAGGGGATGGAGCGGGCGGGGAGAGGCACTTGGCACCTGGCAGTTAGGCAAGGCTTGTGCTGCTCCCTTTTCTGCTCACACAAAAAGGGGCGCAGGAAGCTGGCTCCACTACTGTCCACCTGTGATTGACATGGTGGCAGGTGGCCATCTCAGCAGCCTCAACAGCAACCTGGCAAGAGTTCCAGAGATCAGGGCCCTCTGGGGTGCCCCAGCTCCAGGACAGTGTCTGACACACATTGGTGCAAGTGGCATCACTGCTCCCTCCTTGACACCTCCCCCTGGCTCCCTTCTTGCCATTTCTAGGATGTCTGATTTCAAGTGAAGTCGAGAGAGCAACAAGGGATCCTCAATTTATTTCCTTTTAATGTTCTAACAGGTGGTTGTTGAGGCGGCTGAAGATTGTGGTCTGGAGCAAAGTAAAATCACAGGTATTAAGACCATGCATCAGAAAGATGGTGAAGGAACAAGCAGTCCTGAGACATCATGATTGTAGAGGTCATCCTCATTCATAACTCAAGCATTAGGGGAAAAAAAAGAAAAAAAGAAAAAAAAAGAGGCTGCACCAAAAAGCATGCACAATGATGTCCTGGGATGATCCCCCCGACCCTCCCCACCCACCTGTGCCCCTGCAGCAGCTCAGCCCCCCAGAGACCTCCTGGGAGAAAACGGATTAGGATCTCAGAGGCCATGAGGAGTCAAAGGCCAGGAAGATTCCAAAGGCTGTGAACTAGAAACTTCTAGCTCCTTATGGGACGTTTTCTCTCAGGTTTAACAAAAAAAAGAAAAGAAAAAGGCAAACAAAACATAACTGATGGGTGCCCCAAACCCTACAGATCCACACACAGCTGACTGTGTCGTAAAAGAAAACCAGGAACCAGATGAAACAAACAACAAATGATACCCCCCAAAAAAATGGGAGGCACATACATTGAAGGAAGTGAGGTCAAAGCCAAAGCACAAAAATGGTGAGCGGGGCCAGAGGAGCAAGGCAAGACTGCGATGCCCCAACTGTGGTCTGGTGGGGCTCTGTGTGTCAAAGGAGGCTCCCGTGGCCCCTGGTACGGCAAGCAGCCTCACAGCCACTGGGAGCTCCAGGCAAATGGGAGGGAGAGGGGGAAAAAAAACATTTAAAATAGGCTTTATGAATCTTTGTTCCTCAAGCGATAAATGAAATGGTTCAGGAACTCAGATAACCGAGAAATTGCTGCAAGCCAAACAAAAATGGACGAAGCTATGAAGAGAAGGCAAGCGAACAATCACGATTCTCTTGCTGCAATAAGGTCTAGAAACAGAAGCAACAGAAGGCCTGGAAAAGCCATCCCAAATATCAGGGATGATGGGTTATTCAGGAAGGAGAGGGGGAAAAAGCAGTCAACAGGTAGAATTAAGACAAAACAGTTGAAAGAGAGAGAACATTAAAAAAAAATGAAATAAGGCAAGGCTGAATTTAACATTAGAAATATACCCCCATCAAAACACATGGCCAGAAGATCAAATGAAAAGGTCACAAATGCACACTTTCTCCTCCACCCCATTAAGTATTAGATCTTTGATCACAACAGGTAGGGTAAGAAGGATGTTTTAGAGATACAGTTGCATCAACAGAAGCAAAACCCATCTTAAACAAATGGGTTTTGGGGATAAGAAAAGGCTGCTAAAAATTCAGAAGTCACCACTCCCCAGAGCAATGGATAGCTTTAGAAGACCAAGGAAGATCAACGAGGGTCAAAAGTGTCAAAGCGGGAGATTCGGCCCCTCCAAAATACCACTGGGATGCCTGGATGCGGGAGCTCTCCCGTGTCACCATGGATGGCCTGGCCGCTGCTGCACCTCCCTTCCTTGGGATGACACAACACAGAGACAGTGAGTCACCTGGGGATGGGCTTGCCAGAGCTCCTCGTGCTTGCCCCAGAGAAGCAAAGGGATGCTTGCGACAGCCCTGGGTGCAGGAAGAGAGGAGATTCCCAAACCAAGAGACACGTAAAACCTTCTTCTTGGCAGGCAGCAGGGGCTCAGGGTGAGGATTCACTCCGGAAGTCACCAAGACTATTTCACACACCAAAGCCCCTGCCCCTCTAAACAAGTTCTTTTCAGAGAATGGTAATGTGGGTTCATCTCATGCTGCTCACTTTGGGGACACGAAGGACAGCACTTCTTAGAATTAATGCTTTCTCTACTTAAATTCTTCCTCTCTCTCAACCTGACAAGAAGGTTTCTGGGTGCTACAGTGGATGGGGGAGGTATTACACTTGATCTCAGTCAAAAGGCTGAGATGCGATTAATGTGCAGGGATTAAAATGTATTAATTTACATTTACCAATAAAGAGCCCCAGACTTTTCTTATATTCAATTGCTATTCCTCTCCCTGAATTCTGATGCTGATATAGAATTTGGTAAGTTTTAAACTCAGTTAATCCTCGATTATTCAAACTCTTCTACGCTGGCAAACTGTAGGTAGTTGGCTTTCAGGATTTTTCTTCTGAAAACACATCACACATAAGCACACGTCTTTGGCGAGCAGCAGGTTCACACACTGAGGGCTTTCTACGGCTGAAAGTCACCCTTCTCTCCTGTTCTCTGATGCAACCATGGTGCGTTTTCTGCCTGGAGTGGTCCACTTGGTAAGTGGCGCTGACTGCCCATGCTCCATGATGCCTGGTCCTGACTGGAGAACTGAGTAACTGGGATTCTTTGGCTGCCACCAGTGGTAGTAACACAGCAGTGGAGTTGCCATATAAATCTGGATGGCTGCTGCCTTGTGGAGCAATCAGGCTTCCTGAAGACTCAGGCTAGAAAGCCCACTGCCTCTCTACAGCCCAAAACAGAGGAGAGGAAACACACAAGGCTGGGGATGCTCTGGTGGGTCCAGAATCTCCACAACGGCTGAAGGACGGACGACTCCATCTGCTTGCCCACAAAACACATTGACTCATACATTTTAATCAGTCCCAGTGGCGCTCCCCTCCCATCCTCTGGGAAGGGCAAATTTGAAACGTGCTAGGTTCAACAAAAGTTTTTTGCTCTCTAAAAGCCATCACAGAATCTAGTCCTTCAAAGAGCCCTGCGTGAGACACAGAGCTATGGAAGAGAGCAACATTCACTGAGTGTGTCTCTAGGGAGATGCAGCACACACCCAGCTACTTCAAGAGAGGTCTTTGAGATGGAGAAGTACTGGCCATGCCATGCACCCAATCCATTTTTTTTAAAGGCACATAAATAATTCCCAAAAATACCTGTGGTGCAAATTTCTTTTCAAATGCATCTCAGAATCTTTGAAACAGGGACCCTGTCTTTGTGGTGCACAGAGGCCTTCTATTTTCTCTTCCCCACTCTTCATGGAAAGGACCAACTTGTGTGAAATGAAGGAAATGATCTTGAGCTTTTTTTCCTTTTCTTAACCTGACCATGTAGTGTTGAAGCTGCTGTCAGGACTTGGGTCTTTGTAATTTCTATAAATTCATAACCAACATACGCATACACTCCTCCCTGCACCGGTTATTCCAGTAGCTGCCACATTAAGGGTGGCACCCTGGGCCCAGGCTTTTCTATCCAAGCAAAACCAAAGCTACTGTCAGTAAAAGCCACTGTCAACCCAACTTAAAGGTACGGCTTGAACTAAGCCCTAAGAATATCAGGACATCTTTTTAAAATGCTTGGCTTGTAAGGACTTTGAATTTTGCTTAAGGGGAAGAGGAGGGGAGAAGAAGGATATCTCCCTGCCTGTTAGCTACATGAGAAATAGCTCCCTTTCCATTAACCTCTCCCCCCACAAAAAAAGGCAAAGCAATGCCTTAGAATTTCTGACTAAAAGACTAAAATACCAGGGCATAGAAAAATGCTTTAAACATTTTGCTGTCACTTCATTGTATAACTCTGCCTATGAATTTTTCTGGGAGAAAAAAGTTCCATGATGAATTCATAAACAAAAAGCTCCATAAACTCTCATGTGCCCAACAATCCATCATTAATACCAATATGGTAAGAGCGATCAATGTGGTTTCAACTGCATTTCCCTTGGAGTGGGGGATATTATGAAAAGTAGGTTCAGATAAAGTGGCTCATCACTTTAAAAAAAAAATAAGATAAAAAGTGACTTTAAACTAAAAAGTACTATACAAGTATATAATGACACTTTTTAAGCCCTTGCGTTCCAGGCCTCACATGGGCCAGGTAACTCTTCTCTGCTTCTCAAACATTTCTTGGACACAGCTCTGATCTGGTCCTATAACTCAGAGGAAACTCCAGGGCCCCTGCTGGTCAGGCACATGGAGATTTTGAACCTCATCAGCATAGAATCTTTTTCCAGTTTCTGTACAACTTATTCTTGGTTCCTACAAAATTAAAAGTCTAGTCATCCTACTACACCAAGCTATCTACTGTCTTTCATCTAAAAAGTATGTGATTTAAGAGGTGAACAATTTCACAGCACTGTGCAGAGGGCCAGAAAATCTCTCAAGTGCCCCTGGGGTATCATCTAGAGAAGAGATTTTTTTAGAATGCTGTTAAAAGGACAAGTACAAAAATCTCCATGGATCCTTTGGATGTCAACAAGCTGACCTGCATGCCCTCTGTCTTTTTGTCCTTCTCTCTGTGGCTGACACCAAGAAGCAGGGGAGCTTGCCTGGCTGAGCTGTCTGGAGACCTTTCCTGCTAGCGTCTTCAAAGCCAATCCAAGAGGGCACTCCTCCCTTGCACTGAACCTTGACAGGCGAGTGCTTCCACAAAGGCCCCTCCATGTAAGAGGAGTCAGGAGCTGATGCCCACCAGTCAGCACCCATGTGGGAGCCTCTAGACTCTGGAGGGACCTCTTGTGGTTCTCCCAGGTAAGGACACCATAAAGAAACTGCTTTTAGCAATGCACCCTGCTCTGGAAGTTCTAAGCAGGGCTGGCTCTATGCTGTTGCTTTTCGATTCTCCTTCTTCATTATTCGACTTCCAGGCTGCAGTTGGCTTGCTCCGCTCTGGCTTCACATACATGCTGATGCAAGAGCACAGGGGCTTCCTCCGCAGGTCCTGATGTGGGTGGGTGTGGGCAGACTGCAGTAGAGCCAGGCTGGATCAAAAAGCGCTTCCTCCCACAAGACACTGGGAAGGAACTTCCCTACACCAAAGACATCTGAAGGCCTGTCAACCAGTGTACCAGCCTTTTCTGTCTGGTTCTGCTGGGTCCCTGGGCCACCTTTCCTTCACGAGCTTCTCTGGACCCACTTCTGTGGACATGAGTGAGACTGAAAGCAAGACAGGACACAAGCTGATGAAGGTGTACTGCAACTGGCCCCTGCCCTGTGATAAAGCTATAGGAACAGATGGCTGCCAGAACTTTCTGTCTGGCTCCTTTCCACCAGGACCTATTCCATTCCCTTTCCCCACACTCTGTAAGTGCTCCTGAATGGAATTTGGACCTATGCATAAAACAAAGGTGTGAGGAAAGCTGATTCTTGGCTCTCACCTCTGGTGGCCAGGTGTTGGAGACTTAGGGAAATGTTCAAGGCCTGTTTTGACCAAGTGTGACCGCCTTCCAATACCAACTTCAGGATCTCAGCCCCAGTTATGACATATCTCTACTGCAGGGTCACTCACTACCAGATCAGATGCCCTGGTCTGCATGATTCATTTCCCAAGGTAAAATGGGCTCCATGTGTATACATGCTGAATAGACTGACCTGCAACATCTTCTGTGGGCATAGCTTTAATCCCACACTTTCTTCACCTTTAAGGATCAAGGCATCCAAGATAATTCACCTGAATGGTCCATCCGGCCAGCCAACTACTTACTTAACTGTGTGAACTTAACTCTTAATCGTCTGCCACATAGAGGCTCTTCCCTACACATAAAAATCTAAAATACAGAACACTGTCAGGACAAGATATGGACTGTTTCTAAAGAAGTGTATTTCCTATGTGAATCAGAACAAAAAACACGTCACTGAAATAAAGTAAAACTATAATCTAAATATTGTTTAAAACAATCCATTTTAATCATCTAAATTATTTACAATACAATAACATGGATCCTTTTAAAGACATTGGATTTTAAAAAACCACCAAGTGATACTTCAAATAACACATTAAAATATATTAATAGAATTTTTTCAGTGCTCAAAACTCCCCCCACCCCTGACATGGGACAGCAGGCTCTAGACAAAAGTGCCTAAAATACAAGTCTTCCCAGTTTGCCCATCACACCAGTTGTTAAGAAAAAAGGTTAATCAACTTGTTTTCAAAATTTCTCCCTATGAAATCTTCCTGGACAGAATGGCGAATCCCAGGACTGTGGCTAAGTGTGGATGATGGACCAAAGCAGAGACCAGACCAGCTGGATACAAATCCCCAAACAGAGGATGCCCCAAGTCTTCCCACCGAGGCTCATCTGTCTGCCTGTGACTCACTGGTTGTATACAGAGAGCCACCTGGAGCCTCGAGGATGATTTATGTACAGTGTAAAATGCTTTCCACATTCCAAACATCAATGTGGTTCTGTCATTCCCAACAGAGAAAAAAAGAGCCAAGTCAGAGTACATCCTTCCCCCTCTGATGAGCTTTTAGAGATGGGTCTTATCAGGAAAACAAGCTCCAAAGAACTCTAGGTCATTCAAACAATGAGACCATCCCTAAATTACTTTCAGCAACCCAGATAATTCCACTTTGAATTCACATATCTTGAGCCTGACCCTTCTACACTTTCAACTGTAACTGTGCATGCCTCACCTCAAATAACGTTGCTGGGGTGGATTTGCTGCAGGTTTCAGTAAGGAGGGTCTAGGAAGAACGGTCACAGCCTGTGGTGACTTTTTAGTCCTCAAGACTAGTTTCCTGGCTCCTTTCCACCAGGAGCTGCTCCCTTCCTTTTTACGTAAGCCAGTGCTTATGGTTGGGACTTTAGTCCCATCACCAGTTCCCTCTCTCCCTCGGTCCTCCAAGAGAAGTTGTTTGTCAACATGATAGCTTCTGTTCAACTTCTCAAAGATGCACCCAGTGGAGGTCCTTGAACTTCCTGGATTCACCTTCTACCTGTAAAGCTGTGGGGAGGGCACTGTCTACCCTTTCAGCACAAGTCACTCAGATGCTCTTCTTCAAGGACACCTGCCTGCCAGATGGCCACTAGGACAGGGGTAGGATGGCTAACACAGCCAGTTGCCCTTTGTTGACTGTGTAGATACTACATAGATAAGCATCTTCATTTTTGCACAAACTTAATCTGGTAACTTAATTGCTTAAAAAAAATCAAACCATAAATAAATCTAAATGCTAAACAATTGTCAACTTTACCTATGACTCCTTGGAAGTTGACAACAAAGGAAAAAGAAAAGTCAGGCCAAATCAAGTCTCTTGACCACAGCTGTCAGAAATTAGCCACGGGATGGGAGACACCACCAAGAACCTTGGCTCCTTCCTGCCTTGTGTTTTTGTGGGGAGTGTTGGAGTCTCTGCAGATGAAAATTGTGAATCACAAAGATGAATGTCCTTCCTTCAAAGGTGGTGACTCAGAAATGTTACAAGGATGACAGCACTGGGTCAATTCATCTTTTTCAGGGTCTGTCCCCTTATCACAGAGCTTTGCAGCATGTGGATCTGGGAGATCCAGGAAGAGTAAAGGGTAACTATCTGGGGCATAGGGTGACCACAGACCCTTGCTCCCAGGGCCCTGAGTAGAAAGCTTCCCATTCTAGGGGCAACTGAGATGGGTCATTCTACAAACTCAGGCTCACCTTCAGAGACTGGGGTAGGGGAGTGGGGAGGCAAGATCAGCTCAATGTCTATTCTAGATTCATCTGGAGTCCTCTGGAAGAATTTAATGACATTCTGTTAGGGTTTATTTGGTTAATCACTTTGAAAAATTCCACTTTGAACATGTGTAAGCTAGAAAGAAAGTGACATATATGCCTTCATTGAAGTAATTAAAGTCAAAACGCTGGTCTATCAAGTGTTGTCTGGAATCCTGAAAGTTCTCTGGGCTTCTCTCTCTCTCAGTGCAACCCACAGGTAACAGATTCTGTCATTTGCTTTCAGAATGACCCAGAACTCACAATTCCCCTAGCACCAGCCAGGACATAAACTCAAATGGGGAGTTAAGAAAACCTCCATGAAGAAGGTGACATCAGAGGTCAGGTGTTGGATAGGCAGCTCATTATAAAGTCACACTGGTGCAGAAGGCTGAGCTGGCTGAATTAAGGTGAAAGTACAGAGTGTCCAGAAGGGCTCCTCCTATTCTGTGCTGGACACCAGGCAAAGGAGGCACCTGGATGTGGTCCCCTGACAAGTGTCCAACAGACAGTCTGTAATGACTTGGATTTGAACTTGAGCAGAGAGGAAAGCCCCCAGAGAACTTGTTCTAGAATGTTCTTCAGGTTTCCTAGGAGATGGGGGAACAACACAAACAGCACATCCACACACAAAGAAAGAAGCAAGGAGGAGGCATCTCCTGCTCCACCTCAGTCCCTCGGCCCCTCCTAGAGCTGAGATGTTGTCAAAGCCCTGTCTTCTGACTGAATAAGTCTCCAGCAGAATCCAGGCTGGGCCACACTTATAAAAGAAGAACAGAAAGCTCCTGTGTCTCCTTCTGAGAGGTTTCTCTCTACTTCGGGGAAGAAGGACTTCAACTAACAAGTGATGAGCTAGTAAGATGGGTTTCCAATGAACACTAGAAGCTGCAGTTTACAGAACCAAATGGTTATTCTCTTCCTGACTGGAAAACAAGTGTGGAGTTGGAGCTTGAATAAGACAAACTTTGGCCTCAATTGGAACCTCTGTAGTATACATTTTTTTTTTCATCCATTCACTCAAATGCTATTTTCTGAGATGATTGTGGTCCAGGCACTGTGCTGCGCACCAGAGATGCTGAAATGAGAGCTGAAAGGGACTGACATCAGGCTTCCTCATTCTAGTGGGAAGTGATAAATCAAGTCAAAGAGCAAAGATTTGGAATCATTTGCACTTGGACACCTAGTGACATTTCAAAGTCAACTGTGCATATACTTCAACTCATGGATTTCTCCTGAAACTTTATCCAACTAATACCTTCCCCAACTCAACTGATGGCAACTCCATCCTTATAGCTGCTTAGGTCAAAAGCCCTGGGACTATCTTTGACTCCTCTCAACTTCCATCTAATCCTCAGCAAACCTCTTTGTCAGATTGGCTTCAAAATGCATTTAGAATTAACCCTCTCTTCACCTCTTTCTCCACCACCACCTGGAACAGAGCCACGAACTATCCGTCTCCTGGATTATTGTGCTAGCCCCGCAATTGATATGACCGCCTCTACTCTAGAGTTTATATGCATCATCATAGCAATGTGCTAGGGTCCTTGTTTCTAAACAGGCCTCAGAGCCATGGTTTATCATCACAGTTTCCTTCCTTCTCTGCATTTTCGACCCTGGAAAGCCCATCTAATAGGCCTGGCCACATATGGTTTGGATCTTGCTAAAATGAAAATTTTCATTACTTTCACAAAGAATTCCGACCAATGGAGGACAAAGTTGAACTAGGTGCTGGAGGAATGTCATCACAATTATCAACCAGTAGGAAGGACTGGCTTTTTTTTTTCAACAGAGAGAATATGGGGAATTGCTTAAGAAGGGGATGGAAGATTGAAAAAGCAAAAGGGAACGTTGGGAAAACACAGTGCTGATAACCACAGGAATCAGAGCCCCCACTTCTGTAAGACTTGGGGAGCAAAGGAAACAGGTTAGAATAAAATAAACTGAGAAGGCCGTAGGAGGGGGTCCTGAGCAGGGGAACCCAGAGCTCTGAGGGGAGGGTGCGTCTCCACTTCCCTCCCTGAGCAGGAGGAAGGAGTGTTGTGCTGAGGCAGGTCTAGGATGAGGGAGAGCCATGCTGTTGCCAGGGTGGGGAAGCGTTGCTGAGGGAGACAGCTCAGAGGCAGGAAGAAACAGGTCTCCTGCTTCTCCTCCTGCCCTCAGGGGTCTCCCTATCTGCAGCACCTGACACAGAAGCCTCAGCAGGGTATATAATGGTGAATTCAGAGCTAAGAGACAGTACTTAATCATTAGATTTTCCCCTGATTTTTTTTTTTGTCTAAACAATGCCACATATTTCCTTTGCTCCCCCAGTCCTACAGAATTGAGGGCTCTGATTCCCGTAGTTATCAGTACCATTGCTTTATCAATTTTCCCTTTTGCTTTTTCAATCTTCCATCCCCTACTTAAACAATTCCACAGTTAACACTACAATGCAACCACAGCTTCCAGTTCATCAAGTCAGGGTCAAGAAGGACAGATGTAGCCTGGACATATCCTATAGATCCTGTACTTCTGTTTGAAGAAAATCATGAATTTATGTTTCTTTGCATGAGGGGTGGCTGTATGACCAAGCGGAAATGTTCACTGATGATGTTTGTTTTGAGGTTAAGTAAGAGAAGAAGGGCCCATCCCAAGGCATCAACTTCTCCCCACTGCTCTGTTCCATGAGGTGGATTTTTCTAGAAGGAAAAATAACAAATTATTTTAAAAGCTTCATCACTTAACCAGAAATTCATTAAATTTAACAAAAAGGTACTTTATACCATAGAAGTCCCCACACCAGCACTACATAAAGAATGGTCTGCGGGCTCACATCAGTCTGCAAACTGTCCACAATGAGATAAGAATGGAAATTGAGAGTAAATGGTCAGATGCATTTTGGACAATTAACATTGTCATGAAGTCCAAGCACATGACCAAGCATGTGGGTCCGCTCAAGTGTCATGGAACACCTGTGTTGAGTTGCAGGTGGCATGAGCCACTAACTAATGACCACATTACAACAAGTGATGCTTTAAGGTTTGTTTGGCAATCTTTAGTTAAGGAAACCTCCATGAAGAAGGTGACATCAGAGGTCAGGTGCTGGATAAGCAGCTCATTATAGAGTCACACTGGTGCAGAAGGCCGAGCTGGCTGAATTAAGGTGAAAGTACAGAGTGTCCAGGAGGGCTCCTCCTATTCTGTGCTGGACACCATCAAAGGAGGCACCTGGCTGTGGTCCCCTGACAAGTGTCCAACAGACAGTCTGTAATGACTTGGATTTGAACTTGAGCAGAGAGGGAAGCTCCCACAGAACTTGTTCTAGAATGTTCTTCAGGTTTCCTAGGAGATGGGGGAACAACACAAACAGCACATCCACACACAAAGAAAGAAGCAAGGAGGAGGCATCTCCTGCTCCACCTCAGTCCCTCGGCCCCTCCTAGACTGAGATGTTGTCAAAGCCCTGTCTTCTGACTGAATAAGTCTCCAGCAGAATCCAGGCTGGGCCACACTTATAAAAGAAGGACAGAAAGCTCCTGTGTCTCCTTCTGAGAGGTTTCTCTCTACTTCGGGGAAGAAGGACTTCAACTAACAAGTGATGAGCTAGTAAGATGGGTTTCCAATGAACACTAGAAGCTGCAGTTTACAGAACCAAATGGTTATTCTCTTCCTGACTGGAAAACAAGTGTGGAGTTGGAGCTTGAATAAGACAAACTTTGGCCTCAATTGGAACCTCTGCAGTATACAATTTTTTTTTCATCCATTCACTCAAATGCTATTTTCTGAGATGATTGTGGTCCAGGCACTGTGCTGCACACCAGAGATGCTGAAATGAGAGCTGAAAGGGACTGACATCAGGCTTCCTCATTCTAGTGGGAAGTGATAAATCAAGTCAAAGAGCAAAGATTTGGAATCATTTGCACTTGGACACCTAGTGACATTTCAAAGTCAACTGTGCATATACTTCAACTCATGGATTTCTCCTGAAACTTTATCCACCTAATAACTTCCCCAACTCAACTGATGGCAACTCCATTCTTCCAGCTGCTTAGGTCAAAAGCCCTGGGACTATCTTTGACTCCTCTCAACTTCCATCTAATCCTCAGCAAACCTCTTTGTCAGATTGGCTTCAAAATGCATTTAGAATTTGCCCTCTCTTCACCTCTTTCGCCACCACCACCTGGGATGGAGCCACCAACTCCTGGATTATTGTGCTAGCCCCGCAAATGATATGACCGCCTCTACTCTAGAGTTTATATGCATCATCATAGCAATGTGCTAGGGTCCTTGTTTCTAAACAGGCCTCAGAGCCATGGTTTATCATCACGGTTTCCTTCCTTCACTGCATTTTGACCCTGGAAAGCCCATCTAATAGGCCTGGCCACATATGGTTTGGATCTTGCTAAAATGAAAATTTTCATTACTCTCACAAAGAATTCCGACCAATGGAGGACAAAGTTGAACTAGGTGCTGGAGGAATGTCATCACAATTATCAACCAGTAGGAAGGACTGGCTTTTTTTTCAACAGAGAGAATATGGGGAATTGCTTAAGAAGGGGATGGAAGATTGAAAAAGCAAAAGGGAACGTTGGGAAAACACAGTGCTGATAACCACAGGAATCAGAGCCCCCACTTCTGTAAGACTTGGGGAGCAAAGGAAACAGGTTAGAATAAAATAAACTGAGAAGGCCGTAGGAGGGGGTCTTGAGCAGGGGAACCCAGAGCCCTGAGGGGAGGGTGCGTCTCCACTTCCCTCCCTGAGCAGGAGGAAGGAGTGTTGTGCTGAGGCAGGTCTAGGATGAGGGAGAGCAGTGCTGTTGCCAGGGTGGGGAAGCGCTGCTGAGGGAGACAGCTCAGAGGCAGGAAGAAACAGGTCTCCTGCTTCTCCTCCTGCCCTCAGGGGTCTCCCTATCTGCAGCACCTGACACAGAAGCCTCAGCAGGGTATATAATGGTGAATTCAGAGCTAAGAGACAGTACTTAATCATTAGATTTTCCCCTGATATTTTTTTTGTCTAAACAATGCCACATATTTCCTTTGCTCCCCCAGTCCTACAGAATTGAGGGCTCTGATTCCCGTGGTTATCAGTACCATTGCTTTATCAATTTTCCCTTTTGCTTTTTCAATCTTCCATCCCCTACTTAAACAATTCCACAGTTAACACTACAATGCAACCACAGCTTCCAGTTCATCAAGTCAGGGTCAAGAAGGACAAGATGTGGCCTGGACATCTCCTATAGATCCTGTACTTCTGTTTGAAGAAACCATGCATTTATGTTTCTTTGCATGAGGGGTGGCTGTATCATCAATCGGAAATGTTCACCGATGATGTTTGTTTTGAGGTTAAGTAAGAGAAGAAGGGCCCATCCCAAGGCATCAACTTCGCCCCACTGTCTGTGCCATGAGGGGGATTTTTCTAGAAACAAAAATAACAAATTATGTTTAAAAGCTTCATCACTTAACCAGAAATTCATTAAATTTAACAAAAAGGTACTTTATACCATAGAAGTCCCCACACCAGCACTACCTGAAGAATGGTCTCAGGGCTCACATCAGTCTGCAAACTGTCCACAATGAGATAAGAATGGAAATTGAGAGTAAATGGTCAGATGCATTTTGGACAATTAACATTGTCATGAAGTCCAAGCACATGACCAAGCATGTGGGTCCACTCAAGTGTCATGGAACACCTGGGTTGAGTTGCAGGTGGCATGAGCCACTAACTAATGACCACATTACAACAAGTGATGCTTTAAGGTTTGTTTGGCAATCTTTAGCCAAAAATGCCTAAAAATCAGAGCAACTGAAAGTGTATATTTATTTTTCTAATTTATTTCTTTTACCATGAAGTTATTTTTTATTCAAGCCTTTCAAAATTTAAAGCTTAACATTATCATCTAACTTGGAGGCATAAAAATTTGCTTTGTGTATTCTTCGGCCTGAATTACAGGCTGGTAAACAAACCCCATTGAAAATTTTTTGTCAAGAAATTACTGTAGATATATCAGCTTCCTTTCCCAACAGCATTTTAGACTGGTTTTTCAATCAGGAGTGTTTGTAAAAGATAGCTGAGAAGCTGATACATTATCCCTTGTTAAAGGGACAGTTATCAACCTGAGCTAGCTGAAGAAAGATTAAAAGAATCATACTCATTTATTATATTATAAACCTTAATACTGATAAAACAGTATTCATTCAAAAGTGGGTCTCAGTGTTTAGTACAGAAAATCACCACTTACCTATCTTTTTACTATTTGGTTAGTTATAGCTGCCGAACTATGAAAGTTGAATTTAACAACGAGTCTCCATACTAAATGCCCTAGGCACATTTTCAATGAATAATGGGTACTGTCTTCATAATGCTTTTAGTTTTCCCTATGTTTGTTCCTATATTTTAAAATGCAATTTAATGTCTGTTGAATCCAATAAAATTTGATATTCTATTTTAGTTTCCTTTGCTTTGCATTTTATTTTTTCTCATAATTTGGTGTTATGGTATTTTATGAAAATATTGACTCATGATGAATTCATAAAAATGCAAAATATGACCAACCAGTTATCACTGAGAGTTGAGAAGCGGCACTCTATATGTCTCTAAAGCCCCAGAGGCTTGGCTGGCTGTTGTCATCTGGCTGAGCCTTCCCTCTTCATCCCTGGGACAATTATGGTGGGTGGGGATTCCATCCTTGAGAGCACAGCCACTGACAGGGACCAGGGGCTGGACCACAGCTGATGGGCTGAGGGGCCTACTTACCTGGTTCCTGAGCCCTGCAACTTTACCTGCTTTGGCTGGTTGGTTCCAGTTTCTGCAGAACACCAGAACAGCTGAGAATACAGTACAGTTGCTTTTTCCTGGGCCTGAGGGTGGCAGGAGACACCACTGTTGGGGGTCAGGCACCCAGGAGAGGCAGGGGTTGGATATGGCTACAGCTATTCAAGGCCTCAGTGTCACAGGTAATAGAGGCCCCGAGGAGGACTGTGGGCTTATATATTTTGGGGTGTGGAAGAACAACACATCTCTTTTCTGTTCTTTCTCTTCTAAAAAGAGGTCCCTAAACCTTTGGCTGTAGTTCAGAAATATCCTCTTCCAATGGCTTCCCTGGAAACTCATGGAAACCTTGATGGATTCTGCCTTGCCTTTCATTTCCCAGGTTCCTCTCTTGCTTCCTTTTCCTGGATTTGTCTCATCTGCTATGTGTTGCTGAGCTGCTGGTCCCCAAGTGGCTGATCTAAGCTACAGGTCCAGATTTCCCTCACTGGTTTAAGTTCTTCGGGGCTTCAGAGCAAGATTAGCCTAGCATGGTGTATGCTAGATACCATTCAACAAACATTTTAGTCCTGGATTTAATCACTGTGCTGGGCTTTATGGGGCTTGGAAAATACAGGCTAAATGTTAAGGCGAGGGCTGGCGCTGTAGTTCCGTGGTTGAGTGCCTGCCTAGCATGCATGAGGCACTGGGTTCCATCCTCAGCATCACATAAAAATAAATAAAATAAAGGCATTCTATCCATCTACAACTACAAAAATACTTAAATGTTAAGGAGGAAAAGGGTCATAATGCCTGTAATTTATTTGCAAATATTTGGGGTGGGGGTGTAAAAGGAAGATGCATTAATTAGGTGGGCTAATTTCAAAAGGTGGGAAATACCCTAATAACACAGAGCATTTTGTAAACTATTTTTAAGATGCTTTCCTTTGATCCTGGGTATGGCAGGAGGGTGTGCAAGTGGTTTCCTCTCAATCTGTGATGTTTCTTCTCTTCCATCCACACCCGTGGGTAAGTGTTCTTCTTGGCCAGACATGCCTCCCTGCACTTCACCTGGAGGACATCAACCAGGCCTCCCAACTTCCTGCCCCCAAAGCAGAGGGACTCATTCAAATGTCTCCATGACCAGTTCAACTGCCCACGCACAGATCCCCAGAGGAGCATGGAACTGAGATATGACTGAGTGGGAAGAGTGGGAAGAACCCTGAATCGGGTGGGAAGACCTGCAACCTAGGGAGTCCTTGCCGGCCTGGCATTGCCCACCTACCCCCAGGCAACTGCAGCCTCGAGAACCCACTGATGCTCTAGAAAGGATCCTGAATGTGAGGGGCTGAGTCTCCTCCATTGGCATTTCCTCCCACCGTGCACCCATGACAAACTGTTTCCTGGCAGGTGGTGGTGTAGAGGGTTTGGGAGGTTCAGCTCCTACCCTGGATCTCTTCTTCTTAGGAAAGCAAACCCCACATACCTGATCTTGTGCTTCCATCATTAGAGCCAATTCCTTCAAGTTTTCTGCTGTCTCCAAGTGCCCTCTACTGGCTTCAGGAAATATATTCTCCCATGATTTTAAAATGACCACCCTTCCATTTCTATGCGATTTCCCTCCCACCTCTCATCCCTGTTTAATGTAAATCTTCTTCTCAAGCTCTTCGTCCCTACCCTGTCCTTGTTTACTCCCCTTATATCAAAGGAGTCATTTGGTATTTGTTTTTTAAAGATTGACTAAGTTGATGTGATACAGCAATCTGTATGCGGGGTAAAATTGGGAGTTCATAACCCACTTGTAACAAACTGTGAAATATGATGTAGTAAGAACTATGTAATGTTTTGAACCACCAACAATAAAAAAAAAAAAATTACCACCCTCCCCACCTAGACACACACCACCTCAATTCAATCCCTAATATGAGCCTTGCAATCAGTTCAGATAATTCAGACAGACTTTTCCTCTCCACCGACTTTTCCCCGGGTGGTATCATATCTGGGTGGAGGCACTTGCTAGAGCTGTGGGGGAGGCTGTGTTATTTCCTTTGTACTGTTTGCAAGGCCCCCTGGGACATACCTGCCTGCCTACCTGCTCCTAGGCAATGTATGGAAGTGACTCCCACACGGATCTGGGGCCAGGTGCTTTGAGATCTCCTGGTACTTCCCTGCTGAGGCCCACCTGCTGCCATTTCTAACTTTCTCATTGCCCAATGTGGTTGCTGCCCCGTGATGGGTGAGAGTCACCCATGGAGGAAGGGTTCTAGAACATCCTCACTTTCCCAGGCTCCCTGCAAAAGAAGTAAGTCTAGACTTACTTCAAACATACGGAATCATTAGTTCAATATTCAGCTTGTAGCAACCAAAGTAATAACTTTAATCACTTCAAGGCAAATAGATTTATTGTTTTAACTAAAAGGATACTTATAATAGCAATTCTATGGCCATGAGACGGCCTGAAAATGTCAACGTCTAATTGTTTTAGTCAGGGTAGGTTAAGTTTTGCCTCAGTAACAGACGGCCCTTACGATCTTAGTGGTTTCACAACAGAATGTCTCGTGCCCATTGGCCACTGGATAGAATAATTCTCCGAGCATCCATCCTTCAGGGCATCATATGTGAAGCAACACAGTGGTCTGAGGTCCCCATTCTTAAGGCTTCACTTCTCAGCACAGGGCCGCCATACTGACCATTGTGAGGTAAGATAGACTGGAGTCCTCAAAGGCTCTTCCCTGCTTCAGTCCAGTTGCGGCACCCAGCCTTGCTGCCTGCACTTCCTGAGCTGGAACATGGGCAACTGGGTAAGCATTGCCTCCTGTTTGCCCTCAAAGAAAAGAGAAGCAGACATTGGCAAGCAATGTCTACCCTACTCAGCTTCCCTTTCCAGAAACTTCTACTCAGCCCTCTGTGCCCTGGCATCTGGTTTTCAGAGCCCCAACAATTTCTTCATGAGGGTCAGTTTATGGCCTGCAGGGGGCAAAGCCGGCACTTGAATTGGCCTGGACCCGTGCACCCTGCTCAGTAGGAGCCTTGGACGTGCGTTCCCCAGGCGCTGGCAGGTAAGGACAGTGGGAACAGGTGTTGGCTGAACCTAGGAAACAGGGATTCTGCAGGTGGCTCTCTCCACTCTCTAGGCGTGTTGGCCTCCAGACCAGACGCAGGGAGTTGAGGAGAACAATATGTTATCGTTCTTTTTCTCATAGATGCACACATATCTACTGCTCCCCCCGAGAAGCTGGAAAAGGAAGGCAAAACCATTTTCCCCGCTACAAAGGCAGGGTAGGAGTGATTTCCACGACACGTAAATGCCGAGGGCTATGTTCATGCGTGTGTCTGTGCATGCCTTCCCACACACACGCTGAAGGTATAAAGCTGACTGCAATGTCACAGCCCGATACAGGAAGGGACGGACCCACAGACCTAGGAGAAATGGAGATCCCGTGTTCATGTACATGGAGGGTGGCACTCTAGGAAAATCTACCAACAAAGACACGAGAGAGGTTTACCAGTCAGGCTTCCTGCCCCGTGTGGTGGACACAGGGCAAAGACCATCAGCTGGCTTCCTGCTGAGGCTGAAGTCCAACGAAAGAGGAGAGAAGTTGCAGCAAACTGTGTGGGATGAAGAGGTTGATTCAGAAACCTCTTCAGTTAAAACTTTGCAATCCCAGGACTCCAAGGGACCCAACCTGACACAGTCCAGGGGCCCCATGGACAGCTCTCCCCTCTGTGTGCAGGTTCATACACTGAGCTTGAGGTCGCAGGGGACACAGGCTAGCAGCCATAGGTGCAGGTGTGCCCAGATTCATGCTTGATCTGGAGTCGTGGTTTAGCAAGTCACGCCTGGAGGTCCGGTTCCTAATGGTAAAAAGTCACAGTTTCAGAGTTCTGCACAAAGATCCAAACGGGGATCTTGGCGGTGCTGTATCTGCCTGTGAAAATGTCCTTGGTATGGGATTCCCTAAGGTCTTTCCGTGCTAATGAGGCCAGTGGTTAATCCTTAAAGTCCAGGCCCAGGGGTCCCATCCTCAGGGAAGCCTCCGGGATACACACCTGGTACAAACTCCAGGAGGACAGTGAATGACAGAGACTTAACCACCTCTCCAGGCTCCAGGGCCAAAGCCAAAATATGGCGTGCCTATCACGCAGGTCAAGGATGTATGGCAACGTAAGCAAGAGAATCAGGAGCCCTGCTGGCTCTCCAGGGCCAAACGCTGCCCCGGTTACTCCACTTCTCTGCCTCAGATGCTCATCGCAGAGGAGAATGACAGGGCTGTGACTCGTGTCCTGGGGGAGGCCAAACGCAAGCACCAAGGAGACAAGAGGAGCCCAGGGCCAGCCCCAGGCCCAGGGAAGCAGGACGGTCAACATGGCAGGACGACAATGCAGACAGGGTGGGGGCGAGGGGGGGGCTGTGTCCAGTGGAGACAGAGCATCCCCTAGAGATTAAAGCTCAACCCCCCCCTCCAGGTGTGCCCCTCAGGAGCACCATCTGAACCCGGCGGAGGAAATAAGAATGGGGTGTCCACTTATCCACCAGAGCTCTCCACTGTGAGAGGGGACCCCAGGCACTAAGATATGTTCTGACCTCTTTTCTGGATCTTTCAGCATTGAAGAGAAGTGTGTTTGTCTTTATTTATGGGGTGTTAGAAACCAGTCTGCTCTAAGACCATAAGAGGGGTGGGGTCTGCAAACACCCTGTCCCACTGCAGTCCCCAGCCCTGGCTCTCCAGCAGTGTCCCAGTGGTCACGTAGGAACAATATGCAGAAGGAAAGTCGAAGTCCAAGGCTCATTAAACCCCGAGCTGTGCCTCTGAACCAAGATCATTTACAAAACCCTCCTCCATTGACCCAAATCCTGGGTCTTTCCACTCTGATGATCCAAAATGGGAAGCCAGGAGCAGGTGGGTAAAGGAAGGTGAGAGAGCAGAGAGAGAGAGAGAGAGAGAGAGAGAGGAATATGTTTACCCTGTGCCCACGCTGAATGTGGGAAGTGACCCGGGTAAGAAAGCAATCTGTCCCCCAGAGGTAGAGAAGGGCGATCCGGCCAGCCCTGGCCAGCTTGACCCACCTCTGTAGTATATGGAGGTGTTAGCAAGGGGACAGTCGACCTCCCCCTGAGTAGGGACAGCCAGAGACGAGAGCAGAGCACATCAGTTCAACCCACAGGTCTGCGGGTCAGCAAGCTCAGGCCACGTTCCCAAGTCCAAGCCCCAGATTCAGCTTGCGGGCTCCTGGTGGGAGTGTGTGCAAAACATCCGGGTTCCTGAGTGATGAAGTAACACCCAGAGAGCTGGGCTGGGAGGTCCCCCAACTTCAGCGGCATCTCCAGCAAGATGAACAGTGCAACCCTGAATCGCGTGAGTCTGTTGTGGAGCTCTGTGTGGGAGGGGGCTGGTTCTCAGAGTAATAGGAGGCCCTCAGATAGCAGGAAGCTGCGCCCACTTTTGATCACACACTCTTTTCCTGGAGAGAGCCAGTGTACTGAAGGGATGCTGGTCCCACACCCATCGCCCACCACCAAAGGCGAGCCCTGCCCCCTGCTGGTTGCAGAGGGTCACTGACGTGCCCTGGAAGAGTCAGCGGCCCCCTCCTCCTGTTTGGCTGGGTTGGTGAGAGTCCTAAGAGGGTACTACCGGTTGCCTGATAAAATATAGAGCACCCAGTGAAACCTGAATTTTAGATAACAGCAAATAATCTAGTATAAGTATGTCCCATACAATATTTAGGCTTTACCTAAAACATTTCTGCTGTTTATTTAATATTTGGACATCAGGGTGTCCTGTGACTTTATTTACTAAATCTGGAACCCCAGAAAGGCGTGCCTATGGTCAACACTCTAGAGTGTGTTGGAAGGAAGGAAACTCTCAGGATGCCAAGGGCAGACTGGCCCAGGCATCTGAGCAGAGAGAAGAGAATCCAGAGGACAGAGCTGTGAGGAGGAGCCGGGGCAGGACCCTTGCTTCTGCTGTGAACAAATCCAGGTTGGCTTGCTGAGGAATGGCACGAAGCTCAGCTGCCCCCACCCCCAGCCTCTTGTCACACTGTGGGTGAGGCCATCTTCCACCAGTGACTCCAGCTGACCCACCACAGTCCGTAGCCAGGCCAGGCCTGCTTAGCTGGACTGCAGGTTCATGAGCTCGATATGTCCTCAAATGTCCATCGCTTTGACCCGATACATTTTGGGGTCTTTTTGTTATGCAGCAAACAGTAATTGATAGCAGAGAAAAGAAAGGGGTCCCGGGGATGGGCTTTGGGCAGTGTAGACTGAGAAGGCAACAAGACGAATCATAGCACCCAAGGGCCACGTCCTGTCAGGTCCACTGTTCTCTCCAAGGACTGGGCAGCGAGTCTTGGACGTAACCAGGTCCTCAGCACAGGGACCCTGCCAGCCTGAAGGCCTTTGAGCAGGGGCAGGGAGCCAGGGTGGGGCTTGATGGAGGGGAACCACCCATTGGTTCACCACCTGAGCTGTGTGTCCTGTCTGAAGATGGCTGGGCCATTAGACACCTTTCCTGGCAATTTGGAATCGGGGGCTTGTGGATGTCTTCACAGAGCTGTAGAACTACAGCCAAAAGGTCACAGATCAGTCGTTCAAGGACATATGTGAAATGTTCAAAAGAAAATGGAGCAGATGCAGAGAGGCCCTGGGCGGGAGAGCAGGGAGAGCTGAGTTCCCACCCTCAGCACTGGCCTGGGGCTTTGCAGAGGGCCATCAGGGTCCAGGGAGCGGATACATTTTCAGGCTGGTTCATGCAGGCAGAGCTGTGTTCACCTAAAGACACAGGGCCACCCACAGGAGCCCAGCTGCAGGCCATACCAGCATTTGTGAAAAGGTGGAAACCGGTGAGTCACCGGACAGCTCTCAGTCTCTCCCACCCCACCCCAGTGGCCTCCTTCTCAAGGCCAGACATCCTCCCAGCAGCTCTACCTGCATGGGTGGATGGGGTCTGTTTACATTACTGCAGGAGGCCTGCATGAATCCCTAGAAAGAATTGGGAAGAATTTAACACCAGATAAGAAGGCACCAAAAAAGACCATTAAACGAAGTATTTTAAAATGCAGAAATGGAGGTCATCAATCAGGCCTGCCTGTGTGTCCTGAGCTCAGATCTCAGTTCTGGGCTTTTGATGCCAAGAGAAAAAGTTCTAAGCTACCCAGAGCTTTCAGGGACAGGAGACAGCAGAGCTCCGGGTGCACATAGTGATGCATTTCCCCCTTCTTGGTTGGGTTTGTATTCACACAGTCCCTCCTGCTCTGCTGTGGGAGGGTGCAGAAGTCCTGTCTTCATGATGGATGCTCCCAGCGTCTCTTTGAAGGTCAAGTA
Organism: Urocitellus parryii; assembly: GCF_045843805.1. NCBI lineage: Eukaryota > Metazoa > Chordata > Mammalia > Rodentia > Sciuridae > Urocitellus > Urocitellus parryii. Next base: position 11,078,100 of record NC_135536.1, on the reverse strand, counting down.
TGTGCCAGGATATCCAACTCCACTGGCCAAGTTGACAAAGTGACTTGAACAAGTGGCTTCCGAGTTTGGGACTAAGGCTTCAGGCAATCGAGATAAATAGGAAACTGCTGTCCCTCATAGAGCTGTCCCTGAGGAGCACTGGGTGCAGGGCTAGTGAAGTTATGGGTGTGGTGCCACCCATTGTGTGGCTCAGGAATGAGACACAGCCACTTGGCAGTAAGGGTTTTTCAGCTCGACAAAAGCTGCCTTTGTGGATGTCTAATCTCGAGTCACACATGACCATTGTGTAAGCCACGACAGCAACGTGAAAAGTAAACTGAGGTCATCCAAAAATGCACACCTAGGAAAGCATCTGACCGGCTCTTGGTTACATATTTTTTCTTATAGAAATACAAGTGATGCTTTTAAAATACACACACTTAATAAGACGGGATCCTGTTGTGATAAATGCTTTTGAGTTTCTTTGTCATATTATTTTAATGACTTTCACATTCTATTTTTTTAGGAGTGGCTTGTGTTTTTCATTTGAAATTCTCCTTTGATGGACTCTTCGGTTGTTTTTATATTTTTAAACACCAAGAGGGACCTCGGTTGTCCAGCTGGACACATAAGGAGATGGAAAGGCTCCACCCGCTCTCAGGAAATACAGTCAAAAGCTGAACCAACTGAGGGATCCAGAGCGCCTCTGGGATCTGTGAGACGGGGAGGACGCAGGGAGGCTGGAGGGACCTGCGGGAGGTGCAGGGACCCACGACTGACCACAGCTGAGTCCATGAGCAGAAGCTGTCCTGGGAACCAGTGTGGGGCAGGGAAACCTGACCCGTAGCTGGTGAGTCCCGGAGGCTCCGTGCAATGACTCTCAAGTGTTAAATACTGGGGGGATCCGCCTCAGGGATCCCACACTTTTATGATTTTACCCCCGGAGCTTGAAGAGTTCTCATGGTGAATGTTGAAGATCCCTGCGCTTCCAGCAGGTGGAGGGGGAAGTTGTGAAAATCCACTCCTCGTCCTGACCCTCAGGGTTGCCTTCAGGGGAGGCCAGAGAACCAGAGCCTCCCCTGCCTGGGGAAGGAGGCTCAACTCCAGCAGGCTCTGGCCATCCACCTGTCCCACCCACCCAGGAGGAGGAGGGAGGACCCCGGAAGCCCCTGGGAAGTCCACAGTCCGGAGCACCAGCTGGTTGAAAGGGGGCCATCATCACAGCCCCCAGCACTCTCCTGCTGCCACGCCCCTGAAGGCCCATTCATGGTTCCGTTTCCTGGTGTGTCATGTCCAGCTACTGAGAAAAAATGACAAGTTATGCTAAGAGCAAAAACCATGAAATCAGGAGGCAGAGCCAGCATCTGAAACAGGCATGGCTGGATTTATCAGACCAGGAATCTAAAGAATCAGTCTAATATGCTCAGAGTCCTAACCAGGAGGCAGCGACCAGGAACAGATGCCAACCAGGCAGAAAGGTGGCCGTGCTAAGAGCCCAAGAGGAACGCTGCCAATCAAAGACACGGGGACAGAATGAGGTGCTCTTCAATGCGCTGACCCCAGGCAGGTCAGGGCTGAGGAAAGAGCTTGAGGAGGCATCAACAGAACCTTCTGAGGCTGAAAAGCAGAGAGAACTCACACAAGAGTAGAATACCCGGTGAGGTGTATACCCGCCCTCTCAGACTTGGGGACCATGCACCACACTGCACCCACTTGCCAGTGTCCCCTCCCTGGCAGGCAAAGGACCTTTGTTTTTCAATCAACAAACGCTCCTCCCTAGGCCAAGTCTGTGGGTTGAGGTGGGTATTTGGGGGAAGGTGTGAGCCACAGCAAGTGCCTAGGGTTGGCATGAGAGTGACCTGAGTTCACGTCCTGGATAAGTTGTCTTTGTGAAAGCCACACCCCCTCTGAGCTTCTCTTTCCCTTTTCTGAGAGGAGGATCATGACCTTCCTCCGTGGGGCTCTAAGGACAGCACCCTGTGTCAGTTCCCCTTGGAGAGTCGTGAATACGAGTCTTTGTTATATCTACTGCATGACTGTGCATCCACAGCAGTCACGGGGGGCCAGGCTTCCAGGTGGACAGCAAAACGTGGGAGAGGCCCAGCTCTTGGGCAGCATGAGGAGAGTGACCTGGGTAGCAGCCAGGACTCAGAGCAGCTTGGTCTATTTCCCGTGTTCCAGTGTGTGCATGTGCTGGAAGGGGAGGAGCCCACCCTAACAGAGCAGCTCCTCCCAGAGATTGTTCCAGCACCTGTGGAGCTAGAAAGCAGCTCTGTCCTGGGCACCCACGGGCCCTGGAGCCCAGGCCGGGACTCTATATGAGCTCTTCACGTCGTCACATTTCCCCTGACCCAGCCAAGGGTGGATGTGGAAAGACACTAGAGGGCCACAGAAACCATCAGGGGTCATCTCAGGCATGAAACTGGGGACATAGTACCACCAGGAAAGTAATTTAGTGACCAGTGGCCTTGGTAAGTTACTTAACTGCTCTGAGCCTCAGTTTCTTCATTTGTTGGAAGAGAACACATGATAGGGACCTCCCAAGGCTGAGGAGCTCTGAGAATCATGTGAGACTGCATTGAGAGTTCCTGGCACCCAGTTGTTCAGTGGAGAGCAGTCATAGTCTCCAGCCAGACCTTCCTTGAGCCCCTAAGGTGACCCACTGTTTTCTAAAAGCTACCCTGCAGACATTTGCATCTGCCCAATCCATGGGAATCCCCTCCTCCTGCCTTACAAGCTCCTACTCATCCTTTAATTCCCAGTTCATCTTGACCTCTTCATAAACCTTCCTCCACCTTCCAAGCATCATCCCTCACCTCCATGTATGAGGATGCCTAGTGGCTCTGCATGTCCCTTCAACCTACCTAGGATGCAGTCCATCCTGCAGTGAGCCAGGATTCATGGTCTGCAATCTCTGGCTCGCTGCTGATTCAAGCAGACTTGGTTCCTGTCTTCCTGGTGTTCATATCCAGTGGGAGAAACAGAAGCACTCAGAAATCTTTGGTGTGTGTTACTTGACTATGACTACAACTGTAAATTTGTGATCACAGTTCCAGGGAGCATAATAAAGGCTGATCGGAGCCATTGAGAGAACGGGACAGCAGGATCTCATTAAGTATGGGGATTGAGGAAAGGCTTTCACGGGGATGTGACATTTGGGGAGAATTCCAAATGCTGAGATCTCATGTGTTTTTATGTTGTACGATTAATTACAACTGCATATAGGTGTATTTTCCAGGGTGATTAATGGTATATAAAATACCAATTCATTTTTCAAATAGAAATTGTGCATAGTTTGACATATGAAAATCAATAGATGTGATTCACCACATAAATCATATCAAGGACAAAAACTGCATCATTATCTCAATAGATACATAGAAAGCTTTCAACAAAATTCAGCATCCATTCATAATAAAAAACACTGAAGAAACTAAGGATAGAAGGGACCTACCTCAGTGTCACAAAGGTTACGGACCACAAACCTAAAGCCATCATCATAGAGTGAATGAGGAAAAGCTGAAATCATTTGCTCTAAAATCAAGAAGCAGAAAGGATGTCCACTCTTACCACTCCTACTCAATAGAGTACTTGAAATTCTGGCCAGAGCAGCTCGGCAAGAGAAGAAATGACAGGAATACAGATAGGAAAGGAAGAAGCAAAGTTATCAATGCCGATGATATGATCCTATGCTTAGAAGGTCCAGCATGCTCCACCCGAAAGCCAGAGTGATACACAGTTTCAATAAAGCAGCAGAATACAAAATCTGCATACAAATATCAACAGCTTTCCTAAACACCAATAATGAGTTCACTGGAAAAGAATCAGGAAAACAATCCCACTCACAGTAGCCCCAAAAGAAAATAACAACCCCAGTAATAAATCTAACTATATAGGTGAAAGACCTCTACAATGAACGTTAGAGCACCCTGAAGAAAGTTGAAGACAAAGATGGAAAGATGGCCCATGTTCATGGGCAGGCAGAATTAATATTGTTATAACGGCCATATTCCCCAAAGGAATATACATTGTATATTCAACACGTTCCTTCCATTACACTGAATACACACATTCAATTCAATCCCATTAAAATACCCATCACGTTCTTCATAGAACTAGAAAAAAAAAACAGTTCTGATATTCATTTGGAAGAATAAAAGACTTAGAACAGCCCAAGCAATTCTAAGCCAAAAAAGCAAGGCTGGGGGATCATAATATCTGACTTCAAATTATACTACAGAGCTACAGTAACGAAACACATAGTGCTGGCACAGAAACAGACAGAGCGGCACAAAACAGAAGACACAGAGACAAACCCACACGTCTACAGTCATCTGATCCTTGTAAAAAGTGCCAAAAACCATACATTTGGATGGGGGTGGGTGTGGGGGGTGGGGAACCATCCTTTTAAACAAACCATGCTGGAAACTGGTTATGACATAAGGACAAGAATAAGACTAGATCCTTGTCTCTCAAGTGCATGAAAGTCAACCCCAAATGGATCAAAGATCTAGAAATTAGACAAGAAACTTTGCAAGTGCTAGAAGAAAACATGGGGTCGATACTCCAAAATCTAAGTGTAGGCAACAATTTCCTCAATAGAATCCCCAAAGCTCAGGCAGTCAACTGACAGGGTGGCATTGTATAAAGAGCTTCTACACAGTAAAGAAAATAATTGAGAGTGTGAAGAAAGAACCTACAAAATAGGAGACAATCTTTTCTAACTATTGTTCTGACACAGTATTAGTATCCAGAATATATAAAGTACTCAAAAAACTTAACACCATCTCCGTAATCAATAAATGGGAGAGTAAACTAAACAGATATGTTGTAAAAGAAGTAACACAAATGGCTGACAAATATCGTTAGTAATTAGGGAAATGCAAATCAAGAGGTCATCTCATTCCAATCAGAATGACAGCCATCAGCAATACAAATGATAATAATGCTGGAGAGGATGTGGAGAAAAAGGACGAGTTTCACATTGTTGCTGAAACTGAATTAGTACAACCACCATGGAAATGAGTATGGAGGTTCCTCAAAAAGCTAGAAATGGAACCACCATGACCCAGCTACACTACCCCTTGTGTATGTATAATACAGAATTAAAATCAGCATATTGCAGTGATACCTACATGCCCATGTTTACAGCAACACCATTCGCAATAGCCAAATCATGGAACCAGCTTAGCTGTTAGTCAGTGGGTGAATGGATCATGAAAATGTGGTACATACACACCATGGAGTTTTATTTAGCCATAAGGAAGAATCAAATTGTACCATTTGTAGGAAAATTGATGTAACTTGAGAGCATTATGTTCAGTGAAATGAACCAAATTCATAAAGTCAATGTTGGTATGTTTGTTTTCCCTCATATGTGGAAGTGAGAGAGGAAAAAAGGGGAATAAAGGGGTGTGTGTGTGTGTGTGTGTGTGTGAGTGTGAGTGTGAGTGTGTGTTGGGAGATCTCGTGAAAATAGAAGGGAGATAAGTGGAATAGAGGAAGGGGGTCCAGGGAGGAGGGAGGAATGGAAAGGGGAGGTACTTGGGAATAAAACTGACCAAATTATGTTGTTTTATATTCTGTGTGTACACACAAATAACAACAAATTCCATGAATCTGTATAATCATGATGCACCTATAAAAATAAAAAATAAAAAATTGGGTATAAGTTCTATTGTTTCACACATCCTCCTTTTAATTACTGTTTTAAAATGACTGTTGCATGTCCTAAGTATTTTTCAATTTGATTTTCTACCTTCAGAGACATATTTTCATTCTTCAGTAGAAAAAGTTGAAAAGTTGATTCCATTTTTAAAAAGAAACAAAAAAGAGGAAGTAGTTGGGGTGGGAGAAGAAGGAGTCTGTCAAACAACAGGAACAGCATGTGCAAAGTCCCTATGGTGGAGAGTTGGCATGGACGAGGAAGTGAAATGAGATTCCTCTTGCTAGAACAACCAAATAAGACAGGAGAGGTGGGTGTTGTGGCTGGAGAGGTAGGTGGGGCCTCATGGGCCCCAGAGGAGACACGGGTTTATGGCTGAAGAACTACTGTGAGCTATTGTTGTGGATGTTTAGTTGAAGAATGACTCAGGCAAGCCCAGGTGTTGTAAGTAGACCAGGTGTCCTTCCATCCAAGTGCCCCAGCCAGTATGTGCCACAAGTTGTGTGCTCAGCCAGTATTTGCTGAAAAGGCAACCATGTTAACCTCCCTTTCCTGGAGAAAGCCAGGTCCCTCCAGATGTCCCCTACCCGCCAGGAGAGAAGTCATGTGCCTTGGCACGGCAGGCCTGCCTGTGGGGATGAGGCCAAGCTCACTTCTCCATGGGGTCTGCGTTGTCCACTCCCTAAATTTGCCATGACGTCTCACCTGTCTGGTCGCTGTCCACATTCCTTCCACTCCCACACTGCCTCTCCAGGAAGTTACTCAGGTGTTACTCCGCCTTCTAGGAAAGGTTAACTCCTACTGCTGGCAGTCTTCCCAGGTCACCCATTTGTGGACTGGCTGATCTTGTGAATGAATAAGCAAATAAATCGGTGGTTAGCCTTCCTTGTGTGAGTGCTCCCATGAGCCCACGGACTCACAACCAACCATCGTACAACAGGAGTGCCAAACCAAGGCTCTCTTTTCCTTTGGGAAATCTCTTGCCCACTATCACTCAGTTCACCAAATTTTATTCATGCCTGAACCACGTTCTCGATTGTGGCTTGATCCTCATCTCTTTTGTACTACAAATGTTCCTCGATTGATGATGGGGTATGCCCTGATGAGTTCATCATGAATGGAAAATATCTCCTACCTGACCAGCTGAATATGAAAGTGTAGCAGCATCGTATCCTGAGAGGTATTTGTTGTTTCTCCTTTGGAATGCATGGCTAACCAAAGGCGATGGTTTTTGCTATAATCCAGCATCGTAAGAGAGCATTGACATCATATAATGTTAACCTGGGAAAACATGGAAACTCAAAATTTAAAGTACAGTTTGGGAAAAGATCAAAAGTTGGAATTTAGAGTATGGTTTCTACGGAATGTTTATCATTTTGCATCATCATAAAGTCAAACAATCTTCAGTTGAACCAATGCAAGTTGGGGACTGTTGATATTATTTAGTAAAGACTCATCTTTAAATTCATTTATGTTAAAAATAAATTTGTTTAAACAGAAAAATCATAGGAATTAATACCTTTCTTTCAATGATAACCATGAACAAATGGCTCAAATTCTCCAATTAAAAGACTTAAAAACAAGACTTAACTGTTTGCTGTTTACAAGAAACTCACCTCACTGGCAGACGTATGCAGAGTGAAAGTGAAAAGATAGAGAATGATATTCCAGTCAAATGAAACCCAAAAGAAAGCAAGAATAGCCATGCTGATATCTGATAAAATAGATTTCAAGCCAAAGTTAGTCAGAACAGACAAAAAAGGTCCTTTATTGATAAAGGGAACAATACATTAAGAAGATATAATGATTATAAAAATACATACACTGGACATTGGAGCAACTGGTTTTATAAAACAAACACTCAGGGCTTAAAGGAAGAGATAGACCCCAATACAATAATAGGTGGATCTTTCAGACAAAACAAAACAAAAACAAAGAAATATGAGTTAAATTACAATATAAATCAAATGAATTTAATAGATCTATAGAATATTTTATCCAATGGACATAGAAGGTACATAATTTTCATCAGCACACTGAATTCTCCCGACAATAGATCACACTTTAGGCTACAGAGTACAGTTTAACAAATACCAAAAAAAAAAAAAAAAAACCTTGAAATAATTTCTTTCATCTTATTAGACCATAATGGAATGAAATTAGAAATCAACAGCAAACAAATTGCAGAAATTATACAAACACATGTAGACTGAACAGCAGTACACTTTTGAACAAGCAGTGGTTCGTTCAAATAATCGGGGGATATCAAACATTTCTATAATTAAATGTAGGTTGAAATACAACAGAGTCTGTGGGATGCAGCAAAAGCAGTTCAAGAGGAAGGTTCATAGCTATGACATCTACATTAGAAAAGCAGAGAAATCAAACAAAATAACTTAATGATGCACCTTAAGTCCTTAGAAAAACAAGAACAAATCAAACCCTAAATCAAGAGAAGGAAAGAAATAATAAAGATAAGAATAGAAATAAGTGAAATAGAGAATAAAACAGTAATTCAAAGGATCACTGAAACTTAGTTAAAGAAAATTGACAACCTCTTAGCCAAATTAATCAAAAGAGTGAGAAAAGACCCAAATAAATAAAGAAGTGAAAAATAAGATATTGAATCCAGAGGATCTTTGAGGAATATTACCAAAGTTATATGCCAATAAGTTTGAGGATCTAGAAGAAATGGACGAATTTCTAGACACATATGGAATGAAAGTCCTCTACCATGAGAATTATAACACTGAAGAAATAAATTAGAGAAGGTGTTTGAAGATGGTAAGACATTCCTTGTTCCTGGATCAAGATAATTAATATTATTAAGGGCCATACTTCTGAAAGCAATGTACAGATTCAATGCAATTCCCATTAAAATAGCAATGACCTTCTTCACAAAACTAGAAGAAGCCGTCCTAAAATTCACATGGAAACCTGAGTGGCCCTGAGTTGCTAAAGCAATCCTGAGCAGAAGACCCCTGCTGGGAGCATCTCAGTATCCGATTTCAAAACATCGTCCAGAGCCACTGTGACAAGCAGCATGGCACCTGCGTAAAAACAGACACCGAGACCATGGAGCCGCATAGATGACCCTGGAATAAACACGCACCTCTTCAGCCATCTGCTTCTTGTCTTAGAGAAAAGAGAGCCTCTTCAGCACACGGTGCTGGGAACATTGGGCTTCTACCGGTAGAAGATGGAAACTCAGTTCCTAACCCTCACCCTGCACAAAAAACAACTCAAGGGGCTGGGGATGTGGCTCAAGTGGTAACCGGCTCGACTGGCATGTGCCGGGCGCTGGGTTGGATCCTCAGCACCACATAGAAATAAAATAAAGATGTTGTGTCCACCGAAAACTAAAAAATAAATATTAAAAAATTCTCTCTCTCTCTCTGTCTCTAAAAAATACCAAAAAAAAAAAAAAAAAAACAACTCAAAATGGATTGAAGACCTTCAGTAGGACTGGAAAAATTTGAAACTATTAAAGGAAAACATAAGGGAAATACTTGAAGATATGGGTATAGGAACTAATGTCCTGAGAGTGTCCCAAGTAGTGCAGGAAACAGCAGCAAAAAATGACAAATGGGATTCCATCAAATTAGATGCTTCTGTGTGAGAAAGGAAATAGGCACCAAAGCGAGGAGGAAACCTACAGGACGGGAAAAATCTTGCCACTCTTCATTGGACAAAGGGTTAACGCCCAGAAAACATAAAGAAGCCAAGCTATGTAACCCCAGGAAAAATACAGGAAATCCAGTTGTAAGTGGGTAAATGAACGGAACAGACACTTCTCAAAAGAAGCAGCAAAAGGGGCGATAAACATATAAAATGCTCAGAATCTTTAGAGATCCGGGAAATACAAATTGAAATGACAATGAGGTTCCATCTCATGCAGTCAGAATGGCTATTATCAAGACAACAAAAAATAAAATAAAATAAAAACATTAGGGAGGATACAGAGAAAAAGGCACACTTGTGTATTGTTGATGGGAATGCAAATAAGGTCAACCCCTACAGGAAACAGTGGGAAGTGCCTCAAAAAACTAAATACAGAGCCACCAGATAATGCGTCCATGCCACTCCCGGGTACATATCCAAAGGAATCATAGTTAGAATATTATAGAGATACTGTGTGCCATATTATGGCAACATATTCACAGTAGCTGAGTTATGGGATCTGTCTTGATGCCCATCAGCCGATGTGTGGAATAAGAAAATGTGATATTTATCATCTATCTCTACACACACACACACACACACACACACACACGAGTACTATTCAGCCATAAAGAAGAACAAAATCATGTCATTTTTAGGAAAACGGATGGAATTGCAGATCAACATATTAAGCAAAATAAGTCAGAAAGACAAGTATCACATTCCTTTCATATGTGGAATTTCGGGGGGACAAAAGATGACAAGAAAGTACAAGAGAGATGACCAGGGAAGGGAATAGAGACGAGGGGGAGAGGGGAAAAGAGGAAAATAGGGAGGTGCATATGGTCAAACTATATTACATGCATGTATGAAATTGTCACAATGAAACCCATTATCTGGTATAATTAACATGCACTAATAATCCTAATAAAAACAGAACAATTAATATCACAATCATACACAGAAAACTTAGTCATCACAAATACAAAGTAAAAATGCACCCAGCAGAATCATTCAGGTGTTGAATTCCACCATTTAGGGATTGCGTCCGGTTCTGCTTCCTTAGGAAGGAAAGTCAGCGAGTCTGCGGTGGTGGCCAAGATGGGCGGGCACCCAGATGAGACTTTCTCCTGGAGGAAAGCAGGAAGGGCTTTGCCACTCAGGGATTCCATACTTGGTCAGAAACCACCTGAGATTGCTCCTCTGTGAGCTCAGAGAGGTCACTGCCCCTCCCCTGGGTCTTACACCAGGTTCAGGTGTGTTCATGGTTTAGGTGCTTGACTGCTTGGGCTTTGGTCTCTTCTCTATTTTTAAATCCCCTTTAGAATTTTGGCATCATTTTAGATTTGCAGAGAAGTTGTGAAGATGGTAACAGTTTCCACGTACCCTTCGCTAGCTCCCAGTTTTATATTTACGTTTCATATTTATTATCATATCCCATCACGATGGGGCACGTGACACAACCTGGGAGCTGATGCCGGGACCTTGCTGTAGCTGAACTGTGGACTCAGATCCCACTAAGTTTTCATTAGCCTTCTTTCTTCCCAGGATCCAGTCCAGGATACACATTATGTAGAGACCCTTCATTTTAAGGACTTTGACCGGGGCTTCAAGGGACCAGAGTAAAGGTGGACGGGAGGACCCAGAGTCAGATGGACAGAAGTTGAGTTCACGGCTGTGCCCTCTAGTTAGTTTGTGACTTTAGACATGTCACATGGCTGCCTTAGCTTTTCCTCTCTATGAAGTGGGCCTCACACTATTGATCTCTCAGGTGCCTATTTTACTGCCTGCTGGACACTCATCCCAGCAGCACCGCCATCCAGTGTCGGGAAGGTACTGTCCAGGGCTGCTTGATGGTTTCACTCTTGTTTTCTCTGCCATGATGGGAAGAAAAGATTCACAGACTCCTGTGCTAGGTGAAGGATCTCCAGGATAAAAGTCCTTTCTGGAACAGGAATCCCAGGTGCCCCATGAGGCTGGGGGAAAAAGACAACAACAAATGAACAGACAAAACTCCTCCAGTCCTGAGGTTCTGTGTAGATCTATTTCCCTTTCACCTCCACCGGCTGCCTGGCTCAGGTTTGTCCAAGTCGGGTGACCCCACGGGGCAGGCTAAGACATGAGCCATGCTGCAGGGGGAGAGGTGTGGAAGCTCTGGGGAGCACTTCCCCATGAAGCAGGCCCACGGGGACTGCATGTCCCAGCGGAGGGGGGGGGGTGGGGGGCTTTGCAACCATCCAAAGGGTGAGAACAGCAAGAAGAGCCTTCAAAAAAGATACTGATCCCTGTCCCAGGGGCAGGCAGGTAACATGCTGAGGAGCAGAGAGATCACTTTCATCTAGGATGGCAGATGGCTTCAAGGAGGAGGTGGTGGCTTTGGAGCCACAGGTGAAGACAGGCACACACACAGACATGGAGAGGCATCGTAGGTAGAGGAAAGAACAGAGGTCAAGGTGGGAAGCCGCAGGTGGAGAGGTGCCGCAGGCTGGGTCAGAGGCTCCCTCCGAGATGGCACCAGGGTGGGGTGGGCGAAGAGGAGCAGCAGGGGGCTGAGGGCGGGGGAGCACAGAGCAGCAGGGGGAAATGAGAGAAAATGGCGATGGCCAGGCCAGCCCAGGGGACAGGAAGAGGGGCAGAGAGCTGTCCACCATGATGGGGGTTGCTGGAGATTTGTCACTGAGGGTTGGAAAGCGTCCCTCCAACACTCACGTGCTTGTTTCTGTATCACTAAGCACATGACCTTGGGCAGCATGCTACAGCTAAGACTCGCCATCTTTCAGGGAGTGAACGCCAGTAAAGTGGCCCTTAAATGTTGTTGTCATTGTACAGCTTTGATAAATAACTGCTGCCCCAAGTCCCCAAGAACTCCATGCTGTCCTGGTCTTTCTTCCCAGGACACACCACACCTCCCTGCTGGAGGGTTAGTGGGCCTCTGGTCCATGCTCCAGGGGCCTCTGGGTAGGGGTTGCAGATGAGTGTCCATCACCACCTGGTGCCTCCCATTGGCTGGGCCTGTGTTTTCACCAGTCTCTTCAGTACCCTGTCACCCTAGAAAAGAACAAGTCCAGGGATCAGAAGGGTGTCGAGTGAGTGTGGAATCACCCCAGCACTGGCCTGAACGGAAACGGGCCAAGATGGCCCTATCTACAGAGGCATAGGTTGGATCTGGTTTCTGGCTTCCTGTAAATGTTATCTCATTGGCTAATTAGAGCATCCACCTGTAATGCACCTGAGTATATTCTCTTCCCTTAACCTGTAACACCCTGGACCAGTCCTTCGGCTGCAGTGGCCAAATATATCAAAACAAATTCACACCGAGATACAACTGCAGCACAACAATGTGATAGCTAAACTATGAAGAAAATCTTAAGAGAAATCAAAGAAAAAAGAGAAAACATTTACAAGGAAATGATAACTGGTTCCTCAGAGGGCTTGAGTAACAGTAGATCCCGGAAGACGTAAATAATATCTTCAGAATGCTAAGGAAAAATTAGTCCTGACACAGAATGCTGTCCAACTAGCTAAAGGAATCTTTTAAGTGCTCCTCTTTGAAATGCAGAAGAAGCAGCATTAATTAATGGATGTGTTTTTAGTAAACTTGAATAAGAATTGACTATAGATAAAAAGGATGATGACTAAAATTGGGGGGATTGAATTCATGGTAAAACTAAAATCGTCAACAATAATATGGAAAACACCAAAGGAAATTTCACAGTAAAAGCATTTTAAGATCATCGGGAAAAATTTTTTAAAGACTTGCCATCTCAAATTGGGAGAATCATTGCTGAAAGTGCCTGGGACAATGCCTGGCACATTCTGAACTGTCGGGAGCTGCCCTGGATGAACACCCCTTTAAGTCCTGATGCACCGGGTTCTAAACAATTATTGCCTTCAGTCTAGCACAGCAGGGCCAGGTGGCAGTAACTTGGGTGTTACCCCCAGCTCGGATAATAAGGCATGGCTCCAGGTGTAGGTGTCACCCGCTGGGGTTGAGTTACACCCACCTGTTCCATTGTAATCCTACCCTTTTGCCCTTTTAGGGATAGAATGTCCCACAGAACCGCCCCTTGTGTGTCCCTTATATAAGAATAAAGAATTCCAGTGGCTTGCTTTCTTTACACAGACCCCTAAGGTCTCAGAGCTGTCCCCAGATTATTGAAAAGGTACTTCTGTGTGTTTGTGTGCTTTCTTTGTCGTTTTCTTAAGTTACTGGAATAGTCAGGTTTTGTGAACCCAGAATTAGGTCGCCATCTAGGATAGATGGCAATACTAAACCTTCAATAAATGAAGATTTTTTTTTACTCTTGATTCAGGGCGACTGGTGCAAGAAAGGGGGGGAAAATCACATCTCACCAAACTCTAAGGGTCTGTTTGATACAGTAGCCAGTGGCCCTGTGTGCTTATTCAAGTTTAAATGAATAAAAGTCAAGTAAAATTAGAAGTTCCTCGTTTGCACTAGCCACATTTCAAGGTGCTCTGTAGCTGCATGAGGCTCATGGTCATATTGGATGGTGCAGGTATAGATACATTCCCCACATTGCCAAACATCTCTTTGGACTTTGCTGCTCTAGGGGAGTAGCAGGGCTTGTCTCAGGGATCCTGGGGAGGCCTCTGGGTAGAGGTGGCAGAGGAGTGTCCATCACCATCTGGTGCCTCCCATTGGCTGGTCTCTTACACAGTCTGTCCTGTGGGCCCTCTCACCTCTGCTCCCTCCCTCATTAGGGGTCCATTGTCTTCCTGCTTATCTTCAGCGCTGGGCTTGCTTAGCTGGGGGCTTCCTTCCAGAGCAACCTGGTGTTTTGGGGTTGTGCTGGTTGGAGCTCCTTAGCCACAGCCAACAGCTCCTGGAGGAAGAAGAGTCTCCTGCACTGCCACCTAGAGGCAGAGATGGAGACAGCATGGGCTTGTGCCCTCACCCCTCCCTGTCCCTCCTCCACAGGTGGATAAAGGCGTTCATTCCCCAATTTTCCATCTCTGCCTCCTCCTGAAGATGGGCGTCTGGGATAACCTTGGCAAAAACACTGATTTTTTTCTGGAATTACAAAGAGAGGTTTCTAAAGTAAGTTGACTGGAGAGATCATCCTAAGAAGTCCATGCTGGGAGTGCAGCAGAGACCAGCCGGCAGAGCTCTCCCTTGGGGAAACAGAAGGCCAGAGAAAGGCCACGTCTCATGGCTACCACATCTGTCACTATGTGGTCACCATTCCCCTCACCACAGGCACCTTTTGTCCTCTTCAAATGAATGTTCAGAAGGTTCAACTCCAGCCCCTTGAAAATGGACCCAGGACTGGCCGGGATGAGCAGGCGCCTGCTCCCAGGTGTCTGAACTCCCTTCCTCCCTGAGGTTTAGGTCCCCACACAGATGTCACAGTGGGGCTGCCCATGGGCCATCTGTACTCTTAATATTGTGCTTTGCCTAAAGTTTTGGGGGAGAGAGAGAGAGAGAGAGAGAGAGAGAGAGAGAGAGAGAGAGAGAGAGAGAGATTGATTTAGTATTTTGGATATAAAAGTCCACATTCCTAAACTTCTTGATACCAATCGCTGATCTCAACTCTTCTGTGGCAACAGTGAGCCAAAACCCTATGTAGTGGTCATGGCTGGGGTTGAGCCACATGCGACCCTTTGGCCAATGGCACCCTCAGGTGGACCACTCCCCATCCCTGCAGGAGTCTTATCCTACTTGGTACCTGCCAGCCCTTCTGATCTCTGACATAAAATTTTAATTCAAGAATGGATTATAATGGTCCAAAGTGGTCCTGGAGCCGCTGAAGGGGTCTCTGGTCATTGGTATCCAGGGAAGGAAAGCAGAGAGGTCCCTCTGGAATATGATCAGCATAACAGGCCTTTTCCCAGGGGAAGCACTGAAGTGCACCTCTGAAAAATCATGACCGTGACCCGGGGGCATTCTCAGCCTCTCTGAAGCTTAGGAGCACATGAACCTCAGGTCAAGAGCCAACTTTCTAGAAAACCAATGAAGCACCACCTTTGGCAATACCAGGCCATGTCACGAGGTCTCCCTGGGAGCCACTGAAGTTTGTTTTCCTCTTGGCAGGCACTCACCAGGCTGCCTAGTGAGAAGGGTACAGAGGCGGAAGCAGCCACCACCAGCAACCTTGTGGTCTGGTGGAGGGATGACCCTTCTTATCCTGTCATCTCCTGCCACAGGCCTTTCCTGCTGGTGATGATGAACGAAGCCACAGACCCTATTCTCTCTCTAGAGAAAGTTGAAAGTACCACTAAAGCCCAAGTGGGAAATACCCTGTCGATTTCTTGCACACTGAGAATGCACAGGAAGTGTTTCCTGATGCTCCTAGAGGGTCATTGAGACTTGCTGCCTGCTCTTCTGAGGGTCCCCCAGACCCCAGCAGAGCTGTGTTCATGGAGGGGAGCTGAGGCTCAGCATCAAATTGACAATCAGATCGTGGTGATGAGCCAAACCCAGTGACCCTGGACAGTGCCCCTTTCCATGAGTCCTCCTGGAAACTAGCTCCAAGGAGTATTGCCTTGCTTGCCATTTTCATCCCTCTGAGCTCCTGGGAATGAGAGCACATAGGTCAGGCACCTTTATTGCAGAATTACAGTAATAAATTCCATAAACCTAAAATGTGAATTCAGTGGCAACAGAGCTCCAAAGCTGCAGGGTCCTGATCTAAACGTGATGCATGGGCTGACTCAGAGCACTGGGTGGTCATCTGGGGACATTTCAGGGGCTACACGAATTCCTTCCTCACTTGTTCAGCGAACATTATGGATAACTTAATGTGTGCTAGGAGTCAATCAGACTGGCAAGGTCCCTGCAAGGTGCATGAGAGATAGTTCACCCCAAAAAAGTAGAATGGAGCCTATCATAAGCAGGATTATAGCAGCCTGTGAGGAGGGCCTGGGGGTGTTCCCAGAAAGCTTGAGAAACAGGAGGGCAATGCTGCGAGTCAGGAGTGAGATGAGGGCAGCGGGAAGCCCGTGCCCATTGTGTGTCACAGATGGCATGGGAGAAAGCAGGACACTGCGCAACAAAGAGGTTGGATCATATGGAAGGGGCGCGTTGGCCAGGGAGGAGGTCTGTGCTCGGGGGCAGGCTGCCGAAAGCCAGCTGGGCTCCTCATGCCAGAGAACAGCCAGGACTGGTGTGTGGCTGGCTAAGACCTCCCGGGGACAGGAGCCCTGCTGCTCTGGCGCGGTGCGCAGGTGCACACTTGGACACACGCGCACAAGCACGAGCACGCATGGCCCTCTGGGTGCTCAGCCTCCTCCCTGCTAGTTTGAAGTGACGTCAGTCTGGCTCCCTTACTTTGCAACTCGAGAGTCACACGTGATGCTGTGGGCCACAGTGGCACCAAGGCAGGGGCAGCTCACGCCCACTGGGTGGTCTCCACCATCCTCTGCGCAAGTCCCTCAGGAGGCTCTGCAGACACCAGCCACTCCCCTGGCCAGGGGTGGGGTGACTCCTGCAACTCCAGAGGAGCCCTGGATTCCCAAACCCACAGGATCCCTGCCGGGGGACTCCAGTGTCTCCCACGTTGGACGTGCCCTTGGGGCTCTCCTACACTCTCCTTCGTGGGAAGAAATGAACGGGAGTTACGCTGGGAGCCGGCAGAGCTCCTGTGGCACTGAGTCTCCCCCCTACTCTCCCACTTCGCTTTCCACCTAGGTGGGCAGTGGCTCTAGGCGGGAAAACAACTGACCCAGGCCCAGGGATCTCCCCGGGCAGAAGGAGCCCAGTACCAAAGCCCAGGTGTTGGAGGCTCTGGCCTGCAGCCTCCCTACTGCTGCCTGCGCTGAGCTTCTGTCCCCCCCAGCGCTCTGCTCTTGGGTGCTCTGCCCTTGGGTGCTCTGCCCTTGGGTCCTCTGCCCTTGGGTGCTCTATAAAGGCGGTGAGGAATGCGTCCTCCACTGTGGCTCCCTGGAGGTCCATTGTTCCAAGAACAGCGAGGATGTTTCACTGTAGTGTGAAGGGAATGGCTGGCACTCAGAGCTGGCTGATGACACATTTGTTCACATTGAGTCCTGTCTAATAGCTCTCAGAAGTCTCCCAGACACGTGTCAGCAAGAAGATACTAGAACAGTCACAGCGATGCCAAGGAGGTGGTGCGCACCACTTCACACTGGGCTGTGGGAGCAGCAGGTTTGGTCAGGAGGCAGAAGGCAGGGAAAACCCGAGCGGTGGGGAGGACTTCCGGGGTGATGTCCCCTGTTGGGCAGGAAGTGGAGCACAGAGGTTGGGGCTTTGGTTGGAGGGTTTGTAAAAGGACTCTCTCATGCTCCTGAAAACTGAGATGGTGTAGAGGGAAACAGCATGGCCATTAGTATGATCCATGATTTCAAGATGGAAAAAAAAATAAACCTATGACAGAATATTGAGGATGACTATCACAACATGGTGTGAATGTTTCATTCAAAGCAGAGTGACAATATTCTAAAGGCAGGTTTGGTTGACCTAATTAAAGCCAGGTGGAAAATCTTCAAAGAACATCTACACAACCAACCAAACAAAATGGATTCATAACCATGGGTATCAGGCCATGGCCTGTTCAAAGTCAGAGGCCTCGGTACAGTCTTTCCAGCCAATCCAGGTCTCTTGCACTCCATCAATTCATCAGTAGAGAGTCTTTCTTTCTTTGCTTAACCATCCATTAGTCTTATTAGTGTTGACAACAGTTACATCCTTCTCATGTAGAAAATGTCCAAACGCGCTCACCAACCCCCACAAGTCTCACCCTATCACAACATCAGGATCAGCTCAAAGTCAAGGACTTTAACATGTAAATTGTTTCCAGGTATAGACGAGGCTCCTTGGATGTGATGACTTACCTGGTGCCGCTTGGATGTGTTTTCTTGGGTACAGGGACCTATAAAATAAGAAGATAAGTTATTGCTCCACCCCACACACAGAATGGGGATTCAAGGACAGAATATCACAAGAGATATCTCATTTAAAAAGAGAAAACTGTATTCATAGATGAACACAGGAAAGTAGAATGAATTGGACATCACTTTCCTAAGTTCATATATGAACACATGACCAGAGAAGCTCCACATCATGGACAATTGCAGGAATGGGATCCTAATTAGAATAAGTTATATTCCATGTATGTATAAAATGTCAAAGTACACTCTACTGTCATGTGTAACTAGAAATAATAAATAAAAAAATAAGCTACTGGATTGCAAGATGGAAAGAAAGAAAGAAAGAAAGAAAGAAAGAAAGAAAGAAAGAAAGAAAGAAAGAAAGAAAGAAAGAAACCACCCTGTCAGCATATAGTAGTCACTGATCCACACAATTCTGAAATCCAGCAGGCACAGACCTTCAATTTCCTCTCATCTGTGAACAACAAAAGCTTGCTGATCAAAGTCCCATTCTGCTCTCTAGAAGTGGTGCTTCATGGCTCCACCTTCTATATCATTCATTCTCCTCCATAATTAATGGCCCATATCACACCTAAGATGGTTTCTCAAACTTCTTTCCACTTTCTGCCAATAGGGAATTGGAGAACCAAAGTCCTCTTTGCATTTTAAAACATCTCTGTCCCTTTTAGTCCCAATACAGCTCTTTTAAAACCCTTATGGGTCGTCTAAGAATCAAATAATCATCTATTTCAATAGAGAAAAGCTATACCTACAAATATCTTTGTGAAAATTCCTCTCTACTTCAGGTTGTGAATAAGGTGTCATGGGACAATACTCATCACATTATTAGGAGTCCTTTTATCTATATGAGAAAATCCAGAAGGCTCCGTTTTTAATATTTGTGAGATCTTAACAGAGTCTTGGGACTACACTCAAACTTGACTTTGAGTCTGAGCACATAGTTCACAAACTGTGTTTGGGGTTTGATGTTTGATCTCAAGCTCTTTCTTGCATTGAGAATCTTTTATTCTCATGTCATACTTAATCAAATACAGATGAAAGAGGTAAATCACACTTTCAGAGATCTACCAGGGAATTTTATTGGCTAGATTCACAAGTTAACTCAGTAATTTTCTTTCTTCCAAGTTACAAAGATGGCAATGTTGCCCAAATCCCATAACTACATAATATGAACTGCCTTTTTTTCCAACCACCCAAACAGAACCTTCACTGCCTGTCTAGCCACCCCTAACAGACTCCTTTAGGCCTCTGCCAGCCCCTGGGTTTTGTTTAGACAGTATGCTAGTTTGGGGTAGCAGTTTCTGTTTTGGTTATTTATTGCTGTATTGTTGCCTTAAAATGTCCCCAAAACATAGTGGCTTCAAAACACTGGTTATCAACTCACCGATTTATGGGTCAGGAATCAGGGCAGGGCTCAACTGGTTGGCTCCTTTGATCCACATGCTGCCATGTGGATGTGTTTTCAGCTGGGTGGGGGGTGGGCTGCAGTCAAAAGTCTGATGCACGCTCCCCCATGTCTGGCACATCTTTGCTCCTCCTCATATCCATCTCTTCATATGAGCTCCTCACAGCAGCGTGAGGTGGTCAGGCAGTCAGGTCTCATACCTGGTGGCTGACTTGCACCAAGAAGTGTTCCAAGTGGGCGAAAACAGGAGCCCCGTGCCATTCAGACTAAGGTTACCGCTGTTGACCCGCGACGAGTCCTTGCCTCCCCAATGTTGAAGAAGAACACCAGAGAAGCACACCGAGGCCAGGTCAGAGTGGAAAGTAGAGGCTTTATTAAAGGACAGCAGAAAAGACTTCTCCCGGAGGAAGAAGGGGATCCAAGAGGTGGAATCCGTGGGAGCGCGGTTGTCTCCCCTTTTTATAGCTAAGGTATTCTTTTCTCTTTGCCGCATTCCTGTCACATTTCTGTCCTTTGTTCTGTCAAGAGTGGGGCACGGGTGGGCCAAAGGAGTAATCTGGGCAGGAAGGACTTTTGAGTCAGCATCTTCAAGTTTGCTGGGCGCTGTTTTATTAACACTTCTTTGGGATGGGCTCTGGGCCTTGGGGACATGAACACTCCAAGAGTTGTTCTGCTTTTTCTGGACTTCATTCTCAATGGCCTCCATTTGGGATCTTACTCGATATTAGACCTGCTGAGACTCAAACCCAGGGCCTCACACATACTAGGCAAGTGCTCTACCACTGAGCCACAACCCCAGCCCCTTCTCTTGCATTCTTTATGTCTGTAAAACCATCACCATGCAGATGAGGCCAAGAACTGCCACTAGCAGAAGCATAGCCATGTCCCCTTGGACCAGGGTTGCAGTGGCCTTTGGGTACCTGGGCTGCTGAGCTCAGTGAAACTAATCGTGGGGAACCAACTTCTTAGGCAGCCCTGGGGGACCAGGTCACTCCAGAAATCTCTTCATAAAGCAAAGTCTTTCAAAGAAGTTTTTACTTTTATGCCCTTGAGTCTGTGGCAGGGATAATCCTGCTGCTTACTGAGACGTCCTTAAGGCATGTTTCCTTTTGTCTCCATTCAAAGTCCTTGGCCTCTCTTAAAATGGCACAAATCTCATCAGCAAGAACAACTTCCTTGGTCCAAATTATATAGACACTTTTCTAGCTAAATGGCTACATCCTTATACTCTGATTTTTGGTCCCATTTCTAACAGGAATCCTGGCTAAGTCACCAGTGATATCCATGTCACAGCTTGAACGTTATGCTGCCTTAAAATTTTCTCCATCACATTAATTGGTCCATCACCTTTAAATTCAGCCTGACACAAAGTGTCAGGACATTGGCAAAACGTAGGCAAGTTCTTGAATAGCCTCAAGTGCAGTTCCCAGTAGGGTTCTCTTTCCCATCTGAAAGCTCAGCACAGTCTTTACTGTCCCCGTGGTTACCAGCATTGTGGTCTTCCAAACTTACAGCAGAATCACCCATTTAAGTGCTCCATGATCTGAGACTTCTCCATCCTGCATCTTCACACATTTCCAAATTTCTTCCATAAACTGATTCCAAAGGCTTCTGAACTACATAGTTGGGGATAGTCACAGCAAAAACCCTATTCTGTCAAAAGAGCCAGGTGTGGACAGAACTGCCTGTCAATCAGCGGGGTCTCCTGACCAATGGATCTCAGCAAGCTCCCCCAACCAACCCCAGTAGGACAAGGGACTCTAACCCCCCTCCCCCAGTCCTGTCCCTAAGCCCAATAAAAATTCCAGTCCGGCTGAGCCCAACCATGTGCTTCTCCCCGACCCACCCTGTTGGTCTGGAGGGTCTCCCCAGGAGTGAAATCTCAATAAAGCCTCGTTCTGCAGCCTTTTTAATGTGCCTCCTTTTGGTGGCTGCTGCCTGACCCTACCGTTTCAGAAGCTTCAGCCCATTCATTGCTTTGGGTCCGAGGGGAGGGGAGGCAGAATATCATGGCAGAGGAAAGCTACTCAGCTCCTGATGACCAGGAAGCAAGAGAAAGAAGCAAGGGTCATGATGAGAAGTGGTCCCCGAGGGTCCACCTCGAGTGACCTTACTCCCTCCAACCACGCCCCACCTGCCTACAGTTTCCACCACCTGCCAGTAGTCCATCCAAATTATAATCCATCAAATTGATTCATCTACTGATAAAGCCAGAGCCCTCTTTAGCTAATCATTTTCCAAAGCCTCACACTGCTGCGCTGGGAACCGAGTCTTCCATGCTTGGGATTCTGGGAGGCATTCCAAACCCAAACCATGGCAGAAGAGGTTGGAATGGCAGTGACATCTTGGACGAAAGCCTTTTAGCTTGACAAGTGAGTGTCTTGGAGTGAGGCCACCTCTCCCTGTGACCCATTAGCTGTGGCCGACCTGCATGTTTGTGTGCTCTTTTGAACTTTGCACTCTCGGGCATCACACCCAGAGAGATTATCCCACCAGCCCCAGGAGAGCGGTGAGACACCAGGAGCAGAAGCACTGAGTGAGCTCAGCCTGCACCTGCCAGCCTGCAGACACCTCTCCAGGTGGCAGAGCCTGCAGGTGAGCACAGGAGGCAGGAGCTCAGTGAAAGGGGCTGGAGGGAAGAAAGAGTCTCCCTACTGTAAATGGTGTGGCAGGAGCTGTCACAGCCTCACAGGAGGGGATGGATGAAGGCTGTGCTGGAGTGATTCTCCCAGTCACCTCATCTAGGGATCACCTCCACTTAGTGAACGGGAGAAATCGGATGTTTGGAAGTGCTGGTTGGGGCCTCTGCATAGAAAACTACTCACATTTTTTTTTTTCTCAGAGAATGGATTATGATCTCTACCACCTCCTATTAACTCCTTCCTGAAGACCCACGTTAACAAATTCTATTATTTACCTCTTCTTGAATAACAAATCACCCCCAAATTTGATTGTAGCTTAGGACAACAAGCTGTTTCTGTGCATGGGGCCTTTGAGACGGCTTCAGGTCTCTTGTGAGATCTGAGTCAAGATGTCAATCACCTTGGGAGCCGCTCAGAGACCACCAAGTGGAGGAAGTTCAGCATCAGATTAGGACCAGACATGAAGAAGTCTGCATGAAGAAGCTGCATCTGATCAGGGAGTTTTACAAACATAAACCTCCTCCCCGTCCCTCAGAGAATCAGGCTCAGTCTCCTGGGAAACTTCACACTTGAAAAGTGAAAAACAAGCTTTTCTTGAATAACAAGATTTCTTGCACCATTAAATAATTCTACTTCTTTTTTAAAAAGATTTTTTAACCTGTTGATAGACCTTGATTTATTTATATGTGATTTATATGTGAATCGAGCCCAGTGCCTCACACATGCCAGACAAGTGTGCTACTGCTGAGCCACAACCCCAGCCCACTAATTCTACTTCTTAAAAATAATGTTTTATTGTTTTCTGGTAATGAACAAGACATGCTCTTTGTCGGCAATTTGGAGATTTAAAAAATTTCAAATGAAGAACACAAAAGGCACCTCCGTTCTATCATCAAGAGCATCTCTAAGAAACACTCCTTTAGTTCCTGGTGGATACTGGGACACACCAGTAAGCAGCATCCATGGTCCCACTTTATGGGGCTTTCAGCACAGCAGGAGGGAAGACCTTGCTCTATTGACTGAATTTCGCTCCAGTCCTCTCCCAACCCCACTCTGTGTGTGATCCTTCTTTAAAATGTGGGTAAAATACCAGAACAGTTTGGTGTGGTGGTGGAGGATGGAGTCCCGGTCTTCTGGTGAGGGCGATTGGCTAATTCAAAGGATAGGCACAGGGTCCAGCAGCAAAGGCCCCACCAACCTCACCAGCATCAGAGCACCTCAGACCCACCTGGGCCCCAGACCATCCGCTTGTCTGAGGACAAGCAGCTGGATGGGAGCTCTCAACAGAAGAGCCCTTCCCGCCTGCTGTGCTTGTCTTCACACTAGTTCCAGGAATTGACCTGGCAAATATTGACCAGGCTGCTGGGTCTCCAACACCACTTTTCTGTGGCAGGAGGACGTGCAGGCTGAGGACCTGGGCCCGGCTTGGTGATAAGGCTCTGTGAGTACTGGGCTCCTGCCGGGAAGGAAGGCAGGTGGCGGTCACCGCTCTATCCCCCTCCTGCTCTCTAGTTCTCTGTTTCTCCATCTCTGGCTTCACAGGTAGGGGTGGGAGAAGTGAGTCCCCTCGAGTTAGAGTGGAATGAGCACTGCTTCTGAGTCTCCAAGTTAGAATTTCAGGTTTTCAATGACCTTTGGCATCCAAGACTTTGGACCGAGGAGCTCCGAATATTCCCGGCAGATAAGACCACAGCAAAGGACGAAACTTACTAGAAATCTTGTGATGGGAAAAGAGGCATGCTTGGAAGCCCTGAGCTGGACCCGAGTCTTTCTCCTGCCTCCCTTTTATCGAGTGTTTGTCCTGCCCCGAGCCTCAGTTTCCCCAAATGGACAACTGGGCTAGGAATCCTTGTGCCTCAGGGTTCTCAGAAGGATTGAGTCAGAAACACAGCAGGTGCCACCTGCATTTGGGCAGGACCATTCTCACTGCATGTGACCCTTCTGGGCAGTTTAAAGCTTCCATGTACCCAAATCTCACCCACTGAGTGCTAAGAGCACCCCCGTTTCTTGTGGTCGATATGACCAGAAACACCACCCACCTCTCCCATCCCTCCTCCCTAATTTACAAACCCATCTGTCCGAAAAACAGTGATACAACATACCTAATATCCCCAGCCCTCTAATAAACACTTAATAAATGAAATGTTATAATGAATGGATAGGGTTCTTCATTTCCCTCTGGGATCTTTCTAGAAAAGGAGCTATGAAATGAACTGGATGTCATTGCACTAAGCCTTGGTGAATGGGAAGAAAACCCCTATCACATTCTTTCTGTGTTAGGTGCTCTGTGTGTCTGTCACATAAGCCTTCACCTGCCTGCCCGGGAGGGGACTTTGCCTACATTTTGCAAAACTGACACCTTGTGAAGGAGGTTTCTTTGCACTGCGCGGCAGTGAGTTCCTGCAGAGCCTTGGTTGCGACCCAGGCCCCACTGGGAAGTCGAGGTCGTTTTGCAGGTCGGGAAGTCCTTGGGGTGCCATGGGGGCAGAAAACGGTGCTGAGTTCAGTGGCATAGAAGGAATAAATGAGAAGTAGTTTCTGTGTTTCTGATTTTACCCAGGGACAGACCAAGTTTTAATTTGTTCTGCATCTTACAAATTTCCCATCAAAAAGGCAAATCTGAAATGTACAGGAAATGTCATAGAGCCACCCCCACTGAGCTGTGCGGAGGGAGGGAGGTCATGACCTTGGAAAAGTGCCCATCACACTTTGACCAGCAAACGCGTTTCGACATAACAGAGGAGACAGCATCTCGCCTCCCGGCCACTGGGCTTTGAATAGTGGTTGGGCAGAGCATTCAGGACACCAGGGCCGAATGCCACCTGGAACGCCACCCTCCCCAGCACTGCCACTACAGCTGTAATTTGTCCAGAGCTCATTAGTTTGGGCAAAGAGGATTCAAAGTGCTGATTAAATCACCAGTGTTTTCAGGACGATCTACCACAAGGCACCAGGAGGTCAGAATTTGGCCCCCACTGAAGGAACAATGGAAAGGGTGGTTTCAAGTGGAGCAGGAGGATATCAGGGTCTGCAGGATCCAGGGGTCTGTGCATGGGCAGGGGGACCTGAAAGGGAAAGGAAGGTTTTAGACACAGTGCGACATGGTGCCCCTCCCCTGCACATCCTGCCCGGAAGCCAGGGGTCTTCCTGTTTCTGTACCCCCAGTATCCCCTAGAGGTGGACCAGAGTTTCTTCTGGCATGTCTTATAACCAAGAGGTGTCGTACTCGTCTGCAGGGGCTGCTTTAACAAGCCGTTAAAGTGCTGCATTTAAACCACCAAAGCTTTTGTCTAGCAGCTCTGGAAGCTGAAGTCCAAGATCAAGGGGTGGGTAGAGCTGACTCCTCCTGAGGCCGTTGGGAAGAGTCTGCTCCAGGCCTCTCCCCAGCTCCTGGTGGTTGCTGGCCGTCTTTGGCTTTGCCCAGTTGGTAAGATATCACCTGCAGTCTGTCTTCTCCATGGTGTGTGTCTGTGCCTAAAGCTCTTGTTTTATAAGGATCCCAGTCAAACTGGGTTAAGAGCCTACTCTAATGACCCCATCTTAACAAATTATACCTGTGATGATCCTATTTTCAAATAAGATCCCCTTCAGGGGTCCTAGTAGCTGAAGGTTCAGCTTATGAATTTGGAGCAAAAACAAGTCTACCCATGACAGACGGTTCCTAAACCTCCACATCAATCAAAGATGGAAGCTCCAGCCACTGCACATGACAGACAGCAGAGTCTTGATGGAGATGTGGAGACAGATCCATGCTCCCTCCTCTCCTCCCAGGACCCACCAATTCTGTGGCTTTGTCCTCACCCATGGGCCCCTCTCATCTGCGCCACCCGGTGGGTGACCCTCACATCCAGCTAAGGAAGGATCAGGAGGGCCCAGGGACCCCTCTTTCCCATGGGGCTGACGTGAGGCTTTGCACATCATCCTTTTCCTTCTGGAAGATGAAATTCTAGGTCAAGGCTGTGCCTAGGTGTGAGGCAGGCCTAGTGTCACTCATGGTCACAGTGTCCTGACCACTTGTTCCACAGCCCTCTTCTCCATTTATAGTAACATACACATTTGCTCATTTAACTAGTGCAGGCCACCCCAACTGGACCTGAAGCTTGTGGGGTCGGGAATTGGGATTTTTTTTTCTTCTCCCGACTCGATTTTCAATACGGGTTAATTTCTTGAGTCAGATAGATCCTTGAGAAGAAATGGAAAGAAGGAAGGAGGAAGGAAAGATGGAGGGAAGGTAGAGGAGATAGGAAGGGAGGGAGGCAGGGAGGGGAGCAGGATAAGCTATGGAAGATTCTTTTTGTAGCCCGGAGTCCTTTACTCAAAAACCTCTATCACATGTGGAGCAGAGAGAGGGCTGCTGGTCTTCCCCAAGCCTGGGAGGACTGTCATCTACCACTGTCCTCTGCAGTGTGCCTATGGCACCCTTGTGGGACAGTCTGAATGGTGGGTTTGATGGCCAAGCAGGGGGGCAGATGAAGTCGCTTGGGAAGAGGAGGACTGACGTGTTCGAATCTTGCTTCCAGAGGATGGGGCCGGCTAGGCTGTGGCTGCTGGGAGCCGGGATCCTGGCCTCTGTCCACTGTCAGCCCTTTCCTGCCCATGGAGATAAGAGCCCAGGGGCACATCAACCCCCCAGCCATCAGCTCTCGGAGCCAGCTCCTGCCTACCACAAAGTCACACCCACCATTACCAGCTTCGCCTTGCGCCTGTACAAGCGGCTGGCGGCGGGCACCCCAGGAAACATCCTCTTCTCGCCCGTGAGCCTCTCCAGCACCCTGGCCCTGCTCTCCCTTGGGGCCCAAGGTGACACCTCAACACAGATCCTGGAGGGGCTGGGCTTCAACCTCACAGAGACCCCAGCAGCCGACGTCCACCGGGGCTTCCAGAGCCTCCTCCGCACCCTTGACCTGCCCAGCCCCAAACTTGAACTAAAAGTAGGGAGCTCCTTGTTCCTAGACAAGCGGCTCAAGCCCCTGCAGCACTTTTTGGACAGCACCAAGGAGCTGTATGGCGCTTTTGCTTTTTCTGCCAACTTCTCGGATCCGGCTACAACCTGGAGGCAGATCAATGAGTACATGAGGAAGCAGACGTACGGGCACGTCACGGACGGCCTGCCCCAGTTCAGCCACGACACCCTCATGGTTCTCCTGAACTACATCTTCTTCAAAGGTGAGGGCTCGCTCAGACACAATGACTGGCGTCTCCTCTGTGAGTAGACACTGTCACCACACAGAGGTGACCAACACATCCTTGGGGGATGCTGTTTGCCTCTTGGGAATCTGCGAATGACAGCTTTCCTACCCTTGGGTAGCTCACATCCCACGTGGGTTGGAAGCAAGGAGCGGCCACAGAGCTCAGAGGGATGTCATGCTTTCAGGTGGGTGTAGGTGCCCTGGAGCTCTCGGAGGAGACGAGCATCCATGCAAACTTGGGGAGTGAGGGGAGGTTCCCCAGAAATGCAGGCCTCTGAGTGGAGACCTGAAGAGTGAATTGGATCTGCTCGGGTAAAATTTCAGACAAAAGAAAGACCAGGAATTCCAGTCTCAACAGTAGAGTGACATGATCGCGTCTGTTTAGAAAGAGAGAGTGTGGCTGGGCGTGAAGATGGGAATCGGCCCCGCTACTCGACTGAGATAGGAAGATCATGGAGAGCAGGAGTTTGAGACTAGCTCAGGCAGGACAGTGAGACCCAGATTTAAAAAAACAAAGGAGCAAGATGAGCCTGGATACAGTGTGGAAATGGTTTGGAGGGAGTAAGGACGGGAGGGGAAAGACAAGTTAGGTGTTTCTCAAAGTGGACCAAATCCAGGTGACACTAACCTTGATAAACCTGTGGCTTTGGAAGTAGAATCTGCAGTACTTGGTCACTGATTGAGTGTCTCTGCATAAGCTGGTCATCTAGGGGTCACTGGGCCGAGGATCTGTTTAAAGGGCTTGGAAACAACCTGAGCTGTGCCGTCAGAATCAGGCCACTGATCTCAGCTCAAGATACTTCCTGGCTTTGTAAATGGCATGTTTACAGAAATGCACAAGCCTCAGTTTCCCCATCCCTAATATGGGGACGATGACACTTGTTTCTTGTTAATTTGGGGGATGATTTAGAGACTATGCCTCACCCATGGAAGGTGCTTAGTGGATGGGAATGCATTGTGGTCTCGAGAACTAAATTCCTCTGAAAAGAAGCCCAACCCTAGGCCCCTGGAGCTCAGACTCTGCTGACACTCTAGTGGCTAAGCCCTGGCCTGGATTCTGGCCTCCTGGCTCTGCCTCCAAGCTACTTCTTCACCTCACACTTACATACCCAAGAGACAGTCACCAGGCCGGTGTGGCTTTGTAGACAGCCGCCCAGAGTCGTTCTCCTGGGACATGTGCTCATGTGTTACGGGTCTTGTGTCCTCAGCCAAGTGGAAGCATCCTTTCGATCGCTACCAGACCCGGAAGCAGGAAAGCTTCTCCGTGGATGACAGGACCTCTCTCCGGGTTCCCATGATGCAGCAGAGGGAGATGCACAGGTTCCTCTATGACCAGGAGGTGGCGTGCACCGTGCTGCAGATAGAGTACAGTGGCAATGCCTGGCTGCTGCTGGTGCTCCCTGACCCTGGCAGGATGAGGCAGGTGGAGGCCGCTCTGCAGCCAGAGACCCTGAGAAAGTGGGGACAGCTGTTCCTGCCCAGGTAGGTGCCACATGGAAGGGTTCCCGCAATCTTTGCTCAAAAGCCGGAGCAGGTCTTGGTCAACTCCTGTCCCCAAACGCTAAATTCCAAGTTTGACTCTGGGATCCTGGGTAATTTTCTCTCCTCCTTGGGCCTCAGGTTTCCTCTGAGGCCTTGATTCCTCCTGAATTGCATTGCTTGCTGGATTAACTGAGTCCATAGTTAGACTGAAACCTGGATCCTAAATGCTCACTGGATGTGGACCATGATCCCTCCACCGGGTGTCCTGACCCCAATCTCATTTCCCCTGGCTTCCTTCGTTCTTCACATAGTAATTTAATATCACACGATAATAAAGTGTCACCAAAATGCCAGATAAAGGACGATCATTAAGAACAATCATTAGGTAAAGAAAATGTGGTATATATCCACAGTGGAGTTGTACTCGGCCATGAAGAATGAAGTCATGGCATTTGCTGGCAGATGGATGGAACCAGAGAAGATGAGGCTGCGTGAACTAAGCCAGCCTCAGCAGGTCAAGGGTCAAAGTTCTCTCTGACATGCAGAAGCTGGAGAGCAAGACCAAGGAGACACCAGTGGCTCAGAGAGGTCTGGCACCTCGGGAATCTTAGGAAGAGGGAGAAGAGTGGAATAGGGAAAGGCGACCGAGCGGGTGAAGGAGGGATGGAAAGGGGAATCCTGTCCCCTCTACTTGCTTTTAGATTGTGGCTTCCTCACTGCGGTTGCAGCTTCTTCTGATTCCCGAGGTCCCCCTCCCTGGCCCAGCCTTCTCAGTATGTGTCTCCCTTTATGGAGGGACCTGGGATGGAATCTGGTCCTGAATTCTAGATACCTCTAGCTGCAAAGAAACTGGCCCCAAACTAAGCAGCCCGGAGGCCAGCTGTTGCCCCTTGCTGCCCGGGTTGGCAGGGCCCCGTGGCCTGGTTCCCACTCCTGGGGGAGAGATGGGGGCTGGAGCCATCGAAGCCTCCTTTGCGTGGGTCTGGATGAGGCTGGGTGGGCTGGAGGGGATCCGGGCAAGGCCGGCTTCTCTTCCTGCAGGGTGTCCCCCAGGCTAGCCTGAGCGGAGCAGCTCAGTGTGACACTGTGTGGCCGCTCGCGGCTCCAAGGGAAGGGCCCTAAAAGGAAGGGAAGGCTCGTACCCTTTGAAGGGTTAGGTCCATAAATCAGCAGTGTCCCTCCTGCCGTATTGCACTGGCCGGAGAGCCACGGATCCCACCCAGATTCAAGAGGAGGGCTCATGCCCACCATCTCAGGTGGCAGTCCCACACGACCCAGTGGCTGCCAGCCCCTCCTGTGCCACACCGAGGCCTCAGAGTAGAGAGAGGCACTTTATACCTGGGCAGAAGTTAAAGCACCCAGGAAAGGAGATGCGGTAGGTCGAGGGGAAAGGCCAGGACTTAAGGAATTTTCTGAACCCGTGAAGCTCCAGTCAAACCCGGATTCCAGCCCCGTAGTTTTCGGTTCCCGCAGGGTGAGCCTGCCCCTCTCTCCCACTGCAGGAGGGAGTACCATAGAATCTTCTGGATTGAGTCGATTTTCCCTCAAAAAGGGTTTGCTTTGACTTCTCCGCAAAATGAGTAAAATTCTACTCATTGTCCCCCTCCCCCTCCCCCTGTCCCCCACCAGTGGCCTGGGGCTTGCCCACCCCAGATCTCCCTGTGAAAAATGTGTCAAGAAGGCCAAGATGTCCTTCCACTTCGGTTAGCCCCTGGACCCTCCTGTGGCCTAGGGATCAAACTGGTAACGATAATGATGAACCTCAGTTTGACCTTCTAGAGACATAAGTTCCCAAATTAGTTATTAACTAGTCAAATCCGGAGGTGCCCTGGCAATTGTCAACCAGTACTTAAGAAAAGACTAATCCCCAGGAGAGAAGGATGGATTTACTGTGGGTGGGAAGAATCTTCTGAGTTGGCCCCAGGAAGGGTGGCCATCTGACAGCCCAGGAGGCCCGGTTGCAGGAGGGAGTGACCTGTTCCTTGTGACTCGCATTTTGCACACCTGCTGTGCCACGGGATCCTCACAACAGCCCGTAGAGTGGGCATGTCTGCGCCGTTTCACAGACGAGGAAACAAGTTCAGACAGGTGGGAGATGGTGGTGGCCTGGGCGAGGGGAAGGCCAGGATAAGGAGTGAGGACACGGTTTGGAGGTTGAGCCACAGAAATCGCAGACAAATGAGATGTGGGGGTGGGAAATGTCACCAGCACTGACTTCGCACAGCCATCTGTGGATCTCATCAGTGAAGCCATTCAAAACCCCACTCCGGAGAGCCTTCCACAAGGGGATGAAGAGGAGGACAGGGGGCCATGTCAGGAGCCGTCGCAGGTCCAGCCCCAGACACTCCCTGAGGCCTGCAGCAAGGGAGCTCTGGCTAGGGAGGTGGAGTGTCCCCCACAGCAGGTGTGTCACGGGGGACTGCTCGCCCCCCACACTAGGAAACACTTGTCCCTCCCCGGGGCAGGCTGCCGACAGACGGGCAAGGGCAACACTGACAAGATGGTACATTTCTCTGATTCTCCCTTCAGCCTGCTCGACTTGCACCTGCCGAGGTTTTCCGTTTCCGCCACATATAACCTGGAAGAGATTCTTCCCCAAATCGGGCTCGACAGCATATTCAGCTTGGAAGCAGACCTCTCGGGGATCACTGGGCGGCTCAACAAGACCATCTCCAGGGTAAGGCAGTGGAGGTGCACGGGTGAGATGCAGGGCCTCTCCCTTCTCACATGGTGGGAAATCAAGTCCTCCAGTCTGTTCCCTATGCAGGGCCTGCAACATCGCGATCTTCATAGCTCCCTTCATGGACAACTCCCTTCCTGCCTCCCCTCCTCCTAGATCTGTGTTTTCTGTGCAGGAATAGTGTTCTGCATAGAGCAGGTACTCATTAGAGGTGATTCATGGGGCCATAATTTTCCCAGGTGTGGGATGGCTTTGTTTTGATTCCTAGTATGTCCTCTTACTGGGGCAGCTGTGGGACTCTACCTGCCTTCGTTATGGCTATGGGTAACAGTGGGACAAAAACAGGAGGTATCTCATTCAGCTTTGCTGCAGTAACAAACAACCCCTACATCAGCTAAATATCTGCTTCCCATGACTGCTTCCCTCAGGGATATAGGGGAAAGGAGAAGCCCCTGTCCTCTTCTGTCCTCACAGAAGAGGAGGAAAGCCAGAGAAAAAGTTCAACAGCTCATTAACACTTGTCCCCATGCCTGACCTGTGTCATGGCAGTGCCCAGGCCATTTGCTAGATTGGGTTCCACTTTCATGACCCCAGTCCATGGGGATGGGCCATGTTCTGCACTACAGGTGGCCCCACAAAACACATGGAATGGGCAAAGGTTGACAACCCTCCAACAGGAGGGGAGAGCTGATATTTGGGAATAAGAATGCAGTGGCCTCTGAGGGCAGAGGCTGCCTGCTGGACACTGGGGAGGAAGCTAGATGGGGTTCCACTTTCATGATCACGGTCTGTGGGATGGGGAGACAGTCAAGGCCCCTCTCTGAGCTTTGGTTAGGGGCATGGAGTGTGTGTGTGTGTGTGTGTGTGTGTGTGTGTGTGTGCGCATGCATGCTCCTGCGTTGTGCAGCAGGTGGGTGAAGAAGAAGGAAAAGAAATAGTCAAATGTCTTGAAGAGGCTTTTGCACAGTACCTTTTAAGTGCTTCTCTTTTCCTAGAACCTTTTGGAAAAGGGAACATCAAGGCCATTTTTATTTTTTTATCCAGCTTCTTTTAAAGGCTCAGAACCCTTTCTTCCTGGGAAATTGTGTGAAATGAGGTTAGAAAAGAAGTTCCTCCCGTGGGGCCAGTGGGGGGCTGGGTGACCCTGAGCTCTTTAGACCCCTGAGGTCGGCTGGGCTGGGCCTCCAGGCCTGGGCCAGACACAGGCGGCTCCAGCCAGGCTCAGGCCCTTTTGTCTTTCTGCCTGAGGGTGACGTCACTGTTGGGGGCGCGGGGGGGGGGGGGGACCCTCAGGAGAGAGAAAATGGAGAGAGAAGGGGATGAAGCGAAGGCTTCCTAGGCAGGCAGGGCCCTGGGGCCGATCAGATGGCTTCCTCCCCAGTGTCCAGCAGGCAGCCTCTGCCCTCAAAGGCCACTGAATTGAGCCGTCTCTGACTCTTCTCTCCTTCTAGGTGTCACACAAGGCCGCGGTGGACATGAATGAGAAGGGAACCCAGGCAGGGGCCGCCTCTGGCCTCCTCTCCCAGCCCCCGCCCCTAAACATGACGTCGGCCCCTCACGCCCATTTCAACAGGCCCTTCCTGCTGCTGCTTTGGGAGGTGACCACCCAGAGTCTGCTCTTCCTGGGAAAAGTCGTGAACCCAGTGGCAGGGTGACGGGGGTGGGAGGTCCCAGGGGTCCTCTCTCCCCACCAAACAGGAAGGCTGGGCCCCCTGCACTGCGGGAGGGCAGACCAGCTCGTGGGTGTGCAAAGGTGACAATAAAGTTGGCCCTGGGTGTCACGAACCCTGAGGAGCCCTGCTTAGGAGGGAGGCCGAGTCCGTGAGCAGCTTGAGCCACGCACCCTCCGATCCGCTCAGCTCTGGGGTTCACTGTGGCTGAAAGTTGAAAATGTCGACAGCGTTCATGTTGTGGCCTCCAGGAGGAGTTGCCACCGCCGTGTCAGGCCCTTTCCAAGTGTCCTTTGGGTAAGGGTCACAATAAAAGGCCCAGAGGACATAGGAGGAAGGAAGACATCTCCCCTTCACAGTGGCTGTTCTGCACTGTCAGCCACGGGACGAGCTCTGAGCTGTCACTGCTCAGGAGTTGACTCATCTGGAGGGAAGGCTGGCCCCAGGGAGGGCTCCCGGCCACATGCCATGGAGTGGGAGGCAGTGCAGTGGTGGTGAGCCTGGGGGAGGCCAAACGCAAGCACCAAGGAGACAAGAGGAGCCCAGGGCCAGCCCCAGGCCCAGGGAAGCAGGACGGTCAACATGGCAGGACGACAATGCAGACAGGGTGGGGGCGAGTGGGGGGCTGTGTCCAGTGGAGACAGAGCATCCCCTAGAGATGAAAGCTCAACCCCCCATCCCAGGTGTGCCCCTCAGGAGCACCATCTGAACCCGGCGGAGGAAATAAGAATGGGGTGTCCACTTATCCACCAGAGCTCTCCACTGTGAGAGGGGACCCCAGGCACTAAGATACGTTCTGACCTCTTTTCTGGATCTTTCAGCATTGAAGAGAAGTGTGTTTGTCTTTATTTATGGGGTGTTAGAAACCAGTCTGCTCTAAGACCATAAGAGGGGTGGGGTCTGCAAACACCCTGTCCCACTGCAGTCCCCAGCCCTGGCTCTCCAGCAGTGTCCCAGTGGTCACGTAGGAACAATATGCAGAAGGAAAGTGGAAGTCCAAGGCTCATTAAACCCCGAGCTGTGCCTCTGAACCAAGATCATTTACAAAGCCCTCCTCCATTGACCCAAATCCTGGGTCTTTCCACTCTGATGATCCAAAATGGGAAGCCAGGAGCAGGTGGGTAAAGGAAGGTGAGAGAGCAGAGAGAGAGAGAGAGAGAGAGAGAGAGAGAGAGAGAGAGAGAGAGAGAGAGGAATATGTTTACCCTGTGCCCACGCTGAATGTGGGAAGTGACCCGGGTAAGAAAGCAATCTGTCCCCCAGAGGTAGAGAAGGGCGATCAGGCCAGCCCTGGCCAGCTTGACCCACCACTGTAGTATATGGAGGTGTTAGCAAGGGGACAGTTGACCTCCCCCTGAGTAGGGACAGCCAGAGACGAGAGCAGAGCACATCAGTTCAACCCACAGGTCTGCGGGTCAGCAAGCTCAGGCCACGTTCCCAAGTCCAAGCCCCAGATTCAGCTTGCGGGCTCCTGGTGGGAGTGTGTGCAAAACATCCGGGTTCCTGAGTGATGAAGTAACACCCAGAGAGCTGGGCTGGGAGGTCCCCCAACTTCAGCGGCATCTCCAGCAAGATGAACAGTGCAACCCTGAATCGCGTGAGTCTGTTGTGGAGCTCTGTGTGGGAGGGGGCTGGTTCTCAGAGTAATAGGAGGCCCTCAGATAGCAGGAAGCTGCGCCCACTTTTGATCACACACTCTTTTCCTGGAGAGAGCCAGTGTACTGAAGGGATGCTGGTCCCACACCCATCGCCCACCACCAAAGGCGAGCCCTGCCCCCTGCTGGTTGCAGAGGGTCACTGACATGCCCTGGAAGAGTCAGCAGCCCCCTCCTCCTGTTTGGCTGGGTTGGTGAGAGTCCTAAGAGGGTACGGTTGCCTGATAAAATATAGAGCACCCAGTGAAACCTGAATTTTAGATAACAGCAAATAATCTAGTATAAGTATGTCCCATACAATATTTAGGCTTTACCTAAAACATTTCTGCTGTTTATTTAATATTTGAACATCAGGGTGTCCTGTGACTTTATTTACTAAATCTGGAACCCCAGAAAGGCGTGCCTATGGTCAACACTCTAGAGTGTGTTGGAAGGAAGGAAACTCTCAGGATGCTAAGGGCAGACTGGCCCAGGCATCTGGGCAGACAGAAGAGAATCCAGAGGACAGAGCTGTGAGGAGGAGCCGGGGCAGGACCCTTGCTTCTGCTGTGAACAAATCCAGGTTGGCTTGCTGAGGAATGGCACGAAGCTCAGCTGCCCCCACCCCCAGCCTCTTGTCACACTGTGGGTGAGGCCATCCTCCACCAGTGACTCCAGCTGACCCACCACAGTCCGTAGCCAGGCCAGGCCTGCTTAGCTGGACTGCAGGTTCATGAGCTCGATATGTCCTCAAATGTCCATCGCTTTGACCCGATACATTTTGGGGTCTTTTTGTTATGCAGCAAACAGTAATTGATAGCAGAGAAAAGAAAGGGGTCCCGGGGATGGGCTTTGGGCAGTGTAGACTGAGAAGGCAACAAGACGAATCATAGCACCCAAGGGCCACGTCCTGTCAGGTCCACTGTTCTCTCCAAGGACTGGGCAGCGAGTCTTGGACGTAACCAGGTCCTCAGCACAGGGACCCTGCCAGCCTGAAGGCCTTTGAGCAGGGGCAGGGAGCCAGGGTGGGGCTTGATGGAGGGGAACCACCCATTGGTTCACCACCTGAGCTGTGTGTCCTGTCTGAAGATGGCTGGGCCATTCGACACCTTTCCTGGCAATTTGGAATCGGGGGCTTGTGGATGTCCTCACAGAGCTGTAGAACTACAGCCAAAAGGTCACAGATCAGTCGTTCAAGGACATATGTGAAATGTTCAAAAGAAAATGGAGCAGATGCAGAGAGGCCCTGGGCGGGAGAGCAGGGAGAGCTGAGTTCCCACCCTCAGCACTGGCCTGGGGCTTTGCAGAGGGCCATCAGGGTCCAGGGAGCGGATACATTTTCAGGCTGGTTCATGCAGGCAGAGCTGTGTTCACCTAAAGACACAGGGCCACCCACAGGAGCCCAGCTGCAGGCCATACCAGCATTTGTGAAAAGGTGGAAACCAGTGAGTCACCCGACAGCTCACAGTCTCTTCCACCCCACCCCAGTGGCCTCCATCTCAAGGCCAGACATCCTCCCAGCAGCTCTACCTGCATTGGTGGATGGGGTCTGTTTACATTACTGCAGGAGGCCTGCATGAATCCCTAGAAAGAATTGGGAAGAATTTAACACCAGATAAGAAGGCACCAAAAAAGACCATTAAACGAAGTATTTTAAAATGCAGAAATGGAGGTCATCAATCAGGCCTGCCTGTGTGTCCTGAGCTCAGATCTCAGTTCTGGGCTTTTGATGCCAAGAGAAAAAGTTCTAAGCTACCCAGAGCTTTCAGGGACAGGAGGCAGCAGAGCTCCGGGTGCACATAGTGATGCATTTCCTCCTTCTTGGATTCTAAGGCCAGTTGGGTTTGTATTCACACAGTCCCTCCTGCTCTGCTGTGGGAGGGTGCAGAAGTCCTGTCTTCATGATCCATGCTCCCAGCGGCTCTTTGAAGGTCAAGTATGTGCCAGGGTATCCAACTCCACTGGCCAAGTTGACAGAGTGATTTGAAAAAGTGGCTTCTGAGTTTGGGAGTAAGGTTTCAGTTAAGCTAGAGAAATAGGGAGCTGCTGGTCAAGACACTGCCGTCCCTCAGAGAGCTGTCCCAGAGGGGCAGTGGGCGCCCTGGCTAGTGACATCATGGGTGTGGTGCCACCCATTGTGTGGCTCAGGAATGAGACACAGCCACTCGGCAGTGAGGGCTTTTCAGCTTGACAAAAGCTGCCTTTGTGGATGTCTAATCTCGAGTCACACGTGACCATTGTGCAAGCCACGACAGCAATGTGAAAAGTAAACTGTGGTCATCCAAAAATGCACACCTAGGGATGCACCTGACCGGCTCTTGGTTACATATTTTTTTCTTATAGAAATACAAGTGATGCTTTTAAAATACACACACTTAATAAGATGGGATCCTGTTGTGATAAGTGCTTTTGTCATATTATTTTAATGACTTTCACATTCTATTTTTTTAGGAGTGGCCTGTGTTTTTCATTTGAAATTCTCCTTTGATGGACTCTTCGGTTGTTTTTATATTTTTAAACACCAAGAGGGACCTCGGTTGTCCAGCTGGACACATAAGGAGATGGAAAGGCTCCACCCGCTCCCAGGAAATACAGTCAAAAGCTGAACCGACTGAGGGATCCAGAGCGCCTCTGGGATCTGTGAGATGGGGAGGACGCAGGGAGGCTGGAGAGACCTGCGGGAGGTGCAGGGACGCATGACGGACCACAGCTGAGTCCATGAGCAGAAGCTGCCCTGGGAACCAGTGCGGGGCAGGGAAACCTGACCCATAGCAGGAAGTTGGGAGGCCGGGTTGATGTCCTCCAGGTGAAGTGCAGGGAGGCATGTCTGGCCAAGAAGAACACTTACCCACGGGTGTGGATGGAAGAGAAGAAACATCACAGATTGAGAGGAAACCACTTGCACACCCTCCTGCCATACCCAGGATCAAAGGAAAGCATCTTAAAAATAGTTTACAAAATGCTCTGTGTTATTAGGGTATTTCCCACCTTTTGAAATTAGCCCACCTAATTAATGCATCTTCCTTTTACACCCCCACCCCAAATATTTGCAAATAAATTACAGGCATTATGACCCTTTTCCTCCTTAACATTTAAGTATTTTTGTAGTTGTAGATGGATAGAATGCCTTTATTTTATTTATTTTTATGTGATGCTGAGGATGGAACCCAGTGCCTCATGCATGCTAGGCAGGCACTCAACCACGGAACTACAGCGCCAGCCCTCGCCTTAACATTTAGCCTGTATTTTCCAAGCCCCATAAAGCCCAGCACAGTGATTAAATCCAGGACTAAAATGTTTGTTGAATGGTATCTAGCATACACCATGCTAGGCTAATCTTGCTCTGAAGCCCCGAAGAACTTAAACCAGTGAGGGAAATCTGGACCTGTAGCTTAGATCAGCCACTTGGGGACCAGCAGCTCAGCAACACATAGCAGATGAGACAAATCCAGGAAAAGGAAGCAAGAGAGGAACCTGGGAAATGAAAGGCAAGGCAGAATCCATCAAGGTTTCCATGAGTTTCCAGGGAAGCCATTGGAAGAGGATATTTCTGAACTACAGCCAAAGGTTTAGGGACCTCTTTTTAGAAGAGAAAGAACAGAAAAGAGATGTGTTGTTCTTCCACACCCCAAAATATATAAGCCCACAGTCCTCCTCGGGGCCTCTATTACCTGTGACACTAAGGCCTTGAATAGCTGTAGCCATATCCAACCCCTGCCTCTCCTGGGTGCCTGACCCCCAACAGTGGTGTCTCCTGCCACCCTCAGGCCCAGGAAAAAGCAACTGTACTGTATTCTCAGCTGTTCTGGTGTTCTGCAGAAACTGGAACCAACCAGCCAAAGCAGGTAAATTTGCAGGGCTCAGGAACCAGGTAAGTAGGCCCCTCAGCCCATCAGCTGTGGTCCAGCCCCTTGTCCCTGTCAGTGGCTGTGCTCTCAAGGATGGAATCCCCACCCACCATAATTGTCCCAGGGATGAAGAGGGAAGGCTCAGCCAGATGACAACAGCCAGCCAAGCCTCTGGGGCTTTAGAGACATATAGAGTGCCGCTTCTCAACTCTCAGTGATAACTGGTTGGTCATATTTTGCATTTTTATGAATTCATCATGAGTCAATATTTTCATAAAATACCATAACACCAAATTATGAGAAAAAATAAAATGCAAAGCAAAGGAAACTAAAATAGAATATCAAATTTTATTGGATTCAACAGACATTAAATTGCATTTTAAAATATAGGAACAAACATAGGGAAAACTAAAAGCATTATGAAGACAGTACCCATTATTCATTGAAAATGTGCCTAGGGCATTTAGTATGGAGACTCGTTGTTAAATTCAACTTTCATAGTTCGGCAGCTATAACTAACCAAATAGTAAAAAGATAGGTAAGTGGTGATTTTCTGTACTAAACACTGAGACCCACTTTTGAATGAATACTGTTTTATCAGTATTAAGGTTTATAATATAATAAATGAGTATGATTCTTTTAATCTTTCTTCAGCTAGCTCAGGTTGATAACTGTCCCTTTAACAAGGGATAATGTATCAGCTTCTCAGCTATCTTTTACAAACACTCCTGATTGAAAAACCAGTCTAAAATGCTGTTGGGAAAGGAAGCTGATATATCTACAGTAATTTCTTGACAAAAAATTTTCAATGGGGTTTGTTTACCAGCCTGTAATTCAGGCCGAAGAATACACAAAGCAAATTTTTATGCCTCCAAGTTAGATGTTAATGTTAAGCTTTAAATTTTGAAAGGCTTGAATAAAAAATAACTTCATGGTAAAAGAAATAAATTAGAAAAATAAATATACACTTTCAGTTGCTCTGATTTTTAGGCATTTTTGGCTAAAGATTGCCAAACAAACCTTAAAGCATCACTTGTTGTAATGTGGTCATTAGTTAGTGGCTCATGCCACCTGCAACTCAACCCAGGTGTTCCATGACACTTGAGTGGACCCACATGCTTGGTCATGTGCTTGGACTTCATGACAATGTTAATTGTCCAAAATGCATCTGACCATTTACTCTCAATTTCCATTCTTATCTCATTGTGGACAGTTTGCAGACTGATGTGAGCCCGCAGACCATTCTTCAGGTAGTGCTGGTGTGGGGACTTCTATGGTATAAAGTACCTTTTTGTTAAATTTAATGAATTTCTGGTTAAGTGATGAAGCTTTTAAACATAATTTGTTATTTTTGTTTCTAGAAAAATCCCCCTCATGGCACAGAGCAGTGGGGCGAAGTTGATGCCTTGGGATGGGCCCTTCTTCTCTTACTTAACCTCAAAACAAACATCATCGGTGAACATTTCCGATTGATGATACAGCCACCCCTCATGCAAAGAAACATAAATGCATGGTTTCTTCAAACAGAAGTACAGGATCTATAGGAGATGTCCAGGCCACATCTTGTCCTTCTTGACCCTGACTTGATGAACTGGAAGCTGTGGTTGCATTGTAGTGTTAACTGTGGAATTGTTTAAGTAGGGGATGGAAGATTGAAAAAACAAAAGGGAAAATTGATAAAGCAATGGTACTGATAACCACGGGAATCAGAGCCCTTAATTCTGTAGGACTGGGGGAGCAAAGGAAATATGTGGCATTGTTTAGACAAAAAAGTCAATCTAATTATTAAGTTACTGTCTCTTAGCTCTGAATTCACCATTATATACCCTGCTGAGGCTTCTGTGTCAGGTGCTGCAGATAGGGAGACCCCTGAGGGCAGGAGGAGAAGCAGGAGACCTGTTTCTTCCTGCCTCTGAGCTGTCTCCCTCAGCAGCGTTTCCCCACCCTGGCAACAGCATGGCTCTCCCTCATCCTAGACCTGCCTCAGCACAACACTCCTTCCTCCTGCTCAGGGAGGGAAGTGGAGATGCACCCTCCCCTCAGGGCTCTGGGTTCCCCTGCTCAAGACCCCCTCCTACGGCCTTCTCAGTTTATTTTATTCTAACCTGTTTCCTTTGCTCCCCAAGTCTTACAGAAGTGGGGGCTCTGATTCCTGTGGTTATCAGCACTGTGTTTTCCCAACGTTCCCTTTTGCTTTTTCAATCTTCCATCCCCTTCTTAAGCAATTCCCCATATTCTCTCTGTTGAAAAAAAAGCCAGTCCTTCCTACTGGTTGATAATTGTGATGACATTCCTCCAGCACCTAGTTCAACTTTGTCCTCCATTGGTCGGAATTCTTTGTGAGAGTAATGAAAATTTTCATTTTAGCAAGATCCAAACCATATGTGGCCAGGCCTATTAGATGGGTTTTCCAGGGTCAAAATGCAGTGAAGGAAGGAAACCGTGATGATAAACCATGGCTCCGAGGCCTGTTTAGAAACAAGGACCCTAGCACATTGCTATGATGATGCATATAAACTCTAGAGTAGAGGCGGTCATATCATTTGCGGGGCTAGCACAATAATCCAGGAGTTGGTGGCTCCATCCCAGGTGGTGGTGGCGAAAGAGGTGAAGAGAGGGCAAATTCTAAATGCATTTTGAAGCCAATCTGACAAAGAGGTTTGCTGAGGATTAGATGGAAGTTGAGAGGAGTCAAAGATAGTCCCTGGGCTTTTGACCTAAGCAGCTGGAAGAATGGAGTTGCCATCAGTTGAGTTGGGGAAGTTATTAGGTGGATAAAGTTTCAGGAGAAATCCATGAGTTGAAGTATATGCACAGTTGACTTTGAAATGTCACTAGGTGTCCAAGTGCAAATGATTCCAAATCTTTGCTCTTTGACTTGATTTATCACTTCCCACTAGAATGAGGAAGCCTGATGTCAGTCACTTTCAGCTCCCATTTCAGCATCTCTGGTGTGCAGCACAGTGCCTGGACCACAATCATCTCAGAAAATAGCATTTGAGTGAATGGATGAAAAAAAAATTGTATACTACAGAGGTTCCAATTGAGGCCAAAGTTTGTCTTATTCAAGCTCCAACTCCACACTTGTTTTCCAGTCAGGAAGAGAATAACCATTTGGTTTTGTAAACTGCAGCTTCTAGTGTTCATTGGAAACCCATC
The DNA here is from genome assembly GCF_045843805.1 of Urocitellus parryii. Lineage (NCBI taxonomy): Eukaryota > Metazoa > Chordata > Mammalia > Rodentia > Sciuridae > Urocitellus > Urocitellus parryii. Next base: position 11,036,222 of record NC_135536.1, on the reverse strand, counting down.
TTACTAGCTCATCACTTGTTAGTTGAAGTCCTTCTTCCCCGAAGTAGAGAGAAACCTCTCAGAAGGAGACACAGGAGCTTTCTGTCCTTCTTTTATAAGTGTGGCCCAGCCTGGATTCTGCTGGAGACTTATGCAGTCAGAAGACAGGGCTTTGACAACATCTCAGTCTAGGAGGGGCCGAGGGACTGAGGTGGAGCAGGAGATGCCTCCTCCTTGCTTCTTTCTTTGTGTGTGGATGTGCTGTTTGTGTTGTTCCCCCATCTCCTAGGAAACCTGAAGAACATTCTAGAACAAGTTCTGTGGGAGCTTCCCTCTCTGCTCAAGTTCAAATCCAAGTCATTACAGACTGTCTGTTGGACACTTGTCAGGGGACCACAGCCAGGTGCCTCCTTTGCCTGGTGTCCAGCACAGAATAGGAGGAGCCCTCCTGGACACTCTGTACTTTCACCTTAATTCAGCCAGCTCGGCCTTCTGCACCAGTGTGACTCTATAATGAGCTGCCTATCCAGCACCTGACCTCTGATGTCACCTTCTTCATGGAGGTTTCCTTAACTAAAGATTGCCAAACAAACCTTAAAGCATCACTTGTTGTAATGTGGTCATTAGTTAGTGGCTCATGCCACCTGCAACTCAACCCAGGTGTTCCATGACACTTGAGCGGACCCACATGCTTGGTCATGTGCTTGGACTTCATGACAATGTTAATTGTCCAAAATGCATCTGACCATTTACTCTCAATTTCCATTCTTATCTCATTGTGGACAGTTTGCAGACTGATGTGAGCCCGCAGACCATTCTTTATGTAGTGCTGGTGTGGGGACTTCTATGGTATAAAGTACCTTTTTGTTAAATTTAATGAATTTCTGGTTAAGTGATGAAGCTTTTAAAATAATTTGTTATTTTTCCTTCTAGAAAAATCCACCTCATGGAACAGAGCAGTGGGGAGAAGTTGATGCCTTGGGATGGGCCCTTCTTCTCTTACTTAACCTCAAAACAAACATCATCAGTGAACATTTCCGCTTGGTGATACAGCCACCCCTCATGCAAAGAAACATAAATTCATGATTTTCTTCAAACAGAAGTACAGGATCTATAGGATATGTCCAGGCTACATCTGTCCTTCTTGACCCTGACTTGATGAACTGGAAGCTGTGGTTGCATTGTAGTGTTAACTGTGGAATTGTTTAAGTAGGGGATGGAAGATTGAAAAAGCAAAAGGGAAAATTGATAAAGCAATGGTACTGATAACTACGGGAATCAGAGCCCTCAATTCTGTAGGACTGGGGGAGCAAAGGAAATATGTGGCATTGTTTAGACAAAAAAAAAATCAGGGGAAAATCTAATGATTAAGTACTGTCTCTTAGCTCTGAATTCACCATTATATACCCTGCTGAGGCTTCTGTGTCAGGTGCTGCAGATAGGGAGACCCCTGAGGGCAGGAGGAGAAGCAGGAGACCTGTTTCTTCCTGCCTCTGAGCTGTCTCCCTCAGCAGCGTTTCCCCACCCTGGCAACAGCATGGCTCTCCCTCATCCTAGACCTGCCTCAGCACAACACTCCTTCCTCCTGCTCAGGGAGGGAAGTGGAGACGCACCCTCCCCTCAGGGCTCTGGGTTCCCCTGCTCAGGACCCCCTCCTACGGCCTTCTCAGTTTATTTTATTCTAACCTGTTTCTTTGCTCCCCAAGTCTTACAGAAGTGGGGGCTCTGATTCCTGTGGTTATCAGCACTGTGTTTTCCCAACGTTCCCTTTTGCTTTTTCAATCTTCCATCCCCTTCTTAAGCAATTCCCCATATTCTCTCTGTTGAAAAAAAAAAGCCAGTCCTTCCTACTGGTTGATAATTGTGATGACATTCCTCCAGCACCTAGTTCAACTTTGTCCTCCATTGGTCGGAATTCTTTGTGAAAGTAATGAAAATTTTCATTTTAGCAAGATCCAAACCATATGTGGCCAGGCCTATTAGATGGGCTTTCCAGGGTCGAAAATGCAGAGAAGGAAGGAAACCGTGATGATAAACCATGGCTCTGAGGCCTGTTTAGAAACAAGGACCCTAGCACATTGCTATGATGATGCATATAAACTCTAGAGTAGAGGCGGTCATATCAATTGCGGGGCTAGCACAATAATCCAGGAGACGGATAGTTCGTGGCTCTGTTCCAGGTGGTGGTGGAGAAAGAGGTGAAGAGAGGGTTAATTCTAAATGCATTTTGAAGCCAATCTGACAAAGAGGTTTGCTGAGGATTAGATGGAAGTTGAGAGGAGTCAAAGATAGTCCCAGGGCTTTTGACCTAAGCAGCTATAAGGATGGAGTTGCCATCAGTTGAGTTGGGGAAGGTATTAGTTGGATAAAGTTTCAGGAGAAATCCACGAGTTGAAGTATATGCACAGTTGACTTTGAAATGTCACTAGGTGTCCAAGTGCAAATGATTCCAAATCTTTGCTCTTTGACTTGATTTATCACTTCCCACTAGAATGAGGAAGCCTGATGTCAGTCCCTTTCAGCTCTCATTTCAGCATCTCTGGTGCGCAGCACAGTGCCTGGACCACAATCATCTCAGAAAATAGCATTTGAGTGAATGGATGAAAAAAAAATTGTATACTACAGAGGTTCCAATTGAGGCCAAAGTTTGTCTTATTCAAGCTCCAACTCCACACTTGTTTTCCAGTCAGGAAGAGAATAACCATTTGGTTTTGTAAACTGCAGCTTCTAGTGTTCATTGGAAACCCATCTTACTAGCTCATCACTTGTTAGTTGAAGTCCTTCTTCCCTGGAGTAGAGAGAAACCTCTCAGAAGGAGACACAGGAGCTTTCTGTCCTTCTTTTATAAGTGTGGCCCAGCCTGGATTCTGCTGGAGACTTATTCAGTCAGAAGACAGGGCTTTGACAACATCTCAGCTCTAGGAGGGGCCGAGGGACTGAGGTGGAGCAGGAGATGCCTCCTCCTTGCTTCTTTCTTTGTGTGTGGATGTGCTGTTTGTGTTGTTCCCCCATCTCCTAGGAAACCTGAAGAACATTCTAGAACAAGTTCTCTGGGGGCTTTCCTCTCTGCTCAAGTTCAAATCCAAGTCATTACAGACTGTCTGTTGGACACTTGTCAGGGGACCACAGCCAGGTGCCTCCTTTGCCTGGTGTCCAGCACAGAATAGGAGGAGCCCTTCTGGACACTCTGTACTTTCACCTTAATTCAGCCAGCTCGGCCTTCTGCACCAGTGTGACTTTATAATGAGCTGCCTATCCAACACCTGACCTCTGATGTCACCTTCTTCATGGAGGTTTTCTTAACTCCCCATTTGAGTTTATGTCCTGGCCGGTGCTAGGGGAATTGTGAGTTCTGGGTCATTCTGAAAGCAAATGACAGAATCTGTTACCTGTGGGTTGCACTGAGAGAGAGAGAAGCCCAGAGAACTTTCAGGATTCCAGACAACACTTGATAGACCAGCGTTTTGACTTTAATTACTTCAATGAAGGCATATATGTCACTTTCTTTCTAGCTTACACATGTTCAAAGTGGAATTTTTCAAAGTGATTAACCAAATAAACCCTAACAGAATGTCATTAAATTCTTCCAGAGGACTCCAGATGAATCTAGAATAGACATTGAGCTGATCTTGCCTCCCCACTCCCCTACCCCAGTCTCTGAAGGTGAGCCTGAGTTTGTAGAATGACCCATCTCAGTTGCCCCTAGAATGGGAAGCTTTCTACTCAGGGCCCTGGGAGCAAGGGTCTGTGGTCACCCTATGCCCCAGATAGTTACCCTTTACTCTTCCTGGATCTCCCAGATCCACATGCTGCAAAGCTCTGTGATAAGGGGACAGACCCTGAAAAAGATGAATTGACCCAGTGCTGTCATCCTTGTAACATTTCTGAGTCACCACCTTTGAAGGAAGGACATTCATCTTTGTGATTCACAATTTTCATCTGCAGAGACTCCAACACTCCCCACAAAAACACAAGGCAGGAAGGAGCCAAGGTTCTTGGTGGTGTCTCCCATCCCGTGGCTAATTTCTGACAGCTGTGGTCAAGAGACTTGATTTGGCCTGACTTTTCTTTTTCCTTTGTTGTCAACTTCCAAGGAGTCATAGGTAAAGTTGACAATTGTTTAGCATTTAGATTTATTTATGGTTTGATTTTTTTTAAGCAATTAAGTTACCAGATTAAGTTTGTGCAAAAATGAAGATGCTTATCTATGTAGTATCTACACAGTCAACAAAGGGCAACTGGCTGTGTTAGCCATCCTACCCCTGTCCTAGTGGCCATCTGGCAGGCAGGTGTCCTTGAAGAACAGCATCTGAGTGACTTGTGCTGAAAGGGTAGACAGTGCCCTCCCCACAGCTTTACAGGTAGAAGGTGAATCCAGGAAGTTCAAGGACCTCCACTGGGTGCATCTTTGAGAAGTTGAACAGAAGCTATCATGTTGACAAACAACTTCTCTTGGAGGACCGAGGGAGAGAGGGAACTGGTGATGGGACTAAAGTCCCAACCATAAGCACTGGCTTACGTAAAAAGGAAGGGAGCAGCTCCTGGTGGAAAGGAGCCAGGAAACTAGTCTTGAGGACTAAAAAGTCACCACAGGCAGTGACCGTTCTTCCTAGGCCCTCCTTACTGAAACCTGCAGCAAATCCACCCCAGCAACGTTATTTGAGGTGAGGCATGCACAGTTACAGTTGAAAGTGTAGAAGGGTCAGGCTCAAGATATGTGAATTCAAAGTGGAATTATCTGGGTTGCTGAAAGTAATTTAGGGATGGTCTCATTGTTTGAATGACCTAGAGTTCTTTGGAGCTTGTTTTCCTGATAAGACCCATCTCTAAAAGCTCATCAGAGGGGGAAGGATGTACTCTGACTTGGCTCTTTTTTTCTCTGTTGGGAATGACAGAACCACATTGATGTTTGGAATGTGGAAAGCATTTTACACTGTACATAAATCATCCTCGAGGCTCCAGGTGGCTCTCTGTATACAACCAGTGAGTCACAGGCAGACAGATGAGCCTCGGTGGGAAGACTTGGGGCATCCTCTGTTTGGGGATTTGTATCCAGCTGGTCTGGTCTCTGCTTTGGTCCATCATCCACACTTAGCCACAGTCCTGGGATTCGCCATTCTGTCCAGGAAGATTTCATAGGGAGAAATTTTGAAAACAAGTTGATTAACCTTTTTTCTTAACAACTGGTGTGATGGGCAAACTGGGAAGACTTGTATTTTAGGCACTTTTGTCTAGAGCCTGCTGTCCCATGTCAGGGGTGGGGGGAGTTTTGAGCACTGAAAAAATTCTATTAATATATTTTAATGTGTTATTTGAAGTATCACTTGGTGATTTTTTAAAATCCAATGTCTTTAAAAGGATCCATGTTATTGTATTATAAATAATTTAGATGATTAAAATGGATTGTTTTAAACAATATTTAGATTATAGTTTTACTTTATTTCAGTGACGTGTTTTTTGTTCTGATTCACATAGGAAATACACTTCTTTAGAAACAGTCCATATCTTGTCCTGACAGTGTTCTGTATTTTAGATTTTTATGTGTAGGGAAGAGCCTCTATGTGGCAGACGATTAAGAGTTAAGTTCACACAGTTAAGTCAGTAGTTGGCTGGCCGGATGGACCATTCAGGTGAATTATCTTGGATGCCTTGATCCTTAAAGGTGAAGAAAGTGTGGGATTAAAGCTATGCCCACAGAAGATGTTGCAGGTCAGTCTATTCAGCATTTATACACATGGAGCCCATTTTACCTTGGGAAATGAATCATGCAGACGAGGGCATCTGATCTGGTAGTGAGTGACCCTGCAGTAGAGATATGTCATAACTGGGGCTGAGATCCTGAAGTTGGTATTGGAAGGCGGTCACACTTGGTCAAAACAGGCCTTGAACATTTCCCTAAGTCTCCAACACCTGGCCACCAGAGGTGAGAGCCAAGAATCAGCTTTCCTCACATCTTTGTTTTATGCATAGGTCCAAATTCCATTCAGGAGCAGTTACAGAGTGTGGGGAAAGGGAATGGAATAGGTCCTGGTGGAAAGGAGCCAGACAGAAAGTTCTGGCAGCCATCTGTTCCTATAGCTTTATCACAGGGCAGGGGCCAGTTGCAGTACACCTTCATCAGCTTGTGTCCTGTCTTGCTTTCAGTCTCACTCATGTCCACAGAAGTGGGTCCAGAGAAGCTCGTGAAGGAAAGGTGGCCCAGGGACCCAGCAGAACCAGACAGAAAAGGCTGGTACACTGGTTGACAGGCCTTCAGATGTCTTTGGTGTAGGGAAGTTCCTTCCCAGTGTCTTGTGGGAGGAAGCGCTTTTTGATCCAGCCTGGCTCTACTGCAGTCTGCCCACACCCACCCACATGAGGACCTGCGGAGGAAGCCCCTGTGCTCTTGCATCAGCATGTATGTGAAGCCAGAGCGGAGCAAGCCAACTGCAGCCTGGAAGTCGAATAATGAAGAAGGAGAATCGAAAAGCAACAGCATAGAGCCAGCCCTGCTTAGAACTTCCAGAGCAGGGTGCATTGCTAAAAGCAGTTTCTTTATGGTGTCCTTACCTGGGAGAACCACAAGAGGTCCCTCCAGAGTCTAGAGGCTCCCACATGGGTGCTGACTGGTGGGCATCAGCTCCTGACTCCTCTTACATGGAGGGGCCTTTGTGGAAGCACTCGCCTGTCAAGGTTCAGTGCAAGGGAGGAGTGCCCTCTTGGATTGGCTTTGAAGACGCTAGCAGGAAAGGTCTCCAGACAGCTCAGCCAGGCAAGCTCCCCTGCTTCTTGGTGTCAGCCACAGAGAGAAGGACAAAAAGACAGAGGGCATGCAGGTCAGCTTGTTGACATCCAAAGGATCCATGGAGATTTTTGTACTTGTCCTTTTAACAGCATTCTAAAAAAATCTCTTCTCTAGATGATACCCCAGGGGCACTTGAGAGATTTTCTGGCCCTCTGCACAGTGCTGTGAAATTGTTCACCTCTTAAATCACATACTTTTTAGATGAAAGACAGTAGATAGCTTGGTGTAGTAGGATGACTAGACTTTTAATTTTGTAGGAACCAAGAATAAGTTGTACAGAAACTGGAAAAAGATTCTATGCTGATGAGGTTCAAAATCTCCATGTGCCTGACCAGCAGGGGCCCTGGAGTTTCCTCTGAGTTATAGGACCAGATCAGAGCTGTGTCCAAGAAATGTTTGAGAAGCAGAGAAGAGTTACCTGGCCCATGTGAGGCCTGGAACGCAAGGGCTTAAAAAGTGTCATTATATACTTGTATAGTACTTTTTAGTTTAAAGTCACTTTTTATCTTATTTTTTTTTAAAGTGATGAGCCACTTTATCTGAACCTACTTTTCATAATATCCCCCACTCCAAGGGAAATGCAGTTGAAACCACATTGATCGCTCTTACCATATTGGTATTAATGATGGATTGTTGGGCACATGAGAGTTTATGGAGCTTTTTGTTTATGAATTCATCATGGAACTTTTTTCTCCCAGAAAAATTCATAGGCAGAGTTATACAATGAAGTGACAGCAAAATGTTTAAAGCATTTTTCTATGCCCTGGTATTTTAGTCTTTTAGTCAGAAATTCTAAGGCATTGCTTTGCCTTTTTTTGTGGGGGGAGAGGTTAATGGAAAGGGAGCTATTTCTCATGTAGCTAACAGGCAGGGAGATATCCTTCTTCTCCCCTCCTCTTCCCCTTAAGCAAAATTCAAAGTCCTTACAAGCCAAGCATTTTAAAAAGATGTCCTGATATTCTTAGGGCTTAGTTCAAGCCGTACCTTTAAGTTGGGTTGACAGTGGCTTTTACTGACAGTAGCTTTGGTTTTGCTTGGATAGAAAAGCCTGGGCCCAGGGTGCCACCCTTAATGTGGCAGCTACTGGAATAACCGGTGCAGGGAGGAGTGTATGCGTATGCTGGTTATGAATTTATAGAAATTACAAAGACCCAAGTCCTGACAGCAGCTTCAACACTACATGGTCAGGTTAAGAAAAGGAAAAAAAGCTCAAGATCATTTCCTTCATTTCACACAAGTTGGTCCTTTCCATGAAGAGTGGGGAAGAGAAAATAGAAGGCCTCTGTGCACCACAAAGACAGGGTCCCTGTTTCAAAGATTCTGAGATGCATTTGAAAAGAAATTTGCACCACAGGTATTTTTGGGAATTATTTATGTGCCTTTAAAAAAAATGGATTGGGTGCATGGCATGGCCAGTACTTCTCCATCTCAAAGACCTCTCTTGAAGTAGCTGGGTGTGTGCTGCATCTCCCTAGAGACACACTCAGTGAATGTTGCTCTCTTCCATAGCTCTGTGTCTCACGCAGGGCTCTTTGAAGGACTAGATTCTGTGATGGCTTTTAGAGAGCAAAAAACTTTTGTTGAACCTAGCACGTTTCAAATTTGCCCTTCCCAGAGGATGGGAGGGGAGCGCCACTGGGACTGATTAAAATGTATGAGTCAATGTGTTTTGTGGGCAAGCAGATGGAGTCGTCCGTCCTTCAGCCGTTGTGGAGATTCTGGACCCACCAGAGCATCCCCAGCCTTGTGTGTTTCCTCTCCTCTGTTTTGGGCTGTAGAGAGGCAGTGGGCTTTCTAGCCTGAGTCTTCAGGAAGCCTGATTGCTCCACAAGGCAGCAGCCATCCAGATTTATATGGCAACTCCACTGCTGTGTTACTACCACTGGTGGCAGCCAAAGAATCCCAGTTACTCAGTTCTCCAGTCAGGACCAGGCATCATGGAGCATGGGCAGTCAGCGCCACTTACCAAGTGGACCACTCCAGGCAGAAAATGCACCATGGTTGCATCAGAGAACAGGAGAGAAGGGTGACTTTCAGCCGTAGAAAGCCCTCAGTGTGTGAACCTGCTGCTCGCCAAAGACGTGTGCTTATGTGTGATGTGTTTTCAGAAGAAAAATCCTGAAAGCCAACTACCTACAGTTTGCCAGCGTAGAAGAGTTTGAATAATCGAGGATTAACTGAGTTTAAAACTTACCAAATTCTATATCAGCATCAGAATTCAGGGAGAGGAATAGCAATTGAATATAAGAAAAGTCTGGGGCTCTTTATTGGTAAATGTAAATTAATACATTTTAATCCCTGCACATTAATCGCATCTCAGCCTTTTGACTGAGATCAAGTGTAATACCTCCCCCATCCACTGTAGCACCCAGAAACCTTCTTGTCAGGTTGAGAGAGAGGAAGAATTTAAGTAGAGAAAACATTAATTCTAAGAAGTCCTGTCCTTCGTGTCCCCAAAGTGAGCAGCATGAGATGAACCCACATTACCATTCTCTGAAAAGAACTTGTTTAGAGGGGCAGGGGCTTTGGTGTGTGAAATAGTCTTGGTGACTTCCGGAGTGAACCCTCACCCTGAGCCCCTGCTGCCTGCCAAGAAGAAGGTTTTACGTGTCTCTTGGTTTGGGAATCTCCTCTCTTCCTGCACCCAGGGCTGTCGCAAGCATCCCTTTGCTTCTCTGGGGCAAGCACGAGGAGCTCTGGCAAGCCCATCCCCAGGTGACTCACTGTCTCTGTGTTGTGTCATCCCAAGGAAGGGAGGTGCAGCAGCGGCCAGGCCATCCATGGTGACACGGGAGAGCTCCCGCATCCAGGCATCCCAGTGGTATTTTGGAGGGGCCGAATCTCCCGCTTTGACACTTTTGACCCTCGTTGATCTTCCTTGGTCTTCTAAAGCTATCCATTGCTCTGGGGAGTGGTGACTTCTGAATTTTTAGCAGCCTTTTCTTATCCCCAAAACCCATTTGTTTAAGATGGGTTTTGCTTCTGTTGATGCAACTGTATCTCTAAAACATCCTTCTTACCCTACCTGTTGTGATCAAAGATCTAATACTTAATGGGGTGGAGGAGAAAGTGTGCATTTGTGACCTTTTCATTTGATCTTCTGGCCATGTGTTTTGATGGGGGTATATTTCTAATGTTAAATTCAGCCTTGCCTTATTTCATTTTTTTTAATGTTCTCTCTCTTTCAACTGTTTTGTCTTAATTCTACCTGTTGACTGCTTTTTCCCCCTCTCCTTCCTGAATAACCCATCATCCCTGATATTTGGGATGGCTTTTCCAGGCCTTCTGTTGCTTCTGTTTCTAGACCTTATTGCAGCAAGAGAATCGTGATTGTTCGCTTGCCTTCTCTTCATAGCTTCGTCCATTTTTGTTTGGCTTGCAGCAATTTCTCGGTTATCTGAGTTCCTGAACCATTTCATTTATTGCTTGAGGAACAAAGATTCATAAAGCCTATTTTAAATGTTTTTTTTTCCCCCTCTCCCTCCCATTTGCCTGGAGCTCCCAGTGGCTGTGAGGCTGCTTGCCGTACCAGGGGCCACGGGAGCCTCCTTTGACACACAGAGCCCCACCAGACCACAGTTGGGGCATCGCAGTCTTGCCTTGCTCCTCTGGCCCCGCTCACCATTTTTGTGCTTTGGCTTTGACCTCACTTCCTTCAATGTATGTGCCTCCCTTTTTTTTTTTTTTTTTTTTTTTGGTTATCATTTGTTGTTTGTTTCATCTGGTTCCTGGTTTTCTTTTACGACACAGTCAGCTGTGTGTGGATCTGTAGGGTTTGGGGCACCCATCAGTTATGTTTTGTTTGCCTTTTTCTTTTCTTTTTTTTTGTCAAACCCGAGAGAAAACGTCCCATAAGGAGCTAGAAGTTTCTAGTTCACAGCCTTTGGAATCTTCCTGGCCTTTGACTCCTCATGGCCTCTGAGATCCTAATCCGTTTTCTCCCAGGAGGTCTCTGGGGGGCTGAGCTGCTGCAGGGGCACAGGTGGGTGGGGAGGGTCTGGGGGATCATCCCAGGACATCATTGTGCATGCTTTTTGGTGCAGCCTCTTTTTTTTTTTCTTTTTTTCTTTTTTTTCCCCTAATGCTTGAGTTATGAATGAGGATGACCTCTACAATCATGATGTCTCAGGACTGCTTGTTCCTTCACCAGCTTTCTGATGCATGGTCTTAATACCTGTGATTTTACTTTGCTCCAGACCACAATCTTCAGCCGCCTCAACAACCACCTGTTAGAACATTAAAAGGAAATAAATTGAGGATCCCTTGTTGCTCTCTCGACTTCACTTGAAATCAGACATCCTAGAAATGGCAAGAAGGGAGCCAGGGGGAGGTGTCAAGGAGGGAGCAGTGATGCCACTTGCACCACTGTGTGTCAGACACTGTCCTGGAGCTGGGGCACCCCAGAGGGCCCTGATCTCTGGAACTCTTGCCAGGTTGCTGTTGAGGCTGCTGAGATGGCCACCTGCCACCATGTCAATCACAGGTGGACAGTAGTGGAGCCAGCTTCCCGCGCCCCTTTTGGTGTGAGCAGAAAAGGGAGCAGCACAAGCCTTGCCTAACTGCCAGGTGCCAAGTGCCTCTCCCCGCCCGCTCCATCCCCTCCCCTGGGCCGAGTTTTGGCACCTGTTTGCCCATGTAAAGCAACAAAAGAAGAAAGCAGATCCTGACCTCTGTGCAGGAAAACCAAATTTACCCCCAAGACCCATTAGCACCTCCCCCTGGAACTGGATCCACTACTGGCCCAGGAATATGATGAGGAACCCTGTCTGGATTGGGCCGGAAGCTGGGATCCGATGCTCTGCAGACCAGTGCTCAAAAATGTGGTCGTTTTTTGAGGGACCACCTTCCTCACCCAGATCCAGTTAACAAGGTAGCTCATCACTTCTTGCATCTGCTCAGGGCTGTGCTGGAGTTTTGTTTTCACCGTGGTATACTTGGATGCAAGGAATATGTTTTGTTCCCCGATTTAGCGCACCACCCTGGGAAGTGCATGTCACAGACCAACTCCACCTTCACCTTCACCACCTGTCGCATCCTGCATCCTTCAGACGAGCTCACGCGGGTCACACCAAGGTAAGGGTCCCTGGCCCCTGGTGGGCAGAGGTGGGGTGAACCCAGGCACTCCCTTTCCTGCAAGGCTTCCTATGGAGCAAAGTGAGGTCAAGGTGCTCATTCAAAAGCCAACTCTAGCCAGCTTGAGCATTTTAGGAGCATTTATAGTCACCTGTGCTGAGTCAGATCTTTGCTTTTGAATTGAAGCTCCTGTTGATTCAGATGCAGCGCACATGCAGAAACCTCAACCCACCTTTCATTGCCCTTTTCTTGGCCCTGGAATTACTCTCAGGCCCTTCCCGAACAGGCGAACAATTGAAATCCAACAGACCTGCAGCCAAATCTGCTGGATGTTTGCCCCAGAGCTTGCCAGTAGAGCATGGCGTTCTTTCATGGTGGAGTTACGGAGCTCTGTGGAAGCCCTTGTACCTCTGGAACAGGCCCCAGGAACCATGCACCACAGCCAGACTATAATGACCCGAATGATAAAACTCCAAGACCAAGCCAGAGCCCAGCATGGTCAATTCCTTCTAGTGCAGCATCTGGAAAGAGGCCTTGATGTCATGGGTTGGTCTGTTTGGCTTGATCAGCTGCACAGCTTCCCTCCACACCTTCCAGTGAAAGGGAAAGTGGTCTCCCCAACTAACAGAATGCCCCCCCTCAGCCGTTCCCTCTGTGGTGCAGTCAAGCAAGATTCTGAGGTTTATGGAAGGTAAGGCTGAAAGGGAGGGAGGTGAGAAGGGCCAGCTTAGAGGGAGCAGCCATCCCCAGGAGCACCTTCAACTATGAATAATTCTCCGCAGGTCATGTGAGGAGGACCACGAAGCAGCCCTGTGCCCCGCTGAGCTGAGAGGAGATGTAGGGCAGAGAGTCTGAGCCCACGGGCGAGGCAGGGGGTGAGCACACGGCCAGTAGTGCCTGCCCTGGCAGGTCACATGGAAAGAGCTGTGTGTGCACGCGTGGCCGCCACTAACCCGGGGACTGAGGCTTGGATGTGTCTCTGTGGTTGTGCCTGGCTAACAGAGCCTTGACCGTCCACACCCCTAACCCTCTAAACTGCCCCAGCAAGTCGAGTGCCAGCGCTAATACAGGCCTAACCCGAAGGTCTCATCATCCTGTGGATCTCTAAATTTTAGTTCTGTCTTCTCCATCTCCCCTCTGGCCCAGAAGAACCTGGTTTTCCCATCCTGTGGCTCTGTGTTTGGAAGAGGCTGTCTTTAAAGCCACAGAACTCAGCTCCCCAATGAAGGCTGGTGCAGGGCAACTAGATGCCCTTTCTAACTACAGCCTCAGAATGCAGACTGCACCCAAGTGGATCTTCATCTGGAAGACCACCCATCTGTGTCCCGGACCAGGAAGACCATAGGAAGTCAGGAGTATGGAAGGGCTTTCTTACCAGAGTTGGAAAGAAAGGTAGCCAGAAACACAATTAAATTTCCCTGAGGATGGTCACACAAGGTTTTAAGTCTAGAATTTTTTTTTTTTTTACCCTGTCTTAAGGATACATCAACATTTGTAAAATTCTCCCTGTGCCTTTACAAAATCCACATTTTCAACCACAGGAATATGCTGTGGTTTCTAATCTCACATTTCTCAGAGTACTCCTGATCGGCCCGCTTACTCCCACCTTAGCTTGTGGGAGATGGCCCTGTTCTGTGGTCACTGCCCTTGATGACTGGCCAGTGGGGAGGTCACCTGAGTGTGAAGCCACATGGTGTTTCCAGCCTGTATTTCCGGTTGAACTGTTTCCCAGGAAGGGCCCTTTGGTCACTCCAGGGACCTGCTCCAGAAGGGGTCCCTACCTTCCCTTTATGTGGTTGGTGCTCTGCCCATGGGATTTGGGCCTCCCCTGGCCAGGCTGGGGACACTCACCTGACCTGCCCCTGCCAAATCGGAGGGCAGGTCCCAGGAGACCTTTGGAAGGAGGTACTCCTTTGCCCTTGGCTGCTCATTCAGAAGCAGGGCAGGTCTAGTGCCTATTTGCCCCCCGCCCCCATCCCTGGAGCAGCTGTTAAAAATCAGTCTTCCTTGTTTTCATAAGCAGACCCAGAAGCCTTTCCCCCTGCTTCCCCTCCTGTAGACATCTTTGTCTGCTGGGCCCCAAGGGTCCTCAGCATGACACTGAGTGAAGGAAGGATCCTTCAGCTTTCATTTAGTCACTCCGAAGCCTTAAGCTGGGAAACTCTGTAAATGAAGGTCCCATTATACAGGGCATGGCTTCCTTCCACTGACCCCATAACTCCGCTCATCAAAATGGGTTTGGACAGCATGTGAAGGTGGTGAGGGGCAACAAGGTGCAGAGGAGAGGGCTCTGTCCTCGTGGTCAGGAGGCTGAGGTGCTCACCACCTGGCCTTGGCCCACCCCTGGGGCCATTTTTGCCATTTCTAAAATAAGTCATTGTATCCCATGGTTCTGGTTAGTGTCTTGCCTGAGGGAGAAGTAGGGATTAGGAGGGAACACTGGAATTTGAGTGGATTTGGTGGGGGAGGAAGGCCTCTTTGCCAATGAACTTCTTTCCCCATCTGAGAGCATTGGGGTCACTCAGACTTTCAATCTGGGTTATCCACTTAATACCCAGGTGTGACTAGGAAGCCATGTAAACTTGGAGCTGTTTCTTGGTCTGCAAAGGGAACAGTTATACCATCCAGCAGAGGAGAGCAAAGAGAATCAAATGCATCTTCCATCAACTCACACCAGGGCCCTACTTAAGGGATTGCCAAGCCTCCATGGGTGAGGGGAAGAAACAGATGTGGACAGAGGTGTCTGGGGCTCCCATTGCACGGAGTCCTCCTATTATGTCCCAGGTCCAACCCTATGGAATGACCACTGACCCTTCCCCTGGTGCTCACGGGCATTTCTGGTGGGTAACCTGTCATCTTTTCCTTTCAGCCTTAACTCGGCCCCGACTCCAGCTTGTGGCAGCACTAGCCACTTGAAGTGCACACCAGTGGCCACGCCTTGCACCCCACGGAGACTGAGCCTGGCCGAGTCCTTCACTAACATCCGGGAATCTACGACCACCATGAGCACATCCCTGGGGCTGGTGTGGCTGCTCAAGGAGTGGGGCATTTCTGCGGCTGTGTATGACCCACAGAGATGGGACAGGGCCGCCCGGGGCTCCCTCCTGCACTCCTACACTCCCAAGATGGCCGTGATCCCCTCTACCCCTGTGAACTCGCCTATGCAGACGCCCATGCCCTACCCGCCTTCCATTGAGTTCAAGTGCAGGAGCCCTCCCGACGACAACTTCCTGGCTTCCAAGCCAGCCAGCTCCATCCTGAGGGAGGTGAGAGAAAAGAACGTCAGGAGTAGCGAGAGCCAGACGGACGTGTCCGTCTCCAACCTCAACCTCGTGGACAAAGTCAGGAGGTTTGGGGTGGCCAAAGTGGTGAACTCAGGGCGAGCCCATGTCCCCACCTTGACTGAAGATCAGGGACCTGTCCTCTGTGGGCCCCCAGGGCCAGCACAAGCCCTTGTTCCTGGAGGCCTGGTACCCGAGGGCCTGCCTCTCGGATGTCCCACCGTCACCAGTGCCATCGGTGAACTGCAGCTCAACAGTGGCATCCGACGGAATCGCAGCTTCCCCACCATGGTGGGATCCAGCATGCACATGAAAGCCCCTGTGACTCTCACCTCGGGCATCTTGATGGGTGCTAAGCTCCCCAAACAGACTAGCTTGCGGTGAGGTTGGGGGGCCTGTGCCCCGGAGGAGATGGGCATTCTCCACCCTGTTCCCTGCCTCCCCTTCCCCCTGCAGCCCACTCTCCCCCTCTTCCCATCCCTGTCCACCTCCTGAGCTAGACAAATCCACCTTGTGCCTAACGGGGGAAGAGTGGGACTTTGTCAAGTGTGTACACAGGACTTGGAGACCTTGTGTCTGCCCCGCCCTTTCTTCCAGTCCCACAGGAAGTGCCCCCGCGCTGTCCTCTGGTGAGGACTTCACCTGTGGAGTCTGGGAATGGTGGTGTCCTTTCTTCTTTCCTTTTAAGAAGCACTGAAACTCCCAAGTGTGTTCTTATCCCATGGCTAGGAACCAGTGAATCCCATGTCTGACAGCTCCCCACCGCACCCCAGGGGCTGTCCAGCGGCCCAGGTCATACTGCATCTGGCGCCCCGGGGTGTCCTTGGATGCCTCGCCCACCCTAAGAGCCTAAGGGGCCTCCATCCTGGCCACACGCACCTGGCATAGCTTTTCACAATCGAGAGCTTTTCTTTCTTTTAGGGGTGGCCCAGCTTCTTCAAGACCATCACTACTCTGCCTCAGTGGACAGTTGTTTCCCTTTTCTAGGTGAGATCTTTTCTTTTCATGCCTACAACTTGAAGTCATCCTGTGTTTTGTAATCAGCTGTCAGGCCACACGGCTGACCCGGAAGAGAATGTATTCACACTCCCACCGCTTTGTTCAGCAGTCCCTCTGTGTTCTGTGTGACGTTTTGTTTTATTTTTTCCTTTTATTTTGATACACACACGCAGGGAAGCCATGGTACCGGCAGTGTCTGTTGTCTGTTTGGTTCCATGACACCAAAATGCAAATTTCAAACACACCGAGTTGCTAATGAGAGAGCAGCTTATTCCTGGGACCCAGTGTCACAAGCAGGTTAATTGAAGGCCAGACCCAAGACAACTCTAACAGCAGGACTGAGGAAAGGGGATAGGAAAAAGACTTCTTCAAGAAATTTGCCAACCGTAAAGGGAAAGGAGAAGAAACCCAGCTAAACCGTACCCACCTGGTCAGGGCAGGAATCGGGCATTGGCCTTCTGCTGGCTCAAGCTCTTGCTCTGAAATGGGCAACCCACTCTTACTCATCGGGTCGCCACTCAGTGCCCACACATTTGCCCTCTTGTTTCAAAACAGGATGGTCACAGTGAGATAGTTTCTTCCCCCCAAAGCCCTTAGTCTCCTGGTGCCTCCTTTTGTGCTGAGGGAGAGATTAGAGGTGCTTATGAAAAGAACCACCAGCCCACGGGAGAGCCTGGTCTTGTTGCTGTAGCCGATTAACTTGTGAACTTTTATTTCTTCCCCGTGTGTGCCGTATTTTAAGCAAATACCCTTCCAGCTCCAGTCTGTGTGTCTGTGGCATTGCAGTCCAAGCAGATAACTTATTTATTCTCATCTGGGAACACTGCCCACCAAGGTGTTCCATGACCCCCCAGATATTTGTGGAAGGATAATATCCTCTATACATGAAATTGTCATTCTGTGCCCTCCCTCCCAGCTAAAGATGTGAGCTTCAGTTGAGTGAGTTTAACCTCACGTCCACCAAGGATTCTTTGAGGAAGTCCCTGAGGAGGAAGCTTCGGTCCCATGATTTCAAAACCATTTGTCCTCTGACTGTGAGAGCGCTGGTTATGTTCTCAATTTCCCCTCCCCCTAGTGTGTTCGTACTCTCTGCAAGTAGCTTACACCTTTTTATTTGAATGTATTTTAAAGCAGTAGGTTGAATAACAAAGGAATATGAAAAACCATGGACTGATCGGACCACTTTATGTATTCAGAGAGGACCCACCCATCAGGGACACCAGTGTAAAAATGGGCAATTCAGAGGTTGCAGTATTTAGTATAGTAAATAAATTAAATGATCAACATCATGCAACCACTACCAAAAAGTGAGTTGTAATGCATCAAAAAAATCAATAAAAGTGTATTCGCTAACGAGTATCAATAAAATAAATTCAAATGATGGAAACCACCCTAGTTTCCTGACTAGTGTCTTCTCATCTTATCATCCAGGAGATGGGTTTCTCAGACTGGAGGGTGTTCATCTCTTTTGGGGAAAGTAAATGAGAGGCATACACCGCCCGTGCTGCGATCGCCTCCCTTTCTTCCTACAGGAGAGCATATCTGATGGTGAGACACTTTCCCAGTCAAAATCTGATTCCCTTCTCAGGGCTACACCCTGTTCCTCTGTGCACACCTACCACAGTGAAAGCAGTACAGATGGTCATGGAGTCAGTTCTAATCTTTGGCTATCACAGCACTGGAGTGGAAAAAGCTTGCATCTAGGTGATTTCCCACAGATGTGAGCACGTCTGTGAAACCAGTTCCCAGACAAACATTACCAACTGCTTTCTGGGGAGTCGTGTTAAGAGACTTAAGAACCAAGAACAGTGGAGGCCCACCCGAGGGGCAGCTGAGAGAAGAAGGAAAGGATCGGATGCAACTTATTCTGCCACCTTGGTAGGTGAAGGCTGTGAAACCCTGCCAGCGCTAGTGGGACATGGCATACAGATTAAAACCAGGTACCACCCTTCAGTCTTGGTGTGACCTCAGGCAAACCACTTGTCCTCTTTGGGCCCTCCCTTTTGAATCTGTGAAATGGGGATAGAAATCCACCTTGGGGTTCATCAGTTGAGAAAGTATTTTTTGAGCATTTACCACGTACCAGATGTTTTAGGTACTAGAGGGACAGTGATGAACAAGAGGAGTCCTGCTGTCATGGAGTATGCAATCTACCGAATGGAGAAGGACAACCCCCGACAGAATTAGAAGGGCTATGCAGAGAATTACAGCAGAGGGGTGTGAAGGAGGGGCAGCCACTTCTGACTGGGCAGTCAGGGAAAGCCTCTCCAGGGAGGGGCCTTGAATCAGCCATGTGAGATCTGGCCTGGGTGTGTTTGGGCAGAGAGAGGAGCTGGTGCAAAGACCCATGGATAGAAAAGTGAGGATCACAGAAAGAAGGCCCATGTGGTCATTTGCTGGTAGGATAATGGAATGCTGTGGGGTCAAAGAAACCATGATACTCACCAAAGAGTCCATCTGATCACCATATTTCCCAGCCACTGCCATTGAGCAGGCCAGTGGGCTGTGAGCAGCCGGAATCCCAGGCACGGTTCTGCATGCTCCTCTCTTCCTGTGGGTTAAAGCTCAAAGCCATACACTGGAACGGTGGAGTCTCCATCATACAGCATCTCCAAGTACATGGACGAGTATTCCCCAGGAACCTGTGTTAGACCTGTCATCTGAAAGAGAACCAACTAAGGGTTTGTGTCAAACCAGTAAGATTTTTGGAGGGTGTCCCAGAATCCCCAGGGGAGGGAACAGGGAGCTGTTTTAAAAAGCTCTCCAGGTGATTCTAGGGCACACTGAAGTCTGAGAAGTGCTGTGTAGGGTGGGAGTTCTGTGCAGGAGGGCTGGTGCCCTGCCCAGGCTCTCCTTGAGAAGGCCACACAACTTCATTCTAACTTGCTTGAAGGGTAGAGAATGAATGGGTGGTTTATCTGCTCAGCAGGGGCAGGCAAGGCTTTGAGGCCTGGTGACCTGGTGTTGTTCTTCCCACTTGGCCAAGTGGGAATTTAGAAAGACCTAGCATGTTCAGCTATAATTCTCATAGCTATTTCAGACAGGAATGGATACTAAAACCATTGTGTGAGAATTTGTTAGGGAGCAGGAGAGTCATCTCTTCCTACAGAATGTTTGTTAATTTACAAAAGGCGGGGGCTAGCATCTTTGCAGTGGAGAGAATTGTGACACCCCACTTTAAGTTCATCATGAAATGTAAGGTTCATTACCCCAAAATGGGACAAAGTGATACTAGTGTCCCCTGATGTGTGACATATTGGAAGGCACACACATTTTTTCTGTGATGTTCCTGCCACAAATGGAAAACCTGAATCATGAAGGTGATACAATATTGTGTTTTTTAAAACGGCAATGACATGAAAGAAAGGTCGAAACGTTCTGGATTAAAGGAGGATAAAGAGACAACTAACACAACTCAGATCTGAATTGGATACTGAGCTGGAAAAGATGCTTTAAAAAGATAATGTTGGGAGAGTCCGAGAAATTTGAATTTAGAGCATATATTTTAAAATATTACATCAATATGAAATTTCAATAATTTATACTGTGGATATATGAGAGCCTGGCCTGTTTCCTAGGAGATGTGTGCTAATGAATTAAGATAAAGGCACTTCATGTCCACAAGTCACTTTCAAGTGTATTTGGAAAAAAGCAAACAAAAAAAGTTTTTCAAAAAGAAGATGCAAAAAAATAAATGTTAATCTTAAAAAGTTGGAGGCACCCTAATAGAGGTTTCACAGTCTACAAAGTGCATTCTTCTGTCGTGTGGGTGTGGCAGGAGGATGTCTGAGGTGATTCTGTTTCTTTCCTGTTCTCTGCTGAAATTCTCTGTGTGGGTCCCAAGAAACCCCCTGCCCAGAGAGTTCAATCAGGGGATGCTGTGGCTCCAGGGGGAAATTGTCAAAGAGACTGTTGCCAGGACCCCAAAATAAAGATGTCAAATTCTTGGTTTCTGGTTATGATGAAAGAAAAACCCAAGTGTATGTTTGGAGTAAGACCAAACAATCTGGAAGGGAAACTTGCTGAGTCTTATTGTCCTATTCTGCTTTCAGATAAAATTTCTCAAAATTATTGCACCTGTGGGTGAGATGGTTTTACTGTCCTGTGGGTGAGACGGTGTTACTGTCCTGTGGGTGAGAGTTTTACTGTCCTGTGTGCTAGGAAACAGGAAACCTGTTCATTTCCCTGTGTGCATCCTGGAGGACCTGACATGGGGTCCTGTAGGAAAAGCCTATTTGTTATCGGAGAGTGATGGCAGGGAGTGGGTGCGGTGAGGGTGTGGGAGGGCAGAAGGTCCCCAGGGATTACAGTGATTGCAGATCTGAACTGTGGCTAATTATGGTGACGGAGCCTCTCCATCTCCTGCCGTTGCAGGGTCCGTATGGAGTACACTGTGAGGAGGACTCAGCCGGGGTGGCCTCTGCCAGTACAATCAGGGGAAAGGAGCACGTGGGTCCAGTGAGGATAGTGACGGGTCACAGTCTTGGCAACCACAGCAGGGAGGGTGTGGCCACGGAGAGCGTGGCTTCAGTAGGACGAGGAGCTCTGGGACTGGGGAGGTCTATCTGTGTGCATATGGAAACGACAAAGAACTGGGACAGGACGGTGATGGAGAGCCTGAGGACAAGCCAGTAGCTAAAGTCTTCAAGGAAGATGAGCAAGTGAGTAACAGAAATGGTGTGCTCTGGAGGAAATTTAGAAGGAGCCATGACAGAAAATAAAAGTGTGTGTGGGGACCCATCTTAGGGAGGTGATCAGGGAAATCATCTGTGATGAGGGAACAAAGGTTGGTGCCTAGAGGACAATTTACAGATGGAGAAACGTTCCCCTCCTCCTCGTTTCTCATCCTCTCTTATCGCACGTGTGAGAAATGTCCAGCACTTCCAGGTCCGTCAAGCCGACGCCCCTATTCTAAGTTTTAAGGATTCCATTTTTGTTCCAACGTCCTAATTAACGGGGGCCACTTGTGGGGACTCTGAATTCAATGTCACTGCTGTTTGGCAACCCACTGGATTAAATTCTGTGGTTGACTTTCAGCCACGTCAGTCCTGTGGGGACAAGAAACAGTTCTGGGGCCACCAGACAAGTGTCTGCCTCTCAGATGGACTTGAACAGAGAGGCCCTGGAACTGGGCCCACGCCCTCACCCTCTAAGGGCTCATGGGCACTCAGAATGCCCTTTGCTTTTGGTGACAGTCATCTTGATTGTCACAACAACTAGCACGAGTGAAGCCTTGACCGACTTTGATGCCACCATGTACCCACACTACAATGTGGCCGAGGAGCCCAGTGCTGGGTCCAGCTCAAGGACACAACCGGGTGAATTCCAAAACCCCAGGTCCTCCGTCTTCTGGGTCCACTCCTCGTGATGACTTCCTGTCAGTCCGGGTCTAATCATGAGGGATAATAGGCAGTGATTTTAACAGGGATTATCTAACGCACAAAAGATACCGACTGCAAAGAGCAATGGAAATAAGGGGACACTGGCTTGTAAAAAGTCAAGGGGATTTTAAAGAAAAAGAGAGCAGGTAAAAGAAAGAGCACTACCTTTAAGACTGAGACAAAACACCAAGAAGGGCCCCCAAGTCCCAGAGCTGAGATGCCGTGTCGGAGACCAGCTCCAACAGGGGGTCTCAGGAGAAGAACGGATGGTGAGGAGTCGGCGAAAGAGGGGTGGAGAAACAACACAGACACCAAAGTGAAGGTGTTGATCCCAATCTTTACTTGTGAAGTTGATTATATATACTTTTCATTTTGGCAGGCTCACAGTACTTTGTGGTTACAAAACAGGAATCATTATTCAAAGAAACAAAATATTATGTAGCTACAATTAGAATAGAAGAATGTATCTTGGCTTATGCATAAGCAAGCATCTGTACTTTCAGTTCGGGATTTGCTTTGAGCTGTTTCTGCTTAGTTAACTTTTAATAATAGTTAGAAATGTCCCAGACTATTGGCCTATACCTTGACTATTCTTTCTTGACTTACTGACTGGAACTGGTGCCATGGTTAAGGCAAGTGGTTGACTTGTTATTACTTTTAATCAAACAAAAGTAAGAGCACAAACCATTGTGCACAGGAACAAGAACAAGTTGCCCAGTGCTAAGCACTAATCTGTCTTCTTAACATTAATTTTTCTTCTCTAGATTTTAATTTAATTTCTCAAAAACTTCCTTGACAGGAATACAGGGAGTTTTTCATTCGACATTAACAATTTACGCTCCACAGCTGAATCATTGCATTTAGAGCAAACAGATCTATGCTTTAGAAGTAGTTGCATTCATTGGAAAAGTCATGATTTTTCCTTCATACTTAATGGTCATATGAGAAGTCGCAACTAGACTTATTAAAGGAATACAAAAACAAACCAGCCCATTCCCAGAAACATACTGCGCTCCTCCAGAGGATGGACGCCTTGCGCCATCCACCTCAGTAGGGCCTTGCCATTGCCTGAGTCTGGGGAGGGGCGCAGCAATGCAGGGCTCACTGGAAAGCATCAGCGATGAGTCCCTGAACCTCAGAGGAGTCACGTGGCCTTGTGTTGGCAGACAGCTCTTGAAGCCTACTCTCCAGAACTTGCTAGAAACCCACTTTCTAGGGTTGTTGGGAAAGCCATTTACGGGGAGGCATCTCACTAGAGCCACTCGGTCCTCAAAGCAGCCCAAGTGGTGCCAGGGGAGCCGCTGGCGGCTGGTGGTGGAGGCCTGAGCCTGCAGGAGGCTGTCCAGGGAGGACACTGGAGAGGGGCAGCGGCCTCCTCCCCTCCTGCCAGGGCTCTCTGGTTCTCTGCACTCACAGAGCTCCAGCTGGGCCAGCCGCCAGAGCACAGGCTTTTAGAGACCCAGGTCCACTCTCCTCAGAGGTCACAGGGAGCTGAGGGACACTGAGCGGATAACCTGCAGTAGATGGCGGCTCCCTTCTCCACCAGCCCCTCCTTCAGAATGAGTCGGGACAAGCCTGCCCTCTCCACAGCTGTGGCCTGGCCAGGTCCGGCCTCCTTCGTCCCTGGCTGGGGTTATTGCGTGTCCGGTGGTTCGTCTCCTGAGCCTTCGTGTTGGAGGCTGGCTCCTCCGCACACCAGTGTTGAGGTGGTGGGACCCTTAAGGTGGGGGCGAATGGGAGGTGCTTAGATACCTGGAAGGGATCCAGGTAGCTCTGGTGGCCCCCCAGGTGAGTTCTCAGACAGGCACATTCTTAAAGAATAATCCCGGCCACTCCGCAACCTCGTTGGCTTCCCATCTGGCAAATGATCTCTCCCTCTTGCATGTGCTTCTGCCATTGTGACACCAACTGCCATGAAGTCCTCACCAGAGCCACGCTGATGCCGGCACCCTGCCTTTGAATCTCCAGAACTGAGCTAAATATACCTTTTTTTAAAAAAATTAAAAATAAAGCTACCCAGCCTCAGGCATTTTATTTTGGTAATAAAATACAGATTGATGCATTGCCACAGCATCCTCATCCGTCTTCATACTCCTGTCTGGGACCCCCTGAAGTCTATACTCGACACAGTCGTCAGATCACGTTGCTGTTCTGCAGGAAACATCTTCAGTCATCTGGAGTCAACAGAGAAGTTTTTACAAAGACTAACTTGCTAACTGCAGGTTAGTGCTGAGTCCAGTTTTAATCAACCAAACTAGGGAGCAGGGACACCAACCCCTGCTGCTCTCCAGTTTCTTGTTCTTCTCTGACCTCATCCTGCATGACCCCTGCAGCCCAGCCCATCCCACTCCTCTCCAGCTGTTCTGGCTTACATTGTTTTCCTGAAATATGCCCCAGGGTCTTTGCACTGGTTCTCTCTATCTAGAGTTCTGCTCCCTTCAAGACCATTTGATTACCTTTCTTGTTTCCTTTAGGGCTTCTTCAAACATCAGTGAGACCTCCTCTGGCCACTCTTTCTTAAAATGTAAGTCCCTGTCCAGGATGTTCTATGGTCCCCTTCCCATTCTTTGTTCCTCTCCTTAGCACTCTTCCCCACCTAGCCTGCTATGAATGCCACTTTCTGACCTTTTGTACAGTCTCTCGCCACAAGAGCAGGCTGCAGTGTGTCTGAGCATCACCAATACCTCAATGCAGGTTGTTTGTGACACAGAAGCACTAATGGCTCCCAACCAGGTCTTCGCCTGAGGAAGCCCCAGGGCCTGGAATCAGGAGCCCAGTGTCTCCACTCAGCCCTCGGCTAGTTCCAAGGGTCACCTGCAGCAGGAGGCTTCGCCATGTGGTGGCCTCAGATCAGACGTGGCCATGGCCTCTGTGGTACTCTCCCTCGTTGCCTGTGGGGAACAGAAAGCAAAACGCTGCAGGGACCAGGCTGGATTTCAGCAAGTCAAAGAGGACGCCGGGTGCTCTCCCAAGTTCTGCCTTTTTCGGAAGGGACCTCTGTCCCTGTCCGGCCCTTTTGCCATGGGCCCAGGATTCCTCCCCCTCCCACGGTGACACCTTTACTTGTCAGAATCTGTTTTAACTAGCCTGTTATGACCAGGACAGTTTTAGAGGAGGGAAAGTTTATTTGGGGGCTCACAGTCGCAGAGGTCTCCATCCATGGACAGCTGGCTCCGTTCCTCGGGCTCCAGGTGAGGCTGGACAGCACGGGGGAAGAGTGGGGTGGA
This sequence comes from Urocitellus parryii, assembly GCF_045843805.1. Classification (NCBI taxonomy): domain Eukaryota; kingdom Metazoa; phylum Chordata; class Mammalia; order Rodentia; family Sciuridae; genus Urocitellus; species Urocitellus parryii. The sequence continues at coordinate 11,011,498 of NC_135536.1, read as the reverse complement.
GGGAAGCAGCTCACAGAATGATCCGGAAGCAGAGAGAGACTCCACTCTCCAGATACAAAATGCAGACCCCAAAGCCACGCCCCAGTTCCCACCTCCTCCAGCCACACCCCACCTCCTCCAGGCACCTCTCATTAATCCCATCAGGGACCGATCCACTGGTTAAGGCTGTGGTCCCCTTGTTTCTCCCCCAAGCCTTCTTGCACTGAGTCACTCAGGAGCTTTTGGGGGACACCTCACTCAAACCATAACAAAATCTGTGTGATGGGTCACCTGCTACCAAGACCCCTCCCCTAGTCCTGCTTCCCTCTGGTGGTAGAGTGTCCGACATTGGTGACAAGCCAGGGGCCATCGTGAGCGATATTTGTCAACTCAGGTCTTCTTGATTCCCATCAGACAATGGTGAGTGGTAACTTTATGTTCATTCCTCTTAACTGTGTGTGTGTGTGTGTGTGTGTGTGTGTGTGTGAGTGTGTGTGTGTGAGTGTGTGTGTGAGTGTGTGTGTGTGTGTGTGAGTGTGTGTGTGTGCGTGCGCGTGAGCGCACATAGCGGGGAATCCAGAGCCCCTAAGAGGAGCCCAGTGGACAACACGGTCCTGTGTCCGTGGACAGGAGGGCTCAGGAGCCACCCATGTCAGCGGGGGCATTTCTGTCCCTGGAGGGCTGGCCCAGCGTCTGAGGAGCAGCTTCTACCTCGCTTGTCCCCTGGGTTCTTGATTTCTTCTACTTCTCATCTTGTAATCAATGTCATTTTTAGGAATTTTTTTAAATCTAGATTTTTTCTAGCACAGGTGATTCCAACAAACTGGCCATGACCAGAAGCAGTGATTTGTTTCTTTCCTTTTTCACCTCAGGACTTTGAGCCTCTGCTTTGGACATCGTCCAGGCAGCCCTGCTCAGTTGTCACCCACAGGGAGGAGCGCATTGGCTCACCAGCTGCTCTCCAGGCTGCTCTCCCCCGGGGCATCCTCGTGGCCTGGGGCTGGGAATGTGAGAGCAGAAACACTGAGCTGGTTGCTATTGTCGTTTTGGGGTATCCCAACCATCTTACTCCCGCCATCTAGTTGGGTCCTCTGTCACCTCCAGTCGCAGACTGGAAAGCCCCGACCTAAGGAACATCTGTCAGCACCCCTGGCACGAGACCCACACCTGGTCCTTCCCCACCAGAGGAGGCCAGGCCTGCAGCCCACTATCAGCTCCAAACACCGCCACTGTCCACAGAGTCTGGACACAGATGAGTCTGACCCGATTGCCTCTCTGTCCTCTGAGCCTTCTAAGTCCTCTGACGTCAGGGACATTCACAGCAGCCCAAGTCCCCTGGCTGAGCTTTGTTCCCCTCTTCTGGGCAGAAGGTCCAGCACTGGGCCTGGAAAACAGAACGTTCAGAAGAGTCTCTTTGGATTCTCATCAATCCACCCTCAAACTGGTGCAATGCAGAGGAAAGACGGATGTCAGAGAGCCAGGAAGACACTGGCTGAATCCAGACTGTGTCATTATTTATGGATTTCCTTTCCCCATTCTTTCTTGGTTCCCTTGCCATAATGAGAACAGTGGCCTGATCATTTCTAGCAGGACTGACACCTACTTTCCCTGTCAGGTAAGGAGAAGTGGCAAGTACATGATTTAATTCTCCCCCAAACCACACTGAGGTCCCTTCCATGTGGCCCCCTAGTCAGTGGAGGTGACAGAGGACCCAATTCTAGTCAGTGATTTGTCCAAAGGAGAAGCAGGCGTGGCATTCACCCATCAGAATGTCCTCTGGGTGTGGCTGGGCGCTGTAAGCTGGTCTTTGAGGGGAGCTGCTGACCTCTCACAGCGGCCAGGAGGAGATCTGAGCTTTCTTTTTGCAGACTCAGGTAGGCCACGGGGTCGGCCTGTTCTGCTAAGGCTGTGCTGCTTCTGAGTTCCATGCGTGTTCCTTGCCATCTAGGTAGAACTGGAAAATAGGAAACATTCCCGAGGAGAGACAGAAACTGCTCCAGGAACAGGGAGGATGTGCGGGACAAGTGGTCACGCAGAATTACCAGGTGGCAGAGTCCAAGAGTGCACCAATAGACGGAGCCAGCCAAGGGCCCCCAAGGGGATCTCAGCAGCGTGCCCTCCATCCTTCATCTCATGGTGGACAGCAGCTCTGGGCAGCCGCACCGGCTTAGGAGGGGGATAGTAGAGGAGGCCACTAAATCAGGAGGTAACTGTGAACAAGAGCAGAGCGAAAGGAAAAGGACGTGTGTGACAGTTGGTGTCTCTGGTTGTTTGTGAGCCAGCCCCGCTGCCATGGTGATAAGCTCACTGCCAGCGGTGACTCCCCTCCAGCACCAAGGGTTCCCAGGTTACAAACAAATGTGCAGAGACACATGTTTCCTTCTTCACTAGGAAACGAAGTGCCCAGCAATTGTGCCCAGTGACCTGGTCAGCCGTGGATTATTCTAGCTCAAAACAGACAGCACCATGCAGCAGAGGACTAGCCCTGGGGCCTGTGGGCAGCATGATGGCTTTTAGACCCTCTCGTGGAATTTCTCCAAGCTCCGGGGAGGAGTAGTTATATATTTCCTGGGGGCTGGAGCAGAGTAGGTTCCTTTGAAGCACGGGTTCTTTTGAAAACTTGACAAAGTTTTACTTTTTGCTGGATGGTAAATCTCTGTTTGTTTTGACATGAAAACAATGTTTTTAATGAGTTACTATTGAATAAACTGAAACTCTGGTCATGTCAAGGTTGGGGTAGGTTCTGGCATACATTGTGGGCCACAAGCCAAGTGTGTTGATCTTCTGTCTGGGTGCAAACTCTGTCTCTTTCTAGGGAGACTTTGGTTACTTCCACAGAGAGTTAATAGGATAAGAGGGATGTCTTAGTTCAGGCTAATGTTGTCTCCGTACCCCAAATTCACAGGTTGATACCTAATCCCCAACTGGGGGAGGCCACCACGCCATGTGACCAGCATTTTCCTTTCCTGATTGGTCAAGGCTCTGTTGGTCACTTCCCATGATCTGGCCTCATCAAAGTGGCCCTAGATGGCTGCCCCGATCTTGGAAGTAGCAAAATGTCACAAAACGTGTCTTCATGCGTAGGTGTGCCTTCCTGCAGCCCCATGGGTGGAGCTACGCTCACCTGTCCCTTTGTGATATTACCCCCTTGCCCTGTTTGGGATAGAATATTCCATGAAAAGACCCTTTGTGTGTCCCCTTCTCTTGCTCTGCCCTAGGGTGTGGCCTTCCTAGGTGTCAGTCAACCTGCTGACAGCAGACATCAGGAAGCTAGACTCAGTCCCCTGCAACCTGACCCTTTGACTCATTTGAATGGATTCTTATCAATAAAAGGGGTCGTTTGTGCTCTCTCTCTCTCTCTTTCTGCGGCCCCTTAATGTCAGAGGAGCCGTCACAGCACCCCCAAAGAAAAAGGTATCTCTGTCTCTTGTGTGGTTAGTTCCCCTGGAGTGACCCTGAGCGTTTTTGTCGCGGTGAATATGACCCCCAGGGAGGTGGTGTTAAGAGAATGGACCTCTGAGGCCGTTAGGTCATGAAGGACTCAAGAATGGAATCAGTACCCCTAAAGAGAGGCACCAGTTGGCTTCTTCACCTTTCCACCAACAGAGGACATGTGCTGGAGCAGACACCAAATCAGCCTTGACCTTCCCAGTTTTTAGGGCCGTGAGCCACACATTTCTATTTTTACATATTACCCCGTCTAGGTTATTTTGTTATAGCAGCTGGACCAGATGGAGACAGACTGCTTTAGCAAGTCACCATAGATGGGTGGCTTAGCCAGCAGACACTCATGGCTCAGTTCTGGAGGACTGACCCCCAGGATCAGGTGCCTGCAGACCTGAGGTCCTGCTTCCTGGTTGGCAGGGGGCTCTCTTCTCAGGTGTTGAGGACAGAGGCAGGGAGCCAGCTCTTGCATCTTGTCTTCCAAGGAACTAGTTCTATTTGCGAGGCTCCACCCTCATGACCTTGTCCCCAAGCATGGCCACTCCTCCTAACAATTGCATGAGGGGATGGAACTTGAACATGTGCATTGGTGGTGGTGGAGGGTTACAGTCTACGACAGCGAGGAAGACCTTCCTGGGTGGCTACATTTGAAGAATATTTCTGAGGGAGAGTCTTGATGGTGAAGTGCTGCCTTCCGTTGAAATCCCGGCACAAGTCCTGAACACCCAGGGCCACAACATATTCCAGTCCTGAGCCCTGACCGCCAGCCAGTCGCCCACAGCCTTCCTCGGCCACCCTGGCACACTCTGTCCCCAGCTCTCCTGTCTCCCTGTTGGTCTCAGTTACCCACACCTTTCCCTCATCACCATAGCAACAGCTGCCAGAGCTGGGGTCCGACAGCAAAGGTTGCCCCTGTGCAGAGCCTGCAGGGACCCTGGGGGAGGGAAGGAGGCTGGGCCTGGGAAAGACAACACAATGGGTCAGACGTCACCTTCCCATGTCATACCTGAATACAGGACCAGTGTGACTCCACGTCACGTTCAACCACAAGAGTGGGAAGTTACACTCCACGTGGAAATGCATTCCACTGTCACCAATAACTAAAAAGAACAAATAAAAAAAAGAATTAAAACCGTCCCAAGAAGAAGGTCACAAAACTCTTTAGTCTGGTGCCACAGTCTGGCTGGGCACAAAATCACGAGCCACTCATGCAGGAACAAACTTTATTTCCGAACTCCCCGAACGCCACCCATGCGGCCCTTCCAGGAACACCACACACCAACCTGAACTCCCTCCACCAGAACTTCACCAACCAAGGAGAACTCCCCAGGAATCCCCCACAAGAACTCCAAAGTAGTGGGAGCCTGAGGGGAGGTCTATATACAACTGAATACAGAGCCTGTTTCAATCCAGCATCATCCAATCACAGCAATTATACACAGCTTAACTTAATTATCATCATCTTAATGGCTTGCCTCTCAGCCTTTACTTCTGGCAAAATGCCAGGGGCCATTCTGACTTGGCTGTGGCTCTCAACAGTCTGAAGAATATGAGGCCTGAGACTGCAGTCCCCTGGGTTATCCTGACCTCCACGACAGGACTCTGCAGACTCCCTGACCCCATGGGGATAATGAGCAGCTCTGCTCCAAGCTGTCCCCTTCTTTGCCTGGAACCGCCGACTCACTGTGACCTTCTTGTTCTTTCTATCAAAAAGCGCTTCCTCCCACAAGACACTGGGAAGGAACTTCCCTACACCAAAGACATCTGAAGGCCTGTCAACCAGTGTACCAGCCTTTTCTGTCTGGTTCTGCTGGGTCCCTGGGCCACCTTTCCTTCACGAGCTTCTCTGGACCCACTTCTGTGGACATGAGTGAGACTGAAAGCAAGACAGGACACAAGCTGATGAAGGTGTACTGCAACTGGCCCCTGCCCTGTGATAAAGCTATAGGAACAGATGGCTGCCATAACTTTCTGTCTGGCTCCTTTCCACCAGGACCTATTCCATTCCCTTTCCCCACACTCTGTAACTGCTCCTGAATGGAATTTGGACCTATGCATAAAACAAAGATGTGAGGAAAGCTGATTCTTGGCTCTCACCTCTGGTGGCCAGGTGTTGGAGACTTAGGGAAATGTTCAAGGCCTGTTTTGACCAAGTGTGACCGCCTTCCAATACCAACTTCAGGATCTCAGCCCCAGTTATGACATATCTCTACTGCAGGGTCACTCACTACCAGATCAGATGCCCTCGTCTGCATGATTCATTTCCCAAGGTAAAATGGGCTCCATGTGTATAAATGCTGAATAGACTGACCTGCAACATCTTCTGTGGGCATAGCTTTAATCCCACACTTTCTTCACCTTTAAGGATCAAGGCATCCAAGATAATTCACCTGAATGGTCCATCCGGCCAGCCAACTACTGACTTAACTGTGTGAACTTAACTCTTAATCGTCTGCCACATAGAGGCTCTTCCCTACACATAAAAATCTAAAATACAGAACACTGTCAGGACAAGATATGGACTGTTTCTAAAGAAGTGTATTTCCTATGTGAATCAGAACAAAAAACACGTCACTGAAATAAAGTAAAACTATAATCTAAATATTGTTTAAAACAATCCATTTTAATCATCTAAATTATTTACAATACAATAACATGGATCCTTTTAAAGACATTGGATTTTAAAAAATCACCAAGTGATACTTCAAATAACACATTAAAATATATTAATAGAATTTTTTCAGTGCTCAAAACTCCCCCCACCCCTGACATGGGACAGCAGGCTCTAGACAAAAGTGCCTAAAATACAAGTCTTCCCAGTTTGCCCATCACACCAGTTGTTAAGAAAAAAGGTTAATCAACTTGTTTTCAAAATTTCTCCCTATGAAATCTTCCTGGACAGAATGGCGAATCCCAGGACTGTGGCTAAGTGTGGATGATGGACCAAAGCAGAGACCAGACCAGCTGGATACAAATCCCCAAACAGAGGATGCCCCAAGTCTTCCCACCGAGGCTCATCTGTCTGCCTGTGACTCACTGGTTGTATACAGAGAGCCACCTGGAGCCTCGAGGATGATTTATGTACAGTGTAAAATGCTTTCCACATTCCAAACATCAATGTGGTTCTGTCATTCCCAACAGAGAAAAAAAGAGCCAAGTCAGAGTACATCCTTCCCCCTCTGATGAGCTTTTAGAGATGGGTCTTATCAGGAAAACAAGCTCCAAAGAACTCTAGGTCATTCAAACAATGAGACCATCCCTAAATTACTTTCAGCAACCCAGATAATTCCATTTTGAATTCACATATCTTGAGCCTGACCCTTCTACACTTTCAACTGTAACTGTGCATGCCTCACCTCAAATAACGTTGCTGGGGTGGATTTGCTGCAGGTTTCAGTAAGGAGGGCCTAGGAAGAACGGTCACTGCCTGTGGTGACTTTTTAGTCCTCAAGACTAGTTTCCTGGCTCCTTTCCACCAGGAGCTGCTCCCTTCCTTTTTACGTAAGCCAGTGCTTATGGTTGGGACTTTAGTCCCATCACCAGTTCCCTCTCTCCCTCGGTCCTCCAAGAGAAGTTGTTTGTCAACATGATAGCTTCTGTTCAACTTCTCAAAGATGCACCCAGTGGAGGTCCTTGAACTTCCTGGATTCACCTTCTACCTGTAAAGCTGTGGGGAGGGCACTGTCTACCCTTTCAGCACAAGTCACTCAGATGCTGTTCTTCAAGGACACCTGCCTGCCAGATGGCCACTAGGACAGGGGTAGGATGGCTAACACAGCCAGTTGCCCTTTGTTGACTGTGTAGATACTACATAGATAAGCATCTTCATTTTTGCACAAACTTAATCTGGTAACTTAATTGCTTAAAAAAAATCAAACCATAAATAAATCTAAATGCTAAACAATTGTCAACTTTACCTATGACTCCTTGGAAGTTGACAACAAAGGAAAAAGAAAAGTCAGGCCAAATCAAGTCTCTTGACCACAGCTGTCAGAAATTAGCCACGGGATGGGAGACACCACCAAGAACCTTGGCTCCTTCCTGCCTTGTGTTTTTGTGGGGAGTGTTGGAGTCTCTGCAGATGAAAATTGTGAATCACAAAGATGAATGTCCTTCCTTCAAAGGTGGTGACTCAGAAATGTTACAAGGATGACAGCACTGGGTCAATTCATCTTTTTCAGGGTCTGTCCCCTTATCACAGAGCTTTGCAGCATGTGGATCTGGGAGATCCAGGAAGAGTAAAGGGTAACTATCTGGGGCATAGGGTGACCACAGACCCTTGCTCCCAGGGCCCTGAGTAGAAAGCTTCCCATTCTAGGGGCAACTGAGATGGGTCATTCTACAAACTCAGGCTCACCTTCAGAGACTGGGGTAGGGGAGTGGGGAGGCAAGATCAGCTCAATGTCTATTCTAGATTCATCTGGAGTCCTCTGGAAGAATTTAATGACATTCTGTTAGGGTTTATTTGGTTAATCACTTTGAAAAATTCCACTTTGAACATGTGTAAGCTAGAAAGAAAGTGACATATATGCCTTCATTGAAGTAATTAAAGTCAAAACGCTGGTCTATCAAGTGTTGTCTGGAATCCTGAAAGTTCTCTGGGCTTCTCTCTCTCTCAGTGCAACCCACAGGTAACAGATTCTGTCATTTGCTTTCAGAATGACCCAGAACTCACAATTCCCCTAGCACCGGCCAGGACATAAACTCAAATGGGGAGTTAAGAAAACCTCCATGAAGAAGGTGACATCAGAGGTCAGGTGCTGGATAGGCAGCTCATTATAAAGTCACACTGGTGCAGAAGGCCGAGCTGGCTGAATTAAGGTGAAAGTACAGAGTGTCCAGAAGGGCTCCTCCTATTCTGTGCTGGACACCAGGCAAAGGAGGCACCTGGCTGTGGTCCCCTGACAAGTGTCCAACAGACAGTCTGTAATGACTTGGATTTGAACTTGAGCAGAGAGGAAAGCCCCCAGAGAACTTGTTCTAGAATGTTCTTCAGGTTTCCTAGGAGATGGGGGAACAACACAAACAGCACATCCACACACAAAGAAAGAAGCAAGGAGGAGGCATCTCCTGCTCCACCTCAGTCCCTCGGCCCCTCCTAGAGCTGAGATGTTGTCAAAGCCCTGTCTTCTGACTGAATAAGTCTCCAGCAGAATCCAGGCTGGGCCACACTTATAAAAGAAGGACAGAAAGCTCCTGTGTCTCCTTCTGAGAGGTTTCTCTCTACTCCAGGGAAGAAGGACTTCAACTAACAAGTGATGAGCTAGTAAGATGGGTTTCCAATGAACACTAGAAGCTGCAGTTTACAAAACCAAATGGTTATTCTCTTCCTGACTGGAAAACAAGTGTGGAGTTGGAGCTTGAATAAGACAAACTTTGGCCTCAATTTGAACCTCTGTAGTATACAATTTTTTTTTCATCCATTCACTCAAATGCTATTTTCTGAGATGATTGTGGTCCAGGCACTGTGCTGCGCACCAGAGATGCTGAAATGAGAGCTGAAAGGGACTGACATCAGGCTTCCTCATTCTAGTGGGAAGTGATAAATCAAGTCAAAGAGCAAAGATTTGGAATCATTTGCACTTGGACACCTAGTGACATTTCAAAGTCCACTGTGCATATACTTCAACTCATGGATTTCTCCTGAAACTTTATCCAACTAATACCTTCCCCAACTCAACTGATGGCAACTCCATCCTTATAGCTGCTTAGGTCAAAAGCCCTGGGACTATCTTTGACTCCTCTCAACTTCCATCTAATCCTCAGCAAACCTCTTTGTCAGATTGGCTTCAAAATGCATTTAGAATTAACCCTCTCTTCACCTCTTTCTCCACCACCACCTGGAACAGAGCCACGAACTATCCGTCTCCTGGATTATTGTGCTAGCCCCGCAATTGATATGACCGCCTCTACTCTAGAGTTTATATGCATCATCATAGCAATGTGCTAGGGTCCTTGTTTCTAAACAGGCCTCAGAGCCATGGTTTATCATCACGGTTTCCTTCCTTCTCTGCATTTTCGACCCTGGAAAGCCCATCTAATAGGCCTGGCCACATATGGTTTGGATCTTGCTAAAATGAAAATTTTCATTACTTTCACAAAGAATTCCGACCAATGGAGGACAAAGTTGAACTAGGTGCTGGAGGAATGTCATCACAATTATCAACCAGTAGGAAGGACTGGCTTTTTTTTTTCAACAGAGAGAATATGGGGAATTGCTTAAGAAGGGGATGGAAGATTGAAAAAGCAAAAGGGAACGTTGGGAAAACACAGTGCTGATAACCACAGGAATCAGAGCCCCCACTTCTGTAAGACTTGGGGAGCAAAGGAAACAGGTTAGAATAAAATAAACTGAGAAGGCCGTAGGAGGGGGTCCTGAGCAGGGGAACCCAGAGCTCTGAGGGGAGGGTGCGTCTCCACTTCCCTCCCTGAGCAGGAGGAAGGAGTGTTGTGCTGAGGCAGGTCTAGGATGAGGGAGAGCGGTGCTGTTGCCAGGGTGGGGAAGCACTGCTGAGGGAGACAGCTCAGAGGCAGGAAGAAACAGGTCTCCTGCTTCTCCTCCTGCCCTCAGGGGTCTCCCTATCTGCAGCACCTGACACAGAAGCCTCAGCAGGGTATATAATGGTGAATTCAGAGCTAAGAGACAGTACTTAATCATTAGATTTTCCCCTGATTTTTTTTTTGTCTAAACAATGCCACATATTTCCTTTGCTCCCCCAGTCCTACAGAATTGAGGGCTCTGATTCCCGTAGTTATCAGTACCATTGCTTTATCAATTTTCCCTTTTGCTTTTTCAATCTTCCATCCCCTACTTAAACAATTCCACAGTTAACACTACAATGCAACCACAGCTTCCAGTTCATCAAGTCAGGGTCAAGAAGGACAGATGTAGCCTGGACATATCCTATAGATCCTGTACTTCTGTTTGAAGAAAATCATGAATTTATGTTTCTTTGCATGAGGGGTGGCTGTATCACCAAGCGGAAATGTTCACTGATGATGTTTGTTTTGAGGTTAAGTAAGAGAAGAAGGGCCCATCCCAAGGCATCAACTTCTCCCCACTGCTCTGTTCCATGAGGTGGATTTTTCTAGAAACAAAAATAACAAATTATTTTAAAAGCTTCATCACTTAACCAGAAATTCATTAAATTTAACAAAAAGGTACTTTATACCATAGAAGTCCCCACACCAGCACTACATAAAGAATGGTCTGCGGGCTCACATCAGTCTGCAAACTGTCCACAATGAGATAAGAATGGAAATTGAGAGTAAATGGTCAGATGCATTTTGGACAATTAACATTGTCATGAAGTCCAAGCACATGACCAAGCATGTGGGTCCGCTCAAGTGTCATGGAACACCTGGGTTGAGTTGCAGGTGGCATGAGCCACTAACTAATGACCACATTACAACAAGTGATGCTTTAAGGTTTGTTTGGCAATCTTTAGTTAAGGAAACCTCCATGAAGAAGGTGACATCAGAGGTCAGGTGCTGGATAGGCAGCTCATTATAGAGTCACACTGGTGCAGAAGGCCGAGCTGGCTGAATTAAGGTGAAAGTACAGAGTGTCCAGGAGGGCTCCTCCTATTCTCTGCTGGACACCATCAAAGGAGGCACCTGGCTGTGGTCCCCTGACAAGTGTCCAACAGACAGTCTGTAATGACTTGGATTTGAACTTGAGCAGAGAGGGAAGCTCCCACAGAACTTGTTCTAGAATGTTCTTCAGGTTTCCTAGGAGATGGGGGAACAACACAAACAGCACATCCACACACAAAGAAAGAAGCAAGGAGGAGGCATCTCCTGCTCCACCTCAGTCCCTCGGCCCCTCCTAGACTGAGATGTTGTCAAAGCCCTGTCTTCTGACTGCATAAGTCTCCAGCAGAATCCAGGCTGGGCCACACTTATAAAAGAAGGACAGAAAGCTCCTGTGTCTCCTTCTGAGAGGTTTCTCTCTACTTCGGGGAAGAAGGACTTCAACTAACAAGTGATGAGCTAGTAAGATGGGTTTCCAATGAACACTAGAAGCTGCAGTTTACAAAACCAAATGGTTATTCTCTTCCTGACTGGAAAACAAGTGTGGAGTTGGAGCTTGAATAAGACAAACTTTGGCCTCAATTGGAACCTCTGCAGTATACAATTTTTTTTTCATCCATTCACTCAAATGCTATTTTCTGAGATGATTGTGGTCCAGGCACTGTGCTGCACACCAGAGATGCTGAAATGAGAGCTGAAAGGGACTGACATCAGGCTTCCTCATTCTAGTGGGAAGTGATAAATCAAGTCAAAGAGCAAAGATTTGGAATCATTTGCACTTGGACACCTAGTGACATTTCAAAGTCAACTGTGCATATACTTCAACTCATGGATTTCTCCTGAAACTTTATCCACCTAATAACTTCCCCAACTCAACTGATGGCAACTCCATTCTTCCAGCTGCTTAGGTCAAAAGCCCTGGGACTATCTTTGACTCCTCTCAACTTCCATCTAATCCTCAGCAAACCTCTTTGTCAGATTGGCTTCAAAATGCATTTAGAATTTGCCCTCTCTTCACCTCTTTCGCCACCACCACCTGGGATGTAGCCACCAACTCCTGGATTATTGTGCTAGCCCCGCAAATGATATGACCGCCTCTACTCTAGAGTTTATATGCATCATCATAGCAATGTGCTAGGGTCCTTGTTTCTAAACAGGCCTCAGAGCCATGGTTTATCATCACGGTTTCCTTCCTTCTCTGCATTTTCGACCCTGGAAAGCCCATCTAATAGGCCTGGCCACATATGGTTTGGATCTTGCTAAAATGAAAATTTTCATTACTCTCACAAAGAATTCCGACCAATGGAGGACAAAGTTGAACTAGGTGCTGGAGGAATGTCATCACAATTATCAACCAGTAGGAAGGACTGGCTTTTTTTTCAACAGAGAGAATATGGGGAATTGCTTAAGAAGGGGATGGAAGATTGAAAAAGCAAAAGGGAACGTTGGGAAAACACAGTGCTGATAACCACAGGAATCAGAGCCCCCACTTCTGTAAGACTTGGGGAGCAAAGGAAACAGGTTAGAATAAAATAAACTGAGAAGGCCGTAGGAGGGGGTCCTGAGCAGGGGAACCCAGAGCTCTGAGGGGAGGGTGCGTCTCCACTTCCCTCCCTGAGCAGGAGGAAGGAGTGTTGTGCTGAGGCAGGTCTAGGATGAGGGAGAGCGGTGCTGTTGCCAGGGTGGGGAAGCGCTGCTGAGGGAGACAGCTCAGAGGCAGGAAGAAACAGGTCTCCTGCTTCTCCTCCTGCCCTCAGGGGTCTCCCTATCTGCAGCACCTGACACAGAAGCCTCAGCAGGGTATATAATGGTGAATTCAGAGCTAAGAGACAGTACTTAATCATTAGATTTTCCCCTGATTTTTTTTTGTCTAAACAATGCCACATATTTCCTTTGCTCCCCCAGTCCTACAGAATTGAGGGCTCTGATTCCCGTGGTTATCAGTACCATTGCTTTATCAATTTTCCCTTTTGCTTTTTCAATCTTCCATCCCCTACTTAAACAATTCCACAGTTAACACTACAATGCAACCACAGCTTCCAGTTCATCAAGTCAGGGTCAAGAAGGACAAGATGTGGCCTGGACATCTCCTATAGATCCTGTACTTCTGTTTGAAGAAACCATGCATTTATGTTTCTTTGCATGAGGGGTGGCTGTATCATCAATCGGAAATGTTCACTGATGATGTTTGTTTTGAGGTTAAGTAAGAGAAGAAGGGCCCATCCCAAGGCATCAACTTCTCCCCACTGTCTGTGCCATGAGGGGGATTTTTCTAGAAACAAAAATAACAAATTATGTTTAAAAGCTTCATCACTTAACCAGAAATTCATTAAATTTAACAAAAAGGTACTTTATACCATAGAAGTCCCCACACCAGCACTACCTGAAGAATGGTCTGCGGGCTCACATCAGTCTGCAAACTGTCCACAATGAGATAAGAATGGAAATTGAGAGTAAATGGTCAGATGCATTTTGGACAATTAACATTGTCATGAAGTCCAAGCACATGACCAAGCATGTGGGTCCACTCAAGTGTCATGGAACACCTGGGTTGAGTTGCAGGTGGCATGAGCCACTAACTAATGACCACATTACAACAAGTGATGCTTTAAGGTTTGTTTGGCAATCTTTAGCCAAAAATGCCTAAAAATCAGAGCAACTGAAAGTGTATATTTATTTTTCTAATTTATTTCTTTTACCATGAAGTTATTTTTTATTCAAGCCTTTCAAAATTTAAAGCTTAACATTATCATCTAACTTGGAGGCATAAAAATTTGCTTTGTGTATTCTTCGGCCTGAATTACAGGCTGGTAAACAAACCCCATTGAAAATTTTTTGTCAAGAAATTACTGTAGATATATCAGCTTCCTTTCCCAACAGCATTTTAGACTGGTTTTTCAATCAGGAGTGTTTGTAAAAGATAGCTGAGAAGCTGATACATTATCCCTTGTTAAAGGGACAGTTATCAACCTGAGCTAGCTGAAAAAAGATTAAAAGAATCATACTCATTTATTATATTATAAACCTTAATACTGATAAAACAGTATTCATTCAAAAGTGGGTCTCAGTGTTTAGTACAGAAAATCACCACTTACCTATCTTTTTACTATTTGGTTAGTTATAGCTGCCGAACTATGAAAGTTGAATTTAACAACGAGTCTCCATACTAAATGCCCTAGGCACATTTTCAATGAATAATGGGTACTGTCTTCATAATGCTTTTAGTTTTCCCTATGTTTGTTCCTATATTTTAAAATGCAATTTAATGTCTGTTGAATCCAATAAAATTTGATATTCTATTTTAGTTTCCTTTGCTTTGCGTTTTATTTTTTCTCATAATTTGGTGTTATGGTATTTTATGAAAATATTGACTCATGATGAATTCATAAAAATGCAAAATATGACCAACCAGTTATCACTGAGAGTTGAGAAGTGGCACTCTATATGTCTCTAAAGCCCCAGAGGCTTGGCTGGCTGTTGTCATCTGGCTGAGCCTTCCCTCTTCATCCCTGGGACAATTATGGTGGGTGGGGATTCCATCCTTGAGAGCACAGCCACTGACAGGGACAAGGGGCTGGACCACAGCTGATGGGCTGAGGGGCCTACTTACCTGGTTCCTGAGCCCTGCAAATTTACCTGCTTTGGCTGGTTGGTTCCAGTTTCTGCAGAACACCAGAACAGCTGAGAATACAGTACAGTTGCCTTTTCCTGGGCCTGAGGGTGGCAGGAGACACCACTGTTGGGGGTCAGGCACCCAGGAGAGGCAGGGGTTGGATATGGCTACAGCTATTCAAGGCCTTAGTGTCACAGGTAATAGAGGCCCCGAGGAGGACTGTGGGCTTATATATTTTGGGGTGTGGAAGAACAACACATCTCTTTTCTGTTCTTTCTCTTCTAAAAAGAGGTCCCTAAACCTTTGGCTGTAGTTCAGAAATATCCTCTTCCAATGGCTTCCCTGGAAACTCATGGAAACCTTGATGGATTCTGCCTTGCCTTTCATTTCCCAGGTTCCTCTCTTGCTTCCTTTTCCTGGATTTGTCTCATCTGCTATGTGTTGCTGAGCTGCTGGTCCCCAAGTGGCTGATCTAAGCTACAGGTCCAGATTTCCCTCACTGGTTTAAGTTCTTCGGGGCTTCAGAGCAAGATTAGCCTAGCATGGTGTATGCTAGATACCATTCAACAAACATTTTAGTCCTGGATTTAATCACTGTGCTGGGCTTTATGGGGCTTGGAAAATACAGGCTAAATGTTAAGGCGAGGGCTGGCGCTGTAGTTCCGTGGTTGAGTGCCTGCCTAGCATGCATGAGGCACTGGGTTCCATCCTCAGCATCACATAAAAATAAATAAAATAAAGGCATTCTATCCATCTACAACTACAAAAATACTTAAATGTTAAGGAGGAAAATTGTCATAATGCCTGTAATTTATTTGCAAATATTTGGGGTGGGGGTGTAAAAGGAAGATGCATTAATTAGGTGGGCTAATTTCAAAAGGTGGGAAATACCCTAATAACACAGAGCATTTTGTAAACTATTTTTAAGATGCTTTCCTTTGATCCTGGGTATGGCAGGAGGGTGTGCAAGTGGTTTCCTCTCAATCTGTGATGTTTCTTCTCTTCCATCCACACCCGTGGGTAAGTGTTCTTCTTGGCCAGACATGCCTCCCTGCACTTCACCTGGAGGACATCAACCAGGCCTCCCAATTTCCTGCCCCCAAAGCAGAGGGACTCATTCAAATGTCTCCATGACCAGTTCAACTGCCCACGCACAGATCCCCAGAGGAGCATGGAACTGAGATATGACTGAGTGGGAAGAGTGGGAAGAACCCTGAATCGGGTGGGAAGACCTGCAACCTAGGGAGTCCTTGCCGGCCTGGCATTGCCCACCTACCCCCAGGCAACTGCAGCCTCGAGAACCCACTGACACTCTAGAAAGGATCCTGAATGTGAGGGGCTGAGTCTCCTCCATTGGCATTTCCTCCCACCGTGCACCCATGACAAACTGTTTCCTGGCAGGTGGTGGTGTAGAGGGGTTGGGAGGTTCAGCTCCTGCCCTGGATCTCTTCTTCTTAGGAAAGCAAACCCCACATACCTGATCTTGTGCTTCCATCATTAGAGCCAATTCCTTCAAGTTTTCTGCTGTCTCCAAGTGCCCTCTACTGGCTACAGGAAATATATTCTCCCATGATTTTAAAATGACCACCCTTCCATTTCTATGCGATTTCCCTCCCACCTCCCATCCCTGTTTAATGTAAATCTTCTTCTCAAGCTCTTCGTCCCTACCCTGTCCTTGTTTACTCCCCTTATATCAAAGGAGTCATTTGGTATTTGTTTTTTAAAGATTGACTAAGTCATTTGGTATTTGTTTTTTAAAGATTGACATAATCTGTATTCGGGGTAAAATTGGGAGTTCATAACCCACTTGTAACAAACTGTGAAATATGATGTAGTAAGAACTATGTAATGTTTTGAACGACCAACAATAAAAAAAAAAAAATTACCACCCTCCCCGCCTAGACACACACCACCTCAATTCAATCCCTAATATGAGCCTTGCAATCAGTTCAGATAATTCAGACAGACTTTTCCTCTCCACCGACTTTTCCCCGGGTGGTATCATATCTGGGTGGAGGCACTTGCTAGAGCTGTGGGGGAGGCTGTGTTATTTCCTTTGTACTGTTTGCAAGGCCCCCTGGGACATACCTGCCTGCCTACCTGCTCCTAGGCAATGTATGGAAGTGACTCCCACACGGATCTGGGGCCAGGTGCTTTGAGATCTCCTGGTACTTCCCTGCTGAGGCCCACCTGCTGCCATTTCTAACTTTCTCATTGCCCAATGTGGTTGCTGCCCCGTGATGGGTGAGAGTCACCCATGGAGGAAGGGTTCTAGAACATCCTCACTTTCCCAGGCTCCCTGCAAAAGAAGTAAGTCTAGACTTACTTCAAACATACGGAATCATTAGTTCAATATTCAGCTTGTAGCAACCAAAGTAATAACTTTAATCACTTCAAGGCAAATAGATTTATTGTTTTAACTAAAAGGATACTTACAATAGCAATTCTATGGCCATGAGACGGCCTGAAAATGTCAACGTCTAATTGTTTTAGTCAGGGTAGGTTAAGTTTTGCCTCAGTAACAGACGGCCCTTACGATCTTAGTGGTTTCACAACAGAATGTCTCGTGCCCATTGGCCACTGGATAGAATAATTCTCCGAGCATCCATCCTTCAGGGCATCATATGTGAAGCAACACAGTGGTCTGAGGTCCCCATTCTTAAGGCTTCACTTCTCAGCACAGGGCCGCCATACTGACCATTGTGAGGTAAGATAGACTGGAGTCCTCAAAGGCTCTTCCCTGCTTACCCAGCCTTGCTGCCTGCACTTCCTGAGCTGGAACATGGGCAACTGGGTAAGCATTGCCTCCTGTTTGCCCTCAAAGAAAAGAGAAGCAGACATTGGCAAGCAATGTCTACCCTACTCAGCTTCCCTTTCCAGAAACTTCTACTCAGCCCTCTGTGCCCTGGCATCTGGTTTTCAGAGCCCCAACAATTTCTTCATGAGGGTCAGTTTATGGCCTGCAGGGGGCAAAGCCGGCACTTGAATTGGCCTAGACCCGTGCACCCTGCTCAGTAGGAGCCTTGGACGTGCGTTCCCCAGGCGCTGGCAGGTAAGGACAGTGGGAACAGGTGTTGGCTGAACCTAGGAAACAGGGATTCTGCAGGTGGCTCTCTCCACTCTCTAGGCGTGTTGGCCTCCAGACCAGACGCAGGGAGTTGAGGAGAACAATATGTTATCGTTCTTTTTCTCATAGATGCACACATATCTACTGCTCCCCCCGAGAAGCTGGAAAAGGAAGGCAAAACCATTTTCCCCGCTACAAAGGCAGGGTAGGAGTGATTTCCACGACACGTAAATGCCGAGGGCTATGTTCATGCGTGTGTCTGTGCATGCCTTCCCACACACACGCTGAAGGTATAAAGCTGACTGCAACGTCACAGCCCGATACAGGAAGGGACGGACCCACAGACCTAGGAGAAATGGAGATCCCGTGTTCATGTACATGGAGGGTGGCACTCTAGGAAAATCTACCAACAAAGACACGAGAGAGGTTTACCAGTCAGGCTTCCTGCCCCGTGTGGTGGACACAGGGCAAAGACCATCAGCTGGCTTCCTGCTGAGGCCGAAGTCCAACGAAAGAGGAGAGAAGTTGCAGCAAACTGTGTGGGATGAAGAGGTTGATTCAGAAACCTCTTCAGTTAAAACTCTGCAATCCCAGGACTCCAAGGGACCCAACCTGACACAGTCCAGGGGGCCCATGGACAGCTCTCCCCTCTGTGTGCAGGTTCATACACTGAGCTTGAGGTCGCAGGGGACACAGGCTAGCAGCCATAGGTGCAGGTGTGCCCAGATTCATGCTTGATCTGGAGTCGTGGTTTAGCAAGTCACGCCTGGAGGTCCGGTTCCTAATGGTAAAAAGTCACAGTTTCAGAGTTCTGCACAAAGATCCAAACGGGGATCTTGGCGGTGCTGTATCTGCCTGTGAAAATGTCCTTGGTATGGGATTCCCTAAGGTCTTTCCGTGCTAATGAGGCCAGTGGTTAATCCTTAAAGTCCAGGCCCAGGGGTCCCATCCTCAGGGAAGCCTCCGGGATACACACCTGGTACAAACTCCAGGAGGACAGTGAATGACAGAGACTTAACCACCTCTCCAGGCTCCAGGGCCAAAGCCAAAATATGGCGTGCCTATCACGCAGGTCAAGGATGTATGGCAACGTAAGCAAGAGAATCAGGAGCCCTGCTGGCTCTCCAGGGCCAAACGCTGCCCCGGTTACTCCACTTCTCTGCCTCAGATGCTCATCGCAGAGGAGAATGACAGGGCTGTGACTCGTGTCCTGGGGGAGGCCAAACGCAAGCACCAAGGAGACAAGAGGAGCCCAGGGCCAGCCCCAGGCCCAGGGAAGCAGGACGGTCAACATGGCAGGACGACAATGCAGACAGGGTGGGGGCGAGTGGGGGGCTGTGTCCAGTGGAGACAGAGCATCCCCTAGAGATGAAAGCTCAACCCCCCATCCCAGGTGTGCCCCTCAGGAGCACCATCTGAACCCGGCGGAGGAAATAAGAATGGGGTGTCCACTTATCCACCAGAGCTCTCCACTGTGAGAGGGGACCCCAGGCACTAAGATATGTTCTGACCTCTTTTCTGGATCTTTCAGCATTGAAGAGAAGTGTGTTTGTCTTTATTTATGGGGTGTTAGAAACCAGTCTGCTCTAAGACCATAAGAGGGGTGGGGTCTGCAAACACCCTGTCCCACTGCAGTCCCCAGCCCTGGCTCTCCAGCAGTGTCCCAGTGGTCACGTAGGAACAATATGCAGAAGGAAAGTGGAAGTCCAAGGCTCATTAAACCCCGAGCTGTGCCTCTGAACCAAGATCATTTACAAAACCCTCCTCCATTGACCCAAATCCTGGGTCTTTCCACTCTGATGATCCAAAATGGGAAGCCAGGAGCAGGTGGGTAAAGGAAGGTGAGAGAGCAGAGAGAGAGAGAGAGAGAGACAGAGAGAGAGAGGAATATGTTTACCCTGTGCCCACGCTGAATGTGGGAAGTGACCCGGGTAAGAAAGCAATCCGTCCCCCGGAGGTAGAGAAGGGCGATCCGGCCAGCCCTGGCCAGCTTGACCCACCTCTATAGTATATGGAGGTGTTAGCAAGGGGACAGTCGACCTCCCCCTGAGTAGGGACAGCCAGAGATGAGAGCAGAGCACATCAGTTCAACCCACAGGTCTGCGGGTCAGCAAGCTCAGGCCACGTTCCCATGTCCAAGCCCCAGATTCAGCTTGCGGGCTCCTGGTGGGAGTGTGTGCAAAACATCCGGGTTCCTGAGTGATGAAGTAACACCCAGAGAGCTGGGCTGGGAGGTCCCCCAACTTCAGCGGCATCTCCAGCAAGGTGAACAGTGCAACCCTGAATCGCGTGAGTCTGTTGTGGAGCTCTGTGTGGGAGGGGGCTGGTTCTCAGAGTAATAGGAGGCCCTCAGATAGCAGGAAGCTGCGCCCACTTTTGATCACACACTCTTTTCCTGGAGAGAGCCAGTGTACTGAAGGGATGCTGGTCCCACACCCATCGCCCACCACCAAAGGCGAGCCCTGCCCCCTGCTGGTTGCAGAGGGTCACTGACGTGCCCTGGAAGAGTCAGCGGCCCCCTCCTCCTGTTTGGCTGGGTTGGTGAGAGTCCTAAGAGGGTACTACCGGTTGCCTGATAAAATATAGAGCACCCAGTGAAACCTGAATTTTAGATAACAGCAAATAATCTAGTATAAGTATGTCCCATACAATATTTAGGCTTTACCTAAAACATTTCTGCTGTTTATTTAATATTTGGACATCAGGGTGTCCTGTGACTTTATTTACTAAATCTGGAACCCCAGAAAGGCGTGCCTATGGTCAACACTCTAGAGTGTGTTGGAAGGAAGGAAACTCTCAGGATGCCAAGGGCAGACTGGCCCAGGCATCTGGGCAGACAGAAGAGAATCCAGAGGACAGAGCTGTGAGGAGGAGCCGGGGCAGGACCCTTGCTTCTGCTGTGAACAAATCCAGGTTGGCTTGCTGAGGAATGGCACGAAGCTCAGCTGCCCCCACCCCCAGCCTCTTGTCACACTGTGGGTGAGGCCATCCTCCACCAGTGACTCCAGCTGACCCACCACAGTCCGTAGCCAGGCCAGGCCTGCTTAGCTGGACTGCAGGTTCATGAGCTCGATATGTCCTCAAATGTCCATCGCTTTGACCCGATACATTTTGGGGTCTTTTTGTTATGCAGCAAACAGTAATTGATAGCAGAGAAAAGAAAGGGGTCCCGGGGATGGGCTTTGGGCAGTGTAGACTGAGAAGGCAACAAGACGAATCATAGCACCCAAGGGCCACGTCCTGTCAGGTCCACTGTTCTCTCCAAGGACTGGGCAGCGAGTCTTGGACGTAACCAGGTCCTCAGCACAGGGACCCTGCCAGCCTGAAGGCCTTTGAGCAGGGGCGGGGAGCCAGGGTGGGGCTTGATGGAGGGGAGCCACCCATTGGTTCACCACCTGAGCTGTGTGTCCTGTCTGAAGATGGCTGGGCCATTCCACACCTTTCCTGGCAATTTGGAATCGGGGGCTTGTGGATGTCGTCACAGAGCTGTAGAACTACAGCCAAAAGGTCACAGATCAGTCGTTCAAGGACATATGTGAAATGTTCAAAAGAAAATGGAGCAGATGCAGAGAGGCCCTGGGCGGGAGAGCAGGGAGAGCTGAGTTCCCACCCTCAGCACTGGCCTGGGGCTTTGCAGAGGGCCATCAGGGTCCAGGGAGCAGATACATTTTCAGGCTGGTTCATGCAGGCAGAGCTGTGTTCACCTAAAGACACAGGGCCACCCACAGGAGCCCAGCTGCAGGCCATACCAGCATTTGTGAAAAGGTGGAAACCGGTGAGTCACCTGACAGCTCTCAGTCTCTCCCACCCCACCCCAGTGGCCTCCCTCTCAAGGCCAGACATCCTCCCAGCAGCTCTACCTGCATGGGTGGATGGGGTCTGTTTACATTACTGCAGGAGGCCTGCATGAATCCCTAGAAAGAATTGGGAAGAATTTAACACCAGATAAGAAGGCACCAAAAAAGACCATTAAACGAAGTATTTTAAAATGCAGAAATGGAGGTCATCAATCAGGCCTGCCTGTGTGTCCTGAGCTCAGATCTCAGTTCTGGGCTTTTGATGCCAAGAGAAAAAGTTCTAAGCTACCCAGAGCTTTCAGGGACAGGAGACAGCAGAGCTCTGGGTGCACATAGTGATGCATTTCCCCCTTCTTGGTTGGGTTTGTATTCACACAGTCCCTCCTGCTCTGCTGTGGGAGGGTGCAGAAGTCCTGTCTTCATGATGGATGCTCCCAGCGTCTCTTTGAAGGTCAAGTATGTGCCAGGATATCCAACTCCACTGGCCAAGTTGACAAAGTGACTTGAACAAGTGGCTTCCGAGTTTGGGACTAAGGCTTCAGGCAATCGAGATAAATAGGAAACTGCTGTCCCTCATAGAGCTGTCTCCCAGGAGCACTGGGTGCCAGGCTAGTGACGTTATGGGTGTGGTGCCACCCATTGTGTGGCTCAGGAATGAGACACAACCACTAGGCAGTAAGGGCTTTTCAGCTCGACAAAAGCTGCCTTTGTGGATGTCTAATCTTGAGTCACACATGACCATTGTGCAAGCCACGACAGCAACGTGAAAAGTAAACTGAGGTCATCCAAAATGCACACCTAAGAACGCATCTGACCGGCTCTTGGTTACATATTTTTTCTTATAGAAATACAAGTGATGCTTTTAAAATACACACACTTAATAAGACGGGATCCTGTTGTGATAAATGCTTTTGAGTTTCTTTGTCATATTATTTTAATGACTTTCACATTCTATTTTTTTAGGAGTGGCTTGTGTTTTTCATTTGAAATTCTCCTTTGATGGACTCTTCGGTTGTTTTTATATTTTTAAACACCAAGAGGGACCTCGGTTGTCCAGCTGGACACATAAGGAGATGGAAAGGCTCCACCCCCTCCCAGGAAATACAGTCAAAAGCTGAACCAACTGAGGGATCCAGAGCGCCTCTGGGATCTGTGAGATGGGGAGGATGCAGGGAGGCTGGAGGGACCTGCGGGAGGTGCAGGGACCCACGACTGACCACAGCTGAGTCCATGAGCAGAAGCTGTCCTGGGAACCAGTGCGGGGCAGGGAAACCTGACCCGTAGCTGGTGAGTCCCGGAGGCTCCGTGCAATGACTCTCAAGTGTTAAATACTAGGGGGATCCGCCTCAGGGATCCCACACTTTTATGATTTTACCCCCGGGAGCTTGACGAGTTCTCACGGTGAATGTTGAAGATCCCTGCGCTTCCAGCAGGTGGAGGGGGAAGTTGTGAAAATCCACTCCTCTTCCTGACCCTCAGGGTTGCCTTCAGGGGAGGCCAGAGAACCAGAGCCTCGCCTGCCTGGGGAAGGAGGCTCAACTCCAGCCGGCTCTGGCCATCCACCTGTCCCACCCACCCAGGAGGAGGAGGGAGGACCCCGGAAGCCCCTGGGAAGTCCACAGTCCGGAGCACCAGCTGGTTGAAAGGGGGCCATCATCACAGCCCCCAGCACTCTCCTGCTGCCACGCCCCTGAAGGCCCATTCATGGTTCCGTTTCCTGGTGTGTCATGTCCAGCTACTGAGAAAAAATGACAAGTTTTGCTAAGAGCAAAAACCATGAAATCAGGAGGCAGAGCCAGCATCTGAAACAGGCATGGCTGGATTTATCAGACCAGGAATCTAAAGAATCAGTCTAATATGCTCAGAGTCCTAACCAGGAGGCAGCGACCAGGAACAGAGGCCAACCAGGCAGAAAGGTGGCTGTGCTAAGAGCCCAAGAGGAACGCTGCCAATCAAAGACACGGGGACAGAATGAGGTGCTCTTCAATGCGCTGACCCCAGGCAGGTCAGGGCTGAGGAAAGAGCTTGAGGAGGCATCAACAGAACCTTCTGAGGCTGAAAAGCAGAGAGAACTCACACAAGAGTAGAATACCCGGTGAGGTGTATACCCGCCCTCTCAGACTTGGGGACCATGCACCACACTGCACCCACTTGCCAGTGTCCCCTCCCTGGCAGGCAAAGGACCTTTGTTTTTCAATCAACAAACGCTCCTCCCTAGGCCAAGTCTGTGGGTTGAGGTGGGTATTTGGGGGAAGGTGTGAGCCACAGCAAGTGCCTAGGGTTGGCATGAGAGTGACCTGAGTTCACGTCCTGGATAAGTTGTCTTTGTGAAAGCCACACCCCCTCTGAGCTTCTCTTTCCCTTTTCTGAGAGGAGGATCATGACCTTCCCCCGTGGGGCTCTAAGGACAGCACCCTGTGTCAGTTCCCCTTGGAGAGTCGTGAATAGGAGTCTTTGTTATATCTACTGCATGACTGTGCATCCACAGCAGTCACGGGGGGCCAGGCTTCCAGGTGGACAGCAAAACGGGGTGGGAGTGGCCCAGCTCTTGGGCAGCATGAGGAGAGTGACCTGGGTAGCAGCCAGGACTCAGAGCAGCTTGGTCTATTTCCCGTGTTCCAGTGTGTGCATGTGCTGGATGGGGAGGAGCCCACCCTAACAGAGCAGCTCCTCCCAGAGATTGTTCCAGCACCTGTGGAGCCAGAAAGCAGCTCTGTCCTGGGCACCCACGGGCCCTGGAGCCCAGGCCGGGACTCTATATGAGCTCTTCACGTCGTCACATTTCCCCTGACCCAGCCAAGGGTGGATGTGGAAAGACACTAGAGGGCCACAGAAACCATCAGGGGTCATCTCAGGCATGAAACTGGGGACATAGTACCACCAGGAAAGTAATTTAGTGACCAGTGGCCTTGGTAAGTTACTTAACTGCTCTGAGCCTCAGTTTCTTCATTTGTTGGAAGAGAACACATGATAGGGACCTCCCAAGGCTGAGGAGCTCTGAGAATCATGTGAGACTGCATTGAGAGTTCCTGGCACCCAGTTGTTCAGTGGAGAGCAGTCATAGTCTCCAGCCAGACCTTCCTTGAGCCCCTAAGGTGACCCACTGTTTTCTAAAAGCTACCCTGCAGACATTTGCATCTGCCCAATCCATGGGAATCCCCTCCTCCTGCCTTACAAGCTCCTACTCATCCTTTAATTCCCAGTTCATCTTGACCTCTTCATAAACCTTCCTCCACCTTCCAAGCATCATCCCTCACCTCCATGTATGAGGATGCCTAGTGGCTCTGCATGTCCCTTCAACCTACCTAGGATGCAGTCCATCCTGCAGTGAGCCAGGATTCATGGTCTGCAATCTCTGGCTCGCTGCTGATTCAAGCAGACTTGGTTCCTGTCTTCCTGGTGTTCATATCCAGTGGGAGAAACAGAAGCACTCAGAAATCTTTGGTGTGTGTTACTTGACTATGACTACAACTGTAAATTTGTGATCACAGTTCCAGGGAGCATAATAAAGGCTGATCGGAGCCATTGAGAGAACGGGACAGCAGGATCTCATTAAGTATGGGGATTGAGGAAAGGCTTTCACGGGGATGTGACATTTGGGGAGAATTCCAAATGCTGAGATCTCATGTGTTTTTATGTTGTACGATTAATTACAACTGCATATAGGTGTATTTTCCAGGGTGATTAATGGTTTATAAAATACCAATTCATTTTTCAAATAGAAATTGTGCATAGTTTGACATATGAAAATCAATAGATATGATTCACCACATAAATCATATCAAGGACAAAAACTGCATCATTATCTCAATAGATACATAGAAAGCTTTCAACAAAATTCAGCATCCATTCATAATAAAAAACACTGAAGAAACTAAGGATAGAAGGGACCTACCTCAATGTCATAAAGGTTACGGACCACAAACCTAAAGCCATCATCATAGAGTGAATGAGGAAAAGCTGAAATCATTTGCTCTAAAATCAAGAACCAGAAAGGATGTCCACTCTTACCACCCCTACTCAATAGAGTACTTGAAATTCTGGCCAGAGCAGCTCTGCAAGAGAAGAAATGACAGGAATACAGATAGGAAAGGAAGAAGCAAAGTTATCAATGCCGATGATATGATCCTATGCTTAGAAGGTCCAGAATGCTCCACCCGAAAGCCAGAGTGATACACAGTTTCAATAAAGCAGCAGAATACAAAATCTGCATACAAATATCAACAGCTTTCCTAAACACCAATAATGAGTTCACTGGAAAAGAATCAGGAAAACAATCCCACTCACAGTAGCCCCAAAAGAAAATAACAACCCCAGTAATAAATCTAACTATATAGGTGAAAGACCTCTACAATGAACGTTAGAGCACCCTGAAGAAAGTTGAAGACAAAGATGGAAAGATGGCCCATGTTCATGGGCAGGCAGAATTAATATTGTTATAACGGCCATATTCCCCAAAGGAATATACATTGTATATTCAACACGTTCCTTCCATTACACTGAATACACACATTCAATTCAATCCCATTAAAATACCCATCACGTTCTTCATAGAACTAGAAAAAAAAAAACAGTTCTGATATTCATTTGGAAGAATAAAAGACTTAGAACAGCCCAAGCAATTCTAAGCCAAAAAAGCAAGGCTGGGGGATCATAATATCTGACTTCAAATTATACTACAGAGCTACAGTAACGAAACACATAGTGCTGGCACAGAAACAGACAGAGCGGCACAAAACAGAAGACACAGAGACAAACCCACACGTCTACAGTCATCTGATCCTTGTAAAAAGTGCCAAAAAACATACATTTGGATGGGGGTGGGTGTGGGGGGTGGGGAACCATCCTTTTAAACAAACCATGCTGGAAACTGGTTATGACATAAGGACAAGAATAAGACTAGATCCTTGTCTCTCAAGTGCATGAAAGTCAACCCCAAATGGATCAAAGATCTAGAAATTAGACAAGAAACTTTGCAAGTGCTAGAAGAAAACATGGGGTCGATACTCCAAAATCTAAGTGTAGGCAACAATTTCCTCAATAGAATCCCCAAAGCTCAGGCAGTCAACTGACAGGGTGGCATTGTATAAAGAGCTTCTACACAGTAAAGAAAATAATTGAGAGTGTGAAGAAAGAACCTACAAAATAGGAGACAATCTTTTCTAACTATTGTTCTGACACAGTATTAGTATCCAGAATATATAAAGTACTCAAAAAACTTAACACCATCTCCCTAATCAATAAATGGGAGAGTAAACTAAACAGATATGTTGTAAAAGAAGTAACACAAATGGCTGACAAATATCGTTAGTAATTAGGGAAATGCAAATCAAGAGGTCATCTCATTCCAATCAGAATGACAGCCATCAGCAATACAAATGATAATAATGCTGGAGAGGATGTGGAGAAAAAGGACGAGTTTCACATTGTTGCTGAAACTGAATTAGTACAACCACCATGGAAATGAGTATGGAGGTTCCTCAAAAAGCTAGAAATGGAACCACCATGACCCAGCTACACTACCCCTTGTGTATGTATAATACAGAATTAAAATCAGCATATTGCAGTGATACCTACATGCCCATGTTTACAGCAACACCATTCGCAATAGCCAAATCATGGAACCAGCTTAGGTGTTAGTCAATGGGTGAATGGATCATGAAAATGTGGTACATACACACCATGGAGTTTTATTTAGCCATAAGAAAGAATCAAATTGTACCATTTGTAGGAAAATTGATGTAACTTGAGAGCATTATGTTCAGTGAAATGAACCAAATTCATAAAGTCAATGTTGGTATGTTTGTTTTCCCTCATATGTGGAAGTGAGAGAGGAAAAAAGGGGAATAAAGGGGTGTGTGTGTGTGTGTGTGTGTGTGAGTGTGTGTTGGGAGATCTCGTGAAAATAGAAGGGAGATAAGTGGAATAGAGGAAGGGGGTCCAGGGAGGAGGGAGGAATGGAAAGGGGAGGTACTTGGGAATAAAACTGACCAAATTATGTTGTTTTATATTCTGTGTGTACACACAAATAACAACAAATTCCATGAATCTGTATAATCATGATGCACCTATAAAAATAAAAAATAAAAAATTGGGTATAAGTTCTATTGTTTCACACATCTTCCTTTTAATTACTGTTTTAAAATGACTGTTGCATGTCCTAAGTATTTTTCAATTTGATTTTCTACCTTCAGAGACATATTTTCATTCTTCAGTAGAAAAAGTTGAAAAGTTGATTCCATTTTTAAAAAGAAACAAAAAAGAGGAAGTAGTTGGGGTGGGAGAAGAAGGAGTCTGTCAAACAACAGGAACAGCATGTGCAAAGTCCCTATGGTGGAGAGTTGGCATGGACGAGGAAGTGAAATGAGATTCCTCTTGCTAGAACAACCAAATAAGACAGGAGAGGTGGGTGTTGTGGCTGGAGAGGTAGGTGGGGCCTCATGGGCCCCAGAGGGGACACGGGTTTATGGCTGAAGAACTACTGTGAGCTATTGTTGTGGATGTTTAGTTGAAGAATGACTCAGGCAAGCCCAGGTGTTGTAAGTAGACCAGGTGTCCTTCCATCCAAGTGCCCCAGCCAGTATGTGCCACAAGTTGTGTGCTCAGCCAGTATTTGCTGAAAAGGCAACCATGTTAACCTCCCTTTCCTGGAGAAAGCCAGGTCCCTCCAGATGTCCCCTACCCGCCAGGAGAGAAGTCATGTGCCTTGGCACGGCAGGCCTGCCTGTGGGGATGAGGCCAAGCTCACTTCTCCATGGGGTCTGCGTTGTCCACTCCCTAAATTTGCCATGACGTCTCACCTGTCTGGTCGCTGTCCACATTCCTTCCACTCCCACACTGCCTCTCCAGGAAGTTACTCAGGTGTTACTCCGCCTTCTAGGAAAGGTTAACTCCTACTGCTGGCAGTCTTCCCAGGTCACACATTTGTGGACTGGCTGATCTTGTGAATGAATAAGCAAATAAATCGGTGGTTAGCCTTCCTTGTGTGAGTGCTCCCATGAGCCCACGGACTCACAACCAACCGTCGTACAACAGGAGTGCCAAACCAAGGCTCTCTTTTCCTTTGGGAAATCTCTTGCCCACTATCACTCAGTTCACCAAATTTTATTCATGCCTGAACCACGTTCTCGATTGTGGCTTGATCCTCATCTCTTTTGTACTACAAATGTTCCTCGATTGATGATGGGGTATGCCCTGATGAGTTCATCATGAATGGAAAATATCTCCTACCTGACCAGCTGAATATGAAAGTGTAGCAGCATCGTATCCTGAGAGGTATTTGTTGTTTCTCCTTTGGAATGCATGGCTAACCAAAGGCGATGGTTTTTGCTATAATCCAGCATCGTAAGAGAGCATTGACATCATATAATGTTAACCTGGGAAAACATGGAAACTCAAAATTTAAAGTACAGTTTGGGAAAAGATCAAAAGTTGGAATTTAGAGTATGGTTTCTACGGAATGTTTATCATTTTGCATCATCATAAAGTCAAACAATCTTCAGTTGAACCAATGCAAGTTGGGGACTGTTGATATTATTTAGTAAAGACTCATCTTTAAATTCATTTATGTTAAAAATAAATTTGTTTAAACAGAAAAATCATAGGAATTAGTACCTTTCTTTCAATGATAACCATGAATAAATGGCTCAAATTCTCCAATTAAAAGACTTAAAAACAAGACTTAACTGTTTGCTGTTTACAAGAAACTCACCTCACTGGCAGACATATGCAGAGTGAAAGTGAAAAGATAGAGAATGATATTCCAGTCAAATGAAACCCAAAAGAAAGCAAGAATAGCCATGCTCATATATGATAAAATAGATTTCAAGCCAAAGTTAGTCAGAACAGACAAAAAAGGTCCTTTATTGATAAAGGGAACAATACATTAAGAAGATATAATGATTATAAAAATACATACACTGAACATTGGAGCAACTGGTTTTATAAAACAAACACTCAGGGCTTAAAGGAAGAGATAGACCCCAATACAATAATAGGTGGATCTTTCAGACAAAACAAAACAAAAACAAAGAAATATGAGTTAAATTACAATATAAATCAAGTGAATTTAATAGATCTATAGAATATTTTATCCAATGGACATAGAAGGTACATAATTTTCATCAGCACACTGAATTCTCCCGACAATAGATCACACTTTAGGCTACAGAGTACAGTTTAACAAATACCAAAAAAAAAAAAAAACCTTGAAATAATTTCTTTCATCTTATTAGACCATAATGGAATGAAATTAGAAATCAACAGCAAACAAATTGCAGAAATTATACAAACACATGTAGACTGAACAGCAGTACACTTTTGAACAAGCAGTGGTTCGTTCAAATAATCGGGGGATATCAAACATTTCTATAATTAAATGAAGGTTGAAATACAACAGAGTCTGTGGGATGCAGCAAAAGCAGTTCAAGAGGAAGGTTCATAGCTATGACATCTACATTAGAAAAGCAGAGAAATCAAACAAAATAATGATGTACCTTAAGTCCTTAGAAAAACAAGAACAAATCAAACCCTAAATCAAGAGAAGGAAAGAAATAATAAAGATAAGAATAGAAATAAGTGAAATAGAGAATAAAACAGTAATTCAAAGGATCACTGAAACTTAGTTAAAGAAAATTGACAACCTCTTAGCCAAATTAATCAAAAGAGTGAGAAAAGACCCAAATAAATAAAGAAGTGAAAAATAAGATATTGAATCCAGAGGATCTTTGAGGAATATTACCAAAGTTATATGCCAATAAGTTTGAGGATCTAGAAGAAATGGACGAATTTCTAGACACATATGGAATGAAAGTCCTCTACCATGAGAATTATAACACTGAAGAAATAAATTAGAGAAGGTGTTTGAAGATGGTAAGACATTCCTTGTTCCTGGATCAATATAACTAATATTATTAAGGGCCATACTTCTGAAAGCAAAGTACAGATTCAATGCAATTCCCATTAAAATAGCAATGACCTTCTTCACAAAACTAGAAGAAGCCGTCCTAAATTCACATGGAAACCTGAGTGGCCCTGAGTTGCTAAAGCAATCCTGAGCAGAAGATCCCTGCTGGGAGCATCACAGTATCCGATTTCAAAACATCCTCCAGAGCCACTGTGACAAGCAGCATGGCACCTGCGTAAAAACAGACACAGAGACCATGGAGCCGCATAGATGACCCTGGAATAAACACGCACCTCTTCAGCCATCTGCTTCTTGTCTTAGAGAAAAGAGAGCCTCTTCAGCACACGGTGCTGGGAACATTGGGAAGATGGAAACTCAGTTCCTAACCCTCACCCTGCACAAAAAACAACTCAAGGGGCTGGGGATGTGGCTCAAGCGGTAACAGGCTCGCCTGGCATGCGCTGGGCATGCTGCGTTGGATCCTCAGCACCACATAGAAATAAAATAAAGATGTTGTGTCCACCGAAAACTAAAAAATAAATATTAAAAAAAAACTAAAAAATAAATTTTTAATAAATATTAAAAACTCTCTCTCTCTCTGTCTCTAAAAAAACCCCCAGAAAACAAAAAACAACTCAAAATGGATTGAAGACCTTCGGTAGGACTGGAAAAATTTGAAACTATTAAAGGAAAACATAAGGGAAATACTTGAAGATATGGGTATAGGAACTAATGTCCTGAGAGTCTCCCAAGTAGTGCAGGAAATAGCAGCAAAAAATGACAAATGGGATTCCATCAAATTAGATGCTTCTGTGTGAGAAAGGAAATAGGCACCAAAGCGAGGAGGAAACCTACAGGACAGGAAAAATCTTGCCACTCTTCATTGGACAAAGGTTAACGCCCAGAAAACATAAAGAAGCCAAGCTATGTAACCCCAGGAAAAATACAGGAAATCCAGTTGTAAGTGGGTAAATGAACGGAACAGACACTTCTCAAAAGAAGCAGCAAAAGGGGCGATAAACATATAAAATGCTCAGAATCTTTAGAGATCCGGGAAATACAAATTGAAATGACAATGAGGTTCCATCTCATGCAGTCAGAATGGCTATTATCAAGACAACAAAAAATAAAATAAAATAAAAACATTAGGGAGAATACAGAGAAAAAGGCACACTTGTGTATTGTTGATGGGAATGCAAATAAGGTCAACCCCTACAGGAAACAGTGGGAAGTGCCTCAAAAAACTAAATACAGAGCCACCAGATAATGCGTCCATGCCACTCCCGGGTACATATCCAAAGGAATCATAGTTAGAATATTATAGAGATACTGTGTGCCATATTATGGCAACATATTCACAGTAGCTGAGTTATGGGATCTGTCTTGATGCCCATCAGCTGATGTGTGGAATAAGAAAATGTGATATGTATCATCTATCTCTACACACACACACACACACACACACACACACACACACACACACACGAGTACTATTCAGCCATAAAGAAGAACAAAATCATGTCATTTTTAGGAAAACGGATGGAATTGCAGATCAACATATTAAGCAAAATAAGTCAGAAAGACAAGTATCACATTCCTTTCATATGTGGAATTTCGGGGGGACAAAAGATAACAAGAAAGTACAAGAGAGATGACCAGGGAAGGGAATAGAGACGAGGGGGAGAGGGGAAAAGAGGAAAATAGGGAGGTGCATATGGTCAAACTATATTACATGCATGTATGAAATTGTCACAATGAAACCCATTATCTGGTATAATTAACATGCACTAATAATCCTAATAAAAACAGAACAATTAATATCACAATCATACACAGAAAACTTAGTCATCACAAATACAAAGTAAAAATGCACCCAGCAGAATCATTCAGGTGTTGAATCCCACCATTTAGGTATTGCGTTCGGTTCTGCTTCCTTAGGAAGGAAAGTCAGCGAGTCTGCGGTGGTGGCCAAGATGGGCGGGCACCCAGATGAGACTTTCTCCTGGAGGAAAGCAGGAAGGGCTTTGCCACTCAGGGATTCCATACTTGGTCAGAAACCACCTGAGATTGCTCCTCTGTGAGCTCAGAGAGGTCACTGCCCCTCCCCTGGGTCTTACACCAGGTTCAGGTGTGTTCATGGTTTAGGTGCTTGACTGCTTGGGCTTTGGTCTCTTCTCTATTTTTAAATCCCCTTTAGAATTTTGGCATCATTTTAGATTTGCAGAGAAGTTGTGAAGATGGTAACAGTTTCCACGTACCCTTCGCTAGCTCCCAGTTTTATATTTACGTTTCATATTTATTATCATATCCCATCACGATGGGGCACGTGACACAACCTGGGAGCTGATGCCGGGACCTTGCTGTAGCTGAACTGTGGACTCAGATCCCACTAAGTTTTCATTAGCCTTCTTTCTTCCCAGGATCCAGTCCAGGATACACATTATGTAGAGACCCTTCATTTTAAGGACTTTGACCAGGGCTTCAAGGGACCAGAGTAAAGGTGGAGGGGAGGACCCAGAGTCAGATGGACAGAAGTTGAGTTCACGGCTGTGCCCTCTAGTTAGTTTGTGACATGTCAATGGCTGCCTTAGCTTTTCCTCTCTATGAAGTGGGCCTCACACTATTGATCTCTCAGGTGCCTATTTTAGTGCCTGCTGGACACTCATCCCAGCAGCACCGCCATCCAGTGTCGGGAAGGTACTGCCCAGGGCTGCTTGATGGTTTCACTCTTGTTTTCTCTGCCATGATGGGAAGGAAAGATTCACAGACTCCTGTGCTAGGTGAAGGATCTCCAGGATAAAAGTCCTTTCTGGAACAGGAATCCCAGGTGCCCCATGAGGCTGGGGGAAAAAGACAACAACAAATGAACAGACAAAACTCCTCCAGTCCTGAGGTTCTGTGTAGATCTATTTCCCTTTCACCTCCACCGGCTGCCTGGCTCAGGTTTGTCCAAGTCGGGTGACCCCACGGGGCAGGCTAAGACATGAGCCATGCTGCAGGGGGAGAGGTGTGGGAGCTCTGGGGAGCACTTCCCCATGAAGCAGGCCCACGGGGACTGCATGTCCCAGCGGAGGGGGGGGGGTGGGGGGCTTTGCAACCATCCAAAGGGTGAGAACAGCAAGAAGAGCCTTCAAAAAAGATAGTGATCCCTGTCCCAGGGGCAGGCAGGTAACATGCTGAGGAGCAGAGAGATCACTTTCATCTAGGATGGCAGATGGCTTCAAGGAGGAGGTGGTGGCTTTGGAGCCACAGGTGAAGATGGGCACACACAGAGACATGGAGAGGCATCGTAGGTAGAGGAAAGAACAGAGGTCAAGGTGGGAAGCCACGGGTGGAGAGGTGCCCCAGGCTGGGTCAGAGGCTCCCTCCGAGATGGCACCAGGGTGGGGTGGGCGAAGAGGAGCAGCAGGGGGCTGAGGGCGGGGGAGCACAGAGCAGCAGGGGGAAATGAGAGAAAATGGCCATGGCCAGGCCAGCCCAGGGGACAGGAAGAGGGGCAGAGAGCTGTCCACCATGATGGGAGTTGCTGGAGATTTGTCACTGAGGGTTGGAAAGTGTCCCTCCAACACTCACGTGCTTGTTTCTGTATCACTAAGCACATGACCTTGGGCAGCATGCTACAGCTAAGACTCGCCATCTTTCAGGGAGTGAACGCCAGTAAAGTGGCCCTTAAATGTTGTTGTCATTGTACAGCTTTGATAAATAACTGCTGCCCCAAGTCCCCAAGAACTCCATGCTGTCCTGGTCTTTCTTCCCAGGACACACCACACCTCCCTGCTGGAGGGTTAGTGGGCCTCTGGTCCATGCTCCAGGGGCCTCTGGGTAGGGGTTGCAGATGAGTGTCCATCACCACCTGGTGCCTCCCATTGGCTGGGCCTGTGTTTTCACCAGTCTCTTCAGTACCCTGTCACCCTAGAAAAGAACAAGTCCAGGGATCAGAAGGGTGTCGAGTGAGTGTGGAATCACCCCAGCACTGGCCTGAACGGAAATGGGCCAAGATGGCCCTACCTACAGAGGCATAGGTTGGATCTGGTTTCTGGCTTCCTGTAAATTTTATCTCATTGGCTAATTAGAGCATCCACCTGTAATGCACCTGAGTATATTCTCTTCCCTTAACCTGTAACACCCCGGACCAGTCCTTCAGCTGCAGTGGCCAAATAAATCAAAACAAATTCACACCGAGATACAACTGCAGCACAACAATGTGATAGCTAAACTATGAAGAAAATCTTAAGAGAAATCAAAGAAAAAAGAGAAAACATTTACAAGGAAATGATAACTGGTTCCTCAGAGGGCTTGAGTAACAGTAGATCCCGGAAGACGTAAATAATATCTTCAGAATGCTAAGGAAAAATTAGTCCTGACACAGAATGCTGTCCAACTAGCTAAAGGAATCTTTTAAGTGCTCCTCTTTGAAATGCAGAAGAAGCAGCATTAATAAATGGATGTGTTTTTAGTAAACTTGAATAAGAATTGACTATAGATAAAAAGGATGATGACTAAAATTGGGGGGATTGAATTCATGCTAAAACTAAAATCGTCAACAATAATATGGAAAACACCAAAGGAAATTTCACAGTAAAAGCATTTTAAGATCATCGGGAAAAAAAAATTTTTTAAAGACTTGCCATCTCAAATTGGGAGAATCATTGCTGAAAGTGCCTGGGACAATGCCTGGCACATTCTGAACTGTCGGGAGCTGCCCTGGATGAACACCCCTTTAAGTCCTGATGCACCGGGTTCTAAACAATTATTGCCTTCAGTCTAGCACAGCAGGGCCAGGTGGCAGTAACTTGGGTGTTACCCCCAGCTCAGATAATAAGGCATGGCTCCAGGTGTAGGTGTCACCCGCTGGGGTTGAGTTACACCCACCTGTTCCATTGTAATCCTACCCTTTTGCCCTTTTAGGGATAGAATGTCCCACAGAACCGCCCCTTGTGTGTCCCTTATATAAGAATAAAGAATTCCAGTGGCTTGCTCTCTTTACACAGACCCCTAAGGTCTCAGAGCCGTCCTCAGATTATTGAAAAGGTACTTCTGTGTGTTTGTGTGCTTTCTTTGTCGTTTTCTTAAGTTACTGGAATAGTCAGGTTTTGTGAACCCAGAATTAGGTCGCCATCTAGGATAGATGGCAATACTAAACCTTCAATAAATGAAGATTTTTTTTTTTACTCTTGATTCAGGGTGACTGGTGCAAGAAAGGGGGGGAAAATCACATCTCACCAAACTCTAAGGGTCTGTTTGATACAGTAGCCAGTGGCCCTGTGTGCTTATTCAAGTTTAAATGAATAAAAGTCAAGTAAAATTAGAAGTTCCTCGTTTGCACTAGCCACATTTCAAGGTGCTCTGTAGCTGCATGAGGCTCATGGTCATATTGGATGGTGCAGGTATAGATACATTCCCCACATTGCCAAACATCTCTTTGGACTTTGCTGCTCTGGGGGAGTAGCAGGGCTTGTCTCAGGGATCCTGGGGAGGCCTCTGGGTAGAGGTGGCAGAGGAGTGTCCATCACCATCTGGTGCCTCCCATTGGCTGGTCTCTTCCACAGTCTGTCCTGTGGGCCCTCTCACCTCTGCTCCCTCCCTCATTAGGGGTCCATTGTCTTCCTGCTTATCTTCAGCGCTGGGCTTGCTTAGCTGGGGGCTTCCTTCCAGAGCAACCTGGTGTTTTGGGGTTGTGCTGGTTGGAGCTCCTTAGCCACAGCCAACAGCTCCTGCACTGCCACCTAGAGGCAGAGATGGAGACAGCATGGGCTTGTGCCCTCACCCCTCCCTGTCCCTCCTCCACAGGTGGATAAAGGCGTTCATTCCCCAATTTTCCATCTCTGCCTCCTCCTGAAGATGGGCGTCTGGGATAACCTTGGCAAAAACACTGATTTTTCTGGAATTACAAAGAGAGGTTTCTAAAGTAAGTTGACTGGAGAGATCATCCTAAGAAGTCCATGCTGGGAGTGCAGCAGAGACCAGCCGGCAGAGCTCTCCCTTCAGGAAACAGAAGGCCAGAGAAAGGCCACGTCTCATGGCTGCCACATCTGTCACTATGTGGTCACCATTCCCCTCACCACAGGCACCGTTTGTCCTCTTCAGATGAATGTTCAGAAGGTTCAACTCCAGCCCCTTGAAAATGGACCCAGGACTGGCCGGGATGAGCAGGCGCCTGCTCCCAGGTGTCTGAACTCCCTTCCTCCCTGAGGTTTAGGTCCCCACACAGATGTCACAGTGGGGCTGCCCATGGGCCATCTGTACTCTTAATATTGTGCTTTGCCTAAAGTTTTGGGAGAGAGAGAGAGAGAGAGAGAGAGAGAGAGAGAGAGAGAGAGAGAGAGAGAGAGATTGATTTAGTGTTTTGGATATAAAAGTCCACATTCCTAAACTTCTTGATACCAATCGCTGATCTCAACTCTTCTGTGGCAACAGTGAGCCAAAACCCTATGTAGTGGTCATGGCTGGGGTTGAGCCACATGCGACCCTTTGGCCAATGGCACCCTCAGGTGGACCACTCCCCATCCCTGCAGGAGTCTTATCCTACTTGGTACCTGCCAGCCCTTCTGATCTCTGACATAAAATTTTAATTCAAGAATGGATTATAATGGTCCAAAGTGGTCCTGGAGCCGCTGAAGGGGTCTCTGGTCATTGGTATCCAGGGAAGGAAAGCAGAGAGGTCCCTCTGGAATATGATCAGCATAACAGGCCTTTTCCCAGGGGAAGCACTGAAGTGCACCTCTGAAAAATCATGACCGTGACCCGGGGGCATTCTCAGCCTCTCTGAAGCTTAGGAGCACATGAACCTCAGGTCAAGAGCCAACTTTCTAGAAAACCAAGGAAGCACCACCTTTGGCAATACCAGGCCATGTCACGAGGTCTCCCTGGGAGCCACTGAAGTTTGTTTTCCTCTTGGCAGGCACTCACCAGGCTGCCTAGTGAGGAGGGTACAGAGGCGGAAGCAGCCACCACCAGCAACCTTGTGGTCTGGTGGAGGGATGACCCTTCTTATCCTGTCATCTCCTGCCACAGGCCTTTCCTGCTGGTGATGATGAACGAAGGCACAGACCCTATTCTCTCTCTAGAGAAAGTTGAAAGTACCACTAAAGCCCAAGTGGGAAATACCCTGTCGATTTCTTGCACACTGAGAATGTACAGGAAGTGTTTCCTGATGCTCCTAGAGGGTCATTGAGACTTGCTGCCTCCTCTTCTGAGGGTCCCCCAGACCCCAGCAGAGCTGTGTTCATGGAGGGGAGCTGAGGCTCAGCATCAAATTGACAATCAGATCGTGGTGATGAGCAAAACCCAGTGACCCTGGACAGTGCCCCTTTCCATGAGTCCTCCTGGAAACTAGCTCCAAGGAGTATTGCCTTGCTTGTCATTTCCATCCCTCTGAGCTCCTGGGAATGAGAGCACATAGGTCAGGCACCTTTATTGCAGAATTACAGTAATAAATTCCATAAACCTAAAATGTGAATTCAGTGGCAACAGAGCTCCAAAGCTGCAGGGTCCTGATCTAAACGTGATGCATGGGCTGACTCAGAGCACTGGGTGGTCATCTGGGGACATTTCAGGGGCTGCACGAATTCCTTCCTCACTTGTTCAGCGAACATTATCGATAACTTAATGTGTGCTAGGAGTCAATCAGACTGGCAAGGTCCCTGCAAGGTGCATGAGAGATAGTTCACCCCAAAAAAGTAGAATGGAGCCTATCATAAGCAGGATTATAGCAGCCTGTGAGGAGGGCCTGGGGGTGTTCCCAGAAAGCTTGAGAAACAGGAGGGCAATGCTGCGAGTCAGGAGTGAGATGAGGGCAGCGGGAAGCCCGTGGCCATTGTGTGTCACAGATGGCATGGGAGAAAGCAGGACACTGCGCAACAAAGAGGTTGGATCATATGGAAGGGGCGCGTTGGCCAAGGGAGGAGGTCTGTGCTCGGGGGCAGGCTGCCGAAAGCCAGCTGGGTTCCTCATGCCAATGAACAGCCACGACTGGTGTGTGGCTGGCTAAGACCTCCCGGGGACAGGAGCCCTGCTGCTCTGGCGCGGTGCGCAGGTGCACACTTGGACACACGTGCACAAGCACGAACACGCATGGCCCTCTGGGTGCTCAGCCTCCTCCCTGCTAGTTTGAAGTGACGTCAGTCTGGCTCCCTTACTTTGCAACTCGAGAGTCACACGTGATGCTGTGGGCCACAGTGGCACCAAGGCAGGGGCAGCTCACGCCCACTGGGTGGTCTCCACCATCCTCTCTGCAAGTCCCTCAGGAGGCCTCTGCAGACACCAGCCACTCCCCTGGCCAGGGGTGGGGTGACTCCTGCAACTCCAGAGGAGCCCTGAATTCCCAAACCCACAGAATCCCTGCCGGGGGACTCCAGTGTCTCCCACGTTGGACGTGCCCTTGGGGAACCTCATGTGGGCTCTCCTACACTCTCCTTCGTGGGAAGAAATGAACGGGAGTTACGCTGGGAGCCGGCAGAGCTCCGGTGGCACTGAGTCTCCCCCCTACTCTCCCACTTCGCTTTCCACCTAGGTGGGCAGTGGCTCTAGGCGGGAAAACAACTGACCCAGGCCCAGGGATCTCCCCGGGCAGAAGGAGCCCAGTACCAAAGCCCAGGTGTTGGAGGCTCTGGCCTGCAGCCTCCCTACTGCTGCCTGCGCTGAGCTTCTGTCCCCCCCAGCGCTCTGCTCTTGGGTGCTCTGCCCTTGGGTGCTCTGCCCTTGGGTCCTCTGCCCTTGGGTGCTCTGCCCTTGGGTCCTCTGCCCTTGGGTGCTCTATAAAGGCGGTGAGGAATGCGTCCTCCACTGTGGCTCCCTGGAGGTCCATTGTTCCAAGAACAGCGAGGATGTTTCACTGTAGTGTGAAGGGAATGGCTGGCACTCAGAGCTGGCTGATGACACATTTGTTCACATTGAGTCCTGTCTAGTAGCTCTCAGAAGTCTCCCAGACATGTGTCAGCAAGAAGATACTAGAACAGTCACAGCCGGGATTCTGTCAGCTGGAGAAGGGCTCGACTTTCTGTTGTGTGAGATACTTGTTGTTCGCATGTTTTAAACGTACCTGACTTTTGGTTTGGACTTGGTTTTAATCGGGCATGGTAGGATGCCAAGGAGGTGGTGCGCACCACTTCACACTGGGCTGTGGGAGCAGCAGGTTTGGTCAGGAGGCAGAAGGCAGGGAAAACCCGAGCGGTGGGGAGGACTTAGGTGATGATGTCCCCTGTTGGGCAGGAAGTGGAGCACAGAGGTTGGGGCTTTGGTTGGAGGGTTTGTAAAAGGACTCTCTCGTGCTCCTGAAAACTGAGATGGTGTAGAGGGAAACAGCATGGCCGTTAGTATGATCCATGATTTCAAGATGGAAAAAAAAATAGACCTATGACAGAATATTGAGGATGACTATCACAACATGGTGTGAATGTTTCATTCAAAGCAGAGTGACAATATTCTAAAGGCAGGTTTGGTTGACCTAATTAAAGCCAGGTGGAAAATCTTCAAAGAACATCTACACAACCAACCAAACAAAATGGATTCATAACCATGGGTATCAGGCCATGGCCTGTTCAAAGTCAGAGGCCTCGGTACAGTCTTTCTAGCCAATCCAGGTCTCTTGCACTCCATCAATTCATCAGTAGAGAGTCTTTCTTTCTTTGCTTAACCATCCATTAGTCTTATTAGTGTTGACAACAATTACATCCTTCTCATGTAGAAAATGTCCAAACGCGCTCACCAACCCCCACAAGTCTCACCCTATCACAACATCAGGATCAGCTCAAAGTCAAGGACTTTAACATGTAAATTGTTTCCAGGTATAGACGAGGCTCCTTGGATGTGATGACTTACCTGGTGCCGCTTGGATGTGTTTTCTTGGGTACAGGGACCTATAAAATAAGAAGATAAGTTATTGCTCCACCCCACACACAGAATGGGGATTCAAGGACAGAATATCACAAGAGATATCTCATTTAAAAAGAGAAAACTGTATTCATAG
This sequence comes from Urocitellus parryii, assembly GCF_045843805.1. Classification (NCBI taxonomy): domain Eukaryota; kingdom Metazoa; phylum Chordata; class Mammalia; order Rodentia; family Sciuridae; genus Urocitellus; species Urocitellus parryii. The sequence goes on along the minus strand of NC_135536.1, from coordinate 10,971,193 downwards.
ATGAACACAGGAAAGTAGAATGAATTGGACATCACTTTCCTAAGTTCATATATGAACACATGACCAGAGAAGCTCCACATCATGGACAATTTCAGGAATGGGATCCTAATTAGAATAAGTTATATTCCATGTATGTATAAAATGTCAAAGTACACTCTACTGTCATGTGTAACTAGAAATAATAAATAAAAAAATAAGCTACTGGATTGCAAGATGGAAAGAAAGAAAGAAAGAAAGAAAGAAAGAAAGAAAGAAAGAAAGAAAGAAAGAAAGAAAGAAAGAAACCACCCTGTCAGCATATAGTAGTCACTGATCCACACAATTCTGAAATCCAGCAGGCACAGACCTTCAATTTCCTCTCATATGTGAACAACAAAAGCTTGCTGATCAGAGTCCCATTCTGCTCTCTAGAAGTGGTGCTTCATGGCTCCACCTTCTATATCATTCATTCTCCTCCATAAGAAATGGCCCATATCACACCTAAGATGGTTTCTCAAACTTCTTTCCACTTTCTGCCAATAGGGAATTGGAGAACCAAAGTCCTCTTTGCATTTTAAAACATCTCTGTCCCTTTTAGTCCCAATACAGCTCTTTTAAAATCCTTATGGGTTGTCTAAGAATCAAATAATCATCTATTTCAATAGAGAAAAGCTATACCTACAAATATCTTTGTGAAAATTCCTCTCTACTTCAGGTTGTGAATAAGGTGTCATGGGACAATACTCATCACATTATTAGGAGTCCTTTTATCTATATGAGAAAATCCAGAAGGCTCCGTTTTTAATATTTGTGAGATCTTAACAGAGTCTTGGGACTACACTCAAACTTGACTTTGAGTCTGAGCACATAGTTCACAAACTGTGTTTGGGGTTTGATGTTTGATCTCAAGCTCTTTCTTGCATTGAGAATCTTTTATTCTCATGTCATACTTAATCAAATACAGATGAAAGAGGTAAATCACACTTTCAGAGATCTACCAGGGAATTTTATTGGCTAGATTCACAAGTTAACTCAGTAATTTTCTTTCTTCCAAGTTACAAAGATGGCAATGTTGCCCAAATCCCATAACTACATAATATGAACTGCCTTTTTTTCCAACCACCCAAACAGAACCTTCACTGCCTGTCTAGCCACCCCTAACAGACTCCTTTAGGCCTCTGCCAGCCCCTGGGTTTTGTTTTGACAGTATGCTAGTTTGGGGTAGCAGTTTCTCTTTTGGTTATTTATTGCTATATTGTTGCCTTAAAATGTCCCCAAAACATAGTGGCTTCAAAACACTGGTTATCAACTCACCGATTTATGGGTCAGGAATCAGGGCAGGGCTCAACTGGTTGGCTCCTTTGATCCACATGCTGCCATGTGGATGTGTTTTCAGCTGGGTGGGGGTGGGCTGCAGTCAAAAGTCTGATGCACGCTCCCCCATGTCTGGCACATCTTTGCTCCTCCTCATATCCATCTCTTCATATGAGCTCCTCACAGCAGCGTGAGGTGGTCAGGCAGTCAGGTCTCATACCTGGTGGCTGACTTGCACCAAGAAGTGTTCCAAGTGGGCGAAAACAGGAGCCCCGTGCCATTCAGACTAAGGTTACCGCTGTTGACCCGCGACGAGTCCTTGCCTCCCCAATGTTGAAGAAGAACACCAGAGAAGCACGCCGAGGCCAGGTCAGAGTGGAAAGTAGAGGCTTTATTAAACGACAGCAGAAAAGACTTCTCCCGGAGGAAGAAGGGGATCCAAGAGGTGGAATCCGTGGGAGCGCGGTTGTCTCCCCTTTTTATAGCTAAGGTATTCTTTTCTCTTTGCCGCATTCCTGTCACATTTCTGTCCTTTGTTCTGTCAAGAGTGGGGCACGGGTGGGCCAAAGGAGTAATCTGGGCAGGAAGGACTTTTGAGTCAGCATCTTCAAGTTTGCTGGGCGCTGTTTTATTAACACTTCTTTGGGATGGGCTCTGGGCCTTGGGGACATGAACACTCCAAGAGTTGTTCTGCTTTTTCTGGACTTCATTCTCAATGGCCTCCATTTGGGATCTTACTCGATATTAGACCTGCTGAGACTCAAACCCAGGGCCTCACACATACTAGGCAAGTGCTCTACCACTGAGCCACAACCCCAGCCCCTTCTCTTGCATTCTTTATGTCTGTAAAACCATCACCATGCAGATGAGGCCAAGAACTGCCACTAGCAGAAGCATAGCCATGTCCCCTTGGACCAGGGTTGCAGTGGCCTTTGGGTACCTGGGCTGCTGAGCTCAGTGAAACTAATCGTGGGGAACCAACTTCTTAGGCAGCCCTGGGGGACCAGGTCACTCCAGAAATCTCTTCATAAAGCAAAGTCTTTCAAAGAAGTTTTTACTTTTATGCCCTTGAGTCTGTGGCAGGGATAATCCTGCTGCTTACTGAGACGTCCTTAAGGCATGTTTCCTTTTGTCTCCATTCAAAGTCCTTGGCCTCTCTTAAAATGGCACAAATCTCATCAGCAAGAACAACTTCCTTGGTCCAAATTATATAGACACTTTTCTAGCTAAATGGCTACATCCTTATACTCTGATTTTGGGTCCCATTTCTAACAGGAATCCTGGCTAAGTCACCAGTGATATCCATGTCACAGCTTGAACGTTATGCTGCCTTAAAATTTTCTCCATCACATTAATTGGTCCATCACCTTTAAATTCAGCCTGACACAAAGTGTCAGGACATTGGCAAAATGTAGGCAAGTTCTTGAATAGCCTCAAGTGCAGTTCCCAGTAGGGTCCTCTTTCCCATCTGAAAGCTCAGCACAGTCTTTACTGTCCCCGTGGTTACCAGCATTGTGGTCTTCCGAACTTACAGCAGAATCACCCATTTAAGTGCTCCATGTTCTGAGACTTCTCCATCCTGCATCTTCACACTTTTCCAAATTTCTTCCATAAACTGATTCCAAAGGCTTCTGAACTACATAGTTGGGGATAGTCACAGCAAAAACCCTATTCCGTCAAAAGAGCCAGGTGTGGACAGAACTGCCTGTCAATCAGCGGGGTCTCCTGACCAATGGATCTCAGCAAGCTCCCCCAACCAACCCCAGTAGGACAAGGGACTCTAACCCCCCTCCCCCAGTCCTGTCCCTAAGCCCAATAAAAATTCCAGTCCGGCTGAGCCCAACCATGCGCTTCTCCCCGACCCACCCTGTTGGTCTGGAGGGTCTCGCCTGGAGTGAAATCTCAATAAAGCCTCGTTCTGCAGCCTTTTTAATGTGCCTCCTTTTGGTGGCTGCTGCCTGACCCTACCGTTTCAGAAGCTTCAGCCCATTCATTGCTTTGGGTCCGAGGGGAGGGGAGGCAGAATATCATGGCAGAGGAAAGCTACTCAGCTCCTGATGACCAGGAAGCAAGAGAAAGAAGCAAGGGTCATGATGAGAAGTGGTCCCCGAGGGTCCACCTCGAGTGACCTTACTCCCTCCAACCACGCCCCACCTGCTTACAGTTTCCACCACCTGCCAGTAGTCCATCCAAATTATAATCCATCAAATTGATTCATCTACTGATAAAGCCAGAGCCCTCTTAAGCTAATCATTTTCCAAAGCCTCACACTGCTGCGCTGGGAACCAAGTCTTCCACGCTTGGGATTCTGGGAGGCATTCCAAACCCAAACCATGGCAGAAGAGGTTGGAATGGCAGTGACATCTTGGACGAAAGCCTTTTAGCCTGACAAGTGAGCGTCTTGGAGTGAGGCCACCTCTCCCTGTGACCCATTAGCTGTGGCCGACCTGCATGTTTGTGTGCTCTTTTGAACTTTGCACTCTCGGGCATCACACCCAGAGAGATTATCCCACCGGCCCCAGGAGAGCGGTGAGACACCAGGAGCAGAAGCACTGAGTGAGCTCAGCCTGCACCTGCCAGCCTGCAGACACCTCTCCAGGTGGCAGAGCCTGCAGGTGAGCACAGGAGGCAGGAGCTCAGTGAAAGGGGCTGGAGGGAAGAAAGAGTCTCCCTACTGTAAATGGTGTGGCAGGAGCTGTCACAGCCTCACAGGAGGGGATGGATGAAGGCTGTGCAGGAGTGATTCTCCCAGTCACCTCATCTAGGGATCACCTCCACTTAGTGAACGGGAGAAATCGGATGTTTGGAAGTGCTGGTTGGGGCCTCTGCATAGAAAACTACTCACATTTTTTTTTTCTCAGAGAATGGATTATGATCTCTACCACCTCCTATTAACTCCTTCCTGAAGACCCACGTTAACAAATTCTATTATTTACCTCTTCTTGCATAACAAATCACCCCCAAATTTGATAGTAGCTTAGGACAACAAGCTGTTTCTGTGCATGGGGCCTTTGAGACGGCTTCAGGTCTCTTGTGAGATCTGAGTCAAGATGTCAATCACCTTGGGAGCCGCTCAGAGACCACCAAGTGGAGGAAGTTCAGCATCAGATTAGGACCAGACATGAAGAAGTCTGCATGAAGAAGCTGCATCTGATCAGGGAGTTTTACAAACATAAACTTCCTCCCTGTCCCTCAGAGAATCAGGCTCAGTCTCCTGGGACACTTCACACTTGAAAAGTGAAAAACAAGCTTTTCTTGAATAACAAGATTTCTTGCACCATTAAATAATTCTACTTCTTTTTTAAAAAGATTTTTTTAACCTGTTGATAGACCTTTATTTATTTATATGTGATTTATTTATATGTGATTTATATGTGAATCGAACCCAGTGCCTCACACATGCCAGACAAGTGTGCTACTGCTGAGCCACAACCCCAGCCCACTAATTCTACTTCTTAAAAATAATGTTTTATTGTTTTCTGGTAATGAACAAGACATGCTCTTTGTCGGCAATTTGGAGATTAAAAAAATTTCAAATGAAGAACACAAAAGGCACCTCCGTTCTATCATCAAGAGCATCTCTAAGAAACACTCCTTTAGTTCCTGGTGGATACTGGGACACACCAGTAAGCAGCATCCATGGTCCCACTTTATGGGGCTTTCAGCACAGCAGGAGGGAAGACCTTGCTCTATTGACTGAATTTCGCTCCAGTCCTCTCCCAACCCCACTCTGTGTGTGATCCTTCTTTAAAATGTGGGTAAAATACCAGAACAGTTTGGTGTGGTGGTGGAGGATGGAGTCCCGGTCTTCTGGTGAGGGCGATTGGCTAATTCAAAGGATAGGCACAGGGTCCAGCAGCAAAGGCCCCACCAACCTCACCAGCATCAGAGCACCTCAGACCCACCTGGGCCCCAGACCATCTGCTTGTCTGAGGACAAGCAGCTGGATGGGAGCTCTCAACAGAAGAGCCCTTCCCGCCTGCTGTGCTTGTCTTCACACTAGTTCCAGGAATTGACCTGGCAAATATTGAACAGGCTGCTGGGTCTCCAACACCACTTTTCTGTGGCAGGAGGACGTGCAGGCTGAGGACCTGGGCCCGGCTTGGTGATAAGGCTGTGTGAGTACTGGGCTCCTGCCGGGAAGGAAGGCAGGTGGCGGTCACCGCTCTATCCCCCTCCTGCTCTCTAGTTCTCTGTTTCTCCATCTCTGGCTTCACAGGTAGGGGTGGGAGAAGTGAGTCCCCTCGAGTTAGAGTGGAATGAGCACTGCTTCTGAGTCTCCAAGTTAGAATTTCAGGTTCTCAATGACCTTTGGCATCCAAGACTTTGGACCGAGGAGCTCCGAATATTCCCGGCAGATAAGACCACAGTAAAGGACGAAACTTACCAGAAATCTTGTGATGGGAAAAGAGGCATGCTTGGAAGCCCTGAGCTGGACCCGAGTCTTTCTCCTGCCTCCCTTTTATCGAGTGTTTGTCCTGCCCCGAGCCTCAGTTTCCCCAAATGGACAACTGGGCTAGGAATCCTTGTGCCTCAGGGTTCTCAGAAGGATTGAGTCAGAAACAAAGCAGGTGCCACCTGCATTTGGGCAGGACCATTCTCACTGCATGTGACCCTTCTGGGCAGTTTAAAGCTTCCATGTACCCAAATCTCACCCACTGAGTGCTAAGAGCACCCCCGTTTCTTGTGGTCGATATGACCAGAAACACCACCCACCTCTCCCATCCCTCCTCCCTAATTTACAAACCCATCTGTCCGAAAAACAGTGATACAACGTACCTAATATCCCCAGCCCTCTAATAAACACTTAATAAATGAAATGTTATAATGAATGGATAGGGTTCTTCATTTCCCTCTGGGATCTTTCTAGAAAAGGAGCTATGAAATGAACTGGATGTCATTGCACTAAGCCTCGGTGAATGGGAAGAAAACCCCTATCACATTCTTTCTGTGTTAGGTGCTCTGTGTGTCTGTCACATAAGCCTTCACCTGCCTGCCCGGGAGGGGACTTTGCCTACATTTTGCAAAACTGACACCTTGTGAAGGAGGTTTCTTTGCACTGCGCGGCAGTGAGTTCCTGCAGAGCCTTGGTTGCGACCCAGGCCCCACTGGGAAGTCGAGGTCGTTTTGCAGGTCGGGAAGACCTTGGGGTGCCATGGGGGCAGAAAACGGTGCTGAGTTCAGTGGCATAGAAGGAATAAATGAGAAGTAGTTTCTGTGTTTCTGATTTTACCCAGGGACAGACCAAGTTTTAATTTGTTCTGCATCTTACAAATTTCCCATCAAAAAGGCAAATCTGAAATGTACAGGAAATGTCATAGAGCCACCCCCACTGAGCTGTGCGGAGGGAGGGAGGTCATGACCTTGGAAAAGTGCCCATCACACTTTGACCAGCAAACGCGTTTCGACATAACAGAGGAGACAGCATCTCGCCTCCCGGCCGCTGGGCTTTGAATAGTGGTTGGGCAGAGCGTTCAGGACACCAGGGCCGAATGCCACCTGGAACGCTACCCTCCCCAGCACTGCCACTACAGCTGTAATTTGTCCAGAGCTCATTAGTTTGGGCAAAGAGGATTCAAAGTGCTGATTAAATCACCAGTGTTTTCAGGACGATCTACCACAAGGCACCAGGAGGTCAGAATTTGGCCCCCACTGAAGGAACAATGGAAAGGGTGGTTTCAAGTGGAGCAGGAGGATATCAGGGTCTGCAGGATCCAGGGGTCTGTGCATGGGCAGGGGGACCTGAAAGGGAAAGGAAGGTTTTAGACACAGCGCGACACAGTGCCCCTCCCCTGCACATCCTGCCCGGAAGCCAGGGGTCTTCCTGTTTCTGTACCCCCAGTATCCCCTAGAGGTGGACCAGAGTTTCTTCCGGCATGTCTTATAACCAAGAGGTGTCGTACTCGTCTGCAGGGGCTGCTTTAACAAGCCGTTAAAGTGCTGCATTTAAACCACCAAAGCTTTTGTCTAGCAGCTCTGGAAGCTGAAGTCCAAGATCAAGGGGTGGGTAGAGCTGACTCCTCCTGAGGCCGTTGGGAAGAGTCTGCTCCAGGCCTCTCCCCAGCTCCTGGTGGTTGCTGGCCATCTTTGGCTTTGCCCAGTTGGTAGGATATCACCTGCAGTCTGTCTTCTCCATGGTGTGTCTCTGTGCCTAAAGCTCTTGTTTTATAAGGATCCCAGTCAAACTGGGTTAAGAGCCTACTCTAATGACCCCATCTTAACAAATTATACCTGTGATGATCCTATTTTCAAACAAGATCCCCTTCAGGGGTCCTAGTAGCTGAAGGTTCAGCTTATAAATTTGGAGCAAAAACAAGTCTACCCATGACAGACGGTTCCTAAACCTCCACATCAATCAAAGATGGAAGCTCCAGCCACTGCACATGACAGACAGCAGAGTCTTGATGGAGATGTGGAGACAGATCCATGCTCCCTCCTCTCCTCCCAGGACCCACCAATTCTGTGGATTTGTCCTCACCCATGGGCCCCTCTCATCTGCGCCACCCGGTGGGTGACCCTCACATCCAGCTAAGGAAGGATCAGGAGGGCCCAGGGACCCCTCTTTCCCGTGGGGCTGACGTGAGGCTTTGCACATCATCCTTTTCCTTCTGGAAGATGAAATTCTAGGTCAAGGCTGTGCCTAGGTGTGAGGCAGGCCCAGTGTCACTCATGGTCACAGTGTCCTGACCACTTGTTCCACAGCCCTCTTCTCCATTTATAGTAACATACACATTTGCTCATTTAACTAGTGCAGGCCACCCCAACTGGACCTGAAGCTTGTGGGGTCGGGAATTGGGATTTTTTTTTCTTCTCCCGACTCGATATTCAATACGGGTTAATTTCTTGAGTCAGATAGATCCTTGAGAGGAAATGGAAAGAAGGAAGGAGGAAGGAAAGATGGAGGGAAGGTAGAGGAGATAGGAAGGGAGGGAGGCAGGGAGGGGAGCAGGATAAGCTATGGAAGATTTTTTTTGTAGCCTGGAGTCCTTTACTCAAAAACCTCTATCACATGTGGAGCAGAGAGAGGGCTGCTGGTCTTCCCCAAGCCTGGGAGGACTGTCATCTACCACTGTCCTCTGTAGTGTGCCTATGGCACCCTTGTGGGACAGTCTGAATGGTGGGGTTGATGGCCAAGCAGGGGGGCAGATGAAGTCGCTTGGGAAGAGGAGGACTGACGTGTTCGCATCTTGCTTCCAGAGGATGGGGCCGGCTAGGCTGTGGCTGCTGGGAGCCGGGATCCTGGCCTCTGTCCACTGTCAGCCCTTTCCTGCCCATGGAGATAAGAGCCCAGGGGCACATCAACCCCCCAGCCATCAGCTCTCGGAGCCAGCTCCTGCCTACCACAAAGTCACACCCACCATTACCAGCTTCGCCTTGCGCCTGTACAAGCGGCTGGCGGCGGGCACCCCAGGAAACATCCTCTTCTCGCCCGTGAGCCTCTCCAGCACCCTGGCCCTGCTCTCCCTTGGGGCCCAAGGTGACACCTCAACACAGATCCTGGAGGGGCTGGGCTTCAACCTCACAGAGACCCCAGCAGCCGACGTCCACCGGGGCTTCCAGAGCCTCCTCCGCACCCTTGACCTGCCCAGCCCCAAACTTGAACTAAAAGTAGGGAGCTCCTTGTTCCTAGACAAGCGGCTCAAGCCCCTGCAGCACTTTTTGGACAGCACCAAGGAGCTGTATGGCGCTTTTGCTTTTTCTGCCAACTTCTCGGATCCGGCTACAACCTGGAGGCAGATCAATGAGTACGTGAGGAAGCAGACGTACGGCCTGCCCCAGTTCAGCCACGACACGCTCATGGTTCTCCTGAACTACATCTTCTTCAAAGGTGAGGGCTCGCTCAGACACAATGACTGGCGTCTCCTCTGTGAGTAGACACTGTCACCACACAGAGGTGACCAACACATCCTTGGGGGATGCTGTTTGCCTCTTGGGAATCTGCGAATGACAGCTTTCCTACCCTTGGGTAGCTCACATCCCACGTGGGTTGGAAGCAAGGAGCGGCCACAGAGCTCAGAGGGATGTCATGCTTTCAGGTGGGTGTAGGTGCCCTGGAGCTCTCGGAGGAGACGAGCATCCATGCAGACTTGGGGAGTGAGGGGAGGCTCCCCAGAAATGCAGGCCTCTGAGTGGAGACCTGAAGAGTGAATTGGATCTGCTCGGGTAAAGTTTCAGACAAAAGAAAGACCAGGAATTCCAGTCTCAACAGTAGAGTGACATGATCGCGTCTGTTTAGAAAGAGAGAGTGTGGCTGGGCGTGAAGATGGGAATCGGCCCCGCTACTCGACTGAGATAGGAAGATCATGGAGAGCAGGAGTTTGAGACTAGCTCAGGCAGGACAGTGAGACCCAGATTTAAAAAAACAAAGGAGCAAGATGAGCCTGGATACAGTGTGGAAATGGTTTGGAGGGAGTAAGGACGGGAGGGGAAAGACAAGTTAGGCTTTTCTCAAAGTGGACCAAATCCAGGTGACACTAACCTTGATAAATCTGTGGCTTTGGAAGTAGAATCTGCAGTACTTGGTCACTGATTGAGTGTCTCTGCATAAGCTGGTCATCTAGGGGTCACTGGGCCGAGGATCTGTTTAAAGGGCTTGGAAACAACCTGAGCTGTGCCGTCAGAATCAGGCCACTGATCTCAGCTCAAGATACTTCCTGGCTTTGTAAATGGCATGTTTACAGAAATGCACAAGCCTCAGTTTCCCCATCCCTAATATGGGGATGATGACACTTGTTTCTTGTTAATTTGGGGGATGATTTAGAGACTATGCCTCACCCATGGAAGGTGCTTAGTGGATGGGAATGCATTGTGGTCTCGAGAACTAAATTCCTCTGAAAGGAAGCCCAACCCTAGGCCCCTGGAGCTCAGACTCTGCTGACACTCTAGTGGCTAAGCCCTGGCCTGGATTCTGGCCTCCTGGCTCTGCCTCCAAGCTACTTCTTCACCTCACACTTACATACACAAGAGACGGTCACCAGGCCGGTGTGGCTTTGCAGACAGCCGCCCAGAGTCGTTCTCCTGGGACATGTGCTCATGTGTTACGGGTCTTGTGTCCTCAGCCAAGTGGAAGCATCCTTTCGATCGCTACCAGACCCGGAAGCAGGAAAGCTTCTCCGTGGATGACAGGACCTCTCTCCGGGTTCCCATGATGCAGCAGAGGGAGATGCACAGGTTCCTCTATGACCAGGAGGTGGCGTGCACCGTGCTGCAGATAGAGTACAGTGGCAATGCCTGGCTGCTGCTGGTGCTCCCTGACCCTGGCAGGATGAGGCAGGTGGAGGCCGCTCTGCAGCCAGAGACCCTGAGAAAGTGGGGACAGCTGTTCCTGCCCAGGTAGGTGCCACATGGAAGGGTTCCCGCAATCTTTGCTCAAAAGCCGGAGCAGGTCTTGGTCAACTCCTGTCCCCAAACGCTAAATTCCAAGTTTGACTCTGGGATCCTGGGTAATTTTCTCTCCTCCTTGGGCCTCAGGTTTCCTCTGAGGCCTTGATTCCTCCTGAATTGCATTGCTCGCTGGATTAACTGAGTCCATAGTTAGACTGAAACCTGGATCCTAAATGCTCACTGGATGTGGACCATGATCCCTCCACCGGGTGTCCTGACCCCAATCTCATTTCCCCTGGCTTCCCTCGTTCTTCACATAGTAATTTAATATCACATGATAATAAAGTGTCACCAAAATACCAGAATAAAGGACGATCATTAAGAACAATCATTAGGTAAAGAAAATGTGGTATATATCCACAGTGGAGTTGTAGTCGGCCATGAAGAATGAGGTTACGGCATTTGCTGGCAGATGGATGGAACCAGAGAAGATGAGGCTGCGTGAACTAAGCCAGCCTCAGCAAGTCAAGGGTCAAAGTTCTCTCTGACATGCAGAAGCTGGAGAGCAAGACCAAGGAGACACCAGTGGCTCAGAGAGGTCTGGCACCTCGGGAATCTTAGGAAGAGGGAGAAGAGTGGAATAGGGAAAGGCGACTGAGGGGGGGAAGGAGGGATGGAAAGGGGAATCCTGTCCCCTCTACTTGCTTTTAGATTGTGGTTTCCTCACTGCGGTTGCAGCTTCTTCTGATTCCCGAGGTCCCCCTCCCTGGCCCAGCCTTCTCAGGATGTGTCTCCCTTTATGGAGCGACCTGGGATGGAATCTGGTCCTGAATTCTAGATACCTCTAGCTGCAAAGAAACTGGCCCCAAACTAAGCAGCCCGGAGGCCAGCTGTTGCCCCTTGCTGCCCGGGTTGGCAGGGCCCCGTGGCCTGGTTCCCACTCCTGGGGGAGAGATGGGGGCTGGAGCCATCGAAGCCTCCTTCGAGTGGGTCTGGATGAGGCTGGGTTGGCTGGAGGGGATCCGGGCAAGGCCGGCTTCTCTTCCTGCAGGGTGTCCCCCAGGCTAGCCTGAGCGGAGCAGCTCAGTGTGACACTGTGTGGCCGCTCGCGGCTCCAAGGGAAGGGCCCTAAAAGGAAGGGAAGGCTCGTACCCTTTGAAGGGTTAGGTCCATAAATCAGCAGTGTCCCTCCTGCCGTATTGCACTGGCCGGAGAGCCACGGATCCCACCCAGATTCAAGAGGAGGGCTCATGCCCACCATCTCAGGTGTCAGTCCCACACGACCCAGTGGCTGCCAGCCCCTCCTGTGCCACTGGTGTCTTCTCTCAGAGTCCCACCCACACCGAGGCCTCAGAGTAGAGAGAGGCACTTTATACCTGGGCAGAAGTTAAAGCACCCAGGAAAAGAGATGCGGTAGGTCGAGGGGAAAGGTCAGGACTTAAGGAATTCTCTGAACCCGTGAAGCTCCAGTCAAACCCGGATTCCAGCCCCGTAGTTTTCGGTTCCCGCAGGGTGAGCCTGCCCCTCTCTCCCACTGCAGGAGGGAGTACCATAGAATCTTCTGGATTGAGTCGATTTTCCCTCAAAAAGGGTTTGCTTTGACTTCTCCGCAAAATGAGTAAAATTCTACTCATTGTCCCCCTCCCCCTCCCCCTGTCCCCCACCAGTGGCCTGGGGCTTGCCCACCCCAGATCTCCCTGTGAAAAATGTGTCAAGAAGGCCAAGATGTCCTTCCACTTCGGTTAGCCCCTGGACCCTCCTGTGGCCTAGGGATCAAACTGGTAACGATAATGATGAACCTCAGTTTGACCTTCTAGAGACATAAGTTCCCAAATTAGTTATTAACTAGTCAAATCCGGAGGTGCCCTGGCAATTGTCAACCAGTACTTAAGAAAAGAATAATCCCCAGGAGAGAAGGATGGATTTACTGTGGGTGGGAAGAATCTTCTGAGTTGGCCCCAGGAAGGGTGGTCATCTGACAGCCCAGCAGGCCCGGTTGCAGGAGGGAGTGACCTGTTCCTTGTGACTCACATTTTGCACACCTGCTGTGCCACGGGATCCTCACAACAGCCCGTGGAGTGGGCATCTCTGCGCCATTTCACAGACGAGGAAACAAGTTCAGACAGGTGGGAGATGGTGGTGGCCTGGGCGAGGGGAAGGCCAGGATAAGGAGTGAGGACACGGTTTGGAGGTTGAGCCCCAGAAATCGCAGACAAATGAGATGTGGGGGTGGGAAATGTCACCAGCACTGACTTCGCACAGCCATCTGTGGATCTCATCAGTGAAGCCATTCAAAACCCCACTCCGGAGAGCCTTCCACAAGGGGATGAAGAGGAGGACAGGGGGCCATGTCAGGAGCTGTCGCAGGTCCAGCCCCAGACACTCCCTGAGGCCTGCAGCAAGGGAGCTCTGGCTAGGGAGGTGGAGTGTCCCCCACAGCAGGTGTGTCACGGGGGACTGCTCGCCCCCCACACTAGGAAACACTTGTCCCTCCCCGGGGCAGGCTGCCGACAGACGGGCAAGGGCAACACTGACAAGATGGTACATTTCTCTGATTCTCCCTTCAGCCTGCTCGACTTGCACCTGCCGAGGTTTTCCGTTTCCGCCACATATAACCTGGAAGAGATTCTTCCCCAAATCGGGCTCGACAGCATATTCAGCTTGGAAGCAGACCTCTCGGGGATCACTGGGCGGCTCAACAAGACCATCTCCAGGGTAAGGCAGTGGAGGTGCACGGGTGAGATGCAGGGCCTCTCCCTTCTCACATGGTGGGAAATCAAGTCCTCCAGTCTGTTCCCTATGCAGGGCCTGCAAAATCGCGATCTTCATAGCTCCCTTTCATGGACAACTCCCTTCCTGCCTCCCCTCCTCCTAGATCTGTGTTTTCTGTGCAGGAATAGTGTTCTGCATAGAGCAGGTACTCATTAGAGGTGATTCATGGGGCCATAATTTTCCCAGGTGTGGGATGGCTTTGTTTTGATTCCTAGTATGTCCTCTTACTGGGGCAGCTGTGGGACTCTACCTGCCTTCGTTATGGCTATGGGTAACAGTGGGACAAAAACAGGAGGTATCTCATTCAGCTTTGCTGCGGTAACAAACAACCCCTACATCAGCTAAATATCTGCTTCCCATGACTGCTTCCCTCAGGGATATAGGGGAAAGGAGAAGCCCCTGTCCTCTTCTGTCCTCACAGAAGAGGAGGAAAGCCAGAGAAAAAGTTCAACAGCTCATTAACACTTGTCCCCATGCCTGACCTGTGTCATGGCAGTGCCCAGGCCATTTGCTAGATTGGGTTCCACTTTCATGACCCCAGTCCATGGGGATGGGCCATGTTCTGCACTACAGGTGGCCCCACAAAACACATGGAATGGGCAAAGGTTGACAACCCTCCAACAGGAGGGGAGAGCTGATATTTGGGAATAAGAATGCAGTGGCCTCTGAGAGCAGAGGCTGCCTGCTGGACACTGGGGAGGAAGCTAGATGGGGTTCCACTTTCATGATCACGGTATGTGGGATGGGGAGACCGTCAAGGCCCCTCTCTGAGCTTTGGTTAGGGGCATGGAGTGTGTGAGTGTGTGTGCGTGTGTGTGTGTGTGCGTGTGTGTGTGTGTGTGTGTGCGCATGCTCCTGCGTTGTGCAGCAGGTGGGTGAAGAAGAAGGAAAAGAAATAGTCAAATGTCTTGAAGAGGCTTTTGCACAGCACCTTTTAAGTGCTTCTCTTTTCCTAGAACCTTGTGGAAAGAAAAGGGAACATCAAGGCCATTTTTATTTTTTTATCCAGCTTCTTTTAAAGGCTCAGAACCCTTTCTTCCTGGGAAATTGTGTGAAATGAGGTTAGAAAAGAAGTTCCTCCCGTGGGAGCCAGTGGGGGGCTGGGTGACCCTGAGCTCCTTAGACCCCTGAGGTAGGCTGGGCTGGGCCTCCAGGCCTGGGCCAGACACAGGTGGCTCCAGTCAGGCTCAGGCCCTTTTGTCTTTCTGCCTGAGGGTGACGTCACTGTTGGGGGCGTGGGGGGGACCCTCAGGAGAGAGAAAATGGAGAGAGAAGGGGATGAAGCGAAGGCTTCCTGGGCAGGCAGGGCCCTGGGGCCGATCAGCTGGCTTCAACCCCAGTGTCCAGCAGGCAGCCTCTGCCCTCAAAGGCCACTGAATTGAGCCGTCTCTGACTCTTCTCTCCTTCTAGGTGTCACACAAGGCCGCGGTGGACATGAATGAGAAGGGAACCCAGGAAGCGGCCGCCTCTGGCCTCCTCTCCCAGCCCCCGCCCCTGAACACAACGTCGGCCCCTCACGCCCATTTCAACAGGCCCTTCCTGCTGCTGCTTTGGGAGGTGACCACCCAGAGTCTGCTCTTCCTGGGAAAAGTCGTGAACCCAGTGGCAGGGTGACAGGGGTGGGAGGTCCCAGGGGTCCTCTCTCCCCACCAAACAGGAAGGCTGGGCCCCCTGCACTGCGGGAGGGCAGACCAGCTCGTGGGTGTGCAAAGGTGACAATAAAGTTGGCCCTGGGTGTCACCGAACCCTGAGGAGCCCTGCTTAGGAGGGAGGCCGAGTCCGTGAGCAGCTCGAGCCACGCACCCTCCGATCCGCTCAGCTCTGGGGTTCACTGTGGCTGAAAGTTGAAAATGTCGACAGCGTTCATGTTGTGGCCTCCAGGAGGAGTTGCCACCGCCATGTCAGGCCCTTTCCAAGTGTCCTTTGGGTAAGGGTCACAATAAAAGGCCCAGAGGACATAGGAGGAAGGAAGACACCTCCCCTTCACAGTGGCTGTTCTGCACTGTCAGCCACGGGACGACCTCTGAACTGTCACTGCTCAGGAGTTGACTCACCTGGAGGAAAGGCTGGCCCCAGGGAGGGCTCCCGGCCACATGCCATGGAGCGGGGAGAGGAGGGGCCAGTGCAGTGGTGGTGAGCCTGGGGGAGGCCAAACGCAAGCACCAAGGAGATAAGAGGAGCCCAGGGCCAGCCCCAGGCCCAGGGAAGCAGGACGGTCAACATGGCAGGATGACAATGCAGACAGGGTGGGGGCGAGGGGGGGGCTGTGTCCAGTGGAGACAGAGCATCATGCATGCTAGGCAGGCACTCAACCACGGAACTACAGCGCCAGCCCTCGCCTTAACATTTAGCCTGTATTTTCCAAGCCCCATAAAGCCCAGCACAGTGATTAAATCCAGGACTAAAATGTTTGTTGAATGGTATCTAGCATACACCATGCTAGGCTAATCTTGCTCTGAAGCCCCGAAGAACTTAAACCAGTGAGGGAAATCTGGACCTGTAGCTTAGATCAGCCACTTGGGGACCAGCAGCTCAGCAACACATAGCAGATGAGACAAATCCAGGAAAAGGAAGCAAGAGAGGAACCTGGGAAATGAAAGGCAAGGCAGAATCCATCAAGGTTTCCATGAGTTTCCAGGGAAGCCATTGGAAGAGGATATTTCTGAACTACAGCCAAAGGTTTAGGGACCTCTTTTTAGAAGAGAAAGAACAGAAAAGAGATGTGTTGTTCTTCCACACCCCAAAATATATAAGCCCACAGTCCTCCTCGGGGCCTCTATTACCTGTGACACTAAGGCCTTGAATAGCTGTAGCCATATCCAACCCCTGCCTCTCCTGGGTGCCTGACCCCCAACAGTGGTGTCTCCTGCCACCCTCAGGCCCAGGAAAAAGCAACTGTACTGTATTCTCAGCTGTTCTGGTGTTCTGCAGAAACTGGAACCAACCAGCCAAAGCAGGTAAAGTTGCAGGGCTCAGGAACCAGGTAAGTAGGCCCCTCAGCCCATCAGCTGTGGTCCAGCCCCTTGTCCCTGTCAGTGGCTGTGCTCTCAAGGATGGAATCCCCACCCACCATAATTGTCCCAGGGATGAAGAGGGAAGGCTCAGCCAGATGACAACAGCCAGCCAAGCCTCTGGGGCTTTAGAGACATATAGAGTGCCGCTTCTCAACTCTCAGTGATAACTGGTTGGTCATATTTTGCATTTTTATGAATTCATCATGAGTCAATATTTTCATAAAATACCATAACACCAAATTATGAGAAAAAATAAAATGCAAAGCAAAGGAAACTAAAATAGAATATCAAATTTTATTGGATTCAACAGACATTAAATTGCATTTTGAAATATAGGAACAAACATAGGGAAAACTAAAAGCATTATGAAGACAGTACCCATTATTCATTGAAAATGTGCCTAGGGCATTTAGTATGGAGACTCGTTGTTAAATTCAACTTTCATAGTTCGGCAGCTATAACTAACCAAATAGTAAAAAGATAGGTAAGTGGTGATTTTCTGTACTAAACACTGAGACCCACTTTTGAATGAATACTGTTTTATCAGTATTAAGGATTATAATATAATAAATGAGTATGATTCTTTTAATCTTTTTTCAGCTAGCTCAGGTTGATAACTGTCCCTTTAACAAGGGATAATGTATCAGCTTCTCAGCTATCTTTTACAAACACTCCTGATTGAAAAACCAGTCTAAAATGCTGTTGGGAAAGGAAGCTGATATATCTACAGTAATTTCTTGACAAAAAATTTTCAATGGGGTTTGTTTACCAGCCTGTAATTCAGGCCGAAGAATACACAAAGCAAATTTTTATGCCTCCAAGTTAGATGATAATGTTAAGCTTTAAATTTTGAAAGGCTTGAATAAAAAATAACTTCATGGTAAAAGAAATAAATTAGAAAAATAAATATACACTTTCAGTTGCTCTGATTTTTAGGCATTTTTGGCTAAAGATTGCCAAACAAACCTTAAAGCATCACTTGTTGTAATGTGGTCATTAGTTAGTGGCTCATGCCACCTGCAACTCAACCCAGGTGTTCCATGACACTTGAGTGGACCCACATGCTTGGTCATGTGCTTGGACTTCATGACAATGTTAATTGTCCAAAATGCATCTGACCATTTACTCTCAATTTCCATTCTTATCTCATTGTGGACAGTTTGCAGACTGATGTGAGCCCGCAGACCATTCTTCAGGTAGTGCTGGTGTGGGGACTTCTATGGTATAAAGTACCTTTTTGTTAAATTTAATGAATTTCTGGTTAAGTGATGAAGCTTTTAAAATAATTTGTTATTTTTCCTTCTAGAAAAATCCACCTCATGGAACAGAGCAGTGGGGAGAAGTTGATGCCTTGGGATGGGCCCTTCTTCTCTTACTTAACCTCAAAACAAACATCATCAGTGAACATTTCCGCTTGGTGATACAGCCACCCCTCATGCAAAGAAACATAAATTCATGATTTTCTTCAAACAGAAGTGTAGGATCTATAGGAGATGTCCAGGCTACATCTTGTCCTTCTTGACCCCTGACTTGATGAACTGGAAGCTGTGGTTGCATTGTAGTGTTAACTGTGGAATTGTTTAAGTAGGGGATGGAAGATTGAAAAAGCAAAAGGGAAAATTGATAAAGCAATGGTACTGATAACCACGGGAATCAGAGCCCTCAATTCTGTAGGACTGGGGGAGCAAAGGAAATATGTGGCATTGTTTAGACAAAAAAAAATCAGGGGAAAATCTAATGATTAAGTACTGTCTCTTAGCTCTGAATTCACCATTATATACCCTGCTGAGGCTTCTGTGTCAGGTGCTGCAGATAGGGAGACCCCTGAGGGCAGGAGGAGAAGCAGGAGACCTGTTTCTTCCTGCCTCTGAGCTGTCTCCCTCAGCAGCGCTTCCCCACCCTGGCAACAGCACCACTCTCCCTCATCCTAGACCTGCCTCAGCACAACACTCCTTCCTCCTGCTCAGGGAGGGAAGTGGAGACGCACCCTCCCCTCAGAGCTCTGGGTTCCCCTGCTCAGGACCCCCTCCTACGGCCGTCTCAGTTTATTTTATTCTAACCTGTTTCCTTTGCTCCCCAAGTCTTACAGAAGTGGGGGCTCTGATTCCTGTGGTTATCAGCACTGTGTTTTCCCAACGTTCCCTTTTGCTTTTTCAATCTTCCATCCCCTTCTTAAGCAATTCCCCATATTCTCTCTGTTGAAAAAAAAAGCCAGTCCTTCCTACTGGTTGATAATTGTGATGACATTCCTCCAGCACCTAGTTCAACTTTGTCCTCCATTGGTCGGAATTCTTTGTGAGAGTAATGAAAATTTTCATTTTAGCAAGATCCAAACCATATGTGGCCAGGCCTATTAGATGGGCTTTCCAGGGTCAAAATGCAGTGAAGGAAGGAAACCGTGATGATAAACCATGGCTCTGAGGCCTGTTTAGAAACAAAGATCCTAGCACATTGCTATGATGATGCATATAAACTCTAGAGTAGAGGCGATCATATCAATTGTGGGGCTAGCACAATAATCCAGGAGACGGATAGTTCGTGGCTCTGTTCCAGGTGGTGGTGGAGAAAGAGGTGAAGAGAGGGTTAATTCTAAATGCATTTTGAAGCCAATCTGACAAAGAGGTTTGCTGAGGATTAGATGGAAGTTGAGAGGAGTCAAAGATAGTCCCAGGGCTTTTGACCTAAGCAGCTATAAGGATGGAGTTGCCATCAGTTGAGTTGGGGAAGGTATTAGTTGGATAAAGTTTCAGGAGAAATCCATGAGTTGAAGTATATGCACAGTCGACTTTGAAATGTCACTAGGTGTCCAAGTGCAAATGATTCCAAATCTTTGCTCTTTGACTTGATTTATCACTTCCCACTAGAATGAGGAAGCCTGATGTCAGTCCCTTTCAGCTCTCATTTCAGCATCTCTGGTGCGCAGCACAGTGCCTGGACCACAATCATCTCAGAAAATAGCATTTGAGTGAATGGATGAAAAAAAAAAATTGTATACTGCAGAGGTTCCAATTGAGGCCAAAGTTTGTCTTATTCAAGCTCCAACTCCACACTTGTTTTCCAGTCAGGAAGAGAATAACCATTTGGTTTTGTAAACTGCAGCTTCTAGTGTTCATTGGAAACCCATCTTACTAGCTCATCACTTGTTAGTTGAAGTCCTTCTTCCCTGGAGTAGAGAGAAACCTCTCAGAAGGAGACACAGGAGCTTTCTGTCCTTCTTTTATAAGTGTGGCCCAGCCTGGATTCTGCTGGAGACTTATTCAGTCAGAAGACAGGGCTTTGACAACATCTCAGCTCTAGGAGGGGCCGAGGGACTGAGGTGGAGCAGGAGATGCCTCCTCCTTGCTTCTTTCTTTGTGTGTGGATGTGCTGTTTGTGTTGTTCCCCCATCTCCTAGGAAACCTGAAGAACATTCTAGAACAAGTTCTCTGGGGGCTTTCCTCTCTGCTCAAGTTCAAATCCAAGTCATTACAGACTGTCTGTTGGACACTTGTCAGGGGACCACAGCCAGGTGCCTCCTTTGCCTGGTGTCCAGCACAGAATAGGAGGAGCCCTTCTGGACACTCTGTACTTTCACCTTAATTCAGCCAGCTTGGCCTTCTGCACCAGTGTGACTTTATAATGAGGTGCCTATCCAGCCCCTGACCTCTGGTGTCACCTTCTTCATGGAGGTTTTCTTAACTCCCCATTTGAGTTTATGTCCTGGCCGGTGCTAGGGGAATTGTGAGTTCTGGGTCATTCTGAAAGCAAATGACAGAATCTGTTACCTGTGGGTTGCACTGAGAGAGAGAGAAGCCCAGAGAACTTTCAGGATTCCAGACAACACTTGATAGACCAGCGTTTTGACTTTAATTACTTCAATGAAGGCATATGTGTCACTTTCTTTCTAGCTTACACATGTTCAAAGTGGAATTTTTCAAAGTGATTAACCAAATAAACCCTAACAGAATGTCATTAAATTCTTCCAGAGGACTCTAGATGAATCTAGAATAGACATTGAGCTGATCTTGCCTCCCCACTCCCCTACCCCAGTCTCTGAAGGTGAGCCTGAGTTTGTAGAATGACCCATCTCAGTTGCCCCTAGAATGGGAAGCTTTCTACTCAGGGCCCTGGGAGCAAGGGTCTGTGGTCACCCTATGCCCCAGATAGTTACCCTTTACTCTTCCTGGATCTCCCAGATCCACATGCTGCAAAGCTCTGTGATAAGGGGACAGACCCTGAAAAAGATGAATTGACCCAGTGCTGTCATCCTTGTAAC
The DNA here is from genome assembly GCF_045843805.1 of Urocitellus parryii. Taxonomy (NCBI): domain Eukaryota; kingdom Metazoa; phylum Chordata; class Mammalia; order Rodentia; family Sciuridae; genus Urocitellus; species Urocitellus parryii. The sequence goes on along the minus strand of NC_135536.1, from coordinate 10,950,535 downwards.
ATTTCTGAGTCACCACCTTTGAAGGAAGGACATTCATCTTTGTGATTCACAATTTTCATCTGCAGAGACTCCAACACTCCCCACAAAAACACAAGGCAGGAAGGAGCCAAGGTTCTTGGTGGTGTCTCCCATCCCGTGGCTAATTTCTGACAGCTGTGGTCAAGAGACTTGATTTGGCCTGACTTTTCTTTTTCCTTTGTTGTCAACTTCCAAGGAGTCATAGGTAAAGTTGACAATTGTTTAGCATTTAGATTTATTTATGGTTTGATTTTTTTTAAGCAATTAAGTTACCAGATTAAGTTTGTGCAAAAATGAAGATGCTTATCTATGTAGTATCTACACAGTCAACAAAGGGCAACTGGCTGTGTTAGCCATCCTACCCCTGTCCTAGTGGCCATCTGGCAGGCAGGTGTCCTTGAAGAACAGCATCTGAGTGACTTGTGCTGAAAGGGTAGACAGTGCCCTCCCCACAGCTTTACAGGTAGAAGGTGAATCCAGGAAGTTCAAGGACCTCCACTGGGTGCATCTTTGAGAAGTTGAACAGAAGCTATCATGTTGACAAACAACTTCTCTTGGAGGACCGAGGGAGAGAGGGAACTGGTGATGGGACTAAAGTCCCAACCATAAGCACTGGCTTACGTAAAAAGGAAGGGAGCAGCTCCTGGTGGAAAGGAGCCAGGAAACTAGTCTTGAGGACTAAAAAGTCACCACAGGCAGTGACCGTTCTTCCTAGGCCCTCCTTACTGAAACCTGCAGCAAATCCACCCCAGCAACGTTATTTGAGGTGAGGCATGCACAGTTACAGTTGAAAGTGTAGAAGGGTCAGGCTCAAGATATGTGAATTCAAAATGGAATTATCTGGGTTGCTGAAAGTAATTTAGGGATGGTCTCATTGTTTGAATGACCTAGAGTTCTTTGGAGCTTGTTTTCCTGATAAGACCCATCTCTAAAAGCTCATCAGAGGGGGAAGGATGTACTCTGACTTGGCTCTTTTTTTCTCTGTTGGGAATGACAGAACCACATTGATGTTTGGAATGTGGAAAGCATTTTACACTGTACATAAATCATCCTCGAGGCTCCAGGTGGCTCTCTGTATACAACCAGTGAGTCACAGGCAGACAGATGAGCCTCGGTGGGAAGACTTGGGGCATCCTCTGTTTGGGGATTTGTATCCAGCTGGTCTGGTCTCTGCTTTGGTCCATCATCCACACTTAGCCACAGTCCTGGGATTCGCCATTCTGTCCAGGAAGATTTCATAGGGAGAAATTTTGAAAACAAGTTGATTAACCTTTTTTCTTAACAACTGGTGTGATGGGCAAACTGGGAAGACTTGTATTTTAGGCGCTTTTGTCTAGAGCCTGCTGTCCCATGTCAGGGGTGGGGGGAGTTTTGAGCACTGAAAAAATTCTATTAATATATTTTAATGTGTTATTTGAAGTATCACTTGGTGGTTTTTTAAAATCCAATGTCTTTAAAAGGATCCATGTTATTGTATTGTAAATAATTTAGATGATTAAAATGGATTGTTTTAAACAATATTTAGATAATAGTTTTACTTTATTTCAGTGACGTGTTTTTTGTTCTGATTCACATAGGAAATACACTTCTTTAGAAACAGTCCATATCTTGTCCTGACAGTGTTCTGTATTTTAGATTTTTATGTGTAGGGAAGAGCCTCTATGTGGCAGATGATTAAGAGTTAAGTTCACACAGTTAAGTCAGTAGTTGGCTGGCCGGATGGACCATTCAGGTGAATTATCTTGGATGCCTTGATCCTTAAAGGTGAAGAAAGTGTGGGATTAAAGCTATGCCCACAGAAGATGTTGCAGGTCAGTCTATTCAGCATGTATACACATGGAGCCCATTTTACCTTGGGAAATGAATCATGCAGACCAGGGCATCTGATCTGGTAGTGAGTGACCCTGCAGTAGAGATATGTCATAACTGGGGCTGAGATCCTGAAGTTGGTATTGGAAGGCGGTCACACTTGGTCAAAACAGGCCTTGAACATTTCCCTAAGTCTCCAACACCTGGCCACCAGAGGTGAGAGCCAAGAATCAGCTTTCCTCACACCTTTGTTTTATGCATAGGTCCAAATTCCATTCAGGAGCAGTTACAGAGTGTGGGGAAAGGGAATGGAATAGGTCCTGGTGGAAAGGAGCCAGACAGAAAGTTATGGCAGCCATCTGTTCCTATAGCTTTATCACAGGGCAGGGGCCAGTTGCAGTACACCTTCATCAGCTTGTGTCCTGTCTTGCTTTCAGTCTCACTCATGTCCACAGAAGTGGGTCCAGAGAAGCTCGTGAAGGAAAGGTGGCCCAGGGACCCAGCAGAACCAGACAGAAAAGGCTGGTACACTGGTTGACAGGCCTTCAGATGTCTTTGGTGTAGGGGAGTTCCTTCCCAGTGTCTTGTGGGAGGAAGCGCTTTTTGATAGAAAGAACAAGAAGGTCACAGTGAGTCGGCGGTTCCAGGCAAAGAAGGGGACAGCTTGGAGCAGAGCTGCTCATTATCCCCATGGGGTCAGGGAGTCTGCAGAGTCCTGTCGTGGAGGTCAGGATAACCCAGGGGACTGCAGTCTCAGGCCTCATATTCTCCAGACTGTTGAGAGCCACAGCCAAGTCAGAATGGCCTCTGGCATTTTGCCAGAAGTAAAGGCTGAGAGGCGAGCCATTAAGATGATGATAATTAAGTTAAGCTGTGTATAATTGCTGTGACTGGATGATGCTGGATTGAAACAGGCTGTGTATTCAATTGTATATAGACCCCTGCTGTCCGCCTCCCTGATGGCTACTTTGGAGTTCTTGTGGGGGATTCCTGGGGAGTTCTCTTTGGTTGGTGAAGTTCTGGTGGAGGGAGTTCCGGTTGGTGTGTGGTGTTCCTGGAAGGGCCGCATGGGTGGCGTTCGGGGAGTTCGGAAATAAAGTTTGTTCCTGCATGAGTGGCTCGTGATTTTGTGCCCAGCCAGACTGTGGCACCAGACTAAAGAGTTTTGTGACCTTCTTCTTGGGACGGTTTTAATTCTTTTTTTATTTGTTCTTTTTAGTTATTGGTGACAGTGGAATGCATTTCCACGTGGAGTGTAACTTCCCACTCTTGTGATTGAACGTGACGTGGAGTCACACTGGTCCTGTATTCAGGTATGACACGGGAAGGTGACGTCTGACCCATTGTGTTGTCTTTCCCAGGCCCATCCTCCTTCCCTCCCCCAGGGTCCCTGCAGGCTCTGCACAGGGGCAACCTTTGCTGTTGGACCCCAGCTCTGGCAGCTGTTGCTATGGTGATGAGGGAAAGGTGTGGGTAACTGAGACCAACAGGGAGACAGGAGAGCTGGGGACAGAGTGTGCCAGGGTGGCCGAGGAAGGCTGTGGGCGACTGGCTGGCGGTCAGGGCTCAGGACTGGAATATGTTGTGGCCCTGGGTGTTCAGGACTTGTGCCGGGATTTCAACGGAAGGCAGCACTTCACCATCAAGACTCTCCCTCAGAAATATTCTTCAAATGTAGCCACCCAGGAAGGTCTTCCTCGCTGTCGTAGACTGTAACCCTCCACCACCACCAATGCACATGTTCAAGTTCCATCCCCTCATGCAATTGTTAGGAGGAGTGGCCATGCGTGGGGACAAGGTCATGAGGGTGGAGCCTCGCAAATAGAACTAGTTCCTTGGAAGACAAGATGCAAGAGCTGGCTCCCTGCCTCTGTCCTCAACACCTGAGAAGAGAGCCCCCTGCCAACCAGGAAGCAGGACCTCAGGTCTGCAGGCACTTGATCCTGGGGGTCAGTCCTCCAGAACTGAGCCATGAGTGTCTGCTGGCTAAGCCACCCATCTATGGTGACTTGCTAAAGCAGTCTGTCTCATCTGGTCCAGCTGCTATAACAAAATAACCTAGACGGGGTAATATGTAAAAATAGAAATGTGTGGCTCACGGCCCTAAAAACTGGGAAGGTCAAGGCTGATTTGGTGTCTGCTCCAGCACATGTCCTCTGTTGGTGGAAAGGTGAAGAAGCCAACTGGTGCCTCTCTTTAGGGGTACTGATTCCATTCTTGAGTCCTTCATGACCTAACGGCCTCAGAGGTCCATTCTCTTAACACCACCTCCCTGGGGGTCATATTCACCGCCACAAAAACGCTCAGGGTCACTCCAGGGGAACTAACCACACAAGAGACAGAGATACCTTTTTCTTTGGGGGTGCTGTGACGGCTCCTCTGACATTAAGGGGCCGCAGAAAGAGAGAGAGAGAGCGCAAACGACCCCTTTTATTGAGAAGAATCCATTCAAATGAGTCAAAGGGTCAGGTTGCAGGGGACTGAGTCTAGCTTCCTGATGTCTGCTGTCAGCAGGTTGACTGACACCTAGGAAGGCCACACCCTAGGGCAGAGCAAGAGAAGGGGACACACAAAGGGTCTTTTCATGGAATATTCTATCCCAAACAGGGCAAGGGGGTAATATCACAAAGGGACAGGTGAGCGTAGCTCCACCCATGGGGCTGCAGGAAGGCACACCTACGCATGAAGACACGTTTTGTGACATTTTGCTACTTCCAAGATCGGGGCAGCCATCTAGGGCCACTTTGATGAGGCCAGATCATGGGAAGTGATCAACAGAGCCTTGACCAATCAGGAAAGGAAAATGCTGGTCACATGGCGTGGTGGCCTCCCCCAGTTGGGGATTAGGTATCAACCTGTGAATTTGGGGTACGGAGACAACATTAGCCTGAACTAAGACATCCCTCTTATCCTATTAACTCTCTGTGGAAGTAACCAAAGTCTCCCTAGAAAGAGACAGAGTTTGCACCCAGACAGAAGATCAACACACTTGGCTTGTGGCCCACAATGTATGCCAGAACCTACCCCAACCTTGACATAACCAGAGTTTCAGTTTATTCAATAGTAACTCATTAAAAACATTGTTTTCATGTCAAAACAAACAGAGATTTACCATCCAGCAAAAGGTAAAACTTTGTCAAGTTTTCAAAAGAACCCGCGCTTCAAAGGAACCTACTCTGCTCCAGCCCCCAGGAAATATATAACTACTCCTCCCCGGAGCTTGGAGAAATTCCACGAGAGGGTCTAAAAGCCATCATGCTGCCCACAGGCCCCAGGGCTAGTCCTCTGCTGCATGGTACTGTCTGTTTTGAGCTAGAACAATCCACGGCTGACCAGGTCACTGGGCACAATTGCTGGGCACTTCGTTTCCTAGTGAAGAAGGAAACATGTGTCTCTGCACATTTGTTTGGAACCTGGGAACCCTTGGTGCTGGAGGGGAGTCACCGCTGGCAGTGAGCTTATCACCATGGCAGCGGGGCTGGCTCACAGACAACCAGAGACACCAACTGTCACACACGTCCTTTTCCTTTCGCTCTGCTCTTGTTCACAGTTACCTCCTGATTTAGTGGCCTCCTCTACTATCCCCCTCCTAAGCCGGTGCGGCTGCCCAGAGCTGCTGTCCACCATGAGATGAAGGATGGAGGGCACGCTGCTGCGATCCCCTTGGGGGCCCTTGGCTGGCTCCGTCTATTGGTGCACTCTTGGACTCTGCCACCTGGTAATTCTGCGTGACCACTTGTCCCGCACATCCTCCCTGTTCCTGGAGCAGTTCCTGTCTCTCCTCGGGAATGTTTCCTATTTTCCAGTTCTACCTAGATGGCAAGGAACACGCATGGAACTCAGAAGCAGCACACTTAGCAGAACAGGCCGACCCCGTGGCCTACCTGAGTCTGCAAAAAGAAAGCTCAGATCTCCTCCTGGCCGCTGTGAGAGGTCAGCACCTCCCCTCAAAGACCAGCTTACAGCGCCCAGCCACACCCAGAGGACATTCTGATGGGTGAATGCCATGCCTGCTTCTCCTTTGGACAAATCACTGACTAGAATTGGGTCCTCTGTCACCTCCACTGACTAGGGGGCCACATGGAAGGGACCTCAGTGTGGTTTGGGGGAGAATTAAATCATGTCCTTGCCACTTCTCCTTACCTGACAGGGAAAGTAGGTGTCAGTCCTGCTAGAAATGATCAGGCCACTGTTCTCATTATGGCAAGGGAACTGAGAAAGAATGGGGAAAGGAAATCCATAAATAATAAATGACACAGTCTGGATTCAGCCAGTGTCTTCCTGGCTCTCTGACATCCGTCTTTCCTCTGCATTGCACCAGTTTGAGGGTGGATTGATGAGAATCCAAAGAGACTCTTCTGAACGTTCTGTTTTCCAGGCCCAGTGCTAGACATTCTGCCCAGAAGAGGCAAACAAAGCTCAGCCAGGGGACTTGGGCTGCTGTGAATGTCCCTGACGTCAGAGGACTTAGAAGGCTCAGAGGACAGAGAGGCAATTGGGTCAGACTCATCTGTGTCCAGACTCTGTGGACAGTGGCGGTGTTTGGAGCTGATGGTGGGCTGCAGGCCTGGCCTCCTCTGGTGGGGAAGGACCAGGTGTGGGTCTCGTGCCAGGGGTGCTGACAGATGTTCCTTAGGTCGGGGCTTTCCAGTCTGCGACTGGAGGTGACAGAGGACCCAACTAGATGGCGGGAGTAAGATGGTTGGGATACCCCAAAACGACAATAGCAACCAGCTCAGTGTTTCTGCTCTCACATTCCCAGCCCCAGGCCATGAGGATGCCCCTGGGGAGAGCAGCCTGGAGAGCAGCTGGTGAGCCAATGCGCTCCTCCCTGTGGGTGACAACTGAGCAGGGCTGCCTGGACGATGTCCAAAGCAGAGGCTCAAAGTCCTGAGGTGAAAAAGGAAAGAAACAAATCACTGCTTCTGGTCATGGCCAGTTTGTTGGAATCACCTGTGCTAGAAAAAATCTAGATTTAAAAAAATTCCTAAAAATGACATTGATTACAAGATGAGAAGTAGAAGAAACCAAGAACCCAGGGGACAAGCGAGGTAGAAGCTGCTCCTCAGACGCTGGGCCAGCCCTCCAGGGACAGAAATGCCCCCGCTGACATGGGTGGCTCCTGAGCCCTCCTGTCCACGGACACAGGACCGTGTTGTCCACTGGGCTCCTCTTAGGGGCTCTGGATCCTCCGCTATGTGCGCTCACGAGCACGCACACACACACTCACACTCACACACACACACACACACTCACACACACACTCACACTCACACACTCACACACACACTCACACACACACTCACACACACACACACACACACACACAGTTAAGAGGAATGAACATAAAGTTACCACTCACCATTGTCTGATTGGAATCAAGAAGACCTGAGTTGACAAATATCGCTCACGATGGCCCCTGGCTTGTCACCAATGTCAGACACTCTACCACCGGAGGGAAGCAGGACTAGGGGAGGGGTCTTGGTAGCAGGTGACCCATCACACAGATTTTGTTATGGTTTGAGTGAGGTGTCCCCCAAAAGCTCCTGAGTGACTCAGTGCAAGAAGGCTTGGGGGAGAAACAAGGGGACCACAGCCTTAACCAGTGGATAGGTCCCTGATGGGATTAATGAGAGGTGCCTGGAGGAGGTGGGGTGTGGCTGGAGGAGGTGGGAACTGGGGCATGGCTTTGGGGTCTGCATTTTGTATCTGGAGAGTGGAGTCTCTCTCTGCTTCCGGATCATTCTGTGAGCTGCTTCCCTCCACTCAACTCTTCCCCCGTGCTGTCCAGCCTCACCTGGAGCCCGAGCAACGGAGCCAGCTGTCCATGGATGGAGACCTCTGCGACTGTGAGCCCCCAAATAAACTTTCCCTCCTCTAAAACTGTCCTGGTCATAACAGGCTGGTTAAAACAGATTCTGACAAGTAAAGGCGTCACCATGGGAGGGGGAGGAATCCTGGGCCCATGGCAAAAGGGCGGGACTGGGACAGAGGTCCCTTCCGAAAAAGGGAGAACTTGGGAGAGCACCCGGCGTCCTCTTTGACTTGCTGAAATCCAGCCTGGTCCCTGCAGCGTTTTGCTTTCTGTTCCCCACAGGCAACGAGGGAGAGTACCACAGAGGCCATGGCCACGTCTGATCTGAGGTCACCACATGGCGAAGCCTCCTGCTGCAGGTGACCCTTGGAACTAGCCGAGGGCTGAGTGGAGACACTGGGCTCCTGATTCCAGGCCCTGGGGCTTCCTCAGGCGAAGACCTGGTTGGGAGCCATTAGTGCTTCTGTGTCACAAACAACCTGCATTGAGGTATTGGTGATGCTCAGACACACTGCAGCCTGCTCTTGTGGCGAGAGACTGTACAACAGGTCAGAAAGTGGCATTCATAGCAGGCTAGGTGGGGAAGAGTGCTAAGGAGAGGAACAAAGAATGGGAAGGGGACCATAGAACATCCTGGACAGGGACTTACATTTTAAGAAAGAGTGGCCAGAGGAGGTCTCACTGATGTTTGAAGAAGCCCTAAAGGAAACAAGAAAGGTAATCAAATGGTCTTGAAGGGAACAGAACTCTAGATAGAGAGAACCAGTGCAAAGACCCTGGGGCATATTTCAGGAAAACAATGTAAGCCAGAACAGCTGGAGAGGAGTGGGATGGGCTGGGCTGCAGGGGTCATGCAGGATGAGGTCAGAGAAGAACAAGAAACTGGAGAGCAGCAGGGGTTGGTGTCCCTGCTCCCTAGTTTGGTTGATTAAAACTGGACTCAGCACTAACCTGCAGTTAGCAAGTTAGTCTTTGTAAAAACTTCTCTGTTGACTCCAGATGACTGAAGATGTTTCCTGCAGAACAGCAACGTGATCTGACGACTGTGTCGAGTATAGACTTCAGGGGGTCCCAGACAGGAGTATGAAGACGAATGAGGATGCTGTGGCAATGCATCAATCTGTATTTTATTACCAAAATAAAATGCCTGAGGCTGGGTAGCTTTATTTTTAATTTTTTTTTTAAAAAAAGTATATTTAGCTCAGTTCTGGAGATTCAAAGGCAGGGTGCCGGCATCAGCGTGGCTCTGGTGAGGACTTCATGGCAGTTGGTGTCACAATGGCAGAAGCACATGCAAGAGGGAGAGATCATTTGCCAGATGGGAAGCCAACGAGGTTGCGGAGTGGCCGGGATTATTCTTTAAGAATGTGCCTGTCTGAGAACTCACCTGGGGGGCCACCAGAGCTACCTGGATCCCTTCCAGGTATCTAAGCACCTCCCATTCGCCCCCACCTTAAGGGTCCCACCACCTCAACACTGGTGTGCGGAGGAGCCAGCCTCCAACACGAAGGCTCGGGAGACGAACCACCGGACACGCAATAACCCCAGCCAGGGACGAAGGAGGCCGGACCTGGCCAGGCCACAGCTGTGGAGAGGGCAGGCTTGTCCCGACTCATTCTGAAGGAGGGGCTGGTGGAGAAGGGAGCCACCATCTACTGCAGGTTATCCGCTCACTGTCCCTCAGCTCCCTGTGACCTCTGAGGAGAGTGGACCTGGGTCTCTAAAAGCCTGTGCTCTGGCAGCTGGCCCAGCTGGAGCTCTGTGAGTGCAGAGAACCAGAGAGCCCTGGCAGGAGGGGAGGAGGCAGCTGCCCCTCTCCAGTGTCCTCCCTGGACAGCCTCCTGCAGGCTCAGGCCTCCACCACCAGCCGCCAGCAGCTCCCCTGGCACCACTTGGGCTGCTTTGAGGACTGAGTGGCTCTAGTGAGATGCCTCCCCGTAAATGGCTTTCCCAACAACCCTAGAAAGTGGGTTTCTAGCAAGTTCTGGAGAGTAGGCTTCAAGAGCTGTCTGCCAACACAAGGCCACGTGACTCCTCTGAGGTTCAGGGACTCATCGCTGATGCTTTCCAGTGAGCCCGGCATTGCTGCGCCCCTCCCCAGACTCAGGCAATGGCAAGGCCCTACTGAGGTGGATGGCGCAAGGCGTCCATCCTCTGGAGGAGCGCAGTATGTTTCTGGGAATGGGCTGGTTTGTTTTTGTATTCCTTTAATAAGTCTAGTTGCGACTTCTCATATGACCATTAAGTATGAAGGAAAAATCATGACTTTTCCAATGAATGCAACTACTTCTAAAGCATAGATCTGTTTGCTCTAAATGCAATGATTCAGCTGTGGAGCGTAAATTGTTAATGTCGAATGAAAAACTCCCTGTATTCCTGTCAAGGAAGTTTTTGAGAAATTAAATTAAAATCTAGAGAAGAAAAATTAATGTTAAGAAGACAGATTAGTGCTTAGTACTGGGCAACTTGTTCTTGTTCCTGTGCACAATGGTTTGTGCTCTTACTTTTGTTTGATTAAAAGTAATAACAAGTCAACCACTTGCCGTAACCATGGCACCGGTTCCAGTCAGTAAGTCAAGAAAGGATAGTCAAGGTATAGGCCAATAGTCTGGGACATTTGTAACTATTATTAAAAGTTAACTAAGCAGAAACAGCTCAAAGCAATTCTCGAACTGAAAGTACAAATGCTTGCTTATGCATAAGCCAAGATACATTCTTCTATTCTAATTGTAGCTACGTAATATTTTGTTTCTTTGAATAATGATTCCTGTTTTGTAACCACAAAGTACTGTGAGCCTGCCAAAATGAAAAGTATATATGACCAACTTCACAAGTAAAGATTGGGATCAACACCTTCACTTTGGTGTCTGTGTTGTTTCTCCACCCCTATTTCGCCGACTCCTCACCATCCATTCATCTCCTGAGACCCCCTGTTGGAGCAGGTCTCCTACATGGCATCTCAGCTCTGGGACTTGGGGGCCCTTCTTGGTGTTTTGTCTCAGTCTTAAAGGTAGTGCTCTTTCTTTTACCTGCTCTCTTTTTCTTTAAAATCCCCTTGACTTTTTACAAGCCACTGTCCCCTTATTTCCATTGCTCTTTGCAGTCAGTATCTTTTGTGCGTTAGATAATCCCTATTAAAATCACTGCCTGTTATCCCTCATGATTAGACCCGGACTGACAGGAAGTCATCACGAGGAGTGGACCCAGAAGACGGAGGACCTGGGGTTTTGGAATTCACCCGGTTGTGTCCTTGAGCTGGACCCAGCACTGGGCTCCTCGGCCACATTGTAGTGTGGGTACATGGTGGCATCAAAGTCGGTCAAGGCTTCACCCGTGCTAGTTGTTGTGACAATCAAGATGACTGTCACCAAAAGCAAAGGGCCTTCTGAGTGCCCATGAGCCCTTAGAGGGTGAGGGCGAGGGCCCAGTTCCAGGGCCTCTCTGTTCAAGTCCATCTGAGAGGCAGACACTTGTCTGGTGGCCCCAGAACTGTTTCTTGTCCCCACAGGACTGACGTGGCTGAAAGTCAACCACAGAATTTAATCCAGTGGGTTGCCAAACAGCAGTGACATTGAATTCAGAGTCCCCACAAGTGGCCCCTGTTGATTAGGACGTTGGAACAAAAATGGAATCCTTAAAACTTAGAATAGGGGCATCGGCTTGACGAACCTGGAAGTGCTGGACATTTCTCACACGTGCGATAAGAGAGGATGAGAACGAGGAGGAGGGGAACGTGACGGCCGTCTTCTCGGGGGTCTCACTTAACCCACCCTTTAGGACGGTGCAGGAGCAGAGTGGATTTGGAGAATGACCTTGGACTACCGCCAACAGTCCCTCGGGCCCACAGCGACAAGGACACTGTGCCCATCACCATCACGTCTGGCCACCGTGAGTGCTTTGACGTCTTTGATAAGGGTGCCCTTGTGAGTGTGCCCAAGTTCAGGGGCCGGCGGCCTCACAGAGGAGGTTTCCAGGGCACGGGTGGTCAGGGCTGTGGCTCGAAGTCTTTCCAAGGACAAGCTGCTCAGTGCTCGCTGGGTTTATTCCACAAGTTAAAGGAATCCATCTGGTACTCCTGGTCCACAATAAGTGCTGTTCTCTTCTGTTTTTCCTCCATCTAACAAACACCTACTACTATTTTCTTACTTGTTGTCATTTCCTAGAATTTTCTAGAATCCTCCTGTAGGGCCAGGAATCAGTTTTTTTCCTGCCTCAGGGCCTTTAGACATGCTCTTTGCCCCTATCCAGCATGTTTCTCCATCTGTAAATTGTCCTCTAGGCACCAACCTTTGTTCCCTCATCACAGATGATTTCCCTGATCACCTCCCTAAGATGGGTCCCCACACACACTTTTATTTTCTGTCATGGCTCCTTCTAAATTTCCTCCAGAGCACACCATTTCTGTTACTCACTTGCTCATCTTCCTTGAAGACTTTAGCTACTGGCTTGTCCTCAGGCTCTCCATCACCGTCCTGCCCCAGTTCTTTGTCGTTTCCATATGCACACAGATAGACCTCCCCAGTCCCAGAGCTCCTCGTCCTACTGAAGCCACGCTCTCCGTGGCCACACCCTCCCTGCTGTGGTTGCCAAGACTGTGACCCGTCACTATCCTCACTGGACCCACGTGCTCCTTTCCCCTGATTGTACTGGCAGAGGCCACCCCGGCTGAGTCCTCCTCACAGTGTACTCCATACGGACCCTGCAACGGCAGGAGATGGAGAGGCTCCGTCACCATAATTAGCCACAGTTCAGATCTGCAATCACTGTAATCCCTGGGGACCTTCTGCCCTCCCACACCCTCACCGCACCCACTCCCTGCCATCACTCTCCGATAACAAATAGGCTTTTCCTACAGGACCCCATGTCAGGTCCTCCAGGATGCACACAGGGAAATGAACAGGTTTCCTGTTTCCTAGCACACAGGACAGTAAAACTCTCACCCACAGGACAGTAACACCGTCTCACCCACAGGACAGTAACACCGTCTCACCCACAGGTGCAATAATTTTGAGAAATTTTATCTGAAAGCAGAATAGGACAATAAGACTCAGCAAGTTTCCCTTCCAGATTGTTTGGTCTTACTCCAAACATACACTTGGGTTTTTCTTTCATCATAACCAGAAACCAAGAATTTGACATCTTTATTTTGGGGTCCTGGCAACAGTCTCTTTGACAATTTCCCCCTGGAGCCACAGCATCCCCTGATTGAACTCTCTGGGCAGGGGGTTTCTTGGGACCCACACAGAGAATTTCAGCAGAGAACAGGAAAGAAACAGAATCACCTCAGACATCCTCCTGCCACACCCACACGACAGAAGAATGCACTTTGTAGACTGTGAAACCTCTATTAGGGTGCCTCCAACTTTTTAAGATTAACATTTATTTTTTTGCATCTTCTTTTTGAAAAACTTTTTTTGTTTGCTTTTTTCCAAATACACTTGAAAGTGACTTGTGGACATGAAGTGCCTTTATCTTAATTCATTAGCACACATCTCCTAGGAAACAGGCCAGGCTCTCATATATCCACAGTATAAATTATTGAAATTTCATATTGATGTAATATTTTAAAATATATGCTCTATATTCAAATTTCTCGGACTCTCCCAACATTATCTTTTTAAAGCATCTTTTCCAGCTCAGTATCCAATTCAGATCTGAGTTGTGTTAGTTGTCTCTTTATCCTCCTTTAATCCAGAACGTTTCGACCTTTCTTTCATGTCATTGCCATTTTAAAAAACACAATATTGTATCACCTTCATGATTCAGGTTTTCCATTTGTGGCAGGAACATCACAGAAAAAATGTGTGTGCCTTCCAGTATGTCACACATCAGGGGACACTAGTATCACTTTGTCCCATTTTGGGGTAATGAACCTTACATTTCATGATGAACTTAAAGTGGGGTGTCACAATTCTCTCCACTGCAAAGATGCTAGCCCCCGCCTTTTGTAAATTAACAAACATTCTGTAGGAAGAGATGACTCTCCTGCTCCCTAACAAATTCTCACACAATGGTTTTAGTATCCATTCCTGTCTGAAATAGCTATGAGAATTATAGCTGAACATGCTAGGTCTTTCTAAATTCCCACTTGGCCAAGTGGGAAGAACAACACCAGGTCACCAGGCCTCAAAGCCTTGCCTGCCCCTGCTGAGCAGATAAACCACCCATTCATTCTCTACCCTTCAAGCAAGTTAGAATGAAGTTGTGTGGCATTCTCAAGGAGAGCCTGGCCAGGGCACCAGCCCTCCTGCACAGAACTCCCACCCTACACAGCACTTCTCAGACTTCAGTGTGCCCTAGAATCACCTGGAGAGCTTTTTAAAACAGCTCCCTGTTCCCTCCCCTGGGGATTCTGGGACACCCTCCAAAAATCTTACTGGTTTGACACAAACCCTTAGTTGGTTCTCTTTCAGATGACAGGTCTAACACAGGTTCCTGGGGAATACTCGTCCATGTACTTGGAGATGCTGGATGATGGAGACTCCACCGTTCCAGTGTATGGCTTTGAGCTTTAACCCACAGGAAGAGAGGAGCATGCAGAACCGTGCCTGGGATTCCGGCTGCTCACAGCCCACTGGCCTGCTCAATGGCAGTGGCTGGGAAATATGGTGATCAGATGGACTCTTTGGTGAGTATCATGGTTTCTTTGACCCCACAGCATTCCATTATCCTACCAGCAAATGACCACATGGGCCTTCTTTCTGTGATCCTCACTTTTCTATCCATGGGTCTTTGCACCAGCTCCTCTCTCTGCCCAAACACACCCAGGCCAGATCTCACATGGCTGATTCAAGGCCCCTCCCTGGAGAGGCTTTCCCTGACTGCCCAGTCAGAAGTGGCTGCCCCTCCTTCACACCCCTCTGCTGTAATTCTCTGCATAGCCCTTCTAATTCTGTTGGGGGTTGTCCTTCTCCATTCGGTAGATTGCATACTCCATGACAGCAGGACTCCTCTTGTTCATCACTGTCCCTCTAGTACCTAAAACATCTGGTACGTGGTAAATGCTCAAAAAATACTTTCTCAACTGATGAACCCCAAGGTGGATTACTATCCCCATTTCACAGATTCAAAAGTGAGGGCCCAAAGAGGACAAGTGGTTTGCCTGAGGTCACACCAAGACTGAAGGGTGGTACCTGGTTTTAATCTATGTGCCATGTCCCACTAGTGTTGGCAGGGTTTCACAGCCTTCACCTACCAAGGTGGCAGAATAAGTTGCATCCGATCCTTTCCTTCTTCTCTCAACTGCCCCTCGGGTGGGCCTCCACTGTTCTTGGTCCTTAAGTCTCTTAACACGACTCCCCAGAAAGCAGTTGGTAATGTTTGTCTGGGAACTGGTTTCACAGACGTGCTCACATCTGTGGGAAATCACCTAGATGCAAGCTTTTTCCACTCCAGTGCTGTGATAGCGAAAGATTAGAACTGACTCCATGACCATCTGTACTGCTTTCACTGTGGTAGGTGTGCACAGAGGAACAGGGTGTAGCCCTGAGAAGGGAATCAGATTTTGACTGGGAAAGTGTCTCACCATCAGATATGCTCTCCCGTAGGAAGAAAGGGAGGCGATCGCAGCACGGGCGGTGTATGCCTTTCATTTACTTTCCCCAAAAGAGATGAACACCCTCCAGTCTGAGAAACCCATCTCCTGGATGATAAGATGAGAAGACACTGGTCAGGAAACTAGGGTGGTTTCCATCATTTGAATTTATTTTATTGATACTCGTTAGCGAATACAATTTTATTGATTTTTTTGATGCATTACAACTCACTTTTTGGTAGTGGTTGCATGATGTTGATCATTTAATTTATTTACTATACTAAATACTGCAACCTCTGAATTGCCCATTTTTACACTGGTGTCCCTGATGGGTGGGTCCTCTCTGAATACATAAAGTGGTCCGATCAGTCCATGGTTTTTCATATTCCTTTGTTATTCAACCTACTGCTTTAAAATACATTCAAATAAAAAGGTGTAAGCTACTTGCAGAGAGTACGGACACACTAGGGGGAGGGGAAATTGAGAACATAACCAGCGCTCTCACAGTCAGAGGACAAATGGTTTTGAAATCATGGGACCGAAGCTTCCTCCTCAGGGACTTCCTCAAAGAATCCTTGGTGGACGTGAGGTTAAACTCACTCAACTGAAGCTCACATCTTTAGCTGGGAGGGAGGGCACAGAATGACAATTTCATGTATAGAGGATATTATCCTTCCACAAATATCCGGGTGGTCATGGAACACCTTGGTGGGCAGTGTTCCCAGATGAGAATAAATAAGTTATCTGCTTGGACTGCAATGCCACAGACACACAGACTGGAGCTGGAAGGGTATTTGCTTAAAATACGGCACACACGGGGAAGAAAGAAAAGTTCACAAGTTAATCGGCTACAGCAACAAGACCAGGCTCTCCCGTGGGCTGGTGGTTCTTTTCATAAGCACCTCTAATCTCTCCCTCAGCACAAAAGGAGGCACCAGGAGACTAAGGGCTTTGGGGGGAAGAAACTATCTCACTGTGACCATCCTGTTTTGAAACAAGAGGGCAAATGTGTGGGCACTGAGTGGCGACCCGATGAGTAAGAGTGGGTTGCCCATTTCAGAGCAAGAGCTTTAGCCAGCAGAAGGCCGATGCCCGATTCCTGCCCTGACCAGGTGGGTACGGTTTAGCTGGGTTTCTTCTCCTTTCCCTTTACGGTTGACAAATTTCTTGAAGAAGTCTTCTTCCTATCCCCTTTCCTCAGTCCTGCTGTTAGAGTTGTCTTGGGTCTGGCCTTCAATTAACCTGCTTGTGACACTGGGTCCCAGGAATAAGCTGCTCTCTCATTAGCAACTCGGTGTGTTTGAAATTTGCATTTTGGTGTCATGGAACCAAACAGACAACAGACACTGCCGGTACCATGGCTTCCCTGCGTGTATGTATAAACATAAAAGGAAAAAATAAAACAAAACGTCACACAGAACACAGAGGGACTGCTGAACAAAGCGGTGGGAGTGTGAATACATTCTCTTCCGGGTCAGCCGTGTGGCCTGACAGCTGATTACAAAACACAGGATGACTTCAAGTTGTAGGCATGAAAAGAAAAGATCTCACCTAGAAAAGGGAAACAACTGTCCACTGAGGCAGAGTAGTGACGGTCTTGAAGAAGCTGGGCCACCCGTAAAAGAAAGAAAAGCTCTCGATTGTGAAAAGCTAGGCCAGGTGCGTGTGGCCAGGATGGAGGCCCCTTAGGCTCTTAGGGTGGGCGAGGCATCCAAGGACACCCCGGGGCGCCAGATGCAGTATGACCTGGGCCGCTGGACAGCCCCTGGGGTGCGGTGGGGAGCTGTCAGACATGGGATTCACTGGTTCCTAGCCATGGGATAAGAACACACTTGGGAGTTTCAGTGCTTCTTAAAAGGAAAGAAGAAAGGACACCACCATTCCCAGACTCCACAGGTGAAGTCCTCACCAGAGGACAGCGCGGGGGCACTTCCTGTGGGACTGGAAGAAAGGGCGGGGCAGACACAAGGTCTCCAAGTCCTATGTACACACTTGACAAAGTCCCACTCTTCCCCCGTTAGGCACAAGGTGGATTTGTCTAGCTCAGGAGGTGGACAGGGACGGGAAGAGGGGGAGAGTGGGCTGCAGGGGGAAGGGGAGGCAGGGAACAGGGTGGAGAATGCCCATCTCCTCCGGGGCACAGGCCCCCCAACCTCACCGCAAGCTAGTTTGTTTGGGGAGCTTAGCACCCATCAAGATGCCCGAGGTGAGAGTCACAGGGGCTTTCATGTGCATGCTGGATCCCACCATGGTGGGGAAGCTGCGATTCCGTCGGATGCCACTGTTGAGCTGCAGTTCACCGATGGCACTGGTGACGGTGGGACATCCGAGAGGCAGGCCCTCGGGTACCAGGCCTCCAGGAACAAGGGCTTGTGCTGGCCCTGGGGGCCCACAGAGGAGAGGTCCCTGATCTTCAGTCAAGGTGGGGACATGGGCTCGCCCTGAGTTCACCACTTTGGCCACCCCAAACCTCCTGACTTTGTCCACGAGGTTGAGGTTGGAGACGGACACGTCCGTCTGGCTCTCGCTACTCCTGACGTTCTTTTCTCTCACCTCCCTCAGGATGGAGCTGGCTGGCTTGGAAGCCAGGAAGTTGTCGTAGGGAGGGCTCGTGCACTTGAACTCAATGGAAGGCGGGTAGGGCATGGGCGTCTGCATAGGCGAGTTCAGAGGGGTAGAGGGGATCACGGCCATCTTGGGAGTGTAGGAGTGCAGGAGGGAGCCCCGGGCGGCCCTGTCCCATCTCTGTGGGTCATACACAGCCGCAGAAATGCCCCGCTCCTTGAGCAGCCACACCAGCCCCAGGGATGTGTTCATGGTGGTCGTAGATTCCCGGATGTTAGTGAAGGACTCGGCCAGGCTCAGTCTCCGTGGGGTGCACGGCGTGGCCACTGGTGTGCACTTCAAGTGGCTAGTGCTGCCACAAGCTGGAGTCGGGGCCGAGTTAAGGCTGAAAGGAAAAGATGACAGGTTACCCACCAGAAATGCCCGTGAGCACCAGGGGAAGGGTCAGTGGTCATTCCATAGGGTTGGACCTGGGACATAATAGGAGGACTCCGTGCAATGGGAGCCCCAGACACCTCTGTCCACATCTGTTTCTTCCCCTCACCCATGGAGGCTTGGCAATCCCTTAAGTAGGGCCCTGGTGTGAGTTGATGGAAGATGCATGTGATTCTCTTTGCTCTCCTCTGCTGGATGGTATAACTGTTCCCTTTGCAGACCAAGAAACAGCTCCAAGTTTACATGGCTTCCTAGTCACACCTGGGTATTAAGTGGATAACCCAGATTGAAAGTCTGAGTGACCCCAATGCTCTCAGATGGGGAAAGAAGTTCATTGGCAAAGAGGCCTTCCTCCCCCACCAAATCCACTCAAATTCCAGTGTTCCCTCCTAATCCCTACTTCTCCCTCAGGCAAGACACTAACCAGAACCATGGGATACAATGACTTATTTTAGAAATGGCAAAAATGGCCCCAGGGGTGGGCCAAGGCCAGGTGGTGAGCACCTCAGCCTCCTGACCACGAGGACAGAGCCCTCTCCTCTGCACCTTGTTGCCCCTCACCACCTTCACATGCTGTCCAAACCCATTTTGATGAGCGGAGTTATGGGGTCAGTGGAAGGAAGCCATGCCCTGTATTATGGGACCTTCATTTACAGAGTTTCCCAGCTTAAGGCTTCGGAGTGACTAAATGAAAGCTGAAGGATCCTTCCTTCACTCAGTGTCATGCTGAGGACCCTTGGGGCCCAGCAGACAAAGAAGTGTACAGGAGGGGAAGCAGGGGGAAAGGCTTCTGGGTCTGCTTATGAAAACAAGGAAGACTGATTTTTAACAGCTGCTCCAGGGATGGGGGCGGGGGGCAAATAGGCACTAGACCTGCCCTGCTTCTGAATGAGCAGCCAAGGGCAAAGGAGTACCTCCTTCCAAAGGTCTCCTGGGACCTGCCCTCCGATTTGGCAGGGGCAGGTCAGGTGAGTGTCCCCAGCCTGGCCAGGGGAGGCCCAAATACCATGGGCAGAGCACCAACCACATAAAGGGAAGGTAGGGACCCCTTCTGGAGCAGGTCCCTGGAATGACCAAAGGGCCCTTCCTGGGAAACAGTTCAACCGGAAATACAGGCTGGAAACACCATGTGGCTTCACACTCAGGTGACCTCCCCACTGGCCAATCATCAAGGGCAGTGACCACAGAACAGGGCCATCTCCCACAAGCTAAGGTGGGAGTAAGCGGGCCGATCAGGAGTACTCTGAGAAATGTGAGATTAGAAACCACAGCATATTCCTGTGGTTGAAAATGTGGATTTTGTAAAGGCACAGGGAGAATTTTACAAATGTTGATGTATCCTTAAGACAGGGTAAAAAAAAAAAAAATTCTAGACTTAAAACCTTGTGTGACCATCCTCAGGGAAATTTAATTGTGTTTCTGGCTACCTTTCTTTCCAACTCTGGTAAGAAAGCCCTTCCATACTCCTGACTTCCTATGGTTTTCCTGGTCCGGGACACAGATGGGTGGTCTTCCAGATGAAGATCCACTTGGGTGCAGTCTGCATTCTGAGGCTGTAGTTAGAAAGGGCATCTAGTTGCCCTGCACCAGCCTTCATTGGGGAGCTGAGTTCTGTGGCTTTAAAGACAGCCTCTTCCAAACACAGAGCCACAGGATGGGAAAACCAGGTTCTTCTGGGCCAGAGGGGAGATGGAGAAGACAGAACTAAAATTTAGAGATCCACAGGATGATGAGACCTTCGGGTTAGGCCTGTATTAGCGCTGGCACTCCACTTGCTGGGGCAGTTTAGAGGGTTAGGGGTGTGGACGGTCAAGGCTCTGTTAGCCAGGCACAACCACAGAGACACATCCAAGCCTCAGTCCCCGGGTTAGTGGCGGCCACGCGTGCACACACAGCTCTTTCCATGTGACCTGCCAGGGCAGGCACTACTGGCCGTGTGCTCACCCCCTGCCTCGCCCGTGGGCTCAGACTCTCTGCCCTACATCTCCTCTCAGCTCAGCGGGGCACAGGGCTGCTTCGTGGTCCTCCTCACATGACCTGCGGAGAATTATTCATAGTTGAAGGTGCTCCTGGGGATGGCTGCTCCCTCTAAGCTGGCCCTTCTCACCTCCCTCCCTTTCAGCCTTACCTTCCATAAACCTCAGAATCTTGCTTGACTGCACCACAGAGGGAACGGCTGAGGGGGGGCATTCTGTTAGTTGGGGAGACCACTTTCCCTTTCACTGGAAGGTGTGGAGGGAAGCTGTGCAGCTGATCAAGCCAAACAGACCAACCCATGACATCAAGGCCTCTTTCCAGATGCTGCACTAGAAGGAATTGACCATGCTGGGCTCTGGCTTGGTCTTGGAGTTTTATCATTCGGGTCATTATAGTCTGGCTGTGGTGCATGGTTCCTGGGGCCTGTTCCAGAGGTACAAGGGCTTCCACAGAGCTCCGTAACTCCACCATGAAAGAAAGCCATGCTCTACTGGCAAGCTCTGGGGCAAACATCCAGCAGATTTGGCTGCAGGTCTGTTGGATTTCAATTGTTCGCCTGTTCGGGAAGGGCCTGAGCGTAATTCCAGGGCCAAGAAAAGGGCAATTAAAGGTGGGTTGAGGTTTCTGCATGTGCGCTGCATCTGAATCAACAGGAGCTTCAATTCAAAAGCAAAGATCTGACTCAGCACAGGTGACTATAAATGCTCCTAAAATGCTCAAGCTGGCTAGAGTTGGCTTTTGAATGAGCTCCTTGACCTCACTTTGCTCCATAGGAAGCCTTGCAGGAAAGGGAGTGCCTGGGTTCACCCCACCTCTGCCCACCAGGGGCCAGGGACCCTTACCTTGGTGTGACCCGCGTGAGCTCGTCTGAAGGATGCAGGATGCGACAGGTGGTGAAGGTGAAGGTGGAGTTGGTCTGTGACATGCACTTCCCAGGGTGGTGCGCTAAATCGGGGAACAAAACATATTCCTTGCATCCAAGTATACCACGGTGAAAACAAAACTCCAGCACAGCCCTGAGCAGATGCAAGAAGTGATGAGCTACCTTGTTAACTGGATCTGGGTGAGGAAGGTGGTCCCTCAAAAAACGACCACATTTTTGAGCACTGGTCTGCAGAGCATCGGATCCCAGCTTCCGGCCCAATCCAGACAGGGTTCCTCATCATATTCCTGGGCCAGTAGTGGATCCAGTTCCAGGGGGAGGTGCTAATGGGTCTTGGGGGTAAATTTGGTTTTCCTGCACAGAGGTCAGGATCTGCTTTCTTCTTTTGTTGCTTTACATGGGCAAACAGGTGCCAAAACTCGGCCCAGGGGAGGGGATGGAGCGGGCGGGGAGAGGCACTTGGCACCTGGCAGTTAGGCAAGGCTTGTGCTGCTCCCTTTTCTGCTCACACCAAAAGGGGCGCGGGAAGCTGGCTCCACTACTGTCCACCTGTGATTGACATGGTGGCAGGTGGCCATCTCAGCAGCCTCAACAGCAACCTGGCAAGAGTTCCAGAGATCAGGGCCCTCTGGGGTGCCCCAGCTCCAGGACAGTGTCTGACACACAGTGGTGCAAGTGGCATCACTGCTCCCTCCTTGACACCTCCCCCTGGCTCCCTTCTTGCCATTTCTAGGATGTCTGATTTCAAGTGAAGTCGAGAGAGCAACAAGGGATCCTCAATTTATTTCCTTTTAATGTTCTAACAGGTGGTTGTTGAGGCGGCTGAAGATTGTGGTCTGGAGCAAAGTAAAATCACAGGTATTAAGACCATGCATCAGAAAGCTGGTGAAGGAACAAGCAGTCCTGAGACATCATGATTGTAGAGGTCATCCTCATTCATAACTCAAGCATTAGGGGAAAAAAAGAAAAAAAGAAAAAAAAAAGAGGCTGCACCAAAAAGCATGCACAATGATGTCCTGGGATGACGACCCTCCCCACCCACCTGTGCCCCTGCAGCAGCTCAGCCCCCCAGAGACCTCCTGGGAGAAAACGGATTAGGATCTCAGAGGCCATGAGGAGTCAAAGGCCAGGAAGATTCCAAAGGCTGTGAACTAGAAACTTCTAGCTCCTTATGGGACGTTTTCTCTCGGGTTTGACAAAAAAAAGAAAAGAAAAAGGCAAACAAAACATAACTGATGGGTGCCCCAAACCCTACAGATCCACACACAGCTGACTGTGTCGTAAAAGAAAACCAGGAACCAGATGAAACAAACAACAAATGATAACCAAAAAAAAAAAAAAAAAAAAAATGGGAGGCACATACATTGAAGGAAGTGAGGTCAAAGCCAAAGCACAAAAATGGTGAGCGGGGCCAGAGGAGCAAGGCAAGACTGCGATGCCCCAACTGTGGTCTGGTGGGGCTCTGTGTGTCAAAGGAGGATCCTGTGGCCCCTGGTACGGCAAGCAGCCTCACAGCCACTGGGAGCTCCAGGCAAATGGGAGGGAGAGGGGGAAAAAAAACATTTAAAATAGGCTTTATGAATCTTTGTTCCTCAAGCAATAAATGAAATGGTTCAGGAACTCAGATAACCGAGAAATTGCTGCAAGCCAAACAAAAATGGACGAAGCTATGAAGAGAAGGCAACCGAACAATCATGATTCTCTTGCTGCAATAAGGTCTAGAAACAGAAGCAACAGAAGGCCTGGAAAAGCCATCCCAAATATCAGGGATGATGGGTTATTCAGGAAGGAGAGGGGGAAAAAGCAGTCAACAGGTAGAATTAAGACAAAACAGTTGAAAGAGAGAGAACATTAAAAAAAATGAAATATGGCAAGGCTGAATTTAACATTAGAAATATACCCCCATCAAAACACATGGCCAGAAGATCAAATGAAAAGGTCACAAATGCACACTTTCTCCTCCACCCCATTAAGTATTAGATCTTTGATCACAACAGGTAGGGTAAGAAGGATGTTTTAGAGATACAGTTGCATCAACAGAAGCAAAACCCATCTTAAACAAATGGGTTTTGGGGATAAGAAAAGGCTGCTAAAAATTCAGAAGTCACCACTGCCCAGAGCAATGGATAGCTTTAGAAGACCAAGGAAGATCAACGAGGGTCAAAAGTGTCAAAGCGGGAGATTCGGCCCCTCCAAAATACCACTGGGATGCCTGGATGCGGGAGCTCTCCCGTGTCACCATGGATGGCCTGGCCGCTGCTGCACCTCCCTTCCTTGGGATGACACAACACAGAGACAGTGAGTCACCTGGGGATGGGCTTGCCAGAGCTCCTCGTGCTTGCCACAGAGAAGCAAAGGGATGCTTGCGACAGCCCTGGGTGCAGGAAGAGAGGAGATTCCCAAACCAAGAGACATGTAAAACCTTCTTCTTGGCAGGCAGCAGGGGCTCAGGGTGAGGATTCACTCCGGAAGTCACCAAGACTATTTCACACACCAAAGCCCCTGCCCCTCTAAACAAGTTCTTTTCAGAGAATGGTAATGTGGGTTCATCTCATGCTGCTCACTTTGGGGACACCAAGGACAGCACTTCTTAGAATTAATGCTTTCTCTACTTAAATTCTTCCTCTCTCTCAACCTGACAAGAAGGTTTCTGGGTGCTACAGTGGATGGGGGAGGTATTACACTTGATCTCAGTCAAAAGGCTGAGATGCGATTAATGTGCAGGGATTAAAATGTATTAATTTACATTTACCAATAAAGAGCCCCAGACTTTTCTTATATTCAATTGCTATTCCTCTCCCTGAATTCTGATGCTGATATAGAATTTGGTAAGTTTTAAACTCAGTTAATCCTCGATTATTCAAACTCTTCTACGCTGGCAAACTGTAGGTAGTTGGCTTTCAGGATTTTTCTTCTGAAAACACATCACACATAAGCACACGTCTTTGGCGAGCAGCAGGTTCACACACTGAGGGCTTTCTACGGCTGAAAGTCACCCTTCTCTCCTGTTCTCTGATGCAACCATGGTGCGTTTTCTGCCTGGAGTGGTCCACTTGGTAAGTGGCGCTGACTGCCCATGCTCCATGATGCCTGGTCCTGACTGGAGAACTGAGTAACTGGGATTCTTTGGCTGCCACCAGTGGTAGTAACACAGCAGTGGAGTTGCCATATAAATCTGGATGGCTGCTGCCTTGTGGAGCAATCAGGCTTCCTGAAGACTCAGGCTAGAAAGCCCACTGCCTCTCTACAGCCCAAAACAGAGGAGAGGAAACACACAAGGCTGGGGATGCTCTGGTGGGTCCAGAATCTCCACAACGGCTGAAGGACGGACGACTCCATCTGCTTGCCCACAAAACACATTGACTCATACATTTTAATCAGTCCCAGTGGCGCTCCCCTCCCATCCTCTGGGAAGGGCAAATTTGAAACGTGCTAGGTTCAACAAAAGTTTTTTGCTCTCTAAAAGCCATCACAGAATCTAGTCCTTCAAAGAGCCCTGCGTGAGACACAGAGCTATGGAAGAGAGCAACATTCACTGAGTGTGTCTCTAGGGAGATGCAGCACACACCCAGCTACTTCAAGAGAGGTCTTTGAGATGGAGAAGTACTGGCCATGCCATGCACCCAATCCATTTTTTTTAAAGGCACATAAATAATTCCCAAAAATACCTGTGGTGCAAATTTCTTTTCAAATGCATCTCAGAATCTTTGAAACAGGGACCCTGTCTTTGTGGTGCACAGAGGCCTTCTATTTTCTCTTCCCCACTCTTCATGGAAAGGACCAACTTGTGTGAAATGAAGGAAATGATCTTGAGCTTTTTTTCCTTTTCTTAACCTGACCATGTAGTGTTGAAGCTGCTGTCAGGACTTGGGTCTTTGTAATTTCTATAAATTCATAACCAACATACGCATACACTCCTCCCTGCACCGGTTATTCCAGTAGCTGCCACATTAAGGGTGGCACCCTGGGCCCAGGCTTTTCTATCCAAGCAAAACCAAAGCTACTGTCAGTAAAAGCCACTGTCAACCCAACTTAAAGGTACGGCTTGAACTAAGCCCTAAGAATATCAGGACATCTTTTTAAAATGCTTGGCTTGTAAGGACTTTGAATTTTGCTTAAGGGGAAGAGGAGGGGAGAAGAAGGATATCTCCCTGCCTGTTAGCTACATGAGAAATAGCTCCCTTTCCATTAACCTCTCCCCCCACAAAAAAAGGCAAAGCAATGCCTTAGAATTTCTGACTAAAAGACTAAAATACCAGGGCATAGAAAAATGCTTTAAACATTTTGCTGTCACTTCATTGTATAACTCTGCTTATGAATTTTTCTGGGAGAAAAAAGTTCCATGATGAATTCATAAACAAAAAGCTCCATAAACTCTCATGTGCCCAACAATCCATCATTAATACCAATATGGTAAGAGCGATCAATGTGGTTTCAACTGCATTTCCCTTGGAGTGGGGGATATTATGAAAAGTAGGTTCAGATAAAGTGGCTCATCACTTTAAAAAAAATAAGATAAAAAGTGACTTTAAACTAAAAAGTACTATACACGTATATAATGACACTTTTTAAGCCCTTGCGTTCCAGGCCTCACATGGGCCAGGTAACTCTTCTCTGCTTCTCAAACATTTCTTGGACACAGCTCTGATCTGGTCCTATAACTCAGAGGAAACTCCAGGGCCCCTGCTGGTCAGGCACATGGAGATTTTGAACCTCATCAGCATAGAATCTTTTTCCAGTTTCTGTACAACTTATTCTTGGTTCCTACAAAATTAAAAGTCTAGTCATCCTACTACACCAAGCTATCTACTGTCTTTCATCTAAAAAGTATGTGATTTAAGAGGTGAACAATTTCACAGCACTGTGCAGAGGGCCAGAAAATCTCTCAAGTGCCCCTGGGGTATCATCTAGAGAAGAGATTTTTTTAGAATGCTGTTAAAAGGACAAGTACAAAAATCTCCATGGATCCTTTGGATGTCAACAAGCTGACCTGCATGCCCTCTGTCTTTTTGTCCTTCTCTCTGTGGCTGACACCAAGAAGCAGGGGAGCTTGCCTGGCTGAGCTGTCTGGAGACCTTTCCTGCTAGCGTCTTCAAAGCCAATCCAAGAGGGCACTCCTCCCTTGCACTGAACCTTGACAGGCGAGTGCTTCCACAAAGGCCCCTCCATGTAAGAGGAGTCAGGAGCTGATGCCCACCAGTCAGCACCCATGTGGGAGCCTCTAGACTCTGGAGGGACCTCTTGTGGTTCTCCCAGGTAAGGACACCATAAAGAAACTGCTTTTAGCAATGCACCCTGCTCTGGAAGTTCTAAGCAGGGCTGGCTCTATGCTGTTGCTTTTCGATTCTCCTTCTTCATTATTCGACTTCCAGGCTGCAGTTGGCTTGCTCCGCTCTGGCTTCACATACATGCTGATGCAAGAGCACAGGGGCTTCCTCCGCAGGTCCTCATGTGGGTGGGTGTGGGCAGACTGCAGTAGAGCCAGGCTGGATCAAAAAGCGCTTCCTCCCACAAGACACTGGGAAGGAACTTCCCTACACCAAAGACATCTGAAGGCCTGTCAACCAGTGTACCAGCCTTTTCTGTCTGGTTCTGCTGGGTCCCTGGGCCACCTTTCCTTCACGAGCTTCTCTGGACCCACTTCTGTGGACATGAGTGAGACTGAAAGCAAGACAGGACACAAGCTGATGAAGGTGTACTGCAACTGGCCCCTGCCCTGTGATAAAGCTATAGGAACAGATGGCTGCCATAACTTTCTGTCTGGCTCCTTTCCACCAGGACCTATTCCATTCCCTTTCCCCACACTCTGTAAGTGCTCCTGAATGGAATTTGGACCTATGCATAAAACAAAGATGTGAGGAAAGCTGATTCTTGGCTCTCACCTCTGGTGGCCAGGTGTTGGAGACTTAGGGAAATGTTCAAGGCCTGTTTTGACCAAGTGTGACCGCCTTCCAATACCAACTTCAGGATCTCAGCCCCAGTTATGACATATCTCTACTGCAGGGTCACTCACTACCAGATCAGATGCCCTGGTCTGCATGATTCATTTCCCAAGGTAAAATGGGCTCCATGTGTATAAATGCTGAATAGACTGACCTGCAACATCTTCTGTGGGCATAGCTTTAATCCCACACTTTCTTCACCTTTAAGGATCAAGGCATCCAAGATAATTCACCTGAATGGTCCATCCGGCCAGCCAACTACTGACTTAACTGTGTGAACTTAACTCTTAATCGTCTGCCACATAGAGGCTCTTCCCTACACATAAAAATCTAAAATACAGAACACTGTCAGGACAAGATATGGACTGTTTCTAAAGAAGTGTATTTCCTATGTGAATCAGAACAAAAAACACGTCACTGAAATAAAGTAAAACTATAATCTAAATATTGTTTAAAACAATCCATTTTAATCATCTAAATTATTTACAATACAATAACATGGATCCTTTTAAAGACATTGGATTTTAAAAAATCACCAAGGGATACTTCAAATAACACATTAAAATATATTAATAGAATTTTTTCAGTGCTCAAAACTCCCCCCACCCCTGACATGGGACAGCAGGCTCTAGACAAAAGTGCCTAAAATACAAGTCTTCCCAGTTTGCCCATCACACCAGTTGTTAAGAAAAAAGGTTAATCAACTTGTTTTCAAAATTTCTCCCTATGAAATCTTCCTGGACAGAATGGCGAATCCCAGGACTGTGACTAAGTGTGGATGATGGACCAAAGCAGAGACCAGACCAGCTGGATACAAATCCCCAAACAGAGGATGCCCCAAGTCTTCCCACCGAGGCTCATCTGTCTGCCTGTGACTCACTGGTTGTATACAGAGAGCCACCTGGAGCCTCGAGGATGATTTATGTACAGTGTAAAATGCTTTCCACATTCCAAACATCAATGTGGTTCTGTCATTCCCAACAGAGAAAAAAAGAGCCAAGTCAGAGTACATCCTTCCCCCTCTGATGAGCTTTTAGAGATGGGTCTTATCAGGAAAACAAGCTCCAAAGAACTCTAGGTCATTCAAACAATGAGACCATCCCTAAATTACTTTCAGCAACCCAGATAATTCCATTTTGAATTCACATATCTTGAGCCTGACCCTTCTACACTTTCAACTGTAACTGTGCATGCCTCACCTCAAATAACGTTGCTGGGGTGGATTTGCTGCAGGTTTCAGTAAGGAGGGCCTAGGAAGAACGGTCACTGCCTGTGGTGACTTTTTAGTCCTCAAGACTAGTTTCCTGGCTCCTTTCCACCAGGAGCTGCTCCCTTCCTTTTTACGTAAGCCAGTGCTTATGGTTGGGACTTTAGTCCCATCACCAGTTCCCTCTCTCCCTCGGTCCTCCAAGAGAAGTTGTTTGTCAACATGATAGCTTCTGTTCAACTTCTCAAAGATGCACCCAGTGGAGGTCCTTGAACTTCCTGGATTCACCTTCTACCTGTAAAGCTGTGGGGAGGGCACTGTCTACCCTTTCAGCACAAGTCACTCAGATGCTGTTCTTCAAGGACACCTGCCTGCCAGATGGCCACTAGGACAGGGGTAGGATGGCTAACACAGCCAGTTGCCCTTTGTTGACTGTGTAGATACTACATAGATAAGCATCTTCATTTTTGCACAAACTTAATCTGGTAACTTAATTGCTTAAAAAAAAATCAAACCATAAATAAATCTAAATGCTAAACAATTGTCAACTTTACCTATGACTCCTTGGAAGTTGACAACAAAGGAAAAAGAAAAGTCAGGCCAAATCAAGTCTCTTGACCACAGCTGTCAGAAATTAGCCACGGGATGGGAGACACCACCAAGAACCTTGGCTCCTTGCTGCCTTGTGTTTTTGTGGGGAGTGTTGGAGTCTCTGCAGATGAAAATTGTGAATCACAAAGATGAATGTCCTTCCTTCAAAGGTGGTGACTCAGAAATGTTACAAGGATGACAGCACTGGGTCAATTCATCTTTTTCAGGGTCTGTCCCCTTATCACAGAGCTTTGCAGCATGTGGATCTGGGAGATCCAGGAAGAGTAAAGGGTAACTATCTGGGGCATAGGGTGACCACAGACCCTTGCTCCCAGGGCCCTGAGTAGAAAGCTTCCCATTCTAGGGGCAACTGAGATGGGTCATTCTACAAACTCAGGCTCACCTTCAGAGACTGGGGTAGGAGAGTGGGGAGGCAAGATCAGCTCAATGTCTATTCTAGATTCATCTGGAGTCCTCTGGAAGAATTTAATGACATTCTGTTAGGGTTTATTTGGTTAATCACTTTGAAAAATTCCACTTTGAACATGTGTAAGCTAGAAAGAAAGTGACATATATGCCTTCATTGAAGTAGTTAAAGTCAAAACGCTGGTCTATCAAGTGTTGTCTGGAATCCTGAAAGTTCTCTGGGCTTCTCTCTCTCTCAGTGCACCCCACAGGTAACAGATTCTGTCATTTGCTTTCAGAATGACCCAGAACTCACAATTCCCCTAGCACTGGCCAGGACATAAACTCAAATCGGGAGTTAAGAAAACCTCCATGAAGAAGGTGACACCAGAGGTCAGGGGCTGGATAGGCAGCTCATTATAGAGTCACACTGGTGCAGAAGGCCGAGCTGGCTGAATTAAGGTGAAAGTACAGAGTGTCCAGAAGGGCTCCTCCTATTCTGTGCTGGACACCAGGCAAAGGAGGCACCTGGCTGTGGTCCCCTGACAAGTGTCCAACAGACAGTCTGTAATGACTTGGATTTGAACTTGAGCAGAGAGGAAAGCCCCCAGAGAACTTGTTCTAGAATGTTCTTCAGGTTTCCTAGGAGATGGGGGAACAACACAAACAGCACATCCACACACAAAGAAAGAAGCAAGGAGGAGGCATCTCCTGCTCCACCTCAGTCCCTCGGCCCCTCCTAGAGCTGAGATGTTGTCAAAGCCCTGTCTTCTGACTGAATAAGTCTCCAGCAGAATCCAGGTTGGGCCACACTTATAAAAGAAGGACAGAAAGCTCCTGTGTCTCCTTCTGAGAGGTTTCTCTCTACTCCAGGGAAGAAGGACTTCAACTAACAAGTGATGAGCTAGTAAGATGGGTTTCCAATGAACACTAGAAGCTGCAGTTCACAGAACCAAATGGTTATTCTCTTCCTGACTGGAAAACAAGTGTGGAGTTGGAGCTTGAATAAGACAAACTTTGGCCTCAATTGGAACCTCTGTAGTATACAATTTTTTTTTCATCCATTCACTCAAATGCTATTTTCTGAGATTATTGTGGTCCAGGCACTGTGCTGCACACCAGAGATGCTGAAATGAGAGCTGAAAGGGACTGACATCAGGCTTCCTCATTCTAGTGGGAAGTGATAAATCAAGTCAAAGAGCAAAGATTTGGAATCATTTGCACTTGGACACCTAGTGACATTTCAAAGTCAACTGTGCATATACTTCAACTCATGGATTTCTCCTGAAACTTTATCCAACTAATACCTTCCCCAACTCAACTGATGGCAACTCCATCCTTATAGCTGCTTAGGTCAAAAGCCCTGGGACGATCTTTGACTCCTCTCAACTTCCATCTAATCCTCAGCAAACCTCTTTGTCAGATTGGCTTCAAAATGCATTTAGAATTAACCCTCTCTTCACCTCTTTCTCCACCACCACCTGGAACAGAGCCACGAACTATCCGTCTCCTGGATTATTGTGCTAGCCCCGCAATTGATATGACCGCCTCTACTCTAGATTTTATATGCATCATCATAGCAATGTGCTAGGGTCCTTGTTTCTAAACAGGCCTCAGAGCCATGGTTTATCATCACGGTTTCCTTCCTTCTCTGCATTTTCGACCCTGGAAAGCCCATCTAATAGGCCTGGCCACATATGGTTTGGATCTTGCTAAAATGAAAATTTTCATTACTCTCACAAAGAATTCCGACCAATGGAGGACAAAGTTGAACTAGGTGCTGGAGGAATGTCATCACAATTATCAACCAGTAGGAAGGACTGGCTTTTTTTTTTCAAAAGAGAGAATATGGGGAATTGCTTAAGAAGGGGATGGAAGATTGAAAAAGCAAAAGGGAACGTTGGGAAAACACAGTGCTGATAACCACAGGAATCAGAGCCCCCACTTCTGTAAGACTTGGGGAGCAAAGGAAACAGGTTAGAATAAAATAAACTGAGAAGGCCGTAGGAGGGGGTCCTGAGCAGGGGAATCCAGAGCTCTGAGGGGAGGGTGCGTCTCCACTTCCCTCCCTGAGCAGGAGGAAGGAGTGTTGTGCTGAGGCAGGTCTAGGATGAGGGAGAGCGGTGCTGTTGCCAGGGTGGGGAAGCGCTGCTGAGGGAGACAGCTCAGAGGCAGGAAGAAACAGGTCTCCTGCTTCTCCTCCTGCCCTCAGGGGTCTCCCTATCTGCAGCACCTGACACAGAAGCCTCAGCAGGGTATATAATGGTGAATTCAGAGCTAAGAGACAGTACTTAATCATTAGATTTTCCCCTGATTTTTTTTTGTCTAAACAATGCCACATATTTCCTTTGCTCCCCCAGTCCTACAGAATTGAGGGCTCTGATTCCCGTAGTTATCAGTACCATTGCTTTATCAATTTTCCCTTTTGCTTTTTCAATCTTCCATCCCCTACTTAAACAATTCCACAGTTAACACTACAATGCAACCACAGCTTCCAGTTCATCAAGTCAGGGTCAAGAAGGACAGATGTAGCCTGGACATATCCTATAGATCCTGTACTTCTGTTTGAAGAAAATCATGAATTTATGTTTCTTTGCATGAGGGGTGGCTGTATCACCAAGCGGAAATGTTCACTGATGATGTTTGTTTTGAGGTTAAGTAAGAGAAGAAGGGCCCATCCCAAGGCATCAACTTCTCCCCACTGCTCTGTTCCATGAGGTGGATTTTTCTAGAAGGAAAAATAACAAATTATTTTAAAAGCTTCATCACTTAACCAGAAATTCATTAAATTTAACAAAAAGGTACTTTATACCATAGAAGTCCCCACACCAGCACTACATAAAGAATGGTCTGCGGGCTCACATCAGTCTGCAAACTGTCCACAATGAGATAAGAATGGAAATTGAGAGTAAATGGTCAGATGCATTTTGGACAATTAACATTGTCATGAAGTCCAAGCACATGACCAAGCATGTGGGTCCGCTC
Organism: Urocitellus parryii; assembly: GCF_045843805.1. Classification (NCBI taxonomy): domain Eukaryota; kingdom Metazoa; phylum Chordata; class Mammalia; order Rodentia; family Sciuridae; genus Urocitellus; species Urocitellus parryii. Next base: position 10,918,369 of record NC_135536.1, on the reverse strand, counting down.
AAGTGTCATGGAACACCTGGGTTGAGTTGCAGGTGGCATGAGCCACTAACTAATGACCACATTACAACAAGTGATGATTTAAGGTTTGTTTGGCAATCTTTAGTTAAGGAAACCTCCATGAAGAAGGTGACATCAGAGGTCAGGTGCTGGATAGGCAGCTCATTATAGAGTCACACTGGTGCAAAAGGCCGAGCTGGCTGAATTAAGGTGAAAGTACAGAGTGTCCAGGAGGGCTCCTCCTATTCTGTGCTGGACACCAGGCAAAGGAGGCACCTGGCTGTGGTCCCCTGACAAGTGTCCAACAGACAGTCTGTAATGACTTGGATTTGAACTTGAGCAGAGAGGGAAGCTCCCACAGAACTTGTTCTAGAATGTTCTTCAGGTTTCCTAGGAGATGGGGGAACAACACAAACAGCACATCCACACACAAAGAAAGAAGCAAGGAGGAGGCATCTCCTGCTCCACCTCAGTCCCTCGGCCCCTCCTAGAGCTGAGATGTTGTCAAAGCCCTGTCTTCTGACTGAATAAGTCTCCAGCAGAATCCAGGCTGGGCCACACTTATAAAAGAAGGACAGAAAGCTCCTGTGTCTCCTTCTGAGAGGTTTCTCTCTACTTCGAGGAAGAATGACTTCAACTAACAAGTGATGAGCTAGTAAGATGGGTTTCCAATGAACACTAGAAGCTGCAGTTTACAAAACCAAATGGTTATTCTCTTCCTGACTGGAAAACAAGTGTGGAGTTGGAGCTTGAATAAGACAAACTTTGGCCTCAATTGGAACCTCTGTAGTATACAATTTTTTTTTCATCCATTCACTCAAATGCTATTTTCTGAGATGATTGTGGTCCAGGCACTGTGCTGCACACCAGAGATGCTGAAATGAGAGCTGAAAGGGACTGACATCAGGCTTCCTCATTCTAGTGGGAAGTGATAAATGAAGTCAAAGACCAAAGATTTGGAATCATTTGCACTTGGACACCTAGTGACATTTCAAAGTCAACTGTGCATATACTTCAACTCATGGATTTCTCCTGAAACTTTATCCAACTAATAACTTCCCCAACTCAACTGATGGCAACTCCATTCTTCCAGCTGCTTAGGTCAAAAGCCCTGGGACTATCTTTGACTCCTCTCAACTTCCATCTAATCCTCAGCAAACCTCTTTGTCAGATTGGCTTCAAAATGCATTTAGAATTTGCCCTCTCTTCACCTCTTTCGCCACCACCACCTGGGATGGAGCCACCAACTCCTGGATTATTGTGCTAGCCCCACAAATGATATGACCGCCTCTACTCTAGAGTTTATATGCATCATCATAGCAATGTGCTAGGGTCCTTGTTTCTAAACAGGCCTCAGAGACATGGTTTATCATCACGGTTTCCTTCCTTCACTGCATTTTGACCCTGGAAAGCCCATCTAATAGGCCTGGCCACATATGGTTTGGATCTTGCTAAAATGAAAATTTTCATTACTCTCACAAAGAATTCCGACCAATGGAGGACAAAGTTGAACTAGGTGCTGGAGGAATGTCATCACAATTATCAACCAGTAGGAAGGACTGGCTTTTTTTTTCAACAGAGAAAATATGGGGAATTGCTTAAGAAGGGGATGGAAGATTGAAAAAGCAAAAGGGAACGTTGGGAAAACACAGTGCTGATAACCACAGGAATCAGAGCCCCCACTTCTGTAAGACTTGGGGAGCAAAGGAAACAGGTTAGAATAAAATAAACTGAGAAGGCCGTAGGAGGGGGTCCTGAGCAGGGGAACCCAGAGCCCTGAGGGGAGGGTGCGTCTCCACTTCCCTCCCTGAGCAGGAGGAAGGAGTGTTGTGCTGAGGCAGGTCTAGGATGAGGGAGAGCCATGCTGTTGCCAGGGTGGGGAAGCACTGCTGAGGGAGACAGCTCAGAGGCAGGAAGAAACAGGTCTCCTGTTTCTCCTCCTGCCCTCAGGGGTCTCCCTATCTGCAGCACCTGACACAGAAGCCTCAGCAGGGTATATAATGGTGAATTCAGAGCTAAGAGACAGTAACTTAATAATTAGATTGACTTTTTTGTCTAAACAATGCCACATATTTCCTTTGCTCCCCCAGTCCTTCAGAATTGAGGGCTCTGATTCCCGTGGTTATCAGTACCATTGCTTTATCAATTTTCCCTTTTGCTTTTTCAATCTTCCATCCCCTACTTAAACAATTCCACAGTTAACACTACAATGCAACCACAGCTTCCAGTTCATCAAGTCAGGGTCAAGAAGGACAAGATGTGGCCTGGACATCTCCTATAGATCCTGTACTTCTGTTTGAAGAAACCATGCATTTATGTTTCTTTGCATGAGGGGTGGCTGTATCATCAATCGGAAATGTTCACCGATGATGTTTGTTTTGAGGTTAAGTAAGAGAAGAAGGGCCCATCCCAAGGCATCAACTTCGCCCCACTGTCTGTGCCATGAGGGGGATTTTTCTAGAAACAAAAATAACAAATTATGTTTAAAAGCTTCATCACTTAACCAGAAATTCATTAAATTTAACAAAAAGGTACTTTATACCATAGAAGTCCCCACACCAGCACTACCTGAAGAATGGTCTGCGGGCTCACATCAGTCTGCAAACTGTCCACAATGAGATAAGAATGGAAATTGAGAGTAAATGGTCAGATGCATTTTGGACAATTAACATTGTCATGAAGTCCAAGCACATGACCAAGCATGTGGGTCCACTCAAGTGTCATGGAACACCTGGGTTGAGTTGCAGGTGGCATGAGCCACTAACTAATGACCACATTACAACAAGTGATGCTTTAAGGTTTGTTTGGCAATCTTTAGCCAAAAATGCCTAAAAATCAGAGCAACTGAAAGTGTATATTTATTTTTCTAATTTATTTCTTTTACCATGAAGTTATTTTTTATTCAAGCCTTTCAAAATTTAAAGCTTAACATTATCATCTAACTTGGAGGCATAAAAATTTGCTTTGTGTATTCTTCGGCCTGAATTACAGGCTGGTAAACAAACCCCATTGAAAATTTTTTGTCAAGAAATTACTGTAGATATATCAGCTTCCTTTCCCAACAGCATTTTAGACTGGTTTTTCAATCAGGAGTGTTTGTAAAAGATAGCTGAGAAGCTGATACATTATCCCTTGTTAAAGGGACAGTTATCAACCTGAGCTAGCTGAAGAAAGATTAAAAGAATCATACTCATTTATTATATTATAAACCTTAATACTGATAAAACAGTATTCATTCAAAAGTGGGTCTCAGTGTTTAGTACAGAAAATCACCACTTACCTCTCTTTTTACTATTTGGTTAGTTATAGCTGCCGAACTATGAAAGTTGAATTTAACAACGAGTCTCCATACTAAATGCCCTAGGCACATTTTCAATGAATAATGGGTACTGTCTTCATAATGCTTTTAGTTTTCCCTATGTTTGTTCCTATATTTTAAAATGCAATTTAATGTCTGTTGAATCCAATAAAATTTGATATTCTATTTTAGTTTCCTTTGCTTTGCATTTTATTTTTTCTCATAATTTGGTGTTATGGTATTTTATGAAAATATTGACTCATGATGAATTCATAAAATTGCAAAATATGACCAACCAGTTATCACTGAGAGTTGAGAAGCGGCACTCTATATGTCTCTAAAGCCCCAGAGGCTTGGCTGGCTGTTGTCATCTGGCTGAGCCTTCCCTCTTCATCCCTGGGACAATTATGGTGGGTGGGGATTCCATCCTTGAGAGCACAGCCACTGACAGGGACCAGGGGCTGGACCACAGCTGATGGGCTGAGGGGCCTACTTACCTGGTTCCTGAGCCCTGCAACTTTACCTGCTTTGGCTGGTTGGTTCCAGTTTCTGCAGAACACCAGAACAGCTGAGAATACAGTACAGTTGCTTTTTCCTGGGCCTGAGGGTGGCAGGAGACACCACTGTTGGGGGTCAGGCACCCAGGAGAGGCAGGGGTTGGATATGGCTACAGCTATTCAAGGCCTCAGTGTCACAGGTAATAGAGGCCCCGAGGAGGACTGTGGGCTTATATATTTTGGGGTGTGGAAGAACAACACATCTCTTTTCTGTTCTTTCTCTTCTAAAAAGAGGTCCCTAAACCTTTGGCTGTAGTTCAGAAATATCCTCTTCCAATGGCTTCCCTGGAAACTCATGGAAACCTTGATGGATTCTGCCTTGCCTTTCATTTCCCAGGTTCCTCTCTTGCTTCCTTTTCCTGGATTTGTCTCATCTGCTATGTGTTGCTGAGCTGCTGGTCCCCAAGTGGCTGATCTAAGCTACAGGTCCAGATTTCCCTCACTGGTTTAAGTTCTTCGGGGCTTCAGAGCAAGATTAGCCTAGCATGGTGTATGCTAGATACCATTCAACAAACATTTTAGTCCTGGATTTAATCACTGTGCTGGGCTTTATGGGGCTTGGAAAATACAGGCTAAATGTTAAGGCGAGGGCTGGCGCTGTAGTTCCGTGGTTGAGTGCCTGCCTAGCATGCATGAGGCACTGGGTTCCATCCTCAGCATCACATAAAAATAAATAAAATAAAGGCATTCTATCCATCTACAACTACAAAAATACTTACATGTTAAGGAGGAAAAGGGTCATAATGCCTGTAATTTATTTGCAAATATTTGGGGTGGGGGTGTAAAAGGAAGATGCATTAATTAGGTGGGCTAATTTCAAAAGGTGGGAAATACCCTAATAACACAGAGCATTTTGTAAACTATTTTTAAGATGCTTTCCTTTGATCCTGGGTATGGCAGGAGGGTGTGCAAGTGTTTCCTCTCAATCTGTGATGTTTCTTCTCTTCCATCCACACCCGTGGGTAAGTGTTCTTCTTGGCCAGACATGCCTCCCTGCACTTCACCTGGAGGACATCAACCAGGCCTCCCAACTTCCTGCCCCCAAAGCAGAGGGACTCATTCAAATGTCTCCATGACCAGTTCAACTGCCCACGTACAGATCCCCAGAGGAGCATGGAACTGAGATATGACTGAGTGGGAAGAGTGGGAAGAACCCTGAATCGGGTGGGAAGACCTGCAACCTAGGGAGTCCTGGCCGGCCTGGCATTGCCCACCTACCCCCAGGCAACTGCAGCCTCGAGAACCCACTGACACTCTAGAAAGGATCCTGAATGTGAGGGGCTGAGTCTCCTCCATTGGCATTTCCTCCCACCGTGCACCCATGACAAACTGTTTCCTGGCAGGTGGTGGTGTAGAGGGGTTGGGAGGTTCAGCTCCTGCCCTGGATCTCTTCTTCTTAGGAAAGCAAACCCCACATACCTGATCTTGTGCTTCCATCATTAGAGCCAATTCCTTCAAGTTTTCTGCTGTCTCCAAGTGCCCTCTACTGGCTACAGGAAATATATTCTCCCATGATTTTAAAATGACCACCCTTCCATTTCTATGCGATTTCCCTCCCACCTCTCATCCCTGTTTAAAGTAAATCTTCTTCTCAAGCTCTTCGTCCCTACCCTGTCCTTGTTTAGTCCCCTTATATCAAAGGAGTCATTTGGTATTTGTTTTTTAAAGATTGACTAAGTTGATGTGATACAGCAATCTGTATGCGGGGTAAAATTGGGAGTTCATAACCCACTTGTAACAAACTGTGAAATATGATGTAGTAAGAACTATGTAATGTTTTGCACGACCAACAATAAAAAAAAAAAAATTACCACCCTCCCCGCCTAGACACACACCACCTCAATTCAATCCCTAATATGAGCCTTGCAATCAGTTCAGATAATTCAGACAGACTTTTCCTCTCCACCGACTTTTCCCCGGGTGGTATCATATCTGGGTGGAGGCACTTGCTAGAGCTGTGGGGGAGGCTGTGTTATTTCCTTTGTACTGTTTGCAAGGCCCCCTGGGACATACCTGCCTGCCTACCTGCTCCTAGGCAATGTATGGAAGTGACTCCCACACGGATCTGGGGCCAGGTGCTTTGAGATCTCCTGGTACTTCCCTGCTGAGGCCCACCTGCTGCCATTTCTAACTTTCTCATTGCCCAATGTGGTTGCTGCCCCGTGATGGGTGAGAGTCACCCATGGAGGAAGGGTTCTAGAACATCCTCACTTTCCCAGGCTCCCTGCAAAAGAAGTAAGTCTAGACTTACTTCAAACATACGGAATCATTAGTTCAATATTCAGCTTGTAGCAACCAAAGTAATAACTTTAATCACTTCAAGGCAAATAGATTTATTGTTTTAACTAAAAGGATACTTATAATAGCAATTCTATGGCCATGAGACGGCCTGAAAATGTCAACGTCTAATTGTTTTAGTCAGGGTAGGTTAAGTTTTGCCTCAGTAACAGACGGCCCTTACGATCTTAGTGGTTTCACAACAGAATGTCTCGTGCCCATTGGCCACTGGATAGAATAATTCTCCGAGCATCCATCCTTCAGGGCATCATATGTGAAGCAACACAGTGGTCTGAGGTCCCCATTCTTAAGGCTTCACTTCTCAGCACAGGGCCGCCATACTGACCATTGTGAGGTAAGATAGACTGGAGTCCTCAAAGGCTCTTCCCTGCTTCAGTCCAGTTGCGGCACCCAGCCTTGCTGCCTGCATTTCCTGAGCTGGAACATGGGCAACTGGGTAAGCATTGCCTCCTGTTTGCCCTCAAAGAAAAGAGAAGCAGACATTGGCAAGCAATGTCTACCCTACTCAGCTTCCCTTTCCAGAAACTTCTACTCAGCCCTCTGTGCCCTGGCATCTGGTTTTCAGAGCCCCAACAATTTCTTCATGAGGGTCAGTTTATGGCCTGCAGGGGGCAAAGCCGGCACTTGAATTGGCCTGGACCCGTGCACCCTGCTCAGTAGGAGCCTTGGACGTGCGTTCCCCAGGCGCTGGCAGGTAAGGACAGTGGGAACAGGTGTTGGCTGAACCTAGGAAACAGGGATTCTGCAGGTGGCTCTCTCCACTCTCTAGGCGTGTTGGCCTCCAGACCAGACGCAGGGAGTTGAGGAGAACAATATGTTATCGTTCTTTTTCTCATAGATGCACACATATCTACTGCTCCCCCCGAGAAGCTGGAAAAGGAAGGCAAAACCATTTTCCCCGCTACAAAGGCAGGGTAGGAGTGATTTCCACGACACGTAAATGCCGAGGGCTATGTTCATGCGTGTGTCTGTGCATGCCTTCCCACACACACGCTGAAGGTATAAAGCTGACTGCAATGTCACAGCCCGATACAGGAAGGGACGGACCCACAGACCTAGGAGAAATGGAGATCCCATGTTCATGTACATGGAGGGTGGCACTCTAGGAAAATCTACCAACAAAGACACGAGAGAGATTTACCAGTCAGGCTTCCTGCCCCGTGTGGTGGACACAGGGCAAAGACCATCAGCTGGCTTCCTGCTGAGGCCGAAGTCCAACGAAAGAGGAGAGAAGTTGCAGCAAACTGTGTGGGATGAAGAGGTTGATTCAGAAACCTCTTCAGTTAAAACTTTGCAATCCCAGGACTCCAAGGGACCCAACCTGACACAGTCCAGGGGGCCCATGGACAGCTCTCCCCTCTGTGTGCAGGTTCATACACTGAGCTTGAGGTCGCAGGGGACACAGGCTAGCAGCCATAGGTGCAGGTGTGCCCAGATTCATGCTTGATCTGGAGTCGTGGTTTAGCAAGTCACGCCTGGAGGTCCGGTTCCTAATGGTAAAAAGTCACAGTTTCAGAGTTCTGCACAAAGATCCAAACGGGGATCTTGGCGGTGCTGTATCTGCCTGTGAAAATGTCCTTGGTATGGGATTCCCTAAGGTCTTTCCGTGCTAATGAGGCCAGTGGTTAATCCTTAAAGTCCAGGCCCAGGGGTCCCATCCTCAGGGAAGCCTCCGGGATACACACCTGGTACAAACTCCAGGAGGACAGTGAATGACAGAGACTTAACCACCTCTCCAGGCTCCAGGGCCAAAGCCAAAATATGGCGTGCCTATCACGCAGGTCAAGGATGTATGGCAACGTAAGCAAGAGAATCAGGAGCCCTGCTGGCTCTCCAGGGCCAAACGCTGCCCCGGTTACTCCACTTCTCTGCCTCAGATGCTCATCGCAGAGGAGAATGACAGGGCTGTGACTCGTGTCCTGGGGGAGGCCAAACGCAAGCACCAAGGAGACAAGAGGAGCCCAGGGCCAGCCCCAGGCCCAGGGAAGCAGGACGGTCAACATGGCAGGACGACAATGCAGACAGGGTGGGGGCGAGTGGGGGGCTGTGTCCAGTGGAGACAGAGCATCCCCTAGAGATGAAAGCTCAACCCCCATCCCAGGTGTGCCCCTCAGGAGCACCATCTGAACCCGGCGGAGGAAATAAGAATGGGGTGTCCACTTATCCACCAGAGCTCTCCACTGTGAGAGGGGACCCCAGGCACTAAGATATGTTCTGACCTCTTTTCTGGATCTTTCAGCATTGAAGAGAAGTGTGTTTGTCTTTATTTATGGGGTGTTAGAAACCAGTCTGCTCTAAGACCATAAGAGGGGTGGGGTCTGCAAACACCCTGTCCCACTGCAGTCCCCAGCCCTGGCTCTCCAGCAGTGTCCCAGTGGTCACGTAGGAACAATATGCAGAAGGAAAGTGGAAGTCCAAGGCTCATTAAACCCCGAGCTGTGCCTCTGAACCAAGATCATTTACAAAACCCTCCTCCATTGACCCAAATCCTGGGTCTTTCCACTCTGATGATCCAAAATGGGAAGCCAGGAGCAGGTGGGTGAAGGAAGGTGAGAGAGCAGAGAGAGAGAGAGAGAGAGAGAGAGAGAGAGAGAGAGAGGAATATGTTTACCCTGTGCCCACGCTGAATGTGGGAAGTGACCCGGGTAAGAAAGCAATCCGTCCCCCAGAGGTAGAGAAGGGCGATCCGGCCAGCCCTGGCCAGCTTGACCCACCTCTGTCGTATATGGAGGTGTTAGCAAGGGGACAGTCGACCTCCCCCTGAGTAGGGACAGCCAGAGACGAGAGCAGAGCACATCAGTTCAACCCACAGGTCTGAGGGTCAGCAAGCTCAGGCCACGTTCCCAAGTCCAAGCCCCAGATTCAGCTTGCGGGCTCCTGGTGGGAGTGTGTGCAAAACATCCGGGTTCCTGAGTGATGAAGTAACACCCAGAGAGCTGGGCTGGGAGGTCCCCCAACTTCAGCGGCATCTCCAGCAAGATGAACAGTGCAACCCTGAATCGCGTGAGTCTGTTGTGGAGCTCTGTGTGGGAGGGGGCTGGTTCTCAGAGTAATAGGAGGCCCTCAGATAGCAGGAAGCTGCGCCCACTTTTGATCACACACTCTTTTCCTGGAGAGAGCCAGTGTACTGAAGGGATGCTGGTCCCACACCCATCGCCCACCACCAAAGGCGAGCCCTGCCCCCTGCTGGTTGCAGAGGGTCACTGACGTGCCCTGGAAGAGTCAGCGGCCCCCTCCTCCTGTTTGGCTGGGTTGGTGAGAGTCCTAAGAGGGTACTACCGGTTGCCTGATAAAATATAGAGCACCCAGTGAAACCTGAATTTTAGATAACAGCAAATAATCTAGTATAAGTATGTCCCATACAATATTTAGGCTTTACCTAAAACATTTCTGCTGTTTATTTAATATTTGGACATCAGGGTGTCCTGTGACTTTATTTACTAAATCTGGAACCCCAGAAAGGCGTGCCTATGGTCAACACTCTAGAGTGTGTTGGAAGGAAGGAAACTCTCAGGATGCCAAGGGCAGACTGGCCCAGGCATCTGGGCAGACAGAAGAGAATCCAGAGGACAGAGCTGTGAGGAGGAGCCGGGGCAGGACCCTTGCTTCTGCTGTGAACAAATCCAGGTTGGCTTGCTGAGGAATGGCACGAAGCTCAGCTGCCCCCACCCCCAGCCTCTTGTCACACTGTGGGTGAGGCCATCCTCCACCAGTGACTCCAGCTGACGCACCACAGTCCGAAGCCAGGCCAGGCCTGCTTAGCTGGACTGCAGGTTCATGAGCTCGATATGTCCTCAAATGTCCATCGCTTTGACCCGATACATTTTGGGGTCTTTTTGTTATGCAGCAAACAGTAATTGATAGCAGAGAAAAGAAAGGGGTCCCGGGGATGGGCTTTGGGCCGTGTAGACTGAGAAGGCAACAAGACGAATCATAGCACCCAAGGGCCACGTCCTGTCTGGTCCACTGTTCTCTCCAAGGACTGGGCAGCGAGTCTTGCACGTAACCAGGTCCTTAGCACAGGGACCCTGCCAGCCTGAAGGCCTTTGAGCAGGGGCAGGGAGCCAGGGTGGGGCTTGATGGAGGGGAACCACCCATTGGTTCACCACCTGAGCTGTGTGTCCTGTCTGAAGATGGCTGGGCCATTCCACACCTTTCCTGGCAATTTGGAATCGGGGGCTTGTGGATGTCCTCACAGAGCTGTAGAACTACAGCCAAAAGGTCACAGATCAGTGGTTCAAGGACATATGTGAAATGTTCAAAAGAAAATGGAGCAGATGCAGAGAGGCCCTGGGCGGGAGAGCAGGGAGAGCTGAGTTCCCACCCTCAGCATTGGCCTGGGGCTTTGCAGAGGGCCATCAGGGTCCAGGGAGTGGATACATTTTCAGGCTGGTTCATGCAGGCAGAGCTGTGTTCACCTAAAGACACAGGGCCACCCACAGGAGCCCAGCTGCAGGCCATACCAGCATTTGTGAAAAGGTGGAAACTGGTGAGTCACCTGACAGCTCTCAGTCTCTCCCACCCCACCCCAGTGGCCTCCTTCTCAAGGCCAGACATCCTCCCAGCAGCTCTACCTGCATGGGTGGATGGGGTCTGTTTACATTACTGCAGGAGGCCTGCATGAATCCCTAGAAAGAATTGGGAAGAATTTAACACCAGATAAGAAGGCACCAAAAAAGACCATTAAACGAAGTATTTTAAAATGCAGAAATGGAGGTCATCAATCAGGCCTGCCTGTGTGTCCTGAGCTCAGATCTCAGTTCTGGGCTTTTGATGCCAAGAGAAAAAGTTCTAAGCTACCCAGAGCTTTCAGGGACAGGAGACAGCAGAGCTCCGGGTGCACATAGTGATGCATTTCCCCCTTCTTGGTTGGGTTTGTATTCACACAGTCCCTCCTGCTCTGCTGTGGGAGGGTGCAGAAGTCCTGTCTTCATGATGGATGCTCCCAGCGTCTCTTTGAAGGTCAAGTATGTGCCAGGATATCCAACTCCACTGGCCAAGTTGACAAAGTGACTTGAACAAGTGGCTTCCGAGTTTGGGACTAAGGCTTCAGGCAATCGAGATAAATAGGAAACTGCTGTCCCTCATAGAGCTGTCCCGAGGAGCACTGGGTGCGGGGCTAGTGAAGTTATGGGTGTGGTGCCACCCATTGTGTGGCTCAGGAATGAGACACAGCCACTTGGCAGTAAGGGCTTTTCAGCTTGACAAAAGCTGCCTTTGTGGATGTCTAATCTCGAGTCACACATGACCATTGTGCAAGCCACGACAGCAACGTGAAAAGTAAACTGAGGTCATCCAAAAATGCACACCTAGGAACGCATCTGACCGGCTCTTGGTTACATATTTTTTCTTATAGAAATACAAGTGATGCTTTTAAAATACACACACTTAATAAGACGGGATCCTGTTGTGATAAATGCTTTTGAGTTTCTTTGTCATATTATTTTAATGACTTTCACATTCTATTTTTTTAGGAGTGGCTTGTGTTTTTCATTTGAAATTCTCCTATGATGGACTCTTCGGTTGTTTTTATATTTTTAAACACCAAGAGGGACCTCGGTTGTCCAGCTGGACACATAAGGAGATGGAAAGGCTCCACCCGCTCCCAGGAAATACAGTCAAAAGCTGAACCAACTGAGGGATCCAGAGCGCCTCTGGGATCTGTGAGACGGGGAGGACGCAGGGAGGCTGGAGGGACCTGCGGGAGGTGCAGGGACCCACGACTGACCACAGCTGAGTCCATGAGCAGAAGCTGTCCTGGGAACCAGTGCGGGGCAGGGAAACCTGACCCGTAGCTGGTGAGTCCCGGAGGCTCCGTGCAATGACTCTCAAGTGTTAACTACTGGGGGGATCCGCCTCAGGGATCCCACACTTTTATGATTTTACCCCCGGGAGCTTGACGAGTTCTCACGGTGAATGTTGAAGATCCCTGCGCTTCCAGCAGGTGGAGGGGGAAGTTGTGAAAATCCACTCCTCGTCCTGACCCTCAGGGTTGCCTTCAGGGGAGGCCAGAGAACCAGAGCCTCGCCTGCCTGGGGAAGGAGGCTCAACTCCAGCCGGCTCTGGCCATCCACCTGTCCCACCCACCCAGGAGGAGGAGGGAGGACCCCGGAAGCCCCTGGGAAGTCCACAGTCCGGAGCACCAGCTGGTTGAAAGACGGGGCCATCATCACAGCCCCCAGCACTCTCCTGCTGCCACGCCCCTGAAGGCCCATTCATGGTTCCGTTTCCTGGTGTGTCATGTCCAGCTCCTGAGAAAAAATGACAAGTTATGCTAAGAGCAAAATCCATGAAATCAGGAGGCAGAGCCAGCATCTGAAACAGGCATGGCTGGATTTATCAGACCAGGAATCTAAAGAATCAGTCTAATATGCTCAGAGTCCTAACCAGGAGGCAGCGACCAGGAACAGATGCCAACCAGGCAGAAAGGTGGCCGTGCTAAGAGCCCAAGAGGAACGCTGCCAATCAAAGACACGGGGACAGAATGAGGTGCTCTTCAATGCGCTGACCCCAGGCAGGTCAGGGCTGAGGAAAGAGCTTGAGGAGGCATCAACAGAACCTTCTGAGGCTGAAAAGCAGAGAGAACTCACACAAGAGTAGAATACCCGGTGAGGTGTATACCCGCCCTCTCAGACTTGGGGACCATGCACCACACTGCACCCACTTGCCAGTGTCCCCTCCCTGGCAGGCAAAGGACCTTTGTTTTTCAATCAACAAACGCTCCTCCCTAGGCCAAGTCTGTGGGTTGAGGTGGGTATTTGGGGGAAGGTGTGAGCCACAGCAAGTGCCTAGGGTTGGCATGAGAGTGACCTGAGTTCACGTCCTGGATAAGTTGTCTTTGTGAAAGCCACACCCCCTCTGAGCTTCTCTTTCCCTTTTCTGAGAGGAGGATCATGACCTTCCCCCGTGGGGCTCTAAGGACAGCACCCTGTGTCAGTTCCCCTTGGAGAGTCGTGAATAGGAGTCTTTGTTATATCTACTGCATGACTGTGCATCCACAGCAGTCACGGGGGGCCAGGCTTCCAGGTGGACAGCAAAACGGGGTGGGAGTGGCCCAGCTCTTGGGCAGCATGAGGAGAGTGACCTGGGTAGCAGCCAGGACTCAGAGCAGCTTGGTCTATTTCCCGTGTTCCAGTGTGTGCATGTGCTGGAAGGGGAGGAGCCCACCCTAACAGAGCAGCTCCTCCCAGAGATTGTTCCAGCACCTGTGGAGCCAGAAAGCAGCTCTGTCCTGGGCACCCACGGGCCCTGGAGCCCAGGCCGGGACTCTATATGAGCTCTTCACGTCGTCACATTTCCCCTGACCCAGCCAAGGGTGGATGTGGAAAGACACTAGAGGGCCACAGAAACCATCAGGGGTCATCTCAGGCATGTAACTGGGGACATAGTACCACCAGGAAAGTAATTTAGTGACCAGTGGCCTTGGTAAGTTACTTAACTGCTCTGAGCCTCAGTTTCTTCATTTGTTGGAAGAGAACACATGATAGGGACCTCCCAAGGCTGAGGAGCTCTGAGAATCATGTGAGACTGCATTGAGAGTTCCTGGCACCCAGTTGTTCAGTGGAGAGCAGTCATAGTCTCCAGCCAGACCTTCCTTGAGCCCCTAAGGTGACCCACTGTTTTCTAAAAGCTACCCTGCAGACATTTGCATCTGCCCAATCCATGGGAATCCCCTCCTCCTGCCTTACAAGCTCCTACTCATCCTTTAATTCCCAGTTCATCTTGACCTCTTCATAAACCTTCCTCCACCTTCCAAGCATCATCCCTCACCTCCATGTATGAGGATGCCTAGTGGCTCTGCATGTCCCTTCAACCTACCTAGGATGCAGTCCATCCTGCAGTGAGCCAGGATTCATGGTCTGCAATCTCTGGCTCGCTGCTGATTCAAGCAGACTTGGTTCCTGTCTTCCTGGTGTTCATATCCAGTGGGAGAAACAGAAGCACTCAGAAATCTTTGGTGTGTGTTACTTGACTATGACTACAACTGTAAATTTGTGATCACAGTTCCAGGGAGCATAATAAAGGCTGATCGGAGCCATTGAGAGAACGGGACAGCAGGATCTCATTAAGTATGGGGATTGAGGAAAGGCTTTCACGGGGATGTGACATTTGGGGAGAATTCCAAATGCTGAGATCTCATGTGTTTTTATGTTGTACGATTAATTACAACTGCATATAGGTGTATTTTCCAGGGTGATTAATGGTATATAAAATACCAATTCATTTTTCAAATAGAAATTGTGCATAGTTTGACATATGAAAATCAATAGTTGTGATTCACCACATAAATCATATCAAGGACAAAAACTGCATCATTATCTCAATAGATACATAGAAAGCTTTCAACAAAATTCAGCATCCATTCATAATAAAAAACACTGAAGAAACTAAGGATAGAAGGGACCTACCTCAGTGTCATAAAGGTTACGGACCACAAACCTAAAGCCATCATCATAGAGTGAATGAGGAAAAGCTGAAATCATTTGCTCTAAAATCAAGAACCAGAAAGGATGTCCACTCTTACCACTCCTACTCAATAGAGTACTTGAAATTCTGGCCAGAGCAGCTCTGCAAGAGAAGAAATGACAGGAATACAGATAGGAAAGGAAGAAGCAAAGTTATCAATGCCGATGATATGATCCTATGCTTAGAAGGTCCAGAATGCTCCACCCGAAAGCCAGAGTGATACACAGTTTCAATAAAGCAGCAGAATACAAAATCTGCATACAAATATCAACAGCTTTCCTAAACACCAATAATGAGTTCACTGGAAAAGAATCAGGAAAACAATCCCACTCACAGTAGCCCCAAAAGAAAATAACAACCCCAGTAATAAATCTAACTATATAGGTGAAAGACCTCTACAATGAACGTTAGAGCACCCTGAAGAAAGTTGAAGACAAAGATGGAAAGATGGCCCATGTTCATGGACAGGCAGAATTAATATTGTTATAACGGCCATATTCCCCAAAGGAATATACATTGTATATTCAACACGTTCCTTCCATTACACTGAATACACACATTCAATTCAATCCCATTAAAATACCCATCACGTTCTTCATAGAACTAGAAAAAAAAAAACAGTTCTGATATTCATTTGGAAGAATAAAAGACTTAGAACAGCCCAAGCAATTCTAAGCCAAAAAAGCAAGGCTGGGGGATCATAATATCTGACTTCAAATTATACTACAGAGCTACAGTAACGAAACACATAGTGCTGGCACAGAAACAGACAGAGCGGCACAAAACAGAAGACACAGAGACAAACCCACACGTCTACAGTCATCTGATCCTTGTAAAAAGTGCCAAAAAACATACATTTGGATGGGGGTGGGTGTGGGGGGTGGGGAACCATCCTTTTAAACAAACCATGCTGGAAACTGGTTATGACATAAGGACAAGAATGAGACTAGATCCTTGTCTCTCAAGTGCATGAAAGTCAACCCCAAATGGATCAAAGATCTAGAAATTAGACAAGAAACTTTGCAAGTGCTAGAAGAAAACATGGGGTTGATACTCCAAAATCTAAGTGTAGGCAACAATTTCCTCAATAGAATCCCCAAAGCTCAGGCAATCATCTGACAGGGTGGCATTGTATAAAGAGCTTCTACACAGTAAAGAAAATAATTGAGAGTGTGAAGAAAGAACCTACAAAATAGGAGACAATCTTTTCTAACTATTGTTCTGACACAGTATTAGTATCCAGAATATATAAAGTACTCAAAAAACTTAACACCATCTCTGTAATCAATAAATGGGAGAGTAAACTAAACAGATATGTTGTAAAAGAAGTAACACAAATGGCTGACAAATATCGTTAGTAATTAGGGAAATGCAAATCAAGAGGTCATCTCATTCCAATCAGAATGACAGCCATCAGCAATACAAATGATAATAATGCAGGAGAGGATGTGGAGAAAAAGGACGAGTTTCACATTGTTGCTGAAACTGAATTAGTACAACCACCATGGAAATGAGTATGGAGGTTCCTCAAAAAGCTAGAAATGGAACCACCATGACCCAGCTACACTACCCCTTGTGTATGTATAATACAGAATTAAAATCAGCATATTGCAGTGATACCTACATGCCCATGTTTACAGCAACACCATTCGCAATAGCCAAATCATGGAACCAGCTGAGGTGTTAGTCAGTGGGTGAATGGATCATGAAAATGTGGTACATACACACCATGGAGTTTTATTTAGCCATAAGGAAGAATCAAATTGTACCATTTGTAGGAAAATTGATGTAACTTGAGAGCATTATGTTCAGTGAAATGAACCAAATTCATAAAGTCAATGTTGGTATGTTTGTTTTCCCTCATATGTGGAAGTGAGAGAGGAAAAAAGGGGAATAAAGGGGTGTGTGTGTGTGTGTGTGTGTGTGTGTGTGTGTTGGGAGATCTCGTGAAAATAGAAGGGAGATAAGTGGAATAGAGGAAGGGGGTCCAGGGAGGAGGGAGGAATGGAAAGGGGAGGTACTTGGGAATAAAACTGACCAAATTATGTTGTTTTATATTCTGTGTGTACACACAAATAACAACAAATTCCATGAATCTGTATAATCATGATGCACCTATAAAAATAAAAAATAAAAAATTGGGTATAAGTTCTATTGTTTCACACATCTTCCTTTTAATTACTGTTTTAAAATGACTGTTGCATGTCCTAAGTATTTTTCAATTTGATTTTCTACCTTCAGAGACATATTTTCATTCTTCAGTAGAAAAAGTTGAAAAGTTGATTCCATTTTTAAAAAGAAACAAAAAAGAGGAAGTAGTTGGGGTGGGAGAAGAAGGAGTCTGTCAAACAACAGGAACAGCATGTGCAAAGTCCCTATGGTGGAGAGTTGGCATGGACGAGGAAGTGAAATGAGATTCCTCTTGCTAGAACAACCAAATAAGACAGGAGAGGTGGGTGTTGTGGCTGGAGAGGTAGGTGGGGCCTCATGGGCCCCAGAGGGGACACGGGTTTATGGCTGAAGAACTACTGTGAGCTATTGTTGTGGATGTTTAGTTGAAGAATGACTCAGGCAAGCCCAGGTGTTGTAAGTAGACCAGGTGTCCTTCCATCCAAGTGCCCCAGCCAGTATGTGCCACAAGTTGTGTGCTCAGCCAGTATTTGCTGAAAAGGCAACCATGTTAACCTCCCTTTCCTGGAGAAAGCCAGGTCCCTCCAGATGTCCCCTACCTGCCAGGAGATAAGTCATGTGCCTTGGCACGGCAGGCCTGCCTGTGGGGATGAGGCCAAGCTCACTTCTCCATGGGGTCTGCGTTGTCCACTCCCTAAATTTGCCATGACGTCTCACCTGTCTGGTCGCTGTCCACATTCCTTCCACTCCCACACTGCCTCTCCAGGAAGTTACTCAGGTGTTACTCCGCCTTCTAGGAAAGGTTAACTCCTACTGCTGGCAGTCTTCCCAGGTCACCCATTTGTGGACTGGCTGATCTTGTGAATGAATAAGCAAATAAATCGGTGGTTAGCCTTCCTTGTGTGAGTGCTCCCATGAGCCCACGGACTCACAACCAACCATCGTACAACAGGAGTGCCAAACCAAGGCTCTCTTTTCCTTTGGGAAATCTCTTGCCCACTATCACTCAGTTCACCAAATTTTATTCATGCCTGAACCACGTTCTCGATTGTGGCTTGATCCTCATCTCTTTTGTACTACAAATGTTCCTCGATTGATGATGGGGTATGCCCTGATGAGTTCATCATGAATGGAAAATATCTCCTACCTGACCAGCTGAATATGAAAGTGTAGCAGCATCGTATCCTGAGAGGTGTTTGTTGTTTCTCCTTTGGAATGCATGGCTAACCAAAGGCGATGGTTTTTGCTATAATCCAGCATCGTAAGAGAGCATTGACATCATATAATGTTAACCTGGGAAAACATGGAAACTCAAAATTTAAAGTACAGTTTGGGAAAAGATCAAAAGTTGGAATTTAGAGTATGGTTTCTACGGAATGTTTATCATTTTGCATCATCATAAAGTCAAACAATCTTCAGTTGAACCAATGCAAGTTGGGGACTGTTGATATTATTTAGTAAAGACTCATCTTTAAATTCATTTATGTTAAAAATAAATTTGTTTAAACAGAAAAATCATAGGAATTAGTACCTTTCTTTCAATGATAACCATGAACAAATGGCTCAAATTCTCCAATTAAAAGACTTAAAAACAAGACTTAACTGTTTGCTGTTTACAAGAAACTCACCTCACTGGCAGACGTATGCAGAGTGAAAGTGAAAAGATAGAGAATGATATTCCAGTCAAATGAAACCCAAAAGAAAGCAAGAATAGCCATGCTCATATCTGATAAAATAGATTTCAAGCCAAAGTTAGTCAGAACAGACAAAAAAAGGTCCTTTATTGATAAAGGGAACAATACATTAAGAAGATATAATGATTATAAAAATACATACACTGGACATTGGAGCAACTGGTTTTATAAAACAAACACTCAGGGCTTAAAGGAAGAGATAGACCCCAATACAATAATAGGTGGATCTTTCAGACAAAACAAAACAAAAACAAAGAAATATGAGTTAAATTACAATATAAATCAAATGAATTTAATAGATCTATAGAATATTTTATCCAATGGACATAGAAGGTACATAATTTTCATCAGCACACTGAATTCTCCCGACAATAGATCACACTTTAGGCTACAGAGTACAGTTTAACAAATACCAAAAAAAAAAAAACCTTGAAATAATTTCTTTCATCTTATTAGACCATAATGGAATGAAATTAGAAATCAACAGCAAACAAATTGCAGAAATTATACAAACACATGTAGACTGAACAGCAGTACACTTTTGAACAAGCAGTGGTTCGTTCAAATAATCGGGGGATATCAAACATTTCTATAATTAAATGAAGGTTGAAATACAACAGAGTCTGTGGGATGCAGCAAAAGCAGTTCAAGAGGAAGGTTCATAGCTATGACATCTACATTAGAAAAGCAGAGAAATCAAACAAAATAATGATGTACCTTAAGTCCTTAGAAAAACAAGAACAAATCAAACCCTAAATCAAGAGAAGGAAAGAAATAATAAAGATAAGAATAGAAATAAGTGAAATAGAGAATAAAACAGTAATTCAAAGGATCACTGAAACTTAGTTAAAGAAAATTGACAACCTCTTAGCCAAATTAATCAAAAGAGTGAGAAAAGACCCAAATAAATAAAGAAGTGAAAAATAAGATATTGAATCCAGAGGATCTTTGAGGAATATTACCAAAGTTATATGCCAATAAGTTTGAGGATCTAGAAGAAATGGACGAATTTCTAGACACATATGGAATGAAAGTCCTCTACCATGAGAATTATAACACTGAAGAAATAAATTAGAGAAGGTGTTTGAAGATGGTAAGACATTCCTTGTTCCTGGATCAAGATAATTAATATTATTAAGGGCCATACTTCTGAAAGCAATGTACAGATTCAATGCAATTCCCATTAAAATAGCAATGACCTTCTTCACAAAACTAGAAGAAGCCGTCCTAAAATTCACATGGAAACCTGAGTGGCCCTGAGTTGCTAAAGCAATCCTGAGCAGAAGACCCCTGCTGGGAGCATCTCAGTATCCGATTTCAAAACATCGTCCAGAGCCACTGTGACAAGCAGCATGGCACCTGCGTAAAAACAGACACCGAGACCATGGAGCCGCATAGATGACCCTGGAATAAACACGCACCTCTTCAGCCATCTGCTTCTTGTCTTAGAGAAAAGAGAGCCTCTTCAGCACACGGTGCTGGGAACATTGGGCTTCTACCGGTAGAAGATGGAAACTCAGTTCCTAACCCTCACCCTGCACAAAAAACAACTCAAGGGGCTGGGGATGTGGCTCAAGCGGTAACCGGCTCGACTGGCATGTGCCGGGCGCTGGGTTGGATCCTCAGCACCACATAGAAATAAAATAAAGATGTTGTGTCCACCGAAAACTAAAAAATAAATATTAAAAAATTCTCTCTCTCTCTCTGTCTCTAAAAAATACCAAAAAAAAAAAAAAACCAACTCAAAATGGATTGAAGACCTTCAGTAGGACTGGAAAAATTTGAAACTATTAAAGGAAAACATAAGGGAAATACTTGAAGATATGGGTATAGGAACTAATGTCCTGAGAGTGTCCCAAGTAGTGCAGGAAACAGCAGCAAAAAATGACAAATGGGATTCCATCAAATTAGATGCTTCTGTGTGAGAAAGGAAATAGGCACCAAAGCGAGGAGGAAACCTACAGGACAGGAAAAATCTTGCCACTCTTCATTGGACAAAGGGTTAACGCCCAGAAAACATAAAGAAGCCAAGCTATGTAACCCCAGGAAAAATACAGGAAATCCAGTTGTAAGTGGGTAAATGAACGGAACAGACACTTCTCAAAAGAAGCAGCAAAAGGGGCGATAAACATATAAAATGCTCAGAATCTTTAGAGATCCGGGAAATACAAATTGAAATGACAATGAGGTTCCATCTCATGCAGTCAGAATGGCTATTATCAAGACAACAAAAAATAAAATAAAATAAAAACATTAGGGAGGATACAGAGAAAAAGGCACACTTGTGTATTGTTGATGGGAATGCAAATAAGGTCAACCCCTACAGGAAACAGTGGGAAGTGCCTCAAAAAACTAAATACAGAGCCACCAGATAATGCGTCCATGCCACTCCCGGGTACATATCCAAAGGAATCATAGTTAGAATATTATAGAGATACTGTGTGCCATATTATGGCAACATATTCACAGTAGCTGAGTTATGGGATCTGTCTTGATGCCCATCAGCTGATGTGTGGAATAAGAAAATGTGATATTTATCATCTATCTCTACACACACACACACACACACACACACACACACACACGAGTACTATTCAGCCATAAAGAAGAACAAAATCATGTCATTTTTAGGAAAATGGATGGAATTGCAGATCAACATATTAAGCAAAATAAGTCAGAAAGACAAGTATCACATTCCTTTCATATGTGGAATTTCGGGGGGACAAAAGATGACAAGAAAGTACAAGAGAGATGACCAGGGAAGGGAATAGAGACGAGGGGGAGAGGGGAAAAGAGGAAAATAGGGAGGTGCATATGGTCAAACTATATTACATGCATGTATGAAATTGTCACAATGAAACCCATTATCTGGTATAATTAACATGCACTAATAATCCTAATAAAAACAGAACAATTAATATCACAATCATACACAGAAAACTTAGTCATCACAAATACAAAGTAAAAATGCACCCAGCAGAATCATTCAGGTGTTGAATCCCACCATTTAGGGATTGCGTCCGGTTCTGCTTCCTTAGGAAGGAAAGTCAGCGAGTCTGCGGTGGTGGCCAAGATGGGCGGGCACCCAGATGAGACTTTCTCCTGGAGGAAAGCAGGAAGGGCTTTGCCACTCAGGGATTCCATACTTGGTCAGAAACCACCTGAGATTGCTCCTCTGTGAGCTCAGAGAGGTCACTGCCCCTCCCCTGGGTCTTACACCAGGTTCAGGTGTGTTCATGGTTTAGGTGCTTGACTGCTTGGGCTTTTGTCTCTTCTCTATTTTTAAATCCTCTTTAGAATTTTGGCATCATTTTAGATTTGCAGAGAAGTTGTGAAGATGGTAACAGTTTCCACGTACCCTTCGCTAGCTCCCAGTTTTATATTTACGTTTCATATTTATTATCATATCCCATCACGATGGGGCACGTGACACAACCTGGGAGCTGATGCCGGGACCTTGCTGTAGCTGAACTGTGGACTCAGATCCCACTAAGTTTTCATTAGCCTTCTTTCTTCCCAGGATCCAGTCCAGGATACACATTATGTAGAGACCCTTCATTTTAAGGACTTTGACCAGGGCTTCAAGGGACCAGAGTAAAGGTGGACGGGAGGACCCAGAGTCAGATGGACAGAAGTTGAGTTCACGGCTGTGCCCTCTAGTTAGTTTGTGACATGTCACATGGCTGCCTTAGCTTTTCCTCTCTATGAAGTGGGCCTCATACCATTGATCTCTCAGGTGCCTATTTTAGTGCCTGCTGGACACTCATCCCAGCAGCACCGCCATCCAGTGTCGGGAAGGTACTGCCCAGGGCTGCTTGATGGTTTCACTCTTGTTTTCTCTGCCATGATGGGAAGAAAAGATTCACAGACTCCTGTGCTAGGTGAAGGATCTCCAGGATAAAAGTCCTTTCTGGAACAGGAATCCCAGGTGCCCCATGAGGCTGGGGGAAAAAGACAACAACAAATTGACAGACAAAACTCCTCCAGTCCTGAGGTTCTGTGTAGATCTATTTCCCTTTCACCTCCACCGGCTGCCTGGCTCAGGTTTGTCCAAGTCGGGTGACCCCACGGGGCAGGCTAAGACATGAGCCATGCTGCAGGGGGAGAGGTGTGGGAGCTCTGGGGAGCACTTCCCCATGAAGCAGGCCCACGGGGACTGCAAAGGGTGAGAACAGCAAGAAGAGACTTCAAAAAAGATAGTGATCCCTGTCCCAGGGGCAGGCAGGTAACATGCTGAGGAGCAGAGAGATCACTTTCATCTAGGATGGCAGATGGCTTCAAGGAGGAGGTGGTGGCTTTGGAGCCACAGGTGAAGACGGGCACACACACAGACATGGAGAGGCATCGTAGGTAGAGGAAAGAACAGAGGTCAAGGTGGGAAGCCACGGGTGGAGAGGTGCCGCAGGCTGGGTCAGAGGCTCCCTCCGAGATGGCACCAGGGTGGGGTGGGCGAAGAGGAGCAGCAGGGGGCTGAGGGCGGGGGAGCACAGAGCAGCAGGGGGAAATGAGAGAAAATGGCCATGGCCAGGCCAGCCCAGGGGACAGGAAGAGGGGCAGAGAGCTGTCCACCATGATGGGAGTTGCTGGAGATTTGTCACTGAGGGTTGGAAAGTGTCCCTCCAACACTCACGTGCTTGTTTCTGTATCACTAAGCACATGACCTTGGGCAGCATGCTACAGCTGAGACTTGCCATCTTTCAGGGAGTGAACGCCAGTAAAGTGGCCCTTAAATGTTGTTGTCATTCTACAGCTTTGATAAATAACTGCTGCCCCAAGTCCCCAAGAACTCCATGCTGTCCTGGTCTTTCTTCCCAGGACACACCACACCTCCCTGCTGGAGGGTTAGTGGGCCTCTGGTCCATGCTCCAGGGGCCTCTGGGTAGGGGTTGCAGATGAGTGTCCATCACCACCTGGTGCCTCCCATTGGCTGGGCCTGTGTTTTCACCAGTCTCTTCAGTACCCTGTCACCCTAGAAAAGAACAAGTCCAGGGATCAGAAGGGTGTCGAGTGAGTGTGGAATCACCCCAGCACTGGCCTGAACGGAAACGGGCCAAGATGGCCCTACCTACAGAGGCATAGGTTGGATCTGGTTTCTGGCTTCCTGTAAATGTTATCTCATTGGCTAATTAGAGCATCCACCTGTAATGCACCTGAGTATATTCTCTTCCCTTAACCTGTAACACCCTGGACCAGTCCTTCGGCTGCAGTGGCCAAATATATCAAAACAAATTCACACTGAGATACAACTGCAGCACAACAATGTGATAGCTAAACTATGAAGAAAATCTTAAGAGAAATCAAAGAAAAAAGAGAAAACATTTACAAGGAAATGATAACTGGTTCCTCAGAGGGCTTGAGTAACAGTAGATCCCGGAAGACGTAAATAATATCTTCAGAATGCTAAGGAAAAATTAGTCCTGACACAGAATGCTGTCCAACTAGCTAAAGGAATCTTTTAAGTGCTCCTCTTTGAAATGCAGAAGAAGCAGCATTAATAAATGGATGTGTTTTTAGTAAACTTGAATAAGAATTGACTATAGATAAAAAGGATGATGACTAAAATTGGGGGGATTGAATTCATGCTAAAACTAAAATCGTCAACAATAATATGGAAAACACCAAAGGAAATTTCACAGTAAAAGCATTTTAAGATCATCGGGAAAAATTTTTTAAAGACTTGCCATCTCAAATTGGGAGAATCATTGCTGAAAGTGCCTGGGACAATGCCTGGCACATTCTGAACTGTCGGGAGCTGCCCTGGATGAACACCCCTTTAAGTCCTGATGCACCGGGTTCTAAACAATTATTGCCTTCAGTCTAGCACAGCAGGGCCAGGTGGCAGTAACTTGGGTGTTACCCCCAGCTCGGATAATAAGGCATGGCTCCAGGTGTAGGTGTCACCCGCTGGGGTTGAGTTACACCCACCTGTTCCATTGTAATCCTACCCTTTTGCCCTTTTAGGGATAGAATGTCCCACAGAACCGCCCCTTGTGTGTCCCCTATATAAGAATAAAGAATTCCAGTGGCTTGCTTTCTTTACACAGACCCCTAAGGTCTCAGAGCTGTCCCCAGATTATTGAAAAGGTACTTCTGTGTGTTTGTGTGCTTTCTTTGTCGTTTTCTTAAGTTACTGGAATAGTCAGGTTTTGTGAACCCAGAATTAGGTCGCCATCTAGGATAGATGGCAATACTAAACCTTCAATAAATGAAGATTTTTTTTTACTCTTGATTCAGGGTGACTGGTGCAAGAAAGGGGGGGAAATCACATCTCACCAAACTCTAAGGGTCTGTTTGATACAGTAGCCAGTGGCCCTGTGTGCTTATTCAAGTTTAAATGAATAAAAGTCAAGTAAAATTAGAAGTTCCTCGTTTGCACTAGCCACATTTCAAGGTGCTCTGTAGCTGCATGAGGCTCATGGTCATATTGGATGGTGCAGGTATAGATACATTCCCCACATTGCCAAACATCTCTTTGGACTTTGCTGCTCTAGGGGAGTAGCAGGGCTTGTCTCAGGGATCCTGGGGAGGCCTCTGGGTAGAGGTGGCAGAGGAGTGTCCATCACCATCTGGTGCCTCCCATTGGCTGGTCTCTTCCACAGTCTGTCCTGTGGGCCCTCTCACCTCTGCTCCCTCCCTCATTAGGGGTCCATTGTCTTCCTGCTTATCTTCAGCGCTGGGCTTGCTTAGCTGGGGGCTTCCTTCCAGAGCAACCTGGTGTTTTGGGGTTGTGCTGGTTGGAGCTCCTTAGCCACAGCCAACAGCTCCTGCACTGCCACCTAGAGGCAGAGATGGAGACAGCATGGGCTTGTGCCCTCACCCCTCCCTGTCCCTCCTCCACAGGTGGATAAAGGCGTTCATTCCCCAATTTTCCATCTCTGCCTCCTCCTGAAGATGGGCGTCTGGGATAACCTTGGCAAAAACACTGATTTTTCTGGAATTACAAAGAGAGGTTTCTAAAGTAAGTTGACTGGAGAGATCATCCTAAGAAGTCCATGCTGGGAGTGCAGCAGAGACCAGCCAGCAGAGCTCTCCCTTGGGGAAACAGAAGGCCAGAGAAAGGCCACGTCTCATGGCTGCCACATCTGTCACTATGTGGTCACCATTCCCCTCACCACAGGCACCTTTTGTCCTCTTCAGATGAATGTTCAGAAGGTTCAACTCCAGCCCCTTGAAAATGGACCCAGGACTGGCCGGGATGAGCAGGCGCCTGCTCCCAGGTGTCTGAACTCCCTTCCTCCCTGAGGTTTAGGTCCCCACACAGATGTCACAGTGGGGCTGCCCATGGGCCATCTGTACTCTTAATATTGTGCTTTGCCTAAAGTTTTGGGAGAGAGAGAGAGAGAGAGAGAGAGAGAGAGAGAGAGAGAGAGAGATTGATTTAGTATTTTGGATATAAAAGTCCACATTCCTAAACTTCTTGATACCAATCGCTGATCTCAACTCTTCTGTGGCAACAGTGAGCCAAAACCCTATGTAGTGGTCATGGCTGGGGTTGAGCCACATGCGACCCTTTGGCCAATGGCACCCTCAGGTGGACCACTCCCCATCCCTGCAGGAGTCTTATCCTACTTGGTACCTGCCAGCCCTTCTGATCTCTGACATAAAATTTTAATTCAAGAATGGATTATAATGGTCCAAAGTGGTCCTGGAGCCGCTGAAGGGGTCTCTGGTCATTGGTATCCAGGGAAGGAAAGCAGAGAGGTCCCTCTGGAATATGGTCAGCATAACAGGCCTTTTCCAGGGGAAGCACTGAAGTGCACCTCTGAAAAATCATGACCGTGACCCGGGGGCATTCTCAGCCTCTCTGAAGCTTAGGAGCACATGAACCTCAGGTCAAGAGCCAACTTTCTAGAAAACCAATGAAGCACCACCTTTGGCAATACCAGGCCATGTCACGAGGTCTCCCTGGGAGCTGAGAGGGATGGCAGACACTCACAAGGCTGCCTAGTGAGGAGGGTACAGAGATGGAAGTAGCCATCACCAGCAACCTTGTGGTCTGGTGGAGGGATGACCCTTCTTATCCTGTCATCTCCTGCCACAGGCCTTTCCTGCTGGTGATGATGAACGAAGCCACAGACCCTATTCTCTCTCTAGGGAAAGTTGAAAGTTCCAATAAGCCCAAGTGGGAAATTCCCTGTTGATTTCTTGCACACTGAGAATGCACAGGAAGTGTTTCCTGATGCTCCTAGAGGGTCATTGAGACTTGCTGCCTCCTCTTCTGAGGGTCCCCCAGACCCCAGCAGAGCTGTGTTCATGGAGGGGAGCTGAGGCTCAGCATCAAACTGACAATCGGATCGTGGTGATGAGCCAAACCCAGTGACCCTGGACAGTGCCCCTTCCCATGAGTCCTCCTGGAAACTAGCTCCAAGGAGTATTGCCTTGCTTGCCATTTTCATCCCTCTGAGCTCCTGGGAATGAGAGCACATAGGTCAGGCACCTTTATTGCAGAATTACAGTAATAAATTCCATAAACCTAAAATGTGAATTCAGTGGCAACAGAGCTCCAAAGCTGCAGGGTCCTGATCTAAACGTGATGCATGGGCTGACTCAGAGCACTGGGTGGTCATCTGGGGACATTTCAGGGGCTGCACGAATTCCTTCCTCACTTGTTCAGCGAACATTATGGATAACTTAATGTGTGCTAGGAGTCAATCAGACTGGCAAGGTCCCTGCAAGGTGCATGAGAGATAGTTCACCCCAAAAAAGTAGAATGGAGCCTATCATAAGCAGGATTATAGCAGCCTGTGAGGAGGGCCTGGGGGTGTTCCCAGAAAGCTTGAGAAACAGGAGGGCAATGCTGCGAGTCAGGAGTGAGATGAGGGCAGCGGGAAGCCCGTGGCCATTGTGTGTCACAGATGGCATGGGAGAAAGCAGGACACTGCGCAACAAAGAGGTTGGATCATATGGAAGGGGCGCGTTGGCCAGGGAGGAGGTCTGTGCTCGGGGGCAGGCTGCCGAAAGCCAGCTGGGCTCCTCATGCCAGAGAACAGCCACGACTGGTGTGTGGCTGGCTAAGACCTCCCGGGGACAGGAGCCCTGCTGCTCTGGCGCGGTGCGCAGGTGCACACTTGGACACACGCGCACAAGCACGAGTACGCATGGCCCTCTGGGTGCTCAGCCTCCTCCCTGCTAGTTTGAAGTGACGTCAGTCTGGCTCCCTTACTTTGCAACTCGAGAGTCACACGTGATGCTGTGGGCCACAGTGGCACCAAGGCAGGGGCAGCTCACGCCCACTGGGTGGTCTCCATCATCCTCTCTGCAAGTCTCTCAGGAGGCTCTGCAGACACCAGCCACTCCCCTGGCCAGGGGTGGGGTGACTCCTGCAACTCCAGAGGAGCCCTGAATGCCCAAACCCACAGAATCCCTGCCGGGGGACTCCAGTGTCTCCCACTTTGGACGTGCCCTTGGGGCTCTCCTGCACTCTCCTTCGTGGGAAGAAATGAACGGGAGTTACGCTGGGAGCCGGCAGAGCTCCTGTGGCACTGAGTCTCCCCCCTACTCTCCCACTTCGCTTTCCACCTAGGTGGGCAGTGGCTCTAGGCGGGAAAACAACTGACCCAGGCCCAGGGATCTCCCCGGGCAGAAGGAGCCCAGTACCAAAGCCCAGGTGTTGGAGGCTCTGGCCTGCAGCCTCCCTACTGCTGCCTGCGCTGAGCTTCTGTCCCCCCAGCGCTCTGCTCTTGGGTGCTCTGCCCTTGGGTGCTCTGCCCTTGGGTGCTCTGCCCTTGGGTCCTCTGCCCTTGGGTGCTCTATAAAGGTGGTGAGGAATGCGTCCTCCGCTGTGGTTCCCTGGAGGTCCATTGTTCCAAGAACAGCGAGGATGTTTCACTGTAGTGTGAAGGGAATGGCTGGCACTGAGAGCTGGCTGATGACACATTTGTTCACATTGAGTCCTGTCTAATAGCTCTCAGAAGTCTCCCAGACACGTGTCAGCAAGAAGATACTAGAACAGTCACAGCGATGCCAAGGAGGTGGTGCGCACCACTTCACACTGGGCTGTGGGAGCAGCAGGTTTGGTCAGGAGGCAGAAGGCAGGGAAAACCCGAGCGGTGGGGAGGACTTAGGTGATGTCCCCTGTTGGGCAGGAAGTGGAGCACAGAGGTTGGGGCTTTGGTTGGAGGGTTTGTAAAAGGACTCTCTCGTGCTCCTGAAAACTGAGATGGTGTAGAGGGAAACAGCATGGCCGTTAGTATGATCCATGATTTCAAGATGGAAAAAAAAATAGACCTATGACAGAATATTGAGGATGACTATCACAACATGGTGTGAATGTTTCATTCAAAGCAGAGTGACAATATCCTAAAGGCAGGTTTGGTTGACCTAATTAAAGCCAGGTGGAAAATCTTCAAAGAACATCTACACAACCAACCAAACAAAATGGATTCATAACCATGGGATCAGGCCATGGCCTGTTCAAAGTCAGAGGCCTCGGTACAGTCTTTCCAGCCAATCCAGGTCTCTTGCACTCCATCAATTCATCAGTAGAGAGTCTTTCTTTCTTTGCTTAACCATCCATTAGTCTTATTAGTGTTGACAACAGTTACATCCTTCTCATGTAGAAAATGTCCAAACGCGCTCACCAACCCCCACAAGTCTCACCCTATCACAACATCAGGATCAGCTCAAAGTCAAGGACTTTAATATGTAAATTGTTTCCAGGTATAGACGAGGCTCCTTGGATGTGATGACTTACCTGGTGCCGCTTGGATGTGTTTTCTTGGGTACAGGTCCTATAAAATAAGAAGATAAGTTATTGCTCCACCCCACACACAGAATGGGGATTCAAGGACAGAATATCACAAGAGATATCTCATTTAAAAAGAGAAAACTGTATTCATAGATGAACACAGGAAAGTAGAATGAATTGGACATCACTTTCCTAAGTTCATATATGAACACATGACCAGTGAAGCTCCACATCATGGACAATTGCAGGAATGGGATCCTAATTAGAATAAGTTATATTCCATGTATGTATAAAATGTCAAAGTACACTCTACTGTCATGTGTAACTAGAAATAATAAATAAAAAAATAAGCTACTGGATTGCAAGATGGAAAGAAAGAAAGAAAGAAACCACCCTGTCAGCATATAGTAGTCACTGATCCACACAATTCTGAAATCCAGCAGGCACAGACCTTCAATTTCCTCTCATCTGTGAACAACAAAAGCTTGCTGATCAGAGTCCCATTCTGCTCTCTAGAAGTGGTGCTTCATGGCTCCACCTTCTATATCATTCATTCTCCTCCATAAGAAATGGCCCATATCACACCTAAGGTGGTTTCTCAAACTTCTTTCCACTTTCTGCCAATAGGGAATTGGAGAACCAAAGTCCTCTTTGCATTTTAAAACATCTCTGTCCCTTTTAGTCCCAAAACAGCTCTTTTAAAACCCTTATGGGTTGTCTAAGAATCAAATAATCATCTATTTCATTAGAGAAAAGCTATACCTACAAATATCTTTGTGAAAATTCCTCTCTACTTCAGGTTGTGAATAAGGTGTCATGGGACAATACTCATCACATTATTAGGAGTCCTTTTATCTATATGAGAAAATCCAGAAGGCTCCGTTTTTAATATTTGTGAGATCTTAACAGAGTCTTGGGACTACACTCAAACTTGACTTTGAGTCTGAGCACATAGTTCACAAACTGTGTTTGGGGTTTGATGTTTGATCTCAAGCTCTTTCTTGCATTGAGAATCTTTTATTCTCATGTCATACTTAATCAAATACAGATGAAAGAGGTAAATCACACTTTCAGAGATCTACCAGGGAATTTTATTGGCTAGATTCACAAGTTAACTCAGTAATTTTCTTTCTTCCAAGTTACAAAGATGGCAATGTTGCCCAAATCCCATAACTACATAATATGAACTGCCTTTTTTTCCAACCACCCAAACAGAACCTTCACTGCCTGTCTAGCCACCCCTAACAGACTCCTTTAGGCCTCTACCAGCCCCTGGGTTTTGTTTTGACAGTATGCTAGTTTGGGGTAGCAGTTTCTGTTTTGGTTATTTATTGCTGTATTGTTGCCTTAAAATGTCCCCAAAACATAGTGGCTTCAAAACACTGGTTATCAACTCACCGATTTATGGGTCAGGAATCAGGGCAGGGCTCAACTGGTTGGCTCCTTTGATCCACATGCTGCCATGTGGATGTGTTTTCAGCTGGGTGGGGGGTGGGCTGCAGTCAAAAGTCTGATGCACGCTCCCCCATGTCTGGCACATCTTTGCTCCTCCTCATATCCATCTCTTCATATGAGCTCCTCACAGCAGCGTGAGGTGGTCAGGCAGTCAGGTCTCATACCTGGTGGCTGACTTGCACCAAGAAGTGTTCCAAGTGGGCGAAAACAGGAGCCCCGTGCCATTCAGACTAAGGTTACCGCTGTTGACCCGCGACGAGTCCTTGCCTCCCCAATGTTGAAGAAGAACACCAGAGAAGCACGCCGAGGCCAGGTCAGAGTGGAAAGTAGAGGCTTTATTAAAGGACAGCAGAAAAGACTTCTCCCGGAGGAAGAAGGGGATCCAAGTGGTGGAATCCGTGGGAGCGCGGTTGTCTCCCCTTTTTATAGCTAAGGTATTCTTTTCTCTTTGCCGCATTCCTGTCACATTTCTGTCCTTTGTTCTGTCAAGAGTGGGGCACGGGTGGGCCAAAGGAGTAATCTGGGCAGGAAGGACTTTTGAGTCAGCATCTTCAAGTTTGCTGGGCGCTGTTTTATTAACACTTCTTTGGGATGGGCTCTGGGCCTTGGGGACATGAACACTCCAAGAGTTGTTCTGCTTTTTCTGGACTTCATTCTCAATGGCCTCCATTTGGGATCTTACTCGATATTAGACCTGCTGAGACTCAAACCCAGGGCCTCACACATACTAGGCCAGTGCTCTACCACTGAGCCACAACCCCAGCCCCTTCTCTTACATTCTTTATGTCTGTAAAACCATCACCATGCAGATGAGGCCAAGAACTGCCACTAGCAGAAGCATAGCCATGTCCCCTTGGACCAGGGTTGCAGTGGCCTTTGGGTACCTGGGCTACTGAGCTCAGTGAAACTAATCGTGGGGAACCAACTTCTTAGGCAGCCCTGGGGGACCAGGTCACTCCAGAAATCTCTTCATAAAGCAAAGTCTTTCAAAGAAGTTTTTACTTTTATGCCCTTGAGTCTGTGGCAGGGATAATCCTGCTGCTTACTGAGACGTCCTTAAGGCATGTTTCCTTTTGTCTCCATTCAAAGTCCTTGGCCTCTCTTAAAATGGCACAAATCTCATCAGCAAGAACAACTTCCTTGGTCCAAATTATATAGACACTTTTCTAGCTAAATGGCTACATCCTTATACTCTGATTTTGGGTCCCATTTCTAACAGGAATCCTGGCTAAGTCACCAGTGATATCCATGTCACAGCTTGAACGTTATGCTGCCTTAAAATTTTCTCCATCACATTAATTGGTCCATCACCTTTAAATTCAGCCTGACACAAAGTGTCAGGACATTAGCAAAACGTAGGCAAGTTCTTGAATAGCCTCAAGTGCAGTTCCCAGTAGGGTCCTCTTTCACATCTGAAACCTCAGCACAGTCTTTACTGTCCCCGTGGTTACCAGCATTGTGGTCTTCCGAACTTACAGCAGAATCACCCATTTAAGTGCTCCATGTTCTGAGACTTCTCCATCCTGCATCTTCACACATTTCCAAATTTCTTCCATAAACTGATTCCAAAGGCTTCTGAACTACATAGTTGGGGATAGTCACAGCAAAAACCCTGTTCTGTCAAAAGAGCCAGGTGTGGACAGAACTGCCTGTCAATCAGCGGGGTCTCCTGACCAATGGATCTCAGCAAGCTCCCCCAACCAACCCCAGTAGGACAAGGGACTCTAACCCCCCTCCCCCAGTCCTGTCCCTAAGCCCAATAAAATTCCAGTCCGGCTGAGCCCAACCATGCGCTTCTCCCCGACCCACCCTGTTGGTCTGGAGGGTCTCGCCTGGAGTGAAATCTCAATAAAGCCTCGTTTCTGCAGCCTTTTTAGTCTGCCTCCTTTTGGTGGCTGCTGCCTGACCCTACCGTTTCAGAAGCTTCAGCCCATTCATTGCTTTGGGTCCGAGGGGAGGGGAGGCAGAATATCATGGCAGAGGAAAGCTACTCAGCTCCTGATGACCAGGAAGCAAGAGAAAGAAGCAAGGGTCATGATGAGAAGTGGTCCCCGAGGGTCCACCTCGAGTGACCTTACTCCCTCCAACCACGCCCCACCTGCCTACAGTTTCCACCACCTGCCAGTAGTCCATCCAAATTATAATCCATCAAATTGATTCATCTACTGATAAAGCCAGAGCCCTCTTAAGCTAATCATTTTCCAAAGCCTCACACTGCTGCGCTGGGAACCGAGTCTTCCACGCTTGGGATTCTGGGAGGCATTCCAAACCCAAACCATGGCAGAAGAGGTTGGAATGGCAGTGACATCTTGGACGAAAGCCTTTTAGCTTGACAAGTGAGTGTCTTGGAGTGAGGCCACCTCTCCCTGTGACCCATTAGCTGTGGCCGACCTGCATGTTTGTGTGCTCTTTTGAACTTTGCACTCTCGGGCATCACACCCAGAGAGATTATCCCACCGGCCCCAGGAGAGCGGTGAGACACCAGGAGCAGAAGCACTGAGTGAGCTCAGCCTGCACCTGCCAGCCTGCAGACACCTCTCCAGGTGGCAGAGCCTGCAGGTGAGCACAGGAGGCAGGAGCTCAGTGAAAGGGGCTGGAGGGAAGAAAGAGTCTCCCTACTGTAAATGGTGTGGCAGGAGCTGTCACAGCCTCACAGGAGGGGATGGATGAAGGCTGTGCTGGAGTGATTCTCCCAGTCACCTCATCTAGGGATCACCTCCACTTAGTGAACGGGAGAAATCGGATGTTTGGAAGTGCTGGTTGGGGCCTCTGCATAGAAAACTACTCACATTTTTTTTTTTCTCAGAGAATGGATTATGATCTCTACCACCTCCTATTAATTCCTTCCTGAAGACCCACGTTAACAAATTCTATTATTTACCTCTTCTTGCATAACAAATCACCCCCAAATTTGATAGTAGCTTAGGACAACAAGCTGTTTCTGTGCATGGGGCCTTTGAGACGGCTTCAGGTCTCTTGTGAGATCTGAGTCAAGATGTCAATCACCTTGGGAGCCGCTCAGAGACCACCAAGTGGAGGAAGTTCAGCATCAGATTAGGACCAGACATGAAGAAGTCTGCATGAAGAAGCTGCATCTGATCAGGGAGTTTTACAAACATAAACCTCCTCCCTGTCCCTCAGAGAATCAGGCTCAGTCTCCTGGGAAACTTCACACTTGAAAAGTGAAAAACAAGCTTTTCTTGAATAACAAGATTTCTTGCACCATTAAATAATTCTACTTCTTTTTTAAAAAGATTTTTTAACCTGTTGATAGACCTTTATTTATTTATATGTGATTTATTTATATGTGATTTATATGTGAATCGAACCCAGTGCCTCACACATGCCAGACAAGTGTGCTACTACTGAGCCACAACCCCAGCCCACTAATTCTACTTCTTAAAAATAGTGTTTTATTGTTTTCTGGTAATGAACAAGACATGCTCTTTGTCGGCAATTTGGAGATTAAAAAAATTTCAAATGAAGAACACAAAAGGCACCTCCATTCTATCATCAAGAGCATCTCTAAGAAACACTCCTTTAGTTCCTGGTGGATACTGGGACACACCAGTAAGCAGCGTCCATGGTCCCACTTTATGGGGCTTTCAGCACAGCAGGAGGGAAGACCTTGCTCTATTGACTGAATTTCGCTCCAGTCCTCTCCCAACCCCACTCTGTGTGTGATCCTTCTTTAAAATGTGGGTAAAATACCAGAACAGTTTGGTGTGGTGGTGGAGGATGGAGTCCCGGTCTTCTGGTGAGGGCGATTGGCTAATTCAAAGGATAGGCACAGGGTCCAGCAGCAAAGGCCCCACCAACCTCACCAGCATCAGAGCACCTCAGACCCACCTGGGCCCCAGACCATCCGCTTGTCTGAGGACAAGCAGCTGGATGGGAGCTCTCAACAGAAGAGCCCTTCCCGCCTGCTGTGCTTGTCTTCACACTAGTTCCAGGAATTGACCTGGCAAATATTGACCAGGCTGCTGGGTCTCCAACACCACTTTTCTGTGGCAGGAGGACGTGCAGGCTGAGGACCTGGGCCCGGCTTGGTGATAAGGCTGTGTGAGTACTGGGCTCCTGCCGGGAAGGAAGGCAGGTGGCGGTCACCGCTCTATCCCCCTCCTGCTCTCTAGTTCTCTGTTTCTCCATCTCTGGCTTCACAGGTAGGGGTGGGAGAAGTGAGTCCCCTCGAGTTAGAGTGGAATGAGCACTGCTTCTGAGTCTCCAAGTTAGAATTTCAGGTTTTCAATGACCTTTGGCATCCAAGACTTTGGACCGAGGAGCTCCGAATATTCCCGGCAGATAAGACCACAGCAAAGGACGAAACTTACTAGAAATCTTGTGATGGGAAAAGAGGCATGCTTGGAAGCCCTGAGCTGGACCCGAGTCTTTCTCCTGCTCTGGAAGTTCTAAGCAGGGCTTGCTCTATGCTGTTGCTTTTCGATTCTCCTTCTTCATTATTCGACTTCCAGGCTGCAGTTGGCTTGCTCCGCTCTGGCTTCACATACATGCTGATGCAAGAGCACAGGGGCTTCCTCCACAGGTCCTCATGTGGGTGGGTGTGGGCAGACTGCAGTAGAGCCAGGCTGGATCAAAAAGCGCTTCCTCCCACAAGACACTGGGAAGGAACTCCCCTACACCAAAGACATCTGAAGGCCTGTCAACCAGTGTACCAGCCTTTTCTGTCTGGTTCTGCTGGGTCCCTGGGCCACCTTTCCTTCACGAGCTTCTCTGGACCCACTTCTGTGGACATGAGTGAGACTGAAAGCAAGACAGGACACAAGCTGATGAAGGTGTACTGCAACTGGCCCCTGCCCTGTGATAAAGCTATAGGAACAGATGGCTGCCAGAACTTTCTGTCTGGCTCCTTTCCACCAGGACCTATTCCATTCCCTTTCCCCACACTCTGTAAGTGCTCCTGAATGGAATTTGGACCTATGCATAAAACAAAGATGTGAGGAAAGCTGATTCTTGGCTCTCACCTCTGGTGGCCAGGTGTTGGAGACTTAGGGAAATGTTCAAGGCCTGTTTTGACCAAGTGTGACCGCCTTCCAATACCAACTTCAGGATCTCAGCCCCAGTTATGACATATCTCTACTGCAGGGTCACTCACTACCAGATCAGATGCCCTGGTCTGCATGATTCATTTCCCCAGGTAAAATGGGCTCCATGTGTATAAATGCTGAATAGACTGACCTGCAACATCTTCTGTGGGCATAGCTTTAATCCCACACTTTCTTCACCTTTAAGGATCAAGGCATCCAAGATAATTCACCTGAATGGTCCATCCGGCCAGCCAACTACTGACTTAACTGTGTGAACTTAACTCTTAATCGTCTGCCACATAGAGGCTCTTCCCTACACATAAAAATCTAAAATACAGAACACTGTCAGGACAAGATATGGACTGTTTCTAAAGAAGTGTATTTCCTATGTGAATCAGAACAAAAAACACGTCACTGAAATAAAGTAAAACTATAATCTAAATATTGTTTAAAACAATCCATTTTAATCATCTAAATTATTTACAATACAATAACATGGATCCTTTTAAAGACATTGGATTTTAAAAAACCACCAAGTGATACTTCAAATAACACATTAAAATATATTAATAGAATTTTTTCAGTGCTCAAAACTCCCCCCACCCCTGACATGGGACAGCAGGCTCTAGACAAAAGTGCCTAAAATACAAGTCTTCCCAGTTTGCCCATCACACCAGTTGTTAAGAAAAAAGGTTAATCAACTTGTTTTCAAAATTTCTCCCTATGAAATCTTCCTGGACAGAATGGCGAATCCCAGGACTGTGGCTAAGTGTGGATGATGGACCAAAGCAGAGACCAGACCAGCTGGATACAAATCCCCAAACAGAGGATGCCCCAAGTCTTCCCACCGAGGCTCATCTGTCTGCCTGTGACTCACTGGTTGTATACAGAGAGCCACCTGGAGCCTCGAGGATGATTTATGTACAGTGTAAAATGCTTTCCACATTCCAAACATCAATGTGGTTCTGTCATTCCCAACAGAGAAAAAAAGAGCCAAGTCAGAGTACATCCTTCCCCCTCTGATGAGCTTTTAGAGATGGGTCTTATCAGGAAAACAAGCTCCAAAGAACTCTAGGTCATTCAAACAATGAGACCATCCCTAAATTACTTTCAGCAACCCAGATAATTCCATTTTGAATTCACATATCTTGAGCCTGACCCTTCTACACTTTCAACTGTAACTGTGCATGCCTCACCTCAAATAACGTTGCTGGGGTGGATTTGCTGCAGGTTTCAGTAAGGAGGGCCTAGGAAGAACGGTCACTGCCTGTGGTGACTTTTTAGTCCTCAAGACTAGTTTCCTGGCTCCTTTCCACCAGGAGCTGCTCCCTTCCTTTTTACGTAAGCCAGTGCTTATGGTTGGGACTTTAGTCCCATCACCAGTTCCCTCTCTCCCTCGGTCCTCCAAGAGAAGTTGTTTGTCAACATGATAGCTTCTGTTCAACTTCTCAAAGATGCACCCAGTGGAGGTCCTTGAACTTCCTGGATTCACCTTCTACCTGTAAAGCTGTGGGGAGGGCACTGTCTACCCTTTCAGCACAAGTCACTCAGATGCTGTTCTTCAAGGACACCTGCCTGCCAGATGGCCACTAGGACAGGGGTAGGATGGCTAACACAGCCAGTTGCCCTTTGTTGACTGTGTAGATACTACATAGATAAGCATCTTCATTTTTGCACAAACTTAATCTGGTAACTTAATTGCTTAAAAAAAATCAAACCATAAATAAATCTAAATGCTAAACAATTGTCAACTTTACCTATGACTCCTTGGAAGTTGACAACAAAGGAAAAAGAAAAGTCAGGCCAAATCAAGTCTCTTGACCACAGCTGTCAGAAATTAGCCACGGGATGGGAGACACCACCAAGAACCTTGGCTCCTTCCTGCCTTGTGTTTTTGTGGGGAGTGTTGGAGTCTCTGCAGATGAAAATTGTGAATCACAAAGATGAATGTCCTTCCTTCAAAGGTGGTGACTCAGAAATGTTACAAGGATGACAGCACTGGGTCAATTCATCTTTTTCAGGGTCTGTCCCCTTATCACAGAGCTTTGCAGCATGTGGATCTGGGAGATCCAGGAAGAGTAAAGGGTAACTATCTGGGGCATAGGGTGACCACAGACCCTTGCTCCCAGGGCCCTGAGTAGAAAGCTTCCCATTCTAGGGGCAACTGAGATGGGTCATTCTACAAACTCAGGCTCACCTTCAGAGACTGGGGTAGGGGAGTGGGGAGGCAAGATCAGCTCAATGTCTATTCTAGATTCATCTGGAGTCCTCTGGAAGAATTTAATGACATTCTGTTAGGGTTTATTTGGTTAATCACTTTGAAAAATTCCACTTTGAACATGTGTAAGCTAGAAAGAAAGTGACATATATGCCTTCATTGAAGTAATTAAAGTCAAAACGCTGGTCTATCAAGTGTTGTCTGGAATCCTGAAAGTTCTCTGGGCTTCTCTCTCTCTCAGTGCAACCCACAGGTAACAGATTCTGTCATTTGCTTTCAGAATGACCCAGAACTCACAATTCCCCTAGCACTGCCCAGGACATAAACTCAAATGGGGAGTTAAGAAAACCTCCATGAAGAAGGTGACACCAGAGGTCAGGTGCTGGATAGGCAGCTCATTATAGAGTCACACTGGTGCAGAAGGCCGAGCTGGCTGAATTAAGGTGAAAGTACAGAGTGTCCAGGAGGGCTCCTCCTATTCTGTGCTGGACACCAGGCAAAGGAGGCACCTGGCTGTGGTCCCCTGACAAGTGTCCAACAGACAGTCTGTAATGACTTGGATTTGAACTTGAGCAGAGAGGGAAGCTCCCACAGAACTTGTTCTAGAATGTTCTTCAGGTTTCCTAGGAGATGGGGGAACAACACAAACAGCACATCCACACACAAAGAAAGAAGCAAGGAGGAGGCATCTCCTGCTCCACCTCAGTCCCTCGGCCCCTCCTAGAGCTGAGATGTTGTCAAAGCCCTGTCTTCTGACTGAATAAGTCTCCAGCAGAATCCAGGCTGGGCCACACTTATAAAAGAAGGACAGAAAGCTCCTGTGTCTCCTTCTGAGAGGTTTCTCTCTACTCCAGGGAAGAAGGACTTCAACTAACAAGTGATGAGCTAGTAAGATGGGTTTCCAATGAACACTAGAAGCTGCAGTTTACAGAACCAAATGGTTATTCTCTTCCTGGCTGGAAAACAAGTGTGGAGTTGGAGCTTGAATAAGACAAACTTTGGCCTCAATTGGAACCTCTGTAGTATACAATTTTTTTTTCATCCATTCACTCAAATGCTATTTTCTGAGATGATTGTGGTCCAGGCACTGTGCTGCACACCAGAGATGCTGAAATGAGAGCTGAAAGGGACTGACATCAGGCTTCCTCATTCTAGTGGGAAGTGATAAATCAAGTCAAAGAGCAAAGATTTGGAATCATTTGCACTTGGACACCTAGTGACATTTCAAAGTCAACTGTGCATATACTTCAACTCATGGATTTCTCCTGAAACTTTATCCAACTAATACCTTCCCCAACTCAACTGATGGCAACTCCATCCTTATAGCTGCTTAGGTCAAAAGCCCTGGGACGATCTTTGACTCCTCTCAACTTCCATCTAATCCTCAGCAAACCTCTTTGTCAGATTGGCTTCAAAATGCATTTAGAATTAACCCTCTCTTCACCTCTTTCTCCACCACCACCTGGAACAGAGCCACGAACTATCCGTCTCCTGGATTATTGTGCTAGCCCCGCAATTGATATGACCGCCTCTACTCTAGAGTTTATATGCATCATCATAGCAATGTGCTAGGATCTTTGTTTCTAAACAGGCCTCAGAGCCATGGTTTATCATCACGGTTTCCTTCCTTCTCTGCATTTTCGACCCTGGAAAGCCCATCTAATAGGCCTGGCCACATATGGTTTGGATCTTGCTAAAATGAAAATTTTCATTACTTTCACAAAGAATTCCGACCAATGGAGGACAAAGTTGAACTAGGTGCTGGAGGAATGTCATCACAATTATCAACCAGTAGGAAGGACTGGCTTTTTTTTTTCAACAGAGAGAATATGGGGAATTGCTTAAGAAGGGGATGGAAGATTGAAAAAGCAAAAGGGAACGTTGGGAAAACACAGTGCTGATAACCACAGGAATCAGAGCCCCCACTTCTGTAAGACTTGGGGAGCAAAGGAAACAGGTTAGAATAAAATAAACTGAGAAGGCCGTAGGAGGGGGTCCTGAGCAGGGGAACCCAGAGCTCTGAGGGGAGGGTGCGTCTCCACTTCCCTCCCTGAGCAGGAGGAAGGAGTGTTGTGCTGAGGCAGGTCTAGGTTGAGGGAGAGCGGTGCTGTTGCCAGGGTGGGGAAGCGCTGCTGAGGGAGACAGCTCAGAGGCAGGAAGAAACAGGTCTCCTGCTTCTCCTCCTGCCCTCAGGGGTCTCCCTATCTGCAGCACCTGACACAGAAGCCTCAGCAGGGTATATAATGGTGAATTCAGAGCTAAGAGACAGTACTTAATCATTAGATTTTCCCCTGATTTTTTTTTGTCTAAACAATGCCACATATTTCCTTTGCTCCCCCAGTCCTACAGAATTGAGGGCTCTGATTCGCGTAGTTATCAGTACCATTGCTTTATCAATTTTCCCTTTTGCTTTTTCAATCTTCCATCCCCTACTTAAACAATTCCACAGTTAACACTACAATGCAACCACAGCTTCCAGTTCATCAAGTCAGGGTCAAGAAGGACAGATGTAGCCTGGACATCTCCTATAGATCCTGTACTTCTGTTTGAAGAAAATCATGAATTTATGTTTCTTTGCATGAGGGGTGGCTGTATCACCAAGCGGAAATGTTCACTGATGATGTTTGTTTTGAGGTTAAGTAAGAGAAGAAGGGCCCATCCCAAGGCATCAACTTCTCCCCACTGCTCTGTTCCATGAGGTGGATTTTTCTAGAAGGAAAAATAACAAATTATTTTAAAAGCTTCATCACTTAACCAGAAATTCATTAAATTTAACAAAAAGGTACTTTATACCATAGAAGTCCCCACACCAGCACTACATAAAGAATGGTCTGCGGGCTCACATCAGTCTGCAAACTGTCCACAATGAGATAAGAATGGAAATTGAGAGTAAATGGTCAGATGCACTTTGGACAATTAACATTGTCATGAAGTCCAAGCACATGACCAAGCATGTGGGTCCGCTCAAGTGTCATGGAACACCTGGGTTGAGTTGCAGGTGGCATGAGCCACTAACTAATGACCACATTACAACAAGTGATGCTTTAAGGTTTGTTTGGCAATCTTTAGTTAAGGAAAC
Organism: Urocitellus parryii; assembly: GCF_045843805.1. Taxonomy (NCBI): domain Eukaryota; kingdom Metazoa; phylum Chordata; class Mammalia; order Rodentia; family Sciuridae; genus Urocitellus; species Urocitellus parryii. Next base: position 10,877,445 of record NC_135536.1, on the reverse strand, counting down.
CTCCATGAAGAAGGTGACATCAGAGGTCAGGTGCTGGATAGGCAGCTCATTATAGAGTCACACTGGTGCAGAAGGCCGAGCTGGCTGAATTAAGGTGAAAGTACAGAGTGTCCAGGAGGGCTCCTCCTATTCTGTGCTGGACACCAGGCAAAGGAGGCACCTGGCTGTGGTCCCCTGACAAGTGTCCAACAGACAGTCTGTAATGACTTGGATTTGAACTTGAGCAGAGAGGGAAGCTCCCACAGAACTTGTTCTAGAATGTTCTTCAGGTTTCCTAGGAGATGGGGGAACAACACAAACAGCACATCCACACACAAAGAAAGAAGCAAGGAGGAGGCATCTCCTGCTCCACCTCAGTCCCTCGGCCCCTCCTAGACTGAGATGTTGTCAAAGCCCTGTCTTCTGACTGAATAAGTCTCCAGCAGAATCCAGGCTGGGCCACACTTATAAAAGAAGGACAGAAAGCTCCTGTGTCTCCTTCTGAGAGGTTTCTCTCTACTTCGGGGAAGAAGGACTTCAACTAACAAGTGATGAGCTAGTAAGATGGGTTTCCAATGAACACTAGAAGCTGCAGTTTACAGAACCAAATGGTTATTCTCTTCCTGGCTGGAAAACAAGTGTGGAGTTGGAGCTTGAATAAGACAAACTTTGGCCTCAATTGGAACCTCTGTAGTATACAATTTTTTTTTTTTATCCATTCACTCAAATGCTATTTTCTGAGATGATTGTGGTCCAGGCACTGTGCTGCACACCAGAGATGCTGAAATGAGAGCTGAAAGGGACTGACATTAGGCTTCCTCATTCTAGTGGGAAGTGATAAATCAAGTCAAAGAGCAAAGATTTGGAATCATTTGCACTTGGACACCTAGTGACATTTCAAAGTCAACTGTGCATATACTTCAACTCATGGATTTCTCCTGAAACTTTATCCAACTAATACCTTCCCCAACTCAACTGATGGCAACTCCATCCTTATAGCTGCTTAGGTCAAAAGCCCTGGGACGATCTTTGACTCCTCTCAACTTCCATCTAATCCTCAGCAAACCTCTTTGTCAGATTGGCTTCAAAATGCATTTAGAATTTGCCCTCTCTTCACCTCTTTCGCCACCACCACCTGGGATGGAGCCAACAACTCCTGGATTATTGTGCTAGCCCCGCAAATGATATGACTGCCTCTACTCTAGAGTTTATATGCATCATCATAGCAATGTGCTAGGATCTTTGTTTCTAAACAGGCCTCAGAGCCATGGTTTATCATCACGGTTTCCTTCCTTCACTGCATTTTGACCCTGGAAAGCCCATCTAATAGGCCTGGCCACATATGGTTTGGATCTTGCTAAAATGAAAATTTTCATTTCTCTCACAAAGAATTCCGACCAATGTAGGACAAAGTTGAACTAGGTGCTGGAGGAATGTCATCACAATTATTAACCAGTAGGAAGGACTGGCTTTTTTTTTCAACAGAGAAAATATGGGGAATTGCTTAAGAAGGGGATGGAAGATTGAAAAAGCAAAAGGGAACGTTGGGAAAACACAGTGCTGATAACCACAGGAATCAGAGCCCCCACTTCTGTAAGACTTGGGGAGCAAAGGAAACAGGTTAGAATAAAATAAACTGAGAAGGCCGTAGGAGGGGGTCTTGAGCAGGGGAACCCAGAGCCCTGAGGGGAGGGTGCGTCTCCACTTCCCTCCCTGAGCAGGAGGAAGGAGTGTTGTGCTGAGGCAGGTCTAGGATGAGGGAGAGCGGTGCTGTTGCCAGGGTGGGGAAGCGCTGCTGAGGGAGACAGCTCAGAGGCAGGAAGAAACAGGTCTCCTGCTTCTCCTCCTGCCCTCAGGGGTCTCCCTATCTGCAGCACCTGACACAGAAGCCTCAGCAGGGTATATAATGGTGAATTCAGAGCTAAGAGACAGTACTTAATCATTAGATTTTCCCCTGATTTTTTTTTGTCTAAACAATGCCACATATTTCCTTTGCTCCCCCAGTCCTACAGAATTGAGGGCTCTGATTCCCGTGGTTATCAGTACTATTGCTTTATCAATTTTCCCTTTTGCTTTTTCAATCTTCCATCCCCTACTTAAACAATTCCACAGTTAACACTACAATGCAACCACAGCTTCCAGTTCATCAAGTCAGGGTCAAGAAGGACAAGATGTGGCCTGGACATCTCCTATAGATCCTGTACTTCTGTTTGAAGAAACCATGCATTTATGTTTCTTTGCATGAGGGGTGGCTGTATCACCAAGCGGAAATGTTCACCGATGATGTTTGTTTTGAGGTTAAGTAAGAGAAGAAGGGCCCATCCCAAGGCATCAACTTCTCTCCACTGTCTGTGCCATGAGGGGGATTTTTCTAGAAACAAAAATAACAAATTATGTTTAAAAGCTTCATCACTTAACCAGAAATTCATTAAATTTAACAAAAAGGTGCTTTATACCATAGAAGTCCCCACACCAGCACTACATAAAGAATGGTCTGCGGGCTCACATCAGTCTGCAAACTGTCCACAATGAGATAAGAATGGAAATTGAGAGTAAATGGTCAGATGCATTTTGGACAATTAACATTGTCATGAAGTCCAAGCACATGACCAAGCATGTGGGTCCACTCAAGTGTCATGGAACACCTGGGTTGAGTTGCAGGTGGCATGAGCCACTAACTAATGACCACATTACAACAAGTGATGCTTTAAGGTTTGTTTGGCAATCTTTAGCCAAAAATGCCTAAAAATCAGAGCAACTGAAAGTGTATATTTATTTTTCTAATTTATTTCTTTTACCATGAAGTTATTTTTTATTCAAGCCTTTCAAAATTTAAAGCTTAACATTATCATCTAACTTGGAGGCATAAAAATTTGCTTTGTGTATTCTTCGGCCTGAATTACAGGCTGGTAAACAAACCCCATTGAAAATTTTTTGTCAAGAAATTACTGTAGATATATCAGCTTCCTTTCCCAACAGCATTTTAGACTGGTTTTTCAATCAGGAGTGTTTGTAAAAGATAGCTGAGAAGCTGATACATTATCCCTTGTTAAAGGGACAGTTATCAACCTGAGCTAGCTGAAAAAAGATTAAAAGAATCATACTCATTTATTATATTATAAACCTTAATACTGATAAAACAGTATTCATTCAAAAGTGGGTCTCAGTGTTTAGTACAGAAAATCACCACTTACCTATCTTTTTACTATTTGGTTAGTTATAGCTGCCGAACTATGAAAGTTGAATTTAACAACGAGTCTCCATACTAAATGCCCTAGGCACATTTTCAATGAATAATGGGTACTGTCTTCATAATGCTTTTAGTTTTCCCTATGTTTGTTCCTATATTTTAAAATGCAATTTAATGTCTGTTGAATCCAATAAAATTTGATATTCTATTTTAGTTTCCTTTGCTTTGCATTTTATTTTTTCTCATAATTTGGTGTTATGGTATTTTATGAAAATATTGACTCATGATGAATTCATAAAAATGCAAAATATGACCAACCAGTTATCACTGAGAGTTGAGAAGCGGCACTCTATATGTCTCTAAAGCCCCAGAGGCTTGGCTGGCTGTTGTCATCTGGCTGAGCCTTCCCTCTTCATCCCTGGGACAATTATGGTGGGTGGGGATTCCATCCTTGAGAGCACAGCCACTGACAGGGACCAGGGGCTGGACCACAGCTGATGGGCTGAGGGGCCTACTTACCTGGTTCCTGAGCCCTGCAACTTTACCTGCTTTGGCTGGTCGGTTCCAGTTTCTGCAGAACACCAGAACAGCTGAGAATACAGTAGAGTTGCTTTTTCCTGGGCCTGAGGGTGGCAGGAGACACCACTGTTGGGGGTCAGGCACCCAGGAGAGGCAGGGGTTGGATATGGCTACAGCTATTCAAGGCCTTAGTGTCACAGGTAATAGAGGCCCCGAGGAGGACTGTGGGCTTATATATTTTGGGGTGTGGAAGAACAACACATCTCTTTTCTGTTCTTTCTCTTCTAAAAAGAGGTCCCTAAACCTTTGGCTGTAGTTCAGAAATATCCTCTTCCAATGGCTTCCCTGGAAACTCATGGAAACCTTGATGGATTCTGCCTTGCCTTTCATTTCCCAGGTTCCTCTCTTGCTTCCTTTTCCTGGATTTGTCTCATCTGCTATGTGTTGCTGAGCTGCTGGTCCCCAAGTGGCTGATCTAAGCTACAGGTCCAGATTTCCCTCACTGGTTTAAGTTCTTCGGGGCTTCAGAGCAAGATTAGCCTAGCATGGTGTATGCTAGATACCATTCAACAAACATTTTAGTCCTGGATTTAATCACTGTGCTGGGCTTTATGGGGCTTGGAAAATACAGGCTAAATGTTAAGGCGAGGGCTGGCGCTGTAGTTCCGTGGTTGAGTGCCTGCCTAGCATGCATGAGGCACTGGGTTCCATCCTCAGCATCACATAAAAATAAATAAAATAAAGGCATTCTATCCATCTACAACTACAAAAATATTTAAATGTTAAGGAGGAAAAGGGTCATAATGCCTGTAATTTATTTGCAAATATTTGGGGTGGGGGTGTAAAAGGAAGATGCATTAATTAGGTGGGCTAATTTCAAAAGGTGGGAAATACCCTAATAACACAGAGCATTTTGTAAACTATTTTTAAGATGCTTTCCTTTGATCCTGGGTATGGCAGGAGGGTGTGCAAGTGGTTTCCTCTCAATCTGTGATGTTTCTTCTCTTCCATCCACACCCGTGGGTAAGTGTTCTTCTTGGCCAGACATGCCTCCCTGCACTTCACCTGGAGGACATCAACCAGGCCTCCCAACTTCCTGCTATGGGTCAGGTTTCCCTGCCCCGCACTGGTTCCCAGGGCAGCTTCTGCTCATGGACTCAGCTGTGGTCCGTCATGCGTCCCTGCACCTCCCGCAGGTCTCTCCAGCCTCCCTGCATCCTCCCCATCTCACAGATCCCAGAGGCGCTCTGGATCCCTCAGTCGGTTCAGCTTTTGACTGTATTTCCTGGGAGCGGGTGGAGCCTTTCCATCTCCTTATGTGTCCAGCTGGACAACCGAGGTCCCTCTTGGTGTTTAAAAATATAAAAACAACCGAAGAGTCCATCAAAGGAGAATTTCAAATGAAAAACACAGGCCACTCCTAAAAAAATAGAATGTGAAAGTCATTAAAATAATATGACAAAGAAACTCAAAAGCACTTATCACAACAGGATCCCGTCTTATTAAGTGTGTGTATTTTAAAAGCATCACTTGTATTTCTATAAGAAAAAAATATGTAACCAAGAGCTGGTCAGGTGCATCCCTAGGTGTGCATTTTTGGATGACCACAGTTTACTTTTCACGTTGCTGTCGTGGCTTGCACAATGGTCACGTGTGACTCGAGATTAGACATCCACAAAGGCAGCTTTTGTCAAGCTGAAAAGCCCTCACTGCCGAGTGGCTGTGTCTCATTCCTGAGCCACACAATGGGTGGCACCACACCCATGACGTCACTAGCCACGGCGCCCACTGCCCCTCGGGGACAGCTCTCTGAGGGACGGCAGTGTCTTGACCAGCAGCTCCCTATTTCTCTAGCTTAACTGAAACCTTACTCCCAAACTCAGAAGCCACTTTTTCAAATCACTCTGTCAACTTGGCCAGTGGAGTTGGATACCCTGGCACATACTTGACCTTCAAAGAGCCTCTGGGAGCATTGATCATGAAGACAGGACTTCTGCACCCTCCCACAGCAGAGCAGGAGGGACTGTGTGAATACAAACCCAACTGGCCTTAGATTCCAAGAAGGAGGAAATGCATCACTATGTGCACCCGGAGCTCTGCTGTCTCCTGTCCCTGAAAGCTCTGGGTAGCTTAGAACTTTTTCTCTTGGCATCAAAAGCCCAGAACTGAGATCTGAGCTCAGGACACACAGGCAGGCCTGATTGATGACCTCCATTTCTGCATTTTAAAATACTTCGTTTAATGGTCTTTTTTGGTGCCTTCTTATCTGGTGTTAAATTCTTCCCAATTCTTTCTAGGGATTCATGCAGGCCTCCTGCAGTAATGTAAACAGACCCCATCCACCCATGCAGGTAGAGCTGCTGGGAGGATGTCTGGCCTTGAGATGGAGGCCACTGGGGTGGGGTGGGAGAGACTGAGAGCTGTCAGGTGACTCACGGGTTTCCACCTTTTCACAAATGCTGGTATGGCCTGCAGCTGGGCTCCTGTGGGTGGCCCTGTGTCTTTAGGTGAACACAGCTCTGCCTGCATGAACCAGCCTGAAAATGTATCTGCTCCCTGGACCCTGATGGCCCTCTGCAAAGCCCCAGGCCAGTGCTGAGGGTGGGAACTCAGCTCTCCCTGCTCTCCCGCCCAGGGCCTCTCTGCATCTGCTCCATTTTCTTTTGAACATTTCACATATGTCCTTGAACGACTGATCTGTGACCTTTTGGCTGTAGTTCTACAGCTCTGTGACGACATCCACAAGCCCCCGATTCCAAATTGCCAGGAAAGGTGTGGAATGGCCCAGCCATCTTCAGACAGGACACACAGCTCAGGTGGTGAACCAATGGGTGGTTCCCTGCCCCTGCTCAAAGGCCTTCAGGCTGGCAGGCTCCCTGTGCTAAGGACCTGGTTACGTCCAAGACTCGCTGCCCAGTCCTTGGAGAGAACAGTGGACCTGACAGGACGTGGCCCTTGGGTGCTATGATTCGTCTTGTTGCCTTCTCAGTCTACACTGCCCAAAGCCCATCCCCGGGACCCCTTTCTTTTCTCTGCTATCAATTACTGTTTGCTGCATAACAAAAAGACCCCAAAATGTATCGGGTCAAAGCGATGGACATTTGAGGACATATTGAGCTCATGAATCTGCAGTCCAGCTAAGCAGTCCTGGCCTGGCTACGGACTGTGGTGGGTCAGCTGGAGTCACTGTGGAGGATGGCCTCACCCACAGTGTGACAAGAGGCTGGGGGTGGGGGCAGCTGAGCTTGGTGCCATTCCTCAGCAAGCCAACCTGGATTTGTTCACAGCAGAAGCAAGGGTCCTGCCCCGGCTCCTCCTCACAGCTCTGTCCTCTGGATTCTCTTCTGTCTGCCCAGATGCCTGGGCCAGTCTGCCCTTGGCATCCTGAGAGTTTCCTTCCTTCCAACACACTCTAGAGTGTTGACCATAGGCACGCCTTTCTGGGGTTCCAGATTTAGTAAATAAAGTCACAGGACACCCTGATGTCCAAATATTAAATAAACAGCAGAAATGTTTTAGGTAAAGCCTAAATATTGTATGGGACATACTTATACTAGATTATTTGCTGTTATCTAAAATTCAGGTTTCACTGGGTGCTCTATATTTTATCAGGCAACCGGTAGTACCCTCTTAGGACTCTCACCACCCCAGCCAAACAGGAGGAGGGGGCCGCTGACTCTTCCAGGGCACGTCAGTGACCCTCTGCAACCAGCAGGGGGCAGGGCTCGCCTTTGGTGGTGGGCGATGGGTGTGGGACCAGCATCCCTTCAGTACACTGGCTCTCTCCAGGAAAAGAGTGTGTGATCAAAAGTGGGCGCAGCTTCCTGCTATCTGAGGGCCTCCTATTACTCTGAGAACCAGCCCCCTCCCACACAGAGCTCCACAACAGACTCACGCGATTCAGGGTTGCACTGTTCACCTTGCTGGAGATGCCGCTGAAGTTGGGGGACCTCCCAGCCCAGCTCTCTGGGTGTTACTTCATCACTCAGGAACCCGGATGTTTTGCACACACTCCCACCAGGAGCCCGCAAGCTGAATCTGGGGCTTGGACATGGGAACGTGGCCTGAGCTTGCTGACCCGCAGACCTGTGGGTTGAACTGATGTGCTCTGCTCTCATCTCTGGCTGTCCCTACTCAGGGGGAGGTCGACTGTCCCCTTGCTAACACCTCCATATACTACAGAGGTGGGTCAAGCTGGCCAGGGCTGGCCGGATCGCCCTTCTCTACCTCTGGGGGACAGATTGCTTTCTTACCCGGGTCACTTCCCACATTCAGCGTGGGCACAGGGTAAACATATTCCTCTCTCTCTCTCTCTCTCTCTCTCTCTCTCTCTCTCTGCTCTCTCACCTTCCTTTACCCACCTGCTCCTGCCTTCCCATTTTGGATCATCAGAGTGGAAAGACCCAGGATTTGGGTCAATGGAGGAGGGTTTTGTAAATGATCTTGGTTCAGAGGCACAGCTCGGGGTTTAATGAGCCTTGGACTTCCACTTTCCTTCTGCATATTGTTCCTACGTGACCACTGGGACACTGCTGGAGAGCCAGGGCTGGGGACTGCAGTGGGACAGGGTGTTTCCAGACCCCACCCCTCTTATGGTCTTAGAGCAGACTGGTTTCTAACACCCCATAAATAAAGACAAACACACTTCTCTTCAATGCTGAAAGATCCAGAAAAGAGGTCAGAACGTATCTTAGTGCCTGGGGTCCCCTCTCACAGTGGAGAGCTCTGGTGGATAAGTGGACACCCCACTCTTATTTCCTCCGCCGGGTTCAGATGGTGCTCCTGAGGGGCACACCTGGGATGGGGGGTTGAGCTTTCATCTCTAGGGGATGCTCTGTCTCCACTGGACACAGCCCCCCACTCGCCCCCACCCTGTCTGCATTGTCGTCCTGCCATGTTGACCGTCCTGCTTCCCTGGGCCTGGGGCTGGGCCTGGGCTCCTCTTGTCTCCTTGGTGCTTGCGTTTGGCCTCCCCCAGGCTCATCACCACTGCACTGCCCCTTCCTCTCCCCGCTCCATGGCATGTGGCCGGGAGCCCTCCCTGGGGCCAGCCTTCCCTCCAGGTGAGACAACTCCTGAGCAGTGACAGCTCAGAGCACGTCCCGTGGCTGACAGTGCAGAACAGCCACTGTGAAGGGGAGGTGTCTTCCTTCCTCCTATGTCCTCTGGGCCTTTTATTGTGACCCTTACCCAAAGGACACTTGGAAAGGGCCTGACACGGCGGTGGCAACTCCTCCTGGAGGCCACAACATGAACGCTGTCGACATTTTCAACTTTCAGCCACAGTGAACCCCAGAGCTGAGCGGATCGGAGGGTGCGTGGCTCGAGCTGCTCACGGACTAGGCCTCCCTCCTAAGCAGGGCTCCTCAGGGTTCGTGACACCCAGGGCCAACTTTATTGTCACCTTTGCACACCCACGAGCTGGTCTGCCCTCCCGCAGTGCAGGGGGCCCAGCCTTCCTGTTTGGTGGGGAGAGAGGACCCCCGGGACCTCCCACCCCCGTCACCCTGCCACTGGGTTCACGACTTTTCCCAGGAAGAGCAGACTCTGGGTGGTCACCTCCCAAAGCAGCAGCAGGAAGGGCCTGTTGAAATGGGCGTGAGGGGCCGACGTTTTGTTCAGGGGCGGGGGCTGGGAGAGGAGGCCAGAGGCGGCCGCTGCCTGGGTTCCCTTCTCATTCATGTCCACCGAGGCCTTGTGTGACACCTAGAAGGAGAGAAGAGTCAGAGACGGCTCAATTCAGTGGCCTTTGAGGGCAGAGGCTGCCTGCTGGACTCTGGGGAGGAAGCCAGCTGATCGGCCCCAGGGCCCTGCCTGCCCAGGAAGCCTTCGCTTCATCCCCTTCTCTCTCCATTTTCTCTCTCCTGAGGGTCCCCCCGTGCCCCCAACAGTGACGTCACCCTCAGGCAGAAAGACAAAAGGGCCTGAGCCTGGCTGGAGCCGCCTGTGTCTGGCCCAGGCCTGGAGGCCCAGCCCAGCCGACCTCAGGGGTCTAAAGAGCTCAGGGTCACCCAGCCCCCCACTGGCCCCACGGGAGGAACTTCTTTTCTAACCTCATTTCACACAATTTCCCAGGAAGAAAGGGTTCTGAGCCTTTAAAAGAAGCTGGATAAAAAAATAAAAATGGCCTTGATGTTCCCTTTTCTTTCCACAAGGTTCTAGGAAAAGAGAAGCACTTAAAAGGTGCTGTGCAAAAGCCTCTTCAAGACATTTGACTATTTCTTTTCCTTCTTCTTCACCCACCTGCTGCACAACGCAGGAGCATGCGCACACACACACACGCACACACACGCACACTCCATGCCCCTAACCAAAGCTCAGAGAGGGGCCTTGACTGTCTCCCCATCCCACGGACCGTGATCATGAAAGTGGAACCCCATCTAGCTTCCTCCCCAGTGTCCAGCAGGCAGCCTCTGCCCTCAGAGGCCACTGCATTCTTATTCCCAAATATCAGCTCTCCCCTCCTGTTGGAGGGTTGTCAACCTTTGCCCATTCCATGTGTTTTGTGGGGCCACCTGTAGTGCAGAACATGGCCCATCCCCATGGACTGGGGTCATGAAAGTGGAACCCAATCTAGCAAATGGCCTGGGCACTGCCATGACACAGGTCAGGCATGGGGACAAGTGTTAATGAGCTGTTGAACTTTTTCTCTGGCTTTCCTCCTCTTCTGTGAGGACAGAAGAGGACAGGGGCTTCTCCTTTCCCCTATATCCCTGAGGGAAGCAGTCATGGGAAGCAGATATTTAGCTGATGTAGGGGTTGTTTGTTACCGCAGCAAAGCTGAATGAGATACCTCCTGTTTTTGTCCCACTGTTACCCATAGCCATAACGAAGGCAGGTAGAGTCCCACAGCTGCCCCAGTAAGAAGACATACTAGGAATCAAGACAAAGCCATCCCACACCTGGGAAAATTATGGCCCCATGAATCACCTCTAATGAGTACCTGCTCTATGCAGAACACTATTCCTGCACAGAAAACACAGATCTAGGAGGAGGGGAGGCAGGAAGGGAGTTGTCCATGAAAGGGAGCTATAAAGATTGCGATGTTGCAGGCCCTGCATAGGGAACAGACTGGAGGACTTGATTTCCCACCATGTGAGAAGGGAGAGGCCCTGCATCTCACCCGTGCACCTCCACTGCCTTACCCTGGAGATGGTCTTGTTGAGCCGCCCAGTGATCCCCGAGAGGTCTGCTTCCAAGCTGAATATGCTGTTGAGCCCGATTTGGGGAAGAATCTCTTCCAGGTTATATGTGGCGGAAACGGAAAACCTCGGCAGGTGCAAGTCGAGCAGGCTGAAGGGAGAATCAGAGAAATGTACCATCTTGTCAGTGTTGCCCTTGCCCGTCTGTCGGCAGCCTGCCCCGTGGAGGGACAAGTGTTTCCTAGTGTGGGGGGCGAGCAGTCCCCCGTGACACACCTGCTGTGGGGGACACTCCACCTCCCTAGCCAGAGCTCCCTTGCTGCAGGCCTCAGGGAGTGTCTGGGGCTGGACCTGCGACGGCTCCTGACATGGCCCCCTGTCCTCCTCTTCATCCCCTTGTGGAAGGCTCTCCGGAGTGGGGTTTTGAATGGCTTCACTGATGAGATCCACAGATGGCTGTGCGAAGTCAGTGCTGGTGACGTTTCCCACCCCCACATCTCATTTGTCTGCGATTTCTGGGGCTCAACCTCCAAACCGTGTCCTCACTCCTTATCCTGGCCTTCCCCTCGCCCAGGCCACCACCATCTCCCACCTGTCTGAACTTGTTTCCTCGTCTGTGAAACGGTGCAGAGATGCCCACTCTACGGGCTGTTGTGAGGATCCCGTGGCACAGCAGGTGTGCAAAATGCGAGTCACAAGGAACAGGTCACTCCCTCCTGCAACCGGGCCTCCTGGGCTGTCAGATGGCCACCCTTCCTGGGGCCAACTCAGAAGATTCTTCCCACCCACAGTAAATCCATCCTTTTCTCCTGGGGATTATTCTTTTCTTAAGTACTGGTTGACGATTGCCAGGGCACCTCCGGATTTGACTAGTTAATAACTAATTTGGGAACTTATGTCTCTAGAAGGTCAAACTGAGGTTCATCATTATCGTTACCAGTTTGATCCCTAGGCCACAGGAGGGTCCAGGGGCTAACCGAAGTGGAAGGACACTTGGCCTTCTTGACACATTTTTCACAGGGAGATCTGGGGTGGGCAAGCCCCAGGCCACTGGTGGGGGACAGGGGGAGGGGGAGGGGGACAATGAGTAGAATTTTACTCATTTTGCGGAGAAGTCAAAGCAAACCCTTTTTGAGGGAAAATCGACTCAATCCAGAAGATTCTATGGTACTCCCTCCTGCAGTGGGAGAGAGGGGCAGGCTCACCCTGCGGGAACCGAAAACTACGGGGCTGGAATCCGGGTTTGACTGGAGCTTCACGGGTTCAGAGAATTCCTTAAGTCCTGGCCTTTCCCCTCGACCTACCGCATCTCCTTTCCTGGGTGCTTTAACTTCTGCCCAGGTATAAAGTGCCTCTCTCTACTCTGAGGCCTCGGTGTGGGTGGGACTCTGAGAGAAGACACCAGTGGCACAGGAGGGGCTGGCAGCCACTGGGTCGTGTGGGACTGCCACCTGAGATGGTGGGCATGAGCCCTCCTCTTGAATCTGGGTGGGATCCGTGGCTCTCCGGCCAGTGCAATACGGCAGGAGGGACACTGCTGATTTATGGACCTAACCCTTCAAAGGGTACGAGCCTTCCCTTCCTTTTAGGGCCCTTCCCTTGGAGCCTCGAGCGCAACACAGTGTTCACACTGAGCTGCTCCGCTCAGGCTAGCCTGGGGGACACCCTGCAGGAAGAGAAGCCGGCCTTGCCCGGATCCCCTCCAGCCCACCCAGCCTCATCCAGACCCACTCGAAGGAGGCTTCGATGGCTCCAGCCCCCATCTCTCCCCCAGGAGTGGGAACCAGGCCACGGGGCCCTGCCAACCCGGGCAGCAAGGGGCAACAGCTGGCCTCCGGGCTGCTTAGTTTGGGGCCAGTTTCTTTGCAGCTAGAGGTATCTAGAATTCAGGACCAGATTCCATCCCAGGTCGCTCCATAAAGGGAGACACATCCTGAGAAGGCTGGGCCAGGGAGGGGGACCTCGGGAATCAGAAGAAGCTGCAACCGCAGTGAGGAAGCCACAATCTAAAAGCAAGTAGAGGGGACAGGATTCCCCTTTCCATCCCTCCTTCCCCCCCTCGGTCGCCTTTCCCTATTCCACTCTTCTCCCTCTTCCTAAGATTCCCGAGGTGCCAGACCTCTCTGAGCCACTGGTGTCTCCTTGGTCTTGCTCTCCAGCTTCTGCATGTCAGAGAGAACTTTGACCCTTGACTTGCTGAGGCTGGCTTAGTTCACGCAGCCTCATCTTCTCTGGTTCCATCCATCTGCCAGCAAATGCCATGACTTCATTCTTCATGGCGGAGTACAACTCCACTGTGGATATATACCACATTTTCTTTACCTAATGATTGTTCTTAATGATCGTCCTTTATCTGGCATTTTGGTGACACTTTATTATCGTGTGATATGAAATTACTATGTGAAGAACGAGGGAAGCCAGGGGAAATGAGATTGGGGTCAGGACACCCGGTGGAGGGATCATGGTCCACATCCAGTGAGCATTTAGGATCCAGGTTTCAGTCTAACTATGGACTCAGTTAATCCAGCGAGCAATGCAATTCAGGAGGAATCAAGGCCTCAGAGGAAACCTGAGGCCCAAGGAGGAGAGAAAATTACCCAGGATCCCAGAGTCAAACTTGGAATTTAGCGTTTGGGGACAGGAGTTGACCAAGACCTGCTCCGGCTTTTGAGCAAAGATTGCGGGAACCCTTCCATGTGGCACCTACCTGGGCAGGAACAGCTGTCCCCACTTTCTCAGGGTCTCTGGCTGCAGAGCGGCCTCCACCTGCCTCATCCTGCCAGGGTCAGGGAGCACCAGCAGCAGCCAGGCATTGCCACTGTACTCTATCTGCAGCACGGTGCATGCCACCTCCTGGTCATAGAGGAACCTGTGCATCTCCCTCTGCTGCATCATGGGAACCCGGAGAGAGGTCCTGTCATCCACGGAGAAGCTTTCCTGCTTCCGGGTCTGGTAGCGATCGAAAGGATGCTTCCACTTGGCTGAGGACACAAGACCCGTAACACATGAGCACATGTCCCAGGAGAATGACTCTGGGCGGCTGTCTGCAAAGCCACACCGGCCTGGTGACCGTCTCTTGTGTATGTAAGTATGAGGTGAAGAAGTAGCTTGGAGGCAGAGCCAGGAGGCCAGAATCCAGGCCAGGGCTTAGCCACTAGAGTGTCAGCAGAGTCTGAGCTCCAGGGGCCTAGGGTTGGGCTTCCTTTCAGAGGAATTTAGTTCTCGAGACCACAATGGATTCCCATCCACTAAGCACCTTCCATGGGTGAGGCATAGTCTCTAAATCATCCCCCAAATTAACAAGAAACAAGTGTCATCGTCCCCATATTAGGGATGGGGAAACTGAGGCTTGTGCATTTCTGTAAACATGCCATTTACAAAGCCAGGAAGTATCTTGAGCTGAGATCAGTGGCCTGATTCTGACGGCACAGCTCAGGTTGTTTCCAAGCCCTTTAAACAGATCCTCGGCCCAGTGACCCCTAGATGACCAGCTTATGCAGAGACACTCAATCAGTGACCAAGTACTGCAGATTCTACTTCCAAAGCCACAGGTTTATCAAGGTTAGTGTCACCCGGATTTGGTCCACTTTGAGAAACGCCTAACTTGTCTTTCCCCTCCCGTCCTTACTCCCTCCAAACCATTTCCACACTGTATCCAGGCTCATCTTGCTCCTTTGTTTTTTTTAAATCTGGGTCTCACTGTCCTGCCTGAGCTAGTCTCAAACTCCTGCTCTCCATGATCTGACTGAGAAGTCGAGTAGCGGGGCCGATTCCCATCTTCACGCCCAGCCACACTCTCTCTTTCTAAACAGACGCGATCATGTCACTCTACTGTTGAGACTGGAATTCCTGGTCTTTCTTTTGTCTGAAACTTTACCCGAGCAGATCCAATTCACTCTTCAGGTCTCCACTCAGAGGCCTGCATTTCTGGGGAGCCTCCCCTCACTCCCCAAGTCTGCATGGATGCTCGTCTCCTCCGAGAGCTCCAGGGCACCTACACCCACCTGAAAGCATGACATCCCTCTGAGCTCTGTGGCCGCTCCTTGCTTCCAACCCACGTGGGATGTGAGCTACCCAAGGGTAGGAAAGCTGTCATTCGCAGATTCCCAAGAGCATCCCCCAAGGATGTGTTGGTCACCTCTGTGTGGTGACAGTGTCTACTCACAGAGGAGACGCCAGTCATCGTGTCTGAGCGAGCCCTCACCTTTGAAGAAGATGTAGTTCAGGAGAACCATGAGCGTGTCGTGGCTGAACTGCGGCAGGCCGTCCGTGACGTGCCCGTACGTCTGCTTCCTCACGTACTCATTGATCTGCCTCCAGGTTGTAGCCGGATCCGAGAAGTTGGCAGAAAAAGCAAAAGCGCCATACAGCTCCTTGGTGCTGTCCAAAAAGTGCTGCAGGGGCTTGAGCCGCTTGTCTAGGAACAAGGAGCTCCCTACTTTTAGTTCAAGTTTGGGGCTGGGCAGGTCAAGGGTGCGGAGGAGGCTCTGGAAGCCCCGGTGGACGTCGGCTGCTGGGGTCTCTGTGAGGTTGAAGCCCAGCCCCTCCAGGATCTGTGTTGAGGTGTCACCTTGGGCCCCAAGGGAGAGCAGGGCCAGGGTGCTGGAGAGGCTCACGGGCGAGAAGAGGATGTTTCCTGGGGTGCCCGCCGCCAGCCGCTTGTACAGGCGCAAGGCGAAGCTGGTAATGGTGGGTGTGACTTTGTGGTAGGCAGGAGCTGGCTCCGAGAGCTGATGGCTGGGGGGTTGATGTGCCCCTGGGCTCTTATCTCCATGGGCAGGAAAGGGCTGACAGTGGACAGAGGCCAGGATCCCGGCTCCCAGCAGCCACAGCCTAGCCGGCCCCATCCTCTGGAAGCAAGATGCGAACACGTCAGTCCTCCTCTTCACAAGCGACTTCATCTGCCCCCCTGCTTGGCCATCAACCCCACCATTCAGACTGTCCCACAAGGGTGCCATAGGCACACTGCAGAGGACAGTGGTAGATGACAGTCCTCCCAGGCTTGGGGAAGACCAGCAGCCCTCTCTCTGCTCCACATGTGATAGAGGTTTTTGAGTAAAGGACTCCGGGCTACAAAAAAAATCTTCCATAGCTTATCCTGCTCCCCTCCCTGCCTCCCTCCCTTCCTATCTCCTCTACCTTCCCTCCATCTTTCCTTCCTCCTTCCTTCTTTCCATTTCCTCTCAAGGATCTATCTGACTCAAGAAATTAACCCGTATTGAATATCGAATCGGGAGAAGAAAAAAAAATCCCAATTCCCGACCCCACAAGCTTCAGGTCCAGTTGGGGTGGCCTGCACTAGTTAAATGAGCAAATGTGTATGTTACTATAAATGGAGAAGAGGGCTGTGGAACAAGTGGTCAGGACACTGTGACCATGAGTGACACTAGGCCTGCCTCACACCTAGGCACAGCCTTGACCTAGAATTTCATCTTCCAGAAGGAAAAGGATGATGTGCAAAGCCTCACGTCAGCCCCACAGGAAAGAGGGGTCCCTGGGCCCTCCTGATCCTTCCTTAGCTGGATGTGAGGGTCACCCACCGGGTGGCGCAGATGAGAGGGGCCCATGGGTGAGGACAAAGCCACAGAATTGGTGGGTCCTGGGAGGAGAGGAGGGAGCATGGATCTGTCTCCACATCTCCATCAAGACTCTGCTGTCTGTCATGTGCAGTGGCTGGAGCTTCCGTCTTTGATTGATGTGGAGGTTTAGGAACCGTCTGTCATGGGTAGACTTGTTTTTGCTCCAAATTTATAAGTTGAACCTTCAGCTACTAGGACCCCTGAAGGGGATCTTGTTTGAAAATAGGATCATCACAGGTATAATTTGTTAAGATGGGGTCATTAGAGTAGGCTCTTAACCCAGTTTGACTGGGATCCTTATAAAACAAGAGCTTTAGGCACAGAGACACACCATGGAGAAGACAGACTGCAGGTGATATCCTACCAACTGGGCAAAGCCAAAGATGGCCGGCAACCACCAGGAGCTGGGGAGAGGCCTGGAGCAGACTCTTCCCAACGGCCTCAGGAGGAGTCAGCTCTACCCACCCCTTGATCTTGGACTTCAGCTTCCAGAGCTGCTAGACAAAAGCTTTGGTGGTTTAAATGCAGCACTTTAACGGCTTGTTAAAGCAGCCCTGCAGACGAGTACGACACCTCTTGGTTATAAGACATGCCGGAAGAAACTCTGGTCCACCTCTAGGGGATACTGGGGGTACAGAAACAGGAAGACCCCTGGCTTCCGGGCAGGATGTGCAGGGCACCGTGTCGCGCTGTGTTTAAAACCTCCCTTTCCCTTTCAGGTCCCCCTGCCCATGCACAGACCCCTGGATCCTGCAGACCCTGATATCCTCCTGCTCCACTTGAAACCACCCTTTCCATTGTTCCTTCAGTGGGGGCCAAATTCTGACCTCCTGGTGCCTTGTGGTAGATCGTCCTGAAAACACTGGTGATTTAATCAGCACTTTGAATCCTCTTTGCCCAAACTAATGAGCTCTGGACAAATTACAGCTGTAGTGGCAGTGCTGGGGAGGGTAGCGTTCCAGGTGGCATTTGGCCCTGGTGTCCTGAACGCTCTGCCCAACCACTATTCAAAGCCCAGCGGCCGGGAGGTGAGATGCTGTCTCCTCTGTTATGTCGAAACGCGTTTGCTGGTCAAAGTGTGATGGGCACTTTTCCAAGGTCATGACCTCCCTCCCTCCGCACAGCTCAGTGGGGGTGGCTCTATGACATTTCCTGTACATTTCAGATTTGCCTTTTTGATGGGAAATTTGTAAGATGCAGAACAAATTAAAACTTGGTCTGTCCCTGGGTAAAATCAGAAACACAGAAACTACTTCTCATTTATTCCTTCTATGCCACTGAACTCAGCACCGTTTTCTGCCCCCATGGCACCCCAAGGTCTTCCCGACCTGCAAAACGACCTCGACTTCCCAGTGGGGCCTGGGTTGCAACCAAGGCTCTGCAGGAACTCACTGCCGCGCAGTGCAAAGAAACCTCCTTCACAAGGTGTCAGTTTTGCAAAATGTAGGCAAAGTCCCCTCCCGGGCAGGCAGGTGAAGGCTTATGTGACAGACACACAGAGCACCTAACACAGAAAGAATGTGATAGGGGTTTTCTTCCCATTCACCAAGGCTTAGTGCAATGACATCCAGTTCATTTCATAGCTCCTTTTCTAGAAAGATCCCAGAGGGAAATGAAGAACCCTATCCATTCATTATAACATTTCATTTATTAAGTGTTTATTAGAGGGCTGGGGATATTAGGTACGTTGTATCACTGTTTTTCGGACAGATGGGTTTGTAAATTAGGGAGGAGGGATGGGAGAGGTGGGTGGTGTTTCTGGTCATATCGACCACAAGAAACGGGGGTGCTCTTAGCACTCAGTGGGTGAGATTTGGGTACATGGAAGCTTTAAACTGCCCAGAAGGGTCACATGCAGTGAGAATGGTCCTGCCCAAATGCAGGTGGCACCTGCTTTGTTTCTGACTCAATCCTTCTGAGAACCCTGAGGCACAAGGATTCCTAGCCCAGTTGTCCATTTGGGGAAACTGAGGCTCGGGGCAGGACAAACACTCGATAAAAGGGAAGCAGGAGAAAGACTCGGGTCCAGCTCAGGGCTTCCAAGCATGCCTCTTTTCCCATCACAAGATTTCTAGTAAGTTTCGTCCTTTGCTGTGGTCTTATCTGCCGGGAATATTCGGAGCTCCTGGGTCCAAAGTCTTGGATGCCAAAGGTCATTGAGAACCTGAAATTCTAACTTGGAGACTCAGAAGCAGTGCTCATTCCACTCTAACTCGAGGGGACTCACTTCTCCCACCCCTACCTGTGAAGCCAGAGATGGAGAAACAGAGAACTAGAGAGCAGGAGGGGGATAGAGCGGTGACCGCCACCTGCCTTCCTTCCCGGCAGGAGCCCAGTACTCACACAGCCTTATCACCAAGCCGGGCCCAGGTCCTCAGCCTGCACGTCCTCCTGCCACAGAAAAGTGGTGTTGGAGACCCAGCAGCCTGGTCAATATTTGCCAGGTCAATTCCTGGAACTAGTGTGAAGACAAGCACAGCAGGCGGGAAGGGCTCTTCTGTTGAGAGCTCCCATCCAGCTGCTTGTCCTCAGACAAGCGGATGGTCTGGGGCCCAGGTGGGTCTGAGGTGCTCTGATGCTGGTGAGGTTGGTGGGGCCTTTGCTGCTGGACCCTGTGCCTATCCTTTGAATTAGCCAATCGCCCTCACCAGAAGACCGGGACTCCATCCTCCACCACCACACCAAACTGTTCTGGTATTTTACCCACATTTTAAAGAAGGATCACACACAGAGTGGGGTTGGGAGAGGACTGGAGCGAAATTCAGTCAATAGAGCAAGGTCTTCCCTCCTGCTGTGCTGAAAGCCCCATAAAGTGGGACCATGGACGCTGCTTACTGGTGTGTCCCAGTATCCACCAGGAACTAAAGGAGTGTTTCTTAGAGATGCTCTTGATGATAGAACGGAGGTGCCTTTTGTGTTCTTCATTTGAAATTTTTTAAATCTCCAAATTGCTGACAAAGAGCATGTCTTGTTCATTACCAGAAAACAATAAAACACTATTTTTAAGAAGTAGAATTAGTGGGCTGGGGTTGTGGCTCAGTAGTAGCACACTTGTCTGGCATGTGTGAGGCACTGGGTTCGATTCACATATAAATCACATATAAATAAATCACATATAAATAAATCAAGGTCTATCAACAGGTTAAAAAAATCTTTTTAAGAAAGAAGTAGAATTATTTAATGGTGCAAGAAATCTTGTTATTCAAGAAAAGCTTGTTTTTCACTTTTCAAGTGTGAAGTTTCCCAGGAGACTGAGCCTGATTCTCTGAGGGACGGGGAGGAGGTTTATGTTTGTAAAACTCCCTGATCAGATGCAGCTTCTTCATGCAGACTTCTTCATGTCTGGTCCTAATCTGATGCTGAACTTCCTCCACTTGGTGGTCTCTGAGCGGCTCCCAAGGTGATTGACATCTTGACTCAGATCTCACAAGAGACCTGAAGCCGTCTCAAAGGCCCCATGCACAGAAACAGCTTGTTGTCCTAAGCTACTATCAAATTTGGGGGTGATTTGTTATGCAAGAAGAGGTAAATAATAGAATTTGTTAACGTGGGAAGGAGTTAATAGGAGGTGGTAGAGATCATAATCCATTCTCTGAGAAAAAAAAAAATGTGAGTAGTTTTCTATGCAGAGGCCCCAACCAGCACTTCCAAACATCCGATTTCTCCCGTTCACTAAGTGGAGGTGATCCCTAGATGAGGTGACTGGGAGAATCACTCCAGCACAGCCTTCATCCATCCCCTCCTGTGAGGCTGTGACAGCTCCTGCCACACCATTTACAGTAGGGAGACTCTTTCTTCCCTCCAGCCCCTTTCACTGAGCTCCTGCCTCCTGTGCTCACCTGCAGGCTCTGCCACCTGGAGAGGTGTCTGCAGGCTGGCAGGTGCAGGCTGAGCTCACTCAGTGCTTCTGCTCCTGGTGTCTCACCGCTCTCCTGGGGCCGGTGGGATAATCTCTCTGGGTGTGATGCCCGAGAGTGCAAAGTTCAAAAGAGCACACAAACATGCAGGTCGGCCACAGCTAATGGGTCACAGGGAGAGGTGGCCTCACTCCAAGACACTCACTTGTCAAGCTAAAAGGCTTTCGTCCAAGATGTCACTGCCATTCCAACCTCTTCTGCCATGGTTTGGGTTTGGAATGCCTCCCAGAATCCCAAGCGTGGAAGACTCGGTTCCCAGCGCAGCAGTGTGAGGCTTTGGAAAATGATTAGCTTAAGAGGGCTCTGGCTTTATCAGTAGATGAATCAATTTGATGGATTATAATTTGGATGGACTACTGGCAGGTGGTGGAAACTGTAGGCAGGTGGGGCGTGGTTGGAGGGAGTAAGGTCACTCGAGGTGGACCCTCGGGGACCACTTCTCATCATGACCCTTGCTTCTTTCTCTTGCTTCCTGGTCATCAGGAGCTGAGTAGCTTTCCTCTGCCATGATATTCTGCCTCCCCTCCCCTCGGACCCAAAGCAATGAATGGGCTGAAGCTTCTGAAACGGTAGGGTCAGGCAGCAGCCACCAAAAGGAGGCACATTAAAAAGGCTGCAGAACGAGGCTTTATTGAGATTTCACTCCTGGCGAGACCCTCCAGACCAACAGGGTGGGTCGGGGAGAAGCACATGGTTGGGCTCAGCCGGACTGGAATTTTTATTGGGCTTAGGGACAGGACTGGGGGGGGGGGGGTTAGAGTCCCTTGTCCTACTGGGGTTGGTTGGGGGAGCTTGCTGAGATCCATTGGTCAGGAGACCCCGATGATTGACAGGCAGTTCTGTCCACACGTGGCTCTTTTGACGGAATAGGGTTTTTGCTGTGACTATCCCCAACCATGTAGTTCAGAAGCCTTTGGAATCAGTTTACGGAAGAAATTTGGAAAAGTGTGAAGATGCAGGATGGAGAAGTCTCAGAACATGGAGCACTTAAATGGGTGATTCTGCTGTAAGTTCGGAAGACCACAATGCTGGTAACCACGGGGACAGTAAAGACTGTGCTGAGGTTTCAGATGGGAAAGAGGACCCTACTGGGAACTGCACTTGAGGCTATTCAAGAACTTGCCTACGTTTTGCCAATGTCCTGACACTTTGTGTCAGGCTGAATTTAAAGGTGATGGACCAATTAATGTGATGGAGAAAATTTTAAGGCAGCATAACGTTCAAGCTGTGACATGGATATCACTGGTGACTTAGCCAGGATTCCTGTTAGAAATGGGACCAAAAATCAGAGTATAAGGATGTAGCCATTTAGCTAGAAAAGTGTCTATATAATTTGGACCAAGGAAGTTGTTCTTGCTGATGAGATTTGTGCCATTTTAAGAGAGGCCAAGGACTTTGAATGGAGACAAAAGGAAACATGCCTTAAGGACTTCTCAGTAAGCAGCAGGATTATCCCTGCCATAGACTCAAGGGCATAAAAGTAAAAATTTCTTTGAAAGACTTTGCTTTATGAAGAGATTTCTGGAGTGACCTGGTCCCCCAGGGCTGCCTAAGAAGTTGGTTCCCCAGGATTAGTTTCACTGAGCTCAGCAGCCCAGGTACCCAAAGGCCACTGCAACCCTGGTCCAAGGGGACATGGTTATGCTTCTGCTAGTGGCAGTTCTTGGCCTCATCTGCATGGTGATGGTTTTACAGACATAAAGAATGTAAGAGAAGGGGCTGGGGTTGTGGCTCAGCGGTAGAGCACTGGCCTAGTATGTGTGAGGCCCTGGGTTTGAGTCTCAGCACCACATTTAAGCAAATTCATAGAGATCCCTCAATAGCTAATGAAAATATTAAAAAAAAGAATGCAAGAGATACAGGGTCACTGCTCCCCCGCCCCAAGAAAAAAAATTCTCCATTTTTTCTCAAAAATCTTTCCTGATTAAGAAGGTAACGTGCCCTAACTCACTCCAGCCAGACATCCCTGTAGTTTGGAGGAAAACCGAGAAAGACCCTCCTAAGCTCCCTGCCCTGAAAGTTTATTTCCAGAGATGGTCAAACAAGGTGTCCCACCCCCCACACCCCCACCCCGCCTTCTTGCAGTGCAACTTGTCTTTCCTTATCAAAAGTTGGAGTCTCTCTCTCTCTTCCTCTCAAATGTGGGCTTGGCCCTAAGACTTGTTTTGATGACTAGAATGACATCAAAGTGACACTGTAGAGCCTCTGAAGTTAGTGAAGCCTGTTTAAAAACAGGTAGTCAGTGTCGTTAGGTAAATCGGGTCTAAGATCCCAAATGGAGGCCATTGAGAATGAAGTCCAGAAAAAGCAGAACAACTCTTGGAGTGTTCATGTCCCCAAGGCCCAGAGCCCATCCCAAAGAAGTGTTAATAAAACAGCGCCCAGCAAACTTGAAGATGCTGACTCAAAAGTCCTTCCTGCCCAGATTACTCCTTTGGCCCACCCGTGCCCCACTCTTGACAGAACAAAGGACAGAAATGTGACAGGAATGCGGCAAAGAGAAAAGAATACCTTAGCTATAAAAAGGGGAGACAACCGCGCTCCCACGGATTCCACCTCTTGGATCCCCTTCTTCCTCCGGGAGAAGTCTTTTCTGCTGTCCTTTAATAAAGCCTCTACTTTCCACTCTGACCTGGCCTCGGTGTGCTTCTCTGGTGTTCTTCTTCAACATTGGGGAGGCAAGGACTCGTCGCGGGTCAACAGCGGTAACCTTAGTCTGAATGGCACGGGGCTCCTGTTTTCGCCCACTTGGAACACTTCTTGGTGCAAGTCAGCCACCAGGTATGAGACCTGACTGCCTGACCACCTCACGCTGCTGTGAGGAGCTCATATGAAGAGATGGATATGAGGAGGAGCAAAGATGTGCCAGACATGGGGGAGCGTGCATCAGACTTTTGACTGCAGCCCACCCCCCACCCAGCTGAAAACACATCCACATGGCAGCATGTGGATCAAAGGAGCCAACCAGTTGAGCCCTGCCCTGATTCCTGACCCATAAATCGGTGAGTTGATAACCAGTGTTTTGAAGCCACTATGTTTTGGGGACATTTTAAGGCAACAATACAGCAATAAATAACCAAAACAGAAACTGCTACCCCAAACTAGCATACTGTCAAAACAAAACCCAGGGGCTGGCAGAGGCCTAAAGGAGTCTGTTAGGGGTGGCTAGACAGGCAGTGAAGGTTCTGTTTGGGTGGTTGGAAAAAAAGGCAGTTCATATTATGTAGTTATGGGATTTGGGCAACATTGCCATCTTTGTAACTTGGAAGAAAGAAAATTACTGAGTTAACTTGTGAATCTAGCCAATAAAATTCCCTGGTAGATCTCTGAAAGTGTGATTTACCTCTTTCATCTGTATTTGATTAAGTATGACATGAGAATAAAAGATTCTCAATGCAAGAAAGAGCTTGAGATCAAACATCAAACCCCAAACACAGTTTGTGAACTATGTGCTCAGAC
The DNA here is from genome assembly GCF_045843805.1 of Urocitellus parryii. NCBI lineage: Eukaryota > Metazoa > Chordata > Mammalia > Rodentia > Sciuridae > Urocitellus > Urocitellus parryii. The sequence goes on along the minus strand of NC_135536.1, from coordinate 10,853,660 downwards.
TCAAAGTCAAGTTTGAGTGTAGTCCCAAGACTCTGTTAAGATCTCACAAATATTAAAAACGGAGCCTTCTGGATTTTCTCATATAGATAAAAGGACTCCTAATAATGTGATGAGTATTGTCCCATGACACCTTATTCACAACCTGAAGTAGAGAGGAATTTTCACAAAGATATTTGTAGGTATAGCTTTTCTCTATTGAAATAGATGATTATTTGATTCTTAGACAACCCATAAGGGTTTTAAAAGAGCTGTATTGGGACTAAAAGGGACAGAGATGTTTTAAAATGCAAAGAGGACTTTGGTTCTCCAATTCCCTATTGGCAGAAAGTGGAAAGAAGTTTGAGAAACCATCTTAGGTGTGATATGGGCCATTTCTTATGGAGGAGAATGAATGATATAGAAGGTGGAGCCATGAAGCACCACTTCTAGAGAGCAGAATGGGACTCTGATCAGCAAGCTTTTGTTGTTCACATATGAGAGGAAATTGAAGGTCTGTGCCTGCTGGATTTCAGAATTGTGTGGATCAGTGACTACTATATGCTGACAGGGTGGTTTCTTTCTTTCTTTCTTTCTTTCTTTCTTTCTTTCTTTCTTTCTTTCCATCTTGCAATCCAGTAGCTTATTTTTTTTATTTATTATTTCTAGTTACACATGACAGTAGAGTGTACTTTGACATTTTATACATACATGGAATATAACTTATTCTAATTAGGATCCCATTCCTGAAATTGTCCATGATGTGGAGCTTCTCTGGTCATGTGTTCATATATGAACTTAGGAAAGTGATGTCCAATTCATTCTACTTTCCTGTGTTCATCTATGAATACAGTTTTCTCTTTTTAAATGAGATATCTCTTGTGATATTCTATCCTTGAATCCCCATTCTGTGTGTGGGGTGGAGCAATAACTTATCTTCTTATTTTATAGGTCCCTGTACCCAAGAAAACACATCCAAGCGGGAAAACACATCACATCCAAGGAGCCTCGTCTATACCTGGAAACAATTTACATGTTAAAGTCCTTGACTTTGAGCTGATCCTGATGTTGTGATAGGGTGAGACTTGTGGGGGTTGGTGAGCGCGTTTGGACATTTTCTACATGAGAAGGATGTAACTGTTGTCAACACTAATAAGACTAATGGATGGTTAAGCAAAGAAAGAAAGACTCTCTACTGATGAATTGATGGAGTGCAAGAGACCTGGATTGGCTAGAAAGACTGTACCGAGGCCTCTGACTTTGAACAGGCCATGGCCTGATACCCATGGTTATGAATCCATTTTGTTTGGTTGGTTGTGTAGATGTTCTTTGAAGATTTTCCACCTGGCTTTAATTAGGTCAACCAAACCTGCCTTTAGAATATTGTCACTCTGCTTTGAATGAAACATTCACACCATGTTGTGATAGTCATCCTCAATATTCTGTCATAGGTCTATTTTTTTTTCCATCTTGAAATCATGGATCATACTAATGGCCATGCTGTTTCCCTCTACACCATCTCAGTTTTCAGGAGCACGAGAGAGTCCTTTTACAAACCCTCCAACCAAAGCCCCAACCTCTGTGCTCCACTTCCTGCCCAACAGGGGACATCACCCCTGAAGTCCTCCCCACCGCTCGGGTTTTCCCTGCCTTCTGCCTCCTGACAAAACCTGCTGCTCCCACCAGCTCAGTGTGAAGTGGTGCGCACCACCTCCTTGGCATCGCTGTGACTGTTCTAGTATCTTCTTGCTGACACGTGTCTGGGAGACTTCTGAGAGCTATTAGACAGGACTCAATGTGAACAAATGTGTCATCAGCCAGCTCTCAGTGCCAGCCATTCCCTTCACACTACAGTGAAACATCCTCGCTGTTCTTGGAACAATGGACCTCCAGGGAGCCACAGTGGAGGACGCATTCCTCACCGCCTTTATAGAGCACCCAAGGGCAGAGGACCCAAGGGCAGAGGACCCAAGGGCAGAGGACCCAAGGGCAGAGCACCCAAGAGCAGAGCGCTGGGGGGACAGAAGCTCAGCGCAGGCAGCAGTAGGGAGGCTGCAGGCCAGAGCCTCCAACACCTGGGCTTTTGTACTGGGCTCCTTCTGCCCGGGGAGATCCCTGGGCCTGGGTCAGTTGTTTTCCCGCCTAAAGCCACTGCCCACCTAGGTGGAAAGCGAAGTGGGAGAGTAGGGGGGAGACTCAGTGCCACAGGAGCTCTGCCGGCTCCCAGCGTAACTCCCGTTCATTTCTTCCCACGAAGGAGAGTGTAGGAGAGCCCCAAGGGCACGTCCAAAGTGGGAGACACTGGAGTCCCCCGGCAGGGATTCTGTGGGTTTGGGAATCCAGGGCTCCTCTGGAGTTGCAGGAGTCACCCCACCCCTGGCCAGGGGAGTGGCTGGTGTCTGCAGAGCCTCCTGAGGGACTTGCGCAGAGGATGGTGGAGACCACCCAGTGGGCGTGAGCTGCCCCTGCCTTGGTGCCACTGTGGCCCACAGCATCACGTGTGACTCTCGAGTTGCAAAGTAAGGGAGCCAGACTGACGTCACTTCAAACTAGCAGGGAGGAGGCTGAGCACCCAGAGGGCCATGCGTGCTCGCGCTTGTGCGCGTGTGTCCAAGTGTGCACCTGCGCACCGCGCCAGAGCAGCAGGGCTCCTGTCCCCGGGAGGTCTTAGCCAGCCACACACCAGTCCTGGCTGTTCTCTGGCATGAGGAGCCCAGCTGGCTTTCGGCAGCCTGCCCCCGAGCACAGACCTCCTCCCTGGCCAACGCGCCCCTTCCATATGATCCAACCTCTTTGTTGCGCAGTGTCCTGCTTTCTCCCATGCCATCTGTGACACACAATGGCCACGGGCTTCCCGCTGCCCCTCATCTCACTCCTGACTCGCAGCATTGCCCTCCTGTTTCTCAAGCTTTCTGGGAACACCCCCAGGCCCTCCTCACAGGCTGCTATAATCCTGCTTATGATAGGCTCCATTCTACTTTTTTGGGGTGAACTATGTCTCATGCACCTTGCAGGGACCTTGCCAGTCTGATTGACTCCTAGCACACATTAAGTTATCGATAATGTTCGCTGAACAAGTGAGGAAGGAATTCGTGCAGCCCCTGAAATGTCCCCAGATGACCACCCAGTGCTCTGAGTCAGCCCATGCATCACGTTTAGATCAGGACCCTGCAGCTTTGGAGCTCTGTTGCCACTGAATTCACATTTTAGGTTTATGGAATTTATTACTGTAATTCTGCAATAAAGGTGCCTGACCTATGTGCTCTAATTCCCAGGAGCTCAGAGGGATGAAAATGGCAAGCAAGGCAATACTCCTTGGAGCTAGTTTCCAGGAGGACTCATGGAAAGGGGCACTGTCCAGGGTCACTGGGTTTGGCTCATCACCACGATCTGATTGTCAATTTGATGCTGAGCCTCAGCTCCCCTCCATGAACACAGCTCTGCTGGGGTCTGGGGGACCCTCAGAAGAGGAGGCAGCAAGTCTCAATGACCCTCTAGGAGCATCAGGAAACACTTCCTGTGCATTCTCAGTGTGCAAGAAATCGACAGGGTATTTCCCACTTGGGCTTTAGTGGAACTTTCAACTTTCTCTAGAGAGAGAATAGGGTCTGTGGCTTCGTTCATCATCACCAGCAGGAAAGGCCTGTGGCAGGAGATGACAGGATAAGAAGGGTCATCCCTCCACCAGACCACAAGGTTGCTGGTGGTGGCTGCTTCCGCCTCTGTACCCTCCTCACTAGGCAGCCTGGTGAGTGCCTGCCAAGAGGAAAACAAACTTCAGTGGCTCCCAGGGAGACCTCGTGACATGGCCTGGTATTGCCAAAGGTGGTGCTTCATTGGTTTTCTAGAAAGTTGGCTCTTGACCTGAGGTTCATGTGCTCCTAAGCTTCAGAGAGGCTGAGAATGCCCCCGGGTCACGGTCATGATTTTTCAGAGGTGCACTTCAGTGCTTCCCCTGGGAAAAGGCCTGTTATGCTGATCATATTCCAGAGGGACCTCTCTGCTTTCCTTCCCTGGATACCAATGACCAGCGACCCTTTCAGGGGCTCCAGGACCACTTTGGACCATTATAATCCATTCTTGAATTAAAATTTTATGTCAGAGATCAGAAGGGCTGGCAGGTACCAAGTAGGATAAGACTCCTGCAGGGATGGGGAGTGGTCCACCTGAGGGTGCCATTGGCCAAAGGCGCATGTGGCTCAACCCCAGCCATGACCACTACATAGGGTTTTGGCTCACTGTTGCCACAGAAGAGTTGACATCAGCGATTGGTATCAAGAAGTTTAGGAATGTGGACTTTTATATCCAAAATACTAAATCAATCTCTCTCTCTCTCTCTCTCTCTCTCTCTCTCTCTCTCTCTCTCTCTCTCTCCCAAAACTTTAGGCAAAGCACAATATTAAGAGTACAGATGGCCCATGGGCAGCCCCACTGTGACATCTGTGTGGGGACCTAAACCTCAGGGAGGAAGGGAGTTCAGACACCTGGGAGCAGGCGCCTGCTCATCCCGGCCAGTCCTGGGTCCATTTTCAAGGGGCTGGAGTTGAACCTTCTGAACATTCATCTGAAGAGGACAAAAGGTGCCTGTGGTGAGGGGAATGGTGACCACATAGTGACAGATGTGGCAGCCATGAGACGTGGCCTTTCTCTGGCCTTCTGTTTCCCCAAGGGACAGCTCTGCCGGCTGGTCTCTGCTGCACTCCCAGCATGGACTTCTTAGGATGATCTCTCCAGTCAACTTACTTTAGAAACCTCTCTTTGTAATTCCAGAAAAATCAGTGTTTTTGCCAAGGTTATCCCAGACGCCCATCTTCAGGAGGAGGCAGAGATGGAAAATTGGGGAATGAACGCCTTTATCCACCTGTGGAGGAGGGACAGGGAGGGGTGAGGGCACAAGCCCATGCTGTCTCCATCTCTGCCTCTAGGTGGCAGTGCAGGAGCTGTTGGATGTGGCTAAGGAGCTCCAACCAGCACAACCCCAAATCACCAGGTTGCTCTGGAAGGAAGCCCCCAGCTAAGCAAGCCCAGCGCTGAAGATAAGCAGGAAGACAATGGACCCCTAATGAGGGAGGGAGCAGAGGTGAGAGGGCCCACAGGACAGACTGTGGAAGAGACCAGCCAATGGGAGGCACCAGATGGTGATGGACACTCCTCTGCCACCTCTACCCAGAGGCCTCCCCAGGATCCCTGAGACAAGCCCTGCTACTCCCCCAGAGCAGCAAAGTCCAAAGAGATGTTTGGCAATGTGGGGAATGTATCTATACCTGCACCATCCAATATGACCATGAGCCTCATGCAGCTACAGAGCACCTTGAAATGTGGCTAGTGCAAATGAGGAACTTCTAATTTTACTTGACTTTTATTCATTTAAACTTGAATAAGCACACAGGGCCACTGGCTACTGTATCAAACAGAACCTTAGAGTTTGGTGAGATGTGATTTCCCCCCCTTTCTTGCACCAGTCACCCTGAATCAAGAGTAAAAAAAAATCTTCATTTATTGAAGGTTTAGTATTGCCATCTATCCTAGATGGCGACCTAATTCTGGGTTCACAAAACCTGACTATTCCAGTAACTTAAGAAAACGACAAAGAAAGCACACAAACACACAGAAGTACCTTTTCAATAATCTGGGGACAGCTCTGAGACCTTAGGGGTCTGTGTAAAGAGAGCAAGCCACTGGAATTCTTTATTCTTATATAGGGGACACACCAGGGGCGGTTCTGTGGGACATTCTATCCCTAAAAGAGCAAAAGGGTAGGATTACAATGGAACAGGTGGGTGTAACTCAACCCCAGCGGGTGACACCTACACCTGGAGCCATGCCTTATTATCCGAGCTGGGGGTAACACCCAAGTTACTGCCACCTGGCCCTGCTGTGCTAGACTGAAGGCAATAATTGTTTAGAACCCGGTGCATCAGGACTTAAAGGGGTGTTCATCCAGGGCAGCTCCCGACAGTTCAGAATGTCCCAGGCACTTTCAGCAATGATTCTCCCAATTTGAGATGGCAAGTCTTTAAAAAAATTTTTTTTTCCCGATGATCTTAAAATGCTTTTACTGTGAAATTTCCTTTGGTGTTTTCCATATTATTGTTGACGATTTTAGTTTTAGCATGAATTCAATACCCCCAATTTTAGTCATCATCCTTTTTATCTATAGTCAATTCTTATTCAAGTTTACTAAAAACACATCCATTTATTAATGCTGCTTCTTCTGCATTTCAAAGAGGAGCACTTAAAAGATTCCTTTAGCTAGTTGGATAGCATTCTGTGTCAGGAGTAATTTTTCCTTAGCATTCTGAAGATATTGTTTACGTCTTCCGGGATCTACTGTTACTCAAGCCCTCTGAGGAACCAGTTATCATTTCCTTGTAAATGTTTTCTCTTTTTTCTTTGATTTCTTTTAAGATTTTCTTCATAGTTTAGCTATCACATTGTTGTGCTGCAGTTGTATCTCGGTGTGAATTTGTTTTGATATATTTGGCCACTGCAGCCGAAGGACTGGTCCGGGGTGTTACAGGTTAAGGGAAGAGAATATACTCAGGTGCATTATAGGTTGATGCTCTAATTAGCCAATGAGATAACATTTACAGGAAGCCAGAAACCAGATCCAACCTATGCCTCTGTAGGTAGGGCCATCTTGGCCCGTTTCCGTTCAGGCCAGTGCTGGCATGATTCCACACTCACTCGACACCCTTCTGATCCCTGGACTTGTTCTTTTCTAGGGTGACAGGGTACTGAAGAGACTGGTGAAAACACAGGCCCAGCCAATGGGAGGCACCAGGTGGTGATGGACACTCATCTGCAACCCCTACCCAGAGGCCCCTGGAGCATGGACCAGAGGCCCACTAACCCTCCAGCAGGGAGGTGTGGTGTGTCCTGGGAAGAAAGACCAGGACAGCATGGAGTTCTTGGGGACTTGGGGCAGCAGTTATTTATCAAAGCTGTAGAATGACAACAACATTTAAGGGCCACTTTACTGGCGTTCACTCCCTGAAAGATGGCGAGTCTTAGCTGTAGCATGCTGCCCAAGGTCATGTGCTTAGTGATACAGAAACAAGCACGTGAGTGTTGGAGGGACACTTTCCAACCCTCAGTGACAAATCTCCAGCAACTCCCATCATGGTGGACAGCTCTCTGCCCCTCTTCCTGTCCCCTGGGCTGGCCTGGCCATCGCCATTTTCTCTCATTTCCCCCTGCTGCTCTGTGCTCCCCCGCCCTCAGCCCCCTGCTGCTCCTCTTCGCCCACCTCACCCTGGTGCCATCTCGGAGGGAGCCTCTGACCCAGCCTGGGGCACCTCTCCACCCGTGGCTTCCCACCTTGACCTCTGTTCTTTCCTCTACCTACGATGCCTCTCCATGTCTGTGTGTGTGCCCGTCTTCACCTGTGGCTCCAAAGCCACCACCTCCTCCTTGAAGCCATCTGCCATCCTAGATGAAAGTGATCTCTCTGCTCCTCAGCATGTTACCTGCCTGCCCCTGGGACAGGGATCACTATCTTTTTTGAAGGCTCTTCTTGCTGTTCTCACCCTTTGGATGGTTGCAAAGCCCCCCACCCCGCCCCCTCCGCTGGGACATGCAGTCCCCGTGGGCCTGCTTCATGGGGAAGTGCTCCCCAGAGCTCCCACACCTCTCCCCCTGCAGCATGGCTCATGTCTTAGCCTGCCCCGTGGGGTCACCCGACTTGGACAAACCTGAGCCAGGCAGCCGGTGGAGGTGAAAGGGAAATAGATCTACACAGAACCTCAGGACTGGAGGAGTTTTGTCTGTTCATTTGTTGTTGTCTTTTTCCCCCAGCCTCATGGGGCACCTGGGATTCCTGTTCCAGAAAGGACTTTTATCCTGGAGATCCTTCACCTAGCACAGGAGTCTGTGAATCTTTCCTTCCCATCATGGCAGAGAAAACAAGAGTGAAACCATCAAGCAGCCCTGGGCAGTACCTTCCCAACACTGGATGGCGGTGCTGCTGGGATGAGTGTCCAGCAGGCACTAAAATAGGCACCTGAGAGATCAATAGTGTGAGGCCCACTTCATAGAGAGGAAAAGCTAAGGCAGCCATTGACATGTCACAAACTAACTAGAGGGCACAGCCGTGAACTCAACTTCTGTCCATCTGACTCTGGGTCCTCCCGTCCACCTTTACTCTGGTCCCTTGAAGCCCTGGTCAAAGTCCTTAAAATGAAGGGTCTCTACATAATGTGTATCCTGGACTGGATCCTGGGAAGAAAGAAGGCTAATGAAAACTTAGTGGGATCTGAGTCCACAGTTCAGCTACAGCAAGGTCCCGGCATCAGCTCCCAGGTTGTGTCACGTGCCCCATCGTGATGGGATATGATAATAAATATGAAATGTAAATATAAAACTGGGAGCTAGCGAAGGGTACGTGGAAACTGTTACCATCTTCACAACTTCTCTGCAAATCTAAAATGATGCCAAAATTCTAAAGGGGATTTAAAAATAGAGAAGAGACCAAAGCCCAAGCAGTCAAGCACCTAAACCATGAACACACCTGAACCTGGTGTAAGACCCAGGGGAGGGGCAGTGACCTCTCTGAGCTCACAGAGGAGCAATCTCAGGTGGTTTCTGACCAAGTATGGAATCCCTGAGTGGCAAAGCCCTTCCTGCTTTCCTCCAGGAGAAAGTCTCATCTGGGTGCCCGCCCATCTTGGCCACCACCGCAGACTCGCTGACTTTCCTTCCTAAGGAAGCAGAACCGGACGCAATCCCTAAATGGTGGGATTCAACACCTGAATGATTCTGCTGGGTGCATTTTTACTTTGTATTTGTGATGACTAAGTTTTCTGTGTATGATTGTGATATTAATTGTTCTGTTTTTATTAGGATTATTAGTGCATGTTAATTATACCAGATAATGGGTTTCATTGTGACAATTTCATACATGCATGTAATATAGTTTGACCATATGCACCTCCCTATTTTCCTCTTTTCCCCTCTCCCCCTCGTCTCTATTCCCTTCCCTGGTCATCTCTCTTGTACTTTCTTGTCATCTTTTGTCCCCCCGAAATTCCACATATGAAAGGAATGTGATACTTGTCTTTCTGACTTATTTTGCTTAATATGTTGATCTGCAATTCCATCCGTTTTCCTAAAAATGACATGATTTTGTTCTTCTTTATGGCTGAATAGTACTCGTGTGTGTGTGTGTGTGTGTGTGTGTGTGTGTAGAGATAGATGATAAATATCACATTTTCTTATTCCACACATCAGCTGATGGGCATCAAGACAGATCCCATAACTCAGCTACTGTGAATATGTTGCCATAATATGGCACACAGTATCTCTATAATATTCTAACTATGATTCCTTTGGATATGTACCCGGGAGTGGCATGGACGCATTATCTGGTGGCTCTGTATTTAGTTTTTTGAGGCACTTCCCACTGTTTCCTGTAGGGGTTGACCTTATTTGCATTCCCATCAACAATACACAAGTGTGCCTTTTTCTCTGTATTCTCCCTAATGTTTTTATTTTATTTTATTTTTTGTTGTCTTGATAATAGCCATTCTGACTCCATGAGATGGAACCTCATTGTCATTTCAATTTGTATTTCCTGGTTCTCTAAAGATTCTGAGCATTTTATATGTTTATCGCCCCTTTTGCTGCTTCTTTTGAGAAGTGTCTGTTCCGTTCATTTACCCACTTACAACTGGATTTCCTGTATTTTTCCTGGGGTTACATAGCTTGGCTTCTTTATGTTTTCTGGGCGTTAACCTTTGTCCAATGAAGAGTGGCAAGATTTTTCCCGTCCTGTAGGTTTCCTCCTCGCTTTGGTGCCTATTTCCTTTCTCACACAGAAGCATCTAATTTAATGGAATCCCATTTGTCATTTTTTGCTGCTATTTCCTGCACTACTTGGGAGACTCTCAGGACATTAGTTCCTATACCCATATCTTCAAGTATTTCCCTTATGTTTTCCTTTAATAGTTTCAAATTTTTCCAGTCCTACCGAAGGTCTTCAATCCATTTTGAGTTGTTTTTTGTTTTCTGGGGGTTTTTTTAGAGACAGAGAGAGAGAGAGTTTTTAATATTTATTAAAAATTTATTTTTTAGTGTTTTTTAATATTTATTTTTTAGTTTTCGGTGGACACAACATCTTTATTTTATTTCTATGTGGTGCTGAGGATCCAACGCAGCATGCCCAGCGCATGCCAGGCGAGCCTGTTACCGCTTGAGCCACATCCCCAGCCCCTTGAGTTGTTTTTTGTGCAGGGTGAGGGTTAGGAACTGAGTTTCCATCTTCCCAATGTTCCCAGCACCGTGTGCTGAAGAGGCTCTCTTTTCTCTAAGACAAGAAGCAGATGGCTGAAGAGGTGCGTGTTTATTCCAGGGTCATCTATGCGGCTCCATGGTCTCGGTGTCTGTTTTTACGCAGGTGCCATGCTGCTTGTCACAGTGGCTCTGGACGATGTTTTGAAATCGGATACTGTGATGCTCCCAGCAGGGATCTTCTGCCCAGGATTGCTTTAGCAACTCAGGGCCACTCAGGTTTCCATGTGAATTTAGGACGGCTTCTTCTAGTTTTGTGAAGAAGGTCATTGCTATTTTAATGGGAATTGCATTGAATCTGTACTTTGCTTTCAGAAGTATGGCCCTTAATAATATTAGTTATATTGATCCAGGAACAAGGAATGTCTTACCATCTTCAAACACCTTCTCTAATTTATTTCTTCAGTGTTATAATTCTCATGGTAGAGGACTTTCATTCCATATGTGTCTAGAAATTCGTCCATTTCTTCTAGATCCTCAAACTTATTGGCATATAACTTTGGTAATATTCCTCAAAGATCCTCTGGATTCAATATCTTATTTTTCACTTCTTTATTTATTTGGGTCTTTTCTCACTCTTTTGATTAATTTGGCTAAGAGGTTGTCAATTTTCTTTAACTAAGTTTCAGTGATCCTTTGAATTACTGTTTTATTCTCTATTTCACTTATTTCTATTCTTATCTTTATTATTTCTTTCCTTCTCTTGATTTAGGGTTTGATTTGTTCTTGTTTTTCTAAGGACTTAAGGTACATCATTATTTTGTTTGATTTCTCTGCTTTTCTAATGTAGATGTCATAGCTATGAACCTTCCTCTTGAACTGCTTTTGCTGCATCCCACAGACTCTGTTGTATTTCAACCTTCATTTAATTATAGAAATGTTTGATATCCCCCGATTATTTGAACGAACCACTGCTTGTTCAAAAGTGTACTGGTGTTCAGTCTACATGTGTTTGTATAATTTCTGCAATTTGTTTGCTGTTGATTTCTAATTTAATTCCATTATGGTCTAATAAGATGAAAGAAATTATTTCAAGGTTTTTTTTTTTTTTTTTTTTTTTTTGGTATTTGTTAAACTGTACTCTGTAGCCTAAAGTGTGATCTATTGTCGGGAGAATTCAGTGTGCTGATGAAAATTATGTACCTTCTATGTCCATTGGATAAAATATTCTATAGATCTATTAAATTCACTTGATTTATATTGTAATTTAACTCATATTTCTTTGTTTTTGTTTTGTTTTGTCTGAAAGATCCACCTATTATTGTATTGGGGTCTATCTCTTCCTTTAAGCCCTGAGTGTTTGTTTTATAAAACCAGTTGCTCCAATGTCCAGTGTATGTATTTTTATAATCATTATATCTTCTTAATGTATTGTTCCCTTTATCAATAAAGGACCTTTTTTGTCTGTTCTGACTAACTTTGGCTTGAAATCTATTTTATCAGATATGAGCATGGCTATTCTTGCTTTCTTTTGGGTTTCATTTGACTGGAATATCATTCTCTATCTTTTCACTTTCACTCTGCATATGTCTGCCAGTGAGGTGAGTTTCTTGTAAACAGCAAACAGTTAAGTCTTGTTTTTAAGTCTTTTAATTGGAGAATTTGAGCCATTTATTCATGGTTATCATTGAAAGAAAGGTACTAATTCCTATGATTTTTCTGTTTAAACAAATTTATTTTTAACATAAATGAATTTAAAGATGAGTCTTTACTAAATAATATCAACAGTCCCCAACTTGCATTGGTTCAACTGAAGATTGTTTGACTTTATGATGATGCAAAATGATAAACATTCCGTAGAAACCATACTCTAAATTCCAACTTTTGATCTTTTCCCAAACTGTACTTTAAATTTTGAGTTTCCATGTTTTCCCAGGTTAACATTATATGATGTCAATGCTCTCTTACGATGCTGGATTATAGCAAAAACCATCGCCTTTGGTTAGCCATGCATTCCAAAGGAGAAACAACAAATACCTCTCAGGATACGATGCTGCTACACTTTCATATTCAGCTGGTCAGGTAGGAGATATTTTCCATTCATGATGAACTCATCAGGGCATACCCCATCATCAATCGAGGAACATTTGTAGTACAAAAGAGATGAGGATCAAGCCACAATCGAGAACGTGGTTCAGGCATGAATAAAATTTGGTGAACTGAGTGATAGTGGGCAAGAGATTTCCCAAAGGAAAAGAGAGCCTTGGTTTGGCACTCCTGTTGTACGACGGTTGGTTGTGAGTCCGTGGGCTCATGGGAGCACTCACACAAGGAAGGCTAACCACCGATTTATTTGCTTATTCATTCACAAGATCAGCCAGTCCACAAATGGGTGACCTGGGAAGACTGCCAGCAGTAGGAGTTAACCTTTCCTAGAAGGCGGAGTAACACCTGAGTAACTTCCTGGAGAGGCAGTGTGGGAGTGGAAGGAATGTGGACAGCGACCAGACAGGTGAGACGTCATGGCAAATTTAGGGAGTGGACAACGCAGACCCCATGGAGAAGTGAGCTTGGCCTCATCCCCACAGGCAGGCCTGCCGTGCCAAGGCACATGACTTCTCTCCTGGCGGGTAGGGGACATCTGGAGGGACCTGGCTTTCTCCAGGAAAGGGAGGTTAACATGGTTGCCTTTTCAGCAAATACTGGCTGAGCACACAACTTGTGGCACATACTGGCTGGGGCACTTGGATGGAAGGACACCTGGTCTACTTACAACACCTGGGCTTGCCTGAGTCATTCTTCAACTAAACATCCACAACAATAGCTCACAGTAGTTCTTCAGCCATAAACCCGTGTCCCCTCTGGGGCCCATGAGGCCCCACCTACCTCTCCAGCCACAACACCCACCTCTCCTGTCTTATTTGGTTGTTCTAGCAAGAGGAATCTCATTTCACTTCCTCGTCCATGCCAACTCTCCACCATAGGGACTTTGCACATGCTGTTCCTGTTGTTTGACAGACTCCTTCTTCTCCCACCCCAACTCCTTCCTCTTTTTTGTTTCTTTTTAAAAATGGAATCAACTTTTCAACTTTTTCTACTGAAGAATGAAAATATGTCTCTGAAGGTAGAAAATCAAATTGAAAAATACTTAGGACATGCAACAGTCATTTTAAAACAGTAATTAAAAGGAGGATGTGTGAAACAATAGAACTTATACCCAATTTTTTATTTTTTATTTTTATAGGTGCATCATGATTATACAGATTCATGGAATTTGTTGTTATTTGTGTGTACACACAGAATATAAAACAACATAATTTGGTCAGTTTTATTCCCAAGTACCTCCCCTTTCCATTCCTCCCTCCTCCCTGGACCCCCTTCCTCTATTCCACTTATCTCCCTTCTATTTTCACGAGATCTCCCAACACACACTCACACACACACACACACACACACACACACCCCTTTATTCCCCTTTTTTCCTCTCTCACTTCCACATATGAGGGGAAAACAAACATACCAACATTGACTTTATGAATTTGGTTCATTTCACTGAACATAATGCTCTCAAGTTACATCAATTTTCCTACAAATGGTACAATTTGATTCTTCCTTATGGCTAAATAAAACTCCATGGTGTGTATGTACCACATTTTCATGATCCATTCACCCACTGACTAACACCTAAGCTGGTTCCATGATTTGGCTATTGCGAATGGTGTTGCTGTAAACATGGGCATGTAGGTATCACTGCAATATGCTGATTTTAATTCTGTATTATACATACACAAGGGGTAGTGTAGCTGGGTCATGGTGGTTCCATTTCTAGCTTTTTGAGGAACCTCCATACTCATTTCCATGGTGGTTGTACTAATTCAGTTTCAGCAACAATGTGAAACTCGTCCTTTTTCTCCACATCCTCTCCAGCATTATTATCATTTGTATTGCTGATGGCTGTCATTCTGATTGGAATGAGATGACCTCTTGTGTTAGGAGCCACAGCAAAAATATTGATACAGGCACCTTTGGATTTAGTGACTGCCAGCCAGCAATTCACATTCATATGGTAATTGGACTCATGCTGTTCAGCTGGGCCCATTTCAGGACTCAGGTTACTCATGTCACTCTTGTAATGGGAGAGTTCCCATTGGTTGGGAAAGGATGGTAGGAGGGTGTTCCGGGGGAAGTGGAGCCCCCCCCCCTCAGGTAGAACACACACGTGGCGGACCCACCTGTTAGGGGATGCACCCGGCCTCTCTCTAAATAAAACTTTGTCTCAGTTTGACTGGCTTGTGTTTTTGTGCCCAACCGGGTTGCAAGATTGCAAACCGGCGTGCACTGACAGCCCAGCAGGTAATCGCTCAGCAGGGGTGCCGCAGGCAGTGCTCCGCAGCAGGAGCGGGACTCAGCCGCCCCGGGCGGGCAGCCTGCGGCACTCTTGATTTGCATTTCCCTAATTACTAATGATATTTGTCAGCCATTTGTGTTACTTCTTTTACAACATATCTGTTTAGTTTACTCTCCCATTTATTGATTAGGGAGATGGTGTTAAGTTTTTTGAGTACTTTATATATTCTGGATACTAATACTGTGTCAGAACAATAGTTAGAAAAGATTGTCTCCTATTTTGTAGGTTCTTTCTTCACACTCTCAATTATTTTCTTTACTGTGTAGAAGCTCTTTATACAATGCCACCCTGTCAGATGATTGCCTGAGCTTTGGGGATTCTATTGAGGAAATTGTTGCCTACACTTAGATTTTGGAGTATCGACCCCATTTTTTCTTCTAGCACTTGCAAAGTTTCTTGTCTAATTTCTAGATCTTTGATCCATTTGGTGTTGACTTTCATGCACTTGAGAGACAAGGATCTAGTCTCATTCTTGTCCTTATGTCATAACCAGTTTCCAGCATGGTTTGTTTAAAAGGATGGTTCCCCACCCCCCACACCCACCCCCATCCAAATGTATGGTTTTTGGCACTTTTTACAAGGATCAGATGACTGTAGACGTGTGGGTTTGTCTCTGTGTCTTCTGTTTTGTGCCGCTCTGTCTGTTTCTGTGCCAGCACTATGTGTTTCGTTACTGTAGCTCTGTAGTATAATTTGAAGTCAGATATTATGATCCCCCAGCCTTGCTTTTTTGGCTTAGAATTGCTTGGGCTGTTCTAAGTCTTTTATTCTTCCAAATGAATATCAGAACTGTTTTTTTTTTCTAGTTCTATGAAGAACGTGATGGGTATTTTAATGGGATTGAATTGAATGTGTGTATTCAGTGTAATGGAAGGAACGTGTTGAATATACAATGTATATTCCTTTGGGGAATATGGCCGTTATAACAATATTAATTCTGCCTGTCCATGAACATGGGCCATCTTTCCATCTTTGTCTTCAACTTTCTTCAGGGTGCTCTAACTTTCATTGTAGAGGTCTTTCACCTATATAGTTAGATTTATTACTGGGGTTGTTATTTTCTTTTGGGGCTACTGTGAGTGGGATTGTTTTCCTGATTCTTTTCCAGTGAACTCATTATTGGTGTTTAGGAAAGCTGTTGATATTTGTATGCAGATTTTGTATTCTGCTGCTTTATTGAAACTGTGTATCACTCTGGCTTTCGGGTGGAGCATTCTGGACCTTCTAAGCATAGGATCATATCATCGGCATTGATAACTTTGCTTCTTCCTTTCCTATCTGTATTCCTGTCATTTCTTCTCTTGCCGAGCTGCTCTGGCCAGAATTTCAAGTACTCTTTTGAGTAGGAGTGGTAAGAGTGGACATCCTTTCTGGTTCTTGATTTTAGAGCAAATGATTTCAGCTTTTCCTCATTCACTCTATGATGATGGCTTTAGGTTTGTGGTCCATAACCTTTATGACATTTAGGTAGGTCCCTTCTATCCTTAGTTTCTTCAGTGTTTTTTATTATGAATGGATGCTGAATTTTGTTGAAAGCTTTCTATGTATCTATTGAGATAATGATGCAGTTTTTGTCCTTGATATGATTTATGTGGTGAATCACATCTATTGATTTTCATATGTCAAACTATGCACAATTTCTATTTGAAAAATGAATTGGTATTTTATATACCATTAATTACCCTGGAAAACACACCTATATGCAGTTGTAATTAATCGTACAGCATAAAAACACACGAGATCTCAGCATTTGGAATTCTCCCCAAATGTCACATCCCCGTGAAAGCCTTTCCTCAATCCCCATACTTAATGAGATCCTGCTGTCCCGTTCTCTGAATGGCCCCGATCATCCTTTATTATGCTCCCTGGAACTGTGATCACAAATTTACAGTTGTAGTCATACTCCAGTAACCACACACCACAGATTTCTGAGTGCTTCTGTTTCTCCCGCTGGATGTGAACACCAGGAAGACAGGAACCAAGTCTACTTGAATCAGCAGTGAGCCAGAGATCGCAGACCATGAATCCTGGCTCACTGCAGGATGGACTGCATCCTAGGTAGGTTGAAGGGACATGCAGAGCCACTAGGCATCCTCATACATGGAGGTGAGGGATGATGCTTGGAAGGTGGAGGAAGGTTTATGAAGAGGTCAAGATGAACTGGGAATTAAAGGATGAGTAGGAGCTTGTAAGGCAGGAGGAGGGGATTCCCATGGATTGGGCAGATGCAAATGTCTGCAGGGTAGCTTTTAGAAAACAGTGGGTCACCTTAGGGGCTCAAGGAAGGTCTGGCTGGAGACTATGACTGCTCTCCACTGAACAACTGGGTGCCAGGAACTCTCAATGCAGTCTCACATGATTCTCAGAGCTCCTCAGCCTTGGGAGGTCCCTATCATGTGTTCTCTTCCAACAAATGAAGAAACTGAGGCTCAGAGCAGTTAAGTAACTTACCAAGGCCACTGGTCACTAAATTACCTTCCTGGTGGTACTATGTCCCCAGTTACATGCCTGAGATGACCCCTGATGGTTTCTGTGGCCCTCTAGTGTCTTTCCACATCCACCCTTGGCTGGGTCAGGGGAAATGTGACGACGTGAAGAGCTCATATAGAGTCCCGGCCTGGGCTCCAGGGCCCGTGGGTGCCCAGGACAGAGCTGCTTTCTGGCTCCACAGGTGCTGGAACAATCTCTGGGAGGAGCTGCTCTGTTAGGGTGGGCTCCTCCCCTTCCAGCACATGCACACACTGGAACACGGGATATAGACCAAGCTGCTCTGAGTCCTGGCTGCTACCCAGGTCACTCTCCTCATGCTGCCCAAGAGCTGGGCCACTCCCACTCCGTTTTGCTGTCCACCTGGAAGCCTGGCCCCCTGTGACTGCTGTGGATGCACAGTCATGCAGTAGATATAACAAAGACTTGTATTCACGACTCTCCAAGGGGAACTGACACAGGGTGCTGTCCTTAGAGCCCCACGGGGGAAGGTCATGATCCTCCTCTCAGAAAAGGGAAAGAGAAGCTCAGAGGGGGTGTGGCTTTCACAAAGACAACTTATCCAGGACGTGAACTCAGGTCACTCTCATGCCAACCCTAGGCACTTGCTGTGGCTCACACCTTCCCCCAAATACCCACCTCAACCCACAGACTTGGCCTAGGGAGGAGCGTTTGTTGATTGAAAAACAAAGGTCCTTTGCCTGCCAGGGAGGGGACACTGGCAAGTGGGTGCAGTGTGGTGCATGGTCCCCAAGTCTGAGAGGGCGAGGAGGGATCCCCAGGAGGTGATGGAGCACAGGAGTCCCAAAAGCCCACGGTGCGTGCTCACTGGGCACCCTTGGGAGATAGTGACCATAGGGACTGGGTTAGAATGTGCCTGGGGCCTCCAGCCCAAGGAGGTTCAGCCTCAGGCCATGGTTGAGTGCTGCAGGCAGCAGGACGACCCTTTATTTACCAGAAGGGTTAACAATCTTTGCCAAGAAGATCATGGAAGGTGTGAGTTTCTCATAGATCATCATCATGAAGGGTCTGTTCAACTTGACATTTTGTGGAGTCTCCATGGGCAGTGTCTGCGCTCCAGAGCCTGCGGCCCCTTCTGTCCCCTTCTCGTCCATCTTCAGCTCAGCCTTGTGCACAGCCTGCGGGAATCAAGAGCAAGGTCAGTGCCTGCCAAGACACTCAGGGGCCATGATGGGCAGAAGCAAGAGACCAGAGAGGGAGACAACTTAGGCAAAGTTACTCGGCACAGCTGTGATGTGTCAAGGTTCCCGGCTTTTCTGCTGTCATTGTGGAATGATATTTGACCAACAGATGCAGCCTGAAGATGGTATATATATATGTGTGTGTGGGGGGGGAGGTCAGTGATAACAGGGAGACAGGGGGCTAATTACCCTTCCCATAAATTTCAGGGGACCTTCAATCATGATCATGGCAGAAAGGGTCTATGGAGTCTTAGCTCAACCTGGTGGATGGTTGAGAGGGAGCCAGACTCCAGATTAGCCTCTGGAGATGTCTCAGGCCCCAGATCCACCCCAGTGGCCTCAGCATCTGTGACCAGGTGATGGGTTCTGGAGAATGGAGGGTCCCTTTTGAGACACCGACAAACTTCTTTCTTGTCTACAAAATTCCAACAATTTTCCTTGCAGGAAACTGGCCAGTATCCTCTGCTAGCGTCAGGGGTGCCCGGATACCTCACTAGAGGAGAGAAAGGAGCCGTGGGAAGGGGAAGCTGGCGGCCTTCAACATTTGGGAACTCTCCAAACTAAAGTAGAAAAACTCAACAGCTAGAAAATTCTATTGGCTACGTGTTTCTTTCTTCTTGCTAGCTGGAAGATAAAGCTGAATCTGTCTTCGGATTCAAAACAGTTGGCTCAGTTTGGTCACCCATATTGCTCCTGGAGTGGCTGGAGCCTCCCTTCACCCGGGTACCAGCCCTCACCTGCTGCCTTTGGCCACGCCCCTCCCTCCCATGGACCATCCCCCACACTCTACTCGGACTCTGAAATCCTTCCCCTTGCCGTGCTCTTTTCACTCCAAAGTAGGTCTGCTGGACAATACACAGGGCATTCAGTCAAATTTGAATTCAAGATAAGTTTTGAATACATTTAACCAAAAATATGTCTCATGCAATAATTTTTATGCTTAAAAAAAAACCCCATTGTGTATCTGAATATCGAATTTAACTGAGTGTCTCCTATTGTCCCTGCTAAATCTGGTGCCCCACCTGCCCCGTGCTCTAGGCCTGATAAATGTTCCAGGACCTGAACAGTTTGTTGCATTGAATCAGCTTTCAACATAGCACCAAGAGAGTGGCAGTTCCAGTGCTAAAGACTGGAATCAAAGGCTTGAGGAGGCCTTAGGGTCTTCCCTGGACCACAGAGCTGGTCGGGGGAGAGCCAGACTCCAGCCCCTCCTGTGTGGCAAGTGGCATGGCGGCTTCCTCCCTGGCCTGGCCCCTGTGCGGTGTCTCTGCCAGGCAGTGTGGCGCGCCCTCTGCTGGAGGGCAGCGGCAGGGCAGCCTTACCTCGCTCACTTTGAGGCTGCGGTAGGGGGAGATTCGGGTGAGGTCACCGTTCTCCTCAAAGATTTTACTGATGCCCAGTTGGGAGAGAGTGTTCTTCAGGTTATAGGTACCAGAGATGTGGAGCTTGGGCACGAACACATTGACAACCCTGGGGAGTTAAAATGACAGGCGTGAGCAGAAAAGTCCTACTTGGGCAAAAAGAAAGATGACAGTCATGGCACCCAGGACCAGGTCCTCTCTTCTTCTCTGCCTGCCCTCTGTCCCTCCCCCTGGAATCTCATTCAGTCCTAGGACCTGGAATACCAAGAGCCGGCCAGACGACTCCCAAGTCTACCTTTCCACTCATTCATTCATTCAGCAAATACTTATTAAGTGCTTGCTGAGTACCAGATGCTGTTCTAGGTGCTTGAGATGAACCTGTGAACAGAACAGGCAAAGATCCCTGCCCCTGACCCGTGTTCCAGCAGGGGGGACAGATCATGGAATGGACACAGTGAAAAGCACTGTGGGCATATTCGCAAATGCGGGAGGCGGCAAGTGCTACAGGAAAAAATGAAATATAAACCAAATTTCAGGGACGCTGGGCAAATCTTGAAGGAGACAGGGACCCAGGCGAAGGGGTCTTTTCCCTGAAGGGAAACTGGAAACCCAGTAGAGTCTCCACTGGAGGAGTGACACGGTCCCTTCAGGGTTTAGAGGGGACCCTCCGTCCACTCCATTAAGAGCACCCTCGTGGTATTGGGGTGGGGGTGAGTGAGGAGGTGATGCAGGGTGACACCCTCCATGGCAGTCAGGTGTTGGGGTCACAGTGGTGGAGGCAAGAGGCCAGGTTCCAGAGTCACTTTACAGCAGGGCCAGCCGAGATTCCTGACAGGCTGATGGAAGGGCTCAGGGGAGCCATAGATGGAGGACGACTACCGGGTTTTAAATTGAGCGGGTGGTCCTGGGAAGGCCCCACAGCGGGGCACAGGATGGCAGTCTAGACAGGGCAGGCTAAGATCCTATTAGACTCCCCAGAAAGTGGGGGGATGCTGGGGAAACAGGCAGAGTCAGGACCCTGGATTCAGGTGAGAGATCTGGCAGCCTGGGCCTGGGGGTGGGGGATGTGCTGAAGCCCAGGGCGCTGCACGCTGAGGGGGAAATCCCAACAGGATCGGGGCGGAGGCCAGAGCCCATGGCCCTAAGCCCAGCACAGGAGAGGAGGAGGAGCCCACGGGCAGACAGAGCTGGTGCTGTGGGAGGAGCCAACGGGAGACAGAGCTGGTGCTGTGGGAGGAGCCAACGGGAGACAGAGCTGGTGCTGTGGGAGGAGCTCACAGGGAGACAGAGCTGGTGCTGTGGGAGGAGCCAACGGGGAGACAGAGCTGGTGCTGTGGGAGGAGCTCACTGGGAGACAGAGCTGTTGCTGTGGGAGGAGCCAACGGGAGACAGAGCTGGTGCTGTGGGAGGAGCTCACAGGGAGACAGAGCTGGTGCTGTGGGAGGAGCCCACGGGGAGACAGAGCTGGTGCTGTGGGAGGAGCCAACGGGAGACAGAGCTGGTGCTGTGGGAGGAGCTCACAGGGAGACAGAGCTGGTGCTGTGGGAGGAGCCAACGGGGAGACAGAGCTGGTGCTGTGGGAGGAGCTCACTGGGAGACAGAGCTGGTGCTGCGGGAGGAGCCCACGGGGAGACAGAGCTGGTGCTGTGGGAGGAGCCCACGGGGAGACAGAGCTGGTGCTGTGGGAGGAGCCAACGGGGAGACAGAGCTGGTGCTGTGGGAGGAGCCAACGGGAGACAGAGCTGGTGCTGTGGGAGGAGCCAACGGGAGACAGAGCTGGTGCTGTGGGAGGAGCTCACAGGGAGACAGAGCTGGTGCTGCGGGAGGAGCCAACGGGGAGACAGAGCTGGTGCTGCGGGAGGAGCCCACGGGGAGACAGAGCTGGTGCTGTGGGAGGAGCCAACGGGGAGACAGAGCTGGTGCTGTGGGAGGAGCTCACGGGGAGACAGAGCTGTTGCTGTGGGAGGAGCCAACGGGAGACAGAGCTGGTGCTGTGGGAGGAGCCCACGGGCAGACAGAGCTGGTGCTGTGGGAGGAGCTCACGGGGAGACAGAGCTGGTGCTGTGGGAGGAGCCCACGGGGAGACAGAGCTGGAGCTGTGGG
This sequence comes from Urocitellus parryii, assembly GCF_045843805.1. Taxonomy (NCBI): domain Eukaryota; kingdom Metazoa; phylum Chordata; class Mammalia; order Rodentia; family Sciuridae; genus Urocitellus; species Urocitellus parryii. Next base: position 10,831,896 of record NC_135536.1, on the reverse strand, counting down.
AGGAGCCCACGGGGAGACAGAGCTGGTGCTGTGGGAGGAGCCCACGGGCAGACAGAGCTGGTGCTGTGGGAGGAGCCAAAGGCAGACAGAGCTGGTGCTGTGGGAGGAGCCAACGGGAGACAGAGCTGGTGCTGTGGGAGGAGCCAACGGGAGACAGAGCTGGTGCTGTGGGAGGAGCCAACGGGGAGACAGAGCTGGTGCTGTGGGAGGAGCCAACGGGGAGACAGAGCTGGTGCTGTGGGAGGAGCCAACGGGGAGACAGAGCTGGTGCTGTGGGAGGAGCCAACGGGAGACAGAGCTGGTGCTGTGGGAGGAGCTCACGGGGAGACAGAGCTGGTGCTGTGGGAGGAGCCCACGGGCAGACAGAGCTGGTGCTGTGGGAGGAGCCAAAGGCAGACAGAGCTGGTGCTGTGGGAGGAGCCAACGGGGAGACAGAGCTGGTGCTGTGGGAGGAGCTCATGGGGAGACAGAGCTGGTGCTGTGGGAGCAGCCAACGGGGAGACAGAGCTGGTGCTGTGGGAGGAGCCAACGGGGAGACAGAGCTGGTGCTGTGGGAGGAGCCAACGGGAGATAGAGCTGGTGCTGTGGGAGGAGCCAACGGGGAGACAGGTAGTGCTGCCAGGTAAAGCAGGCCCCAGCAGGAGGCTGGCGTTTCTGGCAAGTGGAGAAGGAGGAGCCCTAAACTGGCCCTGGACCCCCCAACATGGGCACCCTGGGTAATGATGGGAAGGAGCCCTGAGGATGAAAGGATAGGAGATGGGGACAGTGACTCCAGGCAAAGCTTCAGGCTTTACCTGCAGAGGGGAGATCAGAGTGAAGTGATACCTAACAGGGAAACAACAGCCTTTGGGACTCCCTGCAGGCCAGCGCCAGAGTGACAGGCCCGCCTCACACCTGCTCTGTGTTTCCTGCACAGAAGCCACTCTGTGAGCTGAGAGCCATCCCTGGCCCCCCCCCATCCAAAAACTAATGGCATCTGGATCTCTGATGGAGATAACTCAGTAGGGATCAGAAGCATTGCTGAGAAGCAAGGAGAGAATTTCCAGGGCGACATCACCGAGCTGTCAGAGGACACAGGATCCCAGGTGCTAGTGGGGAGATCAGCTTTAGTGACTTCCAAGTGAAGCCGGAAAACTTGGACCAGTGCTGGAAGGTGAGATGAGATTTTTAGTCTGGGATGGGACTCTCAAATTTTATTATCAATAAAAAGGGCAAATTCAAAGCCCCATCAGCTCTGTGCCTACTGAAGTTGAAGCTTTGTTTCCCCTAGGAAAACAAAAACTGAGTTTTTGCTCTGGGGAGTCAGAGCAGCAGGATTTGTAGGCTAAACTCCAACCTATAATTTGTGGATGTATTTTAGTTGTGCATCTGTTGATGTGGTTACTTCTCTTTTGGGGAAAGGGTGTTTTCCCCCCCTTTGGCCTCTCCTAGGCTGTCCAGTCTGGAGGGGACTACAGACAAAACTCACTGGAATAGCCCACCTGCTCTCTGCTCTCGTAGGGGACAACCAGAAGTCTGGGCTGGTCCTGCCTGCACTTGAAGACAACCCGACAACCTGACAGCCAGACTGAAAGAGTTCAGAAGGTAGGAACACTGCCTGTCGGGTTCTGATGACATGAAATCCCCCCTGGGGACCTCAGACAAGTCCCCTAGCCAGTAAGAAGCTCTGGGGTTTCCTATGGAGGAGGGGGCATTACTGCCACTGGTCATTCCAGGCCACAGAGCTTAGGAGGCAGGATGTATCTGGTGAAAGGGATCCTCCTCTCATGGCCTTCTGCCAAGGAGGTCCCATCTCAAGTCATGGGGATGCTGGGAACAGTCTCATGGGGTGGGGGAGGCAGAGCAGGTTCTAGGACAGGGAGGGGGGCCCTGAAAGAGACCCTGAGGGCAAGATGCACATGGACTTCATGAGAAGCTATTTAAGTTATTCCTGTCCTGTGAGGAGCTTTGTTTCCTTTGTCCCAAGGCCTCTGGGAAGGCTGAAGCCAACCTGCAGGAAATCTCAAAACATCTTTCCCACACCTGGGCAGGAAACAAAGGGAGGGCTGTGGGCCTCATCCTGAAGGCAGAGACATGGCAGCAGTATTCAGGAGCCTCTGTGTGCAGTTAGGGGTGGCTCAATGGTCACAGTACACAAGCTGCAGAGGGCCAGGGAGGGGGAACTTGCAGTCCCCAGTGCTAGCACCAGAATGGCAGCCCTGTGAGAAATTGTCACAAATAACTTGGAGATGCTCTGGGGCACCAGAAAAATGGTAGTGGACCCAACCACTGTGCTTTCAACACCGATGGCAATGGGACTGCAGTCCCTGTCACAGAGCCAGAAAGTACGGATGAACTGAGGGCCAAGGGCCTGACATTCTTCCCATTTCTCACCTCCTTTCACTTTCCGTACCTCTCAGGCACCTAGAAAGGCACCCAAGACACCCCTGTGAACTCTACAACTTTGTGGACCACAGGCTGGAAGCTGCCCATCCCTTTGGGGCACCCCGTGTTAACAGACGCCTGCATTTCACGTCAGGGGGTGAGCTGCCATGCGGGGTTCCCCCTGAGGATGGAGACTACACTGCAGGACACCTGTAACTCAATAAACCTGGGGTTCCAAGGATCTGCTGAGAGTTTTAGAGCCCTCCTTCTTCAACCAATCAGAAGGAGGGGGAAAGAAGTCACATTGGCGCATGGCCTCTTCGAAGGTCCTACCAGGCTGGCACTACTAAGGCCAAATCACAGAAGAGAACCCAGGCCTCACCCAAACCCCTATTTTTTAATTCAGCTCCCACAGCAGGGAGGAGAGGCAGGGCTGGCAGAGCCCTCCTGGGGTGACCTGCCACTCAGCTCCACTTCCCCCAATACTGGCATGATCAGAAGCATCTGGAACCAGAATTTCCCTGTCAGGAGCTTTCAGGTAACTAGATAGCAGAGCTGTGTTCTGCAGTTCCTTAAGGCAGCCATCCCCCCATGGATGCCCAGTCCACCCTAGCATCATCTCTTTCTCTCTTGGTGCCTCCTCCTGGTGCCCAGGTCCCATAATCGTCATAGCAGATGCTCAGTAAAGACATCCATTGCTTCTCTCCCTTTCACACAGCCTTAAAGTCTTAGCTCAAATTCCACCTCCCCTGGGAAGCCCTCCCTGACCACTACCACACTCCCACAGTTTTACTGCCTCTCCAAGGTCAAGTGTTTCTGTGTTCTTACACTTCTCCAGTCTACCTCCTACCCTAACAGAAGTGTCTCAAAGAGCCCAGAAGAAGGCTTGGCCATGTGATAAGAGCTTAATAAATTCGGGATGAAAGAAATAAAGAGTGGTGGGGGGGGGGGGAGAAGCAAGACACTCCTTACACCAGGCTCCCTCTTTACCTTTTTGACATTAATCTTTTCCATCTGCCAAAAATGTTCGCCTGCAAGCCCTCCTCCAATTGCTTCATTTTGCCCTCCTCGGGAAGAACGAAGGTGGCCGTGATGTTCCCACTGTAGGGGATCTCCAGGAGCGTGCAGGACAGTTGGTCGTCATAGCCCACGTCATACATGCCTCCGTGGAACATCATGGGCACCTTCACTGTTTTGCTTTTGTCCACAAAGAAATTTTCCTCTCTAGTTTCTTTGGGATCAAATCTATGTTTCCACCTGGCTTAGGATTGAAAGGCAAAGTGAGATGAGTGTCCAGAGAGAAAAGAGGTGACCAGATCCAAATAATCACCAGCCTCTGTCCACGCAGATTCAGAGAAAGAGGTCTGGGTATTCCAGGGCACCAGGGAAGAACTCCAGGAGGCTGCCCTCTTCCTGTGCCCCAGATACTTCCTGTGAGATGGACTCAGGTCCAGTGGCATGTTCTCAAAGAAACGAGGATTAGGGATGAGGAGGTGAGGAGAGCAGTAGACTGCCCTGAGCAAAGGTTCTCCTGAGGCTGAGAAAGCCTGGAGATCATGTCCCAATCGGGGGGGACTGGATCGCAATTAGTGGGGCTCTTTGGGTGTGACTTGAATGAAGATGCCTGGCTCCATTTCAAGTCATCCCTGACAAAGCCACTCTCACCTGGGGCCAAGAAAACTAATGGGACACGCTGCCCTTGGGAGCTTGCTGGAGAGGAATGAACACTCAATTCTGGGTGTTTGATCTCTCTTTTTTGATCCTGAGGATGCTTTGACCCCCCCCTCACACGTAAATGCAGATCTGTGTCTTTTCTAACCTGCTACCCTCACAGATCTCAGAATAAGTCCCTGGGAGCCAACCCCTGGGTTCAAATCCAGGCCTCGCTGCTCTAAAAGCATAACCTTGATAAGTGTCTCCATCTCCCTGGGCTTCAGTGTCCTTAATTTGAAGAATAAGGATATTGACCGATACCTCATAGGTTCACTTGGAGACTTGGTGGGATAAAGCAGCCAAGCTCAATAACTGGATATAGTGATCTTTGAGTGGATGGTGGTCACCGTCAGCATTATTGGTGTCACTGTTGTTCCTGAGGTGATGTAGGGGATGTAAGCCCTTTGAGAAATCCCAAATTCATTTTTCTTTCCCTCTGGCTTAGACAGACTGTGATTTTGGATTTTCCCCCCTCAGTCACCATCAATTTCCTTGTGAAATTTGGGAGAACTGAACCATGGTATTGACAGCCCCGTAGAGATCTTGTCTAAACTGAGGGGTGTTGGCCTCTGTGATTTTCACATATTTTGGCCAACCTCTGCGTGTGCACATGGTATGTGAGTGGTCGTGTGCAGAGGGGGGAACGAAGGTCTATTTCAGGTTTTCTCTTAGACACAGGGAAGTCAGGCAATCTGATGAGGAGAATAAGGCAACCCCCAAACTCATCATCACCACCACCAAAACACAATCACCATCCTGGGCGTCAACTTGGTGTAGTGGAAAAATACCCACCCAAGGCCAAGAGAGACGGGTTCCAATCCTGACTGTCACTGACTGGCTTTGAAACATGGATGAGTAATTAATCTGTCCCTGATTTTCATTTTTTTTCCTCATCTAAGAAATGAAGATGAGAATGTCACTCCAACCACATCAACTATTGTCATGTTAGGATAATCAGTGATAATGAAAATGGACATATAGAGAACAATTTAGACTTCATGAAGAACTTTTCACAAACATTTTCACCTCGATTCCCAAACACAACCAGAGGGGTTATATGTAAATGGTATTCAATTTAAAGACAAAGAAAGTGACTACAGTGTTTATGATGACCAGCATCCACTCGATATTCACTATACCACTGAAAGTTATCCAACTACATCTTTAAAAAGCCTTATATAGTATCTATCAATATCCTAATTCTATGAAGTGAGAGATTCATTACGTAGAAATTCAAGGTCAAGAGCAAGCAAGAGGCCAACCCAGGTTTTTAATCCCTGCCTGTTGGTCATCCTCTCCTCTCCACGCCACATGTCTCAAACCTTACCTTGAAAGTAAATGAAGTTTGCCAGAATCATCACAGTGCCAGGGTCTATACTCCTGATCAGGTTGTTGATTAACCCCTGGGTTTTCTGACTGACATAGCTGTTGATCTGCTTCTGAGTATAGTCCAAGTCCTGGAAGTTGGTGGGCACGGTTTCTGCTTCATACATAGTCTTGGTCTCTCTCAGGAAGTTCCGTTGTAGCTTCAGCTTCTGATCCAGGAACAGAACGTTTCCGATCGCCAGCTTGGTGCCTTGCTTCTCCTGGTTCAGCTTGCGGATGAGGTAATAGAACCCCTGGTGAAGGTCTCTGGCCGGCATCTCCCTGAAGCTGAAACCCTGCTTAATCTCTTCCAGGGTGGAGTCCTGGGCGCCCAGGGACAGCATGGAGAAGGCAGTGGAGATGCTCAGTGGGGAGAAGAAGATGTTCTGCCTGGAGCCTCTGGAGGCCAGCTTCTTGAGCAGCTTGAAGCCAAACTCCATGTTGCGCTTTGCCAGCTCATGGGCGATCCTCTTTGCTTTCGACCCTCGGGCTTGGCTCAGGTCTCCATAGCTAAGTAGAGAGACATTGGGCGAGAGAAGCCCTTCTGTGGCGAGGAGGCCAGCCAGAAACAGGGCCAGGCCCAGTGGGAGGTTCATTGTCCTTGGGGATTGTCCTGTTGAGTAGTAGATCTCAGGTTAGCAGAGAAAATCAAAGGAGATCCACTGTCCCACCTTATCCACGTGGAAGACCAGGTGGAAGAAGAGACGCAGTGACTAACAGGGGCTGTATGTAGAGGCTGCTGAGTGCTTTGACATCCAGGATGACATTTATAGCCTCCCCATATCTCCATTTTATAAGTGAGAGACCTGGGTGTTCCCTGGCACTGCACCCTTGCTCTGTCCCTTGTCTTTCTGGTCCTGGGCCCCTCAAGAGTGATAGCTCTTGTTCACTTCCCTCCCCATCTCATGGTAGCAGTGAATCCATTCCTTTGAAGAACATCTACTCTCCACCTCATCATAAGGATGCCCCACAGTGTGGGCATGGGACCCAGAACACGCCATCAAAATGCATCCTTTATGTCACACTGATTAAGAAATCAGAGTGTGACCAAAATCAAATTAACGGGTGTCTTTCCTGGAGAATGCAAAGTTCTCTTAACTATGGGGTGACTGGCTTAATGATAAAGCCCCCCGAACTGAATGTGGTCCTGACTTCTACATGGAGAGAAGACAGGGAGAGATGGAAAGAGAGAAATGGACAGTGGCTCATCATGACATCTTTGGAGTCCTTGGATCAACCTTTACTGGATGCCCACCCACCCACCTTCATTTTTCTAAGTTATAAGAGCCAATGGATTTCAATTTTAGGGTCGAATGATTTGAGTTGAACTTTTTTTTTCCTTATAACCAAAAGGAGTGTGACTAATTTGCAGAATTGGTGCTCTTTTGTGTAAGATCATGTGACCTCTAGGTGATGGACATCCTCTACAGGAGAAAGAACTCTGCCTCCAATAAACCTCCTCCCAAGGAAGGGAAGGGGTGGTGGCATGGAGAGGAAAAGCCACATCTTCCTGGCTGCAGGAGTGCTCTCTCATCAAAAGCCTTTCAGCTCTGACACTTCCCAGCGCCCACCCTCTCTGCACGCTGGCAGTGAGGTTGAGTTATGTGGTCAAGGTCCTGAAGCCAGAAGCATCTTGACAAATATTATGTGCATATATTTCAATGCCAGAACCATCAAGTGGGGGCTCCATGCTCTGGCCTTACGTCCTCGGGGTTTTGTGGCATTCTGGAAAGAATCTCCTGAGCCCAGGAGTTCTCTAAGCACCTTCCACTCTCCAGGACGATGTTTTGGTAAAAATTAAAAATAATTGGTGATGAGCCCAGACTCCATGGGTGATCTGAAAATAGATTGTAGGCGAGAAAAAAGGTAGAATCCTTAATTATGCTTCAGATAAACAAAAGAAAATAGATAATGGAAAGGAGCCGATCTCAGGAGTTCCCAGGGCTGAACTGTGTTTTCCAAAGGCTGCCTGGATTAAAAATAGAAGTTTCTGTTATTCCCAGTGGACTGCCAGCCATGCCATGTGCTGTTTCCCAATGCCTATGAGTAGAGAAGCTTGGACATGTCACTCAGTAGCTGGCAGGAGGGTTGCCAGCCACCTGAGGGGCAAAGCCTGGCAGCAACAGGGCAGGAGCTGGGCGTGTGAGGCAGGACGGGGCCGGCAGAAAGGCTCGGCATGACATGAGCTACTGGCTGTGCAGTGGAACTGCTGACCCCCACCAAGTTGTACCTACTACTGACCCCCACCAAGTTGTACCTACTACAGTTTCAGAAGTGAGAACTGATCCGAGAATTAAAGTCCAGGCGTTGTTCTTCTCCTACATACATATTGGGGCACCAGGCAAATCTCTTTACCCTCTAGGGTGTCTGTAAGTATCTTGGCCTATGAACTTGAGGGTACTGTGGAGTTTGGCCTCTTCCCACTAGATGCTGCTGCTCAGCTGTTTGCCCTACCCCAGGGAACGCAGTGCACTTGCTGGCTGGGTCTCAGCCTCCCTTACCTCTACCAGCCTGTATCCCAGCGGTCTCTGGGCATCCATCCCTTCCAGCATGCCCCCAAGTGTGAAGGGCCTGGCCTTGCTCCCCACCAGCCCACACGAGTCCCACTGTGGGCCTTTCCATGTCATCACAGATGCTAAAGTGACCCACATTTGCCAGATGCCTGAGCAGGCTCAATTTTTTGTTCCATCAATTAAAGTAGCTGAGCAACTGGTTATTACCCAATGAATTGATAGGTTACTCTCCTACGTTGAGCAATTCTTGGTTGAGTTTTAATTTGGAATGTGTGTGTGTGTGTGTGTGTGTGTGTGTGTGTGTGTTTGGTTGTCACCTGAACTAAATAAAATAAAATCAAGAGGAAAAAGAACAGATAGAAACGGAACCCCGTGGGACACCCAGGGGCAGAGAGGGCTACGAAAGTCCGTTCCCTGACTATTCTAGCCCCACGTTCCCTATTCATTTAGAAAAATAATTTCCATCTCCTGTGACTAGATGAAACAGTGTCTCACTGACCCACAAGACAGACCCCACCCAAGTGAGAAGCCATCTGCTCTGGCAGCACAGGTGCTGCCAATCCCCACCCTGCAGAAAGGGGTCCCCACAGGAGGGATGGGGGCACCACCCCCACCTCCCTCTGCCCTGATTGGAATTCCCCTCTAAATGAGGTATGACAGTGGGCTTAATAATCCATCCCTCAGTGTCCATGGGGGGTGAGTTTCAGGATCCCCCAAGGACGCCAAAATCCTTGGATGTTTAAATCCTTCCATAAAACAGCACAGTCTTTCCACGGAGCCTACATGCACCCTCCCAAGTGCTTTAAATCACCTCTGCATTACTGATAATGCCTGATGTGACATATTACATAAGTAATTGTCATACTCTATCGATTAGGGAATAGGCAAGGAAAAAAAAACTCTGAACATTTCAGACTTGCCCCAAATATTTTTGATCTGAGATTGGCTGGATCCCTGGGTGTGGCTACAGAGGGCTCACTGGTGAGATTTGTGATTTTACAAAGTGCTTCCTCATCTATCACCAGCAGGCTGGGGAAATGAGATTGGGGAGCCACCAGGGGACATAGGGGCTGCGAAGTTCTGCTCCTGCACAGAGGTGGGACCCCTCCCTTCAGGGGAGAGGCCTTCCCTGCCTCCCCCCACCCTTGCTAATGTCTAGTCTCCTACCTCTCTCCTCTGTGATGAAGCTGGCTGGCCAGGAAAAGTGGTGTGACGTCCTTCCCCAAGTCAATGGGACAATATATAGAAAGCTCAGACAAGTTCCCATCCCCAAAGTCTTCAGGCCAACAGAGCGAGCATCAGGCAACCAGAATGTTCCCTTGGACACATCAGTCATTCCTTCCTACACCGAGGAAGGAACCCCAAGCCCCCAGCTTATCTCAGACTCTTTCTGGAGTCCCTGATAAAGTGCGCAGAACTTGGGTACACTCATTGTCCTCCCTGGGGCTCAAAGAAGTTAAGGGACTTTCCTAGAGGTGTGCCTTGGCCTCTCAAAATAAGACTGAACCAAAGCCCTGAACCTGAAGAGACGTGCCAGGAATGGTCTGTGGTCTACCCATTTTAAAAGATGGAAATTGTTTTAAGAGAAAAATTGTTCTACCACATTTTAGAGGTGAAAGAATTTTTTTTTACAAAGCAAGTTTAGAGCAAGGAGTGCTAAAGTCCCTCCTCTTCCCTCTGTGGGAAGTGGGAGAAGCCCCATAGAAAAACTCTACTGACCATCGCCAAATCCTTTACATTCCTTCCTGGGAAACACAGGATGGAGCCTCCCCACTTATTAATTTGCCCTGAGGATTTCTGTCTTTTTAGGAATACTTTATGTGCTGTCACTGAGCCAGGTACTGGGACCCTGTGACAATGCCCAAGGAATGGCCCACAGAGATGCTGTAGAATAAGCAAACAGGGAGCTCTCACACCTGAGAAGGGAAGCCCAGACCAGCCCCACAGATTCCTCCAAACCCTCAAGAACTTTCCACCTCTCTGCCTGGCTGGTCCTCCTCCTGCGAAGTGACTCTTATTCTAGAATGAGGGGATACAGGGGCTGAAAAATCTGAGTGGCCATTAACTGCAGGCCCACTTGTGCTACAAAGGGGCAGCCCAGGCCCAGTGTGAACAGAGACTGGCGTCACAGTGTGTGGCAGTCGCGGGTGAGCATGGAATCCAGTTAGTGGAGGCAATTCTTCAAAAACCGCTCTAAACAGGCGGCTTGGCTCCGCTTTCCATGATCTGCTGGGTTGATGGATACAGCCTGTGTCCCGGGAGAGCTGAAGGTACACAGACAGCTCACGCACAAGGCTGACCATGGCCAGAGCCAGAGGTCAGAGGTGGACTCCAGTTGGAAGGGCCACCTCACCTCTCAGGACCACCTCCGTCCTCATACCCCTAAGGCTGTCCCTCCAGGAAAGTGCTGGACCTAGAAGCCCATGGGAGAGAATCTGGGCCTCCATGGAGGCTGCCCTGCAAAACTCCCCCAGGGCAGTTCCCCAACTGTGAGAACTCCCCTAGAATTTTCTGCAAGACGCCCTCCTTGGACAGTACGATCCATCCCCTCAATCTGAGCCAACTTCCTGAGGAAGACACAGGAATCCCTGGTTTTTTCCACAGGGAAGGTTTCATACTCACAGCCTCCAGGAGGAATCTGCTGGGCCGGCCAAATGGATCTGCCCTTCTTGCTTTATTATTTATACTTCCATGGCCTCCTGGAAAGATCAAGTGCAGGCCAATAGAATTAGCTGGCCTGAGTGGGCAGGCGATGGGGTTCCAGGAGCAACGGCCACACCACTTCCCCGGGGGCTTCTGCTCGCACAGGAGGCTGCGACCCCGCCCACTGGGCTGGGGCTTTCTGAAGGAGTCCATTCATGTCTTTTGCAACCGCTCTGTTTCCCAATCGCCCTCTGGGTCTGGAGACTGGAGTATTCTACAAGTGGAGCAGGCTGTCGTCCTGACAATTACTCTACAACCCCCAGATCACCTTTGTCATCCAGGGAAGAGTGACACCTGGGGTCCTTCTCCCTCGTCCCTTGTTGCTGCTTGTGTGCTTTCTCTTGGCCTTCGAACTCTCAGCTCTGTCACTGCAGCTCTGTCGTTTAGGGAATATGACGTGTGACCGGAGTCGTTCTGGGAAGAAGACTGAGGAGCGACCAACAGAGGGTTAGGGGCATGGTTTCCATCAGGGGCCACAGGAATCCAGGTGCATGTCAATGCTAGTGATCATTCCAGAAATCCGGGAAGTCTCTGCCTATTGTGTGTTTTTTGTTGTGCTGAAGTGATGAGGCCAGAGTTGGGTTTGGTTTCCTTCCCTGGCTTCTCTGCATTTTCCAACTTGTCCTTAAGGAGCAGGTACTACATAGAGCTAACTTTCAAGCATTTAAAATGGAATGAAATTCTTATGTTTAGTTGTATCGCCTACAGAGGCACAGGTGGACGGGGCTAGAACCTCCCAGGCCCAAGGATCCCGAGATGGAATCACAGTGCCTCCGTGGGCCGACTTTTAGTTGTTTTCATAATGAACTCCAGGGAGCAGAGAAACCACTCAGGTTTTCCTGTCCCCTTTAGTGATGTTTTCCAGGAGCTGTCACAGGACCCAGCACCACGAGGCCCCAGAAGAGGTGTACTCGTGGTTTTACTCTCTTTGGAATGCTTTTAGCCAACACCTAACTCTCACCCCAAAAGCCATATAGAAAAGGTGATCCAGTGAGGACTTCTTGGAAGGAGGTGGCCCTGGCTCAGGCCTATGCCTGGTTCAGCTTTGAACTGAAGAACCTGTGACCCAGACCAAAGAGGTTGTGGGCATGAGGGGCTCCAGAGCCCCCAGGATCTGAGAGAGACTGGAGGCCCCTGAGCACCAGCCTCCCTCACTCAGGGGGCAAGACTCTCCTGTCACAGTGTGGGTGGGTCACATGTGACCAGAGTAACTGAGCAACCTCAGTGCCCAGGCTGCAGATGGGCCCCAGGTGGAAGGATGGGCTGAAGCCAGGGCAGGTGGTCCCATCGTGGCAGAGGCTGCCAAGGTAGAGGACAAGGGCCAGCCAGGTGGATGCTGACCCAGAATCTGGACTGCACTCTTGGCTTGGGAGGAAGAGTCCTGCCTGCTAATGACAGGGTGAGGCCTGTGTGAGTCCTGTGGTCCCCGCCCGCCAGCCTGTCTCAAACCCTCTCACAGCTCCAGGACAACTCCTACAGGAGGCATGCAGCGGCTGTCCCAGGCAAGGATGCCACTGGGTGACACAGGTGGCACTGACGATGGCTGAATCCAGACAGTGCTCAGAGGCCAGTAGGCTGCAGGCAGAGGGCAGCCCCAGGTGGACTGCAGGCCACACAGGACCTAAGTCTTGGTGAGGAGCTGCCCACCCAGGCAGGGAGAGGAGCTTTGCAGGATGGGAGTTGGTGGGAGGGGTGAAGAGATGGTCCTGGGAGGCCCAGCCCCCTCCCAGGGCCCATCAGGGGACCTTGGCCTAGAATTGAGGCCAATACCTGTAGATGGGAAGATCAGAGACCCATGGGTGTGGGCCTGGTGTCTGTGGGGGCTAGGAGGGTGCAGGTGACTGTCCAGCCTGGGGTTCTGCTATAAGTTGTGGATCAGAGACACTGGCCTGAGGCCCAGGAGGGGCCTGATGTTTCTCTTACATCACTGCCTTGTGTGGGGTGAGAGGAGAGCTAGGAATCTTGAGTCTCACCCTTCCTCCTCGTTTCTCCCAGGTACCGAACCTATGCGTAAACTAGGGAAATGTTCGTATGCCCCAGACTGGCTCCAAGAGCCTGGATCTGGTGGAACACAGGAGAACAGGGATACAAGCCTTACCTGGTAAAAGAAAACCGCTGATCTCACCTGGGAAGCCTTCGTAGATGCGGCTCTGCTGAGGGAGCTCTCGCCCTCGGTTCTGACCCGCAGAACTCCTCGCTGCACAGACCAGCGAGTCTGAGAACCGCCGCCAGGAGGAAGCCAGAGAATGGTGCCCGCTGAAACCTGGTGAGGGAGCTTTAATGAGCTTCTCTGGAGGATTCTGGTGAACATCAGAGTTGGGAATCTCTGTTCTAAAGCAAGGAAGTCCCACAGATGCTTCTGGAACCACCCAGTACATCTTAAGCACTGAGCTTCTCCCCCCTCCAGGTATCAGGACTGGCTGGAGAGCAGTGGTGATGGAGACCTTGAGGTGCTGGTGGGAGTGGACCAGGGAACACTCTGAGAATCCAGGACAGACCACCCAGGAGGAGCCCTCTGGTGCTGGCCACAGCACCACTGCAGCTCAGCAAGGAGAGGCTGGTGCTCTCAACGAACAGTGCTGGAACCCCTGTATGTCCACTGGGGGGAACTCACCGTGACCCTTTCACTCTCTATATAGAAATCCATGTAAGAAAGTACAAGCCTGAGCTTGAACAGCCTTGGATTGGCCCATGCAAAACCAATGACATTCATCATTTTTTTTTAAACCCCAAACCCCAAGATTATCAAAACAATCAACTTCTAGGAGAAAATATAGTAGACTATTTTCTTGACCTTGATATGGGCAAAAACCTCCTAAATAGCACAAAAGAAGTACTAACTATTAAAAAAAATGTATCAGTTGAACTTTATTAAGAACTTTGTTCATCAGAGTGCCCCCAAGAGCCAGGCACACACTTATAATCCCAGCTACTTGGGAGGTTGAGGCAGGAGGATTGCAAGTTTGAGGTTAGTCTCAGCAATTTTGCAAGACCCTGTCTCAAAATTTAAAAAATAAAAAGAACTGGGCATGCAGCTCAGTGGTACAGCACCCCTGGATTCGATCCCCAGTGGGAAAAAGAAAGGAAAGAAAAGAAACTCACCTAAGAGAGGTCAAAGGTAAGTCAGAGACTGGGGATGGTACTTACACCTTGTGATAAAGGACTCAGGCCTGATTTTAGGTCAATGAGAAAAAGACAATGTTAAAAATAGGCAAAGATTTGAATAGCTCCTTCACAAAAGAAGGGATCCCAGTGACCGTGAAAAGATGCTTGAAGTCGTCAGTCATCAGGAACATGCAAAATAAAACCACAACAAGATACCATGACACACCTAGGAAAATAGCTGAAATTAAAAGGGCTGACGGGGCGGGGTGGAGCAAGCGTGCCCTGTTCTTGTACAGCAGGTGGGGGCGTGGCCCGGCACAAATGCTTTGGAAAATTGCTTGGCAGGAACCACAAACACAGTTGCTTGCCCTTTAACCCATTCCTCACACCCCAGGGCCCATCCCAATTAAAACTGTGCTTGTGGGTTCATGGAGACCCTTCCTTTGTTGAATTAAGCTCCAACTGGGGAGCTTAACTGATACATAATGCTAATAAACAAGTGATTGATTTTAAGAGAAAATTAACATTACCAACAAGATCCTGGTGACCTGCAAGAAATTTTAGTACAAAAATAATAAAAACCTTTCCAAACAAAAATCTAAGCTAATAAGAAAAAAGGAAGAGAAATATAATAATAGATCATGACAATTTAGGAAGCATTTTGTAAACAGAAAAAGCAAAATCAAAAAGGAACTCACGGGGCTGGGGTTGTGGCTCAGTGGTAGAGCGCTTGCCTGGCATGTGTGAGGCACGGGGTTCGATCCCCAGCACCATATAAAATTATAAAACAAATAAAATAAAAGTATTGCGTTCATCTACGACTAAAAAAATTATATATTAAAAAAAGGAACTCACATCCAAGCCAGCCTTTCAAAAGGTGAACAATATTATAAATGTTTTGGGAAACAAATGGCTCCAAAAATAAAATTGGGAAATAAAATTTAAAAGAATTGGAGGAAATCTGTTTATAATGTTAAATGAGAAAGAACTTCATAAATACAAACACACAAGCCAGAAATCAAAGAAAACATGCACATATTGTTCTTATAGAATGTCTTAAACTCTACAGCGTGCACAAGATCAAGACGCATGGGAAACTGGAGCACGTGTGCAAGATCAAGCACTAATGTTCTCAGCCATGCAAATGCTTACACACAGTGATGCTACCGCATTCTCAGAGCAAAGGGGAAGGGTGTGGGAAATACACTTCAATTTTCTTCCTCCTCCTCCTCTTCCACCTCCTCTTCCTCCTCCTCCTCTTCTTCTTTTTCATTCCCTTTATCTTGTTTTCTCCTTCCTTTTGGAAGTCTTGTTGCAGTGCACTTTCCTACATAGTTAGTAGATACATTTACTGATGGATTTTATGTGTTTTTCACAGTGACTCCTCTTCTGATTCTACGCTTCTAGATCCATTTTGCATATGAGAAAACTGAGGTTCTGACAACCATATTATTAGCAGACCTAGGCTCGGAAAGCAGGTCTCCTGGCTCTGGAATGCTCGTTCAAGCATGGCTCTCCAAGGCCATAAGGCAAGCTGTGGCCATGGCATTTCGACAGTCAACACTGACTCACACAACTGCTGCCCAGATTGGCACTCCAGGCCCTGGGCCAGGCATGGAAGGGACACAGGCTGTCTGTCTGTCTGAGTGATCTCCTGGGCCCTTGTTTGTCTCTCCTAAGACAGACAGAACCCTCCCCCCACCCTCTCTCTCAACTTGGGCTGACCCCACAGACCTCTTTTCTCCTTGGGTTGCTTCCTTGACCTCCCCAGATCCCAGAGCTCCCTTCTCCCAGTCCTCTTTCTGCCCCAGTCCTGCAGCCTCCGGGTTCTGCTGTGTTCCCCTCGACTCCCAGCCCCACATGCCTCCTCCACAAACTGGGTGGGCTTCTGCCACACCTGCTGATCCTGCCTCTGCGGTCTCCTTCCACCCTCATCCCCACTGGCTCAGTAGAGGCCCTGTGGGCTCCACACCCAGATGGCCACACCCTGGACTTCACTTCTTCACCCTTGGAAGGCTCAGCCCTGCTTTTTTCCTCCCGTCCCACCCAAGTGCATGGGCACTGTGCTAGATACAGGTGGGAGCTGTGTAAATCCTATGAAGGGGGCTTGGTTTGCAGAACCCCAAGTGCTTGGCACCCAGTGTAGTTCTTGGAGTTAGATGAAGTGCACTGCTCAGGAAACAGGAGACACCCTCTATTCCACCCCCGATTCTGTGGACTGATTCCTGTGATGTCTTTGGGTGGAATCATACCTCCTGCATTCCTTCCTGGGGGCAAGGGAGGAGTAGCTGTGAGTCCCTGGCACTGCTGTGTTATACCAGCTGACTGGCACAGATGTTCACATGGCACCAGCCCCTCCTCCCAGGAGCAGGCTGAGAGCAGGCAATTGGCCCCCAACCCCAAGCTCTGACAGGTCCCCGCACAGGGTCCTGGGTTAGGATTCAGAAGACCTATAATGTACCAGGTGACTGGGGAAACCATTCTTTGCTCTAGTCCTCAGTTTATCCACCTGCATAATGGGCAACAGGAAATTGCATTGGCTCTGTGGCTTTCTGAGGGGGCTGACCTTTTGGAAATCATGCTGTCAATCAATTTCACTTAAACTAATACAGACCCAAGTCTGGGCTAAATGTCATTCTAGCCAGGGCTAGATTCTGGGATAATAACAGAATATGTAAGAATAACAGAATATGTAAGAATAGAACACTCCAGGAAAATAATATGGGAGGAAATTTAAATTAAAAATTTAATTAATTGAAATTGCAAAATAAAAAGTCTTTGTTTGACTACAGTTTTGAGATAAGACCATCAATTTGATTTTAGCAGTGTGCATGGTTACGTGTGCACACATACACATACACGAACTCATACACACACACACACACACACACACACACACACACATACCTGTGCAGGCACTGTGCACAAATCTAATTTTTAGTCAAAGCAGATTGCACAACTGAAGTCTGGGATAGTGAGTGGGCTGTTGACTAGCACATGGCTATCTAGTGGAGGCACATCCTCTTGAGAATATCTTAATGTGAAAAAATTAAATGTGGATACCTCTAGTGGAAAAAAACTTGGGAGAAGTTAGAGGGAAAACTGGGGTTGTCCCCACAAGCCCACCTAAAGCCATCACCTAGCTTCGGGAGGGCTCGGCCCTGTCCCGATGGTTCGTGCAGCTTGGCAGGGAGCAGGGCTGGCCCCATCTCTGAGCCACTTGGCTGCCCGGGAACCACACCCATCTCCCTCACGTGCCCTCCCCTTCCGCCTCTTCTGCTGCCTTCCAAGTTGGCAAAACTCAAGTTGAGACACGGATGGAGTGTCTAGAACATGCCAAATGTCAGCCACATGTGGGGCAGAGAAAAAGAGCCCCAGGTCCCCTCCCTCATGAGCTCATGGACCAGGAAGGGACAGACTGCTCCTGGTTCTGGGCTCCAGTTCCCCGTCAGACGCCCAGAAGTCCCTGGGGAGCGATGCTCCTAGTGACCCAGGAGGGAAGGAGGACTTCCTGCAGCAGGCCAGGTCAATCTGTCTGAAGGGAAGGCTGAGTTCCCTGCTCAGTTCCAGCAGCCCAGCATGCTGGAGAGGTGGCCTTGGCAAAGCCGCAGAGGCTACTGGAAGTTTATGGGCAGGGTCAGCCTTCCGTGTCCTCCCTCTCTAAGACCCTGAGCGAACCCAGGGACGTTCCAGCACAGACACAGTCAGCGCAGGCTGGTTCCCTCCAGTCCCTCCTGGGGGGGGGGGGGCGCTGCCAAATGCCACATGCATATTCCACCTGCCTGGAAACTGGGCCAGCAGCAAGGTGGAGCCCTCCGGTGTCACAGACGGAGGAGCAGACATTCCACAGCGTTCCTGGCCACGTCCCTCACTTCTTGGCAAACTCTCCTATCACACTGGCCCAGGGCCAGAGAGGGGAGAAGAGGAGCAGGTCAGAGACGAGGAGGGGGAGAGGACTGGACAGGGAGGGGCAGGGCTCACTACAGACCCCGATGCAGGGACACACAGAGTTCAGCAAGGCCCTCCAACCTGGCTGCCCCAGGCAGCCCCCTCAGAGGGACACTGTGACAGGGACTGTGCGGGGAGGCAGGCCCACCATCTCAGCAGGCTTACTGCTACATCAGTGCATCAGCTGAGCCACCCCACCCAGGTGACGTCACCTCTCTGTGCCCCATTATTCCCCTCTGTATGATGGGATCACTGAGGTGCGCTTGTCATCCCCTTTCCCAGGTGTTAACCATGCTGTCAAGCACAAAGACTGATCCAAAGGAAGCAAATTAAAAATAATTAGTAATAATCCTCCTCGTAATAGTGATATATTGGTGAGTGATTAATAGTGGTAGTCATGATGATGCGGGCAGTGAGCTGTATGGAGCTGTATGTCCCCCTCCTGTATGTCGTCCGTGTGCGTTCTGAGTCCTGCCACAGGCCCTGGAGAAGGCCATCAAAAAGATGTGCGCTTTAAACACATAGCCAGACTGCAGGAGGAGAAGCTAAGAGAGCTGGGATGGGCAGAGGAAGAGAGGTTCCTATTTCCTGCGCTACGGGGCAGTTAAGGGCGGAGAAAGCTCATTTCTGAGTTTTCAGGAAAACAGAAGGGCCTCAGACAAAGGGAAGGGCCCATCTCAGGCTGGGAAGCCAAGCAGCCTGGTGAGAAGGGTGAAGAAACATGCAGACGGATGTGTCTGTTCCCCAGGATGCTCCACGCACTCTCAGACAGCTCAAGACCAGCCACCAGCCAGTAGCACCAGAGTGAGGAGCAGCACCCAGGGCACTCGGGATGCAGTCACCAGACAGCTCACCCTGCAGGTAGGAGGGGAGATTCCCTTCACCCGTCCTTATTTCCAAGACTATCCAGGATGCGAGGAAGCAGGCAGCGCAGCTAAGTAGGTCACATTGATTGCAAAGTTCTTCTCTAAGTGCCAAAGCTCCCTGATACCAGACGGCCCTTTCAGAGAGGCCTGCCTCTGTGACCCGGGACTAAACAAGGATGAGCGCTTTGGAGAAAGAATATACGGATTGAAAATTATTCTTGCTAAAATATAAATGACTGATATCAGGAAAGCAATGGGAGATACCGGGAATCTGAAGCAGGAGGAAAGGCCCCGGAGGGAAAGATTACGGAGCAGACAAATGGAGGGGTGCAGACCAGAGGATTCTATCTGGAATCAGAAAACCAGACGTGCTACTTCCCAGCCTCCTTCGTCTTGATCTCCTGTGGGGCTGGGGAAATGCTTGTAAACTGAGGGATGGAACTGGTGACAATAAAGGAACAGTGTAAACCACCACCGCTCACGCACAGGCTGCTCTGTGACTTGGGGATTTCACAAGGTCCCCAACAGCTAGACCAGGGCTTTCATTTACTTCCTTTTAAAAAAAAAAAAAAAAAAAAAAAAAAACAATGGATGCTCAGATGGAAATCTGTGATGTAGGATTGAAGTCTCGTCCTCCAGTGAGGTTTCCGGGGATCGGGGTGAGCTGGCTGGTGGGGACTGCAGCCATGCACCAAGTTTCTGATGTGCCTCAAGTCCGTGAATGATTCTCCCCCTTCAGGGAGCAGCCCACACGTTTTTCTGGTGGCCCTGGGGCCTGGATGCTGAAGGGTGGTGTGGCTTGAGAAGGGTGGCCTGGTGCAGGACCCTCAGGTCTCTGTGCTCAGCCTGCTCACCTACAAGAATGGGATGATCACACCCACAGCCCCACGGCTGGGTGACATCATCCCCATCAAGCCCTGGGGCTGTGCTGGGCACACAGTGCTCCACTGCCGCTGATTTTGTTTTTATTGTCATTATCTTTATTATTATCTTCACACATAATTTGAATTATTGCTCTGAGATGACACAGATGATGGAGTGGGTTGTTTGGGGCAGTGGCTCTGGAGCTCTGGAAAGCAGAGTGTCTCCACAGATGGGGCCACACCTCTCCGCTCCCGGCCCCAGCTGGCTCTGCCCGGCAGGCTCTGGCAGCCTGGAGCACGCGGCCCCGGGTGACAGGCATGTGCCGCAGGAGTGTGGGCAGAGCTGGACGCCAGAACCCCCAGGCGGGCACCTTCAGCCAGCCCTTGACCTCTGTGACTCACATGCCAGGCACGATGGCGGAGGTGGCATGAGGCTCAGAGCTCCACAGGCGGGGCACAATGGGCAGGCAGGGTGGCTGGGGACCCCGTGGGGGCTTACGGGTAGCTAGCTCTCAAGGGCTTGATTTGGACATCAGGACTTGGGTGGGGTCCTCACAATTTGAGTCCATTCCAGCGTCCACATCGGGGTCTGCAGGTGGGACCAGATGTTCTCTGAGCTCGCAGGTCTATTTCCAGGAACTCGATCTTGACCCACATAGATGTCTAGAGGGCGGCAGGAAGTACAGGGCGTTGGAGTCCTGGGTGGTAGCAGTTGGTGGTCTCCAAGTAGTAGTTGGTGGTCTCCATGGTAGTAGTTGGTGGTCTCCACGCCCAAGTGGTGAAGTGGTTTTTTTTTAACTTTATAAAAAATTTTATCTGTTCTTTTTAGTTATACATGGCAGTAGAATGTGTTCTGACATATCATACAGGTAGTGTAACTTCTGGTTCTTGTGGATGTGCATGATGTGGAGTTACACTGGTCATGTAGTCATATATGAACACAGGAAAGTGGTGTGCGATTCATTCTACTATCTTTCCCATTCCCAACCCTCCTTCCCCCTACCCCCCCCCCTCTCTAATCTGGTGAACCTCCACTCCTCCCTCACCCCACCACCTCCTCCCTGTTGTGGGTCATCATATACATATGAGAGAGAACACTGGCCTTTGAACTTAGCATAATAGTCTCCAGGTGCCTCCATTTACTGGTAAATGCCATGATTTCATTCTTCTTTATGGATGAATAACATTCCATTGTGTCTGTATGCTACATTTTCTTTATCCATTCATCTGTGGAAGGGCACCTAGGTTGGTTCCACAGTTTAGCTCTTGTGAATTGAGCTGCTGTAAACATTGATGTGGCTGTGTCCCTGTAGTGTGCTGATTTTAAGTTCTGTGAGTATAGACCAAGGAGTGGGATAACTGGGTTAAATGGTGGTTCGGTTCCAAGTTCTCTGAGGAATCTCCAGACTGCTTTCTAGAGTGGTTGCACCAACCTGCAGTCTCACCAACAATAAATGGTGAAGTTTGGAATTCACATTCATTGGGGTTGGGGCTTCTGTGGCCGCTGGGTGGACCTCAGCCCACAGGGTAGGGCGAAACAAGGGCATGGAGAAGAGTTTGACTGAATGTCAGGACCAGGATTGGCCCCAGAGAGGCAGAGGCCAGGTTGAATGGGTGTAGGGTACTCTCTGTGGCCAGGGAAATGGGACTTAGGTTGTCAGCCGCCTTGGCCACCTGGGTTGGGCTCAGCTCAGGATGGAGTGATCTGTAACGCAGAGCAGGCTGGGGGTGACCCCCTGGGGGATACACAAAGTGTGTGCGGGTTCCTGCAGGAGAAGCAGAGCACCAAGTGGGGGCTACAGCCACAAGCAGAAGGAGAGCCCAAAGCCACCTGGGTGGCCCAGGACAGCTTCCCAGAAGAGGCTACCAGGTCCACCTGTGTGCCCCACCCCTGCCCCTGCCCTCAGGTCCAGAGAGGCACCCAGGGAGCGCCTCCACAGGTCCTGTTCCTCATTCCTGAGTGCCTTAAAGTAACATTCTCATGGCCATTTGTCCACCTCCAATTCCTTCCTTCTCTGATTCCACTTTTACACCACCACCAGGAGTTTTTCTGTGAACACAACTCCTATTTGACTATTCTCCAGCTCAGGAAACTTCCATGGCTCCCTACTGCCCATGGAAGGAATCTTCTTAACTTTTCATCTAAGGTTCTCTGCAATCTGACTGACCTTTGCTTGAAGACCCTCTTCAAACTTCTACCCATGCTGAAAATAGTGGAGAACTGGCCATTTCTCCTAAATTCTACAAAGATCCTGCCCTGTGCTTTGGATTAGGCTCTGCCAGGAAGTTTTGGTATCATTGCCTTCCTTCTGAAGCCAGGCCTGGCCTCCCAGGGCCTGCTCACGTGCCGTTCACCTGCCAATCGAGGGCTTCCTGCCTGCAGGGGTTCTTCCTCCCCCTCACCGGGCTCTTGCCTTGTCCTGGGTGCTACATTAGCATGTATTTTTAACAACATTTTTGTTCATTATTCTCCCTCCCTAAACAGAATGCAAGGGAGCTAAATCTAAGATGGAGAGTGTCCTTCCCCGCCTTGCTCTTCCCCCACACGAGGACCTTGTCCTCCTCCCTTCATGTTCTCATTCTGGCTGGGGGGCTTGTCCAGCTATTCTCTACCCGGTGAACCCCAGAGAGGCTCCCCCAGGGTTTCAGGAGGCACCCAAGCTCTCTCGATGGCACGGCCTCACCCAAAGCTCTCTGCACGACTGAATTGGCCCTCTCCCGGCTGCTGGTCTTCCTGCTGGGCCCTTGGCTCCCATGTGCAGAGCCTGGGGCTTCCAGCTGCTGTAGCCCTGCTGCCCAGGAAGGACCATGCAGGAGGCCCCAGATGTGTTTGCTGAAGGTGAACCCAGAGCTTGGGAGATGGGGGCAAAGCTGCATACGCAGGCACCTCTATCCACAGCCGCTGGGCGCTGGTGGGCGGAGGGCAGTGTGTGGGAAGGTGCATGGTGCGAGGTCGGACAGCCATGGCTGAGCACCAGCTCTGCTCCCAGCCAGTTAGCTCAGCCCTGGAAAATCACCACAGTGTCCTCATTCTGCAGAGTTTGGATAAGACTCCAGGGACCAGGGGGAAGAGGAGAAGAGGAGCGTGCAGGCCAGCTCCACCCCATCTCTCAGTGGGGAATCCATCAGCTCACAGCCACCGAGGCCGAGGCCCATCAGTGGGTTACAGCTGGAGATGGAAGTGCCTCAGAAAGACCTTGGCTGTGGGAGCCAGGATGTGATGCTTCCAGAACTTTCCATGTGCCCTCATCTCTGCCAATTCACAGGCCGGCTTTATTGTCCCCTGCACACTGACGTTCTCCATGGCAGCCAAACCACAACGTGAGGTTCCTGCAGGGAGGAGACCCCTGGGGTGGGAGTGGGTGAGGAGTTTGTGGAGGGCTGCCAGCCCAGGTCTGGTGGTCAGCCCCCAGCACTACTGGTCAGCAGGGCATTTGAGGGGGCAGGGGCTGGGTCTCCCTGCAGTCCTATGATGCAGCAACCCCTGGAAGGTGCGGCTGCTCTTCCCCAGGCTTGGGAAGTGGAAAATCCCAGGGAGGGGCCACGGAGGCACGGATGCTGCTTTGTGAACACAGGTGTGCCGGCGGGGGCAGAAACAGCCCCCAGGCCCCGGCGCTAGCAGAGAGTGCCAGGCTGTGCCTTCCAGCCCCGTTGCCCACTTCCCTGGAGCTGTGCAAGGGATGAGAACCCTGAGGAGCGTCAGCCCTTCCTGGCTAAGTCGACACCTCCTGGGAGCTGCCACTTGAGCTCTTCCAAGGTCCACACCTTACAGTCTCTGCCTGCCCCGTGTCCCTACTCCCACAGCCCGCGTGGTCTCTGTCTGAGTCAGGTGTCCCTCCCTGGGCCACATGCCTCTGGACCCAGAGTCAGGGCAGGAAGGTGATAAAGGAGCAGCTTCTGCAAGCACCTGAGCTGAGGTGGTTTCTTAGGACAGGAAGCTACGACTGTGTCACCTCAATCATCACTCACACGTGTGCACATCCATTAAAGTAATAAAGTGGGGGAAACGTGGGCGAGAGAACCTTGTATGAAAGAGAAGAACGCCAAACCTGTGGGTCACGAGCGTCCATGAACTTGTCCTTCAGGGGCACAGCACATGGCTCCCTGGGTCCCAAGGACCAGAGCCAGTCCCATATCCTCAGTGTGAACGTGAGTGCCTGCCACCCCCACACTCCGCCACAGACTTCAGGTAGGGGACAGTGTCCAGTACAGCCCTGCCCCCAGGTGTGCCTGTTACAGCAAGAGTGCCCACGCACACTGGGGCTGTGTGCGAGCAGCACCCCTCCTGGGTCCCCCTCCGTCTCCTAGGGGCAATCAGGGCAGCTGTGCCCGTCCCTACGGCAGACATCTTCCACGCTTCTGGCTACGGCGCTCTTTAAATCCACTCACAAGCCTCTCTCTGGCACCAGCTGTGTGCCAGCACCGGGCCTGCCCCTGCGGAGCTGACTCTGGAGTGAGGGAGAATAGACGGTCACCACACTGTCCCCGAGAGGCTAAGCATTAGGATGCTGGATGCTGGGAGGTGCCTACATCCCTCTGAGGTGGCTCTCCTTGGCCTCCCCATACATTGGTCGGCTCTTCTTTCCAGTCTCCCACATCCCCTTTCCCAGTGTTGGGAGTGTGTGCCTTCCCCCCGTCCCCAGGGCTGAATTCTTTCCAGACTTTGGGAGAACCTGGGCATCCTGGGCTGGGCCTTCCGCCCTGACCTGGAGCTACTCTGTTTTGGATGAAGGAACTGATTCCCACAGCTGCCAGCTGGCTTCTCCTCACACCTGCCCGCCCCCTGCCCCCTCCCCTACCAGAGGACCCCAGGCAGGAGGTGGGCAAGTGGCAAGGATGACCCGCCCAGACTCCCCAGGGCCTCTGTGATCACCCAGGGAGCCCTGCCTGTGACGCCCGAGTCCTCCAGAGGCAGGTCAGGCTGCAGAGCTGCTTGGAAATGTGTGGGTGGGGAGGGGCCCGCTTGGGTCTCCCAAGCCTCCATGGCCCCTGCTTGGGAGAGGAGGGGGGAGTCTAAATAAATGGTGTCCCCAGAGCAAATCGAGTCCTGAAACACCCCAGGCTCTGGCTGCAGCGGCAGCTGTGTTTCTCTTAGACGGTGCCAGGAAAGCAAAGATCCTGAGGCTTGATGCCACACCAACCCGGCTGTGAGGCCTGGCTGCAGTCCTGATTGGCTGGAGGTGTCTGAACAGCATGTTTAGCTTCTCCTCAACCGTCAGCCTTCCTGAAAATGGACACCATGTACCCTACCAGGCTGCCAGGAAGAGTAATTATGTAAATTGAGTTGAAGGCTCCAAGGCTATTTTTACCAATAATAGCCAAGTGGATTCTCACCGCCTGTTGTGGAGATCAATGAGGCCATTTGAATGTATTCCGTGGTTTTGTTCTTGGCCTGTGTCCCTTGAACCTTGTACGTGATGGTAGATAATTATCTGTTGAATAAATGAAGGAGGAAGTATCATTTCCTTTGCTAAAATCGCTTGCCTATGACAGAAGAGCCAAGTTTGTTAAATAGCAACAGTCAGAAGGGCTATAATTGCAAGGTCAATACCTGCCACTCCCGATTCTCCCACTACCAACCTGTTCGGTTTCTTCTCCTCTGCTCACACTTGGGAAGAGCCAGATTCCTTAGCCTTCACCCTAACAATCCTGTCCTGTCTTTATACACTCTGGGACTTATAACACCTGCTTCTTACCCACCTGGCCAATTGTTATCCAGCTTCAAAATCCAGTTTAGATATCACTTTTTCCAGGTGGTATAATGGTAGTGATGGTGTCAAAGTAATGGTGGTTAGGGTGATAATGGCGATGGTGATGGTGGAGATAATGGGTATGGTGGGCGGTGATGGTGATGATGGAGACGGTGGTAGTGGTGGTGGTGGTCATGGTGGTGTAGTGGTGGTAGTGGTGGTATGTTGATAATAATGCTTGTGGTGATGGTATCAATGATGCAGACACTAAATCAATCCTGACCCTAATAATTATTTAACTGTGATCAAAAAGATAAAGTACTGTATTATATTCCCTTTCTTTCTCCTAAAATGCAACACATTTTAATCTCCATGCATTTCATCTTTGACCTGTTCCCAATCTCTCTCTGAGTGAGAATAAAGGCATTGAAGGTCCCTTTGATAGTTGGATAAGGGAAACAGCAGAGCATTCCAGACAGGAAGAAAGCATTAAAAAATGGGGCTCAGGTACTGGAGAAGGAATTTCCTCCTTTGGGCTGTCCTTGAAACCATCCATCCATCCATTCATTTATCCATTTCTAAGTTTTCATGACCACCTTCTTTATCCCTGGCTCTGTGGGGAGCGCTGGGAACCCAGTGCTAAGCAACTCCTCCGGGGTTGCCCCACAAGCAGGATTTCCTTGGGGAAGTACAATGGCTCCCCGTCCTTCTATTTGGAATCCACTGATGGAATTGTCTGTAATCCAACACTGGCTTGCATGTCTGGCAGTCTGATGACCTAGATAATTAGACCCCCCAAATAGATTATTTAATAAAAGGGAAAAAACAGAACACACAATTCCTCAACTGAACTCTGTTTTAAGAGACGAGGTTTTGTTCTATCACCCAGGTTGGCCTCAGACTCCTGCCTTAGCCCCCTGAGCAGCTGGGACTACAGGCATGTGCCACCAGGCTGGCTTTTCAGCTACTGTCTTAAGTGGTAGGAATCGTGGTGACAATCCAGGGTGCAGAAATCTGGGGGTCTTTGGATTTTAGACTTGGCCCTTGGAGGAGGTGAAAGGGCAGGGAGAAGCAGGCAGGGGCAGCTGGGGGTCTTGGAGGACAGAAGCCCCTCTGGAATGAGACGGAGTCCCAATGCTCGCATAGGCAGGCCAGTGGGGACAGGAGGTGCTAGTGTGGCATGTGCACTTCAAGTTGGTGTGTGCCATCGCGTGGCTCCATCTCTAATCCTGGGGACAGAATGTGCCAGCAGCTCCATCGTCCACCCTGGAGGATGACAGCAGAAGTCAGCAAGGGTTTCTTTGGCTTACTTACCTCTGGGGGACTCGGGTAGAAAACAGATGTTTCTGTCACCTCTTGAGTGACTAATCCTTCCCATCCTTCCCAGTGGTTTCTAAACAGACTCCCCAGGTTCACATTCTCTTGAACTCTGCTTTCCTTTCCTGTAAGTGGGATTTTAGTTTGGGGACACTTGGGTAAGATGACTTTCTGCCAAAGCCCGGCCTCCTGGCTCCCCAGTCGGGTTCCAGTTTCCCAGGCAGCCCCTGCCTCACTCTGGTTCCCTGCTGGGTCCAAAAAGAGAACAAAAAGGCCTTGGATCCTTGCTTGCAAGAGCCTTTGGGAAAGAGCCTGTTTTCTCAGCAGAGCAGGTCAGCAAGTAGCCGCCCTTGGCCACTCACCAGGGCCACCCCCTCTGTGGGTCCTGGGCCTCCCCAGCCTTCCCAGAAGCACCCACTCTGCAGCTGAGCTCTGGCCCCTTCCCATCAGGTCCAGAGGCTCCTGGCTGGGGCTGCCCTTGCTCTACAGCTCCCTCCAGCCCAGATGGAGAAGGGCACAGAAAGAAACTCCTCAACCCAGCTCCACCCCCCACAGCCTCCCCAACTTCCACCAGTCAGAAGAGGCTGCACCCTTCTCTCCCGCACGCTGCCTGTGACAGGGACCCCAGATGGCACTCACCAGCTGCCCGCCCTCCTGGTTTCCATCATCACTGCCACAGCCCCATGGCCCTAGGGTCCAGCCTGGAGCTGGTGGGGTGTGGGGGTCACCTGCCTTGGGGACGGGGCTCAGCAGACAGCCTCCAGCTCGCGGCTTCTCAGAGGCTGCCCTTCCCAGGACAGGTGGCATTTAGGGACTGAACAAGAGGGACATTTTAGCCCAACAGGGGACTCAACTCGGCGATGGTCCCTCCACAGCTCAGGGGGCGGCAGGACTTGGTGAGGTGGGATTGCAGCCTGGCCATCCGCCTGCCTCACCTGGTCCCCTCCCTTCCTCTCACAGGCGTGGACTCCTGACAGACCTCTTGGACCTCCGACTCCATCTCAGCACCTGCTTTCTGAGAATCCAGCCACTGCTGGACACTAGCTTTCTTCATTCAGCGAATATTGCTCACAGGGTGTGACCTTGTGCCGACGCCATGCTGAGTGCTGAGGTCTGGCCACAGGTGATGTGGGAGTCGTGGACGGTGGAGAGAGAATGACTAGAAACCAGTGGACACACGAATAAGTAATGGGGACACCAGGAGAATGCACAGGATGAGGGGACAGGGGGCAACCTGGAGGAGTCCCAGGGGCAGGGAGAGGAAGATGACAAAGCTTCTCTGAGCGGGGACCTTTGACCTGAGTCCTGAGGTTGAGAAGGAGCCAGACGGAGTAATCGAGTGTCCCACCTGCTCAGCTTGTCAAAGCTCCCAGGCCCCCATGATCCCGGGTGACCCCTTGTCCCCAGTTCTCATTATCACTTCTCTTCCTGTCTTCAAGTCTCAGCAGATGCCATCACTGGCCTCTCAGCCCAGATCATTGGCGGCCACCCTAAGCCCTCCCAGAAGGTCCCGATGCCACCAGTCATCCGGGGTGGTCACAGCTCCTAGCCCCTTGCTGGGCCTTGTCACCAGCAGTCCCAATACTCACCAGATCCAGGGTCCCTCCCATGTGAACCCTCTGTTGGCTCCACCCTCACTGCCCCGTGGGACTCAGCCCTGCCATCGTGGGTGGACAATGCTGCCGTGACAACACTGGCCAGCAGGCTGCCCATGGTCTGACGGTCCCATCCTGGAGGATAGAGGCTCGAGCTCATGCAGCTGGCAGGGCTGAGCTCCCTCTGGGGCCATGGGTGGTGGCTGGCCACCCTTGCTGGTCCCTGGCTTGCAACTGCCTCCCCCCAGCCCCCACTTCTGTCATCCTGTGACCGTCTTCTCCTGGCTCTCCAGGGTCAAATTCCTGCTTTAGGAAGGACGCTGGTCCTACTGGATTAGGGCCTGGCTTTTGTCCTTGTGCTAACTCTACCTCTGCAGAGACCTGATTTCCAGGGTCACACTCTGAGCTGGGGGAGCCAGCAGAGAGGACCCAGCTCAGCCCCCAGCACGGGGCCTGCCTTTCCGTGGTCTTGATCTTAGCATCGTGTTCTTCCCGTGGGGCCACCTCCCTCCCATTCCAGCACCCAGCTCCGTGGGTTCCAACCTCCTGCAGCTTGACAGCTTGGCCACTCGTCCAAACACAGTGAAACCCCAGTGAAACAAGAGTAGAGATGCCCTGACTAAAGGGGAGTGGGGTGACGTGGAAGGCGGTGCCCCCCCCCACCCCCAGCGTTTGCACCTTCTCCAGCTGGCCTCTGGAGAAGCCCGGGCCAGAGCCACAGTGGGAAACACAGCTGGACCGTGAGCCCTGGCGCTGCTCCTGGCCGTGACCACTGGAACCTGCACATCTCAGACCTGGGCCTCCACCTCCTTGGGCCTCAGCCCCAACCCTGGCTTCACAAATGTCTCTGCTCCTGACCCGTGGTGACTAGCGACAGCCCAGTAGCAACAGTCGTGCCCGCCGTTCCTCCACGTCCCCTAGCACTTGTCACCTAGCACTTTCTACTGTCTGTCTCCCCTGCACACCAGTGTCACCTCTGCAAGGGCAGACCCAGCTGTCATTCCAGGACCGGGAGCTGCCCCCGGCAGGAGTAGATGCTCAATCAATATATGTTGAAAGGATGGTTTCACATACAGTTTTTAACAGCTTTATTTGGAAATATTTTTCACTTTATACCTTGTGTTATGGTTTAGATGTGAGGTGTCCCCGAAAGCTCATGTGGGAGACATGACAAGAAGGTTCAGATGGGAAATGAGTGATTGTGACAGCTGTAACCCAATAAGAGAATCAATCCCCTGATAGAGATTAACTGAGGGGCTGAGTGGCAACTGAAGGCCGTGGGTGTGGCTGGAGGAAACTGGGGTGTGGGTGTGGGTATATATTTGTATCAGTGGAGTCTCCCTCTGCTTCCTGATCACCATGTGAGCTGCTTCCCTCTGCCACACTCTTCTGCCATGATGTTCAGCCCCACCTCGAGCCCTGAGGAACGGAGCCGGCCTTCTATGGAATAAGACCTCGGAAACCGTGAGCCCTCAAATAAACTTTTCCTCCCTTAAAATTGTTCTGGTCAGAGCCAGGTGTGGTGGCGCAGACCTGTAATCCCAGCAGCTTGGAGGCTGAGGCAGGAGGATCCCGAGTTCACAACCAGCCTCAGTGACAGAGAGGTGCTAAGCCACTCAGTGAGACCCTGTGTCTAAATAAAATACAAAATAGGGCTGGGGATGGGGCTCAGTGGTTGAGGGCTCCTGAATTCAATCCCTGGTATGGCCCCCCTCAAAAAAAAAAAATTTGTTCTGGTCAGATCCGTTAGTCACAGCAGCGACGTAGCTGACTGAAACACCACTCGAACCTTTAAAGTGCACAATTTCATGGATCTTTCTTTCTTTTTTCTTTTTTATTTTAGTGTATTGGTGACTGTTGGGGAAACACAGACCCTTATCATGAGACTCCTTCTCTAATGATATCGGCCGTCTTCCTCTTCTGCGGCTGTAGCCACAGACCAGGGCTGTGCAGTTTAGAAGCAAATAGAAGTCCATTGGCTCTCAGTCCTGGGAGCTGGGAAGTGCAAGGACACGGTGCCCCATCTGGGGAGGGGCTCGTGCTGCTGTGCCGAGACACGGCATGTGACACAGAGGAAGTGGGAGGGTGTGACGCGTGACAGACAAGCCCGCCCTGTGATGACCACCCACTCCCGTGGACGGCCTGTTACCTTCATGGCAGGTTGGTCCATGTGTTTGTGCACAGAAAGGACAAAGTCGCGAGTTTAAGTGACAAGACAGGCGCGGACACGCAGCTTTTGTAAACAGAAGGTCTCTGCTTTTATTTTACAAGAACATTACACTAAGAAGTGGAGTCGTGTGTGTATGTTGACACCTTAAGAAGTGACATGAAATGTTGTCACTGAACAAAACACTGCAAATTCATCAAATATAAAAAAAAATTAAGCGGGTGCTGGTGACACCCTTGTTTTCATTAGCTAGAAACCCTTCATCTGGAGACTCCCCACTTCCCATCCACGGGCTCTTTATCATCAGCATGGCAGCTGCCACACAGAGTGTCCCCAACTGTATGCAGTTGGTTCAGGGTGAGTTCTAGACCAGAGTGAGTTCTAGTTCAAAATAAAGTATCTAAGAAAGAGTCTCATGTATGAGAATTTGAAATGAACCAAATATAAGGAAACCCTAACTTCCCCGGTTGTGTCCCCTAGAGGGTCGGATCCAGGACCCCGGCAGGTGCCAACCCATGGATGCTGGTGCTCCTTATGCAAAACGGCGTATGATTGCACAGAACCCCACACATTCTTCTGTGCCCTTTAAATCATCCCAGATGACTGACAATATGATATGTGAATATCACAGTTGTTTTGCTGTATTATTTTTATTTGTGTTTTTAAGAGTTTTGTTTCCACTAATCACTTGAGATAATCACTTTTGAGGCCAAAAAAAAAAAAATAAGAATTTGGAAAATGTATTTCTGGCCTTGTTGTAGATTGAATGGGGGGAAGGTACATGGGCAACTAAAAATAAATAAATGAATAATTTTTTTCAAGTATTTTTGACCCATAGTTGGCTGAGCCCCCGATGTGGAGACTGTGGATACAGAGAACTTCCCCAGGAGCCAGGGGCAGGTGAGGTACATGCAGTTACCTCGCTCCCTTCTCACCCCCTCCAGGACATGACCAGGTTGTGGGTCACTCTGCCCATTTTAGAGAGAAGGGCACTGAGGCTCAGAGGTTAAGTGACTTGCCCAAGGTCATGAGCTGATTAAACAAAAAGCCTGGACCCCCTCAGGCCCCTTGGACTCCACCCCCGGCCTCTCCTGCCCTTTGGGGGTGTCACAGAGAGTAGCTTTCATGCACACCAGGGTCTTACAGAGCTTGCAGCCTTGGCCACACTGGGGGACTGAATTCCCTCCCATGTTGGTGTGAAAGATCGTGTTAGGTGCTGACTTTTGAACCACGGGCCCTGCTCCTCACCTTGGATCAGCCTCTGGAACCAAGAGGGCTGGCCTTGCAGAGGGGACCCGGGAGAGCAAAGCTTTACAGAAAAAGCCTGTGGAAAGCCCTCCCCATCTGTCACAGCTGAGTTCCCCAGGGACACAGCCCGTCTCACAGGCACCGGGCAACTCTACCCAGAAAACTAAAGAGACAGGGCTTCGTGGAAGGGCAGCTGGGGGAGGCCACACTCTCATTAATGACAGTGTCTGGCTGAACTGAAATGCTAGGTGGGGACTCGTTCCATTTATTTGCTCATGATACAACCTCCTATCCCAGTTCTTGACCTTCGTTCCAGAGACCACAGAACTGACCAGTGTCAATAAAAGAGACAGATTCAAAGTGTCCAAGATGCTCCTGAAAGTGCTTTGGAGATGATAAAATTATAACAGCCCTTTGATAATGTCATCTGATGCAGTTTTCTCAATAACCCCAAGAGGTGGCTATACACCCATCTTACAGATAGGGATCATGACTCACCTTGGAGCACAAATCAGAGATTACACGGCCATAAGGAATGAATGTTCATGTCAGCCACTAATCCAGATGCCCAGACTCCAGACCAACCTCTGCACCGCTGTTTGGTACAAAGGCTCTGCAAATGCCCATTCAAATACATAGAGTTATGAAGGATGAAGACAGCTGATCAAAGATGAAGTGGTCTGCACATACTCATTCATTCTCTAAACATGTAATCTAGCAATGTGTTTTTTGGTTATCTGTGTGTTAAACTCTAGAATAGCAAAGATGAGTAAGATATCTCTAAGCTCTGGATGATCCCCCAGGCTCCTAAGAGATTGGAAAAGACACCTGCCAACAATAAGACAAGACACTGGTTGGTTTTGTTGATAATCTAGAATTGATGTCAGTCAGCTGTATTTGAAAACAAATAACCAATTGGTGAATTTTTATATTTTTAACAAACGAGTCAGGATGGATGAGGGTTTGCTGCAATAACAAATGAACCCAGCATTTCAGGGGCCTTCAAAAACAATGGTTGGTTTGTTACAGGGCTTCTTTCAAATTAAAAGCCCCTAATTATTTTTTTTCCCTCTCCATTTCCTGGTAACCTGTATTTTCTCCATCCCAGCTTCCACATTCTGAGAATGGAAAGAGAAGCTGTCCCTGCTGGTCCAGGCAGGTGTCAAGGAAGGAGGAATTGTAATGTACCCCTAGGCTAGCACAGTCTAGCTGAATCAATATATGTGTATGTCTTAACCCTTGTTCCTATAAATTGTAACCTTTCTGTAGAAGGGGAGAGACAGATTATCTGTCTTCCCATTTTAGGCCAAACTGTGACTAAATTAATTTTCCTTTTTATGTCATTTCCTCTTATTTCAAATGAGGGTGGGTGACCAAATCCAGATATCTGGGACCCCAGCAGCCTCTCTCCTGGGCCAGGGTAAGAGGTTCTTGATGGGGCCACAGGTCGGTCATGGACAGGCTGCTGGCCTGCATCTTCACTCTGGATCCAATGCTTTCCTAAGTCAGCAGTATCAGCTCAGTTGAAAATTGTCACAGGCTATGGGTGGCACATGACGTGTGTCACTCTGTGTGCATTTCATTGTCCAGCGTCAGAGCCTGATCTTTTCCAGGGCAGGTGAGCGAGCATCAGTTTCTCCAGGTTCCAAAGCACTGAAATTCTTTGCTTGGGAAAAAAATATGAAATAGATCAGAAAATTCTTGAGGCTGCATGTTTTTAAGTTTACAGTTACAAGAATTTTTACCCGCAGCAGGTTTATGTGGCTTTCAGCAACACTCTGTAACCATGTTTCCAAATACCTGTTTTCAGAAAATGAGGTTGTTTTTCCTCCTTTGAGAAATGCTACTTTTTCCCTCATAATGAAAAGCTACCTTTCACATGAAAAAGAAATTCTTTATTGGAAATAAATCCACATGGAAATGGGATCCACTCATTTTCATTGTAAAAAAAAAAAAATTGAAGTCAACACTTTTGGGAAAAAAAAAAAAAAACTTGTACGAAAGAAATGTGGGATTCAAACTTTCCTGGACTTGGTGCAAGATAAGCAGAAATTTTCCATGTGGTATCAGGGCTCTCCACATAATCCCTCATTTGTGAGGATTCAAGTTAAAGCATTCTTTTTAAAAAATCACCATATTAATAATATCTTTTCAAATCAGGACTTTAAAATAACCCCTTCTATTATCATAAAGAATTTTAAAAGACCTCTTTTTTACAAAGTCATACACACCAATGATGTCATGCACCTTGCTCGAAGACGCCATATGAAGGAGCCTCACGGGTCCTGCTACTTCCATAAACCCACCCACTCCTCTGGACATTTCAGTCTCAACAAATGTGCAACTGCGCCTACCTTTTTTTTTTCCCCATAAAGACTGTTTTTTTTTTTTTAAAGAGAAAGAGAGAGAATTTTTTAATATTTATTTTTTAGTTTTCGGCGGACACAACATCTTTGTTGGTATGTGGTGCTGAGGATCGAACCTGGGCCGCACGCATGCCAGGCGAGCGTGCTACCACTTGAGCCACATCCCCAGCCCCTCATAAAGACTGTTTTGACATGAGAAATAATGTAGTGTTCAAAAATGCATATCTTTCTTTTAGAGTTTCACCCCAAATAATAGTTATTTAGGCCTCGTGCTGAAACAGAATCCGAGAATCTAGCAAATGTCATAACGTGAGGCGTCTCGGACTCGGTGACCCAGAAAGCCACCCACTGGCAAGCTTCTCATGCAGTCTCTGGGTCGATTCTTAAGCAGCCATTCTCTGAGTTGTGTTGAGCTGTTCTTGCCAAAAAAAAAAAAAAAATAGGTGCAGATTGGCTGTTGGCTGTGTCATTTTCCACCATTTTCCCCATTTCACCCATTTTTAGCGAGACCAACAGGACGTGGACTTTGCATTCACCATTAAGGATATTCCCCAAGAAGCCTCCTGGGAATGTGGTCACCTCCCAGACATTAAATGGCTGCTAATTGTCCTGGTTCCAGGTGAAATGTAAAGGAACAACATTTGCTGAGTAGGAGGGAATCTTAAAATTGTTGTCCAGTCTCAAGCATCAGGAAACCTGACCAAGCAATAGCTTGAACAAATCCGAGGCTTGCCTCTTCTCCTGTAACAGAAAGGTGACGTCATTTCAGCAGTTCAAACATCCGGGGACCAGTCTTCACTATTGTCTTTCCCTTTGTCTCCAGATCACAATATAGATGCCACATGCCCAGTTATCACATCCTCATTCCAGAAAAGAAGAAAGAAGCTGGAAAGAGGAGGCCAGAGGAGGAGAGGTAGTATTTCTTACATTAGAAAAAGAAAGTTTCCCCCAAATCCTAGGAAGGCATCCTCTAAAGTCTCTTCAGCCAGATTGCTGTTACTTGACCACCCTATTAGTAAGGGAGGGTAGCCCGTGTAGCTATTTCCTGAGCACGCAGCCTTGGCACAGTAGATGGGAATTCTGTTAGCGGGAAGGAAGGAGAAGCAGCCGGCAAGCAGGGTCCCCAAGGCAACGCCCGGGGATTATAAGCACGATTCTCAAGAGGCGTTCAAGTCCCCTGGGGCACTTTGCCTGGCTTCTGGTCCTGGCCACTGGAGCCCCGATGATGGGCAGATGAGGAGCTGGGGAGCCCGGACCTGGGGGCAGGACGGGCCTGGGGGAGCCCACGCCAGCCTCCGTGAAGATTGAAGACGTCCCACCACCTGCCGGCTCCTCTGCAGGAGCCTGTTAAATGGGTGGTCCAGTGGAGAGGGTCAGTTTGGTGACCCCTGGAAAGTTGCTCTGTGCGAAGTGCACCTCACAGGGCACTGGACATGCTGAGAACCCACAGCCAGAGGCTGAACTGCGGCTGAACTGCCCTCAACCCACCTGGGTGCCCGCCTTGCCAACAGCGCTCCTTGGATTCACACACAGTGTGGCCCCGAGTGAGGGGGACAGCAGCAACCCGTTTATTGATTTCTTTTCCTTTTCCTTAGGATAGTGAAAGTGCTAATACCCCCCCCATGAGCCATCTGGCCTGCTCCTGTGAAGTTGATGGCCAGTGGGGCCAGACTGTCAGCGAGCAGATAAACGGGCACGAGACGGCAAGGAGAGATGGAAGCTTCTAGGGAATTAAACAGGACCATCTGATGAAGAAGGACTCTGGGCAGAGAGTAAATGAAGCTCATTCCCCAGGTACCACAGAACGCCTCCTGGAGGTCACACTTGCATAGAACCTGAGTGACAAGAAGGCCATAGCCTGGAGCAGTGATCCTAGAAGGAGAAATGGGATGTGCAAAGGCCCTGCGGTATGGCCAAGCCTGGCACTGAGTCTCCAGAACCCCCACATGTGCAATAGAGGCACATGTGGAGGACCGGGCAGATGCAGCCAATGCCCCAGTCACATCACAAGGCAGACACCACCTTCTTAGGCAGGCTCTAAGACACAGGCTGAAAGAGCCTGCTTCCTCCTCATCTGCATTTCCTGGCCACGTTCTCATTGTCCATGCCTGAAGGACCTCTAATGGGACCCTTCGGTTCAAGCAGTGTTAGAAATGGGCGGAGATGGTGGACCTCCACCTGCCCTCTTCCAGACTCCGTTGGTTCCCAATGCACCTGATGGGTATAACATTCACTGAGCACCTCCTGAGCCAGGCAGTCCGTGATTTAACGGGCTCTAGCATCAGTGCTAAGGGGTGGGCATCCCCACTTCTGAAGAAGAAATCAGAGGTTCAAAGAGGTGAGTGTCTTGCATTGTCACTGGCTATTTAGAAACAGAGCTGGGACACACCTCCTGTCCTGGGACCTCCAAGGACTGCATCCTCCCTAAAGACCCTAGCTAGCTTCAGAGGTGCCTGTCCAAGTGCCTCCCCCAAGGGGACGGTCCCCTCTCTGATTCTGCTTCCTTGGTGGTCCCCCCTCTCTAGGCAGGGACTCTGGCTGCCTTAAGCCATCTTCTGTCACTCCCTTTGCCATCCTTGTCCCCAAATTCCCGCCTCCCTGTCGCCTCTTGGCCAACGATGACTCCTGGGTGTGATTCCTAGGGAGAGAGCGGAGGGAGTGGACTCTCACCCCCAGTTGTGCTCAGCACCCTCCCCCTGCACCCTCAGACCTGCTGGGCCTCAGTGTCCCCACAGCATTGGAGTCAGCCACTGCTCTTTACTTTGGGGTGAGCAGCCCATTACAGAGCAAATGAGGGCTAAGCGGGAGGCAGAGGCTCAGACCAGACGAGTGGGTAATGACAGCGACTCTGGTTTGCAATGCCCTTAGCCCACCACCTTTATCTGGTGGAAATGTAACAGAGACAAGGGAGGAGAACAGAGAGGGCTGAGGATTATCAGCCTCAACCTCCCAAGGATAAGAGAACAAAACAACACCCCAACCCTGCTGCCGCCCTCTCCTGACTGAGCCCTGGCAGGTGGTCAGCTCTCTGAAGTTCCCAGCGCTCCCTTATCTCAGGAGAATGCGCCCAATCCTCAAGTCTGTTCCCTGAAATCCATCCGGGTGAGCAACTGGTGTTCTCTGCCTCCTTAAAACGCGACACAATGTAACCAAAAAGTCAGGCCATGAAACCCCTCCACTAGCTACTGTTTTTCTGAGCCACATTTCATTGTTTTCTGTCACTCTAAATGTATCCCTTTTCTCTTTCCACACTTTTATTGGTGCATTATAGTTGCACATAAGGATGGGGTTTGTTGACACATATTTGGACACGCACACAATATAACGATATAATTTGGCCAATATCGCTCCCAGCACCCCGCCTCCCTCCCCTCTCCCACCCCGGTCCCTTTCTTCCACTGACTTCCTTTCTTGGTGTTTATCTGTTTTACAGCGAGGGCATTTATAAGAAAGCTCCTCTTTTACAATATTTTCTTTGCAGCCTTTCTAGCATCCATTCCCTAGAATTCAGCAAACAGGCTGAATCTCCCATCCTGGGATTCCATACCCAGAGCAGACATCACTGCTGGATCCTAGGGCTCACGCCTACTGAGCGCAGCACCCCAGGCAGCCGTGTGAACAGCTGGTGGAGGTGGTGCTGAACTATGCGATTACAGATGTGCCCGGCTGAGATTCAGCCCAGCCCAGCCTCCCCCTGAGCACTCCTGCTGGATGCGGGAGAGACGGACAAAGAAAGCAGACCCTCTGCCCTCAAGCAGCCTGCAGCCCAGAGCAAGGGAGAAACTGAGGCAGGAGATGTGCCAGGAGCACCCAAGTGCCCACAGCCAGGGCCGGGGGGCTGGTGGAAGCCTGGGGCAAGGTGCCGGGAGCCCCAGGGAAGGGGGTGGGGCAAAGGCCTTTATTTCTACTGGATTTTCTCCCTGTGCAGTGAGGAGGGAGGTGATACTGGGGAGGGGTTGGGGACAAGAGAGGGTCATTGTTCCCTCTTGGCTCCAATTCATTGCATCTGCACTCTGGGAACATCCCTCTCATTCCCCTGGAAAGAGGGTGCTAGATTGGGAAAGCCTGGTGCCTCTGAAGAGGAACCGTCTGCCTCCCCGTCCCCTGTCTGCTGCGTGTCCAGGGCCACCTTGCTTCACCCAGGTCTCGGTTTCTTCACCTACAGAATGGAACCCCCAGCCCCAAACCTTGAGGGTCTTAATGCAGTTTCAATAGGACAAAATATGCCCAGTGCCCAGCAGGAGCCCAGGCGTTAGGTCGAGACCCCTGAATTAGAAATGTGCGGAGTCATCACAGAGTGGCCGGTCCTGAGACTGTGCATCTAAACACTGAATGTGTGCGAGAGCCTCCGGGGACCTGATCCAACCTCCCCAGGGCTTGTGTGGAGCTGGAGCCTTCTGCAGGGCGAGGGGTACGAGCTGGGAATGGAGAGAGGATGAGACCCAGGGACCCGGCTCCTGAGTATTGCCACCCTTTGTCCCACCTGTCCTGCCCATCTTCCTGCTTCTCCCCCAACCCAGCCCTTCAGGGGAACCTCCTTGGTTCAGATCCTGCAGCTTGCACACAGTAGGGCCACAGTGAAGGGTAGCGCAGAGTGGGAGCTGGGCAGGGGCAGGGCCAGTAGTTAGGAAAGGTTTCCCAGAGGCAGCCAGGTCAGGGGAAGGGGGGATCTAGCCAGTGAGCGGGGGAGGCGGTCAGGCTGCAGGGTGAGTGGACGGTGTAAGGTGCAGAGGTACGGGGCCTCCGCACATCCAGGGAGTGGCCAGGAGGGTCCTTGACTGACCAATGTATTTCAGCATCTCTGACAGGCCTTGGCCCCACCTGCCTCACAACTATAAAGAAGAGCATGAGGTGTTGTGGAATGGGGGGGTGTACTCAATAAGGGGGGTCCAGCCCATGGCAAGGCACCCTGTGGAGGACAGCACATGGGGGCTTCATGGCCTCGCCGCAGCACGCCTTCCTCCCATCCTTGGCCAGGCTATGTGCTCATGGGGGACACCTGGACTGTGAACCCTTCTGCCCTCAGTTTACCCATCCACAAGCCAGAATTTCCAATCCAGGCACCAATGACAATTTGGGCTCCACATTCTAGAATGTTCAACAGCTTTCCGGGCACTGCTTTACCAAATGCATCTGTCTCCAGTCTGGACACCAGAAATGTCCCTGGGGAAGACCACCCTTGGTGGAGAGCCCCAGCTGTAATGCCCCTCTCAGCCCCGCTGTTCCTTGACTCTTAGGCCACACCTGAAGTGCAGGAGAGAAATCGGCCTCTGCAGAGGCTTGCGCCGTGTTTCTGTGCTGCCCACCACTGCTCGCTAGGTCCTCCCAGGTGTGTACATACCTAGAAGAGGCCCCCACACAGAGAAATGGGTGGGGAAACAAAGAACAGCAATAATGTGAGACTCCTGTGTGTGCTTTGTGGAAGATTCGCACATCAGGGGAGAATCGGGCTGTTTGGGCCAACATGGTCCTGATGGAAAGCTACGGGCAGCCTGCATTTACGCTGTGACTTCCTGCCCCAGCCCTGGGCCGAGTGCAAAAGGAAGTCGGTCCCTGGAGCCCTGAATCTGGGGTCAGGCCAAATTTGAATGCTGGCCCCACCGCTTTCTCTGGGAGTGGCGTGGGGGGAGTCAGTTAATGCCAGGAAACCCCAGGTCCCTCATCTATAAAATGGGCAGAATTCCAGTAGTACTGAACTTAAAGGGTAGTTGGCTGATTCATCGGGACAATTATAGGCTGCCGCGCAGTGGGTGTCCAACTGAGGCCAGCGATTGCTGCTGCCCGGCGCTGTGCTTGCCTTGAAGGAGACCCTTCTCATTGTCCTCGGTCTAGATCCCCGTGAGACGGCTGTGTAGCAGGGGCTCTGGGATGGCGTCTGATATATCTGACAGCATGTGACTGGCAGAGAAGAAAGACACCCTGGGATACCTCAGATATGGAGGTCCACTGCAAGGGGACCTTAGGAGGGAACAAGACGGGAGGACCAGGAGCAGGACCAGCAGCCCACACAGGGAGCTGAACCTCAGGCCCTTGGCCTGAGGGAGAATCTACTGCTGCTGAGCTCTTGGGAGGGAGCCAATGTCCCGCCTTGAAGGTGACCGGGCTCCTAGCTGGCACTGCCCTGCTGCTCCTGCCTGGACACCCACCTTTCCTCATCTTCCTCCCCCATCCTCACTGTGGCTTTGGGTCCTCACCACCTTCTGCTACTGTGCTCGGTTCCGTCTGAACAGAAAGGTTCTGGCTGGCCTGCTGCCCACTGGACAAGGCAGGAGCCTACTGAGCCCCCATAGACTTCTGGGCCCCTGGGGAGGGATGCCCAGGCCTGGCCCAGTCAGTGGAAGCCACAGCGGAACTCAGTGCCCATGGGAGGGTCACCTTCAGTGGGGTTAAGGTCATGGCCAGTAGGAGAGGACACAGAGGTCTGTGGCCACTCATATGCCCTTGGAGACCCTGTGATGCACCAGTGAGAAGAGTCCGTGCGAATGGCAAAACCACAGCTTCAGCAGGCACCGAGGTTCACAGCCTTTCAACCAAAGTGCACCACCAGCCCCATGTCTGAGAGGGCACCCCCGGGCCATGATTCAGGCAGACCCCGAAGACCCGTGAATCTCTTGGAGGTTCCTCTTCCTGCGAATTTGCAGAACAAGCTGGTAGGAAAGGGAGGTAAAGGCCTTGTCCCTGGCAGGCAGCATAGCCCAGGGCCAGCTGGTGGCCGGCCTGGCTGCCCCAAGGTCCTGAGCATGTGGGAGGAGGGGAGACGGCCCCTTGGAGGTTGGCCTTCCTCTGAACTGTCCTGTCAACCTCAAGGGCAAACAGGAGTGTTCTTCAAGACAATAGGCCTGTTCAGGGACCGCCACCGCAACAGCACTACGTGTCCATTCAGGGAGGGTGAGGCCGGGGGAGATCCTAAAGGCAACAGGAGGAGAGTTACACAAGACATCGGGAAACAATTATCTTTGGTTACGAGAATCACTGGCTCAAGGGCGGCGTCAGCCCAAGGTCGCCCGGCAGACGTCCTTGTGCAAGTATCTTCGTGTGCGGTTGCGGTGGCCTTTGAGCAAGGCCGTGGTTCTGTCCGTCTTTGGTGGTACCTCTTGCTGTCAGGCGTGAGGTCCCCTCTTTCAGCTCCTCCTGGCTTCCTTTAATGTTTTTGCTGGGATTTGACAAAAGTGACTCCATGTTGATTCTGGCCATTTTTACAACCCAGAGCTCCCCCCAGTTACCAGACAGCGAGTACCATCACTGGGCGAGAAGGGTCTCCAACTGCAAGAAGGAGCATTGTCACGGTGGCTCCAGGGGCAGGGTTAAAGCATCTCTGTCCCCAGGGGCCTCACCCCTGTGTGACTGTGGATGGTGGAG
Source organism: Urocitellus parryii (assembly GCF_045843805.1). Lineage (NCBI taxonomy): Eukaryota > Metazoa > Chordata > Mammalia > Rodentia > Sciuridae > Urocitellus > Urocitellus parryii. Next base: position 10,790,714 of record NC_135536.1, on the reverse strand, counting down.
GAATACACTTTGTCCCGTGCTTCTGGGCACACGGACAGGATTAAATCCCTCCATTAATTAAATTAACCGAGTCTTGTTCCCTTTGCCTGCTCCTCCGCAAAGAACGGGGAGCTCCCGGGTTCCAGGTGCCTGCTGAGAGCCCCAGATCTAAGGTCTGCCAACAGAGAGGCACCGTCAGGTTCTGAAAACGGCTTCCTGGAGAAAGGTGGCCTTCCATGGCCCTCTGTCCCCAGAGAGATGTCCACCCCTCCTCTAAAAACACCCTGTGTGACGCTGTGCTGTCCCGCAGAACACGTGGGCCTGGAAGGCCAGCAGTGTCCACGGCCTGTCTGCTGTCACAGCCTGCACCTCCAGGCTGGAAACTGCAGCGGGTGCCAGTGACTGTGTCAGTGTCACCTTTGCATCAGGGTGCCCTAGGGAAGCTCCTAGAACATGATATGACCTCCAACACTGCATCAGGCCTTAATTCAATGCCCCATCAAGAGGTCTGATGGACACTCTCAGGGGCCCACTTACCAGCTGCTCTCCTTGTGGGGAAGGTGTTAGCACTTTGGATTCGTCTCTATGAGATCCTAAGTCCCTGCATCCCCTCTCCGTGTGTGTGTGTGTGTGTGTGTGTGTGTGTGTGTGTGTGCGTGTGTTCACAGAGAACTCTTTCTGTGTGTATCTATCTATGTGCAGTATAAATCACCCACGTGTAGAGAGAGACTGAATGACTACAGAGACTTACGTGTACAGAGACCTCCATGCAGCCAGGCACACACGTGTGTGAACACATGTAGAGGCGGGAGTTGAGATGGAGGGTCTGAGTGCCCTGCTCTAACACAGTTGCTCCTCAGCGTGCGTGGGGGATGGGTTCCAGACAGATCCCGTGGGTACCCCAATCTGTGGTGCTCATGTTGCTTATGCAGAATGTAAGGCACCCAGTTTCCCAAAGTTTGAAATAATTCCTAGTTACTTATAATACCTAATACAGTGTAAATGCTACAGAAACGCTCATGTTTATGTTGTATTAGATCATATTGCTATTGTATATTGTACTGGGAATAATAATTGTCCATACATGCTCAGTAGAGACACATTTTTAACAAACATTTTCTGTGGTTGGTTGAAGTCCTAGATGAGGAACCTGTAGAGAGGTGGCCCACTGGGATCTAAAGAAAAGACATCCCTAGAAACCACAGTGTTGGGCTTCTTGGGCCAGTCTGCCACCCTGGGGACTTCCTGGTGTCCTGAGGGTGCTCTCTGCTCCCCTAGGGGAGCAGCTGGCTTGGCCCCTCCAGCTGCCCTGGAACCAAATCCCCAAACCATGTTGTCCCCAAGACCTGTCCACTGGCGGCCCCTCCAGGTGGAGTCCGAGGCCTCTGGGTGAAGGAGCCCCCGTGTCTTATTTAACCCTTGATCTCCCTGGGCCCTCTGAGAACCTGGGATTATGATCCCCAGTCAACAGAGGGGAAACTGGGCTCAGAGAAGCTAAGGCTTTCCCAAAGCCACTGACAGGAGGCAACGGAAAGCGGCTCTCTGGTCCACGCTGACCGCACATGAGGGCTGGGGAAGGGTCCTCCAGGGAGGGCCATCAGCCAGGGATCTGGTGTGGGTTGATGGCTGTCCTCCCCAAAGTGTGTCCACATCCTCACTCTGGGACCTGTGCCTGTGGGCTTATTTGGAAAAAACCTTTTGACATAATTAAGGACTCAAGACAAAATCATCAGAGAGACGTACAGGAGAGGGCCACGTGGACAGGACGGCTGGCACCGCAGTGACGTGGCCACAAGCCGAGGAATGCCTGGAGGGCACCTTCTGTGGTTTCAACACTTTATGTGGTGGCCCTGGGAATCTAACACAGGATCAAAGCCCAATTCCAGGACCTTGTTCTGAGGAAGAAGTCGGGGTGGTCATGCTGTGGACGTCCCCCCGGCACTGTCTCCCGAGGCTGAAAAGGTGTTCACGAGTGAATGGGGTACCCAGCGGTAAAGGACCTTCCAAGTACAGCAGGGCTGTTCCCAAAGAGGGGATCTCAGGATGTCTGGAAGGGTCTGTTAAGTGGGGGTGCTCATAGTCCAATGGGGTGGGTCAGCAGGGTGGGATGCTGCCAGCATGACACTGAACCATATGAAAAAGCAGGCACTCAGCTGTGTTTGACCCACAACATCCAGAGGGATCTGAAGCCCTGGGAAGGCCCGTCTCCCACTGTGTGTGTCAGGGGGGTGGTCAGGGATGATCCGGGGGACAGTGTCCTAATTAGCAGAAGCAGGAGGCAGCTTCCCAGGCAGGGGAAGGACAGGAGTGAGGCCAAGCAAGCCAAGCCACTGTTCTAGGTGCCAGCCCTGCGTCCCCAGCTGCCCCAGACCCTGACCTCCTCTGGATGCCCTGGGCAGGACACACAGCAATCTGGAGGCTCCCCCTGTAGTGACGTCCACCCGGCTAGGCCTGGGACACGGCTGCTTTCCTTCTCACTAGCCCTGATGGAGGGACGCTGCCCTGGGTGACACACACCCAGCCAGGGACTCTGCCCCAAGGAAAGAGCTGTCCCTGGTCCCCTGCTCTGTCCTTCCAGAGAGTGTCCATCCCAGAAGCAGGAGGGTGGGTGTGCAGCCAGCAGGACCACACACATCCACAGAGAGAAGCTCCTTCCATTTCCCACGTGAACAGTGAGAATGGCCTTTTGACTTTGATCGTGACACCTTGAAGCTCGTAGCCACACCCCCTGTACCCCCGGCTGTACACTTTCCGGCTTGGTGACGTGGCTGTGGCTTCACAGTGAGGCCTCAAGTCAGGAGGAGAAACTCCTCAACTTTGTTCTTCCTTTTAATAGTTGCTTTGATCAGCATTCTGGTTTAGTTGACATTTTTCCTGATCGCTTGAGTCTGATGTTTAAATGTAAAACTATGAAATTTAAGTGAGGGGAGGTCCCAAAGCTGTTGCGGATTCTTTATGGCCCCACAGCAGTTGGGTCCTCCCAAGAAGGCAGAGCTGGGAAAGATCGTGAGGGTCTTTTAGCCAAATCTAAACAAAAATGCACTGCCTGACGTGTACATTTTTTAGAAAACTTATTTGAAATTAAGGGCTCAAATTTATAAATTGGGATATTTGTATTTTAAACAATTTTAATTTCTGACTTCCTCAGGACAATCAGGAGACGGCTGGAGTTGTTAGACCAGGCTCAGGGGTTCATCCTCACCTCGGGTATCCACCGTCTACCACCCAGCGAGCACGGCCCCTGCTGCTGTGGATGCACTTGGTCCTGGGGAGGTGACAGTCTGGTGGCTGGCCTCACAGTCCTGTTAACAACCTGCTCCTAAGATGGTCCCGTTGCAACTTCTCCAACCAATTCCATTCACAGAAAGGGACACTGAGGTCCAGCGCAGGAGAGGAAGTTGCTGATGGCCACTCGATGACTCGTGGCAAACCCGAAAGGGGAGCTCCGGCCTCCTGACCTCCATTCCTAGGTCAGTGGTCTGAGCAAGGCTCCCGGCCCTGGTGGCTGAGGAGCATTAGCCCTTCCTGTCCCCCAACCATGATCCTCTTGAGCATCCTGCCCTCCCGTGGACCCCACCTCTCTCAGGGTTGCCAGGACCCCCTTGTCCCCACCAAGTGTGTCCCAGGTTGGGCTGACTGACAAGACCAGCCAGGCTGTGAGGAGGGTCCCCTCCTACCTCCTGCTGAGAGGGACACACATGGTAAGCAGCTGCTGTCCCCTGATGAATCACAACCCGTGGAGTCCAACTTCGCCATCTGAGTGACCCTCCTTAAGTTGGTGGCCGTTTTGGAAACCGGATCCAATGACGCTCTCAGCGGGAGCAGCCATCGCCATCTTCACCATCTCATGGTGGCACAGTCGTTTCAACTCTGCACGATGGTCGCTCAGCATCCCTCGGCATCCCACCTGTTGGAGGTCACCAGCCTCCCTGCCTCTCCTCCCCTGGCCGGCCTCCTCTCTGTGGTTCCCCTCTTCCTGCAGAGTGAGGAAGAGGGACCAGCGCTTTCTTTGCCAGGTTTCCATGGCAACAGGAGCTGTGGCTTCCAGTGAGGCTGTGGCTGCCTCTGCTCATCTCCCTGACGTCCCTCAAGTGCTTCGGCCCTGACTTCCTGAGTGGCCTGGACAACTGGCATCTCCCCGGCCTGCAGCGTTTGGCCACGCTGGTGTGTAGAGCTTGTCTCTCATGGAGGCCTTGGTTCAAATGCCACCTGCTCTGATTGGACTTCCCTGATGGGCTGTCCCCTTCACTCTTTATCCCCTTTCCTCCTGGCTCTCACCACGAGCAGAAACCCTGTTGTTTGTTTACCGCCATCATCCTGCCGAGAAAGTCCCATGAGGGCAGAGACTGCCCTGCTCAGGGCTCAGCTTCCAGAGACTCGCACAGTCCCTGCCACATGGTGGGCACCATCAATGGCTAGCAATGAGGTCGATGGCCCTGTGCTTCATCCACAGATCTCAGCTTCCTCTTCCATCCATGGGAACATCATGTACCCAGGTGTGACACAGGGCTGCTCAGCATCTGTCGGGTGAATTGCCTAACCCTAACCCTAACCCTAACCCTAACCCTAACCCTTCACAAAGAAAGGGAAACAGAACAGCCATTTTAAAAGATTCTTAAGTCGGGGACTGATGGCCAAATCCACTGCTTATAACAAATGACCCCAAAACTCAGTGCCTGAAAGCAGTGACCTTATGTGCTCAGGATCAGGGCTCGGGGTCTCAGGCAGGGCTCAGCCAGGTCTCCTCCACCTGGGCTGCCTGCCGTCATGCACTGACTGGTCAGGGGGCTGGCTGAGTGGGCTGGGTGAAGGCTCCTCTGTGTGTCCGGCTCTTTCTCCATTTGGTCAGCTTGGGCTTCCTCCCTGTGTGGTGGCCCCAGGGGACGCAGACTTCTTGAGTAGCAGCTGGTTTCCAAGAAGAGTTCCAGCATGTAGAAGCAGAAGCGGCAGATCTCAGGCTCAGCCTGGGACTTGACCCAGTTCCTTCTGCCCCCTATAATTACAACTAGCCTGGGGGCATCCAGACCCCCAGGGAGGGAAATAGCCCCCACCTTTGGTGGGCAGAGCAGCAAACCTTATTTCATCCACCACAGAGACCAGGCTCCAATAGAAGGAGCCAGGGCACGTGGGCGGGACCTCGGCTGGTGCCACTAATTGGAGGATTACAACTATTCACAGGAAGTCTAAACCTGATGATGGGCCCAGAGGTCAAGGACGGTTTTGCTGAGCAAATAAATGCTAAGGAGGGGCACCTCAGCCCAACTTGGTTTCATTATTTGTAAACTGTGCTGGATACTATGCTCGTCATACTCCTTGTGGTCACAAACAGAGTTGATACACTTTGAATTGCTTAAATAAATGAGCAAGAAGAATTTATAGAATGGCTACTGGGGAAACTCACAGAACTTGAAACAGCTGGATCCCAGGGAAGACAGCGGGGGACCAGCTGTGGGAGTCTGTGGACCACCTCTCCAGGCTCCGCCACAGCCGTGGCTCAGCACGTAAGGCTGCTGCTCATCCCGCCTCCCAATTCCACTTCCCAGGAGAGGGACTCATTTTCCTCCTGTTCGGCTGAATCACCAGCTCCAAGCTGGGATGAAGGGCTAGGCCTGGTCATCACTCATGGACTGACCACTGTATCAGGCACAGATCCTGGAAAAGGAGATGGTTGAATTGAGAAAAAGAGACTCCTCTCAAAGTTGGGTTTGAATGTCAAGATGGGTGACGCCATGCAAACACCCAGGGGGTTTGATAAAGGCTCACACCCACATAGGGGGGGTTTCCGGGGTGAGCAGGCCTGGCTGCTGGGGCTGGTTCAAAAGTGGATCAAGAGAGCCAGGAAAGGTGACCAGGTGGGGGTTTATGGTGGTTTTGAGTGACATGGGGGTAAGGATTCCTAAGCATGGTTTGAACCAATTGCAGCACCAATGGAAGGGGTCCTGGGCCTTCTCTAGGCAGACCCAGGTTGAGGACACAGGGACCAGGGAGGGATGAGGCAAAGACCTGTCCACGGTCAGAATCAAAACACAGAATCAGTCTGTGTGGCAAGAACCTGCTGTGACCCTTTGTGTCTCTGCATAGCTTATAAGACTGTTTCTCCCCTGTTCCCCTGGCCCACTCTGCTCCAGATGCTCACAGGTGGGAGGCTCTGAACTGAGGGCAGAGGCGGCAGGAGGCAGGTGTTCTGCTGCACTGAGCTGCAGTGGCTCTGAACCCACGGAGCCCCCAGGAGGGCCTGGGAGGGAGGGAGGCAGGGTGGGTATGCAGAGCTGGCAGGATGTGGCTGCCCTGGGAGCAGAGATCCCCAGCCCGCCCTGAATTGCGGTTCAGGGAGTTCCACCCTCTCAAATAACCTGCCTGGATCAGACAGAATACGCCCATGATCAAGGTGTCACCTGCTCTGCATGGACAGAATCGATGTCCTTCAAGCAAATCACACTAGGACCAACCTAAGGCCACCTCTTCCAGGAAGCTGCTCCTGTCCTCCCTTTCCACCCCTGCTCCATGGCTGCTAGCCTTCCCTGGGGTGACCTCAGTTGCCACCTCTGCTCCCTGGGGTCCAGGGCTTCCACTTGGTCTCACACCTGCTCAGCATTGCGTCTGGGTTCCAAGGCCAGGCAGTGGCCTTCTTCATTCTTCTTGACCCAGGCAAGATGGAGCCGCTGGAGAGGCACTGACCCTAGAGGTGCCAACAAGGTGGAGCCACTGCTGCAGAAGAGGTAACCAGCGTGTGATTGGGGCTGAATCCACAGAGCCAGCAGAAAGGTACCTCATCCTAGGAGCCAAGGCCAGAGGAAGGGGCAATGGGCACATCGTGAAAGATCCCCTGCTCATGCTCCAGGACTCCCTCTGGGTCGTCTAGCTGTTGAACACTCCTGCTGTAGGATTTCACCCTCATTGGTGAAGGGAACCACACTAGGAGTTAGGCCACCTGGGTTCCGGACAAAGCTCTTCTGCTATACAAGCCTTGGGTCAAATGGCTTTGCCTCTCTGAGGAGTGGCCAGTGTACAGTGGGCATAGATACCTCCATGCAGATAGGGCCAAGCAGGCCTAAGTCCCCGTACCCACCCAAGGTGGTGTAAGACAGCAAGACAGCTTCCCTTCACCCTGGGACCCAGGTGGAAAAGGTTCCAACAACAGGTAGAAAAGGCCCAGCTGAGGCCACAGGCAGGTGGAAGAGTCACCCAGTGCAGTGGTGGAGGGAACCCCACCCATGGAACTCAGCTGCCCCAGAGCATGAGCCACCCACAGGACACCCACAGAGGCCCAGGCCTCCTGTTCCAGGGAGACACCTACACCCATCTCCTGTGCACCCGAGAATGCAGCCTCTGCAGAGGATGAGATTCCATGCAGCGGTTCCTGGAGGGCAGCCCTGGGGGCCGAGGAGCCCCCCACAGCCTGTGTGGCATCCTCATTTGAAGGGCAGCAGGAGCCACAGGTGTTTGTGGGAGCAGACTTGCAGTAGAGGCAGCTCCAGGCAGGCTCAGCCCATTCAGGGTCCCCCCAGTGGCTATGCAATTCTAATGGTGAACCCAACACCCATCAGGCATTTCTGCAGGAAGCTGGAGCTGTGCGTCCCCGGGTTCTCCATCTGGGGCTCCCGTGACCTGGGTCAGATTCTGCCCAAGCTGGGCTTCAGGGACCTGTTCCCCCAGTCAGCTAACCTCTCTGGCATCTCAAAACAGCAGAAACTGTGGGTGTCCAAAGTCAGTCAACCCTGGAGACCTCTGTGGGGACCTCTGTCCCTTGGAAGCAAACAGGTGGTGGGTGCGCTCCCTACCACTAGGTGGCATCAAAGAGCCTGGGTCTGTTTGGTCATTCACAAGCCTCCAGATCCAAAAACAGCTCGCCATGTGCTGGCCATGCGGTGGCTCCATCCGACCCCTGAGAGATAGCTCCGGTCGGGTCTGGGAGATGGCGTCTGCATACATCACGGTGATAGAGAGCTGTGAATGCAGTGATGGAGATGGCAGGACAAGCCCAGGCCAGCTGGTGTGCATGGGAGAGATGTTTTAGAGGAAGCAGACCTTGACTTCCACTGAGAGGTGCAGACACGCACCAGAGGGTACAGTCTGAGCAATGACTCTGGGGGCCCCTGGTCCCAGCATTACTTGTCCTCAGCTGCACAAAGGACATACTACTGCTGACCTCATAGGATGGCTGTGAGGGTTACATGAGACTCCCCCAAACACATACCCACGGGGACACTGGGGGCTCCGTTCACGACAGCTGTCATTACTGTGCATCCTGGGGTTCCTCCAGCCAGCAACCAGCCAGTGGTGGAGTCCCAGCAGGTGGCTTTGGGAGCCTGGCACAGCAGTGCTGATCACCTGCAGCTCGCCTCCCACCCTGGCCCTGCCCAGCCACCCTGCAGTCCTGTCTGGGAGATGACACCTGTGGTTTCTCTCTCAGAGCTTCCCAAGGCCACCCTGGGACTGAGTGAAGTCCACCGGGAGGCTGCAGCCACCACGGCACCTCTGTCAACACCACGGGCTCTGCTTCCTGTCGGCCAGGAGCAGCCGGCGGGTCCTCAGTCTCAATCGGCCGTTTCCCAGGGCGGCTTATTTCACCAGCACCCAGAGTGTCCCCATTCTGGGCAAGATGGTCAACTCCAGGAAACGATAGCCCCCCACCCCAGGAGAGGCCTGCCTGTTCCCCGCAGGCTGACATGGCCAGGAGCACTGGGGGTGAGCAGCTGTGTTCAGAGCTGGGGATGAGCAAGGAAGGGGCCTGGAGCACAGGGCCGAGGCGTGGGCAAGGGAAGGTGGCCAGTAGTGGGGAGCCCTCCCAGGGCACTCGAGTAACCAAGTGCTGGCCATGAGCCCCAGTACAGAGCCTTGAAATAGGGGACTGTCGACAAACGCGCCCTTCTCCTGTCCCTCCTGCCCTGCACCCTAGGGCCCTGCTCCTTTAGGTGGGTGTGGGGAGCACCTGGTTGCAGGGGGTCATCCAGGCGTGGGGGGAGAGGAAGCCAGCTGCCCCGTGGGGTTGGTGCCTTGTTCCAGAGCAGGGCTGGGAGGCCGTGGAGGCTGGATGGAGGCCTGGAGAGGTGGGATCAGAGACTCCCCTGCCTGTGGCCATGGGGGGTGCCCGGAGACTCCCAGGACAGAGGGCTGTGTATGCGACAGAGCCAGGGGTCTGGAGCCGGCAGCCTGGTTCACACCTGGGCTCCGCAGAGATGGGCTCTGGGGCCCCCAGCACATCCCCTCCTCTTGGGCCTCAGTTTCCCCCTGGGTACCGAAGCCTGCCCCAGGTGACACAGCTCAGAGCTCTTCAGTGCGCCAGTGCACGGGGTGAGTTCTCCCAGGAAGGTCCCCACCGCTGCAGAAGGAGGCAGGGTAGCCGGAAGTGGCTTTGTTTACAGCCAACCTCAGTAGTTTCTGGCAAAAGCATTCCCTGGGTAGCGTCCCTGGATTTACTTGGGCCAGTGGGTCAGAGGGAGCCTGGCCTCTCTGAATGTGGACATGGAGTTCCAGGGACAGTTAGAGCAGAGACAGACCAGCCAGCAGGCCCCTCTTCTGTCTTTCCTGGGCCCAACTCACCTTCTACTCTGAGGTCCAGAGGAAGAATGCCCACAGCACTTTGCCATCAGCTGCTCAGCCTCTGAACACGAGCCAATGGGCCATTCTACTCTCCCTGTGCACATTCAACACCATGGGCTCAAATCCCAGCTCGGCTGCTAAAGAGCTGTGATCTTGAGGAAGTTATCCAACCTCTCTGGGCCTCAATATCTCCATCTACAAGATAGAGATGACGATGGTTCTCCCTGCCTCTGGAAACCACTGTGAAAACTGTACACTTAATATACGTGTGACGTCCTGAGACGATGCTCTGGGAGCATCAGCTCCACCATTCTCACCACGATCCTGTGGCCCTGGTGCTGCCACCTCTGAGTGGTGATCTCTTCCCATCAAGCCAGCTGCCCTGGGACCCCAATCCTTCCCATTTGGCACTTTTCCTACTCAAAAGATCCATGTAGAGTCCCAGCAGGAGTTTCCCCAAACTGGAGATGTTCTGAGGGCCCTTCTCCTGACGCTGGTCCCAGAAGTTCCTACTTGAGCTTCCAGAAGGTTCTAGATCAGCACCCACTTCTCCATTTCTCTCCCTTTCTCCTGGTAGATCCTGTAGGGACACAGTCCCTCTGTCCAGTGATACCAGCTGCAGAATGTCCTGCTGTCTTCCCAGGTTGCCTGCAGCTTCTGTCCTCCAGGGCTCTCTCATGTGGGTCCCCGTCTCCGTCTCCCAAGGTCCCACACAAACGCTCCCTCTCCTCCTTGTGTCAGCTGTCATCCTGCCATAAACACAGCTGGCCTGTCAATCACGCTGCCCACTGGATGAGGCCTCTCAGAGGCAGTCCCTGAGCTCGCTGCTGGACGTAGGAAGCGCTGGGCTAGTAAAAGGTCACCGGCTCTTTGCTCTGCATCAGTACCCGTGACACCCCTTGGCCTGGGATTGATTGGGCAAATATTTGGCCCAGCTCCTCAGATTTCAAAATGCCCTTTTAGAGAATTAAAAATAAGTAAATGAAGACTCCATGCAGGAGAACCTGTTCCTCCAGAGCAGCGGGGCCCTCTGGTGTCTGCGGCCGCCTGTGGGGTGTCTGATCTGCAAGGCCCTCGCTGTGCACCGAGTCCTGGGAGTCCACAGTCAGCACGCAGAGGAGCGGACGTGCCTGTGAGCACGTGGCCCTCCTCCAGCAGGAGAGCAGAGGCTCTGCAGTGTGCAGAGGGAGGTCATCTGCCAAGGTGAGTGGCAGTGGTGCCCTTTGTCAGGCACAAAAGCCCTGGATTCCAGCACAGGGTGCCGGCGTGCACGCATCTTGTGAGCAGTGCACAGAGGCATGCAGCATGGCTTCCTCCTGGGCCTCACACTGGGTTCAGCCAGCAGTCAGGAGTGGAGCTGGCGAGCTCCAGACCGGAGGACAAATGTCTTTCCTGCTCTGACACTCTTTATCTCCAGCCACCAAGATGTGTGGGGCTCCTCCACCACCTCAGCCACTCCCCTGGGGCGTCTGCTATTCAGCTCATTCACCTGACTGTCCACCAGGAGTCAGGGTCCCATCCACCGGCGGGGGTCTCAGTCCCTTAAGGCCAGCTCCAAGCAGGAGGCTGTCACCTAAGCTCTGGCCAGATGGCTGCAAACTGGGGTCCTACAACCTCTTCGTCAGGTTCAGTGAATTAGCTGGGAGGGCTCACAGGGCTCGAGGACACACTTCCTTATGTCCCCAGAATACAATATTAATAAAGGACAGAGATGAAGAGCCGGATGAGAGAGACAGAAACACACAGGGCGAGGAATGGGGAAGAGGCTGGAGCCTCCATGCCTCCCTGGCTCTTCCCCTCCAGGCACCTCCACCTGTCCCGTTGTCCCAGGTTCCCAGTCCCTGTCCCTTCATGAGGGCTTCCCGGAGGCTCCCTTGCATGGGCAGATCAAGGACATGGTTGGCCACTGGCAACCAACGCCACCTGCAGCCCTCTCCCCTCCCGGAGGCCCAGGCTGGGGAGGAGGTGGCCCACTCTGCCAACCCTCCATCCCCAGCTGGGTTTCCCTGGTAACCAGACACCAGGCTTCTCCTTCTAGAGCCAGAAGCCCTTCACACCCAGGAACCCCAAGGGATTTCAGAGCTCGGCCCCAGAGCTCCCGTCACTCAGGAAATGGCCAAGTTCTCGGGAGCCCTGAGTCAGGAGCCCGGGATCAAAGGCAAATGTTAGAGCAGAGGATTCTCCAGCTCCTCGGTGACAGGTGTGTAAAAACCTGAGGGGGACAGAGTACAAACATGTATTTCTTACTGTGTCACAACTCCCAGGCTGCCTCCCGGACAGCTAGAGGGACCTCTCCAGGGCAGGAGTGAGCCTGGTGTTTGCGGTCAGAGGAGCTCCATGGCTGGTCACCTGGGCCCTTGTCTGAGATGGGCAGATGCAGAACGGACAGTCCAGGCTCTGCACACCTGCCATGCACGAGGTCAGCAGAGTGCTCTGGGGACATCCGGGGCCATGGAGCCCAGAGCCCAGAGCCTGCGCCTGGCCAACCCACGGCCATTTCTTCTCTCACACTCTGGAGGCCCCAAGTCTGGGCTCCAGGGTTGCCATGAGGAGGACACGGGCCATGACTCTCCCTAGCTCCCAGGGTCGCTGGCAATCAGGCCCTGCCAGCCTCTGCCCGGGCTCCTCCGTCCCCACTCTCACCTTACTTTAACTTATCTCCCTCGGTTCAAATTTTCCTATTTAAAAATAACAGAGGTTGGGCTGGGGATGTGGCTCAGCGGTAGCGCGCTCGCCTGGCATGCGTGCGGCCCGGGTTCTATCCTCAGCACCACATACCAACAAAGATGTTGTGTCCGCCGAGAACTAAAAAATAAATATTAAAATTCTCTCTCTCTCTCTCTCTCTCTCTCTCTCTCTCTCTCTCTCTCTCTCTCTCTCTCTCTCTCTCTCTCTCTCTCTCAAAAAAATAAAAATAAAAATAACAGAGGCCTATGGGGGTCAGGGGCCCACCCTGCTCCACCGTGGCCCCATCTTAACTAACCCCATCCCCCAAGGACCCCATTTCCAAGTAAGGCTACCTTCTGAGGTCCTGGGAGCTGGGACTTCCACATAAGAGGGGACACATTCAGCACAGGACACTGGGTGTGCACTTGGTTCTTCTCTGTGCCTCCAGTGCCTCAGCTGTGAAGGAAGGCAGCTGCTCCCTCCTGCCCACTGAGCCCACCTGCTGGCCTCAGGGGACCCTGACTCCCCTCTTCCTGCCTAAAGATCCTGTTGCATCCGACCCTGACCGTGACCTCCAGCCTCCTTTCTTGGAGTCAGCCGCTCCTTCCCCTGCATCTCTGCCATCGGTGAGCCCTCCTTCCTCTACGCAGGGCCTTTGCCAGGGCCCACAGTTCCCTCCCTGGTCCCCTCTCTGGTCCTCGTCATCTCTCCCTTCACCCTTGTCCCCACCCCCACTCCTGCCTCCCACACCTCCTCCACACCCACTCACCTGCTGCCCACCCACCCCTCCACCAGCAGGTACACAGCCCATGTTCACCAGGCCCAAAGCTGGACTCATGAGCCCCCAAGGCTGCCTGCCCTCCGCTCATAGTGCCCACGCTCCCTCCTCCCCAGGCCTCCTCCTTACATCTGCCAGTATCTGCAGGTCCAGGCCAGGCTCTCCCACCTAGAGGAGCCAGCACATCCCCTTGGTCCTCTCCAGCCAAAAAGGTCTGTCCGCCACCTCTGCCTCCTTCTTTGGTGTGTGGGTAAAGTCCAATCTGCCTCCGGCCAGCAGGACACCCAGGCCTCTGCTCCTGAGGTGGCCCTGCTTCTCTGGGATCCTCCCACCCCCTCCTCCTGGCTGGCTCTGGGCCTGCGCCATGCCCTCTGCACCTCTGGTGCTGCTGCCGACTCCTGCAGCTGCCAGCCTGAAGCCCAGCACCACCGCCTGGGGGTCCCCATTGCCCTCTCCAGCCCGCGAGAAGGGCCTTGCTCCCGGGGTCGCTGTGGCGCTGGTTAGAGCATCGGGCTCCGTGCTCTCATTTGCCTCTTTAGATCAACACCTTCTGGAATCCAGGGTAACTTCTGGAACATGGTCAGCACTCAGCAAATACTGGATCAGATGGAGGTATTGAAGGACAGAGGATGGACAGAAGGGAGGATGGAAGGCAGGAAAAGGAGTAGAAGGAAGGGCCAGGGGTACTGACCCAGGCAGGCAGGCAGGTGACAGGCAGGTGGCCCACAGCAGGATCATGGCAGATGCTGCAGGCAGGAAGGCCAGCCCCTCAGTGTGAGAAGACCAGACAGGGACCACGGCTAGATCAGGAGCTTAGCCAAGCCACAGCCCAAATTAGCCAAGAACCAGGAAACCAGGGTCCACCCCTCCTGGCTTGCCAGGGTCGTGTCCTGGTTTAGCGCTGATTGTCCCACATCCTGGGAAATTCCTCAGTCCCAAGCAAAGTGGGCTGAGTGGTCCCCTACTAGGACCAAGACCAGTGTCCAGTTCATAGCAGGAAGGGCCCCCCATGCTCCTGGGCTGATGTTCCTCAAGCCCCCAAGGCCAGAGTGGGCCCAGGCCAGTATGGGGAACAGAGGGTAAGCAGAGCCAGCCTCCTCCGACTGAGCAGGATGGCAAAGGCCACCCACGCTCCTTGGCTCTGCTCCCAAGGACCTGTCCACTGCCAGCCCTCCCCAGGCCTCCCAGGCTCTAGGAGCCCATCCTGGCTACTGGCCCTCCTACATCCTGGCCACTGGCCCTCCCTATGCACTCTCCCCAGTGCTGTGCATAGAACTGCATCCTTCCAAAGTTCGTGTGAGCCCTAATCTCCAGGTGACAGGATTTGGAGAAGCCCTTAGGAGGTACCTGGGGCAAAGGAGGTTGTGAGGGTCCAGCCTCCAGAACCGCAGAGAAACTTCTTTCTGTGATTAAGCTGCCCAGTGGGATGCTGGGTTAGGCAGCCTGGCAGACTAACCCTGGTGTGCTGAGCCCTGAGACCCCCAACCCCCCCTCAAAATTGACCCGCCCTCAGGCCCATTTTCTCAGGCCCTTTCTGAGGGGCCGTGGGGAGTTCTGGGTTACCACAGGTTGCTCCCAGGTTCCCACGGTATTCCTTCGGAGGTTGGCTTGGAAAATCGTACCCGTGGCATCGCTCAGCCTTGGATGGTCACAGCGTGAGCAGCGCCCCAGGGTGCTGCATGGCCCTGTCTTTCCCAAAGCAGTTTCAGCTGGAACTGTCTGGGCTCCTTCTCGCTCCCTGTTGCTAGTGTGACCAAATGTCACAGGCAGAGGATGACACAGGACATTTATCCTTTTATTGCTGGGAGGCCAAAGTAGACCTCGCTGGGCCACAGTCCAGATTTGGGCAGGGACCCTTCCTTCTGGAGGCTCCAGGGGAGGGGGCTTCTTCTCCAATTTCCAGAAGCTTCCTCACTACTTGGAGAGAGACCTCCGTGACCCCTGGTTCCTTCCCCTGCCCTTGTCACCACACCACCTGCTTCTAACTCCACCTCCTGCATCTCTTTCTCTAAAGACCCAGTGATTACGTTTAGGACCCACCTGGGTGACCATGACACTCTCCCCATTCCTAGATCTTTACCCTAATCACACCTGGAAAGTCCCTCTGGTGGTAGCAGGTGTCGCGCACAGGTTGGAGCACGGAGGGCGCTGTGCACAGGTCACCCCGTGGGGCATGCTCTCTCCACAATGAGCCTGAGGTCAGGGCTCCCAGGGCTGCCGTGAAAGAGAGAACCCACAGGGCTCCGGGAGGAACTGGGCTCTGGTTTAAAGTGTCCACACAGCCAGCCCTGCAGTCCCGCTACTCAGGAGGCTGGAGCAGGACTCCATGCTAGAGCCCAGCCCAGACAATTTAATGAGACCCTTTCTCAAAATAATAAAAGTGTAAAACACAAAATGGGTGGGGTGGTCGCTGAGCGGTGGCGCGCTCCTCTAGCAGACGTGAGACCCTGGTTTGGATCCTTAGTAGTTCAAAGAAGGAAAAAAAATCTAAAAAGTCTGCTTAACCCTGCAGAGTGCCCTCACTGGCCTCAGAACCATGGTGTGTAGGAAAGGAAACGTCTTGCAGGGTGTGGGAACTGGCTGGCTGAACTTGCAGGTCACACGTCCCAGGTGCCTCCTGTCCTCTGCTTTACTGGGCCCTCTCGACACCCGCCTGTACCCACCTTCCTGGTGGTGGTCACACGCAGGGCCCTTTGGTGAGAGGAAGCCCCAGGCCTGGGGACCTGGAAGCATCACGGCCTGAGCCAGCACCCTAAATGGACATCTTGGGAACAGTGATCAAAGCAAGGGGCAGAGAGGGCCCCTATTTCGAGGTAGAAAAGGACAGATCAGGTAAGCCACAGGAATCCCTGCTTCAACCCTTTTCTGAGCAAAGAGCAGGGACCTTGAAGTCAGCTTGGGCACTGGGCCCTTCATTCCCTAATTTGGTACATGACCTTGAACAATTCCTTTGTCCTTCTGATCCTGTGGAGGTGTTGATGCAATTGGGTGGATACAATGACCACAGCATCACAGCCATTGTGAGACTCTCATTGCCACCAGAATGGGGACTGTCCCTGATCAGTAACTATAGCAAGCTAGTGGGGAGGTGGCTCAAGCCAGTCCCCTGGGTCCACAGGCAATAGCTGCAGAAAACAAAGAAATGGAGCCTGGCCAGGGGAGGGTGACCACTGAGGGATTTTTCCCTGCTCTGGAGTGCAGCAGCTGATGACCCGGCATTGCTGTCCCTCCAGGTTTATGGTGGCCCCAGTAGGCTTGGTGACACTGAGTGGGTGGCCTGGTAGGAGCTTCTGTGCAGGCCACTTCCCTATGGCCAGAGTGTTGGCTGGAAGCCTTCTAGGGTAGGATAGGCAGGACCTGGGCGGGGCCAGGGGAGGGGCAGGGCTGCTGTGGTCAGTGACAAATGCGGGCTGCAGTCCTGCCTGACCTCTGCCCCGTCTGGAGCCCTGAGGACTGCCACCCTGCTGTGTGCACACTCAGCTGCAAGACAGAGTGAGTACGGACACTGTGGCTGTGGTCTCGCGGGCCTGAGGCTACGGGGAGGGACCCAGGGGCACTCTAGAGTATCGGGTCTGGAGGGCTCAACATCTCTCGGGAGTCTCAGAGGGACGGGAAGGGCCTCCACAGTGCTGAGAACAAGCTGGGGCCACCCGAGCCGCAGGGGAAATCCTCCCAGTGGTGCGACCTTGGCCTGCACCCTGAAGCTGGCCGAGCCTCCGTGCCCCCACAGGTGGGAGGGAGGTAGTCACCGCCCCTGCACCTGTGACTGAGGCACAGCCCCAGGGGCAGTGCCCACCAGCCACACCTGGCTGGAGCGTAGATCAGTGTGGTTGTCACCTTTGGAGGGGCCACTGTGGTCAACTGCTAGGCTTCTGCTCACCCTGCGATGCCCAGGACAACACCCCCACCCCCACACACAGAATGCTCCTGCTCTGAGTGTCAACAGGACAAGATTGAGAAACCCTGACCCCAGGCAGTGGCGACAAGCTGTCTGCTGGATGGGGGCCGCTCCCTCACGTCGTCCACTCGAGAGCCTCAGGAAAAGCTGCTTCCCTAGATAAGGCGCCCGGGTGGAGGCAGCCTTCAGGCGGGCGGGCGGAGGCTCGGAGGCTCGGAGGCTCCAGGAGCCTTGGAAGTTTGCTAAAGAACCCAAGCCGAGCAAGGTGAGCGGGGTGTTCAGGTTTTCCAAGGATGGGGTCTCTGCAAGGAATGCCACAGTGAGGGGCCGCAGCTCCCTGGGACAGCATCCTCATTCATCGGTTGGAACCTGAAGCGTGGAGCGTGAAGAGGCTGGGACCCCTGGGGGTGGAGGACGAGTTCATGACATTGACCAAGGTGACGCACACGGCATCTTTGGTCTCCAGGCTCTGGCCCTGTTCTCTAGAGATGCGAGGCTGTTGGTCAGTTAGACCTCAACAGAGAGGGTGTTAAAAGATAAGGTGGGTGGCCCAGCTGAGCCACAGGGAGGGAGTTACTTGGGGTTGAATGCCTGGAAAGCCGGGAGCCCAGCAGCAGCTCCCAGCCTGGCTGTGTCCCCCCAGTGTCCAGCTGGCATCTGCTACCTCTGAGGAGGAGAGGGGTCCAGGCTTGCATTCCTTCATTTATTCCACAGTGGCGCATGGGGCCCCTCCAGACAACTGGTGGAGCTCTGGGAGAAACATGAAGAGCCATTACGGGAAGTAACAGGGGGAGGGAGAGGTGCAGGCGTGGGGGGATGTCACCAAGGGTGACATGAAAGCAGAGCGTGAATCTGTGCAGAAGCGGCCTTGGGGGGGGACGGTCAGGAGGGAACTCTAGAAGAGGGAGCGGTGTGGGGGAGGGCCCAGGGCAGGACAGAGACTGCTGGGTTGGGGGAGTCTGGAAGGGAAGCATTAGGCCTGGGGACTCACGCCACCCAGGCAGAGCAGCTCAAGGTGAGGCCGACGGGGGCCAGCGCAGCCAGGACACACAGGGGTCCTCAGGCCACATACAGTGGGCAGCAGTGGTCTTCTGTGGCCGGGGGAGCTGGGCCAAGGCCGTGAGGGAAGGAGCTTCTGTCCCATGCCGTGTGTACAGTGGCCCCCCGGGGCACAGAGGGGAGGCCACTAGTGGTCCAGGTGGAAGCAGGGTCTCCCCTTAGGGTGGTGGAGAGAGTGGAGAGCGGCAGGGAGGTCGGAGGCCTGTGTGGAAATAGAAATCCACAAGCCTTGCTCGTGGGCTGCAGGCGGAAAGGTCAAGGTTGCTTCTCCCATGAAGCCCTACACCAGTCCTCAGGGTCTGGACGGAGCGCTGGCTTTGCTTCCCCGTCCTCGTCAGATCCACACCCTTGTCTGTTCATGATTAGCAGAGGCTGGAAAGACCCTCCTCACCTGCACACTTCTCTCGGCTGAGTCTGGAACCAGACCAGGTGGGACCTTGTGGCCCAATTTGGAATGAAAGCCAGCAGATTGGACATCCACGTATCGTAGGGGACCAGTGGGAAACAGGGCAGAGCCTCATCCCCTTCCCCCCACACTGCCACCTACCTCAAGCTTGAAGTTGCAGGTGAACTTGAGTGGTCTCCTCTCCTCCTCCTGCAGGAATGTTAATGTCAGGGTCCGGGCTCTCCTGGCACGTAGTGGGGCTGGTCTGCGGCCTGGGAGGCTCCCTGGGCCCGCTCAGGCTCAGCCCACCTCAGAGAGGACCCAAAAGGCTCTCAAAGCCACCTATTTCCACCAGAGGCCCAGGAGCTTGATGGCGAAACCAGGCTTTATAACCAGGAAACTCAAACGCACCCTGAGGCCTCCACTTTCAGAGAGACTTCTCTTCACACCACATGGCAGGGGAGGGTAACGAGCCCTTGAGAGGGGACATTGGGAGTGAACACGTCCGTTCCACTAAGCCTCAGTTAATTCACCTAAGATTGGGGCTAATAACACTTAATTTTGGAGGCAATTTTATGTAGTAATTGTAGTGCTTCATAAATAGTGGCCTTAATAAAAGGGTGGGCCCAAATGGAGCAAGACTTCTGGGTCTCAATCCTGTGGCCCAAGGGAACCTGAGTGAACCTGGGACCCTCCACCCCAAGAACAGACCTGGCTCTCCCAGGAGACCTAGGGACTTCTCACTCTCAGGTCTCTGGTGTTCAGGGGTTTGGGGACATGGTGTGGGGGCAGCTGTTGGCCACAGCACCTTCCAGACCTGGTGTTGCCGATGAAGAATGCAAGGCTTGGGTTGGGTGGCCTGGCCAGCTGCCTAGCAGCCTCACGAGGGCTCTGCCCACACAGGATGTCCCCTGCTCCTGACTGCTCCAGCCATGGGGTTATCAGCTCTGTGCTGATCTGCAGGGGACTCAGCCAAATGGTTTCTCTAGGGCAACTGGATCTGCAGGAGAGGGCACACTGTACTATAGCTAGACTAGTTTAAAGGACACACAGTAGTACACAGCCACCTTGTCCCTCACAGACCTCCAGAGATGGCCGTCACTGTGGGAACAGGGAGAGAGAACAGCCTAGAATCTGGGAGTATGTTCCTGAATTATCTGCAGATGAGGGCTATCGCAGCGGCTGCTGAACCAGGATCAAAGATGCAGACACAATCAGGGTCAGAACGGGTCTAAGTCCACACCTGGCCAGTCAGCAGGAGGCTCCTCCTTGGACCTTGGATTACCCCTCTGTAAGATGGAGCCCTAAGCAAGCCCACCTCCCGGGGGGGTGTGGTTGAAGGAGTTGATAGACAGCAGAGCACGGAGCAGAGGGTGGGCAATGCCCTCACCCCCCCACCCCGTGGCCCGTGACTGCAGAGGCTGCTGCATCTGGCTCCCACGGCCAGACATTCTGCAGGCAGAACATTCTTCTCTGAGCCCAGGTGCAACTGGGAGAGGAGGGCTGGTCAGGATGACCTACCTGAGCCCTTCAGCCTTGTTCAAAGATGGGCCTGTGGTCCTGGTCCACCTGATGCCCCAACCTATTCTTGTCCCAAGGTCTCCCCAAGTGGGCCACTCGGTAGCAGTTTCCAGTGCTGCAGTTTGGGTTCCTTTAGGGTTTGGCTTTGTCTGGGTCGTGTGACTGGCCGGCTGTCTCTGCTCACCCTGGCTCTAGGGGACCTGATGACATGGTGTTTGGAGAATAAACCTAGCAGGGAAGGACTTGCTCCAAGAACAATGTGCAGGATGAAGATGCTCCCCAGGGGCTGACCGAGCTGCCTCCAGGCACAGCTGAGGACATGGGGTGCCAGGTGTCAGGTGTCAGGTGGAGCTTTGGCCAGACAAGCCATTCAGATGCCTCGTATTTGCATAGCACTTGCTCCCTGGGAGGCTCTGCTCCCAGAACCCTGTGCGCCAGTGCTGCTTCTACCCTGACTCACAGTGAGGAGGGTGGCTTGGGGAGCACTGGCCACCCAGAGTCACAGTGTGAAGTCCTAGTAGGCTGAGAGGTGAACCAGGCAGCTGGCTCCAGAGCGGGGCTCCTCACCACTATGGAGGTAGAAGAAGGACTTGGGGCCATAGCCAGATGGGGGGCACAGGCAGGAGGTTCCCGGCAGGCAGGAGGGAGGACAGGAGCAGAGACAGAAGGCCTGTGAGCAGGAGCAGTGGGCCACCCTGCAGGACTTCACTCTTGGTGTGTCTGTGGTGTCCCGACTTCCCCTCCCTCATCTTAAAAAAAAAAAAAAAAAAAAAAAGTCTTGTTGGCTTGGGGCACACTCTAGTGACTTCATTTTAATGCCACAAGCTCTTTAAAGATCCTTTCTCCAAATACAGACACATTGCGAGGTGTCCAGGGTCAGGAATTTTATGGGCACTTTTCAGATGCTGATGAAAGACGGGGAGGTCGGAGGCTCACAGTAAGAGTTCGGAGTTTTTCAGGAGGCTCCCTGGGGACAAAGGTGGCCTGTAGCAGCCCTGGCAGACGGATCAGTACCAAGATACCCTGACCACCGGTCTCAGGGGACATGCAGTGGCAAAGCCAGCCAGGTGGAGGCCCAGGGGGAGGAGCTGGTCTGAGCTCTCAGAGGGACCGGAGCCTTGCCAAGCGCTGGGCCATGATACCCCAGGGAAGGTCAGAGGCCTCTCACCCCTGGAAACCTCCCCGATGCCCACCACCGACAGGAGCCTTGATGTGAACGAGAGGCCAGGCGTCCCGCGATAGCAGGACCCTGTCTGTCCTCGGGTCTGCACTTGCTCTGCCTTCTCCTTCCTGTCCCTATGGTAGATGTCCACATCCCCCGTCCAGCCCCTCCAGCCATAGCGCCCTCCACAGGCCCTCACCCAGACCTCATGGGTACTGTCACTCCTCTTTGAGGCCACATGGACCCAACCGGCGGCTGGGTGATGAGTGGTGACAACTCTCTAGAATGTCAGCTTCACCTGTCTCTCTGCCCACAGCTCCGAGAACTGCTGCCGGCACCCTCTCTGAGGACACCTTCCCACATCCCCTCCAGGACAGCGGCAGCCGCCATGAAGCTGGTCCTCCTCTTGTGCCTGACGCTGATCAGCCCTCAGCTGGCCTCCCTCCGACGCCACAACTCTCGTGAGACAAGGAAGAAAATCAAGGAACCCGCTGTCCATGACACAGTGGCCCCCAGCACCAGGGAATTCACCTTTGACCTCTACAGAGCCTTGGCTTCCAATGCCCCTGGACAGAACATCTTCTTCTCCCCTCTGAGCATCTCCATGAGCCTGGCCATGCTCACCCTGGGGGCCCGCTCCAACACCAAGGCGCAGATCCTGGAGGGCCTGGGCCACAGCCTGCAGCCCGACTCAGAAGAGGAACTCCACAACACCTTCCAGAAGCTTCTGCAGGAGCTCAGTCAGCCCAGAGAGGGCCTGGAGCTCAGCCTCGGCAACGCCCTCTTCATGGACCCTATAGTGAGCGTTCAAGAGGGCTTTCTGAGGGCCATGAAGACTATGTACCAGGCGGACATTTTCCCCACCAACTTCGGGAACCCCACAGAAGCCCAGGAGCAGATCAATGACTATGTGGCAAAGCAAACCAAGGGCAAGATTGTGGACTTGATCCAGAACCTCGACAGCACCCACATCATAGTGATGGTGAATTACATTTTCTTTAAAGGTGAGGTGACAAGTTCCGGTTTGAACCGGAACTTTCTCTCTTTCTGCTGCTTTAGCCACAACAATACCCCATTCCCTCCACCTAAAGAAGCCAGTGAGGCAGCTTTAGTGCTTCCTCCCGGCGGGAGCCCCTCTGGCCCACTGATAGAGGTAGAGCCGTGATCTCCCTGGATTCCCAGAAAACGCCCCGGCTCTCCAACGGCTCATCGGCTCCTCTTTGCAGATGCTGAACCCTGTGACCTGCAGGGAAGGGGGACAGACAGAGTAGGGGAAGAGGGGAGGAGAGGGGGGAGTCAAACTGTCAACCCCCAGAGTCACAAATAGTGTCTCAGAGCCTTTGGGTGACTACAGCAAAACACCACACACAGGGTGGCTTATAAGCAACAGAACTTTATTTCTCACGTTTTTAGAGAACAGGAAGCCTGAGATGGAGCTTCAATTCAGTGTCTGCCGAAGCCAGGATCCCCACAGCTAGCACATTCACACAGGGGGAGGGGCACGAGGGTCCCTGGGTCCCTCCCACAACGGCACTAACCTCACTTAGGAGGACTCTGCTTTGGCCACCTAACAGCCACCCAGAGGCCCTACCTCCTGGCACCATCACCTTGGGGTTTAGGGTTTCAACAAATGGATTTGGGGAGAGGGAACAAATTCACAGCAAGGAATACCAGGCTTGGATTCTGAGTTTCTTGTCCCTCAGTCCAGGACTGGTCCCCTTATAGCAACTGTGAAATAAGCTAAGCATGGGTTCTGGGGCAGGGCCCACCTTGAGAACTATTAAGAAGTCGGAAGCAGTCCCTTGCCATCCTTGATTAGCAGTGCCCATGGGAAGCAGCCAGAGAAGGAGCCCAGGGAAGGCCTCCCAACAGGGATGATCATGTCCTTCCAGGACCCCTTACACCTCTGTGCAAAACCCAGATCAAAATGCAACATCAGGAAAAGAGTAAAACACAGAGCACCTCCCCTAGACATCAGGGAGCAACTCAGGCATCAGAAAATCAAAGGGCTTCCAAAGACATGAAAGCCAACCTTCTTGTTTTTCAAATATGGAAGGAGAGGCACCATGACAAGTCGAGACATACCCTAGGGTTATAAAGGGACCTGCCTTCGTAGTCCAGGGTGCAGGTTCTGCTGCTCTGTAGTGAAGGCTCTATACGAGGAGCCGCTCTGCAACTCTGCTTCCTGAATCCACTCTTCCTTTGCAGCAGAGAATGCCTCACCCTTACCCAGTTCTCTTCCCTCCCTGTCGCCCCCCCCCCCTTTAGCTAAGTGGGAGACAGGCTTCAGGCCCGAAAACACCAAGGAGCAAGATTTCCACGTGAACCGGGACACCGCCGTGAAGGTGTCCATGATGAACCGGGAGGATCAATATTACTACTTCCTGGACCGAAACCTCTCCTGCGAGGTGGTGGGGGTCCCCTACGAAGGCAACGCCACTGCCCTTCTCATCCTCCCCGGCGAGGGCAAGATGGTGCAGGTGGAGAACGGCCTGACCGGGAAAAGGCTGGGGAAGTGGCTTCACTTGTTCACCAAGAGGTACTCTTCAGACCCCTCCAGGGCCAGCCTGACCCTGCCCGAGCCCAGGGACATCCATGGCCCCCAGGACCACACAGTGGTGGTGGGAAGGACCCACCCAGCTATGGAGCTCCTTCCAAACCCAAAGTCACCCAGTGAAGTCCTGGGCCAGCTGGAGGGACCCGGGCGGGAAGCTGGGTTCCCAGGGGAGGTGCCAGAGTGGGGCAGCCCAAGTCCAAGTCCAGACCCAGGGGAGGTCTGTCCGAGATGAAGGGCAGAGAAGCCCAAGAAGCTGAGGGGCATGCCTGGAACATAAGCTCAGGGAGCCTCGGCTCAGGCTGAGGACGGCTCTTTTCTTTCTCTAGGCAGCTGGACCTTTACCTTCCCAAGTTCTCCATCGAGGGCTCCTATCAACTGGAGAAAATCCTGCCCAAGCTAGGGATCAGCCAAGTCTTCACCTCCCAGGCCGACCTGAGCGGCCTCACCAACCACTCCAACATCCAGGTGTCCGAGGTGAGTCCAGAAGTCCCCGAGCCACCGCCTTCAGGAATGGCCTGCCCTGCCCTGCCATCTCCCCACCCCCTCCTCTTTTCCACAAAGATGTTACTTTGGGCTTCTTGCTCCTTGCCATAGGAAGCCACCGTGCCTGGGGGGATGGAGTGCAGTAATAACTGGTCAAAACTCAGAATCCTGTGCAAGCCCCTTCCCTTCCTAGCTGTGGGAGCTCCAGCAAATACCTGAGACTCTGAGCCTCCTCTCTCTCACCTGTGAAACAGGGAAGTCACACCTCACTGTGAGATGTCACGAGGATTCAGTGACTGACACACGTGCAGTCTCCTCTGGGCACAGCGGCTGGCACAGGTGGCTGCTCAGATGTTCCACTTCCTCCTGCTCCCGGGCTCAGGTGCACAGACGCCTGTGTTGGAGCCCTAGGTGGCTTTGCCATTTCCCACGAACCCTGCTCCCAGCCCTGGGTGGCCGGGTAATGCCTGCTGTCTCCCTGCAGATGGTGCACCGGGCCGTGGTGGAGGTGGACGAGTCAGGAACCAAAGCAGCTGCAGCCACCGGGTCAGTCTTCATGTTCAGGTCGGCCCGACTGGGCTCTCAGAGGGTCGTGTTCAACAGACCCTTTCTGCTGGCCATCTTGGAAAACACGAACATCCTCTTCTTTGGCAAAGTGACCCGACCCTGAGGGCAGTTTTCTCCTGGAATTCACAGGCTCCACAGGGGGAGACAGGGGTGAGCATGGCCCATCTATCTGCTAGTAGCTGGTGATTAACATAGGTTTAGCTGACTATTGGGACATCACAAATAATAATAAGATCAATATACTGGTGATTACTTCTTACACAATTGCAAGACATGGGTGCCTTAGAGAAACCTGGAGAACAATCGGTCTTGTCCTTGCTGTCCATCAGTGGAGATTGGCACTGAGGCTCAGAAAGGCCAGTTGACTCATCCAAGCTCCCACAACATTAGTACCCCAGACAGGCCCAGAGTTCAGGCCACTGATGCTCAGATCAGTGGTTCAAACACATTTAGAAGACAGTTCCGGTTGCTGAGAGACACCAGGAGGCACATTTTTAAGTCTTGTCCCCCATCTCTCAGCAACAACTGTCAGTTCCTCATAGTTTGGAAAGAGTTCTAGATGGGGCTACTCACCCTGCTTTAACCAGCTGTGTGACATGGGATTCACACCGGCCCCCTCTGGACTTCAGGATCCTCATGTCTCCAGTGAAAGGATCCCAATAAAGGACCCTTGAAGTGTCCCATGTCAGCCTTGGTTGACTTCAGCACATTTGAGTGTTAGGTAAAACAGAGGCCAGGGTGGAAGTGTCCCAGTGCAGGATTGCACTAACCGGTGAATAGTTACCCTTTCATGGGCCTGGCTGAGGATGACAGAACCGAGGTCTATTGCAAAGGGGAGAGGAGCAGCTGCAGACCCTGATGACTAACCCTGTGAATTTCATGTCAGCAATAATAATAAAGCATTTTTCAAATACTGGGCCTCATTGTCTTTGTGGCGGCAGCTCTAGGAACGGTGACACCGACAACTTGCCATGCTCTAGACTTGGTGCTGGACACTTGGCCTGCATGCTCCCATTCACCCCTCACGGTACCCCCAAGGCCAGGTGCCACCTTCATCCCCAGTTTAAAGACGGGAGGTGAGTCTTGGTGAGGCTGGGTGGTAGACCCAGGTACAGAGCCCAGATGATTGGATGTCCCCGGAGCCACCGGCTCAGTCCCATGCCCCGCTGTGGAGGAGAGATGATGAGACAAGGGGAAGTCCCATGCGTGACCCAGGCAAGGTCCTTTTCTGCCTTTCCCAAGACAACAAGCTCCTTCACTGTCAAATGAAGGGGACCAGACACCAGAATTGAAGGGTGAGCGAGTGAGTGCATCTTCCTCACTCGGCCTCTTACTGTCCCCAAATTAGCTGCCCCCAGAGCCCCTGCCCACCCGACCTGCATGTTCTTATCCTGATTTCCTTGAGGCTGTGCCCACGGCTGTGACCTCAGGGCCTGGACTGTATTAAAGCTGGCACCCACGGGAGTACTGAGGCCAGAAGCCTGGGTTTTGACAATCCCCCATAGAACTGAGCACCTGCTGTGTGCCAGCCTGTGCCGGATGCTTTGCATGCGTGATCTCATTCGTTCCCTGACAATCCACCAAGATTTGTCATTGTCCTCATTTTATAGGGGAAAATAGCTGGTGACAATGAGGGCCAGACTCCGAGATCCCAGGTGGCCCACCGGTTGACCATGGCAGGGTGTGTGGCTGCAAGCAGACCCAGACCTCTTGTTTGTGTTTATGCCTAGAGCTCAGGGCAGCTGGCCAGGACTGGACCTCCTCATGGGGTCACCCTGCCTCTGTGTGCCTTTCCCTTGCATAATGTCTAGTCTCTCTTGGCAAATATTTCTCCCCCTGTTTACCCAGCCTGTCCAAGGTCGGAGGGGGGCCCTGCCCGTGTGTCATGGATAAGGACATGGTCCAGTGCCGTCCAAAGTTCACTGGGCAAACAGGCCCAAAGCAGGAGCTGTGGGGAGTCTGGGGTGGGGTCTGGTGCACTGAGCCTCTGCTGCCTGCCACACATCAAAGCGCTGCTGTCAGGGTCCTCACAGGCCATTTAGCTCAATCATCACACGGTCCTGGGGTGCACAGAATGAAATAGCAGCCCAGGGAGAGAGAAAGAGAGAAACTCTTAAGGAGCCAGGAAAGGTTTTGCCGAAGGGAGACAGAGCTGGTCTTGAAGAGTGAGAAGAAGGCTTGGGAACAGGTAGGAGACCCGCAGGCCAAGGGAACGTCCGGGGCAAAGGATGATGTGGGCGAGCTGTGGTGTGCGGGGGAATCATGCAGACTCTCTGGACCAGTGCTGGGAGTGTGAAGGAGGGGACCGTGCTGGTGGTTCAGGGACAAGGATCCTGGATACAGGGTCTACCACTGTTTCTTTCATTGCTCTCACGTTACCTTGGGGTTCATTGCACACCCTGAGTCTCCTGCACCCCTTCTTCCATCTGCAGCTCAGCCGGTGCCTCCACTCCCCCTCTAGGGGGCGCTCACACCCTCTCCAAGGCTCCACCAGCCCCTTCTGAGGGCTGACCTCTGCCATTGGGTAAACTAAGGTAATGTCCTGTAGGGTCCCTGCTCATACAGGCCTGACCTTTCCCTTCAGGACCCTCGTTCTTAGCCACAGAACTGGCTTCCTAAGGCTGTCCTAACAAAGAGCCACAGTCAGGGGGGCTTAAGCAACAGAAATTGGCTTGCTCACAGTTCTGGAGGCTACTAGCCAAGACCAAGAGGCCAGCAGGATTGGCTTCCTCTCCCGTTGGCTTGAGGCACCATGTCCCTGTGTCTTCCCTCTGTGCGTGTCTGTGTCTGAATTTTCTCATCGAGACACCAGCTATATTGGGCTGGGTCCAGCTAATGACTTTATTTTAACTCCATCATTTCTTTAAAGATCCAATTTCCAATTGTCACATTCTGAGATATTGGGGATCAGGACGTTAGCATGTGAGTTTTGAGGGGGACACCATTCAACCCATAGGCCAGCTCACCTTTCAAGTCCCTGATGCTCCTTGTGGAGCTCACCCTTTGGAAAGTAGACTTGATTCCTCTGTCTCCCCACAGGGACTCTGGGGCCACCTCTCAGGAGTGTAACCTGATGCAGAGGAACCACACTGTGCTGAAGACCAGGATTGGTTCCACCGTCTCTCCCCACAGAGACCTGGGTGAGACAGTGACTTTGGTCTCCAGGGTAAACACTTCCCACCTCCAGTGATGAGCCATGCCTGCCAGTACCCCACTTCCAGGCTTACTGAGCTCATGAATCAAAGGCTACTCGTGGGTGCCACTAGGAGTCTACCCTGGAGCTGGTGCAAGTTGGTAAGCCCAGCAGCCACGGAACTGGCAATAACCAGGGAAGCCAATAGATCAGCGTAGTCACAAACTGTGATGAGAGCGACTCATTTGTCCTCAGATAGTTACCGAGTGTCCACTGTGTGCCTGGCACTGTTCCAAGTTCTGGAGGAAAATTTTAAATTTCCAAAACCCTAAAATTCCTATCCTTGGGGAACTGATATTCCAACATGGAGCAATAACAAATTAAAAAATACTTTTTTTAAAAAAAAAGCAGAAAAATAGAATTCATTGCATGTGGATTGAGGAGGGGGAGGGCTGCAGAGGGTGACACACACCTCAGAGCATGGCACGGGAAGTGGGGGACAGTCCAGTGACAGCAGAGAACTAGTAGGATCCACCTTGGCTGAGGGATGGAAGTGGCATCACCAGCAACGAGCTGTATTGACATCTCCTGTCCCTGACACCGTGTTAGGAGCCAGGGATCAGTGGCATCTTTCCCCAAACCCGTGCCTCAGTCCATCATGGAAAACAGCGGTCACACCCAAGCAAAGGGACGTTCAAAAAGATGCCACCAGCCTTCTGCAAAGTGCTAATTCAGGAACAGAAAGGAGATCCTGAGGACCACCAGGGACCTAAGGAGACTAAGGAGACCTGTGACCAAGTACAGCGTGGGAGTCGTGAACGGGCAGTGGGTGGCGTCCTGCTAAGGCTGGGCTCTCCAAGGTTCGCTTCCAGGTGTTGACAAATCCGCTGCGGTTCCACGGGCTGCTTATGTTAGGGGAGAAGCAAAGCTGGAGCCCTCCGTACGGTTTCTATGACTTTTCTGTAAATCCCAAAGTGTCTCAAGTTAAAAAAACATTTTTTAAAAAATACAATGTTCCAGAAGAAAAACCAAAAAAATCCAGAAAGGGGAGAGCACTGGGGTCGAGAGTCCCAAAGTCCAAAGAAGGCAACTAGGTAAGGAAGAGGATGGGTGCTAAGAGAGGATTTCTGGGGCCTTCTGGAACCAGGGCACATAAGGTGTCTCCAGGGTGAAGGCATTGAAGCCAAGACCCAAGGGGACAGAGGAGCAAAAGAGGCAGAAGCTCAGTGTGGCTTTGTGAGCAAAGTCCCAGAGGTGGGCACCGGTGTGAAGAGGGTGCCTGTGGCTGGAGCAGGTGGCGGAAGGGGAGGAGAGCAGAGGCTCCCTCCTCCACCGTCACCAGACACCATGCAGGGCTCTGAGCAGAGTCACAGGGATACCAAGGCTACGTCCGGGTACCTGGCACTTGTCTGAGCCTTTGTATATATTGACTCAGTTAATGGAGAGGCACCTTCAAAGGGCTGGGCATGGTAAGCAGGTGACATCACTGGCCCTCTCCAGCTTCCTGTGGTCACTCCACAGCACTGACCACCCCCTACCTCCCCAAGATCGTGTAGCAGGGAATAAGGGGGCACCAAGGTGACTGTGCCAATCAGGATCCCAAAAGACAATCCCTAACACCACGATTTTTCCGATTCAAAATTTCTAAAGTCTATAATTCCTAAAGATCAAAATTTCAAGCATCACAATCCTGAAAGATTAAAATCTTGAGTGTGGATATTATGAAAGCAGAAATCCCAGAAAACCCACAATTCCCCTTGAGAAATGGAGGCTATGTAAGAGGGCAAGGGAAAACGGAAATCTGGAAAGGGACAATTGAAATGAGTCCGTTGGCCACACGTTCCTCCAACTGGTGGGCTCCTGGGGCAACTGTTTGCAGAGGTGACCCATTGCAGGTTTTGATCCATCTCTTCAAAACATCAGCTATCCCTTGCAGTATTCCAGATGACCAGTTATCCAGCTGGGTGGACACTGTGGGTGTACTCACCTATAATCCCAGCTACTCAGGAGGTGGAGGCAGGACAATTGCAAGTCTGAGGCCAGCTGGGCAATTTAGAAACACTATCTCAAAATAAAACTAAAGAGTCAGCGGATGTAGCTCAGAAATACAGCACCCATTGGTTCGATCCCTAGTATTGCCAAAAAAAAACCAAAACAAAAAAACCAACTAAGTGTACACCCTTACCAACCACAGTGATAAAAGTGACCACAACACTCAGAGCAACCAAGAGATCTTTATTGCAGCAGTGCAACAGAGGAGAAGAGAGAGAGAGAGAAGGGGAGAGAGAAAGAGAGAGAGAGAGAGAGAAGAGAGAGAAGAGAGAGAGGGGCCTGGCAGAAGGGAGTTTTTAAAGCCCAAATCTAATGGGGTCTCTGGGTCTGCAAGCTGCCTTGTTGGCACACAAGGGGGTTAGGTGCTCGGCCCTGAGCAGGGGGTTGAGTGTTCAGCCTTGAGCAGGGGCTTGGGCGTTTGGGCTTGAAGCAAACAGGTGATAAAGAACCAGACAGAGGGTTTGAGTGGCCAGGTCATCCTGCAGCTAACTTTGTTTGGCATGACCTGCAGACAGCTTATTTAGCCTGTCCTGCACCTAACACTCTTCACCTATTTCTTTTTGAATATGACCTGCTTATAACTGTTACAGCCTGTGGCTGTTGACAGTATTCCTGAGGTTTATGCAAAGATATATGCTGTGATTGTCTGTTTTACTGTTCAAAGTGGCCTTGGGAGCATTCTGTTGGGTACTTTGTTGTTATTGCTTTTCTCCAATAAATGCCCTTTCAAAATGTAAATAAATGTCCCCAAAAGGCTTGTTTTGTTTGGGTACCAGGGATTGAACCCAGGAGTGCTTAACCACTGAGCCATGTCCCCAGAGTCTTGCTAAATTGCTTAGGGCCTCACTAAGTTAAAATTATTTTTTCAATTTTAATCTTAAAATCATTTTCATTTTCTAGAATATGTTTTGGGAATTTTGATCTTTTGGGATTTCAGACTTTAGGGACTTTGATCTTTGGGGATTTTGATCTTTGGGGATTTCAACATTTAGAATTGACATGTAAGATTATCTGGATTATGGCCCAAATCCATTGGAAGGATGTCTGGATCCTGTGGTTGTTTGAAGGCTTAGAGGAGGTAGGCAAGGGAACAGGAGGTGGCCTTCCGAGGGTTGTGGAGGAAAGCTTGTTTTTCCAGTGTGTTTGTCTGGCCCACCCAGGAACAAGAGTTGAGATGAGGGCCTTCAGGCTCCCCTTGGAACGGGGACACACACAGGGTTTTTCTTTCTACTGCTTTCATTCCTGAGAGGCAGAGTTCTTCAATCAGCTCACCATGCCACCCTGACACCCAAACACTGGGGATTCCTTGACTTTCTGCTCCCTGCAGTACCACCCACCCACCTCCGTGTCCAAGATGACCCTTGCACCCCTCGGTGGTGCAGGCCTCAGAGTCGTTGCTTCTTAAGCCACTACCAGGGAACCTGCCATGTCACAATCACAGATCCAAGTGACTCCCCTGTGCTCCCAACCATACTGATGTTTTCGACTCTGCAAGTCCCCAAGATAGTGCCTAGGGACTCCTGGTCCTGAAGCCTAGGACCACCTCTCACAGGCACTGTCCACAGGTGAGTTGACCATTCATGGGACCCAGAGAAATGTGAACTTCATATAAGGAAAAAATTTTACTGCAAGTCTGTCCTGCGAATTTTGTGGTGTTTTTGTTGGTCAAATTAGGCAACTCTGTCTGAGGGTACAGCAATGAGCCGGAGGTGGCCGCCTCTATGGCCAGAAGCCAGCCGTTCTCTGCAGAGATGTGGGGGAGTCACTGACCACAGGCAAAGACTGCTCACCAGTGGGTGTGTGAACCAGGCCTGGAAAACCAGGAGCGGACCCTGGGAGGCCTCCTGCTCTGTGACATACAGCCAGAAGTATAACAAAGCCTTACTCACGCAGGACTGGGAGGTGGAAGCCTGAGACAGAACCTTCCCTGAGGTTCTGTGGGCTACAGCAGAGTTGCTAACTCAACCAGGGCAAGTTGGCACCCCCTGGGACTCTGGCCGGCCTGTGGTGTCAAAGATGCCTTTCTGCAGCAATTTCCCCTGGGATTCGAGCCCTCTCCTTACTTCCCCTGGGAGAGCTCAGGTCTAGGGAGCATTGTGGGACTAGAACCAGCGGCAGCAGTGGGTGGGGCCAGATCACCTCCAGTGGCAGTGGAAGAGGCTGGGGGCTTGTGGAAGGGTGAGCATGGAGGCTTGGGTCTCTGGGTCTCAGGAAGCCCGCTGAAGGCTTGAAACCAGCGAATGATGCAAAGGCCTCGTATTCTTGAAGATATTTGGGTGACCGTGAAGAAAACCAGCTGGCGGGGCAGGCGTGGAAGTGTGGGACAGCCTAGGGTCATTGCAGCGGGACAGGGAGAGTGGCTAGGAATGGGTGTGTGCAGCAGAGGGTAAGCGGAGGAGGGTGTCTGCCCGCTTCACCGGGAGATTGGAGGAGGAGGGTGCTGCCCAGGTTGCTGGCTGCCAGGGAAGAAGCAGCACTTTTCTGGGATGAGGACCCTGGGAACGGAGGGGTTTCTGCTCAGGCAGGCTCTGGGTGGCGCAGGGCCATGCCTGCATCAAGATCCTCCGTCAGAACCCTGGTTACCAGAGGGTGAGAGGCGTGGAAGGAGCTGCGGAAACCCAGGTAAAAAGTGGG
Organism: Urocitellus parryii; assembly: GCF_045843805.1. Taxonomy (NCBI): domain Eukaryota; kingdom Metazoa; phylum Chordata; class Mammalia; order Rodentia; family Sciuridae; genus Urocitellus; species Urocitellus parryii. The sequence continues at coordinate 10,758,296 of NC_135536.1, read as the reverse complement.
ACCTGGATCTCCACCTGAAACCCTGGCGGGACCTCTCATCCAGCCCCTCAGAGGCTCCCAGTGTCTTGAGAGGAGAGAGGCGTGATTCCTCATCCATGCTGCCCGGCCCAAACCCTTGCTTTCTGACCCAAATCCCAGGATTCTTCCTCAGGCTGCCACCGCTGGAGGACCACAGCAGGTGACTCCTCTCTTTTGAGGTCACTGTGTCCCCAAGGCCAGTCTGGGCACCGGTCAGCTGGGAGAGGAGTGCTGTTGGCCTGAGAGGGAGAGGGTGGACCCCCCGCAGGGGGCCTGCTTCAGAATCCCAGCTCCCTCAGCGCTGATGGTGACGTGGCCTTGGGAACTCGCTTTACCTCTCTGTGCCAAGGTCTCCTCCGTGTGGTGTGTAAAGGAGAGGAATCAAACCGGCCTCCACTGGTATTTGATAGGTTTCAATGAGCCCCTCAGCATAAAAACCAGGGCACCGGCAGTGACCTTCATCAGTGACCCTGGGCCTCTGTGGAGTGAAGGAAGGAACCCGTCTCAGCTGCGGCACACACTGTCCTGAGGCCAGCCTGTTTTCTCACACCATCTTCAGATTCTCTTCTTACTCTCTGCCTCTGATCCCAGGAGCCAGTGGGACAGGAGATGTGAGCTGGTGTTAGCCGCCTTCCCCTGCAGAATAAATCCCCCCAAACCCATAGCTTGAAATGATAAACATTTTCAAGAGATCCCAGAGGGGCTGAGCTTGTAGTCAAGTTGGGGGACAAGGCTGCAGTTTCTGAAGATATGATTGGGGCAGAATGTTCTGTGTCCAAGTGCTCTCGCTCTGGCTCTCGTGGGGTTTTTGGCAGGAGGTCTCAGTTCCTCCACGAGGGTCTATGCAGAAGCTGATCTGATGTGACTTTCAAAGAAGAGAGAGCAAGTGTGAGCATGTACAGAAGAGAGACAGAGCCCAAGAAGCACTGTCTTTATACAACTCAATCACCAAAATGATGTCCAGTCCCTTATGACATATCCCACTCATCAGAAGCAAGTCACAGTGCAGCAGGTGTGTCATTCAGCTCTGTGTTTAGAAAGGAGGACCTTCAGAGCATTCGTGGACACATCCGTAAGTTTATCATAACCCCAGAACCAGCAGAGCAGGTGCCCGTGTCAGCGTAAGGGGGCCGGGAACGTGGATCCTCACCTTTGCTTTCTGATAAGGCTCTTCTTCTTTGCCAAAACCTGATGTGTGCTTGAACTCTTTTCCGTGACATGTCAAGAGCCAGGAAGTTGTGAGTGGAGGTCTGTACCGGTTGGAGAGACCTCCTGGAGCCCCCTTCTGCTGACATGGACCTGGCAAGGCATGTCAGGGGAGTGGTCTGAGGTCCCCTTCCTGCACTCCCACGAGAATCTGCAACTTCTTTTTCTACCCTTTTCTGAGCTACTTGAGTGATAGTATGGGCTTGACTGGGAACCACAATTTGGAGTCAAACACAAGCTCACTGGCCCTTCCTCTCTCTCTCACTCTTTCTTCTCTCCTCCTAAAGTGCCTGCAGATTTCCTCTTTTCCAGATCAGTGAAACAATACGCATTGGATTATAAAGACACCAAAAATAAGAGGCATTCATTCCCTCCAACTCAGCCAGGTGAAGGTGCACCCCAGGATGGGCAGTGGCCTCGCAGGAAAAGTCCCAAATGAACGTACCCTGTTCCCAGTTCCAGTGGAACTCCCCAAGCTCATTCAGGGAGACAAGTTCACCCAATGTCTCATGCAACCTCACATCTCCTCCGTGATGTTCTCAGACCACACCTGAGAATGAGAGGAGGCAATCAGCCATGATGTGAAAGGGCCCCCAAACCAGCTCTCACAATGATCCAGAACAAACAGGTCCCTGGATGACTAGGGGGTGGCAGTCAGTCCTCTCTTCCAACACTATTCCCCATGCTCACCTCTCTTCTCGGTCACAACTGGACTCCTGTCCTTATTTTCAAAACACGGGTGAGCTTTCTCTCTGGGCCATCCCTACCCTTGTTCCATGGCACTGTCACATTTGCTGCCCCCCTCTCTTCACTCCTTGCTTCCTGCCCCTTGAAGATTTCCATGAAAATGATACCTGAGGTTTGGGTGACCATGAGCAGCAGGGATGGCTCCGTGGCTTCCCTTAGTTCTTTTCCACCACCTTTACCTTGCAGATTCCTGGATACCTGGCCCCTCGCCAGCGAAGCCTCAGGGCCTTTAGTCTGCTAAACGTGTGCTCTTGAGGAAGTTGACTGTGTACTTTAGAAATCCCACCCAAGTGGATTTGGTACACCACCTTGTAGGGGAGACGCCTGTGGGGATTCTTTGTCTCATCTTAAACATGGCCAGCTGGGAACAGATCGTTTTTACCATCCTCAGTGAGGTTCTCAACCCTCTGGAAGTTTCTGTCCTGATAGACAACACGGCCTCACCCACCGGTGGATGAAGAAGTGTCTCCCCCCGCCAACCAGAGGGGCATATCCATCACTGAGTTATCCAAATAGGTAACATCCTTGACACAACATTTGGAAAGTCTTCAGGGTGTTTGCCTGTTGCTATGTGAGTGATCATGCTTCCCTGGATGAGAACAGAAATGAGAATCATTTGCATTATCACACTGCAGTCTAGGCCTTTCTATGACGTCATTTTTCTTCTTTTTTTTTTTTCCAAACCCTGAAAATATGGTTCATTGGATCCTGGGACTCCAGGGATACCTGAAAGCAGAAGTGTGTCTGCTCATCAGAGACAAAGGTGCTCCAGCCACTGGGAGTGGGGCAGAGGGAATGAGCTGGAGCTGCTCATTACGTGGGTGATGCCCCCTTCAGATTAGCGTTTCATGAGCTCCACCGCGGGCACGCTTGCCTCCAGGGTTGGCATCTCTGTAAGAGGTGGGGCAATCACTCCCCTTTTCTCTCCTTCAGACATGAAAAGATTGAGGTCCCAGCTCATGCACGAGCTGAGGCCTCTCGCTTTCAAAGCAGGCAACACCTCATCCATTCCAGCATTGTAAATAACTAGACTATCTTTTTGAGGCTGATGGCCTCAAGAAGAGGCTAATTTTCTTTCTTTCTTTTTTCTTTTTAAATTTGTTCTAATTAGTTGCACGTGAAGATAGAATGCATTTTGACACATCATGCATAAATGGAGTGTAACTTCTCATTCTTGTGGCAGACTTTCTTATACAGTATCACATGGCCTCAACATAAGCTAGAAAACAAGAAAATTGGCCCATATTTTTTGGTTGATGTGCCTAAAACATTTCTTATAAATGACTTCAAGATAGTTCTCACGTTACAGTTATGGGTTAACACGAAAGCTTTTTACCTCTCTGCCAATCTAGTCTTTTTCTTTTTTTCTTTGCTATCTTAAAAAAAAAAAAAAAAGTTATGCAAGTGTAGTTAAACCGGTTGTGACTGCAAAGCAGGTGTGCAGGAGCAAACGCTAACTCACTTGAGAGTGAGACAAAGAGAGGGGCTCTTCCCCTTCAGAGGGTCTGAAGATGGGGTGCACAGTCGGGGTGGTCAACAAGGATCTGCCTTGGGGAGGGCAAGTGGCCACTTATGCCGCTGCTTCAGTGTCAGGGGTGACCGGTGAGTGCTGCCCGGCCACCCCCCGCTGTGTGGGCCTCCCGTGTCTGTGTGCTGTGGTCTTCCTCTTAACATCCTTGCTCACTGTGCCACATGGCAGATGCCTGGGACAGGCCCTCCTTTGGTTTCTGAAACTCTAAATCTGGCCCATACTCTGCTTAGGGAGCGTCTGTAGCTCTCTAGTTCTTACTGTAGGGATCCAATACCTGGTCCATGAAAGCTCTACAGTCATCATCTTCTATTTTTATGTGTATTTTTGCACATGTGTGTGTTGTAGGTGGTCCCTGCCTGTGGGCTGTGTTCCTTGACGCGGTACCTAACTGACTCACAGATAAATGAGTGCTCACTAATTAAGGGAACAAGGGCCACATACCTTTAGTTCATATGACTTAGGTCACTTTACGTTTGTTGGTAAGATAGAAGTGAGGATGTCTTTAAACTTGTTAACACATGTTTTTGCCTAGATCGAAAACCAATCAGCGTTGTATATTTGTCTCTCTTAGACATTTAGAACACAATGTCCATTGCTTTTAGGGAATTTCTTTGATAAGAATTAACCTACAATGTTAACTGTGCTTGTTAGATATCTTGGTTTTCATAGGTAATCTAAAACTAGCTGATAAAGTGGATAAATTAGGTAGAAAAAAAGAAACATTTATAAATATATGTTAGAAAAATAGCTGAGTTGTTTATAATTAAGTTAAAATACTAAAAAATCAATTTCTAAATATTATATATAACGTATATATATTGAATAATGTGTACTCTATATGTAAAAATAAAAAATTTAAGCTGTGTTTTGATGAGAAAACTCTAGACAGCATAAAGTCTATTATTTCATTAAGAAAGAGTAATTTTGTCTAATCCATGTAATCCTAGCAGCTTGGGAGGCTAAGGCAGGATGATCAAAATTTCAAAGCCAGCCTCAGCAACTTGGCCAGGCCCTAAGCAACTTAGCAAGACCCTGTCTCAAAAGAAAAAATAAAAAAAATAGGCTGGGAATGTGGCTCAATTGTTAAGCACTGCTGGGTTCAATTCCTGGTACCAAAAAATAATAATAATAATTTTGTCTAAATTCAAGAATTTTATAAGGATTGTTTCAAATTGTCAGTTTTAAAAAATGCTAAAGCAAAAGAAAACCACTAAATAAAAACTCATGAGAGTTATAGGTATGGGAATAGTTTAGGTGAGGAAAGTTGAAAGGAGAAGGGAATACTTTGGAATAAGAAAGAATTTCATACGGTAAAGTAAGATTTTTGTCCTAAAATAAAATATCTAGATTGTTCAAAGATGGGGAAAAGAAAGGACAAGAAACATAAGGATGTAAACAAATTATCTAGTGATTAGGTAATTATAGAATGCCTATGAAGGATGAATATTAGAACAGTTACGTGTGATTAGTTGAATATAATTTGAAAGATTATTTGAGTGACTTTCTAAGGTAAAAATTTAAGACATTTAGGTAAAGCCAGAATTAATTCTCTATGTTTAAAATTTTCTACTCTTAGTAACATTTATGAAGGAAAAACTGACTTAATGAACAAAGATTTTTGTGTTTTATCGAGATCAACTCTTGCATTTGCTGTCTATTTATGTTTTTAATTACTCAGGAAATTCTCTTATCAAAGTCAGGGCTTATTTAAGTGTCTATGTTTTAATGAACACTTTATAACTCTAAAAAAATAAACAACTATGATTATGGTTACTATAGTGTACTTGAGACCCAACATATCTGAGATTAGAGATGTGTATATATACCTGAGAGCTAAATATGCTGTGTCTAAATATTATGAGCTTTGCCTGAGCTTTTTCTAAATATTATGCATAATTTTGTAGTGTTAAAGTTATATAAGTTTAAGGCATGCAAGGTAACCAAGAACTACTCTTTTAGAAAATTTACATTGTATCTGCATATTTCATATAAGCATATAAAACAAACAGTGGAACTTTTGGAATTTCTGTCATTTGTATTTAGTACCATTTAGATTTAAAAAATAAACTCTGCCATTTAAAACCCAATTGACATCTATTTGCTTTAAATAGGTGTTTTCTTACTGTATATATGAGATGCACTCATGCATGAGGCCATAAGTCTATCTGTGGTAATTGGCACTAGGTATTAAACTTATAAGATATCTAAAGCTACTCTTTAATTTTTGCCAGCATTAGTTACCTGCGTAAAGCTGTTAAAGGGAGAGCAACATCATTATAATTTCCTACCTAACCATGTCGTGTAACCGCTAATTATTACTGACTTCTTGTGTGTTAAAATGTATCTGTATTCCCCAAATACAAAAGCCTGCTGACATGCAAGTTGAAGGAAACACTTTACCAAGTTGGTATCCCCTGAACTCACATGTTAGTAACAATAGCCTTTTTCAGGCTCACATTTATGTGTTCTTGGTTATATTCTGGCCATTATCTTTGATCAAAGGTAATTGAATATGCTCAACACTTGTCTTTCAAAACCTTGACACTCTGATAATTAAAGGATTGGGCATGGATCACCTAGGAAGTACATCAGGAAAAAGTATGCTCTACTTTATTTTCAAGACATTTCATTTATTTATAAGACAAAAAAAATGCTGAATGTTTTCTCTGATATAAGGAGGCTGACTCATAGTGGGGTAGAGAGGGGGAGCCTGGGAGGAATCGATGAACTCTAGATAGGGCAGAGGGGTGGGAGGAAAAAGGAGGAGGCAGGGGACTAGCAAGGATGGTGGAATGTGATGGACATCATTATCCAAAGTACATGTATGAAGACACGAATTGGGTGTCAACATATTTTATCTACAAACAGAGATATGAAAAATTGTGGTATATATGTGTAATAAGAATTGTAATGCAAAAAATCACAAAGTACATGTATGAAGATATCAATTGGTGTGAACATACTTTATATACAAAGATATGAAAAATTGTGCTCTATATGTGTAATGCATTCTGCTGTTGTGTTTTTAAAAAAAATAAAATCAATTTAAAAAGACAAAAAAATATAAAAATAACAAAAATATAAAAATAGCAAATTTCATGTAAATCATTCAATATTTATTAACAGATCAAGTAACCTATTGGTAAAAGGTACATATGTGTGTGTGTGTTTCTTCATTTAAAATTATTATATAAACTGAATTTGCTTTGTTCTTAATAATTTTACTTTGTATTTTCCTTGTACAACTTTGTAACTGTTGTCTGTTCATATTTTGCAGAAGTAGAACTTAGAACAGAACTAAGCAATATTTTGATATAATAGTCATCACCCACAGGACAGATATTAACCCCTGTTCATTAAAAAGGACAGGCAGGAGTAGCCTTCTCAGTGTTCAACAGCTGAAATTTGAAGGCCAGAATCAAGAAATAAAAGGATGCAAAAAGAAAAAAAAAAAAAGCTAACATTTTGGCCCTCAGCATCCAAGGTCTCCTAGGACTCAGGGAGCAGTGGGAATCCTCTAAGGGCCCTGCAATTCTGACAAGTCACCCAGAATCCCAATCAGGGGGCTTGCAAAGACTCCCTGAGACTAAGAGCCAACCCATTGTCAATTCTGCAAAGAGGAGGTTCACTGGAGATGGGATGTCCCTATCGCTCCCAAGGAAAGCCACGGAGTCAGTAAGATCCTGAACCATCCTGGCGGACGGAAAGACCGGGAGAGGGGGAAAGACTAAAGGAGCCAGGATGTTCCTTACAAAGTCCCTAAGAGTAACTCCTGAGGAGCCTTGACGGACCTGAATAGGAACAGAAAAGAAAGGAAGAGAAGGAGGTTCACTTTTGGCTAAGGAAGGGGCCTGCTTAGCCCTGAACACCCAGCCGGGAAGAATAACCCGAGGCAGGTGTGCTACTGAGGGGCACAAGGAAGGCCACACTCATGGCGCCATTTAAAAGAAATTTACCCCATCCCCCACCCCACCCCCTAATTAGACATCTGACTTTGGACCCCTCTTGTATTCTGCTTTACAATGTATCTTGGTACTTTCACTTTTGGGTTTACAGGGTAGGGGAGAGTCTTTCTCCAACCCTGTCCTTGCAAGATACTATACAGAGACCCTTTCTGATCTCAGACCTTGCCACTGTCCTAAAACACAAAGAAATTGTCATTAAACACGTTCTCAGATTGGGGGCAGTTACGAAGGACCCATCTGGAATACAGAAATCGAGTACCTCCAGCACCTGCCCCATCACCCCACAAGTTGAGTCAAGGAAACTTGTTCTATTAAAACCTTGAAAAAGGTGCCCACCCACTGGCTAGCTACTCCCCAGATGGAAGGGCCCCCTCCAGGTCTCCTTAAGCACCCGGGTGGCTGTCAGAATCCACGGCCAAACATTGTGGAGCCATTTATGAAAACTTAAACCTGCCCGTCTTGAGGTCTTACAGGACCAGGACTGTAAGCCACCGGAGAGAGGAGAACAGGACTCCTCTTCATCTGAGCCACTGGAGGATCTAAGGGTCCTGTTCAAAGCAATGAAAAGCCCTGTTTAAGCCAAGTCCCCTGCGTTCTAGGTCCCAGGAGCCTCACTCCTTTCTGCTGACATAGAACCTTTTTTTTTTTTTTTTTGGTGGTTGGAACTTCTCTGCTCTACCAGAAACCAGTCCCTTGGGCAGGATCTGCTTTCTCTTTGAGGCCCTCTTCCCCTCCTCATGAGAGCCTACCCTGATTGCAAAGCAGGGCCTAGACCGAGAGCAGATCTGTAGGCCCTCTAGCCTGACCCCCGTTGGCTGTTACGACCGTCAGGACCTTTGACTGCCTGATCCTCCTGCTGTTGGCCTCTTACCTTCTTTATGTTCCAAGAGCATCACATCTCCCAGACTGTGACAATTCCACGTTGAGAGGGTGGCAGTGCATGGATTCCAACCCATCCCAGAAACACAGATCACTGTCTGGGTCTCCTTTAGATCAAGCAGGATGAGATTTTCCATCCCTGGCTAGGCAGGGTCATTGTCCCTTGCCAGCTTGAAGCAGTTCTGGAGGACAGACCCCTTGCCCTCCATTAGCCCCTAAGAATAAGGGAACAGAGGTGAGCGGGGTAGGATTAGAAAGCGGTTGAAAGGAGAAAAAAGAAAGAAAAAGGAGACTGTTACTTTGCTAAAGTTTCTCATACCTTCCTCCTACCCAGTTTTTCTCCCACGACTTTCCCAAATTTCTGAGAAATCTACAAATCTTAATGTTACTGTAAATTCCTTCACAACCCTGAAGTTACTGGAAATATACTCACTTATGAAAATTGCCCTGTGCAAAATTGCCCTGCAAAACATGCATTTTTAGAATGGATTAAACAAAGGGAGACACAACATTTTAAGAAACCTATAATAAGCTGGATGCGGTGGTACACACTCCCAGGTACTTGGGAGGCTAAGGCTGGAGGATCACATGTTTGAGGCCAGCCTGGCACTTAGCGAGAACCTGTCTCAAAAAAAAAAAAAAAAAATGGGCTGGAGTTGTGACTCATTGCCAGAGCACCCCTGGAGTCAATCTCTAGTACCAAGAAAGAAAAGAAGAAAGAAAGCAAGAAGGCAGCAGGCAGCTATAACAGAAGGTACATTCCAAATGTCATGTGTTGATCAGATAATAGAGACCATGTCTACCTCAAGATCCTGGAGGAACAGACGGACATAAACCATCGTGGATCACCAGACAGATGTATTCTCCACACACCTGTCCATGCCCACTCCTCACAAAGTGTCCTTTAAAAGAACAGCCTGGGACCTCCAAAGCACCTCTCACCCTCGAGACAGCCCCTAATCTGCTCCGAGTGCCTACCTTCACTTCCTATAATAAACTTTTTTCTTTGCTACTGAGACCTGACTTGTCCTTAAATTATTTCCTGTGATGTGTCAAGAACCTGGAAGTTCCAAGTAGGTCTCCTCTGCCTCTAGAAAGACCTCATTGAACCCCCTCCCAATGACACCCTCCTAGGAGGTTCTTAATTTTAAAAATGGATGAAAACTCACAGAATGAGAAAATGAGAGGGTGAGCAAGGAGGGTGCCGCGGGCTCACCTCACACAGGCAAAAGGAGCAAAGACATAGAAAGATCGGGGTGCCCGCAAGGCCGTCCAGTTCGTAAGGGCAGGCGCCAGGCTGGTCTGATTCCTTTACCAGTGGTTTCCAATGGCATGTCACCCAGGAAGCGGTTGTGAAATAGAAGCCGAGGACAGCAATTTGCAGTAGCCATGCCCTGCCCAGAGGAAAAGAAGACACAGCCCAGAGAAGAAAGGTCAGACTAAGCCGCATTCAGATGAGAACCAGGAACTCCCTGCCTGCTCCTGCCAAATCCTTCTGCAGGTGCCTTGTGCTCCCTGTGGGGACAAAGCTGGGGTGGCTATGCTGGAGGAAATCTGCAAATTCTACCTCAAATCTGCAGCGAGTATCTTCTCCAACAAAACCAGGTTAGTACAGAGAAAACCAGGCCTGAACATGGAGCAAAACAGGCTCCCTCCTGATCCAGCTAGACCAGGGGCCATTTGTAGCAAAGAAGGCTGGACCTTCTCTGGGGTTCCTTGATATTGTCATTTCAGAATCTCAGTTCTTCCTCCTAAGAATCCTTGGAAGAGCTCTGAGACAACAGAGGTTCAGAGAGGTGGAGAGGTAACTGGTCTAAGGTCCCCAGCTCATGGATGTGTCAGTTGCGACCCAAGCCTGGGACAGTGAGGCCCTTCCCGTGAGAAGGAACCAGCTCTGTCACGCACGGCCTCATCCTTTCCATGGAAGTGGGGCTCCCTCTTGCTTGAATTCCTGCTGATACCCCTGTGAAGCCCCAAGTGCACCCTTCCCCATTCACCTCCCAGCCCAGAGTGGACACTGCCCACTTCCTACGGTTTTCCTCAGCCCATCGTAGCCAAATCTGCATTGAAGAATCGCAAGTAGCACCTCAAAGCCAACGACTCAGAAACAGGGGAAAGCATCAACAACCCAACCTGAGACACCCAAGGCTCTGAGTGACTCCCTAGTACCACGGTGACTCCAGGCTGAAGGCAGTAAGGGTACTTGTCCCTCCACAGGAACACCTGCTGGTCACAGCTCCTGGGACACTTTGAGGCAGGTGCTACAGCCACACTCACAGGCACCTAAGGCGGTGCCACTTGGGGTCCCCATCTCTCTCCACTTCTTTCAATAGGCTTGTGGAGGCTTGGCCTTGGCCTCACCAAGGCCAGGGTGACCTCCAGCTCCCTACCACCGTGGCTTCCTAGCTGGGTCCATGTTAGGTCAGGGGGTTAAACCATCCCCTGGGAGGACAGTGACTGGGAGGGATGAAGCTCTTCTTCAGCTGGACCCCAACCACACAGACCGTGGACCCTTGACGACTCATCGAGCCCAACATTCACCCCAACACCTGGGAGACAATCACTTGCTGTTCTGTATCCAGAAGGAAAATTTCTTCCTTTTTTTCGGGGGTGGGGGCTGTAGGGAGGGGAGGCTGCTGCTGTTGTTTGTGTTTTTTGAAAGAGCATGGGATTGAGTTCTGGGTTGGCCTTGGACAGGTTTTACCCAAGTTCTGCCAGCTCTACCACCTAACGGCTTGCAGTTGGCCAAACCACAGGTCTAAACATTGGAAGATTTTCCCTCTCTCCGAACCCCTCTTCCTAGAGTGGACCCAGGCTAAAGCCCGGTAATAATCCACAGGGTAAAAGATGGGTGGAGGTTTGTTTCAACATAGTCAGAGACAGGATCTATACAAAAAGGCAGTCATTCCCCCCCTGGGAAAAGACAATATTGAAATAAGACGGCCTGGTAGGTATTCTCCCTGTGAAACAGCTTCCCCCTGCCCAGAGCCACCCAGTGAGGAGGCTGGTGGGACTGAATGAGTGACTGGCCACCTGACAACCTGCCAGGGGCTGAGGAGAAGAGGGTGGGAGAAGAGGGTGGGAAAAGGAGGAAGCCAAGCAGGATGGAGGTGCCGGAAGCCAAGTCTGCAGCCTGCAACACCAGTGCTCAGCAATCCACGAGAGCAGAACGCTTGCTTTCCGGCTCCTCAGCTGGGATTCAGCCTTGGACCTTGCAATGAGGCTCTATTTGCCCTGGGGTTTTCCTGAGCTTATCAGGGGTCTTAGGCTTCTGTTATTCCTGCCACCTATCTGTGAGTGATAAAGTTGATCTGGGTGACTTGTGCAACCCTTTTGTCTCACTGTTTTCCTACTTGGGCAGCTGGATTTAGGCAAAAACCTTCTGCCAGATCTAGAAACATGAGCAGAAGCTCTCAAGGCCTTGAGACTCCTCCCGTGCGAGGGCCCCAGGTGCCTGGCGTCCATTCACACACAGTAGATCCCAATTAGAAAGGGACTCCCTGAAGTTGCATGCAGGGTGCCTGGAGTTGGGAGGAGGGAGCAGAAGCAACAAATTTCACTGCAGCTCCCAATCTCCTGGGCGATGCCTGCTGTGGGCCTGAACTAAAATAAAGAGGAAAAGTGTTCACGTTCCTGGACTCCAAGTGCCTTGCTGTACTTTACAGGAAAGCTGTTTAAAGGGGTTATCTAGGGGTTGACCAATTAGGTCCACTGGCCAAATCCAGGCCTCAGTCTGTTTTTTCATATTGTATGGGTCGGCTTTCTGTTGCTACAACAGAATATCTGTGTCGAGGTACTTTATAAATAAGTTTACTTAGCTCACAGTTTTGGAGGCTGAGAATCCAACATCAGGTGGGCCCATTTCTTTGGCCCCTGGTGAGGTCCTCATGGTGGGCTATATCACAAGAGAGTGGGTGACAAAGAGATCACACAGTGACACAGGAAGCCAGAGAGGCTCAGGAACGAGATGTGCTCTTTTTTATAACAACTCTCACTAATGGGAACTGACAGAGGCTCCACGAGAACTGCATTAATCCCCTCTGAGGGTGGTATCCAGGTCCTGTCTTCCCCAGGTCCCACCTCTCCATGGCCCTACCGCCTCAGCCCACCATACTGGGATCAGAACAGCCAATCCACAGAAGTAGCTCCCAGGCTAAGGGTGGCTTTACAGATTTGTAAAAGATGGAGAAGACTGGGAAGGAGGAGGAGCAAGGAGAGAAAAGGAGGAAGAGAAGAGTAGATAGTGGGAGGGAGGGAGAGACGGGAAGAGCAGAGGGGAAGGAGACCGAGACCATCTGTGGCTCTTAAAGTCTAAAATCCTATAGGCCTCCCCTTATAGCAAGGGCACTCTTCCAGAACAGCTGAGACGGAGCCCCCTTCAGAGCAGGGTCACTGTGTATTTCCTTTACTGTTGGACACCCAATGCCTGAGAAAATGCGTGGCACACAGAATCCATCTGTCAATATTTGTGAAATGAAGGAAGGATTAAACGAACGGAAGGTTTACAGGAAGGCTCTTGGTAACCGCTGAGTCTCAAGCTTCTGCTCCAGTTTCTAGATCTGGCAGGAGGTTTTTGCCTAAATCCAGCTGCCCAAGTAGGAAAACAGTGAGACAAAAGGGTTGGTTGCACAAGTCACCCAGATCAACTTTATCACTCACAGATAGGTGGCAGGAATAACAGAAGCCTAAGACCCCTGATAAGCTCAGGAAAACCCCAGGGCAAATAGAGCCTCATTGCAAGGTCCAAGGCTGAATCCCAGCTGAGGAGCCGGAAAGCAAGCGTTCTGCTCTGGGCTTTATGTGGGGGATCGTGGATTGCTGAGCACTGGTGTTGCGGTTACCAAGAGCTTTCCTATAAAGCTCTTGGTAACCGCAGGAACAAAAACATACGTGCTATTTGAAGTTCAGTTCACCTGCTCATTCTGGGGGGAGGCTGACACCCAGTCCTGGCCCATGGAGCACAAGTGGAAAGGACATAGTGACAAATGGGAAGGGTGTGGGCCTCCTTCCCCGTTGCCCTTCCTGTTGGCTGGAAAGTAGGCATGGCGCTGCACCGTCTTGCAGAGCCAACCACACCTGGATGGCAGAGCAAAGCGGAGGAGCCTGGGGTCCTGACAACGTGGAGCTGCCCCTCACCCCACCATCTCCATCTGGACTTACACAAGACAGAAATAAACTTTCAGCTCATGAAGCGCCCATGCTTAGCACCGGGAGGGGCTGGGTTCACTCCCCAACTGAAATAAGATTCAATATGTCTTCAACAGAAAATCTGGGGAGCCTGAAAATGTGTCAATCATCACATAAGGAAGGGTGGTAGGGAGTTGGGAGGAGGGAGCGGAAGATCAGTCAACTCCTAGTGTCGATGACTGATCTTCACAACCAACACTTGCTCATCAAGTACTCAAGGGATGTAGCTCTGCAGAAAGCCCCGTCCTCAGAGAGCTTAGTTACAATCGTGCGCTGCCTAACGACGTTTCAGCCCACAACAGGCAGGATGTACAGCGTGGTTCCATAGGATCTTAATGGAACTGAAGAACTTCTGCTGCTGGTGATGGGCAGGCAGAGTGTCACCGCACAACTCTGCCCTCGTATTTGCAGAGATGCTGATGTGAGCTGGCCCAGTGAGCAGACCTGCTGCGCTGCCAGTCTATCAAAGTACAGTATGTACAATTCCCTTCAGTGCGTGAGGCTTGATAATGACCGTGGACCCCTGTGCTGCTGATTCCTGTTTACCACGCTAGACTTTTTTTACCATTTTAGAGTGAACTTCTATTTATAAAAATACAGTTGACTGTAAAGCCACCTTACATGCATTGAGGGCCCCATGAAGCAACTGACCTGCAGCAGCCACGTTTGTGACAGTACACTCCATGATGTTTGTGCAATGACAAAGCCACATGATAACACATTTCTTAGAACACGTCTCCGTCGTTAAGCAATGCCGGACTGTATTTTACCTAATTTTTATAAGCACCTGACAGGGAAATGTGGTGATCTATGTCTTAGACATGAGAAGATGGAGGGTTAGGGATTTCCAGTGATTTGCTTGTGATGGAGGTCATGACTAGCACCTACTTCAGGATTCGAATCAGACCTACATCGTGCCATTAATCAGCGGTTTCCAAATGGTGCTCTGTGGAACCCCAAGGGTTACACTGAATTTTTTCAGAGGCCATTGTGGATAGGGGTGGGTGATTTTGTGGAATGTCGGGATCACTTCCCCACCCCAAGATAGATTAAGTAAGAGAGAGACCTGAGGGGAACCAAAGGCCAGGGATGAGGGACAAGGAGCTGTTGGGGTGAACCAACGACAGAGGTGCAGAAGGATTGGTAACGCCGGTTACCGATGACGAGTCCTGCTCCCTCCCTCACGTGTCAAAGCTTAACATGAGAGAAACGCGCAGAGGCATGAAATATGAAGCAGAGTTATTTAAAAAGGGGGAATATAGACTTCTCCTGGGAGGGAGAAGGGGCCATAGCTGGTGTCCTAGGAAGCAGGTCTTAGGCTTCCTTTGTTCTGCTCTCTTCCCCTTCTCTGTCTCCTTCCTGGGTTCCTGACTAGCCCAGGAGATGCTCAGTGGGATGGCCAGAGGGTGAGAAGCAGGTGGGCTGGAGGGGCCAAGTTGGAGTGACCTGGACAGGAAGGGGGACAATCCCTGAGACAGTTTACTTTAGCAACAGGTTGGAGCAGGGGCAGGTTATCTTGATAAGGGGGAGGAAGGGCTCTGAAGGAATTAACATTTCAATTCCTCCAATCTCTGGATCTGACCCTTGCCTTTCTGCCTAATTCTGGCTTCAGGATCAGGTCGTGGCCAGAGGAGGCCCCCATGACACATAGTACCTGGGGACAAGGACTCCACAGTGATTGTGCTCAGATGAGGTCCCTGCCACCCTATTTCTCTGTATACCTCTGGGGAGGGGCAGAGCCCTGAGACCAACCCTTCTGGGGGAGGATTGCTCAAAATGCAAATGGAGGTCTAGAAAAATAAAGTCCTGTATTTTTAAACACTACATCTGAGTGTGCATAGAGATTCATATCACACCCCCACAAAGATACACTCAGATAGGAAAGAAATGACTTAGAAATATATGGAAATGTTAGCTAGGTCCCTCTCTGGGCGATAAACATCTGGGGGATATTTTTGATGTCTTCTTATTTTCTGGTTTTCTCCATGTTTCTCAGTGAGCATTTCATAAACAGAAATCACACTAATGAGACCATGGTTTTAATGTCGCTTTTTGATGTTAGCAAAAGTTAGGGGCTATTTCCTGTAACTGGGTTGTTCTGCAAGATCTTATAAATCCATGTTACCAGAAACTGGTGTCAGGGCATTTCCAGTCTGAAAACAGAGTCCTCCCTTTTCCTGGTCAACATTTCCTAAGCAGGGGGCGGAGTCCTAGCGGATAAATAGGCTTGGGTCTTGGGGAGAACCCTGCACTCTGCAATCTGGGGCCCCGGCTTTGGGCTTTGGATCCTCCTCTGAGTCCAGCCAGCCAGCGCTCCTGCCAGGTAATCCTGAGGCCCCAGCCTTCTGTCTGGGAGCCAAGGGCTCCATTTCTCCAGGATGGGGCTATACCAGGCCTAGAACATGTGGGGAGGGAGGGGCCCGTGAGTCCTGCAGGTAGCTGCTCGGTGGCAAGGGGGCAGCGCTGGGGCTGCCACTTCTTCTCCCAGGGGAGCCCTCTCCTCCCCCCCACCCCCGGGGCTGTGTTTTCAAGCCCACAAAGAGTGGAGGTGCTTCTGGGCAACACTGGTAGATTCTTTGTGCGGAACCAGCTGGAGTCTGGCCCTCAGGGGGAGGAGGTGCCCTCTCCTGGCACAGGGTGTCCTCTCAGAACCAGAACAAAGAACAGCTATGATGACTGGAGCGAGTCCCTCTGGACAGAGGCAGCAGACCCAGGGGTGATTTTAGGGTCCCTGTGAGAGCTGCCTTGGGCTGGGGACTTCACTTTCCCACCAAGGCCCCAGGGCCAAGCAGACAGACAGGCTGCATCTCTGTCCTGAAACAGCTCAGAAACAGCCAGACCTCCGACAGCCCAAACTCACCATCCTTCCCCTCCTGAAATGATCTGTGTGTAAAATATTATTTGATGCTTTTCCAAAGAAATGGTTGCCTCGGCCTGAGAGTACGGTCAACAGAAAGCTGACCAGGACGGTCAACCAAGTTGCCACAGTCCCTGGGCCTGTCTGAAGCCACTTCCATCTCCCTGGTGACAGCAGCTCAGCAACCCCCCTCCCCCTCCTGTTCCCTCTCCTTCTCCCTCTTGGCTCTTCCTCTGCTTCCCACCTCTCAAGCTGTCCCCTTCTCCCTGGATGCTGGGACAGAGTGGGCAGGAGCTGCAGGTGAGCTCCCTGTTTGCTTTGAGCTCAGCCCTCTCAGTCCCTGGTCCCTAGCTCAGGGAGTGTGGGGAGGTGGCCCTCTGGAACACATTTTATGAGCCAGGGGCCACACCTTCATCATGGACCTTCCCCAAGCCACTTCACAGGTAAAGACAGAGACAGAGGCCAGATTGGGTTAGTCACTCGTGTGCTGCTGTAGGAGACAGGAGGCAGGACCCCAGACAGGAAACAGGAAGCAGGTTTAGTGGCCGTAGTTAGGCTCAGAGGGCAAAACTTTTCCTGTAACCAGTGAATCCCCCTGAACCCCGAATTCAGGCAGCTTCAGAACTTTATACCTGGTGTGTGATTGGAGGGGCTCAGAAGTTCACAATCTGCAGAAGTTCACACAAAAGCAGTTTTTTCTTTCACTGGGCAAGTTAATCCTTTAAGGGCAGCTCCTGAGGAGGGGAGATCTTCTTCTCCCCTTTCTCCCCTCCCCTGCCAGCTGTTATCACAGAGCTCAATGAGTAACCTCTTCTCTTTGAAATGTAAACATCTCTGGCCCAAGGCCCAGCAGCCTAGTTAAAAGAATCTGTTTTTCTCTTCACTCTGTGCATTTGCAAACACACTTTTACAAACTATTCTGTATGTTGTTATTTACATGAGATAGTCCATAAATGTTTGTGCAAAACTAGTAAAGAGTGTTGGGCACCTGGAGTGCTGATCTCTTCCAGCCCGGTGGCCAGGTAAGCTAGAGCAACAGGAAACAGGAAGTTTAACTACATTGAATTCTTTTGTAGAGACTCTTCTGCCAATAGTCCTAAAATCAATTATGGGGAAGATTTCTGGTGAAGCTTAATTAGGATTTCCTGTGGAGGAGGGGGTGCCACTGCCCTGCCACCCAGCAATCACCCAAATGAAATCCAGCCCAGGTCAGAAATTCTGGTGCATGTTCTGCTCTCCCTCCAATAAGGGGTCTTCCCAGGCCTTGGTGGAAACCACCACGTGGTAACCTGGCAGAGGCTGAAAAGAGCAACCTACCTGCTGTTGGCTTTTACAGTCACCATTTCCAGGGCCGCCAGCCTCCGGGCACCACTCCGGCTATCTTCTGAGTCTCCTCCCAACTAACCCTGGCTAAACCAGGCACCATGCAGTGGAGGGTTTGCCCAGGATCATACAATTGTCATCTAAGGGAGGTTCCAAGGGAGAGATCCTGCCTTCCATCCCCTCTGCCTGGGGCCTGCCGGCTGACAGGAGGGGGAGGCATTCTGAGTGTCTCAACTTGTTCCCGAAAGAAGCCTCCACGCAAGACAATTCGCCCGGAGAGTTCCACTTTATTGCAAAAGGCTGTGGGCTTATATAGATCTAAGGGGAGATGGCAGGGCTTAGGTAAATGGCGGGCCACCCGTTTATTGGCAAGTTCTTGCAGATATCAGTTCCAGAGCCCAGGAATTAGTTCTCATTGGGGCTCAGGTTCCCCGCCAGCGAGATTTGAAATATTGGCGCCCGCGGGAGAGTTCACACCCGCGGGAACTTTTCGCGCCAGTGGAAAAAGGGGAAAGTAGGAAGAGAAGGTCCTTAGGCGCCATGTTGGGTTTTTTTTCTGGGGTGCAGCTGCTGTTACACTTTTCCCAACAGTTCCCACCTGCATGCCTCCACCTGCTGGTGCCACCCTGGCACAACCCTACCTCTCTGCCCAGTTTCTCCACTGGGAAAAATGACCAAGTGACTGTAATTACCTTATGGGAGAAAGGTAATTACACTGGGCAAGTTAACCCTTCAAGGGCAGCTCCTGAGTGCTCACTGGGTGCCCAGAGAGCACCTACAAGGAGGGGGGGGTCACAGCGCTGGCAAGGGACAGCAGAGCAGGGACAGAGTACAGGCAGGGGAGGCTGTCAGGGTGCCACCTGGCCCTCTCAGACTTAAAAGATCTTTGCTTTTCAGAGTGGAGAGAATGTCCCCCCTCCTGGCTCTAGGGCTCTTGGTGGCAGGGTTCTGCCCTGCCGTCCTTTGCCACTCACCTGGCACACCGACTCCGAACACCCTGAGATTTGCCTCCAACAATGCCGACTTCACCTTCAGCCTCTACAAACAGTTGGCTTCCAGGAATCCCCAAGAGAATGTCGTCTTCTCCCCACTGAGCATCTCTACCGCCCTGGCCTTCCTGGCCCTGGGGGCCCACAACACCACCCTGAGGGAGCTTCTCCAGGGCCTCAAATTCAACCTCACGGCGATCACGGAGGCGGAAATCCACCAGGGCTTCCAGCATCTCCTGCGCACCCTCAGCCAGCCCAGCGACCAGCTGCAGCTCAGCATAGGCAACGCCATGTTCGTCGAGGATGATCTGGAGCTGCTGGCCAAGTTCACTGATGATGCCCAGAGCCTCTATGAGGCCCAGACCTTCACCACCAACTTCCAGGACCTTGACGCTGCCGAGAAGAGCATCAATGACTATGTGAAGGAAAAAACCCAGGGGAAAATCGTGGACCTGATCAAAGGGCTGGACCCCCGGACGGTGATGGTCCTGTTAAATTACATCTTCTTTAAAGGTGAGTGCAGGCCTGGGCTCAGAGGAAAGGAACTCCAAGCTCTGAGCTGTCTGTCCTGGCTTGGAGAACCAGCCACCACTAGAGAGGAGGTGTCCGTGGTTTGGGGGACTTGGGCACCAGACCCCACTCTGTCCGTAGGCCTCATCTTCTCCCCTGTGGCTTGTGAATCACAGTCTGTCCTTCCAGCACTCGACCTCCACGCATCCCATTAACCTAGGTGAAACTCACTCCTTCCAAATTCCATCAGGGAAGGCAGGAACCACAGCTTTGTCCTTGTCCCCATGCTGCCGAATGTGGACAGGAAGACTCTCTGCCTGTGCCCTCTTGGGCATCTCTGACCTACCCACCCAGGGTAGTCCTTATCCTGGCTTGGCCTCTGTCTCTAGAGGGAGTCCAGGCAGGCCTGGGGCCATTTCTCAGGGGAAGACAAAGATGGCCCTGTGGGGCCTGGCAGCCCTGAGGGTCCAGGACTCTGGCCCACCCCCAGGGAAGAGGCTCTGGCAAGGGCACTGTGAAAGGCGGGACCCTTTCTCAGGTTCTAATTGGTCTAGTGCCACATCCCATTGATGGGAACCCAGCTAGGCCAACCTCAGCCTGTAGTTCTGAAGGACAGAGGATGGGCAGGGAGATCCCACCAGTGGCCCAGATACAAGTAAAAGAAGAGATGGGGACACAGAAAAGGACCACGGAGTCAGGGAGCGGGTGGACTAGGCAGAGCTCCGGGGAGCACTGCCTCGGGCCTGCAGGTGCATCTGTAGAGGAAGGCCGGGACCAAGCCTCCCTCCTCTACTGGTCCTGGCCTGATGTGCTCTGTTGATCTTCGAATCTCCTTGTTGCTCCTCCTAACACCTGTCCCTTTGTTAGGACCCTTTCCTTCCCAGCCACAAGCCAACCGCCCCTTCCTATCGTCCCTTCTTCCTGGCAGGGCTGGTAACCAAGTGGTCCATGGAGTGCCCAGGAGCTGGGCGCGCTCCTCCTCCTGGTGGGGATGGAGACCTGTGCCGCCCTGCCCTCCCTCGTCACCCCTCCCATCCTCCTGACTGACAGACAGGACCTGGAGAGTGTGGGATGGGCCTGGCCGTTGCTGGGGCTGCAGCATGGACAGCCAGCGGGGACAGGCTCAGGACAGCTGATGAGCACTGGCCCCTCCCCCTCCCGCCCTGTCCTTCCTCTTCCTCTGCACCCAGATGGCAGAGGGTACACAAAGGGTACACCAAGGGATGCCAGGATGCAGACTGGATGACCAGAGGGGGCCAGGCGGGGCCTGGAGCCAAGAAAGAAAGACTTTGCCAGAAAAATGGCTTTCTTTTCTTCTGAATCCAGACAGACTAAGAGCAGAGCCCCCGCCCCTCCCAGGGAAGTCAGTGGTGGCCTGTGAGAGGACCGCAGGGAAGGGGAGGCCCCAGGGGACCATCCTGGGAGGGCAGGAAGGGGAGCCCCCGCCCCACAGCAGGGAGACAAGGCTTCTCGTTGAAAGCTGGTCGCCTGGCACCGAGTGACAGGAAGCCCAGTGGCTGGGTCTTCAGTGTGAGGATCTTTTATGCCAGCCTGGCAGGGGTCGTCGGGCTGCGCCAAGTAACCAGGTCTTTGTTTCAGGGTCCCCTTTCCAATCCAGGCCCCTGGGTCTCCCCTTTCCCCCGTGGCTTTTCCACTTGCCAAGGTATTTTCCCAAACCCAGGCAGGGCCACCCCTGAGAGGGACCCTGAGTGGCTGGGGGCAGAGCTGGGGTGGAGCACAGATGCCCTGGTGCTCACGGTCTGCGACGGCTTGCTCCCCCTCTAGCCAAGTGGATGACGCCCTTTTACCCCGGCGATACCTCCGAGGCCAGGTTCTACTTGAGCGGGAAGAAGTGGATAAAAGTGCCCATGATGAGCGCCGAGGACCTGTACATACCCTACTTCCGGGACAAGGCGCTCTCCTGCACCGTGATTCAGCTGGATTACGCTGGCAATGCGAGTGCACTCTTCATCCTCCCTGACTCGGGCAAGATGGGGAAGGTGGAGGCCATGCTGCTCCCACACACCCTGAAGAGGTGGAGAAGCTCGCTGCAGATGGAGTGCGTATCCCCAGGACTGGAGCTGACGGCGCCCCTCCATCCCAGCCCCTAGGGCCCTGTCTCCCTCCACCCCAGGGTCTCACCAGGGTCCAGTGACACAGTGGTGGAAGAACCCATGTGGGGACAGGGGTTATCCGAGGCCACTCTTCCCTTTGCTGCCTGGTGGCTTTAGGCCAGATATTTTAAGAGGACATCAAATGTAACCAGGCTTCTTCTGACTCAGACATGTTCTAAGTCACGAGGCGTCTCCGGCACCGTCCCCGACCCTCACCTGCTTTCTCCTGGCCTCCGCCTTTTGAAGGTGGAGCTCTTGTTCTGTGGTCCTTGTCCTCTTGGGGTGACTTTGAGAACTGGATGGGGGCAATAGACAGGGAAGACACTTACAGAACAGAGAAGGCAAAGATCTGCCTCAACACAGACTTGAGGCCACAGCCCCAGCCCCGAGCACCTCCAGAGTGGCACCTGCTGGGGCTACCTACTCTCAACCCTCCTCACACCAGCTCCCTGGAGACCCCAGGACACCTGGGTCCACTTGGTTTTTTTGGAGAGGGCCCTCCCTGTCCACTTATTCTCAACTTCCAAACTCTCCCTTTCCTTCATCTTTGATTAGTACAGAGCAGATCTCAATGAGAAGTTCTGAATATTCATCAAAGACATCCTATTTACAAAACTCTGATGTATCTGTGCACGTGCCCAGCCCACGCTGGGTGCTCAGAGATTTGAATGAGTGAATGAATCTAAAGACAAACAGGATGCACCCATGGAACTCGGAGTTCAATGGGAGACAGAGCCTCATTGTATCGAGCAGCTGTAAGACCAAGCACACAGTGATAAGTGTATTAAGGGTGCCAGCACAGTGGCGCACGCCTGTAATCCCAGCATCTCGGGAGGCTGAGACAGGAGGATCTCGAGTTCAAAGCCAGCCTCAGCAACACTGAGGTGCTAAGCAACTCAGTGAGACCCTGTCTCTAAATAAAATACAAAATAGGGCTGGGGATGTGGCTCAGTGTTCGAGTGCCCCTGAGTTCAATCCCGGGGACCCCTCTCCAAAAAAAAAACAAACAGTAACAAAAGAAATCAAGGAAGAGAACATTTTTCCTGCAAGAAGGGATAGTGGTGGAGGAAACTGGGGAATCCAGTGCTGCAGTGGGGGAGGATGGCCACGGAGTCAAGCGATGGTCAGATCTCACTTTTCTCATTCCTTAGGTGGATAGATGAGCTCTATCTGCCCAAGTTCTGCATCTCAAGTGACTTCAATCTGGAAGATGCTCTTCACCAACTGGGCATCAGGGAGGTCTTCACCGAGCAGGCTGACCTGTCAGGGGTCACGGGGTACAAGAACCTGATGGTCTCTAAGGTGAGTCTGTGAACTCCGGGCAGTTCATTCTCCACGGCTAAACCTGAATAGTGAAGGCCAGGGTGGACGTTTGGGGACTCTTGAATCTGTACAGATAACTGTATTTCTCAATGTCCAATCACCCTCCCTGGGTCTCCACCAAACCCTGAAGAGCCGGGCTACAGCCCAGCGCCTCCTGCAGTGTTACAGGCTGGTCACCCACCCTGCAAACACACACACATCATGACAAGACACAGGAGCCCTTCATGGGGAGGAGCCTGGGCCTGGGATCAGACCGCAGCAGACACTACCTCATGCTAGACACCAGTTGGAAAATAAGTGCAGGCTTCCACCATGAGCTTTTCCATCTGTGGGCACAGACTATTCTTAGGACAGTCATGGTAACAGGCAACAGCAATGGTTACATGACAGTCTCGACGGAAACCTGTGATGCATCAGTTCCCTAAAAGCCTCAGGCAGGCTGCTTCCCTTCTGCCCACTCCTGTCCCCGCAGGTGATCCACAAGGCTCTGCTTGATGTGACTGAGGAGGGGACGGAAGCAGTTGCTGCCACTGGAGTCAAAATGGTCCTCACATCGGCAAAGATAGGCACAAAGACCATTGTGAATTTCAACAAGCCCTTCCTGATGACCATCGTCCATGGAGACGTCATCCTCTTTATGAGCAAAATCACCAACCCCAAGCCAACCTAGAGCCCTCTGTTGAGTAGTGGGACACCCACTAGGAGCCAGGGATGGAAGTCCAGGCATGGGTCTCTGGACACAGCCTGGCTTTGATGCAGAGCACCCAGAGTGGCCTGGCCCTTTCGCTCCTCCTTGGGAAGGTGACGGCAACTGCATGTGTGGCTCCCATAGGCACAGAGACTCTGGGGACTGTGGAGCTCTGAGGCTCTGAGGTCTCCTGACAGCAATAAACATCTTCCTGTGCCTGCACTCTTTCCTGGTGTCCTTCTCTGCTGACCATCTGAATCCCTGCTCTGCCTATGTCCCTGAGTCAAGCCCCCTGGCCTCTCACACAGTCCCATCCCACCCCAGGGTCTGGGCTGCTGCCTTCATCTTTAGCAGATGGGCCAAACCACACAAGCCTGTGACCAAGGTCACCAGGACCTCAGACCAGGGCAAAGTGGAGACCCTGCTGCCCTCTCTCCCATTCTGGCCTCCAGAGTCACCTGGTCCCAAGGCCCAGCTTCTGCCCACCTACTGCCTCTTGTAGGGACTCCTGGTCCTATCCACATCTGGGACAGCCACCGACCCTTTGCTCCTGCAATTGAGGGGGGGGGTCTTCTGGTGGGATCTCCCCCTTCTGCACCCCAGCATCCCCCATGAGGGGAGAACAGTTCTGTTCTGGGTTCCCAGACTGAGCGCTTCAACTGCCTCCCCAGTTCCAAAATCTCACCTGACAGACGGTTCCCCTCAGCAACCAGAATGCGGGACTGGGGACTGACCACAGTGGATTCGGTGTGAGGACCACACAACGGCACCGCACTCACCGTCGAAGGTATTGGTGAGGGCCACCTGCCGCCAGAGGAGCACCCTCAGCCACCTAGTGATTCTGGGTTAGTGTTTCATAAAAGTGACCAAAATGCCTGGCATAAACCAATCAAAGAAGGAGAGGTTCGGTCTGGCTCACAGTTTCAGATGTTTCAGGCCACGGTCGGCTGGACCCATTGCTCTGGTCTCAGATGAAGCAGAACATCATGACAGAGGGTGTGGTGAGAGAAAGCCGCTCAACTCATGGCAGGTGCATGAGCTGAGAGAGGGGAAGGGGCCAGGAGCATGATGTCGTCCCCAAGGGCACAACCCCAGTGACCTACTTCCTCCAACCAGGTTCCACCTGCTAAAGTTCCAAATAATGCTTCCAAATTATTAATCTATGGGTGAGATCAGATCCTCCATGATCCAACCACTTTCCAAAGCTCCCCCGCCCTGAAGCTGGCTGCACTGGGGACCAAGCCTTGCACACAGGAGACTTTAGGGACATCTCCAGAGCCAAGCTGTGAGTGCTCCCAGAGATGTTCATGGCTCTGGCCCTCACGGGCCTTCAAACCTAAAGGGGAAATGGATGACAACAGTAGGCCTGGCCTCAAGGAGAGCACCAAACTCAGTCTGAGAGTCTGGGAGGGCTTCCTAGAGGAAGAGACTTCTGTGCTGAGATCAGAGGAGGACTAGAGGTGGTTAGGTGACCCTAAAAGGGGATGTCACTGGCCGGAGAAAGCCATGGTGGCATTTCAAAGAATCTGAAGAAGGTGGGTGGCTCTGGAGCACAGAACAGCGAGGCTGTGGGGAGAAAGGGACCCTGACAGGCACCGGACGGCAGAGGACCAGGATCCTGGTGAGGTTCTGGGATGGGTCCTGAGAGTCAGGAGGAGCTTTGAAGGCATCTGAGCAGAGTTTGTGTGAGCAGATTTGTGCCTTGGAAAAGTTACTCCAGGTGCTGAACAAGAAAGTGGCCTGGGAACCAAGACAGGAATTCAGGCTGGGATGCAAAGCTAGGCAGGAAATCCACAGGCAGGCTCCAGCCCAGGGGACTCTATGGGGACTTCCCCCAAAAAAACCCTCTTAAGACATTGCAGAGATGCTGTCAAGCTGGGTTCTTGGTCCATTTTCTATTTCCATAATGAGTACTGCGCAATTGGATAATTTATGAAGAATAGAGGCTCAGGGAGCACACAGTTCTGGAGGCTCGGAAGTCCAAGACCATGAATCAGCAGCTGGTGGGGACCTTCTTGCTGCATCATAACATGGTAGAGGGTGTCGCATGGCAGGACAGGACAAGGGCACTAGATTAGTCTCTCTTCCTCTTGTAATAAAGCCACCGATGTCATGTGGGACCTCCATGACCTCATTTAATCCTAATTACCTTGCCAAGGCTCCACCTCCAAGTACCATTAACCTATGAATTTGGGGATTAAGTCTCCAACATATGAATCTGGGGGGATATATTCCAACCACAGCAGTGGTGCTGTTCCTTGCTCAGTAAGTTCAACAAACCCAGTTGATCCACAGGTTTTCCTGGTGGTCTTAATGCCATTACTTCAACCTCAGTAAACCTAGAACTTTCTGCAGAGAGAGCAGGTCCAGCAAACAAGACTTGGGGCCTCAGGACTCTAAGCCCAATGAATCCTGCAGTGGTGAGTGACCTTGGAGGTGCCTTGTGCCCCCTGATCTCCCACATTCTGTGTGTGGGACTCTATAAACATGTGGAAGTCATGGAACATGGTGGCACGTTCCTGTAATCTGAGCTACTCAGGTGGCTGAGGCAGGAGAATCTCAAGTTTGAGGCCAGTCTGGGTCATTTAGCAAGTCTCTGTCTCAAAATAACAATGAAAAGGGCTGGGGATATAGCTCAGTGGCAGAATGCTTGCATGGTATTCTCCAAACCCTGGGTTTCATCCCCAAGTCTGCAAAAGAAAATATGCATTTTATATGTCCATAGTACCTTTTTAAAATTATTTATGAACAACAAAAACAAAACCTTACAACTGCAACAAAACCTTAAAACTTCATAAAATTGTTAACAGAACATAGTCTCTAAACTTCAATGAAGAAAATTTTAATGGATTATTGAAAGATCACCAACAAATTATAAAAATAATTAGTAATTTTTTAAAAATCCTCCTGCTAACTATAATGGAATAATAATTACTGGACAAATTCTCCTGAAACAATCAGAAAGCTGGACAATATATGTGAGGCAATGATGTTAAAATATTGAGTAATAATAGGCTTTGGGCGACTGTCCTACAGAGAGAAGCCAACACACAACGTGGGCTCTACTGTTGCCTATCTGATGGCTTGGAGGAAGTTTCTAGGCCTTAGGTCAGGAAGAGGAAACCCAAAGAAAGTCTGCCTCCTTGAGCTGAAGAAATAGATCTCAGAACATGAAGAGGCCAAGGTGGTTAGCGTCTGTGAGGTAGAATACCAAAGATGCAGATGCTGACAGCATGCTCCAGAGATCTGCAGAGGGCCAGCTCAGGCCTCAGGCTGGGCACTACTCTGTGGGCACCTAGGAAATCTACCTGAGATGAGGTGAGGAACCAGTACAGAGTAACATGATTGGTGATGCTTCCTACCTGCCAGCAGCCAGAGTGGAAAAATGAGAGTCTTGGGTAGAGCCAACAGAATTAAAAGTAGTGCCAAATAAGTCCACACCAAAGGCCACTCTTAATCTGTCTTTAAAAATCTTAAAAGCAAGATGAAAATCATTCCAGCACTATCTAAAGAAATAGAACAAAATATAATACCCGACAATGTGAAATTCATAAATCAGCAGGCATGCATCAAAACAGGAATGACCTTTCACCACACAAGAAAATAATCAATCAATAGAAACAGACTCAGGACAGACATGGAAATACTAGAAGATAAAAACCTTAAATTAGGTCTGGGGATGTAGCTCGGTGGCAGAATGCTTGTCCTGCATGCACAAGGTCCTGAGTTCAATCCCTAGTACAAAAACAAAACAAAACAAAACAAAAAACCTTAAACTAACTCTAATTATATGGCCTACATGTTCAATAAAATATGGGGAAATGGCTATGATTGAAAAGATATTTGGAAAAAAAACTAAATGGAACTTTTTGAGATTAAAAAGTACAATATCTGAAATTATTTTTTAAAAATACACCAATTGGTATGAACAGCAGATTAGAGAGTGAAAATAAAAAGATCAGTCATTTTAAATACATAGCAAGAGAAATTATAAAAATAAAGAACAGAGAACAAAAAGGCTGAAGTGAGAGATGGCTGGGAAACAGGGGCCTGTTGGAAAATTCCAGGCGGTCTTACAAACAAATAGTTACAGTTCTAGAAGAAAAGATTAGGGACAGGAAACATTGAATGAAATTATGGTTGAAATTTTTTGATGTGATTTTTTTTTTAAAAATGCTAATCTCAAAGACTCAAAAAAATGCTAAGCTCAACAAACTCACAGTAAACGTAAAAAATACACAAAGGCTCATCAAAATCATAACACTGGAAGTCAGTGATAAAGAGGAAATCTTAAAATCAGAGGAAAAGACGGAGTGTGCACAAAGAGGGGGAAAAAAATTAAAAGAATGACATTGAACTCCCAATAAGAGACTATGCAGATGGAAGGTCACGGACTGGCCTGGTTAAGCTACTAAAAGAATTAAAGATCAAAGCAAATTGTATATTCAGAAAAGATATTCTTCAGAACTGAAGGGAAATAAAAATATGTCCAGACAAATAAAAGATTTGAAAATTCATTACCAGCAGACTCTCCTAACCACCCCCCAACAAATGTTAAAGCCAATGCTTTGAAGGAAGAAAAATGAGCCAGATGGAAATCGGTATAGGAACCTGAGAATAAACAGTGGCAAATAGGTAGAATCTTCCTCATTTATAGTCTCTTGGAAAGATGATTGAGTGCTTACAGAAAAAATAATTGTATTGTGGATTTTATTTCATATTCCAAAATAAAAGGATAATAACAGTAGCATAAAGGCCAGAGGGAGAAAAAAGCAAGTGCGTTCATAAAAGGTTCTTACACATTACTTGAAGAGATAAAATGTTATTTGAAAGCACACCGTAACAAATCAGAAATTTATGTTGTAGGGCTTCAAGAAACTACTGAAAAAAATATAAGACCAAAGTATAAACGAGTCAGCAATTGAGATAAAATGGAAATATGAATACGACTCAAATAACCCAAAACAGAAGTTAATAGGCTTGAAAATAAAATGAGATGCAGATAGACAAAATAGAAAACAAACATATTAGAAGATCTAAACCCAATGATATCAGTAACCATACCCTATACCAAAAATCATAGCAACTCATTCATTCACTTATTCACTAAATATTTATTATATTCTATGTGCTGATCATTGCCATCTTACTGAGAATATATGGTGAATCAAAGTGTCAAGGTGTCACCTCTCAAACAGCATTGAGAGTACTAACAAGTGCAAATAAGAAAGTTTTCAATTAAAAGTCATGTGCTGAGGGGTCATGGGGGTACAAAAGATGGTGGAATGAGATGGACATCATTACCATAGCTACATGTGTGATTGCACAAATGGTGTGTCTCTACACTGTGTACAACAGAGAATTGAAATGTTGCGTTCCATTTGTGTACAATGTCATGGACAACTAAGTAGAACAAATAATAATAATAATAATAATAATAATAAAGTATATTACTAATATGATACCAAAAGAAAAAAAATGTCCTGTGCTGTATTCCTTAGTAAACAGGAGATGTCAGGAGGGACCTCTAACCTCCACCATATATGAAATGGACCAAAGACCTAAATTTTAAGAGCTAAGGTCATCAGACTCTTCAAAGTAAACATAGGGGCAAGTCTTCAAGGTTTTTTATTTGCAACAGATTCTTACATCTGACACCAAAAGCACAAGCAAGAAAAGAAAAATACAGGTAACAGGACTTTATCAAAATTAAAAACTCTGGTGCCTCAAAAGACATTCTCAAGAGAGTCCAAAGTCAACCTACAGAATGGGTAGAGACATCTGCCAATCCTTGATATGATAAGGAGATCATACTGCAACATCTGGAGAACTCTTCCAACTCAATAATAAAATAACACACAGTCCAATCAAAAACAGAAAAGAAACGCATTTGAATACAATGTTTCCAAAGAAGATGAGCCAACTAACAAGCACCTAAATGGATGCTACCATCCTTGGTCATTAGGGAAATGCAAACCCAGACCCCAGTGAGCACCCACATGACATCCAGCAGGACACCTTTAATGTTTTAAAAAGTTGCCTAGTATGTGTAAGCCCCTGGCTTCTATCCCTAGTACCACAATCTACCAATCAAATTTAAAAAGGAAAATAGCAAGTGTCATTAAGGATATGGAGAAATTGGAACCCCCCGACAGTCAGTGGGTAGGTAAGATCATGACGCCCTGTCCAGGGGAAACAGTTTCTATTTGCTCCAAAAGCAAAATGGACCCAGAGGCACTGACAGCGGGGACTTGAGTAGACACTTGTAGCCTATGTCCACTGCAGTGTTCTTCACAACGGCCCCAAAGCAGGACCAACTCCAGTGTCCACCCACAGATGAACAGACAGAATGGCTACCCACTAATTCCTTATGCCATAAAAAGAAGTGAAGTCCTCAGGGGTGATGGAACCAGATAGAGGTGGTGTCTGCACGACATTGTGAGTGTGCTAGATGCCTCCAAACTGACCCCTTTAGAAGGGTAACTTTGTTTATGTGAATTTTACCACAAATAGTGAGAAGAGAGACAGAGAGATTGAGAGAGAGAAGGCCTTGTGTATTAGGGAAGCGATGACTTGGTATTTGTGATATTAAGGGATTATTGCTTTGGGGGTGTGATAAGGCTACCAGGTTCTGATGTTCTAAATCTGTGACCATGAAATGATACGTAGGATTTGCTTTAAAGCATTTCACAGGGGGAACACCAGGAGGTACCCCAAAATGGTATTGATCTTTGTTGAAAATAACCGAATCTGCTGATGGAAACACAGGGGCTTATCTGCTACTCTTTCCATTTTGGTACACTTTTGAAACTTTGCATAATAAAAAGCTTGTCTGATCCTCCAGGGCAGGATGGTGTCTTCCTCCCCAGCTCAGCAAGCAGGAGGCTTTGCGTTGCCAAGGAATGAATGAATCTCGTGACAGACCCCTGCACGTTCTCCTCCTGGGAACAGAGGGAAGAGAGAGAAGGAAAGTGTTGGGCAGACGTGGGTGTGGACGTCAAGGCAGGTGAGCAATAGAGTCCAGATAAGGTCATGCTCCGCACAACCCAGGGGAGCCCAGGCAGAGCAAGGATGACTGGCTTCACTAGCTGTCGGGACGCTAGATGTCACCAGCCCTGCCCGCAAAGCATGCTGCTCTGCCTCTGTCTCTGTGCCCCTGTCCCCTGGGCCTGAGCCCACAGAGTGAGCAGGCATGTGTCACCCCTCTTGCCCCCAGAATATAGCTCTAGTCCTGGCCCATGGCAGACTCCAGTGAGTGAAGAATTTGGGGGCTGCAAGCACCAATGTTTGAGGAAGTGGGTGACTGGGGACGTCTCCTGGCTGGTTTTACCTTCCCCAGTCCCTCCTCTGTCTCTGTCTGTCTCTATCTCTGTTTCCCAGCTGCTGTGAGCTGAGCAGCTGTCCTCCCACAGGCCCTTCCTCAGTGACCTGCTGCCTCACCTCGGTGCTAAGCGATGAAGCCAGCCCACCATGAGCTGAGCCTCGTGCAGCCAAAATAAACTCTCTTCCTCTCGGTCGTTCTCACAGGTATTTTTCACAGCCTTCTGACACGCAGGTGGACAAGAGCAGACGGGCTGGTTCTCTGTCAAGAAATAAACGATACAGAACAGACCTTCGCAGACAGACAAGGCTTTGCTAGAGGCTGTGTGCCCGCTGACCCTTCCCTATACAGAGGGGGAGCTCGAATTCACTGAGGTCCAAGGCTGCCCAAGGTCACGCGGAAAATGGATGCCAGAGCAAGGGAACGTGACGAGGATCGATTCTGTCAATCATTTACCCAAATCCAGAGGGGTCAAGAGGGGACAAGTGGACTGTCGCAAGGGGAGCTGGGAATGGCCTTGTGCTGGGGGAGAGGTCCCAGAGGGCCAGGGAAGGCCGAAGCCCGAGAATGGGGTTTTGCAGAGGGTAGACCACGATCCCTCTGCTGAGCACACACCCTGCTGAGCACCCAGAATTGAGCAGTGCATGAGACAGAGTGTCTGCCCTCAGGAGGCTTCCAGTGGGGAGCCAGATAAATACGCCATGTCATTGCAGCAGGACACGGGATAAACAAGGCCAGCAAAAGGTGGCCTTTGAGGAGGGGCCTCTGAGGAGGGATGAAGCAAGCAATCGAGCTGTGGAAGGAATTGGAGAACAGCCGTTGCAGACAGCTGACAGCAAGTGCAAAGGACCCGAGGCAGCCATAAGCCTGGTAAGTTCTGGAATTGCAAGAAGGCTGCAGCAGCTGGAGCCAAGGGAGGGAGGGGAAGGACAATTAGAGGTGAGGTTGGGAGGCCAGCAAGAGCCTGGCAGGTAGGGCTTCCTCTCCAGGTGGTGGGATGAGGGCATAGGATTTGTCCCAGTGTGAGGGGCCGGGGACATCCAGGGTAGAGGAGCATGTTCTGATTTACCATTCACAGGGCCACGGTGGCACCTTAGGGGAGGAAAGGCCACCCAGGCCCTTACTAAAATAGATTCCAGGCTCCACCAGGGCCTCAGGTCCTTTTGGACAATATCATGTGTCACCTCCTGGGTCCCTTTGTGCCCCTACAGCCCTGTGACAAGCACCATCCCACAGAGCAGAAGTCAACATCCCCAAAGGCAAAGTGATTAACTAAAGTCACTGAGGCCGCCCCTCTCCTCGGTTCCTCCAGGCACCTCCCCTCCTCCCCTCCCCTCTTCCCCTCCCCTCTTTCCCTCCCCTCCTCCCCTCCTCACCTCCCTCTTCACCTCCCCTCCTCACCTCCCATCCTCCCCTCCCCTCCTCCCCTCCTCCCCTCCCCCCCTCCTCCCCTCCCATCCTCCCCTCCTCCCCTCCCCTCCTCACCTCCCCTCCTCCCCTCCTGTCCTCCCCTCCCCTCCTTACCTCCCTCTTCACGGACTCTCTGCAAGTCCAAGACCAGGGAAGAGAAACAGGTCTTGGATTTGGGCTAAGTGGATCCCCCAAGGCACAGATCTGGTATTGGGTAGAACCAGGATTCAAAGAAGGGTCCACTGGGGGAGGCCCCTGAGTTATCAGATGAGCCTGAGCAGGAGGAGGCAGGAGAGGTTGTGGGGGGGGCTGGTGATGGGAGTCCCCGCCCCCAGGCCACAGGAAGGACAAGAGAAGGGCTCAGCTGCTGTGGAGACCCATGGCCGCTCCCCAGCCCAGGAACAGGCCTGGAGGAGGCAGGAGTGCCCCTAGTGGCCCTAAGTGTCCCCAGTGCAGTGCAACCCGGGCTCCCTGCGGGCGCAGGTGTGGGTGCTTTGTGCAGACAGACGATGGGATGGCCGAGTGCAGTCCTCACCCACAGCGCCACCCCAGGCTGGGTTCAAGTCCTGGCTCCACCGCCCACGGGCTGCTGGACCTTGAGCAAGTTTCCTAACCCTTCTAAATCTGTCTTCTTGTCTCTCACCTGGGGGTGTAAAGACAAGGTCTCCCCCACTGGGCCATGGTGAGGGTGACAGAGGACGCAGGCACAGAGCAGAGGTGGCAGAGATGGCGGGTTCTGCCCTCACTCAGGTGCTCATTGCTGTCTTGCAGGTTGCCTCCACTTTCAGACCAAGGACCCTAGAGGATGGAGGCCTCGGGGTGGTGGCCGCTGGTCACTGTGCTCGTGGCTGCAACTCCTCTTCTGGCCCAAGGAGACTCGGAGCTCACGGACCGTGGCCCCCAGGTCAGCCCTCCCAGGCCGGCCCTGCCCTGCCACAGAATTTCCGTGAGCAACATCGACTTTGCCTTCGGCCTGTACAGACGGCTGGCACTGGACGCCCCTGGAGAGAACCTCCTCTTCTCCCCAGCGAGCATCTCCCTGGCCTTGGCCACAGTGTCCCTCGGGGCCCCGGCGGCCAGCAGGACCCAGCTCCTGGAGGGCTTGGGGTTCAACCTCACCGTGATGTCCCAGGCCGAGATCCAGGAGGGCGTCCAGGACCTGCTGCTTAGGCTCCCCACGCGGGACTCCCACCTGCTCCTGACCACAGGCCAGAGAAGCTTCCGCAGCCTGGGCCCCGGGGCCACCCAGAAACACATCAAGGAGTACGTGGAGGAGCAGACGCAGGGGAGGCTTGGGGCCTGGGTGGAGGACCTCGGGGAGGAAGCCGCTGAGGTTCTGGTGAATCACGTGGCTCTCAGAGGTAAGGTGCGCCTCCAAGGCAAGATCCTTCTGGGTCCCCAGCTCTGGCCATGTCCTCCTCCTGCTCCCCACAACCAATAGAAGCTTCCTCAGCCTCCCTCGACTTTTGGATAGAAGGCACTCAGCGTCTGTCCCCTGAATCCTGGATGCTTCTGCCTGTTACCTGCAGTGATGGGGCTCCCCACCACCTCTTAATGTTAATTGTTGAGACTGTTTTCAAAGAAGGACCTCCAAACCTTTAATGTGCTTAAGAGCTCCCTGGAGAGCTCATCCCCTAGGGATTCTGGCTCAGGGGGTGGACAAGTCCCCAGAGGACCAGACCCTCTTCCTCCATAGGGGACTCTGCTGCAGGGGGCTGGGGTCTTCCCTGTGTGCAGCCCCATGAGCCACCGCTGAATTACAGGGCGTGGGTCCCCCTCCTCTGGCAGGTCCCAGGAAATGTGGGTTCACCAAGAGAGTCCTGAAGCAGAGGTTCCTTTATTTTTTCCAAAAGAGCCAAGAGGCCTGCACTCCCACCATTGCGGGGTCAGGGTCCGTCACTAGCCTGTCCCGACCGATGGGAGGTTTCAGCCCATTGCTTTGGGCCAGAGCTCACTCAGTGCACCAGGCCCTGCACCTGACAGGGCACAGCTGCTCACTCCACAGCCAGGAAGCAAAAGAGAGGACAAGAGAGAGCCTGGGGTCCCACAGTCCCCCAATGACCTGCAGACCTGCAACCAGGCCCCACCCCTTAACATTTTCACCACGTCCCTCTGAACCACCTTGGGGACAAGCCTTCCACACACGGGCCTTGGGGGACATTCAAAATCCCAGGTGTAGCAGGGTGGTAGTACCTTTGCAATTGTAACACTATTAAATTATTGTAAAAACAGAAAGAGAGAAGCTCACACAGGACGAGGGCTCAGCCCCTGGGGTCACCTGGGTAATAAGGTGGAGTGGGTGGTGGAGCAGGGCTCTGCATCCAGGTGTGACTCCAGGACCCGGTGCCTCAGCCCCACCCCAGCTGCCACAGGTAACCCCGGGCCCTCCTCCGTTCTCTGCAAGGACAATGTGTCATTTCCCTCCCCCTCAGCTGAGTGGGCACAGCCCTTTGACCCCGGGGCCACCAGCCTGAGAGAGTTCTTCCTGGACGAGCGCAGGGCCGTGCAGGTCCCCATGGTGAAGCAGAAGGCCAGCCACCGCTTCCTCCACGACCCCGAGCTACAGTGCACCGTGCTGCAGATGGACCACGCCGGGAACGCCACCACCTTCTTCGTCTTCCCCAACCGGGGCCAGCTGGGGCAGGTGGAGGAGGCCCTGCTGCCCGAGACGCTGATCAAGTGGGACAGTCTGCTCAGGACCAGGTGGGCTCCCAGCAGGCCGGAGGCAGGGCCTCACCTCCCTGCCCAGACCCCAGGGTGCTGTCACACCCCACGGCCCTGCCACTCCTGGGCCTGGTCACACCTGGCCCAGACAATGTCACCTCTAGGTGAGGTCCCTGGTCTCCCTGAAAGCACCATTATGGGCCCGGGACCAAGACTCTGGAATCCAGTTCTGGTCCTGGCTCTGCTGCAGACCAGGCAGCACCCTGGGCCAGGGCCTCCCCTCCCAGGATCCGGGTTTCCTCAGAGGTGGAAGGCCAGTGATAACCACAGGGACATGTCAACGGTCACTCTGTTCTATGGTAGCAGGCGAGGAGGACACCTGCCCGTGCTGGGGTCTGGCAGCCTGCACAGCAAGCCCCAGCCCAGCATGTCCCTAAGAAAGAAAAGGACCCAAGAGGCTGGTGAGACAAGGGTCCAGGAACGAGGAGCGGCCTGGCTGGTCCAGGGAGCCCGAGGGAGGCAGGAACAGGGAGGAGTGTGGACAGGTGCATGGGCTGGAGCCCCGGGCCCTGGACATGCAGGCACGAGGCAGACGCTGAGCACAGGAGCTGGGCACCACAGAAAGCTCTCACCCTGCCCACGACTGGCAGGGGGTGAGTGGGGCAGAGACCAGAGGCAGGGAGAGGCCACAGGGAGAGGCCGCAGGGAGAGGCCGCAGGGCGAGGCCGCAGGGCTGGTGGAGAGCTGGGGTGGAAGGGGCCCCCTGGGACTCACACAGGCCCTTCCCAGATCGGCTCAGCAAACCAATTTCTGTCTCCCCACAGAGAACTCGACTTCTACTTCCCCAAATTTTCCATTTCCAGCACCACCAGACTGGAGATGCTCCTCCCACGAGTGCCCGTGGGCGGAGGCCTCCCCGGGCAGCCTGGACTGGGCATCTCTAGGGTAAGTCCAGGCGGGGCCCAGTGGGGGCTTCTGACAATCCCTGGAAGCTGCAGGACCCCTCAAGGTGACATGCTGCTGCCTTAACCTTCAGGACCGTGGCTTCGCCGCCCCGTCCCACACCACTGCGACCCCCTGGGCCAAGACGTGGGCTCTCTCTGCAGCTGGCTCAGGTCAGGCCAGGCCCCAGAAAGGAATGAAAGGAGACCCACAGAGCCAGCCCCCTGCCAGGGAGGAAGCAGAGGGCAGAGCTGGAGGCTGGGGGAGGGTGATAGCCTCGCCCCCACACCTCCCTGTGGCTTTCCCAAGGACATTCACCAGGCCCAGCCCCAGCCGGGTGCCACATCAGCACCCCCCAGTGGACAGATGAGGCAAGTGCTGCCATCCCATTTTGTAGATGAGACTGAGCTTGCAGTGTATTAGTTCCTGTGCTGCTTCAGTAACAGACCACCAGGGACCAGGTCATCTGTAAATTGACTACCTCATGGTGCCGGAGGCTGAGGAGCCTGAGGTGAAGGGGCTTCACCTGGTGAGTACCTTCTGGCTGTGTCATAACAAGGAGGAAGGCCAAGCCAAAGCTCAGAGAGAAAATGGGCCACCCATTGCTGTGGTGACCGGCCTCTCGCCCAAGGTGGCATTCATCCATTTGTGAGATCAGAGCCTCCACAGTCTAATCCACTCAAAGGCCTGCCTCTTAGTCCTGCTCCTGGCAATGACTCTCCACACGGGCCTTGGAGGGGCCAAGGGAATTACCCCCAATGACCACGCTAGTTAGTGTCCAGCCAGGATCTGAGCCTGGGGCAAGTCGTTGAGCACCGAGACCTGCATTTGTCTCCTCAACCAGCCCTGGGCACCTCCCCATTACCTGCATGTCACACACACCCCAGAGGGGACAGTGGGTTTGAGGCCAGGCAGGCCTGAGGCCTGGCTTTGTCTTACGTTAGCTGTGTGGCCTTGGGCTACATCACCTCTCTGGGCCTTTGTTTCCTCACCTGACGATTGGGACCCTGGACCCTGTCTCAGCAGGAACACCTTGTCCAATGTCACAGCAGCACAGGGTCCTCCAGCTTCAGGCTGGGTGAACTTTCACTCAGCAGTGGTGATAAAAGAGATGTGATGGTGGAGTGAGGAATTGGTTGGCCCTGGACAGAGCTGGGGTACAAAGATAGAGCCGTGAGCAGAGCAAAGTTGGCATCAGGTGGATGCAGCGGCAGGACAGACCATGAGCACACAAACAGACCTGCAATAGGTCAGGTGGCAATAAACCCACAGATAGAGCAGTGTAAGCAGGTGGGGATGGGGTCTGTCCAAGGAACACTAGTCTTGGAGTTCTTGATGGGAAAGTGACCTGAATAAGGGGAGGAAAGGAGTTCTTGGTAGAGTGCTCAATATGTGCAAAGGCCCTGAGGCATGATCACACCATCCAAAGCCAGTGAGACTGGAACATAGTAGACAAGAAGAAGTGCCGTGGGAGGTGGAGAGGACAGAACTCATCAAGATCAATAAGACTTTGATTTCCCCAAGAGTGAGACAGAACTCCACCGAGGGCTTTAACAGAAGAGTGATACAATGAATTCCCCTAAGTTAGAAAAAGATCATAAATTATACAGGGGTGAGAGCACAGAGCAGCTGAAAGGTGATGGATGAGGGGAAACAGGTGGAGCTGGGATTTGGACCTGGGCAGATAGTTCCCAAGTCCAGGCTTGTACGGGTGTCCACAGTGCCCTCAGGAGGCTGTGACCACTCTGTAAATGAGGGAGATGGTTCCCGTTCAGCTCCTCCCAGTCCCGTTTCTCTTGCACCCAGAACTTGAGGCCCCCTGTGATCTTCTCTCGACCCATCAGCTCATGGGAGGGTGATGTGTGGTCACGGACCTCACCTGTGACTGCCGTACCCTCACCTGCAAGAACTGAGCTGGATCCTAGAGCCAGGCCCCGCCCTCATTCCGTGGCCCCGCCCTCATTCCGTGGCCCCGCCCAGTGTCTTGCTGGTCCTCCTTAACCTCTTTCCTCTCCAAGCCCTCCTTGGTTTCCATGGAAGCATATTCTTCAGAAGTCTCCTGCCAACTCCAGGATGAAGCCCCCTCCTCACTGATCTGCTTCCTCCATTGTCTCATCCTAGCTCCCTGGCCAGCCCTGTCCCCTACTGTCTGTGCCGTACCATTCCACTGAATCTCATGGGGCCATAGATGTCCTCAGCTTGCCCCTCCCTGTCTTGGCTTGGACTTTAAAACAAACAAACAAACAAAAAAACCCACCTGAAGTGTCTTCACTCATCTCCAAAAATCCAAATTCTCCCTCCTCTGTGGAGCTTCCTCTGACCTTATCCCTCACCCTTGCTCCTGAAGCAGAACCAGTCTCCCCTGGCAAGCCCCCGCCCTTGGTTTTCCATGTCTTCTCTGCCCTGTCAAACACAAGTGCCTTGCGGGAGTCGTGCCCATAGCCCCCTGCTGTGCTTGGCACTGTGGATCCTATATACTCCATAAATATTTACTGAATCTATTCATGAATGAATTAGGGATGGAATGAATGAAAACAAATGATCAAAATAATGTGGATGAAAGAATCAGTAAAGGATGGGTGGAAGAGTCGTTGTATGGACACAGGAAGAAATGAGTGGAGAAACGGGTGGGTAGATGCCGGCGTGATATTCAAAGTACACTGCGACCTGCATAATGCAGATGCCAGCAGTGGAAACTTAAACAGGGGGACAGAGAGGTGGATCGGGGAACAGAGGGGATCATGTAGGGGGATGGATGGGTGGTGAGTGTATGGGTGATGCATGGAGGAGGGGGTGGGGAGATGGATGGACTGTGGATGGATGTATGAGGGATGGATGAGGAATGGATGGTGGATGAATGGATGGATGGATTGTGGATGGATGATTGATGGAGATGGACAAGTGAATGGGTGAGTAGATGGCTATATGAACACATAAGCAGTAGATGAATAAAGTCATAGTTAAGCAGATAGTTGACAGGTTAGGTGGATGGATTATGGTTTGCTGAATAAATGGATCAGTGGATCGATGATGGATGGACAGGTATATTTAAGAGTACTAGGTGGATAGATGAGTGAATTTTTCAAAAGGCAGATGCAAGGATGGGTGACGGGGTAAGTGGATGGATGGACAAGTATGGGGTCATGCAAAGAAAGAGAAAGAAAATTGGGGTTGAGTGATGATTCCAGAATTTTTTGTACAGGTGACTCATAAGGCCACCATGACTCTGGAGGAGAAGGGCTCAGAGGCTGCGGCCGCCACCAGCATCCAGCTCACTCCCAGGCCCCACCCTGACCGTGCGCCCCCCACCCCTCCAGCCACTGGGTTCAGCCGGCCCTTCCTGGTGATGACTTTCCACACAGAAACGGGCAGCGTGCTTTTCCTGGGGAAGGTGGTGAACCCGCTGGGGTAGAGCTCTGCACCTGCTGGGTGACTCAGAGCCAACAGAGAGGAGACACGGAGTCATCCGTGAAGACACCCCGTGACATCATCAGGTTGTCTGAGACTGGGTCTCTTTGTCTGGAAGTGAAATGGGAACTATTTTGCCTCAGTGGAGAGGGCGGGACCCCTTGGACAGTTTCACGCAGCCACAAAGATAACTCTGGCCCACGCACCACGACCCTCTGTTGCAGAATCAAGTCTAACGAGAAGCAGCAGATGTCCAGCTCACTGGCTCGGTTTTCATGAGTATCCACAGGTGCAAAGAATAAGAGGAATCCAGGCCCTGCCCACCATGTGCACACAGGCAGCGACCATCCATGAACTCCCTCTGGGCACCACTTGCTTTATAGATCGTATCTCATTTAAAAATAATGTCTCTCAGCAACCCAACAAGTTTGAGGTGCGGTCATAGGAAAGTGGCTTGTATTTGGCCCATTTTTAAATTTTACAAAATAGGGCTCTTTTTTATGGTTCAATCTAATATTATTTCTCCCTTTTCATAGTTGAGGATTAGAGAAGCTGAGAAATAAATCCAGGAGGGCTCAGCAGCAAGCAGCAGTCCTGGGATTCGGGCCATTTTATTTCAAAGCCTTGACTGTGTTGTTCTCATCCATTTTGACGAGTTAATGATTCTCAAACTCCACTGTACATTCCAGCCCCCTGGGGATCTTGTTAAAAAGCAAAACTCTCTTCGGCAGGCCAGGGTGGGACCGGAGGGCCTGCATTTCTCAGTGGTGCTGAGGCTTCTGCTCTGGTGGCCACATTTGGAGTAGCAGGTCCCAAATGCTCTTGCCCCTGTGACAGCAGGAAGGGTGGACCTTGTGTCACCAGCAAGGCAGAAGAGTGGCATTGGGTCTTTGATCCCTTTGTGGGACTGAGCAAAGTGTCTGGCAATATCTGTTTGAAATCTGCAGACAGAGCTGCTTCAGGGTCACCTATGAATGGGTGTCCTGGGGGAAAACAGGTGTTCTAAATATTTCTCCTGGTTTTAAGCAAACCATGGTGTGTATCACCCTCCACCTCAGCCTTCGCATCTGAAGGGAGCCACACAGGCCTGGGACCAGACACAGGAGAGACCAAATCCCATACCTGGTGCAAAGCAGGTCCACTGAGAACCAGCTTGACTGAGTCCATTGAGACCCGTGCACTAAGCTGGTGTATTACAAACAGGCAGGAAAGGGTGACAGGACCCTGGGGTCCTCTGTGAGCTGGTCCCCCAAAGCCTGTGTCTCTCTAGGGATGTGGCTCAGGGATTGAGTGCCCTTGAGTTCAATCTCCAGTACCCAAAAAGCAAAACAAAACAGAACAGGTGTTTCTAAGGAGAAGTAGAGCAGAGCCCGGTCAGCCCTGGCCAGTCTTTCCCTATCCCAGGCCACTGCTCTCCCTGCACCTTCTACAGGGATTCTGGAGAAATACAAGTGAGTAGGAGGGGGGAGAACTGGGTCTGTGGCAAGGAC
Organism: Urocitellus parryii; assembly: GCF_045843805.1. NCBI lineage: Eukaryota > Metazoa > Chordata > Mammalia > Rodentia > Sciuridae > Urocitellus > Urocitellus parryii. The sequence goes on along the minus strand of NC_135536.1, from coordinate 10,717,724 downwards.
TATGATGAGCTGGAGATCCCCTGCCTGATCCAAAGGGGCACCAGTGGTTAGCTGCCTATGAAAGTGGCTTAGACTAGTTTGTATTTGTCCTCACGTGCCAGGGTGGGCTGGCGTGTAGTTCACCCAGGCATCAGGAGCCCTGGCTGGTGGAGCATGTGGGTGTGCCACCCCAGGGGTCTTCTCCACTTGCACGCTTGCAGAGGGCTCACAGCACCTCCAACTTCCAACCAGCAAGGAGCAGGCAGGAGAAGGGGAAGGACAAACCCATTCCCATGAATGATTCAGCCCACAAGTTACACCCGTCTCCAGCTCATACCCCAGTTGCATGGTGCACCCTGCTGCAGAGGCAGGAGAGAGAAGGAGCGTCTGTCTCAGATGACCACCTGCAGGACAGACCTCAGGGCTTCTCTTCCTTGAGAAGGAAGGAGGAATGGCTGCTGGGGAACACCCGCCTCAGCCTCAGCTCCCGCCAGCCTCCGGAGGTGTCTCCTGCTGACCCTGTGGGGGGTGGAGGCTGCAGCAACTGAGGTCTCACAACCAGAGCCCAGGACAGCAGAACCCCAGCTCCTCAGCCCAAGAGAGGCCAAGAGCCGGAGCCAGCAGGGATCCCAGCACAGGATGGATAGGCTCTCTTGAATGGCCCTTCCATCACTCATTCCACAAGCATCAGTTGAGTGCCTGCTGTATGCCAGGCACTGGGTATGTGCTCACAGAACTTAAATGATGGGGGTGAGAATGGGGGTAGGAACCCACCCTGCCAGAGAGCCCATGGAGAAGACAAAGTCATTTGGCACCCGACACCCCAGTGAGGAGGGCCCTGACACCCTGATCTAAGCGGCTGCTTTGGGGTAGGGTTTGGGGGCATATGGTGAAGAGTGGAGCTAATTTTATATTTTACAAGGAAAGAAATTATAAGATCAGGCCAACATAGCATGTTTGGAGGAATGGTCAGAGCCCAGGGGCTGCTATCTGGGACCCCAACCCCCCTGGACAATTCAGCCTTTCAGAGAAGAGTCCAGCAAGAAGTTCAGCCTGCACCCATTGGTCCTGCCATAACACCTGTCTTCAGGCCCATTATGTGTAACACCCAGAGGCTACAAGTCCCTAATAGTAGAGGAGCTGGTGACATCTCCATGCCCGCCAGTGACCCACCTCACCCAGGGGCACGGCCGCCTACTGGTTGGGAGCCAGTTCATCTCCCTGCTTGGTCTGTACTTGGTAGCACATTTCACTCCTCCATCTCTGTATAAATGAATGGGAAGCAGCCTCATCATGCATGGGGGTGATGTCAGCACCTGCTCCACAGGGTGTGGAGGTGGAAGAGTCAATGAAGGTGAGGTGTTTAGAGCTTTCCTCACAACAGGTCAGTGCCAGAGGAGGGCACACTCTTGTCACCACCTGAGTGGTTGGACAGTGGCCCCCAAAACGTGCAATCCCTGGGCCTGGGCCTGTGACCTTGATTAGAAAAAGGGTCACCACGGGATCTCTGCGAGGACTGAAGCTCCGTGCACCCTACCTCTGCCCATCTCCACTGAAGGGACTCGTACTTCTTTGCCCCTCCAGTTTGGCCAGGCTTCTGGCCCAGACCCACACTCTGAGAAATGATGTGGTTCAGACATCTCACAATACCTAGGCCAGGAGGGGCCCTCCAGCTGTCATGGCCCCAGAGTCCTGCAAGGAGGAAGCTCAAAGGCCAATATACCTCTGGGACCAACAAGCACAGGTGACATGGGACAGACCATCCTGCCACACTCAGGCTAGCCAGAACTCAAGGAGCTCACGGCAGAGGGGGAAGGACTGTGCTGGCCAGAGGTGAGACAATCAAACCGGCTAGGAGATGACTGGATGCCAGCCACCTGGCATCAACCCAGGAAGGACAAGGAGAACCAGTGGCACTTTGGAAAGACTGTGGGGGCCAGGAGAGCTAGGAGATGACTGGATGCCAGCCACCAGCTGTGTGACTCTAAGTGGCTTGGTCACTCTGAGCCTCTGTCCCCACCTTGGTAAATGGAGGCCAGACACTGTTTCAGAATTGAGGGATATTCCCCCGCCCTGTGAACCCTGCCTCAACTAGGGCTCCTTGCATTTGTCAGCCGAGGAAACTCAGGGACAGAGTCTCCCAAACAGAGGTGAAGTCTGCCTCCCCCCAGATCCCATAGCACCCCCCAAGCCTCTTCTGCACCCTGAGCCCCCTGGCCTGTGCATTTCGGCAAGGGTCCACCTCTGGCTCCTACAACAGACGGAACCGCGTCTGAGCCAACTCTGGATCCGCGGGCCATCAGGTCTGGCTGGCTGGAACCCACCGCAGCCCTGGGCGGTCCCAAGAGCACAGAAGGGAGCAGGGGAGAAGAATCCCACCCTCACACGCACGCACACGTGGAGCATGCTGGGGAGAGGGACAGCAGAGCCCTGGACGTGGCTGGCAGAGGGAGGCAACCGGGAGACAGGACAGAAAACTTCACAGGCCCCCAAAGCAAAGCAGGAAGAGTTGTTTCCAGGGAGCTTGGAGCTGGCCTCCTGCCCTACAGTGCTGTCACTTCACGGGTCTACAGGTCTCCCTGGAGACAGAGCCAGAGGAGTGGCCTGGGCCACGGGGGCCTGCCGGACAAGATCTCACCAAGCCAGCCTTGGCGTCCCTGACTGCCCTGCTCCTGGGGAGGGCGACTAAGGGAACTGGTCTAATATGGTCGGCAGCACGAGCCCCAGATGCCCCACTGCTCATTAGGAGAGCCCAGAAGGTGTGGCCCTTAAAACCAGCTGCTGTGCCCATCACACGTGGGGCTCTGCCTACTGGACCCAGGGCTGGCTGAGCCCACACACGGAAAGCTCCCGGGCTGCTCAGAAGGAAATGCATTGGCAAGTCAGCTGGGCCTCTGAATTCCTCTTTTTTCCCCCTTTATTATAAACAAGAAATTTGAGCACGAGATCTTGAAAGGCCAAGGTTCGTGGTCGGAGATTAAAATGCACACACACAGACAGCCGCGACACAGATGAAGCGCTTGACTGCAAGCTGGTGCTAGCTTATCTAGAAAGTGAGAGTCAGTGATCTTACACCAGGAAGCTCCCGGGGCCAATCACATGAAGGTCAGGTCATCACCTACGGTGCACCCACGTCCGCCCTGCATGAGATTCATGGGGGCAGGAGCTGTCCACGAGTGCGGAAGACGGGAGGGCCAATTAGAAGGTTTTCAAAACAACTTGTTATCCGCCCACTGGCAACTTGCCCGCCGCCCTGTGGCATTAGGGGCTCCTTATCTGAAAGGCCCGGGAGTTCTAGCCGCCCACTGGCAATTTGCCCGCCGCCATGTTTGAAAGGCCCGGGGAGTTCTCAGGGAGACTCCCAACAGATCTACCCTTTATTCAGGGTACAGCACAGTCGTATTAGCTACAGGCACAAGGTTGTACCGTGGATCTCTAGAACCTATTCATCTTGGATAATTGAAACTTTATGCCCATTGATTGGCTGCTCCCCATTTCCCCTCCCCCACCCCAGCAGTCGCCCTTCTACTCTCTGTGTCTATGGGCTTGACTGTAGTGGAGACCTCACGTAAGTGGCATCACATGGTAGTTGTCCCTCTGTGACTGGAAAGTGGTCTAATAGGGACATTTAGCAAAATGTCCTCCGTGGTCATGCATGTTGTCACAGATTTCAGGATTTCCTATTTTTTAAAGCTGAATGATATGTTATCATATGTACATGGTGAGTAGGCCGCCTCCGGAATGGGAGAAAACATTTACAAACTGTATGTCTGACAAGGAGTTAATATGAATAATACATAAGGATCTCCCACCAATCAAAGAGTGGGGAACTAGACCCTCATCTCTCACCCTGCACAACAATGAACTAAAAGAGGATCAGAGGCCTAGGAATTAGAAGAGAAACTGTGCAAATCCTACAAGAACACTCCAGCACATAGGAGCAGGCCATGGCTTTCTTAATAGGACCCCTGAAGCTCAGGAAATAATGCCAAGAGTTAGTAAATGGGATGGCATCAAATTAAAGGCTTCTGCAGAGCAAGGGCAAAAGCTAAGGATGTGAAGACAGAGCTACAGAGTGGGGAAAATCGTCCCTATCTATTTCAGATATTAATATCTGAAATGGATAAAGAGCTCAAAACACTTTACACGAAGAAATCAATCCCATTAATAGATGGGCAAACAGATTAAACAGACACTCCTCAAAAGAAGAAACACAAATGGCTGACAAATCTATGAAAAAAATGTTCAACATCATTAGCAATTACACAAAATACACCGAGATTTCATCTCACTCCAGTCAGAATGGTAGTCGTCAAGAAAACAAACAGTAACAGATGCTGGAGAGGACGTGGAGGGAAAGAAGCACTCTTTACACTGTTAGTGGGGCTGTAAATTAGAGCAACCACCGTGGAAATCAGTATGGAGCTTCCTTAAAAGACTCCTCGGTGTTTATCCTGAAGAATTCAATCAACATGCTACAGTGTACACACATACACAGGTTTATAGCAGCATGATTCACAACAGCCAAACTCCGGAACCAGCCTAGGTGTCCATCCATGGATGAATGGATCAAGAAAATATGGTCTATACTCATGATGGAGTTTTATTCAGCCATAAAGAAAAATTAAATTATGCCTTTTGCAGGAACATGAGTGGAACTAGAGACCATTGTATTAAAAGAAGTGAGTCAAACTCAGAGGGTCAAGGGTCATGTGTTCATAGAGAGGAAAAAGGAAAATAAAGGTGGGGGTGGAGCTCATGAAGATCAAAGGGAGATGATCAGAGGAAAGGGACCACGGAGTGGGAGGAGTTAAGGAGGGGAATGCTGGGGAGTGGTATTGGCCGAGTTACATCACTACACTATGTACATGTATGAATACGTAACAACAGGTCCCATCTTAAGTACGACTATAATGCACCAATAAAAATGTGGGGAAAAATTGGGGCAAGGACTCCTCTCCAAAAAGACATACAAAAGACAGTGGGCAAATGGAAAGATGCTCAACACCCCTGTCACCAGGAAATGCAAATGAAAACCTCACAGCAAAGCCAGCTCAGTGGTGTACACCCGTAACCCCAGCAACTCGGGAGGCTGAGGCTGGAGGATCGCAAGTTCAAGGTCAGCCTCAGCAACTTAGCAAGACCCTGTCTCAAAAAAAAAAAAAAAATACAAAGGGCTGGGATGTAGCTCAGTGGTAGAGCATCCCTGGGCTCAAACCTCAGTACCCCCAAACAAACAAACAAAACCCCATGAGGTAGCACCTCCTGTCTGTTGGGATGGCTATTATCAATAAACAAGTGTTGGTGTGTTTGTGGAGAAACCAGAGCACTTGGTGTGCACTGCTGGTAACAATGGAAGATGGGTGACAGCTGTGACAGATATGGTGACACCTTACAACATTGCATACGGACCCATCTGATCCTGCAATCCCACTTCTGGGTACAAAAGAATTGGAAGCAGGATCCCAGAGAGGTCTCTGCCCAGGTTCACTGCCACACTCTTCACGTGAGCCCAGAAGTGGGGTCATACTGCAGGTCCTCAGTGGCTCACAGTTTTCTGGCTCCTCTTCTCTTTCAATCTTCACCCACTGTCCCGGCTAGCAGGGGACAACCCCTGCTTCCCTGAGGGATCAGCTTGTGGCCCTTGGCGTCCCCACCCTGCTCCAGGCTGGTGGTTCTGCTCCCTGTCTATTTAGGATCTCAAGTGAGAAGGGGTGGATTGCAGTCCTGAAAATATTCAAATTTTACACAATTCCTAGCAGTCACATGATGTAACTTCTTATTTCTACGGGAAGGAGAAATGGCCCTGAGTATCTCCAGGCCCCTAGGTGATGGGGGTGGGAAGCTGGCTGGGGGCTCACGGTTGTCCCCTGAATGCTGCCCTCTAAGCTGTGTGATGCTGGGCAAGTTGCCCAGGGTGTTTCATACCCCCTCCTTGTGGATCAGGGCAACGTAGCCCCCAAAAGACACAATCTAAAGCCCTGGGTGCACTAGTCTCAGGCAGCCTCAGGGGGCCCCGGCTGCTGCTGCCAGGCTGGGGGTCCTGGATGCCTGTTCTGGTCTCAGCCTGGCCATGGGCGGTTCCCTTGCCACGGTCCTCCTCTCCTGCTCAGTGAGGGTGTTCATCTAAGGGCTGGTTCTCCACCTGGGCTGTGCAACAAAATCACCTGAGAGGCCTTCTAGTGACCAGGATCCCTGGATGTCATTGGCCTGGGGTGAGCCTGGGAATCTGTGTTCGTTACAAGTTCCCTGGTGATCCTCGTAGGCCGCCAGGGCTGAGAAGCACTGGTCTAGCTAAGTTTAAGTTCCCTTCAGCTCTAACACCCCGGGGCTGGGCTCAGCGATGCCAAAGCTCTCTCACAGAGCACCAGATATTTGGAGCCCTGGGCTAGGTCCCTGGTTCGGGTGACGTTTCAGTTTGCTTCACTGCTTGGGAAGCACCTGTGTTGCTTAAGCTGGGAGTTCTCAAAAAGATGCTTTTATGGCCTAATATCAAACTGCCGCCCCCTTGGCAACCTCCCCAACGAAAGAACCTTGGAAATAGCAGCCCAAGGTCATCGTTGATGCCCGTGACAGACAGGAAGGAAACCGTCCTGGAGCAAGTGGACTGGCCTCAAGCTGATGTGGGCTGGGCCTGTTTCCCGCTCTCTGCCTCCAGGTTAGTGACTTAAAAAGGATTTGGAGAAACTAATGACTTTCACAGAAAAGGAGCAGGAGAAGGAAAAATAAGGAAAAGGAGATGGAGAAGAGGAGGGAGAAGAAGGAAGAAGGAGGAAAAGAAGGAGGCAGGGAGAATGGCCTCTTTCTCTTACCATAACAAGGACAAACCCTCAGGAACAAACCTGCGACGTCAGCCAGCCGGAGGTGAGGAGGAATCTTAAGTGCTGCTCAAGAACATAAAGCCGTGGGCAATCAGAAGGCCCTTGGAGGCCTTGGGTAGGAGCAGGCAGCACGCACTGAGGACAGGCTGGTTCTAAGATTCCTGTGAAGCCGGGCCTGGTGGCCCACCCCTGTAACCCCCCTGTCTCGGGAGCCTGAGGCAGGAGGGTCCAAGTTCAAGGCCAGCCTCAGCAACGTAGCAAGACGCTGGCTCAAAATAATAGAATAGGGGTACTGATGTACTTCAGTGCTCGAGTGTCCTGGGGTTCAATCCCCAGTGCCATAAATAAACAAGTAAACAAACAAACAAATAAATTCCTATGAAAAATAAGTCATTAAAAAGTCAGTAAAATTCTGGGGAAAAAAAGTCTTTGGAGGGAGGACTAGCTCTACAAAATACTAAATCCCTTAACAGTAATATTATGATCTATTAACCATAAAACATATATAGCTTAACAACAGAGATACATTTTAAGAAATGCATCATGAGGTGATATCACCAACGTTTGAACATCAGAGTGACAGACCCAAGGCGAGATGCTGCAGCTTCACAAGGTGGTGTACTGTAGGACCACTGTTGTGTGGACAGCTGGCCATCAAAATGGCGTGCAGTTCATGACTGTGATTAAAACAGTGCCCTCCGTGAGTAGAAAGACTGATCGATAAAACAGAACAGGGAACATGTAAATTGTCCAAATAGGTAATAGAGTGAGAATATAAAAAGACACTTCAAATCAGTGGAGAAAAGTGGGTCGGTCATCACGTAGGGCTGAGACGGCAGGTATCATCTGGAAAGAAAACGTTGACTCTGTAAGTTTTGTGAGTGATCACTGCTGCTGTTCACAGGTATTCTCATTGCTCTCTCCTCCTGACCTTGGGATTTGCTTCAATCAACCAACGTGACAGAAGCACGTCACCTTTAAGTGGAGGCAGTTGGAGCCAGATGTTCACCTCTGTGCGCCTCTGCCCGGTGGCCAACGGTTTATATGAATGATGTTCGGTGCACACAATGGATAGGACGCAGACAAGAAGTTGATAAACTCTGTGGTCCTCCGTGAAGTGACACGGAAAGATCACTGTTGTACACCAAGGATGTGAACAGAGCTGCCCTTTGTGTATGAATAGGTACTCCTAAGTGTTTGCCTTGGGAAAGGGGCTTGGTGCCTGGGAGAGGGTTAGAGGAAGACTTTACCTATTCAACAGCCAACTGAAATAAGGATGGGAACAAAAACCAAGTACTGTCGCCCTAGATGCCTCGGAAATCTCATACTTAGAAGGTTCAAGGCGATGGACCATAATTTCCCGCTGCATTGAGTTTCTTGTATTTCTGAAGCATCAGATGAATAGTCCCTTTGGAAGCCCTAAGTTTATTTTGGTGATCTTCCCATAGAAAAGCTTAAGACCCGAGCTTGGTGTCTCTTAGAAGGTCAGCTCCCATTCCATCTTGGCAGAGAGGTGTGGCTTTGTTTTCTGAGTAAACCCTCAGTTCCCCCAGAAAGGCTCTTGGATTCTCCACCCTCTTAGCTTAGAAGTTGCCTTTGCCCTAAGAAAGCCAAGAACCATCGTTAACGCTGCAGATGGAGAATTTTCTGTTTCCCTAACCGCTGTCGGTGAATATCACTTTGGGGAATGGCAATGATACATCTGGGACTCAGGGGACTTCTGGAGAGGGTGGGGACGAAGCCCCCATCCTTCAGGGCCCACCAGGAAGCAGCTGGCCATGGGGTGACAGGAGGAGCGTGAGAATCAGGAAGACCCCAAGTTGAATCCGAGTTTCACTGGGGGATTGACACGAATCCCAGATGTCCGCCTCCCTACACGCTGTGCCTGCCATCTGCGGACCTGAACCACACCAGCAGCAGGTCACACACCCTGTCACTAGCCAACGCCTCCCCCTCCCCAGGTGGAAGCAGCCCTGCTCCCTGTAGGTCTCTGCCCTTCCCAACCTGCCTTCAGCTCCCGAGAGGCATTCCGGAACCAACACCTCACTCACCGCCGTCCTTCCACTGTCCCTGTCTTTGAAGGCGTGTCCCACGGCCTGCCTGGCCAGGTGCTCTTGATCTGTGTGCGGTCACCAGCCCTCACTGGGAAAGTCCTGGTCTTTTTCGCCAGGACACTGCTATTGACAATGGATGGAGACCCTTCCACAATGTCCCTGTGGAGCGCCTTCCCCTGCTGAGCCCGAGGCCCACGAGCCGAGGACAGTCATCGCGACACAGCGTCTTGCCTTTGGGGGGACAGAAAATGGACAGCCTTGCCCAAGATTCCTTAAGAGGAACCACCGAGAGTCAGAGCCTTTAATCACTTCAAATCAATGTCATGGATCCTCCCGTTAACAGGCAGCTGGCCTGTGGGCTCCTGAAGTCCCTCCCGTCTTCTGAATGCGTGACTCAAGGACCCTCCTTCTCATTATCATCCCCCTCAGCTCTTCAAAAATACAGTCCTTGTGCCAGATGACTCCCGAGGACCAGCGACGTGACATTTTTATCCTACGTGGTTATGGGAAAGGGCCAGCCCTGGTGACGTAAGGCTTTCATGTGCACACAAAGTTCATTTTCAAATTCTTTGATGCTGTGTCTTGACAGAGAAACCCAACAGGAAGTGGAACAATAAATAAAAGTCTCCAAGTCAAGGACAAAACATAGTGTACCCACAGTAATCTGACGGTCCACGGCACTCTCCAGCACGCTGGGGAATCAGCCCCACTCAGAAGTGCTGGGACCCAGAACTCTGTGCCAAGGAGCCCTGACCACGCAGCCAGGCCACTCAGCCCCTTCACCAGGCATCAGCCCAGGCTCAGCAGGTTGGCTCTGGTACCCACTTCTGCCTTTGGAGTCCTGGGTTCCCCAGCACCTTGGCAGAGCTTGTCACCCAGCCCTAGCCTTCGGAAGCCCACCCCAAGGCTGGCCAATATCCAGAGAGAAATGACCATACGTGGGCTGGAGGAAATCAGTCCCTGAGCCCGAGTCATGCAGACCCTGGGCCAGCAGTAAGGGGTGCTCTGCAGACAGACGTGCCCTTTGTTCGAACAATGGGGCCCTCAAGGCCTGAGGAAGCATGTGACAACCTCCAAGTTAGGAAATTATAAACCAGCACTTCAAACTATTAAACCATATTGCATTGGAAATATAATACATGACCTTTATTGAAAAGAATAAAATGTGGGCCGGGGTGGTGGCTCAGTGGTGGAGTGCTTGCCTAGCATGTGTGGTGCACTGGGTTCGATCCCCAGCACCACATAGAAATAAGCAAATAAAATAAAGGTATTGTGTCCATCTACAACTAAAAAAAAAAGGAATAAAATGTTAAAATAACAGACTGAACTCTAAGGAATTACATTTTTGCAGATCAAAAGTGGTTGCTAACAGTTTCAAGTGGTTCCGTCCAAGAGCTCTAACCCTCTGAGGGTGGGACTTGTTTTACAGATGAGGAAACAGAGTCTCAGGCAAAGTGCCTTGTCCAAGGAAGTTTGGAATGAGTTTCTGCCCTTGGCTGCTAATGGCTGACTCTGGAATGTTCAGGAAATTCGCCCTGACTCCTTTGGTTAGCCCTTGATGTAGTCTCCCTCTGATCCCCAGATTCTGTCATGACAAATAACTGACCATCCTTCAAGTGATGCTCTTAGAAGCTGGGTCTCCTGCCCTTGGCCACAGCCCACCAAACCCCAGCATCACTCACTCACTCCACCAGGGTCTCCCCTCTATCAGCCTCCCTCTGCCTTCACTTCCCTCCTCCCCCAGAGCCCACGTCCAGAGCCCACTTCCGATTTTTATAACTATCCCCTTGCATTTAGTTTCAATTCTTTTTTCCTATTCCCCTCCAAAGTACATACCCAGGAAACTCCCAAACCTGCCGATCCCCTAACAGCTACACAGGGAAGAGGTCAATTGTGGGGATGCCCAAAGCCCTGCAAAGACTAGACCACTACATAGATAGAGCATTAGCTCTGTTAAAGACAAGGTTGAGATCAAAACAAACAAGAGGAAAGAAGCAAGCCGGATTTTTTTAAATATCAAATACACAGAAAAGTTAAAAGAATTGCACAACCAACAGCCGTCTGTCTCCTAGATTTACTAGCTATTGACATTGTACCACATTTGTTTTTGTTCCTCTTGATAGATAAATGGTAGATAGACTTGAGAAATATACCTATGTAGGAAAGTATATATATAATGTGTGTATCTCTGTGTGTGTGTATATAGACACATTGGTTGTAGATCCATGTGAAGGTAAGTTACAGAAACACACACACACACACACACACACACACACACACATATGCACATACAAATGAATTGAAGAGCAGTGCTCAGCGCTGGCCACACAACCCTAACACGCATTCTTATCCGCTGACACCGTTCAGGACCCATAGAAACTGAAACACTCCTCTTGTCTCTTATCCACGTCATCAGGACAAAAGATAAGTGTGCCGGAGCCAGGAGGGATTGTGGGTTGTGTTTCTGTTGATCTTGGAGACAGACCCTGCATTGAGCCTGGGAAAGGCAGAGTTCTTGGGAAGAGGGAAGACGAATATGTAGATTTGCCAAACCGTCGCCTCAGACAGCAAAAGTGCAGGAGGCTCTTGAGCAGTGGAGTGTTCTGGGAGAGTGGTTGTCCCTCTCTCTGCTTCTTTTTGTGTTACAACAAGTGCTTCTGAAGGTACTCGTGAATTAGCGTATTTCCAGATGCTCACGACAGCTGAGGAATGTTTTTAACGCTGAGAATTCATATTACTCCGAAGTTTGTCTAAACATCGATCCATACAACCACACATGGCATCTCTGCTAGAACTGCAGATGGTTTTATATTTCCTAAAATATGTAAGAAGATCTAATGAAATTTACATTGAAGTTCTGCTTTATTTCAATAATTCTGACTTAAAATTGCACATTAATCATATTTGTATAACCTTATCTAGTAAAAGATGATTTTTAATATTTTAGAAGAAAAAAAATCATGATTCAAAAATAGGAAAATTCTTCTTTTACATTTTTATAAAAATACACTCATATTTTATATGTAGTACTTGGCATTTAATTATTTTTTAGCTGGGCATGGTGATGCATGCCTATAATCCCAGAAGCTCAGGAGGCTGAGGCAGGAGGATTGAAAGTCCAAGGCCAGCCTCAGCAGTTTAATAAAACCCTGTCTCAAAATAAATAAATAAATATGATTGATTAATTAGTTAATTAATTAATTTAAAAGCTGAGGATGTGGATCAGTTGCAGAGCACCCCTTGGGTTCAATTTCTAACACCAAAAAAAAAAAAAACAAGTTTATTTTTAATCCTTTAGCTCATTACTATCAATAGAAAATATTGTGTGCTAATATTGATTATAATGACAGGAGATTTTGCTGAAATGTAAGGATTAAAATACTGTTCTTAGGATTTCATGTTAATATATTCTATTATATAACCAGATATTGACTGTCTATCACAAGAGCAGCCAGACATACATACATGGTAATGAGTAGAGTCAATTTTTTAAAAAGTGTTTTTTTAGATGTCGATAGGCCTTCATTTTTATTTATTTATATATGGTGCTGAGAATTGAACCCAGTGCCTCGCACATGTCAGGTAACTACCATTGAGACACAGGCCCAGCCCCTAGAGTCATTTTTTAAAAAATATTTTGCTACAGTGTAGCTATACTGAAAAGTCATAAAAAGTCATAGCTTTATCCTTTTTTTTTTTGTCATTGGATGAGTATATTTGAGAAGGCAAGATAAAATATGTTATTTAGTGGTTCAGCAGTTTGGTTCGCACCTTTTCGATGCCTAGGCGCGGAGAGTGTGGGCTTCTGTCTGTGCTCTGCCCCAAGGGCCTTGATTCATAGCCTCGTTGTATTAGGTCCCTCAGATGTCAGGACTGGCCTGGACTCGAAGCCCAGGGGATTTACTCCTGCACACCCACCCACGCTCATCCCACTTACACAAAATACAAGTGGAAAACCAAGTAAGCATTAGCAAACCCAAAGACCAAATTTGTTTGTGACAGCATCCACCAGGACCAAGTCGAGTCCCTTGGAAAGCCAGCTGCCTGATAGTAGCTAATCTACTACATAATGAAATGCATGTGTGCTGACTTAACGAATGTCACAAGGGCAGTTAATAAAATTTGGTATTCATTCTTAATCTAAATCTTTAACATTTTTCTAAAATTAGGAAAAGCAAAATGTCAAACTTCATCTCACATTCCGTGGGGAAGCCTCACAGATATTGTCCTTAAGCTGGAACAAGGAAAGGATTCCAGGGACTGTGTTTGTTAGGCCACATTGTTCCTGAATTCTCATGCAATGCAACTCCATACAGCGTGCAGATAAGAGAGATCTGGGGGAAGAGATGAAATCATGTTACTGTCGGACAGTACGATACATCAAGAAAGCCCAGGAGAATCATCAGAAAGCTATTAAGAAATAATGAAATTCAGTCATGGGGCCAGATATATGCTAGTGGGCCAAAGTCAATAGCATTTTTTTTATACCAGCTATAACAGATTTGAAGCCATGAAGGGGGCGGGAAATTGACTCCTTCTTCAATAACAACAATAAAAAAAATCCCTAAGGATGACTCCAAAAAGATAATGGAAGAATCCATACGAAGCAAAATGTAAAACTTTACTGAGGACTATAAAAGAAGATTTAAGAATATTGAAGGAACACGTTCCCAAATGGGAAGACACTCATGGGAAAAAGATGTCAATTCAACCCAAATTAAATAAAGATTTAATGTAACAACAATTAAGCCAACAGAAGTTTTTCGATTTTTGTTTGCTTATTTTTATGTGGTGCTGAGGATCTAACCCAGTGCCTCACGCATGCTGGGCAAGTGCGCTGCCACTGAGCTACAGCCCCTAGAAGTTTTTCAAGTTTGACAGAAGCAATTATAGAGTTACTTTTGTAAAAAGTTAGAATAGCTAACATAAGTTTTCAAAAAAGAAGAGTAAAGTACTGTTGTTATGCTTCCAGCTACAAAAACCTGTTGTAAGTCCACATCAACTAAAACAGTGTGGTACATGTGTGAAAACAGACCCATTCAAGGAAAAGCAAACCCTTGGTCTGCAGCTCTTTGATGACCTTGTCTTCATCCTCCCCAATTCCTGGCAACCTCCTAAATAACCACTAGCACCAATTCAACCAAAGCACAATCTACACGTGTCCTCGAGAGACTACTTTATTTAAATTTTATTTTCTGATTATGAAATTCATATACCGTTGCTCCTCAAGTTCCAATCAGGTTATGTCCTGATAAGTCCATTGTAATTTAAAATATCCTAAATTGAAAATGGTACTTAATACACCTAACTTACCAAGCTTCCCCACTTAGCAGCTCAGCATGTTGTAAGGTGGACGGTTTACCCCCTGATCATGTGGTTGACTGGGAGCTGTGACTTACATACTGCATCAGTAGGCCTGGTAAAGAATCCAAACCTGATTCAGAATTTTTATTAAGAGAATATCTCCTTTGAACCATGGCAAAGTCAAAATACTGGAAATCAACTATCATAAGCCAGGGATTCTATAGTTGGAAAATGCAAAACCTGAAGCAATAAAAATATTTTCCTGGGCTAGGGCTGTGGCTCAGTGGTATATCACTTGCCTAGTACATGTGAGGCACTGGGTTTGATCCTCAGCACCACATTCAGAATAAATAAATAAAATAAAGTTATTTTAAATAAATAAATAAATGAACATTAAAAACAATCTTTAATATCACTTCCTAGAGACAAAACTGGTTAAGTCTTTTGTAGATTATTTTATACTTGTTTCAAAGTGAAAAATAAAACACAAACAATGTATCTATCTATATGTAGTAATAATTAGGAGTACAATGTTTATACAGTTTCAGCAGATTTTTTTTATAAAATAATTATTTTACAATCCCCCACGGTGGTCTGTTCTATGGGTTTTATGTAATTTCAAGTAGTAATGTTCTGGCAAATGTTCTCTGGGTGCTGGGAGGAGACCCCTATTTGCCTCTTCATACCATTTGCCAATTTTCTTGATGTCAATGCTCCCACTGAGGTCAGTTTTATGACTTTACCCATGTAATGTCACTGTCACTGAACATTGTACACCATCAGTTCTCTTTTGTGAGTACAAGCCAGCTCCAGGATTCAGATTTAAAGTTGACTTTAAAGCTCCTGAATGTTGAAGGATGGGACATCATGTTCTTTGAGATATTTTGGTATCACAAATAAATATTGTGTGTTTTATCCTATTCCACAAATTAATATCTCTAGTTGTTTTTATAAGTAGATTCCTCAAAACAGAATGATAGATCCAAGAAGAGCACCACTTGGAAGCTTTTTATGGATGTTTCTAAATTTCTTCACCAAGATGTACAGATTTACTTTACTACCAGTAATGTGTCTGCCTCATTAAATTCTCTCTCCCAATATTAACATTTCCAACACAGTACTGGAAGGTAGCATAGGCCCAAAAGAAAGTTTGCTCTTCAATTATTAGTATTTTTTTCCTATTTTAATCTTGGTATTTTGTCAATGACTCCTCTAGACCTACTTATTTTCATATTCAATTGCCTATATTTATTTATTGGTTGGAGTTCTTTATAGTTTAAATATAATCCTTTGTCCTACTTTGAAAGACAAAAAGCTTACATTTTTTTAACTTTTAAATTTCATATATAGCACATTTTCATGTGCAGAAATTTGACATTTACATTGATCTTTACATTGTAGTTTTTCCACTATTTGTAATATTTTTCCATTATTTTTAGGCTAAAAAAAATCCTCTCAATTTCATCTTTGACATTTAAAGAAAGAAAAATCTTCAATCATTGTTATCAGGATAATGCAACCATGCAGACAATTGATTTTGACTTTCTTATTTGTAATGCAAATACATTCCAGATGAAGTAACAACTTAATGTCAAAAATGAAATGTTTAAAAAGCATAAAGATGACAAGATTAATTTTGTATTTATAATTTTAATATGTATAATACGTGTGCCTGTGTATGTGTGTGTTTCCTTATCAGGAACTGAAGTCCAAAAGCCATAAAAGAAAATGTAATTAATTTGGCTATGAAGCTGGGCTCCGGGGCACACGCCTGTGATCTCTGTGACTCAGGAGGCTGAGGCAGGAGGATCCCAAGTGGCCAGTCCGGGCAATTTAGTGACACCCTGACTCAAAATAGAATTTTAAATATGGGGGAGGGGGTTACTTCAGTGGTACAGCACTTGCCCCATTAAAAGAAAGAGAGAGAGAGAGAGAAGCGGTAGGGAGGGAGGGTGGCAAGGAAAGAAAGAAAGAGAGAGAGGAAGGGAAGGGGGGAGAGAGGGAGGGAGGGAGGGAAAGAAAGAGGGGGAAAAGGGGAGGGAGGGAGAAAGAGAAATGAAAAAAACTGAATGGGGAGGGAGGGGAAAAGAGGTGTCTTCACGGAGGGGAAGGTACCGGTAGCATTTAAATACACGCTCATGTTAAAGGAAGTCTGCAGCTTCAGTGTTCACTCACCTCTCAGGCTGAGAGGGAGCCAATGGGTTAGACAGGTGGCAGTATGTTGGGTAGCCAAGGTAATGAGAAAATAGGCACTTGCAGAAACTTGAGTGAGTATACAAATTTTACAGCATTTGTGGGAAGCTTTTTACTATTTTTATCAAAATTCATAATGTTCTCATTGACTGTTTTGCTTGTTTCTAAGAATTTATAGGATCAGACGGGTGCAGTGGCATATGCCTGTAATCCCAGTGACTCAGGAGGTTGAGGCAGGAGGATCACAAGTTCAAGGCCAACCTTGGCAATTTAGCAAGGCCCTAAGCAGTTTAGCCAGACCCTATCTCAAAATAAATAAATAAATAAAAGAGTTGAAGATTTGGCTCAGTGGTTAAGTGTCCGTGGGTTCAATCCCCAGTACCAAAAAAAAAAAAAAAAAAAAAAAAGAAAGAAAAGAAAAGAAAAAAGAAATTAAATTTATAGGAACATGTTCTAAAAAATCAGTAAAACAAATATCACACACATAAGCACACAGATATTCATTAAAGCATGATTTTAGTGGCAAACAACTGGAAAGAAGCTAACAATGAGACTGAGGAAATAAATCATGGAATGGTCACTGGATTTGGCCCTGTGCTGCCTGTTTCCCCCAGACCAGCACTGCCTCCAGCTCACTGAGCTCCTACTGAGAAGCAGGTAAAAAAGTGCCCTCTATCCATGGCTGGAACAAGCAAGGTCCCCTGCCTGCAAATCCACCCCAAGCAACCAGCTACAAAACCCTGAAGCGCGCGCCCTCTGCTGGACAGGGGAAGCAACCGCAAGACTAGAGGTGCCTTAGCTCTCCATGCAATCAGACATGGTGGGAAATCTGCTAAACTTCAGATTTGCACATTTTCCTTCCATTGTCTGGTGTCCAAAGGTGCTTGGCACTTCAAAGCAGAACTGGGATTCCAGAAAGCAGCTGTTGGTGTTTTTCAGAAGCTGACAGGTTTTATGGTCCCCACCTTTTTTCGGACACTATGCACCACCTGTGCCCAGCTGTGACAATTTGCAAAAAACACACGCAGCTCACCACCTTTCTTGGGGCAGAACATCTTTAAAAAGCCACTTGATAGGAAACACTGCATTTTTGAAAAATGAATCTTTCTCTTCTTCCTGTTATTGGTGGTTCTGAACATCAGGTGTCTTTTTGCCCCTGGGGCCCAAAGTTACCTAAGCACTATGTGATTGCTGGGCGGGCAGTCATGGAAAACGGGGACAGAAATCAGATCCAGGCAGTTCCCGTTTTCCTTTGTGCAAGTGTTAACATAAATGCAGGTCGTACAGCTTTCATGCAATAAGAATGATGGTGAACAAGTTGCAGAAATCTAACTTTTTATAATAATGTTTTAAAACCTTGTCAAACTTTTCTTGGCAATACCAGAATCTGGACTTTAAAAAATAGACTTCTTACAACTAAATGGTATGGGAGGTGTTTTCTTCTTCTGTTGTTCCATCCATTTACTGAACTTGTCCGAGATGTCCTACATGCAAATTCAGATTTAAAATTATCTGTCCTCTGTGCTCTTCCTGTAAGCTTGCTATTAAAACATATTAAGAGTTTTAGTCAGCTTTTTCGTTGCTGTGACTAAAGGATCTGACCAGAATGATTTTAGGGGAGGAAAAGTTTATTTGAGGGCTCCGGGTTTCAGAGGTCTTAGTCCATAGGCAGCCGACTTCATTCCTCCGGCTGGAGGTGAGGCTGCACATCGTGGAGAAAGACTGTGGCAGAGAGAGCCAGCTCACAGGATGAGCAGGAAGCACAGAGAGCTCAAAACAGAGACAGACGCAAAATATATACCCCATGGCCACGCCCCCAACGACCCACCTCCTCCAGCCACACCCCCTGCCTCCAGCCCCCACTCAGTTAATCTCATCAGGGATGAGTTCACTGATGAGGTTAAGGTTGTGGCCCAATCATTTCTCCGGAAAGCGTCTTGCATTGTCTCACACGAGAGCTTTTGGGAGACACCACATCTAAACCACAATATGAATCTATATATTTTTTTAAAAAAAGAAGCAGACCTACACATCCCGATAAGAAATGATCAGTTGCGTTTTGGAAAAGGCAAGTATGAAACAGTGAGAGGAATGTACTTTCATGTTAATTTTTTTAAAAAATACACAGAATCCCTCTAAAAGAATACACCAGAACTGACAGTGATGACGAAGGTGACCTTGGGCAGGGGCTGGGGAGGTGGAGTCTGGGGGCGGGGCGAAGAGGGAAAAGGCAGTTTTGAGTGACGCATTGGTGCCATTGAACTTCTCAGCACACACGAGTGACCCAAATAAGAGTATGCGAAAGTCTCCCTCCCGGATCACGTACGCAATCTCTTACGGTTCCTCCCAGCCTTTTACGCCGTTTGCTTGAGTTCACTGTTCAGATGTCCAAGTGGAACTGGTTTGCGGAACTGGTGTGAGATGCGTTTGCAACTCTGAGTCCCGAGGTTTCCGTGGCGGATCCCGGGGTGAAGCAGGGACAGGGTGCTCAGGCAGGCAGGCAAGGCCCAGCTGTGCAGAAGGGCCCTCCTCCTAGACTCACCGGGAGCCTGGGAGGCAGAATGGAGCTGCCTTCCTCTGGTCTGTAAACCAACCCCCACCTGGACTCTGTCCTCTGCAGGCACAGGGGGAGAGGAGCTGTTGGCGGCTGGACTTGCTGGTCAGGGGCTCAGAGGCGGGCCAGGTTTAGGGGTGGGAATGTCAAAAGAACTGAGTTCTCCTAATCACCTGACCCGTGCGAGCAAAACCAGTAAATAAAAACGGAACCATCAACTTTGGAAAGTCTGACTGTAACTTGGCCTTAGGAAGAAATACACAGAAAGTTCCAGAACATCAGTCTCTTCACAAAGAATCTGTCACAAGCTGGGGGGAGGCACACACATAACACGCTGCGCAGGACATCAGACAGGACAAGCAGGCCCTCAAGCTTCAGGACTCACATTCTGATAAGGACAGTGAGATGCCCCAGGGCCCGGCCAGGTGCGGGCACAGCAGTGTGGCATCAGCAGAGCTTTGTGGAGCCATGCCCAACCTGCGCAGGATCACCCGGGAGAGACCCTCTGAGACCAGCATGAGTCACCCCCAGAGAGGTTCGTCTCCTGAAACGCCGGGGTTCCTGAAGGTGCTGATCCTCAAGTTCTAAGAACTTTACATTTGCAGGGCGACACGGGACAGGAAGAAAAGAGGAGAAGGAGGGAGAGGGAAAGAGGAAATAAAGTAAAATCAGTCAGACTCCTGCCTTCAGAGGGCTGGAGAACTTGGCCCCCTGGGAGGCCAGAGGAAAAGCCCAGAGGGGTCCTATGGCTTGGCTGGTGGTCACTGTCACTCAGGGGAGTCTCCCCTAGAAAACTGGTAGGATCCTGCCTTGTAGGAGTCAGAGAAGCTGAGTGACACAGCGCCCTCCCCAAGAAAAAGACTGGGTCTGGGGTGGGGCTGTCACTCAGTGGCAGAGCACTTGCCTCGGGCACCAGGTTCAATCCTCAGCACCACATAAAATAAAATAAAGATCCTGTGTGTTCATCTACAACTAAATAAAATTAAAGAGAAAAAAGAAAAAGGAAGAAAGAAAAAGACTGGGTCTTGTCCACCTACTGCCCTTAGGGCCTCACCAAGCCCCTGGTGAAAACTGGTAGGATCAGGTTCCCTGCCTTGTAGGATTCAGGGAGGTGCCTAAGCACCTTCCCATGGAAGTCCTGACGGAAAGGCAGATGCATAAGCAATCCTGCAATTCAGTGTAAAAAAATTTTTGAGAGCTTGAAATCAGCGCCTCGTGCATACTAGGAAAGTGCTTTACCATTGAGCATCAGCCTATTTTTAATATTATTTTTAAAACATGTGATCCTCCTGTCTCAGCCTCTCCAGTAGCTGGGATTACAGGCATGGGCCACCATACCTGGAATAAATTAATTTTTACTATTTTTGTGCCACTCCAAAGGAGCAATGAATAAGGGCGTCCAGAAGCTAACAGAGCTCAGAATAGGAGCAGGGTAATACTAATGTAATTTATGCCAGGTGTCCCATCCAAGTTTGATAGCAGGAAGCATAAGACAGTGTGAGTGAGCAAGCCCCCCAAGAGCACTCATTGTGGATGCTGGGTGGGGTGGGGCGGTGTCAGGAGATCAGAGACCAAGTCAAGACACTGAGATCCCTGGGGCTAAGATCTTCAGCAAATTTCTTGACTCTCTAAGCCTCAGTCTCCTCAACTGTAAAACAGGAACAAATTTAACTGCGCTGTATGCACGTCCCCCATGTCAAGGAGACAGGCGTGGGTGGGGTGGCCACGAGTCATCAAGGATGAGCAGGACACTTTGAAGGCTCCAACCTCCCCACACAGGATGGTCAAATGTTACACGAGTTACCTTTCACTGAAGCCCGGACACCTATAGGGGCACAATGTGCACCAAATATTCCCACGCTCCGAGGTGATGCCTAATCAGGATTTGCAGAAAAGGTAGAGAGAACCCTGGTTGGTGACCGCAGCATCTTACCAGGTAGCTAGGTTGGAGACAGAGAGAGGGGGTTTCTTGGGGAGAGCTGCAGACTAGCTGAGTTTTTCCTCCCCTGGGGGGACATAATCCTTCCCCCTTCCCTGAGAAAAACACGTAAGCAGGGTCATTTCAGCAGGTACAGGAGAATGGACACCTCGGTGTGTGCACACACAGTCGTTTGTTTTCCCTTTGGGGCCAGCCTCTATTCTCTGACCCTGACCCTAGCAAGCAGGTGTCACTGCCTCTGGGGCCCTCAAACACTGCCCACCCCTGACCTGAATTCTATCCTGCTGAGGCCAACTGGACAGAGGAGGCTAGGGGGGGAGTGAAGGGGGGAGCGGAAAGGAGACAGATGGGGTGGGTGGGATCCATATGCCTCCTTTTCCTCCTTTCTTTTATATAAACACTGTCATTTGCCATTAAATGTGAAGACAATGTTGATGAGAGAGACTGCAGGGCAGCGTGGTGGACGGCTCTCGCTCATTAGGAAAACATCCAAGGCCTCACTTTTAATTACCTACGGAGTGCCAGAGCCGGGCGGTGCCTGCCAACAGCACGGCCTTCCCCTGCGAGAGGTCAGAGGGACCCCCCAGGGGGCTCCAGGAGCCTGGGACTGCCACCTCTTCCCTGGCTCTTGTAGGAAAATGTGTTTATCCAGAGAAGCAGGGTCACCCTTCCATCAAGAGGCCACTACTGAGCTGGGAACCGGCCCCCATTTCCTGTGGGCGATTTCTCTCTGGTTTCGCCCCGAGTGCTCTTCTGGGTGGAAGGACCTCCTTGGACGCTGTTTTCTTTGAGGAATGGAAAGAAAATCAACATTGGGAATGCAGCCTGCCGGCAGAGGGCAGGCCATGCCAGGGCTCCCAGGGCTCCCAGGTCCCTCCCTGAAGTGGGCGGCACAAGTCTCCATCACAGGCCTGCACAGAGCGCCTACTGTGTGCCAGCTCACTGCTGCGTGTGCTGCATTCGGAGATGGGGAAGAAGCCATCTGGTCTGCCCACCCTGCGGCTCAGCTCCACAGGGAGGAGACACAAGAATAAATAGGAACGATGGCCCCTGTGGGTCTGGACTGGAGGTCAGCACAGGTCCCTGGGGCACCAAAGAGGGGACAGGAGGAGGGACTAGGAAGAGCTCTGAAGGGGTGACCAGGGAACAAGGGCAGGGAGCAGCCATGGAAGGGAACCAGGGCGGTGGAGAGCCATGAGATTTCACAGACCCAGAGAGGGACCCAGTACATCTGGAAGACACTATGCTGCACCTTAGCTTCCCAGAAGTCTTGCAGTCACCTCCTGAGGGTCAGCATGTTCCTCTTAGGCGTCCTAGCGAGGGCTGGAGCCAAGATCAAGCACCAGTAAGTCTCTGTCCCAGCCTCCCTGGCAGCACCATATGACCTTCAGGCTGCCACTCAGCTGTGAGGTGAGGACAGAGAGCCCACAGACCCCTGCAGACTCCATCCTCCCAGGCGGCAGTGATAGGTCATAAAGCTCACGGGGCTTCCACCTGCTTCTCCATCTCAGAGCCCAGCGCCCCGCTGCAGGGAAGGTCTGCCAGACAGTGAGAAAGCCTGGTGATGGTTCTGACCTCGCCACCAGGACTGCTTGACTGCCACTGTGCAGGAGACCCAGATGAGAACTGCCCGGCTGGGCCTGGTCAATCCTCAGATGTGGACAATAATAACAAAATAATCACCACTGTTTTATGCTGCCAAGTTTGGGTTGTTTTGTCTTTGCAGCAATAGATAACCGAATACATTGTTTAAGCAATGTACTATCCATTGAAGTCCTATGAGGTAGGTATTATTATTCATTATTACTTGTATTATCCTTGCCTTTACAAATGAAGTAGCTGAAGCACAGAGACGTTGATTAATTGCTCCAAGACACATTGGTGGCTATGATCAAGCCCAGGCTGGCTTTGGAGTCAGTGTCTTTTCCTATAAGGGGTGCCGCTCATCCTAAACAGCCTTGATTAAGCAACAGAGAGCCACTGGAGGGTTTTCAGTGGGGAGGAGGAGAGGGACAGCCACAGTCATGTTTGTGTTTTAGAAAAAGGAGGGGTTAAGGATTCAGGCCACAGCTGGGGCAGAGAGGTGACCTTAGACACTGCAGCATCCAAGTTAGTCACCACCAAGGACTCAACCGAGGCATGGTTGTGGGGACAAAGAAGGATGACAAGAGGTGAGAGGCAGCTCAGGGACAGGTCCCCGGGCTTGGTCTGGAGGGGAGGGTAACAGAGACAGAGAATCCGAGAATCCCCCCCCCCCCCCGTTTATCTGGGTGACAGGAAGATAAGTGACCAGTTACCAATTAACCTCATTGATTTCTGCAGTCACTACATGAGTCGCAGGTTCCTAATTTTCAGCCAGGGTCTCTGGGCTGTCGCTGTTGTCATTAACCATCTTTGCAAAGGAGAGGGGGGCTGAGGCTTGTATCAGCTCAGAGGTCCTTGGTTCTGCAGCGCGGACACCTCTAAAATCTCAGGGGCTTATGTGGAAACCATGCTCGTTGCAGACATCCTCTGAGGCCAACCCAGGGCGCTGCCCCGCGTTCCCCTCCTCTGTGACCTCCATGGCAAACCTTACTGATCACCAACCTGAAGGGAAAGAGCTTTGGGGAATCTCAGACCAGCAATGAAAACGTTCAGGTCACACCTACTCGTGCTGATTGGCCAGAACTGGTCACCTGACACACCGCACTGCCTTAGTTCAACCTCAACCCAGGGGCTGAAAACCAGGTCTCCTTGAGCATGCGCACCGCTGGGCGTGTCCTGCCTGCAGAGCCCCGCCTCGCTCCTACCTTGACTTACTTTTGATTGACTTTGAGGTATTTGCTCATCTTTCCTCTGGCTGAATGCGAGCTTCTCGGGGCCTTTAAAGCCCATCTCATTCCTGTCCACAGCAGACACTTCTCACTGATCTGGTGCCTATTTCAATTAAAAGATCATTTTTAAAAGTACAGTAGTCCCCCTCTTACCTGAGGAGGATACGTTCCAAGACCCAGTGGGTGTCTGGAACCTGGGATAGAACAGGACCCCCCATAGGTATTGTGATTTTCCCTATAAACCCACACCCACGATGAAGTCTAGTTTATAAATTATGAACATTAAGAGAGGAACAATAACTAATAATAAAATAGAACAGTTATAACAATATGCAGTAATAAAAGTCACAGGAATGTGGCCTCTCTCTTATCTGAGTTTTCCGGGCAGTATTCATAGACCCCAGTGGACCA
Organism: Urocitellus parryii; assembly: GCF_045843805.1. NCBI lineage: Eukaryota > Metazoa > Chordata > Mammalia > Rodentia > Sciuridae > Urocitellus > Urocitellus parryii. The sequence continues at coordinate 10,693,656 of NC_135536.1, read as the reverse complement.
TGGGTAACTGACCCCACGGAGGACAAAACTGAGTGGAAGGAGCTATTGAATAAGACCCACGGACTGCAGCAGGGGAAGCGCCTCCAATGCTGGATTCTCAGGGTTTGGGACTGGTCACATTCACTGGTCAGCTCTACTGCCTTCGAGGTCAGAGAGTTAATCCTCAGCCTGGCAGCTGTCAGTCAAGGACCCAACCAGCCTCCCGGCTCACCGAGTGTGGGCGGTCTCTCTGCCTTTGGTGGAGGCGGGGAAGGTGCGCCCTGGGTTAAGCCCGTGGACAGGCAGTGGGAGCCTCTCAGACTTACGTAGTCCATTCGCCCGGAAACCTGGGCGAGGAGACACATTTGTCTCCTGCTTTGGGCTCTTGGGACCTGGCAAACATCTGACCCCTCCCAGATGACTTTTCCAGGGTCAGCCTATTATGAACGAATCCTGACTAATTCAGTCACCCTCCCATTTCTCAAGCATGATTTGTGGCTTAATTGCAGCAGGAAAAAAATAATGAAAAGTGCACAGCTCGGGCCATATCCATAATTCATAGCTGCAATAAAACCTCGACGCGCTGTCGTGACTTATGGAAGGCTGAGTGTGTGCACCCTGGGGCCCGCGGAGGACCCAGATGTTTCCGTTCCGGGACATTTTAGAGTTCACAGGCTGGAGAAGCTGGGTTCTCCAAATATTATGGCAAAGCCCAGTCCTAGGTGGAGGCAAAAGCCAGAGCTTTCCTTGGCTTGGGGGTGTGGGGGACCCAGTGCCCAGGAGGGTCAGCCCTCAGGCTGCCCTGGAAAGCAGGGCATGTTGGAGTCTCAGAGGTAGAAGCACCATCAGCAAAGCAACTACATAGCATCCCAAGCCTACTGAATCCACTTGGTGTGCAGGAGGGCAGGTTGCGAGTGATGGAAAACCCAGGTCAAATAGGTTAAGCCATAAAGGAGATTTATTGGCTCTCAGAAATGAAACATGCAAAGATCATTTAGGCTTCAGGCAAGGCTTGATCCAGAGGCTCAAGCAATGTTATCAGAGAAAAGACATCTCCCATCATTTCTCTGCCTTCCACCTAGGGCTCAATTACCACATGAGGGTAAGGCAGAACATGCTCATTAACTGAGACCATGCTAATGAAGTTCAGGACCACAGAGTCCATGCATTTGGAAATGTGGGAAGGGTAGAACCCTGAGAGAAGACTTGTTTTACCAAAAGAAGTAGAAGTGGAGATGCCGGCCACGAGCAGGGCAGGGGTGTACTACATAGGCCACGAGTGGATAAACTGAACCCAAGCGCCCAAACTGAGCCCATCTCTTGCTTTTGTCAATCAAGTTTTAGGGGAATGCGGTCACACCTGCTCATTTATGTCCCGCCCTTGACTGCTTTTGCACAACAGTGACCAGGTTAAGTTACCCCAGCGGGGCCCCTCTGCCTGGCCCACAGCACCTCAGAAAGGTGCTCTCCGCCCCCTTAAAGAAAACATTTACTGGGCCCCCACAGGGAGGAAGGCTCCTTTCCACATGGCCTTTGGAGACGGTGGCTAAGTGCTAACAGCAGAAATTTTTGGTGTCCAGACACCTTGCAATCACAGTCGGCACCTGCTTCTGCTTCTGCCCACACTGCTGAAGACGGAGAGGGGGGGGTGCAGAATGCAAGGAGAAGCCAGGGGACGGGCACCTGTCCCAGTTTGCTGCCCGCTGGCCTAGTCCCACACCTCTCCTGGCCCATGGCCCTGGGGCTCTCAGGCCCTCTGCACGTCTCAGGTGTCTTCTTGCGCATGCCAGGAAGGAAACCCCCTCCCAGGAGCTGGCCCAAATTTGTCTGCAGGAGGCGCATCCCACCAGCAGGGGGCGCCGAGAGGCAGCGACCCTGCCTGGCGGGGGCAGGAGGAAGGCGACCACCCTCTGGCACTGCAGCCCTCGCCCTCCACAGGCTCTAGTTACCGTACCACTTGGGAAGGACGGGAAGAAGCAGGGCTCTGAAGTCGAGAGGCGCGCCCGCCACAGTGACGAGCATCTCTCTCCCTGGGAACCATTTGTCCCCTGAGCCCATCACCTGCTGGGTCCTGGTGTCTGGGGGCGTCGGCTCCTCCTCAGAAGTGACAGTGGCTGTTTGGCCCTGCTCTAAAGACCCGTGGAGCCATAGGGACTTGGCCTGCATGCCCCCTCCAGTGCTCTCTATGAGATGACTTGCCCTCCCAGGAGTCTCAAATGCAAAGGAGCAGAACTCTGGGTGGTGTGCAGTCCTCTGCCACCTTGGAGCCCTGGACAGGAGGACTCCACCCCTGCAGACCTCTTCTTTGAACAGTCCCAGAGGGACCCACCCTTCCAATCCTTCCATTCAATTTGGGGAAACAGCCTGGCCTGGACGTTTCCCCTGAGCCTTTCCCCATCCGCTCTCCCCTGCCTGGAAGGGCGCCCACGAGGGGGCGCTCTGTGCACTTCTGTCTCCCCTCGGAGCCTCCGAGCTGCCCTTCCACATAGCTCTCCTGTCCCTTTGTAGGTGACAGGCCCTCACCTGGTGACAGCTTGCTGCTACTGCTCTCTCTGGGGAACTGAACTCCCCTGTGTTCTCCCTGGCCTCTGCTGCACCTTGTAAATGGCCACTTATTCAACTCTCCTCAAATTACCCAAGTTGAGAGGCCATTCCTGTTTGTTGGGACCCTGTCCACCCACAGCCCAGCCACACAGCCTGAGGGGGGGCAGGAAGCTAAAGAGATGGAGAACATAGGGTGACAGAAGCAAGGCCAGGTTCCAAGGGAACCAGCCTGGATTCCTCTGGTCGCGGCCCACCTGTCCCCAGTGCCTGCCTGCAAAGATCGCCCACGAGGCTGGCCAGCACAGCCACCCTGTCCTGCCCAAGCTGCATTGGCAGGGCCCAGTGCCCCCCAGGCTAGAGAACCTTGGCCAGTTTAAAGAGTCTGTTTGCCTGGTGTCTGTGCACTAGAATGAGGCAATGAACTTGGAGCTCTCTCCAAAGCACCCACACAGCCAAACCCCACTCAACAAACACCAAGAAGGGCCACTGCCAGGTGAAAGGGGAGATGATTTCAGGTCTGCTTTCAAAGAGTTTTGTGTCTGTAGAGACAGACGAGCCATGATCCAAGAGAAGACTCCAACACCAGCTTGCAGAGTGTTATGATTCAGGGCAGCTCCAGGAATTGGTAATCAGAGACTCGGGCAGTCAGGAGCTGCTGCGTGCAGAGAAAAGGAGGGCAGGGGAGAGCTAAGCCAGGGGAGAAGGAGGGAGGGTCCTAGGCAGAGGAAGCAGGTTTCAGGCAAGCATAAGAGAGGCTGCCCAACATGGCCCCTCTGGAGGGCCCCTTGTGTGCAGAATCTTCCTGTCTTCCCTGTCACTTGGCTGTGTCCACCCTTTACTGCCAGATTGTAAGTCTCAAACCTCCTGATTCCAGGGGTCTGGAGTGCTCATCTCTGTGTGGTGTAATGGCTGATTGCCACTGGCCACTTTTTCTTTCTTTCTATTTATGATTATGGGTGACTCACACTGGTCTCTGGGTCTGGACCAAGTGCTCACAGCAATACTGAGGAGCCCTTGCATCTGCCGGTCCCACATAGGCACATGCATGCACACATGTGCAACTGTGCATGTGCATGCAGAGCCCCCAGCAGCCCCTTGACCATGCACCAATGTATTCATTGCACACTCGGGCACGCTTTCAATAGCACCTCTGTGTGCAGAGTAGCATCATGACTCTTAGGAGATCCTAAGCATGGAAAAGCTTATGGAGGTTCCTTACCCCCCACAAGGGAATTTAAAAGCAAAGGTTTTTTTTTTTTTTTTTAATGTCAGGAAACATGTGTGTGCTGAAATGAAGAAAATTTTTTTTCTGAATTTTTTGATTATAACTGGAAATTGTGTCTTCTGTGTATATTTATTTGTTTGGCTCATTCTTTTTGGCACCCCTGCCCTGCTAGAGCCCCCAGTGTGACGAGTATGATCCTGCCTTCCAGGTGATTCGGCAAGGACGAGCCTGAACGTTCACACACAGAGCTGCCCCGGGGTCAGTAAACAAGAGCTCACGCACGTCCTGACTAGTGCTCCCCGAGCGTGCGTGCAGGCTCACACATTTGAGCACACACACCGGCCCCAGTGTGCATGCGCACAGCCTACTGGAGCTCCACGCCAGAAACCACGATGGGACAGAGGCAGAGCCAGCCCTCCAGCAGCCCCAGCCAGCACTGCTGTGGGACACCTCTGCTCCCTCCCTCCTGGTGTTTTGGCCACTGCAGGCTGCAAGCTCAGCAGGAAACCACAGAGTGTTCACACGTAGCTGGACTCCCGACCTGGGAGATGGGGAGGAGTCTGGTGCAGAGGAGAGGCAGAGAGGACCTAGGGGGGTGCCAGGAGGAAAGGGGAAACACACCAGGAGGACCCTGGAAATGCACTGGCTGGGGAGGACAGAGAGTGGGTGGCCCAGGATGGCCCCAGACAGAGATGAGCACTGTGCCCTGGCTGTCTGGTGGATGATCATCATACCCCCCCCCCGCCTTGAAAAAAACACCATCAAATTACAAGGTTGCCCAACCTCAGACCCAGAGCCTGGTCCAAGTCACGAATTCCATTTAGAGCTTTATATACTAAGGGAGGGCTGAGGTGTAGCTCAGTGGTAAAGCACTTGCCTAACGAGGCCTTGGATCCAGCACAAAAAAAGAATCATAAAGAAAAACTGCTGGGGTGTGGGTCCCTCCCACCTGCATTGGTTTGGATCTAATTGGTCTGGGTGGGGCCAAGTTCTGGGCTTCCAAAACCTTCTCAGGTGGTTCTGACATTGCAGCCAAGGTTGGGAGCTTCTGGTCTACAAGACCTCTGGTCAGCAAATGTCCTGTGACAGGGAACTCACTACCTGCCCTGGCAGCCCCCTTGCCTTGGGGACAAGTTCAGAATCCAGAGCCTTTCTGCGCTGCAGCACAGTTCTAAATTCCCAGAAGGGTAAGAGCAAGCCCAGGGAGTGCCCTATGGTTGTGGTCAGCTCGGAGGTGTTCACTGCTCCTGCTGCCTCCACCCCCAGCAAAACGTGCCTCCTCCAGAAAGCCCACCGGACTGCTTCATCCGCTAGATCCTCCCAACCCACCCCCAGCCCATTATCTCTCCAGGGACAGCAGGCACGTTGAGAAGGTGGCAGAAATCGGGGGAGAGAGCACAGGGCTGGGTTCTGGCAGATGCGTGGCCTTGAGCTCTCCTCCAGCACTCAGAGCCTGCTGGCTTGGTCCCTGGGGGCTTTCAGGGGAGACATGCACTGCTCACAGAGGGTCTCCCTTGGGGTTCCCACCCCAAGCTGGGTTCCTGAGGGGTACGACCACCTTCTCTGCTTTACCCAGAGCCCATGATACTTTTAGAAAGCCCCCAAAATATCTTAATGCCTTAACAGAAGGAAAGGAGGACCATGATCTAACCTGAATGGTACTTGTCTTCATACCAATGATGTTGAAAATACACATGGTAAATTCATTATGATGGAAGGGACCCACAGAAGCCATATTGGGACCCTGAGGTGTGGGGTGGTATCAGGCCTGGCCGAAAGGAAGGTAGGGGTCTCCGTGCTTCCAGAGGAGCACCTGGAGGACAGGGAAGGGTAAAGGGACTTCTCTAAGGTCACCCAACAAGTGAACGGGAGAAAGGAGGCTGGTATCTAGTAGCCGGAAGTCCCATCAGGGCCTGCTGCCCTCTAAGCTTCCAGGTGGGGTCAGACCCCAGAGGTTAAAGTGGAAAATTCCCCTCGGACCACTGGGCTCTTATCCAGATTTATCAACACATCTCCCTGGGGTGGGACCCAGGTCTGCTGCATATGCACTTTATAGGCTGAAGGCCATTTTACACAATACTTTTAATAATTCTGTGCAAGAAACAAAGTTTGTGACCCTTGGGCCCTCAGACTTGTGCTCTCAGGGCGCCCTTGCCATGTTGAGGATTTTGCAACATCTTGCATTTCAGGTTTGGGTTATGTGTGCTCCCTCATCACCAGTGCCGACATGATTTTCAAGATGATTTTTCCAATTACAGATATTAAGGCACCGTAATGCATACAAATGGGGAGATCACCCCAAGTCCCAGGCCTCAGAGGAGCAGCACGTTGCCACGTTTCCTGCAGTCCCGTTGCTACCTTTCTTTTAAAGAAGAATAACATCCAAACATATGTAAAGCACCTCCCCAGCTCCTCCCCCACCCCCACCCCAACCAGAGACCTGCCCCTCACTTCCAGCTGGGAAAGGAAGTTGCTTGTTCCAGAATTTTCTATGGACTCATGAGTGTCTTGCTTCTTTCACTTAGTTTAATGGCTGTGAGATTCCTTCCCCCTGATGCCTATACCTGGGTTGGCGCTTCTTTTCCGTCTAGCATTTTATGAGAGGGATGTACCCTGGTGTGTATCGTTCTTCTTTTTCTGGGCTTTTTGGTGTTTTGGTGGTGTTTTTCCAATACTGGGAATGGGTCCGAGGCCTCATGCATGCTGGGCAAACCCTCTACCCGTCAGCCCTGTGGTCAACTTATCCATTCCACTATGGATGGACATTTGGGCTCTTCTAGATTGGAGCCACTATGAAAAAAATCACTATAAAATGCTTGCCTGTGGGCGGGTGCCCTACAATTAATAAATTTTAATAATAACAAAAATGTTTTGTACTGCATACTTTATACTTGTATCTATAGTACATGATAAATCTATCAAATATATTAATAAAAATACATTCTTAGATAATAATGTGATTTTTCAACAGAGCCCTCCTCGGGGAGGCCACTCGGGCCATCTGGCCCTGCACCTAAATGTCATGACACAAGCATTTTAAAATCCCACGTCATTGAAATCGCTCCCCTACCTTTAGGCTTGGAGTCTCTGTGAAATTCCTGATTTTATTTTTCTGCTGTAGCGATGAGGAAGCTGGGGCTCAAAGAGAGACACGGTGAAACTGGGGTGCGAACTCTGGCCCCTGAGCTCTTTCCTCCCATGAAAGAGCCTCGATGTGAAGAAGAAAATCGCAAAGGAAAGAAGCACCGCGGGCAGCCCGCCAGGAGGGGGGCACTGCGGGTTCGGGGAAGGCAGGTTGGGGGGCTGCAGGCGCCGGGCTGAAGGATCCCCGGCCGCTGGGATGCGACGAGGTGCGTGCTCGCCGTCCGCCACGAGGGGGCGCTGGCGCCGCGTCCAGCCTGGTGGGAGCTGGCCAGGGAGGGGCCAGGAGACAAACCAGGCCTCTGAGCAAGGTTTCTGGAAAAGGCCAGGTAGGAGCAGGCTCTGGCAGAGGATTAGAAGCTTTTCAAAAGAATCCACTCTGCGCCTGTGTCCTCAATTACCTAAGCTCCCTGAGTGTCCCTGACCTCATTTGTCAGCCAGGAAGAAGAATGGGAACCGAGAGGGGAGGGCTCTGTTCGAAAGCAGGACAGGGGTCTTCCTGGCTGCTCCCACCGGGTTCACAGAGACTCCAAGCAGTGAGCAGCAGATGCCTCTTCCAGCCAGGCTGCACCTGGAGCCCAGCCCCTCACCTTTACAGCAAGTTCAGAGAGGCCGTGGGCCAGCCTGAGGTCACACAGCCATCCCCAGGCTGCAGTCTTCACCCAGCACCTCTGTAGATGCCTCTCCCCAGGGAGCCACACAGAGAAACAGCCGGAACCCAGGTCTCCCACCTGCACCCGCCACTCACCCTCTGATCATGAAACGTCTTTCCAGAATCTCTGGAGGCCCCTGGGATATATCAGAATGGACTTCATAGCTCGCTACGCTGGACATGTTTATGCTTCGAATCACAAGACGACACTAAAAGAGTTTGAGACAAAAGCCACGTGGATGTCAAGAGTGCATGGGGGTGTCCCCTCAGAGCCCACTGCAGAGCCCTCCACGGGGGGCCACTTGGGCCATCTGGCCCTGCAACTCAGTCCACCAGTGGGGACAGGACGACTGCCAATGTGAGTCACTTTGCCTCCCACCACCTGGAACCCCCATCTAGGGGGCCTCCTGGGCCAGGCCAGACTCTAGGGACGGAAGGAATGTCTCCCGCCAGCCTTCACTAGGGGGTCCATGGGACAAGTGGTGGGAAGCCAAGTGAGGAAATCAGCTAAGGGGGCGGGGGCGGGGGGAGCAGGCGTGTTTCCATGCCAGAGAGGCCGCCTCAGACAGCTGCCTTCTCCCTCCAGGGAAACATGCAACCCTTTCTCACCCGGAAACAGTGATCTAGTGGCCGACACAAGCACCTGCGCATGCACAGCACTGATGACGCAATAATAGTTGGACGTGGCACCATGAACATCTTTATTATTAAGGCACGTGCACCTGGCCCCGCCAGGCACTTGACACTTTCTGGTCCTGCAGTAACTGTCCGCAGTGACACTGCTTCTCCACGCTGGAGGAGGAGGGGTTGGAAGAGCAGTAGCCGGCCCACACCCATGAGGCTCAGAGGAGGAGGGCCACAAAGCCCATGAGGCCCTGGGGCTCCTTCCAGCTGCGCTGGGCCACTGTCCCCTGGCAGGGAGAGCCTGGCTGCTCAAACCAGAGGAAGTGCAGTGAGTTAGTGGAGGCCTCTCAAGGAAGCTTCCGGATGAGGCTGGCGAGCACAACTGTACACAGGTGTCTGTATGGTGTGCACACATGGGTGCAATGTGCACACGTCGCGTGCAAACCCAGTGAAATCCTGGGCCAGAAGCCTGTTTTCAGAGTCCAGTCCCATCCTGCTGAAGCCCCAGGTCACCCCCGTGGGAGAAGAGAAACTCGGCCTTCTGCATGTGGGCTGAGCCCCCTGGCGGCCCCCTTGTGTGTCTCTTCTGGTCCCTGCGGCCACTGCCCTCTTCGGCAGCACTTCCCATAGCTGCACCCCACCCCCACCTGCCGCAGTGGCCCCCCAGGCCGGGCCTGTCTCTGGGAGCATGGGGCTGGGCATTCCTAGAGCAGAGGGCACCTCGCCCATCTCCTGAGGTGCCACGTCTGTCCCAGGCTAAGCGCAAGGGAGCACCTGGACTTGTAGCTTCAGGGACCTCAAATTTCAGCTGCTGTTGGTGACAGGAGTCCAGGCCACAGCGCAGCCCCGTCTGCATTACGATTTCAGCCTTGGACAATGTCCTTGTTTCCTGGGACACTCAGCGCCCCCCTTGGGTAGACATGTGTGGTCACTTCTTGACCCCAAGCCCTGGGTCTCCTAATCCAGAGACTGTGTCACGGCCAATGGGATGACGCTTTCCCGTTCCAGAAACTTCCACGAGATCCCCTGACTCATCGTGCTTACCCATGGCACGTGTGCATTTGTGCTCTTGCACGTGAGTGTGCGTGGGTTCATCAAAAGCCAGGTTGCGTGCACCATGCATGGCCCTGTGACTGCCATCGCCTGTCAGGTCACTTCGTAAATGTACAGACTGCTCCGCGTGGCTGTTTTGTGTTTGCTCATGACCCCGGTTCACAGATCCACCGGCCATGCAGATGTGACAGTGAAGGCGTTTCAGGTCGTCAGCAGACAAGACGGAGCATTTGACAGACAAGACCGCCACTCGGAGAAAACTGAGACGGCGACCACCTCCCATCCCATGCATCAAAATAAATCCCAAATGGGCCAAATATTTATGTATTTAAAAGATGAAAAGAAAACACTGCATTTTTGTACATCATCTCAGAATGGGAAAGTCCTTTCTCCAAGTACGGCACAAAACCCCAGCTACAGGGCTGGGGTTGTGGCTCAGTGGCAGAGCGCTTGCCTAGCATGTGTGAGGCACGGAGCTCGATTCTTAGCACCACATAAAAAATAAATAAAAGTGAAGTTCTACCAACAACTAAAAAAAAAAAAAAAAAAAAAATGTTTAAAAAAAATCTTTTAAAAAACACCAGCAACATAAAAGATTGTGAAATTTTCATCAATTTAAAAGCGGCAAGGGAAAAAATTAAAGTCAAAAGTCAAAATACAAAGGGGAAAATATTTGCAGCTCATACCAACGATAAGAGACGTTTCCTTAATATCGAAAGACCTCCTACGTGACACTAAGACCAAAATCTCACAGGAAAACCCAATCCCAGGGCGTCAACAACCAAAATTCAAACCCCGGCTGCGCCCATTACTCCCCTGTGTCCTTAGCCAAGTTACCTGACCACTCTGGACCTTGGTGTCCCTGTGTGTGGAAGGGTCCTGGCCCCACCAGGGTAGTTGTACATGTTAAATACATGAAGAGTCCCCAGGATCAACATCGTCAACCAGCCCGGCCTTCCCCAAGACTGGGGCTCCCTTGTGGCCAAGGGCTGGGCCCAGCCTGGACCCTCAGGGTGCACAGCATTGGTCAAAGTGTGGGACTGAGTCCAAATTGGGCCCCCCTGTGGTCCCCCGTGGGTGCAGGTGAGAAAGGCAGAGCAAACAGGATTTGGCTCAGCGGACACAGGCCTGTGCGGGTCGGCCCGGGGTGGAAGTTAAAATTCATGGACTGTTAATTAGCATGTGGAACAGGAAGTTTCTAAATAGCTTTGCAGCGAGGCAATCCACAGGCCAGGGGCCAGCACTTAAAAGCCTAGTTTAAAAGAGGCGGGGAAGAAGGGCAAAGAAGGCACCCGGGACGTTTCTGGTTCTTTTTACATCGCAGCAACCTGAACGCTCGCTTCTGCGGTCGACTCCATGGACATAAAACCATCTGCCATCGTGGTTCCCTTTGGAGGGCCCTGGGGCCCTGCAGCAGGCAGGGGCTGGGGAGAGACCAGGAGGGTGGGGGCCCCCGGCCACCTCCACAGTCCCCAAATGCCTCTCCTGCCCGTGTTAGAGCTGGTGGGCAAGGCTGCCTGTGCCGTGCCGTAAGGTGACCGCAGCCTTGATGGAGAGTGCCTTTGGCCTCTGGCATGAAGTCAACATTTCTGGGGACCTTGGATCCCAGTTTGCAGCTCAGTGACCATCCCCCCTGCCTCAGCTTCTCCCTCTAAACAGGGAGGCCCAGGCCCATGACCTGCCAAGACCTTGCAGCTGCACTGTAGGATGACCCCTCCCCGTGAGGGTCACTCTCTGGTCCTCAACGCTGGCCTCTGTCTTGAAAACAGAGGTTCCCAGGCTTCTGCCGGCCAGGACAGGAACAGGCTGAGGGTTTCCCCTGAGGTTTGGGCCAGCTGCTGTTGTCCTGGTGCTGCAGACAGGGGGGGCCTGCTCACGTGAGGACCAGGCCAGCCCGGGCCAGTGCCCACCTCAGGCTAACCACCCGCGCCCTCAGTGACCAGGAAATGGGCATCTGAGCTCACGCTGCTTGGAAACCTGGCCTGGAGGTGGCCATCTGCTCTTGGGGACGTGTGTGTGAGCGTGTGCCTGGTTTTCCAGCCGTGGGACGGGCTGATGCAAGGGTATGGGAAGGGAGCCAGTGTCGAGCCCAAGAGACCTGAGTTCACCACCGGCCACGGGGACAGCTCCAGGTCCCTCTGGCTGTCAAGGCCCAGCCCATGGCCACCACCACCACCGGGAAGTCTATCTGATCTGGCTAGCCTTGGTCAGTCCTTGAAATCCCCTCCAGCTGGCTCCGACTGACCATCTGCAGGGGCAGCACTTTGGAGAGCAGTGGAAGACAGCAGGACATGGCCTCCGCCCCAGGCAGCCTCCTCTCCTGGGTGGCCTCCTCTACTGGCCCCAGTGCCCTCCTGACTCCTCTCTTTTGCTCCCTCCCCTTCCCCAAAATATGTTGCATTAGTGCTTAAAAGCCAGGTGGCCTGGGTTCAGATCTTGCCTCAGTTTCCTCACCTGTACATGAGGATCACACCACCCCTCAGGTCTGTCTTGGGTGGTCTTTCAACAATGAGGAAGCCTTGGTAAAGGTCTCTGGACAGGCTGGCTCTGCAGCAGGGCCACCCGAGGGCCAGGACTCAGCTCTTCTCAAGAGAAGCCCGAGTCCTGCTCCCACATGGGCCGGCGTGTCGTTGGAGGAGCAGTCTCTCAACTCCCCCAAGTCGGCAGCTGATTCACAAAAGAGCCCACAGGTCGCCGGTCAGGGCGCGCGCAGGCTGGATGAGGACCCAGCTGCATCCCCGTCTGACACCGTTTCCAATGCAGCGCCAGGATGGTGGGCATCACCGAGGGGGAGGCCGCTGTTCTCGCTCGTGTCAGCAGAGCCCAGAGCCAGCACAGAGTCTCACGAGATCGGCAGGAGGAGGACAGAGGCCAGCCCAGTGCGACCGAGTCACAGCACTAACCACGGACTCCATGCTAAACACACCACATGGACAGCCTGGGCTGGGGCGGCTTATGCTGGCGTCACTGCAGGTAAGTGGCCAAAGTTCCTGCTCCATCCTGCCTTGGGAGGGACGGACCACGGATGGACAGAAGGATGAGCGGTTGAGTAGATGATGGAGGTGTAACAGGTGGACGGACAGATGGACGCCTGGATGGGTCGGTGGGTCAGTAGATGGATGGATGGATGGATGGATGGACGGTGGGAGGATGGGTGGTCAGATGGATGGGTCAGTGGGTGGATGGACACATGACTGGCTAGCTCCTGAGTAGATAATAGCCGGATGGGCATGGCATCTGAAGTCCCCACCCCCTAATAGAGATCCGGAATCAACTTTCTTCCCTTCCCCACTTCCTGTGGCTGCAGGGCCCCAGCAATCTCCATTAAGCACCTAAATGAGATGCCCAAACCAGGCTGGTTCAAAGACGGCAATCTGAAGTGCAGGGAGGACCTGGGTCTCCCATCCACGTCTGGGCCAGGTGTGGGCCATGTATCCAGCTCAGCCCATCAGTGGCCTCCCCAAGTCCTGCAGCAGAAGCCTCATGTGTAGGTAGCACCCCCAGAGAGGATCAGGAGGGCCGACCCCTCCCTCCCTGGGGCTCCAGGCCTTCCCAGGCCTCTCTCCTTCTGACACCTGGGGCCACAAAGCCATGCTGGCTGAGACTTTGAGTCCCCATCGGTGCAGGGGATGGAAACATTCTTCGCTGGGCGCTGAGAGCTAGCCCATGTCCATGGCTCATCCGTTTCCTCCCGCCGCACCCTTGGCCCTTTCCCAGGGTGTTGCTCCAGGTGCAGGCTCACAGCTGGCCCTGGACCTGTCCTCCTGAAGATCAGGCGTCCCCACACTCTTCTTGCCCACACCAGGGAGCCCCCTCTGATCCCAGGCTCCCTGTGCCTCCCAAGCGCCCGGCTCCCTGCCAGGCCCTGGTTCCAACCTCGGAGGCTCGGGGTCAGCATTTACTCTGCACCCAGGTGCCTGAGCCGAGCCTGGGCTGGGCTCCAAGTCAAGGGGGCATTTCGTTTGCCATGTGCTCTGCCCAGGTTGGTCTGTGCTCTTTATGGGACCCTGTAAAGGCCCAAGTCTTGTCCAGTTAATAGGGCAGTTATGGTCCAAGGCAGTGGAGAGAGCAGGCCTCTCCCACAGCTGCCCGAGGAAAATACCAAACCTGAGCCATAAAAACCAGACCCAGGTATAGAGCTCGGCAGCCCCGGAGCAGGGTGGCGCATGGGAGGGGCGGGGTCCGGGACCTGGGCCAGTTGGACTCTGGGGGCTGCCTTTGGCATGACCCTGGGCGGAGCACCCTAACTCTGGTCTCAGCTTTCTCATCTGTGTAATGGGACCACCACCCACCGCCCTCCCTAGGATCACTGAGGGGCCAGTGGGCTTCTGCCGTCCTGCTTGCAGCCAACACGCATTTTTAGTGGCAGAATTGTTTATCCCTCTCAGGCCCCGCACAGAAGCTCTGCAGCGGAAGCTGTCATCTCCAGCTGAACACCTCGTCGTGCGCCTGTGTGACTGAGGATGGAACCTGGCCCCGCACACTCTACCACTGAGCTCACCCCTGAGAGTGGACCTTTTTCCTTTTTATTCTTTTCTGGGGATTTAATTCAGGGGCCCATGACCACTGAGCCACACACCCCCCGCCCCCCGCCCTTTTAATTTTTTTATTTGGATACAGGGCTTTCAAGTTGCTTAGGGCCTCACTGAATGGCTGAGGTTGGCCTTGAACTTGAGATCCTCCTGCCTCAGCCTCCCCAGTTGCTGGGAGTACAGGTAAGGGCCACCACCACACCCAGCCCGAGAGTGGAGCTTTAACTGAGACCACGCAGCTAGTGAGAAGCAGAGCAGGGATCAAACCCGGTCTCCTTCTGCAAACCCACGCCGCCTGCCTCCAAGCTGCAGAATCCCCTGGAAGGCCAGCCCAGGGCAGGGCTCAGCAGAATGTGGGTGGGAAAGCTAAGGATCCAAGAGACTGTGGCTGCCCAGGGCCAGAGCTGTGGGCTGAGACCACCCTGGAGTTGGAGCCCAAGTGTGGCACCAGTGATGTCCAGTCTCTGTGGACTTGGCCCTTTGTAGGAGAACAGGCTGCTGCCCACCACCTGTACACCTGTGCCTAGATCCCCTTCCTGGAGGCCCTATGCCACCTGGAGAACAGAGGTGGCCCAGAGGGAGGTCTTTACAGGTCCCCTTCAGTGTTGCTCTTGAGTGGCAGGAAGGCCCAGGGTGGTGCTGACGGCTTAGACTCCTCTCCAGCACCTGGTCACCCCTGCTTTCCAGCTGAGAGAAGGCTCTGCAGGGTCACATCCTCCAGCCAAGAGAAGACCAGAGGGTACAGCCAGACTACTGTGCCTTGGCTCCCATGTCCCTTCTGTGTAGAGCAAGGGGTGTGCTCTTCTGTCCATATATATGGTTGATTTAAAGAAATGTAATCCAGGCGCAGTGAGACACACCTGTAATCCCAGCAGCTTGAGAGGTTGAGTCAGGAGGATCACAAGTCGGAGGCCAGCCTCAGCAAAGGCCCGATGCAACTTAGTGAGATCCTATCTCAAAAAAAAAAAAAAAAAACATTAAAAAAAAGGGCTAGGAATGTGGCTCAGTGGTCAAGTGCCCCTAGGTATAACCCCAGCACCAAAACAAAAAAGAAAGTATTAAATATAAAAAGAAATATATTACAGTAAAAAAGAGAATCAAATTTTAAAAAGCAATATTAGCAACGGTGCATTTAAAACTCAATTTAAATTTATTTTATAATTGTTAAATCATAGATCAGGGTGTCACAGCTCTGTCCACATGCAAGAGTGACTCCTATAGGCCTGGACTGCACTTGACCTTGACTAGGAGGGGGCACAAGGTCTGTTGATGTCACCTGCAGCTGTCACACTGTGGTCACACTGCGTGCCCCACCGTGCTGAGCCTGATAGCGGCACTGAATCCAGTTTAGTTCCCTGGATCCCCAGCACAAATGACAGAAGTGGGGATCAAGTGTCTCGTGAGGCTGGATCTGGAGGGGCCCTTGCTCTTCCCAAGTATTAGCTTGTTAGGGTCTGTAAACAAGTCGGGATGGCGCCTGGCATTTTGCCAGGGGGAGTGGTTTGTGAAGTCACGCCAGCGAGCCATTAAGTGTGGAGATTCCTGATTGGTTGACTGCTGTATCTAGTTTATGTTAATTAGATAAGCTGTGTGGAATGTATATATACCCCTCCTGTCCTACAATAAACGGCTCCCACTCCTGCTGCATCAATGTACACAAGTTGTTCGTCACCCCCTGGTTATTTTGCTGCAGCCGGACTGCAGTATTAGCTCATTTAAAGCTGGTGATGACCTGCAGGGGAGGTCCTGCTGGCCCACCCTTTACAGATGAGAAAACGGGGGAAGAGTCCTACGGCTCAGACAAGCAGCAAGAGGGGACCCACCTGTCGTCTGCCAGTGAGCAGAGCCACGGCAGCTGGGGAAGGACAGCCAGCCCTGGGGTGGACGGAGCGCCTGGGGTCCACGCCACAGACCAGGTGTGACTCCCACTCCAGAGCATCCTCCTGTGCCACTGGGGTGAGGACCCCTGCCTGGCAGGGCAGATGGCAGGCTACTCGTTGTTGGAGCTCGGCCGGGCGTTGCTGCTGTCATGACTGGCCGAGGTGCCCAGTGCCCTCTGCAGTCCCCTGGGCTGCCTGAGACTCTCCTCCTCCTGCTTCCCCTCCCTGTGGGGACTGCAGATGTCACCTACAGGCCCTGGCGTTCCCTTTTGACCAACCGCCTCCCACCATCTGCAGGCCCCAGAGCCGCAGCAAGACCCTCCTGGTTAAGGAGCGCCGGGGCTGGGAGAGGGGCTGGAGCCCGTTCCCCTGAAGAACCGAACTGGGCAGCAGCTGTGGGCAGCCTGCAGGGAAGACGGAGCTCAGAGACTCGCACAGCTTCCCAGCTGTACTGGGTGAGCTTTTGGTAGCACCTCTGACACCTGCAGAGGGGCAGATGAGACTCAGGAGGACATGGTGGGGACTGTCCCTGAGTTTGTTAGCAGCAAGAAGCGGGCATAGAATTGGTGCAATTATAGGTCCCATTTTCAGCTTTGACCAAAGGGGGACATGGGGGAATGATTGCCAGAGTCAGGGGAGGGGGACCGCAGAGGGGATGCCTGGTGGCAGCTGAGCCCTAGAGGGACTTGGGCAGCATGGATGTTGCAGGAAGCCCGGAGACAGGGAGGAACCCCCCACTCTGGTCCCCTCGGGGCTCCCACGGGGCCTCCCACAGGCTGAAGCTTCAGAGCAAAGGATCCTGGGAAATGAGGTCCACGGGGTGATGGTTCTGATCCTGCAGGGGCAGGGCCTGCCCTGCGCTTCCTGTCCAGTGTCATGGCCCTGGCGGGTCCCCAGAGCTCACGTGTTGGAGACATAATCCTCCGCAGCACACCCTGGGCGCTGACAGCAGAACCTTTAAGAGGTGAGCAGGTCACAGGGCTCTGCCCTCGAGAGTGGATTATCATCGTCACAGGGGCGGGGGTTAGTCCCCTGGGGAGGGGAATCTTGGGGAAAAAAAAGAGAACCTGGGTCCCCTTCTCTCTCTTTTGATGTGTCCCCCCAGCTCTTTGTCATCTGCTGTTGGATGACACAGCAAGAAGGCTCTTGCCGGTTCCAGGCCCTTCAACCTTGGCTTCCCAGCCTCCAGAACTGTAAGAAGTAAACCTCTGTTCTTTATAAATTATCCAGCCTTGGGTACTCTGTGATAGCAACACAAAAAGAACCATGAGGTCAAGCATTGGATTTAACCCTCCAGGGTGCTTTGAGACAGGAGATACTTCTGCTTCTGCACACGAGGATGCTGGGCTCAGAGAGGTTAGGAAAGTTGGCCAAAGGTCCTGGGCGGATTCTGAAGCCTCCAGCTTGGAGTCTCCCTGGTCCCTCCCGTGGCCTCACCCGCACAGCAGACCATGTGAGGGAGTGCCAGGCTTCCTGGGCTCTGGCTGGGTCATGTCCCGCAGGGAGGGGAGGGGAGAGCTCGATTTTCCTGACCAAGACATTCCAGCCTTTTATAACTCGGCCCTCCTCGTTCCAGGGCCATTCTGTTTGCCAGTTCTGCAGCCAAGTGTGAATTCCCGCTAATTGAGCCCCAGAGGCCACGGGCTGCGGCCTCCTGCCCCAGAGCCCCCCTGGCTGCGCTTCTCCAGATGCCGGGAAACACCTGCCCAGCCTGGCCACGCTCCGAGGAAGGCGTCAGCTGAGAGCAGAGAGCGGGCCGCTCCGTCATTCACCACGTGACTGGAGACCCGGGGGGTGGGGGTGAGGAGGGACAGGTGACCTGCCACCCCAGGGCTCCCAAGAGCAGGGGCTTCACAAGCTGCTCCTCACCCAGCGAGCACCTGCTTTGTGGCCGTGAGTGGAGGGTTCTGGGGGACGGGCCAGCGCAGGGCCCAGCACTGCAGAGGATGGACGCAGGATGGACGCAGGGCGGGGGCGTCCCCCCTCATTGATGGGGTCAGGGCCTGGCACTGGCCTTTTGGGCCTCATTTTCAAATCTACAAAACAAAACGTAAACCATGACCCGGGCGACAGAACCTACCTCACAAGCTTGCGGGAAAACGCTGTAGGACATCAGGGCTGGGAGCTAGGTAACCTAGTCACAGGTGTACAGAGAGAATACACAGCACCTGGGGTAGCTCGGTGGCAGAGCACTTGCCGAGCCCGAGGGAGGCCCTGGGCACATCCCCAGCACCACCAAAAAAACAATTTTTTTTTTTTAAAAAGGGGCAATAAATGACACCTGGAGTTATTTAAATTAGCTCTGTGACCCTGGGCAGGTTGCCTAACCTCTCTGTGCCTCGTTCCCTCATCTATAAATGAGGATAAAACAGTGCCAACCTCAGCACTGTTGTGCAGATCATAGGAGGTGACACATGTCAAGGGCTTAGCGCAGCAGGCCTGAGCTCACCGCCGTCAGCACTGCCCAGCTCCTACTCGTCCTGCGTGGGGTCTCTCCGGGAAGTCCTCCACCACCTGGCCCTGGGGGGTCACAGCAGCCCCGCCACTTTAAGCTTCTCTATTGAAAAGCCACTGCCCCGCCGCAGGTCTCCCTCACCAGCCTCCTCCTTCTGAGGCACAATCTGGACCTCCCCTCTGCATCCCAGGACCTGAACCCAGGACCTGAACCCAGGGCCCTCCCCGCGTAGAATCCCCATCAACATCAGCACACGGAGCCAGGCCCGGTGGTGCACGCCTTTAATCCCAGCAGTTCAAGAGGCTGAGGCAGGAGGATCGCAGGTTCAAAGCTGGCCTCAGCAAAAAGTGAGGCACTCAGCAACTCAGTGAGACTCTGTCTCTAAATAAAATACAAAATAGGGCTGGGGATGGGGGCTCAGTGGTCGAGGGCTCCTGAGTTCAATCCCTGGTACCCCCTCCCCCCAAAAAAAATCAGCGAATGGAATTGGACTGAATTTAATAAATGTGACCTGAAACTGGATGTAGGTGTGAAGGGAACAGGAGAAATGCCAGTGAGGTGTGATCCTCTCTCCAGGAGGTAATATTCCATGCCGGGAGAAAGCCAGGTCAAAATTTGTTGAGATAAGTAGCTCTAAGACAGGTATTCTCCCATTTTACAGATTGTAAAACTAAGGCTCAGAGAAGTCCAGTAATTGCCACAGATGCCAGCAATAAAAGTAGTGAGAGAGCTCTGGGCTGCCAAGTCCTTCTGTGCCCCTCTAACCTCAGGGGGCTCACCTTGACCCCTGGGCCCCTTCCTGAGCAGCCCCAGCTCCAACACCTTGGCCTGTGTTTCCTTCTGTCTCTGTCCAAATCCCTGGACAGAGAATCCTCCCAGACAAGCCCCGGGATGCACGAGGCTCATCCACATTCTACACTTGAAACCGAGGACTCTGTGTTCCACCCAGGTCAGAAGTCGGGGGTTCCACAGGACAGAATGATTAACACCCCTGTCCCCAAAAGACAGAAGCAGGGGACACACAGAAGCAGGCCTTGCTCAAGGTCAGGGAGGTCAGGCCACCGCGAGCTCCTTCCCCAGGCCCACCTGCCCCCACCTGGGAGCCCCCGCCCCGGCCATCGACTCACTTCAGGCCACCCTGACCAGCCCCGGGTGCTCCCTACCCACCGAGGCCCCACCTAAGGTCAGGGTCTGGGGCTACCTGTCGGGGCAAGGTCCAAGCCCCTGCGCTCTCTAAGCCCAGGTGGGCGGACGTTGAGGGGTGTGGAGACCCTCCCTGGGTCTCTCTTGTAGCCTGGGCTCCTGTCCACCCTCCTCCAGACCCTCCACGGCCATTCACACCAGGTGGCAAGAGTGGCTCGGTCTCCCCTAAACACCCTGTGCCAGGTGCTAGGGGGATGCCCAAGGCCCCGATCCCCCCCTCCCCAGCCCCCCGACCACTGTTAGACTCCTGCTCTCACCCTGCCTGGGCTTCAGAGGGTGCTCCCGACCAGGCCACTTCCTCCCTCCTTGTGGGACCTCGGGCGAGGTGCGCATCCTCCGTCTCCGTCTGTGGAACGGGCTTCCCAGCAGGGACCCCTCCCCAGCACAGCGCGGAGGGTGCAGGGGGCCAGGACAGGGCCGTGCAGAAGCACCGTGAGGGGCTGGCTGGTGGCCCCTCACTTCAGGAAGAGGTCCCCGAGTTCCCAGAGATGGAGGGGGACCTCCATGAGGACAGGCGAGCCCTCCGCGCGCAGGACGAAAAGGACTCAGCACGCGCTAGAGACAGAGACTTGTTTAGAAGAGCAGAGGGACGCTCCAGGGAGACGGTGGCCACCCCAGAGGTGGGGACAGCAATCCCAGCTGGCAGGGTCAGTACTTGGAGAGGAACGGTGGCTGGGCTGGACTAGAGGTTCACACCAGGTTTTATAACGTGGGGCGCTGCCTTCACATCCTGTCACCTGGGGGGCAAGGGCGGGGCGGGGCTGCCAGAGCAGCTTACTCTGTGTCCTGGGCTCCTGGGCGGTTCCCACGGTGGCACCTGGGCACAATGCCTGTTTCAAAACCACAGCCCATTCGTGGTCCTGTCCTCAGCGACGGGAGTGTCCCTCATCATCTTCAGTCCCTTTCCCCAAGTCCACCTTGAAAACTGGTCTGTTGTGCCATTTCCAGACGAAGCCTGGCCTCAGGGGTGTTTGGAAGGTCGTGCAGTCGGTGCAGAATCAATGGCTCCAAAACAGACATGGCCGTGGGTCAGCTGCCACGGGCTGCGCAGCAACGTGGGGCTTGGTAACTGGAAAGGGTAGCAACCTTGATTGTCTGTCACTTTAATAATACATGGCACCTAGTAGCCAGGGTGGGGAAGTTAGTGCTGGGACCCAGGATGGGATGAGGAGGTGCTGGAACCCAGGATGGGGATGTTAGTGCTGGGACCCAGGATGGGATGAGGAGGTGCTGGGACCCAGGATGGGGATGTGGAGGTGCTGGGACCCAGGATGGGGGTGTGGAGGTGCTGGGACCCAGGATGGGATGAGGAGGTGCTGGGACCCAGGATGGGGATGTGGAGGGTGCTGGGACCCAGGATGGGATGAGAAGGTGCTGGGACCCAGGATGGGGGTGTGGAGGTGCTGGAACCCAGGGTGGGGATGTTAGTGCTGGGACCCAGGGTGGGGAAATTAGTGCTGACCCAGGACAGGGGTGTGGAGGGTGCTGGGACCCAGGGTGGGGAAGTTAGTGCTGGGACCCAGGATGGGATGAGGAGGTGCTGGGACCCAGGATGGGGGTGTGGAGGTGCTGGAACCCAGGGTGGGGAAGTTAGTGCTGACCTAGGACAGGGGTGTGGAGGGTGCTGGGACCCAGGATGGGGATGTTAGTGCTGGGACCCAGGATGGGGGTGTTGAGGGTGCTGGGACCCAGGATGGGGATGTTAGTGCTGGGACCCAGGATGGGGATGTGGATGGTGCTGGGACCCAGGATGGGATGAGGAGGTGCTGGGACCCAGAATGAGGATGTGGAGGTGCTGGGTCCCAGGATGGGGGTGTGGAGGGTGCTGGGACCCAGGATGGGGATATGGAGAGTGTTGGGACCCAGGATGGGGGTGTGGAAGGTGCTGGGACTCAGGATGTGGATGTGGAGGGTGCTGGGACCCAGGATGGGATGTGGAGGTGCTGGGACCCAGGATGGGGATGTTAGTGCTGGGACCCAAGATGGGGGTGTGGAGGGTGCTGGGACCCAGGATGGGGTGTGGAGGGTGCTGGGACCCAGGATGGGGGTGTGGAGGGTGCTGGGACTCAGGATGGGGATGTGGAGGGTGGTGGGACCCAGGATGGGGATGTGGAGGGTGTTTGGACCCAGGATGGGGATGTGGAGGGTGCTGGGAATCAGGATGGGGATGTGGAGGATGCTGGGACCCAGGATGGGGGTGTGGAGGGTGTTGGGACCCAGGATGGGGATGTGGAGGGTGCTGGGACTCAGGATGGGGATGTGGAGGGTGCTGGGACCCAGGATGGAGATGTGGAGGGTGCTGGGACCCAGGATGAGGATGTGGAGGGTGTTTGGACCCAGGATGGGGATGTGGAGGGTGCTGGGACTCAGGATGGGGATGTGGAGGATGCTGGGACCCAGGATGGGGATGTGGAGGGTGTTGGGACCCAGGACGGGGATGTGGAGGGTGCTGGGACTCAGGATGTGGATGTGGAGGGTGCTGGGACCCAGGATGGGGATGTGGAGGGTGCTGGGACCCAGGATGGGGATGTGGAGGGTGCTGGGACCCAGGATGGGGGTGTGGAGGGTGTTGGGACCCAGGATGGGGATGTGGAGGGTGTTGGGACCCAGGATGGGGATATGGAGGATGCTGGGACCCAGGATGGAGATGTGGAGGGTGCTGGGACTCAGGATGTGGATGTGGAGGGTGCTGGGACCCAGGATGGGGATATGGAGGGTGCTGGGACCCAGGATGGGGGTGTGGAGTGTGCTGGCACCCAGGATGGAGGTGTGGAGGGTGCTGGGACCCATGATGGGGATGTGGAGGGTGCTGGGACCCAGGATGGGGATGTGTGGAGGGTTCTGGGACCCAGGATGGGGGTGTGGAGGGTGTTGGGACCCAGGATGGGGATGTGGAGGGTGCTGGGACCCAGGATGGGGATATGGAGGATGCTTGGACCCAGGATGGAGATGTGGAGGGTGCTGGGTCCCAGGATGTGGATGTGGAGGGTGCTGGGACCCAGGATGGGGATGTGGAGGGTGCTGGGACCCAGGATGGGGGTGTGGAGTGTGCTGGCACCCAGGATGTGGATGTGGAGGGTGCTGGGACCCAGGATGGGGATGTGGAGGGTGCTGGGACCCAGGATGGGGATGTGGAGGGTGCTGGGGACCCAGGACGGGGATATGGAGGATGCTGGGACCCAGGATGGAGGTGTGGAGGGTGCTGGGACCCAGGATGGGGATGTGGAGGGTGCTGGCACCCAGGATGGGGATGTGGAGGGTGCTGGCACCCAGGATGTGGATGTGGAGGGTGCTGGGACCCAGGATGGGGATGTGGAGGGTGCTGGGACCCAGAATGGAGGTGTGGAGGGTGCTGGGACCCAGGATGGGGATATGGAGGGTGCTGGGACCCAGGATGGGGATGTGGAGGGTGCTGGCACCCAGGATGTGGATGTGGAGGGTGCTGGGACCCAGGATGGGGATGTGGAGGGTGCTGGGACCCAGGATGGGGGTGTGGAGTGTGCTGGCACCCAGGATGTGGATGTGGAGGGTGCTGGGACCCAGGATGGGGATGTGGAGGGTGCTGGGACTCAGGATGGGATGTGGAGGATGCTGGGACCCAGGATGGGGGTGTGGAGTGTGCTGGGACCCAGGATGGGGATGTGGAGGGTGCTGGGACCCAGGATGGGGGTGTGGAGTGTGCTGGGACCCAGGATGGGGGTGTGGAGGGTGTTGGGACCCAGGATGGGGATGTGGAGGGTGTTGGGACCCAGGATGGGGATGTGGAGAGTGTTGGGACCCAGGATGGGGATATGGAGGATGTTGGAACCCAGGATGGAGATGTGGAGGGTGCTGGGTCCCAGGATGTGGATGTGGAGGGTGCTGGGACCCAGGATGGGGGTGTGGAGTGTGCTGGCACCCAGGATGGAGGTGTGGAGGGTAGTGGGATTATGGAGGATGAGAGTGTTAGAGAGGGTGTGGGGTGGAAGCAGGGATGGGAATGTTGGTGAAGGCAGGGCAGGAGGGTCAAAACTGGACAGGTTGGTCACCGCCAGCCCTTGGAAAGCTGTGGATGCCTGGCTAAGCCCCACCACCTTATCAAACTAAGGCCACCTCACCCTGCAGGCTCCAGATGACTGCTTGGGGATCCAAGCCAATTTGCCTGTGCTGTGGTCCAAAAAAAAAGAACCCACATTAACAGCGAGCTTCGTGCTCATCAGAGTACTAATTTCCCCTGGTTTTTGGTTTTCAGCTCTATAAATCCTAAATGTGCCTTTCATTTCATTTTTCCACTCTTTGAGGACATCTGTTTGACATTTCCCTTGTGTGACTTGGGAAGGGGTTGGTGCCGGGTAAATTCTTTTTAATGCCTCTGCCATGAAGTAAGAGGCCACAGACATGCCCCAGAGCGGCTGCCAGTAGCCTGCCCTCTGCCCGGGCTCCCTCAAGCCCTGCTCACCTTCACGTCCACAGGTGCTTTAGGAAGATGGCTCAGCTTCCAAGTCCTGTATTAAAAATGAGATCTTCGGGCCCGTCCAAGGCAGCTCCATGTGTTTCCAATTGGTGGCCTCGGCCCAGCGTGCCGTAAGATGGGT